>NC_059137.1:65712066-66970816 GCF_020740605.2 Lemur catta
CATTGCTCATGTACAATATTGGCAAACACCCTGAGGGCATGTGAGGGTTTGGTATTTTGAAATTTTGCTTACCACTCTGGCTCTAGGCTTTTACCCAAAAATTGGCCTAGAAACTCTCCACTGGATTTTCAGTTCTTAAATACTTTTAATGTATTGTCATTTATAAAATATGTTTTATCTAACATTTTCCTTTGTTTTCAGTGAAAAAGTTTATCTGCACAACCACAGGAAATGTAATTTGGTTGGTACTCTGAGAGGTCCCACCTCTGGGCAACCTCAGCACTGAACCTTCTTGCCATGGCCTCTTGTGTGTGCTTCTTCCCCACTTGGCCTCCACTGGAACTTGGCCACTTTTGGTGGCCCTTGTACATGATATAATCTGGGGATTATGACTTCTGGTTTTGCCAAAAATTTAGCTTGCTTTTAATCTTTCCATTTTTTGCTCTTAAGTTTTCCATGTCCTTTGCTGCTCTTGAATGATTTCTAGAAAGAAAAGGGAAAAATGTGCATTTGTGTAACTATGTTTAGAATGGAAGTCTGTTTTAATTCTAGATTCTATTCATGAAGAAAACCTTATTATTGTTTCTAATGTAAATGAAACAAATTGTTCTGAAACCAAAGAACCTTGTATTATCTACTTAATATGCGTAGCTCATGGAAACACAGAAATGTGCATTAAAACGGGCCTTAAACTCACATAATATAATCTGTTGATGCTATTCTAAGTAATTAATTCAAATCATTTAAGCCACTAATATTAAGACTATAGAGATAGGAACTTACACAGATAATCAGATGTCTGTTTGCTTTTCATTTTGGAGGGAGGCAGACCCATCTCCGTGCCATTCTATGCTAGATAGATTGTCAACATGTCTTTTGGACTATAGTAATTGCTAATGTATAATACACTTAAAAAGCTCCCTCTCTTTTGTCCACCACTCAGAGTATCTTTAACCAGCCAATACAAGCTGTTTCTGGAGGGGAGGATCAAAGAAACCCTAAGAAGTATCATAGGATTTGAAGATAACTGAGATCCAGTTTTCTAAACACAGGGTAACAGAATGTCCTCATCTTGGTTTAACCATGACAGTTCTGTTTAAATAAAGTACTTAGCACTTTATTTAGCTCTAAAAGTGTCCCAGGTGGGATAATCAATTACAGGATCACTCTACTTAACGTATGTGTCTTCAGGTGTTTTCAAAGTCATGTGTTTAGCAGTTAATCAGACTAACAACATTTATTTAACATATAAACTGTTTAAGATAGACAACGCCTCTGACTGCTATATTCCTTTTTGTATCCTATCAATATTCTCCAAAGGGCCCCCTGTTTTTCAAGATTTTCTGTGAATAAAAGTCATAATAATGATTGGTCTTATTTATGTGCCACTCAATATATGCTGAATGAAGAAAATTATTTCACTTAGCTGTCTCCATCAAATGGTTTTCTTCTGAGTACAGTTAAGCCTCAAATTTTGTGGTTTCATGGTTATAGATGCACAAATCACATACACTGTGAGACACTTTGAAAAACAAAGTCCCTCTTCATAAGTCTGAAGTGTCACCCTTTTCCCCAAGAGCATAAGATTTTCTTTATAATTCTGAAAATACATCTAAAAGTCTTCATTTGTCAGTTTGATGGATATGCCACTAAACAACGCTACCTTGGTATGTAAATCATTTGCCCATGAAATATTTAAAGAGGATTGTCAGGTATCTCTTTGCAGTCTTTGGTTCTCTTGGTTTTATGCTTCTAATGTGTTAGGGAATATAGCTGCCTCTCAAGGGCAATTTTCTTTTAAAGTCCCAGAGAGTGGATGATTATAAAACCTAATAGAAAAGGTAACTTTCTCTTCTCATTTGGGCTAGATTCATAACAGAAAATACAATAGCTGACAGTGTAGTTGTGAACTACATTAATAATTCCAAAATTTAAAATTAATATATTCTGCCATCTGGAATCTTAACTAAACATTTGAAACATCTTTCAAATCTGCAAAGAAAATGTGTCTCTTGTCAAGTAACCAGAAGCTAGAATTCATCTCAGACTTTTATTGTTCTCATGTTAGATATTGCTCAGATTCTACCCCCTTTGCAATCAGTGTGATGCATATGTATGTTGAGAGTTTCCCATTCAGCAAGTAGATTTATAATTCCTCTGGAGAGAAGTTAGTATTGCAAAGAACTAGCATCTCTATATGCATAATCACTCCTTCTTTATGTGTGCTTTTGCCGACTGAGCTGGGATACTCTTTATTTTTATGGACACGTTTGAAAGCTTTTGCTTTCAGCATTTATATTAAGGTGACAGTAACAAAATGTAAGAACATTCATTTAATCAATCAATCATTTAGGATTTAATGAGCATTTACAATGTGTCAGACTATGCTAGGCACTGAGATCACAAAGATGAATAAAAAATAATCCCTGCGTCTAAGAAGCTCTCAGTCTAAGGGGAAGGCAGATACATTAATGCATAATTATAAAACTATGTGAACGGTGGGGCAGTGATAAAGACACTGGTTTCTTTGCAACCTCTCACTTTGCTTCCCCCATATAAACACATCATCACAGAAACCCTGCAGTGTATCCAGATCTCCTTTCCTGTGAGAAGGATCCTATGACTTAACCCCATGCTGTTCTCCCTTGACAAGGAGCTGTGTCCCCCTGGCCTGGGACAGCCTGAGGGAGCTGCAGGCCCCTGCCTGACCCTCGGCTCTGGACTCAGAGCCTGCAGTTCAGTACTGCAACTCACTTGGGGAATTGCATGTGTTTACTCCAAGGAGGCTCACAGATCCGATTCGGTGTGGAACCACCCAACTCTTTTGGCGAGAACCTCAAGCTCTCAAAAGGCCCCAGAAACAGATTCAGCAGGTCTCCTCGACAAGGCATGGCTTGGGAATACACTAGGGTAGGAAGAACAGGAGGATCTAGACGGTTCAGGTGATTGTAGGGTTTGGTGGCCAGAAGCCATATACCAAATGGATAAGTCGGGCATTTGTCCAGAATGGGACTTGCTTGTGCTGGCCTTTGTCCTGCTGGACTTTGTTGACCTTAACCCTCTTTAAGTCATTCCAAGTAGCATTTTTTTTTTTTTTTTTTTTTGAGACAGAGTCTCGCTTTGTTGCCTGGGATAGAGTAAGTTAGAGTGAGTCCCATGGCGTCAGCCTAGCTCACAGCAACCTCAAACTCCTGGGCTTAAGCAATCCTACTGCCTCAGCCTCCCAAGTAGCTGGGACTACAGGCATCCGCCACTATGCCCGGCTAATTTTTTCTATATATATTTTTAGTTGTCCATATAATTTCTTTCTATTTTTAGTAGAGACGGGGTCTTGCCCCTGCTCAGGCTGGTCTCGAACTCCTGACCTTGAGCGATCCACCCCCCCCCCTTGGCCTCCCAGAGTGCTAGGATTACAGGCGTGAGCCACTGTGCCCGGCACCAAGTAGCATTTTTGACAAGGTCACAGATCCAAGCTCCTTTTTATACAGTTCACAGCTCAAATTCTGTCCTGTCAGCCCTCTCCCCATTCCTAATTCTATTCATAGTGTCAAAAGACAAAATTACAACAAATTTAGTTTAAAACCTAGTTGGCTTTTATTTGCGATTCTAGAATCTGGAAATACCTCATTCTATGAAATAGAATGAGTGTTCCATTGAGCTGAGCAAAGGAAGTTGGCTCTATGGACAGAAAAGGGCTGAAGAAAGCAGAAACATAATAAAAAGCAATTGGTCATTTCAAAGTTACTCTCCTTATTTCCTTATAGGATTAGAACAGAGGGGATTTCCTTATTGTGCTCTCTGACTAAGGTAGACTGTAATCTCCTGTGTTTTTTTTTTGTTTGTTTGTTTGTTTTCAGTTTTTTAAACTGCTCTGTTTCAAAGTTCAGTGTGATTACATGGCACTTAGCACAAGTGACTCCATTCTGGGTGGTCTGGTCTGCTGGAGCCTAATGCAGGAGGTTAAATCCAAAACAATGGCCTGCCATAAACTTTGTTTAACAATTATCATACTATTTTTATCGCAGAGGGTAGAGAAAACAAGTTTTATCTGCTTATAATTAAGGATGAGTCACATGAGGATTTCTCATAGAAAGAAACAGCCATAGCATTCAGCTCCAGGCTTAACAGAGCAAGGTCCTCAGCAGAAGCAAGTCTGCCTCCCAAGGAAAGTTCTGGGGCTGCTGGCAGGAAGCCCTGTGGGCCCTCCACCCAGCAAGAACGTCAGCCTGTACCTGCACACCTGGCCTCAAAGGCACAGCTCCTCCTTCAGTCTGCAGCACGGAATACTTACACTGAAGTGTCTCTTTGGCCTTGAACTTGCCTGCTGACCAGCTCCTGTCAAATTCACGTCTGGGAGAATTAATATTTACAAACAACAGGCTGTAGACTAGACCAGCGGTGATCAAGGATGACATTTTTACTAATCTGAAGTGACAGACAAACTGTAAAGACAATGTAGCAAATTTTTCATATCGCTAAATATATTCAGTTTGAAGGACTGTGAGTTTTTTTTTTACTGATTTTTGGTGTTAGAGGTCTTCTTATTAAAGGGAATAGACAATTATTTTATTTTGTATGTTCTTGTCAAAACAAAAAGTTGACAGCTTTAAGTTGGACCCACCCATTTTGGAGGGAAGTTCAGCTGCTCCAGGAAACACTTAGGTTTGGGAACCACTGATCTAACAGTCTGGGATGCAGCTGTTCTCTAGAACTTTCTCAACCTCAGCACTATTGACAGTGTGGGCAGGATATTTCTTTGTGGTGGGGGCCTGTCCTGCACATTGTAGAATGTTTAGCAGCCTCTACCCTGGCCTCTACCTGCCAGTGGCACTCTCCTCCCCAGTAGGAGGACACTACCAAATGTCTGCATTGTCTGTGGGGGTGGAGGTTGGGGACACAAATTGACTCCCTCCTCCAACCAGACTGAGAACCACTGGTCTAAAGCAATATTTTTTAAACTGTGATCTCAACTTATGAATGCTTTGTGAACTCAATCTAGTGGATTGATAACCACATTTAAAAAAATAAAATATAACAGAATAAAAAGTATCCACATTCAAATGAGGGTTAATATTGTTTTGCCAAATTTTGGTTTCAATTTTATGGATGGAAATACCTATACAAATTCTGGAATAAGATGTAACATTTTTCTTACTGGAGGCTGTGATCGGAGTTGGAAAGTTACTGCTCTAGAGACATTCTAAATTTTATTTTATTATATTCATTCCTTTTCTCATAAAGAATTTTTCATTGCAATAAATGAGAAATCATGACAAATTGGTGACTGTAAATAAATGCAGGTAGTAAGGAAAGTGAGGATATATAAAGTATATATATATTATTACACCTTGATTATTTATATATTTTTTTGGTATCACAAAAATGCTATAAGGCTTAATTAGTCTTGACAAAGTATTTAAAAATACCCAACTATGGCACATTGTATATAGAAACAATATCATTACATTGTCATTAATTAATATGCTTTCATTAATATGTCACTTTTCACTTGAGACTCTTACTCCATTGGTTCGTTTATATCCTCGGTGTGTGATTCTCAGTTCATCTCAGGGAAACTCAAGCACAGACCAACCACCTGACATGATATAATAAAGTCAGGGAATTAATTTGCCCTACTATTTCCATTACAATGGTCTAATTATTTTAATATATTTTATATATAGTAAATATGTATTTCATATATTTACTAAACAAATTTTATAATTTACTTTGTATTATATTTTGAACTATATGTCACATAGTATACTTTATACATTTTATAATTTTTAAACATATGTATTTCTCTCTGCTAGCCTGGCAACCTCTCGGAAGTAGGAGCAGATGTTTTGGGCTGTGAATCTGTCAGAGCCTGGCAGGCTGAGGGCACACCATCTGTGGGCAGATGACAGGCATGAGGAATTGTCAATTACATTAGCTCAACAAACAAACAAACAAACAAACAAACAAGCAAAAAAAATAGCTCAGTTTCACAAAGAAACACCTTCCTTACTGATTCATGTTTTTAATGCTAGGCTTTTGGTTGCTATCTAAGGCTGCTACAAGCAAAGAAACATATCTGCATCTGTTGTATGAATTTAGTTATAATAAAACTTATTTAAAATACATGGTAGGGTAATCAGGACCACGTGGCGACCTTCATGGTACCCTAAGTATCTTTACCTCCATGGACCCCTTCCTCCATATAAAAAAAAAAGTTAAAAATGATAATTCATGACTGTGATGGAATAAAGTCAGGTATAATCCAAACTGGATTATATATTTTTTCTGATTTTAAAATAATTAAAATATTCTTGTGAGCCCCTAGAAGTATTGTGAGCCCTGGGCACTGCGCCTTCTTCAGTGTCTAATAAAGAGGTGGGCGCTGGGGGGCTCATACATTGAAATGTTAACTGGTACTTTCCCCGTCACTTGCATGTTCATAGGGAGGTACTGTGGTTTTACTGTCTTGGGGAAGAATGACTGAGCAGGCAACAAAAGAACCAAGTGTTTGCATTTGGATTTCAAAAACTTGGGTTTTAGCACGAACCCTATAGATTTAGAAGAATAGCCAGGCCACCCTGTCCCATAGTAAAGGAAGAATTCATGGACAGGGAAAGGAGAAGGCCAGAAGAGAAGCTGAGAATATTCACGTTGGTCCGGGATCCCGAATTTAAATTAAGGTTTTGGGAAATACCAGAGTCATTGCCTCTTCCCTTCCTTCCCATTCCCAGGGTAGTGTCAGCGGAACCGTTGAAGGGTGGGGCTCCTCGTGTCCCCAAGTCCAGTGTGCTGGGGAGATGAAACACTTTCTGGTTGGTGGGTCAGGCAGATAACCCAGGGATGGTGTCTGGGTTTCCAGGAACCTCGGGTGGAAAGGGACATGTAGGAGGTTTTGGGTGGGCTACACAGTGGCACCCTTGTGGCAAAATGTCAGTCTACCTAGGAGTCTGTGTGGCAAGCCCAGGAGGCTAGAGACCTGCATGAACCCCTAATGGAAGACCACCAGGGAATGAGGATGTTGCTGCAGATGCAAGCAGGAGAAATGATGACGATGACAACAGAGATGGATGCTAAGTACCATGGCACCACACAAGCCCCTGAGAGCTGGAAAAAATCCAGAATTGACCAAGATCCAGGCTTTCCCACCTGGCAAAATGAAAACTTATAAGAGAAATTAAGTTCAACTACAGAAAAATAGGTTGTAATTGTTGTATACCAGATTTTGAAGCCCAATTAATATTCACTATACAAAGACATTTATGGTGCTTTATAGTATATGAAGGATCATCTGCCTTTATTTTTTCGTTTTATTTCTTATTAAAATCTTAAAAGGTATCACTGTTATTTCTGTTGTCATTTTACACATGTGAAAATGGAAGCAAAGAAAGGTTAAGTGACTTGTTCAAGGTTACACAGCAGAACCAGGCTGAGCAATGACTCAAACTCCGGGCTGTGTTTGCTCTACCACTCCTGGTTCTTGATGTTGTTCAATATCCCCCGCTAAGGCCCTAAGTGAGAGCTTCCTGTCAGGCTCTCATAAAATGCTTGCAGGTTACCAAAAAGCACTTACGTGTTTTGCAACTTGATGCTCAGATTGAGGAGGGAAGAGGGCTCACTGTGGTGTTCTGCCTGCAACCCCACCCTGGGCTCCCCTGCTGCTGGGTGCTACTACGGAGCTCTGCTCTCACGCTCAGAGGTGGGGAGCCAAAGTTGATCTAGAAATGCAGGGCAGGGCTGAGCCCCCAATGGACTCACGGTCAGGTCTTAAAAGGCCTCATGACTTGGGTGCTGGGTGTCCCATCAGGTTAAGGGAAGCTATCCCGCTTCCACAGCCTTGTACCCACACTCACCATACTGTAGATTTTTCTGATTTAATTGTCTGTCTGTCTGTCCAGACTGTAAACAACCGAGGGGCTCCATCAGACTTGCCCGCTGTTGCATCCCCTGCACCCAGCAAAATACCTGGAGTATTGTAGGTACTTAAAAATATTTGCTGAATGAACAAACATGTGGATAGATGAATTCCTGGGTACGTAACTATCCCTTAAACAATCCTAGCCCTGTATCCTTAAAGCAAGGCCCCTTCTTAAGGGGTGCTTGGCCTCAGCTTCCTTTATTTCACCCCAGAAAATGCTACGAAAACAGCTACTTCAGTTGCCAGCCATGTCACCTCCTTTTTCCTCCTATATCTCCAAATTCCTCCTTTCTTATTATTCCTAACCACTCTGTTAGCCAAGATGTTTGGAATATTTTTTTCTCTTCCATCTACATTTTTTAGAACTTTTTTTTTTCTAGCTCGTGTTTAATTGTCAGCTTCCTTTGTTCCCTCTTTAGAAGCAGGAAGCACAGGTCATAAATCAATATGAGCAAATACATTGCTGCCTCATTTTGAAAAAAATATTGTAATTAAAATTCATGGTAAAAAGAATTTCCAAAGTGGCAAGTTGCCTTTCTAAGATATTACCATGTCTTATTTTAGAATTTACTATCGGTAACTAATCCACATTACTTAATAAGATTCAGTTCATTGGAGTCGGTGAATAATTACTGTGTTGGATAAGTATTGTTTTTGTGACATTATTAGTTTTATAACAGGTGCTAAGTTGGTTTTAGGAAACAGCCAGATCGGAACTCCAGTGGCCCAATCGGTTAGCGCGCAGTACTTATACAGGAAATAGCCAGAGAATTACTTGAGAAGAGATGAAAATATATGTCACAAATCCAGTAAATTGATAATTAAAATAATGCACAAATATAGTAAATTTTCATTAGATAATTTAAAAAATTTAATTATCTAATTAAATACATGATAAATAAGCTTTATCCCTTAATGGACTCCTAATTTTTTCTTAAGGCACCGTGACCGAGAAGCTTTTCCCAAAGATTATGATATAGAGGGTCCTGAGAAAATAAAAAAACTATGCAACTCAACATACAGGAGACTTGGAGCCGATGAACCCCCGGTAAGTTGTTGCTGTTAATTTCTTTGGTTTAAGTCTGGAATCTTTGTCACAGTGAAACATGAAAAACTAAAGGGGAGAGGAATTTTCTCAGCACCACCCCTCCTTAGCTGTGCTAGTTACATAGGCGGGTGATTTAGCCACTCTGTGCGTCAGCAAAGTGTACCTCCTGCATAAGATTATTGGGGACATTCCTTGAGATAAAGCAAGTAAAGCACTTGACACAGTGCCTAGCACATAGCCAGTGCTTAGGAAATTGTTACTGTGGTTACGATGCTGTTGTAGCTGCTGCAGCAGCATCATCTTGCTAGATGTCCCCTTCACCTCCACAATAACCCTGTGATGTACTTGTTATTACCTCTATTTTACAGAAGAGGGGAAAGGAACTCCTAGAGGTTAAGTGACTTACTCAAAGTCCCATAGCTTGGGAGTGGAAGAGTCAGAGTTTGAACCCAGGTCTTTGATTTCAAGTCTTGCGTACTTGTCTTAAGGTAGTGGAGACGTGAGTAAATAAGATATGCTATTAATATTCTCATAACATTTGTGCAACCCAGTTATAAAATGAATATTCATTGCATAAGTAATTCCTGCTTGTATGTTAGTAAGTTAGTGCTTGGCTACTTGGGTGTCTGCTCAGTCAGCGTGAGGCAGGGGCTCAACTCCTAAGACTCCCAAATTGTGTCCTATAATGTCAGAAGCTTTGAAGCTAGCTGAAGACAGTTCAGCCTTAGAGGGTGGCCTCGGGGCCTGAAGAGCTGGTGATTTGGCAAGGATGGATGTGCATGTGATGAGAAGACTGGGCTTGTGTCACATTCTGCCCCCTAATGTTGGGCTAGTTTCAGAACAGCTTTTCCAATAGAGAAGGCCTAAGAAGATCCATAATTCTACATTGGAAAGTGTTCTAGAAGATTCTCCATTTTGCAGGGTGGTGAAAACAAATGAGCTTAGCATGGCAGTGCCATTTCCTTCTTTCTTCTTCTAGGCAACGGACAGAAAGTATTAATGATAAGGATAGCCTGAAAATTGGAGATGTATTTTAAAGTTACAGCTGCCTAGATATGGAATGAGGCAACTTACAGGAACCAAGACAGCTCTAAAGCAAGATGCCCCTCTTCCCACCCTGCCTTCTCTGTCTCTCTCACACACACACATGCACACAGTCTCTGCTCACACACACAGTATTGCTGTTTCTCTCTGCTCAGGTTTTCCTTTTGCCCCTGGCCCAGATCTCAGGGACAGTCTGATGGTGTCCCCAGTTTCCCTTGTATCTGGTGTTCTCACTGGTCATCCCCCGCATACAGATGGGGCTGCAGGGGAGAAAACATTATTTCTTTTCTTCCTTTCTTTAGGTCCTTCGTTGAGACACTTTCCTGAAAACAAAAGTCAAATTAACAAAAGAAAAATAAGCAGAAGCTTATTGGCATATGCTGTACACATCATGTGGGAGAGGCCTCAGCTTAAAAATATTTCTCTGTCGAGGCAGTGGCTTAGGAGCCTGGCTTAAATAGTATTTCAACAAAATTCCATAAATCCTATATAGTGACAGGACAAAGGAGAGAGCAGTCTAGTCTTTTAAAAGGCGGGAAAATGTTAGAAGACAGTAAAATCTGTTTCCAGATTCCTCCCGTGCCTGCGGGGCAGATAAGCAAGTGCTGTCTCCAGCAAGGAAGGATTCATGTCCTGCCATCAGGCGAAAAGAGGCTGAGGCAGAGTGTTCCCTGCATTTCCAGTCTCTTTAATTTAACAGTTCCCAATATATAGTGGGGAAAAATGTTTTGGTTTCCTTCAGGGCTCTGGAGTCCAATGCCCAAGTCAGTCAATAACCACCTTGCCCTGCTTCCCCGAAAACCCAGCTTAACCTTGCTTTCTTGAGCGTGGAGCTGTGGCCAGGACAATAGAAAGGTGGGCAAGACAGGCATTGCCTGGCATGCTCTTGGTTTCTGGGTTGTGGGAGGAAGTGAGATGAAGTGAAATATGAGGTGTGGGAACCACAAACATTCCTTCCTCTACATTCTATGCATTACTTGGTCAAGCCTCAGATTTAATAAAGGATGTATAAATAAAGAGTAACATTTACCTTTTCTGTGTCCTTTTGTGGATGGCCATTGAAACCCTGTTGTTTCCCTACAAGGTTTGGAGTATTATTCGATAGAAAGGAAAATAGATGAGGAGTCACTATTTCTGATGAACCTGCTACGCCCGTAGCTTAATAATAAGTTACATTTTTCTCTATAGACTTTTTGTGTATAAAGCACTGGCCTATCCATCTTGTTTCTTATTCTTCATAACAAAGCTACAAAGTTGGCAAGAAAGATATTACCATTCCAGGTCTAAACCCAGACTTACAGATGTCAAATGACTCACCCAAGGTCCCACGTGTAAAGAAAAGGAGGAGAGTATGGGTGCAGAGGGTCCATACCTGCACGTGCCAGGTGTGATGCTGGATGTAGCAGGAGGATAGTTGAGTCCCTCTTCCTGTTGTCACTGAGTTTTGATGGAGGTCTAAAGACTAGAACATTCTTAATAGTTGGCAGGAGCTAACCCATTTAGAGGCTGGACCACCTAGGCAGGACCTGCTAAGAGACCCTACACTAGGTTAAACCAGTACGAGTAGTTTTGTCCTTAGAGGTGAGGGGCTGAAGAGTTGAAAGAGGATTTGTTTATTTGTGGGTTATGTGCTCCTTCTTCCCCAGTTCAGAGGGGTTTCAAGGGAAGCATGCAGAGAGATTAATATGTGTGTCCTGGAATTTAGAAGACACAGGGTCCGGGTATATGGCAAATGCCTGAGAACCTACATGTGAGACGTCAGGCCTGACATGGTAGAGCAGAAAGAGAAGGGAGTGAGCCACCTTGGGAGCAGGGATGGCAGTGGCCAAGGGTTTGTGAGCCTGTGAGTTTCCCCATGGGACCCACTGAGAGATTCTGCCAGAGCCCTCTTGAAAAAGGCTGCCTGAGGGAGGAATAGGGGTGGTGGTGGTGCAAGGAGGCTGGGCACGAGAGACCCATCCAATATCCAAAGCTCAGGGAGAGGGGTTATAGCTGCCAGGAAGAGGAGAAACTTTGCCTGCTTCCAGCAAGCTGCAGTTGGAGGGCCTCCAAGAATTCCTACAAACAATTGCAAAAGTAGCCTAGGTGAGAAGGAGTCAGGTTTGGGTGTCCTTCAAGTTCAGGGGGACCGGTGCAGGTCAAGAGGGCAAGGGCCACTTAACACTATGCCCAATCACCTGTTCTGTCCCCATCAGCTAGACTGGGAGGAGTCTGTGACCAGCACTGAGCGGCAGGGGAGGGGACAGCCCAGCAAGCCTCCACCTACAGAGGCTTCTGGGCCCAAAGCAGGTGAGAAGCCCACGTCTAATACAGTGACAACTTTTGGTTATTCCATTGAACTGGAAAGTTCATGACTAAAATGAGATCCTTCTTGAGATTCGAGGGGCCCAGAGAAGCTGTGAGACTGCCTAAGATTTTCATCAAACAAAAGGAAAGAACGAGCTGTCTGTGTGGGAGGGAAGGGGCGGCAGTTTGAGTAAAAGAAAATTGCTTCATAATTGCATCCTATTGATGCAATAGGATCAATTCAATAAGACGGTTGCATTAAAAGTGCTTCATTTCATCCTCTGGATGACTCTTCAGACAGGTGCCATAAATGACCCACAGCATATACATGAGGACACTGAGGCCCAGGGAAGCTTAATTACTGGTGTAAAGTCAAACAGCTAAGAAATGTATTAAAAAGTAAAATCCATTTTTCTCCTCTGGCTCTAAAGTCAAAGATCTTACAAACTTTCCAAACTGCCTCTTGGAGTGCCAAACTGAGCCACTTCTTGTTCAGTGGCCTCTGTACCCCCCGTAATTGCATCCTCCTGTCAGAAAATAAACCTGATTATTTTTTGTTCTGGCTTGGGTATTATATGTATCTCACTGCATATGTGTTGAGCCTTTGATTTCTTACATCTTAGCTGTGACTTCTGTCCTGTTTTCTAAATTATGTCCACACCCGTGCTGTTTAGCCCATCTGTTTCCCTCCCGAATGCCTTCTTAGCATTTCTGATTTTTTTGAGAGGTTGTTGCTGGGTGGCTGTTTCTTATGTCCACTAGTATTTTCATTTAGCTGATTGAAGGTCTCCTTGCCCTTAAATGCTGTTGCTGGGACTAATGTGAGTATCATTTATTTGTAACAGGATTTTAAATGGGCCTCTCTTTGTCTACATTTTGGCTAAGGCTTCGAACATCTAAGAACAAAACAATAGCTTCATGTGCCAAGGTGAAGAGTCAGGTCACTTATGTGAGAGCCTCAGAGAAGATGGTGCTATTAGTTTCCCACTCACATGAAGGATATAAGAGGACTGAAATGCAAGAAACCAAAAAAGAACTTTGATAGTAGAGAGAGGGTCTGGAAAAGGTAATGGTGTGCTGTAAGTCTCCTCTGCAAAGCCCCCTGGGTGCCTGGGGAAGTTCAGACACGAGGCTCTGGTGATCTGTCTGAAGAAGCAGAACATTAAGAGGAAGCCGGCTACATGTCCCTAAAGGGGGGGCAAAGATGTGCGAATTCTTGGGCCCAGATGTGGCTCTTGTGGATCAGATGTGGCCATGTGGAAGAGGAAGATGACATGCAGCCATTTTAGAGCCTGTCCAAGAGCACCTCATATAGGGATGGGAGAGGGACTGACTGGGTTTCCAGGGTCTGAGGCTGGACAATTAAGTCCAGCCAGGGGCATCTTGTATCATGGGACATGCCACTGAATGTTCCCAGAGGGGATCCCAAAGTCTATCAGAACATCCCAAGAAAGTCAGCTTTGAATGTTCGCCAATGCCAGAGAGGGTCAAAGGTAGACGTATCTGGAGGAAACCAAAACAGGATTACATTCTGCCATTCCTGCACTTAACGCTCTCTCCTTCTGTTATCCTCACACTCTTGGCATCAACGCCAGGGAAGCTGTGGGAGGTGGGGAGCAGGGAAGATGTCCACAGGGGACAATTGAGAAGTGGCCCACACCCTTGTTCCCACTGCCGTAGGCTGAGCCAGAGCAGGCCCAAGGGGAAGAAATGAGAATCTTTAACTTTTAAGTGAAATTTGAATTTTTGACTATTTTATGGGACTGGTGTTTTACTTACCTCAATAAGACTTTTCTTGAGACAGAAATAGCCAGAGAATTTTTATATTATTTGAAAATAGCCAGAAAAGTCCTGGGACCCGTCTTATATTTCCTCAAAGAACATGAGAAAGGACTAGCCCCTCCAAATGGCTATGGGTGGGCAGTGATGGAGGAGGAATGGATTTGTTTTCTGATTGTATCTGCTTACCAGTCCCAGGTGCTCAGTGAGACTGTTACACATTCTTATGTAAAAGAGCAGCCCGTTCTTATTGTCCTCTCTATCCCCTTTCCTTACTTTAGTTTTCTGCATGACACTTAAATCACTGGACGTATTTTAGACTTATTTAGTTGTTAATTGTCTGTCTTCCCCCTACTATTAATAGAATACAAGCTCCATGAAAGTGGGGACTTTGGTCTGTTTTGTTTCCTATTGTATCTTCAGTTCCTAGAACAGTGCCTGGCACACAGTGAGTGTGAATAAATATTTGTGGAAGGCAGGAGGGAAGGAAGGGAGGCAGGAAAGAAGGAAGCAATGGAGGAAGGGGTGAAGGAAGGAAGAAAAGAAGGAAGAGAGAAAAGAAGGAAAAAGGAAGAAGGACTCCATTCAACAAACATTTTTTCAGGCCCTGTTATCTTGCCAGGCATTATGCTAAGTGCTAGGGTAAGAAACATAATTCAAAACAAGGTCCTTGCACATGAGGAAGTCGTGGGTTCATAGGGGAAATTGGGACATGTAACACATGGCAAAAGGTATGATGGCTGCTGTGATAGGAAGATCACGGTGTAGTGAGGTGCAGCTAAACTGAAATGGTCAGTGGAGGTTCAGGGATGGCTTCCTTTGAGGCTCCTGAGCTGAATCTTAAAGGAACCATCTTTTGGTGGAGTGTGGAAACAAACCACTGAGGTTTCAATGTGCAGTAATCGGTTCCCTACTCGGTGGCCATGTGGTTTCAGGAGGCCACGTGGGGCCATGGGGGGTCTAGATTCACAGGGGAGCAGTGATTCAAGCCACTGGGTTTGCTCTGATTGTCTTATTCTAAGAAACGATGGGTAATATCATTTTAAACTATGGTATTTTGCTTTTTATTTGGACTTTATTCAGGTGCTACATAACTATACCAGAGTGAATTCCATGCAAACTGAAATCATCAGGGGTATGTCTACCATTGTTTCTTCAATTTTGTGAAGCCCCTCACCCAAGGACCTGCACAATACTACCAAAGGCCCTGTCACAATCACTGTTACCCTCCTAGCATGTTAGGCTGATGTTAAACCGAGAGCCACAGAGAGGCTAAAAAAATACCACTTTTGAGGAAGGGGTGCATATTGAATCATGAAAACTTAGAAGGATTAAGTGCAGAGCACATATGATGCTGTGTCATAGAAGGTGAGAACTTGTCAGACATAAAGGAACAAAGGAAAACACAAGCAATTCTATTAAACAGATTTTTCTTATACAGCTAATGGATCAATGCCAAGACATTTTTAGAACTAACAGGACAACACTGATGAGCAAATTAGGCTAACATTAACAGCATCACAGTCATTTTGGATTTTAAAATGGCAAATAAATGAATAGTACAAAAGTATGCTTGCATTTATTTTATGACTAGGTGACAAATAGCTAAGTAGGCCTAAATAAGAGCTGTTTTAGTGAATAAAAATATGACATTCAAAAATTAATGACCCTAAAAGATAAAAGGATATAATTATACCAGATCTGAGAAATTCAATTATCATTTACTTAATTGGCTCAGGTATTCTTTTCTTTACTTGTCATAGGAGAATAGTATTTTTTTTTAATTTCAGAATATTATGGGGGTACAAACGTTTTGGTTACATAAATTACTTTTGTACCATTTGAGACAAAGTTATAAGGGTGTCCACCACCCAATGTGCATTGTACCCATTAGGTGTGAATTTACCCATTCCTTCTCCCGCCTCCCACCTGCTTGATTTCTGATGAATGTTATTCACATATGTCCACATAAGTGTTGTTCAGTTAATTCCAATTTAATGGTGAGTACATGTGGTGTTTGTTTTTCCATCCTTGTGATACTTCACTTAGAAGAATGGTCTCCAGTTCCATCCAGGTTAAAACAAGAGGTAGTTCTCCATATTTTTATGACTGAGTAGAACTCCATGGTATACATATATCACATTTTATTAATCCACTCATGTATGGATGGGCATTTGGGTTGCTTCCACATCTTTGCAACTGTGAATTGTGCTGCTATGAACATTTGAGTGCAGGTGTCTTTTTTATCAAACGACTTTAGAATAGTATTTTTGACCAGTAAAATCGTACAGATGCTTCTTGCATTCATATCTAAGTACCTGAAAGGAGCATATGAATCAAATTTTTATAAATGGAATAATTTTAATTGCTATTGTAGGAGAACCATTTAAAACAGGAGAAAGGAAGATATTTGAGGATAGGGGGCTATTGAGCCAGGATCCCTTCTTGCTTCCCAGCTCCATAATCTCTGAGCTTGGGGTTGATGCCACTGGTTTCAGCATCTTCTCCTGGAGCTACTTTGGGTTGTCTTTTCTGATATCACCATATTTACATCTGTGTTTCCTGCTTTAGGAATTACATATAAATTTTGGGCTACTGAGTGTACTTTCCTCGTTTGCTGCTGCATCTGTGGGTTTGTTTATTCTCGTAAATATCTTCTCTGTCATTTTTAGGGATTTGGGATAGGAACAAAAGCAGGCCACCTGCCATTTTGATCCCATCACTCTCCTTTGCTGCTCCTTTTCTACATCAATAATCATGCTCTAATTTAACGCTTAGAGAAATTAGATTTTAATTCTTCATGTATATTAGTTTACTTAAGCAGATATAACTGTTATGTTGAACAAACAGGACTTATATGGTGCAATCACGCACATGCACACATACGCAAACACACACATCTGTATTCTTTGCCTCCACTGCCTATTCACGCTGCTTTGTGGAGTTAGTTCTTTCTGCATGCTTGGATGAAATCTTGTGCAGGTTTCACAGTTTTTATGGTCACTCTCAGATAATAAAAAGTCTATTGGTCACATTTCAATAATTAAAAGATCTCATCAAAATGATGAATTTCATTTAAGGTGAAAACCTTTCTCCTTCCCCAGCTACAGCCTGCTCTAGGCTGGAGAAGTCTGCAGAGGGAAGTCAGGGCTGAGGGAGGGGTCTGAGTTGGCTGTTTTTCTATATCTCCACCTGCTCTGCTCTTAACTTCTTTTAGACAACTGGACAACTAGAAGGACAACATTTTGTGGTTATTTTAGTAATATTAGTTATTTAACTGAGACAATTTTGTGACAAGAAATGGTTTTATTATCTGAGAGTGATCAGGAAAAAAAATGAGACTTGTCCAAGATTTATTTTTTCTAGGGACAGGAAAAGAATCATCCCATAAAAGCTTGCTTGAACGAGTGGGAACAAACCAATGAATTTATTTTTCTGATTGCACCCTATGAGTCCAGTTGTTCAAAATGATGATGGTTATATTTGTGGGGGCCTCCCTGGGATCCTTTAGAATCTGCATATGGTACTGCTGAGTTTGCCTAGGTGTGAAAACAGAGCCAGGATTTCCAAGGGCAAAACTGCTGAGAAATAAGAATGGCCTTTTTAATGATTTTTAAAGATAAAGACTTCTAACAAAGTCTTGGTATTTTTTGGCAATGGAGCAAAAAAAGCTACACTGGTAGGGGGAGTGCTGTTTAACAGGCTAAAATAAGATTCTTAGTTATGACTGAAGATCTAAGATAATAGATGCCAACTCCTCCTTTATTCCAGTCAGGTGCAAAACCACTCACGTAGGACATGCAAACCATTTGGGCAGTAACTGGTTTTGAGCTTCTCTCATTCACCTTGAAGATTTAAAAACAAACAAAGAAGGCTGAAATTGAAGAGATCTGGCCAAAAGTATTTAGAATGTGGAGGAGTTGTCTGGAGAAAGCATGCAAATGGTCCCCAAAGGGTAGGCGTGCAAAGTGTGTCCTCTTCACTTCAAACCTGACAGTGAGGTCTCAAGGGTACCACCCAGGGAACTTGATAAGAGTTCCCTGGAGGCTGAGGAACAACTGGGACTCATAGGGTGCAATTAGAAAAATAATTTCATTGTTTTCCCCTTAATCTGCTCAAGTAAGCCTTTAGGGGATGGTTCTTTTCCTATCCCTAGAAGAAATAAATGTTGGACAAGTTCCCCAACTTGATGGATTGGGGTCTCACTCATGCTTGACAAAAGGCTATAGGCTGGAGGGTTTCAGAAGCAGCCTGTAGCATCAGAGGGAAAATTTGACTTGGGAAGTACAATGCACTCCTGTCACTATGGCTCAGAGGAGCGTGCTTTCTGTGGCCCTGTAACGAACTCAAGAAAGAATTGTCAACTGAGGATCATCTAAAATAAATCTTGCTACAAGATTCTTCCAGGGGTAAGTCATCCTCAGCAAAAAGAGAATGTGTAACTTGAGGGGAAGTTGTAAGTGACCTCCTCGTTTCCTGTACCAGATACTCAGCCTCTATGTCTAGTGGGTTTTCTGAAGTGCAGCCCATATGGGAAGAGTTCATTCTGGAAGATTAGAAATTGATACTTAAAAAAAAATTGATAGGAAAACGGAACAAGAATGATATTATGAAATGAGCTTCCTGTCTACATTAGATATTTTTTATATTATCATTTGACTCAAGCTAGATTTTATTATGTAAATTAAATGGAAATTTTAGTGATTATCCTGTGAGTTTGTACTGTGTTAATTTAGCTATCTCACATACCAAATTGCCAATCTCCAGTTTGTGATATACATACATATAAAGCCCAAAAGACTTTTAAACATATGGTAGTGCTTTTATGAATTACCCATCCTTATGTCAGGTTATGAACATTTCTACACCAAAGTGATTTTTTCACATTAAGATGGTGTGGAATTAGGTTTGCCTACATGCAACAGAAACCATAAATCAACAGAGGCTGTTCACTAAGGTTTTATTCTTTCATGTAAAAAGTCAGGAAGACAGGAGACCAGTACTGATACAGAAGAAGTTCCATACATTGTTAGAGACCATTCCTTCCAGCTTTCTGCTCCACCATCCCTTGGGTAGGACTCAAGATGACTGCTGGAAACCAGTCATTATGTTCACATGTTATGCAGCAGGAAGAGAAAAAGAAAAACAAGACTTTTCCTGAAGGTTGTATGGTACTTCCACTTATGCCTGATTGGTCCAGATACTAGTCATTGGTCATATGCTAAGTATAAGGACGTCTGGAAAATGTGTTCTGTAACATCATGCACCCTGCTAAAATTTGAGTTTCTTATTACTGATGAAGAAGGAAGGTCTAATATTGGAGGATAACATTTGCCTCTAATATAGGAAACACAGATGTTAAGAGTAGGCTATGGAGTCAGACAGCTTCTCCTTGATTCTTGGCTCTACCACTTGTCAGTTGTAACTTTGGTCAAGAGTCTACAACTTTCTGTGTCTTTATTTCCTGATGTGTA
The DNA here is from genome assembly GCF_020740605.2 of Lemur catta. NCBI lineage: Eukaryota > Metazoa > Chordata > Mammalia > Primates > Lemuridae > Lemur > Lemur catta. Next base: position 65,731,613 of record NC_059137.1, read on the forward strand.
AAGTGAGAATAGAAGAGTTGTCGTGAGCATTTAATGTGAAGACATTTAGAATGGTGTCTGGCCATGTACTATTGTTATTATCATTATGCCCATAATTTGCTACAACTCACTAAGCTATAGCCAGTATAGCCTCTGGAGTTTGTATAATACTCTAGCCCTAGAACCTCGTATGACGCCTGATACTTCATAGATATGGATGGGTGGATGGATGAATGAATGAGTGAGTCAGGCTGCATGAGTTTTTAACAGTCGAGGTTCTTCTTTCTAGCTGATTTGCCTGGGTGTTACTTAATCCCATCCAGCCTCAGTTTTCCCTTTCTTAAAATGGAAATGAATTATGCTAATTGTTCTTCATCTGCTTCTCCGGATCTGCTCTCCACCTTTCTCAACCTGCTTTGTGCCAAGGAGGCTGACCTTTATGGATTGCCTCAACGAGCATCCTTGTCCTCTGGTTTCCCATTGGGATTGGCCCATGGGAGGCACCAGCAGGTGATCAGTGGTGAAAGGAGAGTGAGCTTGAACATTTATTCCTGTGGTTTCCTCCCTACAAGGGCATGGTTTGGCAGTGGCTATGTGTCTGTTCTGAAAACCACAACTATCAGATGGCCCTGTCTTTACAGTGATAGGTTTCTCTGGGTCCCAGTAAGTGCCCTACCCTGTGGCTCTCCACTATTGCTATCCTCAGGGTGCATCAACATTGTTGAATTTCTTAATGCTTGCCACACTTTTATAAATAGATCTTCCATTCAATTCTCCTCAGTTCCCCGTTTGGTTGTTCTTTTCTTTCTGAGACCATGATTGATACTCAACATTCATAGGGTTGCTTTGAGTATTTAATGAAATAATACATATAAAGTGCTTAATACATCGTCTGGCACAGAATAAGCACTTGATAAACTTAAGCTCCACTGATGCTATTATTATCTGTTTCCTTTTACTCCTCTATTTCATGTTTGGAAATATCTTTGTTTCATATAATTTTCAAAGGGTTGGTTGATTTGTTGAAATACTTCATGGCTGAAAATGATCAGAACATACCTAAGCTTAATTTTCTAGTCAATCTCATAAACTTTTAAACAAAATGATGGCTATTAATTTTTTCCCAAAAGATATATTTTCTTTTTGTGTCATATATGAGACCCACAACGGTGTCCCTTACCATTGACTTGTGAACCTGGAAATCTGAGAGAAAGAGTAGTTGAGCTAAGGGTATAAGGGCGAGATCTGGGAAACTGGGCTGGGAGGCTAGGGATTCAGGAGCTTGAGGTCTTAGAGAGCAGTGCTCTGAGAAGCCAAGGATCTAGAGAGCCATGGAGTAGACCAAGGAACCAGGAACAGAGACTATATCAAAATTGTTTTTATGAGGATAGATTCCTAATTATAATAGAGCCTTATTAGTAACCCAAAGTGAATCAAAGATGTTTGAATATGGCCATGATAGTCCTGCAATTCAAGGCTCCAGGTTTCTAGGAGTGGTCTCTTTTTTTAAATAGAAAATCCAGTGGGCTTTGTTGGATGTCCTGGGGAACCTAGTCTTCAGGTTCATGAAAAGTAACAGGTTTCTTTGGTGATGAATTCTGGTTCTCTGCTCTTAACTTCCATATTTGTGATCTTCTAGAGTTTTATATGGAGAAAATATTGAATCCTTTACATCAATTTTTGTTCTCAAGATATCCTAGATGCTACCCATGATGCTTCTGCAATTGGTTTGAGTACATCTTACAATTTTCAGATTCCCCCCATAAGAATAATTTATTGACAACTCACCAAATTATCCTCTGTGATAGAGAGTGGATGTGTTCCTGAGAGCATAGGATGATGATGATGATGATGGTATCTGAAGTCCTTGTGATCTACAAAGTGATTGCTACAAACATTTTCTTAGGGAATTTAATACCAACTCTGAGACATATAAATAAGAAAATAGAAAGTAGGTAGAGTTAGCATTTAATTAAATAGAGCACTTTATATTTCATTTAAAATTTTGTTTTTTATTTTCCTACGATACAGTCATTGCCACTTTTACATATTTATGATGAAATAGTTGATAGCTATGAGATATTACTTATTTTTTAATGTCAACTAGAGTTAGTTAAAATCAGAATGTACTTCAATAGAAATAAAGTTTAGTAGCTGGCCATTTTTGGTGATTAATTCATTTTTCTTATAAGTGGCTTCTATTTTTCCAGATTTGGATATCAGAAGCACATGAACAGATGTCACAAGTTTATGTAAACAAAGAATTGGCTGAAATAAAGAGCAAAGCCTTATTAAATGAGGAAACAATGAGCTCTGGGATTATTGAAAGGTATTCTTAATACTTTCGTTTACAGAATATGCAAAGGCAGAAAAGGATTTATATAAGTAGCAAAGAAGTGTAGTGGCCCCAGCTACACATTCTAGGAACATATTAAGCACTTTTGTCTCAAACATCCATACTTTCTGCTCATGCTGGTGCTTCTGTTGGGAATTCTCTTTATTTCAATTGTTTACCAATCAACACTGTACTTATTCTGGGTCCAGGTAAAATGTCATTTCCTCTCTACAAGTTTTTTTCTGGCCCAATATTCTGACTATCTAGGTTTAAACCCCAGCTGTATAATTTACTGGTGAAAGTTATTTGATGTTTACAATCCTGTTTGTTCACCTGTAAAATAGGAATTATAAAAGTATCTACTTCATAGGGTTGCTCTGAAATTTAGATGAAATAAAGTATGAAATGTGCATAGAAATATTGCCTGACGTGCAGTAAGCTTTCATTAATCATCATTAATCAGAATTAATTGCCCTTGAATCTTTGCCTTCTGAGTATTTTATGTCCTGCATAACAGTTGGACTTGGCATTCTAGTTATTTGTATGTATGTATTTAGTCAGAGATCGAGTTCTTTGAGGTTAGGAACTGTTTTTTTTTTTTTTGTTTGTTTGTTTGTTTTTGAGACATGGTCTCATTCTGTCTCCCTGGTTGGAGTGCAGTGGCACAATCATTAGCTCACTGCAACCTCAAACTCCTGGGCTCAAGCTGTCCTCCTGCCTCAGCCTCCCGAGTAGCTGCGACTACAGGCATGCGCCACCACGCCTGGTTAATTTTTCTTATTTTCTGTACAGATGGGATCTCTCTTGTTGCCCAGGCTGGTCTCAAAGTCCCGCCCTCAAGGGATTGTCTTCCCACCTCAGCCTCCCAAAGTGCTGAGATTACAGGTGTGAACCGCCACACCTGGCAAGAATTGTTTCCTAATCATAGCTATAGTCCTGCAACCTGGCACAATGCCTCTCTATGGAAGTGCATGACATAGCCTTTATCTTATGCTGTAATTATTGAAAAAATGCAATCAAGGTAATGACAAAAATGCTAAAATTTCCATTTACTCTTTGGGCCATTTTATTTTGCAAAGTGCATGAAAGTTGCAAACATGACAACCCTTTTAAAAATAATCATCATAAAAATTCAGCCCCAAATTTGTTTTCTATGGCTTTGAAAGGATATGGGTGGCAGTCTAATATGTTTTCTAAAAGTTGTTATCTTGTTCCAGGGACACTGGATCACCTGCCAGAGGCTTTGGAGCTGTCTTTACTAGACATCCACCGGATTGGAACAAAATGTTAGTAGTCCCTAAACTGCTGCAGATTGCACAAAATGTTTCTTGATTCAGAAGGTTTGTTTGCAGAGGTGAAGGTACGAGGGTATGTCAAGGTCAACAAAATGCCTTTTACAAGGCTTTACATAATTTTTTTTTAACAAAAGATTTTTTCCATCAGTATGCATAGCATTTATAATAGTAATAATGTTAATTCTCATTATTTGCAGATTCTATATTTGCTAATTTTTCTGCTTGCTGAAATTTATGTATTTGCAACCTACAGATTAATACTTAGGTGTCTGTGGTGGTCATTCGTGTATATGTGCAGAGCAGCAAATGTTTGAGTTCACTGGATGTGCCCACTCCCAGCTGAGGTCACACTAGGTGATGTTCTGCCTTCTCATTTCAGCTCTCATCCTGTAAACAAGCGTCCTTTTCACAGTTTATTTAGTTCGAAGGTTTTCAAACTTTTATGCTTTTTGTTGGTGATCTCGTTGTTTAAAACGTCCCCAAAGCATCGTTCTGAAGTGCTGTTGTGTGCCTAAGAGCAAGAAGGCTGTGATGTGCCTTTCAGAGGAAATACGTGTTAGATAAGCTTCATTCAGGCGTGAGTTGTAGTGCTGTTGGCAGTGAGTTTCGATGTTAATAAATCAAAAATATATATTAAAAAGGTGTCTTTAAGCAGAAATATAGATAAAACAAGGTTATATATTGATGGATTGGTGAAAATGTGACCAGAGGCTTGCAGGAACCTAATCTTGTATTTACCCTAAGAGCAATGGCTCAATATTTGCTAATTCAGTGTCATGGCAACTGCATAGTGCATTATTGTGAATGATAAGAATTGACGGTACAGTAAAAGACTACTATCTTTACTAATAAAAGAAATACATTTGTTTTGGGGGCAACATGAATTCTTACTACAAAAGAAAAAAGAAATTTCTTACCCATTAATCTTTCTAAAGAAGACAAACTTTCATAATGTATAGAAAGATGATGTGGAAATATAAGCCTGTCAAGATTCTAAGTATTGGACTGTGCATTATGAGGTTGTGAAGAGTAAGCAAGGCAACATCTGTAAAACAACTACAGCACTAACTGATGCCTACCTAGTAAACGTGCTGCTGGACACTTGCTGAATCCTTGCAGTCTATCAATTCATACTCAGATAATTTTCTTGATTTATTTCATTCTTGATTTATTGCGTTTTCTTTGTTCTCTCTTTTGGAAATCCTTTATTTGGATGTTGGGTTGCTTGGCCTGGTCTTTTAATCTTCTTGTCTTTTCTCTCTTATTTTCTTTTTGTCTTTACTATCTACTTTTCCATCTGTTTCTTCAACCCTACTATTGAATTCTCTTTTTGTTTTATGAATCTTTCTGTTTTTATATTATCTTTTTTTGGTTTCATGACTTCAATATCTTCTCTTATCTGGGGATGTTAATGATAGTTTGCCTTTTTTTTTTTTTATTTTCTTCCCCATGCATAGTCTCTGTTTTCTTCAAGATGCTTTTATTGTTTCTGTTTGTTTTTTATTTGTTTGTATGGTCTTTCTTCTATGCTGGAGGCATTTTCCTCAGATATTTGGGAATCAATCTTTGGCTTTCTTCTCATGATTAATAGATGGAGATCTGAGCCTGTGAGTGAGTCTTGTTGACTTGGATATTTACTGAAGGAATCTAGGGGGTCATTTTTCCAAAGAAGCCTTAGTGTCAGTAGAGTCATACATTGCTTAATGACAAGGATATGTTCTCGGAAATGCATCATTAGGTGATTTTGTCCTTGTGCAGACATCATAGAGTGTACTTACATAAACTTAGATAGTGTAGCCTACTCCACACCTAGGCTATATGGTATATATAGACTATGCTCGCTCCTAGGCTACAAACCTGTACATGTTACTATACTGAATACTGTAGGCAGTTCTAACATAATGCTAGTATTTGTGTATCTAAACATAGAGAAGGTACAGTAAAAATACAGTATAAGAAGGTAAAAAATGGTATACTTGTACAGGCCGTGCACCATGAATGAAGCTTACAGGACTGGACGTTGCTGTGGGTGAGTCCGTGAGTGAGTAGTGAGTGAATGTCAAGGCCTCAGGACATGACTACACTACTGTGGACTTTATAAACACTGTACACTTAAGCTGCACTACATTTATAATTTTTTTTCTTTCTTCAATAATAAATTAGCCTTAGCATATTACAATTTTTTTACTTTATAAACTTTTAAATTATTAAAAAGCTTTGACTCTTTTGTAATCATACAGCTTAAAACAAAACACACTGTACCAGTTGTACAAAAATATTTTCCTTTTTTATATTATTATTTATAAGCTTTTATCTATTTTTAAAATTTGTATCTTTTACTTTTAAAACTTTTTTTGTTAAAGACTAAGACACACACACACACACACACACACACACACAAACACACACACATTAGCCTAGGCCTACACTGGGTCAGGATCATCAATATCACTGTTTTCCACCTCCACATCTTGTCCCACTGGAAGGTCTTCAGGGACAATAATGCACACAGAGCTGTCATCTCCTGTGATAACAACGCCTTCTTCTGGAATACCTCCTGAAGGACCTGCCTGAGGCTGTTTTTACAGTTAACTTGTTTTTTATAAGTAGAAAGAGTATACTCCAAAATAACAAAGAAAAGTATAGTATAGTAAATAGACCAGTATCATAGTCATTTGTTATCATTATCTAGTATTATGTACTGTACATAATTGTAGATACTTTCCTTTTATACAGTTGACAGCACAGTAGCTTTTTTTACACCATCATAACCATAAACATGTGAGTAATACATTGTGTTATGATGTTACCACAGCCACAACATCACTAAACAATAGGAATATTTCAGCTCTATTATAATCTTTTTTTTGAGACAAGGTCTTGCTTTGTTGCCTGGGCTAGAGTGCAGTGGCATGATCACAGCTCACTGCAACCTCAAACTCCTGGCCTGAGCCTCCCAAAGTGCTAGGATTACAGGCATGAGCCACCAGGCCCAGCCTCTATTATAATCTTATGGGATCTCTGTTGTACATACAGTCCAATCTGTCATTAACTGAAACATCATTCTGTGACATGACTGTATTTTAGTCTTTCCTCTTGGGCTGGTCACATTCCCAGAGGAGACTCCCCAATCTCCCACCTGAAGGGTGAAAGGCTGGTGCCTGTGTTCATAGAGTGAGCAGGGCAATTGGGCTGGGATCCCTCATTGTGTATGGTCACTGAATTGTGTTGTTGATCGAGGACTTTCTCTGGTGAATAAATTTCTAGCTTTCTTCTGGCATAGGGGAGGGGCAGGTACTCTGCAGTGGGGTCCAGGGGAGTAGCTTTGGAGCTCTAACTGCCTTTCATCTAGCTCTTCCTCTAGGTCTTTGCTGACTTAGGATTCAGCTTTCTGAGTCAGAGACCCTTGTCCATCTTATCTTGAGCTTCCAAAATTTGTTTCTCTTGTCCCTTTTCCTATTTATCCTGTTATTGTGAGGTTTTTTTTTTTTTTTTTTTTTGAGACAGAGTCTCACTCTGTTGCCCAGGCTAGAGTGAGTGCCGTGGCGTCAGCCTAGCTCACAGCAACCTCAAACTCCTGGGCTCAAGCGATCCTCCTGCCTCAGCCTCCCGAGTAGCTGGGACTACAGGCATGTGCCACCATGCCCGGCTAATTTTTTCTATATATTTTTAGTTGTCCAGCTAATTTCTTTCTGTTTTTTTAGTAGAGACAGGGTCTTGCTCTTGCTCAGGCTGGTCTCGAATTCCCGAGCTCAATCCGCCCACCTCGGCCTCCCAGAGTGCTAGGATTACAGGCTACCCTGTTATTGTGAGTTTTAAAAAGTCTGTTTAGGCCGGGCGCGGTGGCTCATGCCTGTAATCCTAGCTCTCTGGGAGGCCGAGGCGGGTGGATCGCTCGAGGTCAGGAGTTCATGACCAGCCTGAGCGAGACTCCCCCGTCTCTACTAAAAATAGAAATAAATTATCTGGACAACTAAAAAAATACATATAGAAAAAATTAGCCGGGCATGGTGGCACATGCCTGTAGTCCCAGCTACTGGGGAGCCTGAGGCAGTAGGATCCCTTAAGCCCAGGAGTTTGAGGTTGCTGTGAGCTAGGATGATGCCATGGCACTCACTCTAGCCCGGGAACACAGCAAGACCTGTTTAATGTGTTTTTAGTGGAGCTTTCTGAGGAAACAAGGTTCGATGTGTATGCTCAATCTTAACTCTGACATCGTCAAGTCTTATCTGATCAGCCACCTCCTCCACAGGACCTGCCCATACCTACTGCTACCCCTCTCTCTGTGCCTTGGTGAGGTCCCTGGAGGATGTCTATAGCACCGTCTACTTCTTTTATCCTAATGCTATTCATCTTTGCTGCAATTACTTGCATTCCTGTATTTCTTGCTAAATTCAATGCTCCGAAGGGCAAGACTGTCACAGCTCTGTCCCCAGTGCTTAACAGAGAGCCTAACCAATAGCAAACACACCATAGTTATATCTGGAATGAATAGATTAGTCATTTCTGATGTTGAATAGGAAATTATAATACAAGGAGGTATGGCCAATTCCTATCTTATTTGATTTAGAGGTTCAAGGCCTTTAGAACCAAAAGTTGTTCTTAATTCTATTTTGGCAAATGCATTCAAAGACATGTTCTTTTAGAAAATCAGCCTTTATGAGTTTGAATTGCTAGAATTACTCATTTGTTTTATTTGATTCATGAGTTTTAGCAAGGAAATAAATACACGAACACCTTCAACCATCCTCCACTAATTCCATATATAATTCTTTCTTTCAGTTAATATACACTAATTATAAGATGTTCCATACAATAGAATGCTGTAGTGTTTTAGAATCTGCTCTCTTGAATATTAAGTATTCTTTTGCTTCTTGCCAACTCTACAGCTGTGAAAGTTAAATGTCAACTTTAAAAGGCAATGAATAAGAATGAGTTTGTTCAATGGACCAAAATAATGTGCTTCAACTTATAAAAGAAAGGCTGTAATCATAATGTAAATTTAGGCTTCAGGTTACTTCTTAAGGAAAAAAACCCAGAATAATAAAAGTATAGCTTTCATATTAAGGAGACATTAATCTGATGCACTTATCTAAATTTTTCGATATTGTCCATTACGTTATGATGGCATTTGACTGTCTGTTTCTTTTTCTCATAACTCAAGCTATGGCCCACGTACTTTATTTTGGACTGATGTGAAGAAGACACAACACCTTTCCTCCATAAATTGGCAACAAATATCTCAGTGAAATATACTGAAAATCAGGACATGTAGAATGTTTGATAAGTCCAGTGGGACTTGTCACTCCTGACCTTAACTAAAGGGCTCTGTGAGTAATTCCTTCCACATATGTCACAGATTGAGATAGACAGAAAAAAATTGTCATATAGGGAGCAGTTAGGTTGACACTAAAATTGATATCAGAGACTTAAGCTTTAAAAATGAGATTTATAGGCTTTGAGGCTAGATTGAGCTTGTCTAGAATGAAAACTATTTTCACTTGAGAGGTGGTCTCATTCCCACCAATGAGTTTCCAAGAAATTGACATTTCCAGTGATGGGAGGGTGGGAGTCAGGGAGGCTCAAAGACCTTTCAGACATCAACAATGCTCATTTGGTCCTCAACAGATGCAGGTGCATGTGGAGGGAGTCTCTAACATACATTACTTTTACTACATGGATAGACACGGTACAGGTATGGAAAAGTGGTTGGGAACATGAGTATAGTTAGTAAGTCAGTTCAAGAGTCTTTGTCTTTCTGCCTGATTCTCAAGCATCCTCAAGTAACTTTCACTTAATTTGGAAGTATTTTTTATGAGGCCTGAAAAACCAACTCACTAATTATCAGAAGGCCCCTGTATATCTGATTACCTAATACAAAATCATTTTATGATTTTTCCACAGAACCAGAGAGTTGCAACTAATTCATTCTAAGAAGTAAGGTTTTCCATGTAAAAATATGTGGACTACATCTGTGACCATTAAATAAACAAAAGGAATCAAAATAACACAACAAACAAAAACAAAAACTATATCAAGTAGATCCAATTTTGGAAAGGAGAGGTAGTAAAATACATAATTTTATGTTAAGATCTTATTTCTCAGAAGCCTTCATGTAAATATACACATATAACCATGTGAGGTCCTGGGATAATGGTCCACAGGAGAAGTCAGTTTTTTTTGATAGGGAAAGACCAATTCTGGCATAGGGTGTTTGCTGTGTGAGAAGCAGGTCCATGGGAGCCTGGGTCAGTTTGAGGGTGGCCCAGGAGCACTGTGCACCTACTGGAGGATAGAGAAGTACTCAAGATAGACCTCCCACAGGGCCAGCCCTAACCACAGCATCTTGTCATTTTTACCAAATTTCATTGCCTCCTGGTGGTAGTGATTGGCGCATATTGCTGACATTTTATGATAAATGTATTTTGTTTCCAGAATGCATCCAAACACTATGTGATCCACACAATGGGAGAAGAAAGACATTAATAGTGTTTGGAATCACTGGATGGCTTTTTGGAAATTGTGTAGCTTTTCAGAAAGAGCATCGTATTGGAAAATAAGAAACCTGGGTTCTACTTCTGGGCTTCAATAAACCTGCTACGTGACCTTGTGCTGGTTAATAACCCTCTCTGGACTCTAGTTGTTTCCATTTGGACAATGAGAGGATTGAACCAAATGATCTGTAACATCCATTCCCACTCTAAAATTTTATGGCTATAAGGAGAAAGGCATCTACAGTTGCATAAATGGGCAAGTTAAATGAGGCCCAAAAGCTGTTCATGCAGTTAAGTGCTCATCGTTGGGACAGAGCACTTACCCATATGTGTGTGGAGTGGTCACTTCAGAGTAGCAGCAGCAAGCCTCGGCTACAGTTTAAATTCTTCTGATTTATTCCTCTCACTGGGGCACTAGGCATCTGTAAAATCTGTGGCACTCTGCAGAAGAAAGGGACTGCATGTGAATAGTATGAAGGGTTTTCCTTTTGTCAAAGTACAGTGCAAAGCATTTACTTTTCTTTCTACTGAGGCACTTGTGTGGCAGCTTGTGTCTTGGTGAAATACCACCCAGTTATTGGACATTTTTCCAGAAGAAAAAAAAGTTTAAAGATTTGCCCTATGATGATGATGAGGATAACAACAAGGAACATGTGAAGAGGAGAGTGGTGTGTTGAAAAAGACATGGAGTGGGAGTGAGGCAGACTTGAACTCAACTCTTGATCCTCCATCTTATTCAGTGGAAGACCTTTCGTTTTTATGTGTCCAGCTTTCTCCTTTCGCCCACTAAGTGTGATTTGGCTGGGCCATATGACGGATGGCCTGATTCTGTTTCCCATTCCCACCTCCCTAAAAAGCCCAAGTGTTGGGCACAAGATCCAGGCCAGGCCAGCCAAAGGAGAATAATTGGAGGTTTTTTCTTTTTTTTTTTGGTTTGTCTGGTCTTTTCTTTTTTTGTTTATTTTTTTTTATTTCAGGATATTATGGGGGTACAAACATTTTGGTTACATGTTATGCCTTTGCCTCACCCAAGCCAGGACTGGAGGTGTACCCTTTCCCCCATACAATGCTCACTGCGTCTATTAGTTGTGTTTACCCAACCCCAGCCCTCCAACCCCCAGTGAATATTACTACCGTGTGAGCACCTTAGTGTTGATCAGTCAGTGCCAATTTGATGGTGAGTACATGTGGTGCCTATTCTTCCATTCTTGTGATACCTCACTTTGGAGGATGGGCTCAAGCTCTACCCAGGAAAATATAAGAGGTGCTAGATCACCATGGTTTTTTGTAATTGAGTAATATTCCATTGTATACATATACCATATTTTATTAATCCAATGATCAGAGTTTTAGGGGGAAGATAGACTCTCCTGCTCCAGTTGTGAGTTACAGATGATATCTTGCTTCTGGGGGAGCCTCTATCTATAAATGAAGTTAAGTGGAGATGTGGAAAAAGACAGTTCTGATGACATTCCTTTTATGTGAGCTGACCTTTTTTTTTTTTTTTTTATCAAGTGTCGGGTGGGTTTCTGTAACTTATAACTGCAAGAGTAATACTAATAAAAGCAAATACTTAAACGGTGTTTATTATGTGCTGGGTACTATTCTAAGTGGTTTACATCTGCTAACTTATTTCTCCTGACAAATACTTTGTGAGTTGGTTCCATCATCATCTGCAGTCTGTGGAAGGAAAAACAAAGGCATAGAGAAGTCAAGTAAAGTGTCCAGGCTCTCACAGCCGGCAAGTGATAATGAGCCAGGATTTGAACTGAGACGATTTAATGCCAAAGCTCATGCTCTTAGCCACTCTTCTGTGCTGCTTCTCTGACTGATAGGTCAACTAGGAGAACTCTGGTGTGTACTAAAGTTCTCTGAACATCACTTTCCTCTGTAAGCATGGAGAGAATAATTGCTACATTCAGGCAGCCCAGTCCTTGAGCACTGTATTGGTCAGTATTCTCTAGAAAAATAAAACCAATAGGTTATGTATATATGAGGAGATTTATTATGGAAATTGGTTCACACCATTATGGGGGCTGAGAAGGCCCACCATCTGCCTTCTGCAAGCTGCAGGATCAAGAAAGCCAGTGGTATGATTCAGTTCGAGTTGGAAGGCCTGAGAACCAGGGGAGCCAGTCGTGTAATTCCCAGCCCAACTCTGAAGGCCTGAGACCTCAGGAGGGAGGATATGGTGTAAGTCCCAGAGTACAAAGGCCAGAGAACTAGGAGCTCTGATGGCCAAGGGCAAAAGAAATTGAATATCTCAGCTCAAGAAGAGAGACAATTTACCATTCCTCTGCCATTTTGTTCTTTTCATGCCTTCAATAGATTGGATGATGCCTGCCTGAATTGGTGAGGGCAGATTTTCTTTACTCAGTCTACTGATTTAAATTGTAATCTCTTTTGAATTAGCAAAAGAGTCATACAGACACACTCAGAAATCATGTTTTACCAGCTATCTGGGCATCCTTTGGTCCAGTCAAGTTGGCACATAAAATTAACCATCATAAGCACCAAACTCATAAAGGAAATACTGGTAAAAGTTTCTTTATACCTTTTGAAATTTCTAAAATCAACATTTCTGTTTCTTAAACAACCTGGGCTACTTGTTCCTCAGACACAGTTAGGTCCTGGCTTGACACTTTCCCCTGTGAGGCAGGAACCCTACCTGAACTCACACCACCAACCTGGGCTCACTACAATGGGTGGCTTGACTGGTGATGAGTGTGGTGGCTTTCTAGTTGGCCAAATTTGCTGAAATGATACCAGAGTCAATCTAAATGCTATTTTTTCATTATAGTATCCTTACATATAGGATATTTCTCCTTACCTGATGTATGTTGAAGCCAAATGACTGAATAGGTAGGATACTTATCTGTTTGTTAATATTTGGGGCTATGACTCAGATCCTAAATGAGTGGTTTGGAATTGGGTTGTGTATCTTGGCAAAGGATTATTTTAATGGTGGGTAAAAATAACCTATTGTATTGCTATCCTTGTGTGGTAATTCAAATAATTTGATAAGAATATTTATGTTAAATCACATGGTGTAGTGCCTGTTAGGTCTAAAGTTTTGGCATCATGATGGACCGATGGCTGACTGAAACCATCCTTTGTTCCCTATAAGTCTTTATTGGATCTAACTTTATTATAGTGGCCATTTGTGTTACATCCATCAAATTGAAAGTCAGGTTTCTTTGTGTTTTCTGGTGTGTTCAGTGAGGCCCTCAAGATAACATTATGAAGATAGGATTATATGATTTACCTATTGTGGTTGCTAGTTTCTGGAGGTGGCCCCAACAATTTGTTCCGTCTCTGTACATGCAGGCTGCTGCTCCCATTAAGAGGCACCTGCGCTGCCCTTGAGACTGGGTTTGATCTACAGAATGTGGCAGAGGTGATGTCCTGGGACTTCTCAGTGTAGACCTTAAGAAAACTGATAGCTTCTACTTTCTGATTCTTGAAGCCCAGCTAATATGCTATGAGAGGACCAAGACGTATGGAGAGGCCACATGGAGGAGAATCAAGGCATTGTATCGGACAGCTCCAGCTGAGCTCATGGAACAATAGACAAAACAAACTGCCAGCCATGTGAGTGAGCTATCAAACCTCTGATGACTGTAGCTCTGACATCATGTGGAACAGATAAACCACCCAGCTGAGCCAATCATCTCATGGAATAATTAGAGATAATAAAATGATTGCTATGTTAATTTACCTTTAAGCCACAGCAATAGTTAATTGAAACAACTTTCATATCTCTAAATACCGTGCTTACATGGTTACTTCTTCTATATTAGGCCTATAGGTATAGTTTTTGTCACTGGAAATACATCAGAGATGCAAGTGGTTGGAATTTTAGGACCAATGAGCTATTAAACAATGTGACACAATAATCAACTCAGAATGGATTAAATACTTAAATATAAGACCTGAAATCATAAAACTGCTAGAAGAAAACATAGGGAAAAAGCTCCTTGACATGGTTTTGGCAATGGATTTTTTGGATAGAACATCAAAAGCACAGGAAACAAAAGCAAAAATAAACAAGTAGAACTACACCAAATTACAAAGCTTCTGCCCAGCAAAGGAAACAACAAAATGAAAAGGTAACCTATGGATTGGGGGAAAATATTTGCAAACATATATCTGATAAGAGGTTAATATCGAAAATGTATAAGGAACTCATACAACTTAATTGCCAAAAAAACCCCAAATACCCTGTTTTTAAAATGGGCAAAAGACTTAAATAGACATTTTCCTAAAGAAGACATACTGATGGTCAATAGGTATAGAAAAAGGTGCTCAACATCCCTAATTACCAGGGTAATACAAATCAAAACCACAATGATATAGCACCTCAAGCCTGTCAAGATGGCTATTATCAAAAAGACAAAATATAACAAGTGTTGGTGAGGATATGGAAAAATTAGAACCCTTGAACACTGTTGGTGGGTATGTAAAATGGTATAGCCGTTATGGAAAAAAGTATAGAAGTTCTTTAAAGAATTAAAATTAGAACTACCATATGATCCAGCAATCTCACTTTTGGGCATATATCCAAAGGAAACAAAATCAGCATCTTGCAGAGATATCCATATCCCCATCTTCACTGTAGCATTATCCACAATAACCAAGATACGGAATCAACCTAAGTGTCTGCAATGGATGAATGGATAAAAAAATTGTGGTATACATATACAATGGAGTATTAGCCTTGAAAATGAAGGAAATCCTTCCATTTGTAACAACATCAATGAACCTGGAAGACATTATGCTTAGTGAAATACAGACACAGAAAGAAAACTGCATGATCTCATTTATACATGGAATCTAAGAAGTTGAACTTCTAGAAGCAGAGGGTAGCATGGTGGTTTCCAAGGCCTGGGTGGTTGGGGAAATGGGAGATGGAATTCTATGTGACTGAAACTCTGTACCCTTTGACCAACATCTAGAGATCTAATGTGCAGCATGAGGGCCATAGTTAATAATACTGTATTGTATACTTGAAATTTTCTAAGAGAGTAGATCTTAAGTGTTCTTACCACCAATTATGTGAGGAGATGGATATGTTAATTAGTTTGAGTATAGTAATCAGTATACTATGTAAATATATATCAAAATGTTGTCACGCACCTTAAATATATACAATTTTTATTTAAAAGAACAACAACAACGAAACCAAAATTTTGGAAATGTCGTGGTTGTAGAATTTATATTTAAATATGATATTTCCTTTTATCCCATGTACATTAATGATGAGCTGGTATAACTAGTATTACTCTTTGTAACATTCAAAGTTTATGTAGTTGTTATAAAAATATCATTATTTATAATTACTTAAAATAAAATCTTCAGTTGTGCCTAGTGGATAATACTATACTATGCATATTTGAACCCCGGAGTTGTTTTATAGGCATAAGAACTTCCCAGAGTTACAGAAATGTTTGCTGCTATCATATTTAATTTGATTCTGTATTTGGCACTTTCATAGTTAAATTATTACCCTAATATGTAAGCTTTATGTTGTTCTTTCAAATGGCTTCCAAAAATTATTGTGCCCAAGGAAATTACATTTGTTCCACATATCTGAATTAATTCTTTCAACATAACCATTTAATGAGTGCCTAGTATTTACCAGGAAAAGTTAGGCACTGGGAATATAGAGACAAAAGATACTAGCTCATTTGTCTAACATATGAGACAGAAAAAGGACCAATCAATACTTGTGTATCAATAAGGAATATGCTTGGCTAAAAATAACAGGAAACCTAACTAATAGCAGCTTGAATAATTAAGGGATTTATTTGGTCACCTGGCATGCAACAGAAGGACAGGGAGTACAAGACTGGTATGGCACCTAAACATGTCATCAAGGCTCTGGGATCTTTTGTCTTTCTTCTCTACAAGCCTTATTAAGTAGCTTTCATCCCTTTAGTCTCAAGATGGTTGCTATGCCTCCAGACACCAATCTGTTCCATAAAGAAAGAGGTGAGAAAGGGAAACCCTGCTCAGGATCTTCATCCTTCATCCATTGTATAGACTGTGGTAAGGCCACCCTTGGCTATGAGATTGTTTTCAGCTTCTAAGCAGGGAAAAAAGGGAGAAGGGAGTTTGGAATAGGCATGGACTGGGACAACCTATGTGCTAGGGGTGAACATAGGATGCAAGGGGAACACATAACTCAGATTTGGAAGGCTAGGAAGGGCTTCGGGGCAGAAGTGACACCTGAGCTGAGTCATGAAGTCTGAGTTGGATTGAGCCAGATCAACAGGAGAGAAGGGCCCCCTAAGCAGAGGGTGCAGGACACACAAAGGCAGGGAGGTCTGGGGCCTATGGTGGGCACGCCTGGGGCAGAGAGTGCAAATTTGCAGCGATGACAGCTAAAGTCGGAGAGAGATGCTGGGGCTAAGAAAGCAAGACCTGAAAGCCACGTTAAAGAGTTTGGACTTGATCATGTAGGTGATGTTAAAGGTTTTCAAGCATGAGGTAGGAATGATCAGATTTGTGTTCAGAAAGCAGAGAATAGATCGGTAGGCAACTGAGATTGTAGTCAGAAGACTCCTGAACTTATATAAAGGCAAGACACTGTAGGGGCCTGACCTTAATCTGTGGTGGTGTAAAGGGGGAGAAGGGTACAGATTTTAGACACATAAACAAAGAGAGGAATTGACATTTACTTGGAGACTGATTAGTTGTAGTTGTTAAAAAGACTTAAGGTTGATTCCTAGGCTTCTGACTTAGGCCACCAGAGGGTGATGGGACCATTCACTGAGGCTGTGAAGATGGGAGGAAGAGCAAACCTCAGGTTTGCCAGGTAAGGAACTTTTGGAAAGTTACTTTACACATCTGAACCCTTTTTAATAGGGATAGTTGAAGTATCTATTATGTCTTAAAGAATGAGAGTTAAATAAAATAAGGCAGGTAAATAAAGCCCTTAGCTCAGTACCAGACACACACTTAATGCTCATTAAAGGTGGAAGAGAAAACTGTACTGTAATGATATTAATAAAATATG
Source organism: Lemur catta (assembly GCF_020740605.2). Taxonomy (NCBI): domain Eukaryota; kingdom Metazoa; phylum Chordata; class Mammalia; order Primates; family Lemuridae; genus Lemur; species Lemur catta. The sequence goes on from NC_059137.1 coordinate 65,748,734, forward strand.
ATATTAATAAAATGTAGCAGGTGGATATTTGAGACTGGAGCACAAGAGAGATCACTGATCCAGTCCCGGTTGCTAATGTAAATATCCTAACTGGTTCCTCTGCCTCCAGACTTGTCCCTTTCAATCCATGCTCCATCCTGCAGCTTGCACAATCCATTTACAATGCAGAGAGTTATGCCTGTCCACTGTTTTATTAATAGCATTATAGTTTTCTCTTCTACCATTAATGAGCATTAATTGTGTGTCTGGTACTGAGCTAAGGGCTTTACATGCCTTATCTTATTTAACTCTCTTTCTTTCAGATAGATACTGCAACTATCCCCATTAAAAAGAGTTCAGATGGGTAAAATAACTTTTTAAAAGTTCCTTACCTAGTAAGCACCAGAGTTGGATTTTAAACTCATGTCTGACTGTGGAGCCTGTGTCATTAACCACTACATTGCATTGTCTTTTATGCTTAAATGTATACAGTGCTCCGCATTCTTGAAGGTACTTTCACATGCATTATCTATTATTATCCCGTTCTGCCTAATAATCACACAAGGTCATTTGGGTGGGTATTTTTTAATGTATAGAGGAGGAAATCAAAGCACAGAAATAACCAAGGAATCCAATTAATTGATTCATCCATCTATTCTGTAAATATTTATGGAGCAGAAACTAATGGGGAGTGTTTAAATGTAGAGTGATTAAGTGACTTTCTCAAGGTGCCCTGACTGCTCAGTGGCAAAGCAGAAGCTAGAATCTTTGGGTCACAGTTTTGTGTTCTTGATGGGAGGGGTGAACTGCTTGCAAAGGGGCTAGGGACCTTAGCAAGTGCTTGGCTTGGATCGGGAGTAAAAGCAGATTCCAATCGTCCTGCGTTTCATCTTTCCTCTCCACTTCTTGCCCACTAGCTTCTTAGAGGCTGATTTCTAAACAATAGGCCTGGCATCAGCAGCTGTGGAAGAGCTATCAGATTTGGTCTGTGTGGCTTCATTCAGTGGTAGAAGGAAGATGAAATGACAGGGATGTCCATATTAGCTCAAGATAAGATTTTTTTTTTTTTTTTTTAAAGATGGTCGCTGTAAAGAATGAAACAGAATTTCCCAGCGTGGTCATAAGAAGCTACCCCTACCCCCCACTGCAGCATGGAGTCAAGTAGGCTCCCTGGTGCTCTGTGGCTATACTTGTCGTAAATAATGGATGCTGCTTCTCCTGCTGCCAGTGACGAAATTAATTCTACATTGATTCCCTGCTTCTTTGAGGCACTTACTCAGATTCAGAGGCCTAGATGGAACCATCTGATTTGGTGAGTACATGTCTCATGCTATTCTGGCCGCCAGGAAGCTGGATGAGAAAATGTCTGCCCCTCCTCCAGGCAAAACAGAAAAGAAACAATTGGCCGTTAAGGTTCTTTCAAATCTAAGAAACTGTGATTCTGTGGATTTGGGTCCATCATCTTGTCATTGATTCACACATGTTACCAGTGATGTTAGGGCAGGCATAGATATTTCAACTAACACCACACGGCTTTAATGATAACTTCAATATCAGACTTCTTACAAAATGTCTTTAGTTTTTCTCTACCTTACGAAGTGCATCATTACTAAAGCTCAAAGAGGGCACGTGTGGCAAATTGTGGGTGGTGCTTGGTGAAAACCAGCTGCCTAATTTCCAAGCACCCTTACAGTGTGGCATTATCCTGGTGAATTTGCCAGCTTCTCACCTTCAGTTTTACATTGCCAGAAAGATCATTTTGTCTGTGCTTCAGAATTTATCTGACGCATGGAGATTGCCTTGTGCTTGTTAAACTCACAGGAAAAGCCAGAATTCTAATCAGTTAATTTATAATGAGAAATAAAATTTTCAAGTACACCAGACTGTCACGTCAGCCTAATAAAAGCATTCTCTCTCTGTAGAAAAACATATGGGAAGCCAAACTCTAATCAGAATGTTGCTCAGTGTTTGGAATCAGAGCAAGCGGAGTTAGGTATATGATTATGATGATTAACGGCCTTAGACTCTGATTGCCTGGTTGTAATGGAACTCTTTCAGTTGTAAGTGACAGAAACACAATTAAAATTATCTTGGGCAAAAGGGGGGAGTTTATTGAGAGTACAGGAGAATCTCATGGAACTCTGCGAAAATCTATGGAAGCGCCTGGTGTCAGAGTTCATTGGAATCCCGAGTAAAAAGCTTTTGTGATTCTCTTCCTGTTGGCTTCTTTCCCTCCCTCTGAGGACCACCTTCTTCCACATAGTAAGGGTGTTATATCCCTTGCTTTCTGTCACAGGAGAGTGACTGGCCCTTTCCATTAAGAAAGGGAATCCCAGAGGAGGACCCTGAACAGGTGGCTATTTGGGCCCATCAGCTGCAGGTAGGACGGGAGTGGTAGAGCAAAGCCCATGGCACAGGCTTGCTCCTGGTGGTTCCAGATAATGACTTCAAACATCACTGGCTGACAATGAGTCCAACCTGCTCACTTACATCAATGTAGTCCAGCTCTGCTTCCAGAACCAGAGAGAGCTATCTATGAACCAGGACATCTCTTCCCTAGGACATGCCTAGAACTAATGCCCCCCTTGTCTTTCTGATCCCTTGCTTTCCTGGGTTTCTCTGATGGCCATTGCTCTTCTAACAGACTTGTTCTTTCTGCTAAAGCTGATATCTAAGAGGAAGATCCATGTTGCTTTCTCATGTTTTTATTCTCAAAAGACCACCTTATTTCAAATTTGGCACATACATAATGGACTCCCTATCTGTCACTTAAAGGTTATTGCCCTGTTCTTCACATTAAACAGGTGGGGGTGTGTGGGCGCAGTGGCTCATGCCTGTAATCCTATCACTCTGGGAGGTCGAGGTGGGAGGATTGCTTGAGTTCAGGAGTTCTAGACCAGCCTGAGCAAGAGACAGACCCTGTCTCTACTAAAAATAGAAAAAATTAGCCAGGCATGGTGGCGCATGCCTGTAGTCCCAGCTACTTGGGAGGCTGAGGCAGGAGGATCACTCAAGCCCAGGAGTTCGAGGTTGCTGTGAGCTATGATGACGCCATGCACTCTGCTCAGGGCAATGAAGTGAGATTCTGTCTCAAAAAAAAATTGGGGGGAAGGAGGGGCAATCACAAAGGGTTTATATGTAATTGACTAAAAGTCATCATTCAAGATTATAAAAGTTTCCATTTTGTTGAGCCACGATGCCTTTTTAGAAAGATAATTGAATGTTTTAATCTTTTACCTCTATCTACATTGCATTCTCAGTATAGTAAATCTATGTGTCTTTATATTCTAATTTTATTTGTATTGCTTTAATCATTTTAATAAATATTTTTCAGTGCCTACTTTGTATCAGACTCTGTGCTAGGAGGTGATAATAAGGAGAAGAAGAAGGGCTTGATTGTAGGAGGAATAGGCTTCTGCCTCTTTGAGTAGAGAGATACCCAAATACTGACTAGCAAGGTCAGCCGGCTTGAAGCAACTCTCCAGTGTTTGACGGGGGTTCCTGATAAGCATCTCTTGAGTCATAACTTTGGGTGAGAGGAGGGTAGGGAAACAAGTTCATTATCATCTGTTAACACTTAAACATATATTAAGATTATAGAATATTTCCATTATATATAAAATACCCTTCAAACACTCATACTCATTACCCTCTTACAATGTAAGTTAATATTTTTACCATATTTGCTTCATAATTTTTTAAAGAAATGATTTATCATGATTTACATAGCCATCCAATATATCCACTCTATTGAAGGACATTAACTTCCAATTTTTCACTTTGGCATAAAAAAAGCTGCCATGAATATCCTTATACACATCTCCTTGAATATATATGCAAGAGTTTCTTTATACCCCATAAATATATACAATTAAAAATTGTTGGCCTGGCATGGTGGCTCATACCTGTAATCCTAGCACTTTGAGAGGGTGAGGCAGGAGAATCACTTGAGGCCAGGAGTTCCAGACCAGCCTGAGCAAGAGTGAGACCCCATTTCTACAAAAAATAGAAAACATCATTGAGTGCGGTGGTACATGCCTGTAGTCCCAGCTACTTGGGAGGCTGAGGCAGGAGGATCACTTGAGCCCAGGAGTCTGAGGTTACAGTGAGCTATCATGATGCCACTCCACTCTAGCCAGGGCAACAGAGCAAGACCCTGTCTCAATGCCCCCCCACAAAGTGTCAATTTACAATAAAATTTTTAAAAAGAGTTCCTTCATACTCAGAATTGCTGAGTAATAAGACATATATACTTTCACTTGTGCAAGATATTGCCACTAGTAGTGCATGAATGTATTCTTTCACATCCTGGTAAATATTATAAGGATTTTTAATTTTTATCAATCTTAATGAATATGAAATGGTACTTCATTGTTGTTTTACTTTGCATTTCACTAATTACTGAATTTAAGACTGAATTTTAAGACAATTTAGTTTCAAATGTTTATTAGCTATTCTGATTTCTTCTATTGTGAATTGATTTTTTTAGCCTTTGTCCAATTTTCCATTGGGATTTTGTCTCTTATTGATTTGCAAGAGTTTTTCTTAAAAAATTATTCTGGATACTAATCCTTTTTTGGTGAAATTCATAATAAATATCTTCTTCCAGTTTATGACTTTTCTTACAACTTTGTTTATGGTGTCTTTTGACCAACAGGTTTAAATTATAATTTACTTAAGACCTATATATGAAATGTCAAACTGTAAACCCTTTAGAATATTTATATATTTATACATATATACACACATACATTTACATGTATATGTAACAAATATATGCACATATATAACATTTTTTTATAACACTAGACAATTCAGCACCATTTGATCCACCCTTTCCTCACTAATTTGTAATTTCCATCATCCACCAAATTCCTATATATCAGCAGGTCTATTTCTGGGCTTTATATTTCATTCAATTGGTTTATTTATATTTCCCTCTACCAATACATTATCTTAATTGATATGGCTTTGTGTTAAGCCTTGATATCTGGAAAAGGGAATTTAACCATCTGATACTTTTTCAAAGTTGTCTTGACTCTCCTTGGTACTTTATAGAGTCATGTGATTATTAAGATTTGTCTGTCAAGTTTCACAAAACACCTGTTGGTGTTTGGATTGGCAGTCCTTTACATTTGTTGGATGGAATGATTGCCATCATCACATCCATAAATGAAGAAATTATTTTATGTCCTTCAATAAAATTTTATAATTTTCTCTGTGTCTCATATATCTTCTGTTATATTATTCTTATAGGAAACAGATTTTGTTGCAATTATAAATGGGATTTTTCCACTCTATGCCTTCTAACTTCTTATTGCTGGTATATGGATGTATGCTATTTTTGTATATTGCTCTTGTATCCAACAACCTTGTTAAAACTTGCTTGTTATGATTTGTAGATTCTCTTGGATTTTTAATGTAGACAACCTTATTATCCGTGGAAGATAAAAATTTTGTTTCCTCCATTCCAATTATTATACTGTACGTATGCTTATTTTTCTTGTTTTACTACATTTTCTAGGCTATTGCATTATTGAATAGAAATGCTGATGGAGGCTTCTGTGACTGGGAATATTTCTGAGTAGGATTCTCATGAGCTTAGTATTGATTCTCATCTATTGTGTTCTTCTTATAGTAATGTTGCCTTTTTCTGTTCATTTTAAGCATATTGGATTTTCCTGGACTAGGAGCCATCATAGGTAATTCTACCCAGGGGAAAATGAGAACGTTGGGCAATTTACTCAATATCTTAGTTCAAGAGTGCCCTCTTCTGTTATAACAGTGAAGTGAAGCTTATTTAATTAATGGTGCTTTTCTAGGGGTGGTGAGGAATGAGAGGGAAGGATGTCTACTGTTATTGTGACATTATCTTATGGCTACAGGATCCTTAATTTCAGGTATTGGTGATTTCTTATTTTCTTTGCCTTCCTAGTCTCCCCACTCTTTCCCAGAAGCAGTGCCTTCCCAGGACTGCCATTCTGGCGCTGCATGCTTTCTTGGAAAGCCATTGTTCAGACTATCTGGTGTCAGATCTGTTCTCGGTATTTCCTCATCAGGGGAAGGATGCTCTCTCTGTGGGCGATGTTCTCTATGTTCTGTCTGAGCTAGGGACTTGCCACCTCTCTTCTCTTCCACGCGATCCCTGCCTGATTCTGTTCCAGAATGGACTCTGATCTGCTCTTCTAATTCTGGACTGTTCTCCCACTTACACATAAATTAAAGTTTGTAGTATTCACTATCTTCCATATACTCTACATCTGAGCAATTGTGTGATTTTATTTGCTTTGCTATTGACCTGTATGGTTTTGGAGGATGTATGTAGATATTTATATTCAAGGAACTGAAGGGTTGAAGAATGTGTTACAATCTTCCTCTATGACTGTGGATTTGTTATTTTATCTTTGTAATTCTGCCTTATTTTTGCCTTACATATGCTACATGTTGTTAGATTTATTGATTTAGGATTGTTATGTATCTCTTGGTGACTTGTTCCTTTAATCAGTTGGTAAGAATCTTTATAACTAGTAATTTTGGGCTCAAAGTCTCTTACATATGACATTAATACAAGAATACAATTTCCTTTTCCAATATATATATATATTACTATATATAAAATTTATATACTTTTGGTTTTCATCTTTCTTTGAAAATAATTTTATTTTAGATGTAAAAGCATGCCTTTGGATATTTTTACAAAATACAGTATGATGTTCAATCTGAAGTCTGAGAAAATATTTTTACTGATAGGTTTAACTGTTATTTTTATTGTGATTGCTAAGATGTTTTATCATTATTATTATTATTAAGACAGGGTCTCACTCTGTCACCCAGGCTGGAGTGCAGTGGCCCAGTCATAGCTCACTGTAACCTTGAATTCCTTGGCTCAAGCCTACCTTAGCCTCTTGAGCAGCTAGGACTCCAGACACACACCACCAAGCCGGGCTAGTTAAAAAAAAAGTTTTTTAGAGACAGGATTTCACTTGAACTCCTGGCCTCAAGCAATCCTCTTGCCTAAGCCTTGCAAAGTGCTAGGATTATCGATGTGAGCCACTGAGGCCAGGCTGTTTTTTATTATTTTAACTTATAAGCAGAAATGGTTTTCCCTTATTCCTTTTATTCTCTTTCTCTGCCTTCTACTAGATTAGTCTTGGTCTTTTTTTTTTTTGAAGTTCCTGGTTTGAAAGTTATGCTTCCAAAGTTTGTTCTTTTAATCATTAGTACCCCATCTGTGGTGTACATCAGAATCCCCTGGAGGGCGTGTTAAGCTACAGCTGGGTCCCACCCCCAGAGTTCCTAATTCAGTTGTTTTGGAGTGGGACTCAGGTATTTGCATTTCTATCAACTTCCCAGGTGCTGCTACTGATGCTACTCTGGGAAACACACCTGGAGAGCCTGGCAGCAATTGGTGGTTACCACGAGGGTCAATACTAGCACCTGTATCCAATAGCCCATCTCGGTTGGACTTATTTTATGATTTCTTGTTGGATTCTTTTATTTCCCATCAGGTCAGCCATGCATTAAAACTTTAAAAAATTTCCTTTTACCCAGTATTTTTAGGTATGCAGTATTCAGAAGAGTTTCTTTGACCATCTAGCCCCATAATATTGCCAGAATAGAAGCTGAGTTTTAATTTCTCGTAAGAGAATAATTTTTCCCCCACCCTGAGCTCCAAACAGAGAGGAACTTGCACATTTCCCTGGACTGGTAGCTGAGGTTTTTCTGTCTCTTTTCTATGGAGATACAGCCTTTACAGATTCTTGGCTTTAATTAGGAGTTTAGCTCTTTGATTCCTGTAAGCCTAAGGCCATGTCTTACTTTAGATATGTAGTTCAAACTCCATTGTCTATCCTTGGAACATCAATCTGTGGTTTCCCATTGTAATGCATAGCCTCTTCATTTCTAGCACCTCAGGGCTTCCCCTTTGAGCTTGGCTAGGCTTGCAGACTTTGGGGGTGGGGGCAGTATTTCAGCCAGCATTTCTGTGTGTTTAATGGGGTGGAGGTTGGGGACACTAGGTAATCTCAGTCTCTTTGGTTGTCTTATCTCTTCAACTGTCATGTAGCAGAGAATGTGGGCATAGGGTCAAAAGATTTTCCAAGGCAGGAAGTGGGTGGTAAAGACAATGCCTGGAGTGCAGAGCACCTGAGCTGGGGGATTTGGGACCGAGTAGTTAGGAGGGTGGTGGACTGGAAGTACAGCAGTCTCCTCCATCCATGGTTCGACTTTCCACAGTGTGTTACCTGTGGTCAACTGCAGTCGGAAAATATTAAATGGAAAATTCCAGAAATAATTCGTAAGTTTTAAATTGCATGCTGCTCTGAGTAGCATGATAAAATCTTGTGCCTTACAGCTCCATCCAGCCTGGGGTTGGGCGGGGGGGCATGAACTCTCCCTTTGCTCAGTGTGTTTGCTCTAAGCTCTCTGCCTGTTCATCAGTCGTGCATTTAGTAGCTGTCTGGGCTACCAGATGGACTGTCATGGTGTTGTCAGAGTGGCTTGTGTTCGAGTAACCCTTATTTTACTTAATAATAGACCCAAAGGCAAGAGCAGTGGTGCTAGTAACTCAGATATGTCAAAGAGAAGCTGTAAAGTGCTTCCTTTAAGTGAAAAGGTGAAAGTTTTCAACTTAAGGAAAGGAAAAAAAAATCATATGCTGAGGTTGCTAAAATCTATGGTAAAAGTGAATTTCCTATCTATGAAATCGTAAAGAAAGAAAAAAGAAATTCTTGCTAGTTTTGCCATTGCACTGCCAACTGCAAAAGTTACAGCCATAGGGCATGATAAGCGCTTAGTAAGATGGAAAAGGCATTAAATTTGTGGGTGGAAGACACAAACAGAAACATGTTCCAATTGTGAGCAGTCAGGTTCCATGCTATCTGTGGTTTCAGGCATCCACCTGCCATCTCAGAATGCATCCCCGGAGGACAGGGGGAACGTGTGTAATTGAAGGAGGGGTACTCTGCTGGCAGTGGGTAATACTGTGTGCAGAGCCTGGGAGACTTGTGGGGTTTAAAAGTTTTATTAGGGCCAATTCTTCCTAAAATGTTTTTATTTAGTGTATAATAATTAAAATGTATTTATTTAGTGGTATAAAGCATATACCACTAAAAATTTAAAATATCTTTTTGGAAGTCATTCATTTCTCAAACATTGACTTATCCCTCTTAGGTTTACATTGACAACATACGCTGAAAGCTACCCTCCACGGTATGATTATCAGCCACGTGTGAGTACAAGAGCCGTATTCTAATACCGATTTATGTACTTAAAGTGATTCTGTACATTTAGTGTCAATAGTAAAACTTGGGGAGAAAGGAGAAATTGCTGAGATTTATGATATTTTTATTTATTTAGAGATATTAGCTATTTGTGGGAGGCAATAGAATGTTTTATGGCTATGATTTATTTTTTAAGGTTTATAGATTTCAGGGAGAAAATATTGCAGTACCTAAAATATATTGGTCACTTTCTTCTTCGTCTTATTTTATTGCCCCCGCCTTTCTGAATTCAATTTATCTGGAATAAGAACCTACTTTTCTATTCATTTGTATTGCATCAGCACATAAAAGTAAGTGGCTTAATTTAGCTCTGGGAAATGTGTATGTTAATTTAAAAAATCCAGTTTATAAGTTGAATATATTTGTACTTTAAAAATCATGCAACAGAGACAAAACAAGTTACTTCCTATTGGCATGTTCTTGAAGTCTTAACTGGTGCCATAGACATGAGTAGAAATAAGAGACTTAATTTTTGATAAAGAAGAGGGACAAAAGGTCATCTTCATTTTCAGATAGTATGATGATATGCTTAAGAAAACCAAGATATTAAAATGAAAAGTAATTAGAATGAATAAGACAATAGCTTTCCTTCACATTGGCACTAACCAGTTAGTAAGTTATAAAAGGAAAAACATCTAAATTATTATAGCAATAAAAATTTAAAATACTTTTATGAGGAAAATTTTACCGAGATCAATAAAAGATGTGGCAGTTTATCTCCAAAGATGGCCGACCTTGCTGCTTGCCCAGGCCACTTTCCCATCAAGGAGGTATCCTCTATCTTGAGTCTGAGCTGTCAGGTGGCTGATTTGATCACTAGAACATGGCAAAAATGACCCTGCACCAGTTCTAAGCCTTGCCTTAAGAAGATTCCTTCTGCCTCTTGGTGCCCTGAGCTACTAGGTGACCAATCCGGGCTACTGTGCTGGAGGGAGGGACCCTGGGGTGGAATGCTGACAGGGGCAAGCTTGACTTACCAGTGAGGAAGCCATCTTGGACATCCATCTTAGCTGAACCTGGACTGCAGCACCAGCTGCCACCCGCCTGCAGCCCATGACAGACCACAAGAAAAAACTGAAACCATTAAGTTTGTTTGTTTGTTTTAAAATATGAACCAAAATATAACTGAGGCACATATCTCAAATCAAAGAGAATACCTACCATTTTAGGGAACTGAAAAACTAAAATAATTATAAATTAAATTTATAAATTTAATATAATTACAATCAAAATCCGAGTGGATTTTGTTTTCTATCAGAATTCTAAGATTCTAAGAATTATTCGAAAGAGTAAACAGATGAGCATAATCAGAAATGTTTTGAAAAAGTGGCAGAATTTAGGGAAGCAAAGGATTTAGGACACCACCTTTATTATATGTTATTTTTTAATTTAAAAATAGCATTTAAGTCATAAAAACAGCAGATATGGTGAAATATGGCAGATTATGGATTAATATGCTTAATACAAAAAGAATTCACATACCAGTAGAAAAAATGTTAATGACCCTAGAAAAATGAGCAAAGGACACACATGGGCAATTTACAAAGTAGGAAATATTATCAAACAACTAGAAAGATAGGGAAAATACTCAATTTACAAATAATAAAAGAGGTGAGTGAAAACAATAAGACAGTTTTGCAAATGAAATTGGCAATATTTTAAAAATACCATTTGACCTAATAATTCTTCTAGGAAACTTCTCCGAAGAAAAATAATTCAAATGGGATAAAATGTATATCCAAATATACTCATCACTGAATTATTTATAATGGCAAAACTTGAAAAGTACTTAAATATTTGGTATTAGAAATAATGTTAATCAAAAATGTTATATAATGAGATATTGAACAGCCTTTATAATGTCCATAGATAATTTTTAGTGTCTTAATTAATCTTTATCTAAGGTTAAGAAAAACATTAAGATACAAAATGCCATGTATATTTTATCTAAACTATATAAAATGTAGAGACAATTTTAAAAACTGGAGAAACTGCCAAAATGCTAGTAAAGTTGTCCATTGGATATTGAGATTCTAGGTGATTTTCTTCATCTTTATACTTTTTAGAATTTTCTAATGCAACAAGCATAATGGATTATAATCAGAAAAACTGCAAGGAAACAAATATGTTATTTGAAAATACATTTCAGGTCCATTTTTTAACTTAAATGGGATTTGACTCCATCTTTAAATAAACGGCAGTTGCAAGACACCTAATTAAAAACTCAAAAAATTCAAAGGACTAAATATAATTATAAACAATGTGGGATATATTCTCAGGGCATGTAAATCTTTAGCTATTGTGTTATGTATTCATGCTTTTAATTTTTTCAGCATTATTTCTAATATTTCTCACATTGCTTCTTGCCACATTAACAGCAAGGCACACTTTAGCAGTTGTTTGCCTTTATTTGAGAGATTTATTTGTTCAATTCTGACTTCTGTGCCCAAGTAATTTATTTTGGGGCATGATTTTAGCACTGCTTCTAACACCCACATTTAATGAATGCTTGCATTACATTTTTATTGAATATAAAAAATATTTTAAATTACGGTAACAGTGGTTGGTTAAATTACAGAAGAATAGTGATTGAATGCTAATGTAAGAGTTACCATGCACATAAACGAATGTATGAGTCACAAAATACTGACAAAGGAAGGAGACTATTTATTTACTTGCTAGAGACTTCACCATGTGGCCTTTGCATAAACACAGTTCACCATTCATTCTGCCTCCTACCTCTGCAATTATGTAATTTTTGAGGAAATCTGAAAATATTTGGATTCATATTATTTCAAATGTGCATGAATTAAGACTTTATTAATTTTTATATTACGGTCTCTTAAATTTGCTTAATTCATATTTGTATAAAGTGGGACAGCATTACAGGAAATAAAGGGAATGCAGGTTATCACCCCATAGCTCTAATCATAGAAATACAGATGATTAGGAAGCTATGAAGTTGTTTCCAAGGAGAGAAATGGAAGAGAATTGCAAGCTATTTCGTCTGAACTACACCTCTTAAGCTGGATGCTTATTAGAACTCATCTCAATTTCAATTAAAGATGCCTTCTCTTGAAATCTTCTCCATTGTCTCCCAAAGAAGGTGTGTTAGGGGATTGGTCCAAGACTGGCTGTTTGGGACAGCCAGTGAGCCTTTAGGACAAGGGGGAAGTGAGCTGAGGACAACAGTGGGGAGTTGTGGGGAGTTGACTGCACATACTCAGGAAGGGAAAAGAAAACAATTAGTTCAGTCAGGAGCCAGCAAACTCAGGAAGTTGAAGAGTCAAAGGAAGGAAAATGTTGATTAACAAAAGAACAAATATGACCGTAGTGAAGGAGTGAGAGAGTTGAAAAATAGAAAGTAATGATCAAAGAGGGTATATTGGAATTTATTATTTCAGAGGTGGGACAATTCTGGGGAATGACAGATTCAAGGGTGTGGCTGTGGGAGTGAGTTTCTAGAGAGGAATCAAATCCATTGACTTTCGAAGGGGAAGGAATAGTTCATTAGAATGTTGGCTAGATCCAACAGCTGGGTGTTGAAAATCAACCTTGCAAGAGAGTGGGACAAAAGTGTGGGGCCAAAGACTGTGAGCCAGGTGACCAAGCCCTCAGTGAACTTCAGGGAGCACCCTGGAAGTTAATGCCTCTTCCCAGCTTTGCAGCTACCATTTGGGTATATCGGGTTGGTCAGTATTGAGTGTGAAATGCTATTTTCTTTTTCTTAATAGAGCTGCCTTTTGAATTATCTTTTCAGACATGACTTTAAAAAAAAACCCCAAAACTGTTGTATAACCTAGTTCATTCAGAGATAGAAAACTGAGGAAGTTTTTAATAGAGGAATTATGTTTTAAAGTTGGCATGTATCCCAAATTGACCACAAGGGGTCTGTGTATTTTTAGTAGTACAGAAGAGAAACTGCATCTGTTTAACATTTATTTCTATCAGTGGCATGACTGGCCTGTCCTACCATTGGGACTCAGTGCACTGGTATAGACATAGCGTTGTTAAAATATTGATATTTCTGTGCCGGTTGAAAATTAGCTGTGGTCTCAAGTCTCCCAGGATGCTGCTGGCCCAGCCCTGCCCGGGACTCCCTGGACTCAGGGTTGCATTATGATCTTCCGGGGCCTTAAGCATTTTGCCGTCATGGATCACTTCCTGCATCAAAAAAATTAAACAATATTTTATAACTGAGTTGGTATAAAGACAAATATAATCAAAATTGGATTATATTCTTTTTTCAATTTAAAGCTTATTAAAGAGTATCTGTCTTACGCTATATTTCTTCTTTGCATTTTGTAAAGAATACCCACCTTTTCCCCCTTCTTTTATACTGTTTGAATCGTTGCCTATTTTTGACTATGTTATTTTATTTTATGGCTTTGTAATAAAACCATGTTATTGTTAATCCTCCTGAAATTATTACCAAATACCATTGAGTATTGTTATGTAAAACTAAATCACAAAATACTCATTTTTTTCCCCCTGGGAAATACTCTTGGATTTATATGCCATATTTTAAGGAAAATTTCCTGTAGAATAGTTGCCATTGGTTTCTGCCCTGAGATGTTTATAGATATTATATTACTAGCATCATTTTCTGGCTTAGCTATGAGTTTCTATTGTTTGATAGAGTTTGTTTTTCAGAATGGCATCTGAGCTTTTTTTTAGAGATGGGGTCTCCCTCTGTCAACCAGGCTGGAGTACAGTGGCCTGAGTTTGTAACCTCAAACTCCTGGCCTCAAGTGATCCTCCCACCTTGGCCTCCCAAAGTGCTGGGATTACAGGTGTGAGCCACCATGCCAGGCCTATATGCATTTTTAATACAATAAAATACATAACATAAAATTTCTCATTTTAGCCCTTTCTTTAGTGTGTAATTGAGTGGCAGTAAGTATATTTGCATTGTTGTTATATTCGTTAAAAAAATTCTGATTGTAAAAGAAAGTAAAACATGGGCCCCTAAAAGTATCATGGGCCTTGGCATTGTGCTTCCTGTATCTGATGGCTAAATTGGTTCAGCCTGGACCTCCTAGAAGCCGGTTTAGGATCTGGCTGACCAGGGACCTCTAGGACTTGCTCAGTTGGACTGGCTGATAAATACTTTTGAGTATCATCCCAGACCAAAAATGCATCTTGGCTAGAAATCAGAGATGGGAGTGCAGGTGGTATACCATTAGGAGCCCTGTATGATTTAATTAGGTTCTTTCACATAAAAGAAATTCCCCAAACACAGGAATTGCCTTTAGTTTTCTCCTTCCCGGGAAGGGATGCCTACCAGCAGCCTTAAAAAGAAGACAGAGAAAGAATGTCTTCCTGGAAAAGAAAGAGCTGGGACAGAGAGTGAATCCAGAACAGAGTGGGGATTCTACAGGAAGCCTCACTTGTCAGAACTAAATCAGTTTTCAATTCCCAGTTGTTTTGAGGCCCGCTTTTTATATCTGTGCCCTATTCTGTGTCTCTTTTGTCTTCCCCATTTTAATTCCTGTATAAACAGTCTTTTTATTTTCTTCTTCTTGTTTGTTTTTTGGTTGTTTTAAAAAAATAATAGCAAGAAAAGTTGTGCAAGTAAATCTGGCCACATAGAATAATCAGGTATAAAAGCCTGGAGTCTGGAATAAAGTGTGGTTTTGCCAAACTTTTACCTGAAAAGTTAAGGCTTTAATTTAACTAAGTAATGTTGCAGGCTTCCTAATGTAGCTTCATTACTTTTATTCTAGTGCTACTTTTATTTGTACTGCATCTGAATATATCCACTATGTAATTTTTTCTTTTTTTTTTATTGTTCTGTTAATGTTCTCATTCACTGACAAAAGAATAACTGCCTTTTGCTGAGTATTCTTGTTTATCTTATCATATGCTATTCACAGAAATGGAATAAGTGAGAGTTTTAGAAACTTCTGCAAATGAGGTAGTGGTAGAGGGTGGAATTGGAGAAGAGGAAAGGGGTCATGTGGTTGTGCCTAGTATCTTATAACCCATGCCGGAGTGTCCCATAATGCTGCTGCTCGTTAACCTTGGAACCAGCTCTCTATGACTTGGATTCAGAAGGAGATGATGGCCTTTCCAACCTTAAACATCCTGCTTGAAAAACCTCAATGTGTATTGCATGTATATGTGCTAACCTTGCCTGTATCCACAAAGGCATGGTTTTATATAGCTTGATAGGCAAACAATTCTGGTTTTGAGTCTCATGTCATTCTGCCGGCACTAAGAACCACATTTCCTAGGCCTCAGCTTCAACCTCAGGATCTGCTGGGAGTTGCTCATATAGCTCCACGGGGCTTCCATAGCTTCCCCAGTTGACTGGGATACAATGGGATTTGCCTTATTGGTTAGACTATATAGTTGCTGGTAGATAAGTAGAAGGAAGGAAGGAAAGATGGAAGGAAGAAAGAAAGAGAGGAAAGGGAGAGAGGACAGGAGAAATAAAGGGAGGGAGAAGGAATGAAGTTACACTTACTGGGTGTCTACCACATTCCAGACACTGGCTTTGTTATCTTATGTGTCTTAGCTCACTTAATCCTCACAATTACCCTGGAAAACCAAGCTATCAGAATTATATATTGAGGAACTGTGTCCCAGAGAGGTTAAGTATTAGTAATAACACAACAGCTAAGCGTCCAAAGTAAACCCAGGTCTGACTTCAGACACCATATTTTCAGCCACTTTGTACAAACATGAGTCAACAATTATATACTCAAACTTAGGAGGCCCCGGTCCCCTTACCGGGTTGGACAGTATGATGGTTAATTTTATATATCAGCTTAGCTAGGCTATAATGCCTTGTTTAGTTAAACAGTAGTCTAGATGTTGGGATGAAGGTATTTTGTAAAGGTAACATTTACAGTCAATTGACTTGAAGTAGATTATCCTCAATAACATGGGTGGGCCTCATCCAATCAGTTGACAGCCTTAAACCAAAAAACTGAGGTTTCCTAGAAAAGAAGGTGTTCAACCTCAAGACTGTAACATAGAAATCCTGCCTGAGTTTCCAGCCTGCCAACCTGCCCTATGGATTTAAGATTTTCCAGCCCCCACCATCCCACGAGCCAATTCTTTAAAATCTATCTCAATCGCTTATATGTATGTGTATATGTGTGTGTGTGTGTGTGTGTGTGTGTGTGTGTGTGTGTATTTATTTCTTGTTGGTTCTGTTTCTCTGGAGAATCCTGACTGATGCAGACAGAATGATCATTAAAAGCTCTCTGGATCTCAAATTCTACTATTTGATTTTATTTGATCTCATTGATCCTGTGCCATTGAAATAGTCATTTATTTATGACCAAGTAATCTTTTTGATTAAAGACCTTGTCAGACATTTAATTCAAATCTACTTAAAAATTAGGAGATAAATATTTTAACTTCTCCTGCTCTTCTTGTGTATCACCAACAAAAGAGAAACTGTGGGGTCTCAATTCTCAGGAAATTCAGATTCCCAAGTATTTTTTAATATTGTGTCCTTTTAGTGGAAAGATACCTTGTTTCTCCTGAAGCTTTACCTTTGCTTATATTGCCTTCTGAAGTTATATAACCATGATCTACCTTTTGTTTCTGCATTAGGTCATAAAGCTCAGTTCTACTTCAGAGAAATTGGGATTATGAGAGAGATTATTTTCTTCTTTTTGATTATCTTTAATTTTTACAGTGAACATATTTGACTTTTATAAAGAGGAAAAAAAAGTTTTGAAAATTGAGAACCTTAGGCCTCAAATTTATATATAACCCATTAAGTCTCACCAAGTGGCAGGGGCAAATGTCCTACATAGAAGAATGAAAAAAATGATATTTCTGTTATATATGATTGAAGTGATAGGACCAATCAAAATTTGTGCATTAGGAAGAAAAAAGCATACCAATAGCTGATGTTTAATATCATATTGCTTGGTTTTTGATACTGGCCATAACTAAAATTTGTGTGCTATTAATCTTTAAATATCAGCTTATTTTGTTTGTTTGCGTAGATCTCCATATTTTTCTTTGTAATGAAACCTTACTATGTTGACTAGATTCATTAATGATATAGATTTATTTTTACCCACAGCCTAAACTTCTTTGTACTTCCCATGACTCTTCCTGTAGTTAAGAGTCTCATCTTCTATTAATACCTGTATTTGTTACAAAAACTTTTCCCCCCTAAAATTTTATCAAATAAGTAGGAGTAGTAAGTGTTTCTTAAACATATAACAAAAATATATCCCACTAGTTACATATTTAATATAGCTACATTTGCCAATTACTTTTGTTTGTGATGCAATCATGGAAGGGGGGAGGGAATATACAATAGAAATAAAATCTTTGAAATTTAGTGAAGGAAATAAATGAGGGGCTCTGTCTGAGATGCCTGTCCCCCACTGGTCTCCAGGGTAGATAAGGTGGGTTTGGCTGTAGGGAACTGTTTCTTCTCCTCCCACACCCTCTGCATGTGTGCTTAGAAGACGACTTTATTAGTGAAAGGCAGGTCTTCAGTCTAGTGCATATGAATGGTAAAGACTTTTGTACATGATGTATACCAAAAATAGGGAGACAAAATATCACAGCA
Organism: Lemur catta; assembly: GCF_020740605.2. Taxonomy (NCBI): domain Eukaryota; kingdom Metazoa; phylum Chordata; class Mammalia; order Primates; family Lemuridae; genus Lemur; species Lemur catta. Next base: position 65,766,542 of record NC_059137.1, read on the forward strand.
GTTTACTTTTATATCTACTTTCACTCTATCCAATGTGACATTCACATAAATAAGCTTGCTGCCTCAAGTACCTTTTTAAGAGTAAATGGAATAGCCAAAATGAGCATACTTATAGGCATACTAGAGAAGAATGGTCTTTGCTGTACTAATGCCAGGTGGCTAATAGCTATCTTTAATGGTGGACACAAGGTTAGTTTGCAGTGACTGATTTGGCCAGGAAACATAACCCATTATGCATTTTTATGGGTGATCTGGATGAAGGAATTGAGACTGTGTTTTCAAATTACCTTATAATATTAAATTAGACAGAGTTACTGATGTTTCAGAAGGCAGGCCTACAACTGAAAATGACCTTGAAAAATAAAACTATCAAAAACAAAAGATCCTAAAGAAAAAGGATGAAACCAAATAAGAATAATTATAACCAAAGAACAGCCTACTGGAAGATGGGAAAAAATTGGATGAGGAGTGGGTATACAGTGGAGTAAGAAACAACAGTGTCATTTTATTCTGAAAAAAGGTGCAGATGCTGCTTAGAGTGAGGACATAGCACCTGAGTGGCAATGGGGATGGAGGTGGGTGGGCATGTAAGAGCCCATCATTTAAACATTGACACATTTTACTGATGGAGGTGGTACAACCATGTTCTGTTTGTCCTTCATAATGAGGGAAGGTCAATTGGGGAAACCACTCACCAAGAGAACCCTCCTTTAACATCCTAACTTATCTTGCCATGATCTGTTTAAAGAAAAAGAGGAAGGAAGAGAAAGAGAAGAAAAGGAAGAAGAAAGCTTTCTTAACCAGTTTCTTAAGGCCAATTTTCCCCTACAGTGATTCTTTTGCTGCTGCAACTTTAGTGCTTCCTGTTTCTGCAGGGCCTGTTTTGCCTTCAGCGTTCCTTCCTCTGACACTCTCTCTTTTCCACCTTTTACCAGTATGTTTTATTGAATTTCCTCAACCCTTCACAGAAGCAGCACACTCAAAGATGACTAGAGATTGATTAATACTGTTGTGTTTTGTCAGGTCTTGGTCTCCGCCATGCTTCTTTGGAAGTTAGCAATTGTTGGCTACCACTTGAAGGTTTCATTTTTCAACCTCTCTCCTGCTTCAGAACCTATGACATTGCAACCCTTTCTCTTTCCCTCTCCTTTGTCCTCCGTGGCTTCTTTATGGACCCAACCATGGGAATCCCCAATATTTGGGCCCCAGACCCCTGCTCCTCTAATTTCATACAACCTCAGAGAACTCATCCACTCCCATGGCTCTGCACCAACCATCTTTTGGGAATAAACTTTATTGTTATATAATTTCAAACTTATAGGAAACTTTCAAGAATTGTACAAGGAGCTCCCACGTAATCTTTCCACAGAGTCACCAGTTGTTTTCCACATGAAAATAGGCTAAAGACATCATGCCTATTTCCCCCTACATAGTTCGATGTGTATTTCCTAAGAACAAGGACATATAGCTATGGTACAGTTTTCCAACATCAAGAAAATGGATACAGTACAATTGTGTAATCCACAGTCTATATTCAAATATCATCCCTGGGGCCAAAAATGTTCTTTATAACTATTTTTTCCCTGCCGATGATCACTGCTGCGCATAGGGCACTGACTTCTCTCCAGGCCATCTGTCCCACAGCACCACCTTCCAAAGAAACATTTTGTACTGATGTCATCTCGAATTTAAAATGTCTAAAATGTGACTCATCATTTTCCCCCAAAACAAGTCCTCCCCCATCCCCATGTCTTTCTTATTCTTGTTAGTGTTATTATGACTCTCCCAGACATCCAGGTTTGAAGCTATGAATCATCTTTGGTTCTTCTTCTTCTTCTTTTTTTTTTTTTTTTATAAAAGTTACCAAATTATTTTATTTTCAATTGAAATCATAACTAATTAGAATATTGTTATTTTTGAACTATATATAATGACACACAGGTATTTTATTTTTATTTTTTTATTTCAGAATATTACAGAGGTACAAACATTTTGATTACATAAATTGCTTTTGTACCATTTGAGTCAAAGTTATAGGTGTGCCCATCACCCAGATGTATGTATTGTACCTGTTAGGTGTGAACTTACCCATTCCCTTCTCCTGCCTCCCACCTGCTTGATTTCCAAGGAATGTTATTTCCTTATGTGGACATAAATGTTGATCGATTAGTTCCAATTTAATGGTGAATACATGTGGTGTTTGTTTTTCAATTCTTGTGATACTTCACTTAGAAGAATGGTTTCCAGTTTCATCCAGGATAATACAAGAGATATTAGTTCACCATTTTTTTAATGGCTGAGTAGTACTCCATGGTATACATACACCACATTTTATTAATTCACTCATGTATTGATGGGCACTTGGGCTGTTTCCACATCTTTGCAATTGTGAATTGGGCTGCTGTAAACATTTGAGTGCAGGTATCTTTTTTATAGAATGTCTTTTTTCCTTTGAGTAAATACCTAGTAGTGGGATTGCTGGATCAAATGGTAGGTCTACTTCTAGTTCTTTGAGGTATCTCCATACTACTTTCCATAAAGGTTGTACTAGTTTGCAGTCCTACCAGCAATGTATAAGTGTTCCTATCTCTCCTCATCCATGACAGCATTTGTCCTTTTGAGACTTTTTGATAAAAGCTATTCTCACTGGAGTTAAGTGATACCTCATTGTGGTTTTGATTTGCATTTCCCTGATGATTAGAGATGTTGAGCATTTTTTATGTGTTTTTTGGCTATTAGTCTTCTTTTGAAAAGTTTATTTCTTTTGCCCACTTTTTAATGGGGTTGTTTGATTTTTTTTTCTTGCTGATTTGCATCAGTTCTTTATAGATTCTTGTTATCAGCCCTTTATTGGATATATAGCATGCAAATATTTATTCCCATTCTGTAGGATGTCTATTTGCTGTAATGATTGTTTTCTTGGCTGCGCAGAAGCTTTTTAATTTGATCCAGTCCCATTTATTTTTATTGTTGCTTTGATTGCCTTTGGAGTCTTCTTCATAAATTCTTCGCCTATGCCAATGTCTATAAGAGTTTTTCCAATATTTTCTTCTAGAATTCTTGTAGTTTCATGCCTTAGGTTTAAGTATGTTATCCATCATGAGTTAATTTTTGTGAGTGGTGAGAGGGGCAGATTCTGTTTCAGTCTTTTTTTGTGGCTATCCAATTTTCCCAGCACCATTTATTAAATAGGGATTCTCTTCCCCAGTGTATGTTGTTGTCTGCTTTGTCAAAGATCAGATGGCAAGGTGAGTATGGTTTCATATCTGGGTTCTCTGTTCTGATCCTTTGGTCTATGTCTCTGTTCTTGTGCCAGAACCATGCTGTTTTGGTAACTAGAGCCTTGTAGAATAGCCCGAAGTCTGATAAATTGATGCCTCCCAATTTGTTCTTTTTGCTTAATGTTGCTTTGGTTCTACAGTATCTTCTCTGGTTCCCTATGAAGCTTAAAATTAATTTTTCTAGATCTGTGAAAAATGATTTTGGTATTTTAACAGGGATTGCATTGAATCTTTAGATCACTTAGGGTAGTATAGACATTTTAACAATATTGATTCTGCTGTTCCATGGCCATGATATGTTTTTCCATCTGTTTACGTCCTCTGCTATTTCCTTCCACAGTGTATTGTAGTTCTCCCTGTAGAGGTCTTTCACCTCCTTAGTTAAATATATTCCTAGGTATTTGATTTTCTTTGTTGCTATTGTGAAAGATATTGAGTCTTTGATTTGGTTCTTAGCTTGACTGTTATTGGCATATATGAATGCTACTGATTTGGGTATGTTGTTTTATAACCTGAAACTTTGCTGAATTTGTTTATCAATTCTGGGAATCTCTTGGTAGAATCTTTGGGGTTTTCTAGATGTAAGATCATATCATCAGCAAAGAGCGATAGTTTGACCTCTTCTGCTCTCATTTGGATACCCTTGATTTCCTTCTCTTGTCTGATTGCTCTGGCTAGGACTTTTAGCACTATGTTGAATAGAAGTGGTGATAGTGGGTAACCTTGTCTGGTTCCAGTTCTAAGCAGGAATGCTTTTAGTCTTTCCCCATTCAGTATGATGTTGGCTGTTGGTGTGTTATATATGGCTTTTATCATTTAAAGGTAAGTCCTGTCTATGCCTATTTTGTTAAGTGTTCTTATCATAAAAGGGTGCTGAATTTTGTCAAATGCTTTTTCTGCATCTATTGAGAAGATCATATGGTCTTTGTTTTCACTTCTATTTATGTGGTGAATTACATTTATAGATTTACATATGTTGAACTAACCTTGCATCTCTGGGATGAAGCCCACTTGGTCGTGATGGATTATTTTTTTGATGTGCAGCTGAATTCAGTTTGCTAGGATTTTATTGAGAATTTTTGCATCTATATTCATAAGGAATATTGGTCTGTAGTTTTGTTGAGTCTTTCCTGGCTTTGGTATCAAGGTAATATTGGCTTCATAAAATGTGTTGGGGAAAATTTCTTCCTTCTTGAAGTTATGGAATAATTTCTGCAGGATAGGCACCAGTTCTTCTTTGTAGGTCTGGTAAAATTTGGGTGTGAAACCATGTGGTCTGGGAATTTTTTTGTTTGTTTGTTGGAAAATTTTTTATTGTTGCTTCAATTTTGGTATTTGACATCATCTTTTGTTCTTTATCCCCAGTTAAACATGTAAGTCCTCTAAATTCTTCCTGTGAAATGACTCTTTCAGTCTGGTGCTGCATAACCCATTGTGCACTAATGCCCACCCACTCCACATCACAGACAAATTCTTCTAGTTACCCTCATCTACCTGAAGGTCTCAGAAAAAGTTTTCAATGCTTGTCCTACCTTAAGTAAACTTTGCCACAGCTCAGTGTCTGTGCAGCTTCAGATAGTGGACCAGCCAACAGCAACATCTGGTAATTCACCAATCTGTTTATATACAGAATTTCTAAACACTTCTTCGCATCCCCACTAAATAAATGTTGAGCAAAGATTTAACTATTAATATTATGTTAGGGTGTTGTAAATATAACTGTCTTCAACTCACATATGAAGAAGAAATATATCTAACTGATAACTGGCTGCCTTCATGAGCCTACCAGCAGTGGGAAAACACTAACTCTTCAATCCTTTTAAAGCTTAATTTGATTCCAGAATTTAAATAGTTCCTATAGGAAGTGTTTAATTTCTCTTTAAGAAAACTGTCACTTTCTCAGAGATACTTTTCCATCCCCTGTGTGCAGAAAGGAGGTAACATAGCAAAACTGAGACTACTATCTCTTTAAAAGCCTGCTTACAATGTTAGCCCTTGGCTACATCCAGAAATTTGGTTTTCAGGATAAGGATTCCCTGATTAGAATGGCTCCCGGTGCCTAAACTGTTTGCAAACAATTGCAAATACACACTGCAAACAATGTGGCTTATGCTGAACACCTGCTGGGAGTCTGAGGTTTTGGTACCTGCTAGGCAGAGGATGCCTATATGACCAGCCCCCAGCAAAAGCCCTGGGCACTGTGTCTCTAATGAAATCCCCAGTAGACAGCACTTCACAACTCATTATTGGTGGAATTACGCTCTTCTTGTGTGACTCCACTGGGAGAGATCTCTTGGAAGTTTATACCTGGCTTCCTCTGGATGTCAGTCCCTATACCTTTTCTCTTTGCTTTGTATTCTTTTTCTGTAATAAATCATAGCCATGAGTACAATTATACAGACAGTTCCCAACTTATAATGGTTCCACTTATAATTTTTTGACATTATGTTGTGTTTATCAGGGTATTAAAAGTATTTCAACTTAACATTTTCAACTTAGATGGGTTGATTGCGACATAACTGCATTGTAAGTTGAGGGACATCTGTGTATGTGTGTGTGTGTGTGTATAAAATCATCAAACCTGGGGGTGGTCTTGAGTACCCTAACATACCCTACTCTTTTCCCTGAAAAGAGGAGAAAAATTACATTTTCCAAAAGTGGCTGCAACTTGTGCTCCTCTCCCATGTGTTCTCACAATGTGATCTTGGCACTTTTCCCATTGACAGGCAGGGCCTAGGTTACCTCCCCTAGAATCTGGGTGAACCCATGTAGTTATTCCCGCCGACAGCTCCAGCTGAGGTTCCGGCAGACAGCCAGCATCAACTACCAATCAGAATGAGAAATGTTCCCAGCCCTTATCCCTCAACTCACCCCCAACTTTCAAGTCCTCCCAGCTGCAGTCCCAGACATTATGGAGCAGAGAGATGCTGCCTTTGTTGTACGCCGTTCAAATTGCTGACCCACAGATTCTGGAGGCAGAATAAAGGCCTACTGTTGTGCACTACTGTGTGCTGTGCAGGGTGGTTGTTATGTAGCAATAGTATGGCTCCTTTCTAAGGTGGCATCCAGATGTATGAAGAGAAGGATGTGACTTAGCATCTTGATGCCAGAGGGGAGAGCAGGGTTTTACATGTGGTGTTTTGCACCTGTCCTGGTGTCTGGGGTGATATCCCTAGTCCACATGGTTACTCTTTTCCTTGTTGACATTAGTGGCTAAACTATGTGGGCAGTGTAACTAGCAGTCTTTTGCTCTTTGTCTCTGGGCTTGACTGGAGCCCAGAAGGCATGTCTGGAATGACTCAGCCTCATTTCCACTCCCATAGATACTGTAGACCCCACTGGAGCCTTCTGTGAGTCTTATTCAGTCCCAGCTCCAATGTTCAGTGCTGCAGCCACTGGTAATAATATCTCCCTCTGCAGACTTGCAGCTACTTCAGGGTCTTGTCTATGCCACAGGATACCCAAAGTGGCTCAGGACTGATGAATCTTAGAGGTTCCCCTGCCTGACCATGCTAGGCAAAGGAGAGGGCAGTTGGAGAGTGATGTACTTCAGGAATTCTCAACAGAAATGGGGGACATGGGTCCCCTGTGTTTTTTTGCCATCATTCTAATTTATCTAATGCATTTCTCTCTGTCCGGATCACAGGGACTCTCCTTGATTCAAGCCCAGGGATGGGAAAATTGAGAAAGACTTCCCCCTTATTTTTTCCTTCCCACAGTTCCCCAGATAGACTCTTCCCTAGCTCCCTTCTCTTCATTTCAACTTTTCTCAAACTCTTTGTGGCAAAGGATATTTTCTCTATGCATTTGGAGAACTCTGTAATCTGAGTCTCCCAGATTTGATTATTGATATTCTAAAGTCCCCCAAACTGTGAGTTGGACTACAAGGCTATTGTCTTGCTCAGAAATTATTTTGTATGTTAAAGTTGGTATTACTTTGCTCTGTGTAGGCATTTTTCTGAAAGGGGAAAACATACTAATAATTTTCCAATTATTAGCCCCTTCATTGGTTTGAGTGGTACATCAAACTGTTTGCTTGTCCAGGAGTCCCATCATCTCAGTTTTGCCTTGATTCTGAGCTGCAGTCAATGTTAAAGTCCTTTAAGGTTATTCTTGGTGCACCTGCTTTTTTCTACTCTATTTCATGCCTTTTGTATTAAACTTTGAAAGGCATGAAATGCTTTCTTATAATAAGTATATCCTCCAGGTTTCTGGTAATTTGTTTTAATTTTGTTGATTTGTTTCTGCTTTGTTCACCTATTTCATGTTTGCATCCTCCTGATTCCTGGTGGTATGCTTACTTACAGACTTACTATTTGCCTCTATTCCTACTTTTTCTATATGCCCTGTTCCCTTGGTTATGACCCACTTCCTTGCTCTGATTCCAAGTACCTCAGTGTTCCAATATTGCAGACTATTTGGATGTACATTAGTTAGGATGCTTTTAGTGAGATGCTCAAATCCCAGCTCAAACTGGATCAGACAATAAAAGCAATTTATTGGCTTGTATGTTTTGAAAAGTCAGATTTTGGGAAAGGATTGATATAGTAATGCCATCATGTTTCTTACTGACTTTCAAATCTGCCTTTTATGGTGTTGGTTTCATGCTAGACTGATTGTAGGAGGGCTGCCAACAGCAGCCTGGCCTAGATGCTTCTTCATTTATGTCCAGTGGTGGAAAAAGAGCTTATTTCATACAAACCATTGAGCAAAAAGTCCTGGGCTTTAATCTTTTGGGGCAAATTCAAGTCACATGCCTAACACCGAACCTATTACTACCATTTAGAGTGAGGTGAGACTATCCGGATTGTCTTAGACCAATTAGATACTGCCCCTAGACCTGGGATTGGGGTCAATCCTACTCAAACTGCATGGCTGCTCCACATTGGGAAATGGGAGAAGTGGATTCAGGGGTAAGCTGGAGCCAGCTCTTCACAGTTTTCATGAGCTGATTATGCTCATGTATTCCCCAGTGTTCACCAACATCATGCTGGTAACTTGAAGTCAGCCAGAGCAGGAGTATTTACACCACAGAAATTGGCAAATGTTACAAATATTTTTTTCCCTCCCTTCAGAGCTAATTTACCAGTACAGCACTTATAATGAGAGGCACCCAGTGTAACATGTGTTAATAGGCAGCAGTCTCTTAACCAGTTTTTCCAACTTCAGAATTGCTCCCCCAATGCATTCATTCTTTTTCAAATAACAGCTTTACTGAGATATAATTCCACATACTATAAAAGTCACTTTTTTAAAATGTACAATTTAGTGATTTTTAGTATATCCAGAGGGTTGTACAATCATCACCAAAATTTCAGAACATTTTATCACTCCCCCCAAAAACCCCATACCCATTGACAGTCACTGCCCATCTTCCTGTTCCCTGGCAACCACTAATCTACTTTTCTGTCTCTGTGGGTTTGCCTATTGTGGACGTTTTATATAGGAAATGATACAATATATGGTCTTTTGGTGTATCTTCTTTCAGTTAGCATAATGTTTCCAAGCTTCATCTGTGCTGTAGCATGTATCAGTATTTTATTCCCTTTGTTGCCAAATAATATTTCATTGTATGTATAGACACATTTATTGATCCACCCCACGGATGACATCTGAGTTACTGAGATCTAACTTTAATCACAGTTCCAGAATCCAGTCCTTCCTGCCTCTAGTTTTTAGTACTTCTGCTGCCAGAGTCAGTTTCCTAGAACACTACATTTTATCTTGTCAGTCGACTCAAAAAGATAAACCCTCTCTGCCTATGAAATGCTAAAGGGACATGTAGACTTTGCATCAGAAGCTCTATTCAGTTTGACTGCAGCAGGGTTAGGAATGAGAAGATCCTGCCTCGCTCTGAGGGGATGGTTTGGGCTAGTGTTACTCAAATCTCATTTAAAGGAACTCTATCTGCGCAACCAACCAATAAACCAAAAAGCCCGAAGAAATAGCCCCCAATGGCAAAAGCTAAAGCCCAAACCATATAGAACAGTGACAAAGATATTATGTACCTTTATGATAGGTTATATTTCTTTTCATCTCTTGATTATTAAAAGTTTTGTGAAAATCTTAGAGGGATAAGGGGTTTTACAGTCAGGCAGACCTAGTTTATAGTTCTGGCTTAGTCACTCACTTATTATTGGCTTTCTTTAAATTCTCTCCTGAGATTTTTTTAATAAGCAAATCATCTTTTCTTATACGTAAAGAGGGAGTGATAATTCATGCCTCAAAACCCAGTTATGGATTAAAAGATATAAACACTCAAGTACTGTGCCCAACTTATAATAGGCACTCAATAAATAAATGGACACTATTATGGTTGAAATTTCAATTATTTTCAACAAAACCAATCTAAGATCAGAACTATTTTGGTGTTCTTTCATTGTTTTATAGCTTTGGTGATTTAATTTCAATATTGTCCTAGTGCTTTAAAATTAGAACCAATGTAAAGCAGAAATTAGATAATCAGTTAAAAGGTTTTATGTTCTATATCTGCGATCACCCCTGGTATAATCTGAAAGAATCAATATTTCTTTTGGGACATGGTCAATGATAATGTCTCATTTTATTACAATGAAGCTTTTATGAAGTGGCCTAAGGATAAACATCTTAAACATTATACTGGGTTATGTTGAGGTAAATATCTCATAGGAATAAATCTTAGAGCTTGGCATTTACCATTGTCATGGGAAGCATGACTTGGTAGTGATTATTGAAGATATAACCCAAGATATTATTCTTTGGAATGGTCATAATTTATATTTTAAGAAAGGTGTTGAATGGTAGTTAAATTGTAATTGTTTTGGTCTTATTTAGATGATCATAAAATTTAAATTGTTCTTTATGCTATTTGTGATTTTAAAAAAGTTTTTACATGTATAATAACTCAACTTTTTAGTTTTATAAATAAAACAACCATGAACTAGGTTCCTCCTTCAGTATTTGAAGTACTTATAAATGCAATAACCATTTTTTTCCATTGAAATGTTTGTTATTTGAGAAACCAAATTAATCAATTGTTAAAAATTAACCTTTGATCATAGAATAATATCTTAAAGATCAACTTTTGGAGATCACTCCTTTTTACATATTTCAGTAATTCAATGTTATTTCTTTTTTTGCCCTCATAGGTTTATCTTTGTCAACATGATTATTCCATAGTCCACAGAAAATGCCGTTCTCAATTCGCAGATCTCGATGGTTCCAAAAGATTTGGCATCAACACTTGGCATGATGAGAGTGGGATTTATGCTAATTCAGATGTAAAACAAAAACTCTACCCCTTGACTGGTGGTCCTATTGTCCCCTTTTAAAAATAATGTATGGAATCAGATTCTCTGACTAATGAAAGAATAATGGATATAACAATTGATGATTTTCTATCTTAATAAATGCAATGTGTTACTATAGAGTTTCCTGTAAACGCAAAATCTAATATTCTAGACCAATGTTATATCCTTGTTTTCATAAGCTACTCTGGTATTTTCCAAAGTTTAGTTATGTGGACCATCAAGGGTGTCTCACACAATTCTAGATGGTATTTGGTAGAATTTAATTTAATTTAATTTAGTGGACTGTACATTTCTTTTAACAATTATTGGAAAATGCATAAAACTAGCATAATCAAGCATATGATTGCATAGGGTGTGGCTAATTATAAAAAAGTGAGCCAACTTAAATTTCTTTTAAAGAGAAGTTTTAAGTGAATAAAAATATAGGTACTCAGATGTGACATAAAACTTAAATGACCAAAGTTTGAGTAAGACTGGCTGTATAATAATGTTGAGTGTGTGGATGTTTTTAGTGGGGAGGATGTCTATTTATAGATTTTGCTTTATCTGTGGTAGCTAGTTGCCCTGTGGATTATTTATTCATTGTGATGTTTTTCTTTATTCAAGACTTTTTGAGTGTATGAGATAACAGAGATGCAGACAGAATCTTCATGAAATTTAGGGGTTTCATGGGAAATCCAGTCATCCAATGTTAGATTTTGAAAAAATCTTAGCAATTGTTTTGACTCACCCTCCCATTTTACAGATAAGCAAACAGAGGCCTGCAGAAGTTTAATTAGGTTGCTATATTAGTCAGCTGGGGCTGCCATAACAAAACATCATACACTGGGTGGCTTAAACAGCAGAACTTTATTTTCTCACAGTTTTGGAAGCTGAAAAGTCCAAGATCAAAGTTCTGGCAGGGATTGCTTTCTGGTGAGAGCTTTCTTCTTGACTTGCAGACAACCGCCTTCTCACCATGTCCTCAAATGGTAGGAGATGGGTGGGGAAACCCCTTTCTCTTCCTCTTCTTTCTTTCTTTCTTTCTTTCTTTCTTTCTTTTTTTTTTTTTTTGGAGACAGGTTCTCGCTTTGTTGCCCTGGCATGAGGGCAGTGGCATGATCGTAGCTCACAGCAACCTCAAACTCCTGGGCTCAAGTGATCTTTCTGCCTCAGCCTCCTGAGTAGCTGGGACTACAGGCATAGCCACCACGCCTGGGTAATTTTTCTATTTTTTGTAGAGATGGGATCTCGATATGTTGCTCAGGCTGATCTCAAACTCCTGGCCTCAAGCAATCCTCCCACCTCGGCCTCCCAAAGCCCTAGGATTATAGGTGTGAGCCACCTCGCCTGGCCCCCTTTCCTGTTCTTTTGATATATATACTCTTCCTCTTCTTATAAGGCCACAGTCCTATTGGATTAGATCCCCACTCTTATGACCTCATTTAACTTTGATTTCCTCATAAAGACTCTATCTCCAGATAGTCACATGGGGGATTAGGTCTTCAACATGTGAATTTGGGAAGGCCACAATTCAGTCCCCAGCTGTTGCTCAGGGTTATATAAAGAGCAGATTCTGATCGATCTTTGAGGTGCTTAAATGCTTTTATCTTTTTCTGAGGATAGGTTTAATTATTTGGTCAACTTAGGCTTCATTTACTTTCATCATTTTTCTTTAAAAAATAAATTCATGAAATAGCATTTCAGGATCAATGCTAATTGAGCACTGCCTCCAATTCTTGACAAAATGTGGGAAAGACTATAAGATTTTTGATGGGAGAAATGATAATTAGTAAATAAAATGTGATATGCCAGCTAAGCATTAACCAGTGGAATTTAACTACTTACTGCTTTAAAATATCTGTGTATCAAAACATCACATGCACCCTATAAATATATATAACTATTATGTACCAATAATTAAAAATAAAAATAAAGTATGTGTTTATATACACACACAAATAAGTACATTATATATGCAAAAATATATATTACAAATACATAAAAATATACATCCTAAGTAGTGTTAATTCTTTACATATTGACTATTCTAATGGATATCTACCTAGGATTACCTTTCCTTCCACAGACTACGAATTCAAGTTTAATCATTTCTAACACTCATATAACATATCTGGGGTGAACTGCTATTTGAAGTATGCAAATCTGGATGTCAAAGTATTCATCATTGGATGATTTCTTTTGGTGGGGGAAAAAGTTTTAATGGCCATATCACTACCTTTGAATGCTGCCTGGTACTTAGAAAATAAAATAAAACTCACTTACTTTAGCAGAAATCTTATATTGTCACAATGACTAACATCACATTTTACATAAATAACCTGAGTCTGCCATGAAGGATCAACTTAGAAATCAGTTTCGATTTGAGAAGAAGAATGAAATAAGAGAGATTGTATTTAAACTAGTCAAGTAAAATCATGCATTGAAATAAAGGTTACAGCAGGAGTTTGCCCCATGCCAAGTATTCAGTTGCCCTCCGTGTGTGAATGTCGGACTCAATGAACTCTACAACATTACTCTGAAAACTGAATCTTTTAAGCAAAAGTATTTCATGTTGCTATGGACTTCTCTAGGTAACTGCTTTAATAGATCATCTCACCAGTATCAAAGCATCATTTCAAACAAGACAAGCTGGAATCCAGATTTCGTCATTGGAGATTATCCCCTGTGGGATGTGAATACATTGTCTCCTGGCTGGTCCACACGCGCACTTTGCAGAATTCCTCCTAAGACCCCAAAATAACACTCTCTCTTGTGTGTTTATAAAGTTAATGAGATCTCTATCTATATTTAATTCAAATTTTCTCAGTACTTTTCTTTTGGCCTCTGTGTGTTGCGTGTCAGACTGTTGGTGTGAGTCTGCCATGACGGGGTGTAGACTACTGGGAGAAGGAAAGATTGCTGGGCAGAGCTTAAGCAGACATATCACAGTGGTGGTCCTTGAGTTAAATTTGGCCCACAGATAAGTTCTATTTAGTTTGCACAGTGGATCATTTGAGCTCAGGAATTCGAAACCAGCCTGAGCAAGAGCAAGACCCCGTCTCTACTAAAAAATAGAAAGAAATTAGCTGGACAACTAAAAATATATAGAAAAAATTAGCCGGGCATGGTGGCACATGCCTGTAGTCCTAGCTACTCGGGAGGCTGAGGCAGAAGGATCACTTGAGCCCAGGAGTTTGAGGTTGCTGTGAGCTAGGCTGACACCACGGCACTCTAGCCTGGGCAACAGAATGAGACTCTGTCTCAAAAAAAAAAAAAAAAAAATTGAGCCAAACCTTATAAATTAGGACATTTTGCTTAAAAATGTGGATTTCGCTTTCCTTGACAACCAGGTGGATCCGGGAGCACTAGGTCCCACTTTCATAGGGTAACAGCCAGGAGGACTATGAGGGAGGGGGGCCTCTTTGGAAGGAGGCTAAGTTCATCATTTTGCTGCAGTTCCCACCTGGTACACCTTACCCATTTAGGGAGGCATTGTGACCCCTTACTAAGGAGGGTGGGGCAAACATAAAATAATATGTTGTATGGTGAAGGGGTAAGGGTGGTAGAAAAGCAGCAAGCTGGCAGCTCTGGCAGCTGGGATTAGAATGATGAAGGCGAGGCTGCATCCTAATAGTAGGGATACAGCAAATCTGGTTCAGTTCAATTGCGAATCAAGATCCCAGGGTAGATGTGGGAGAAAATAGAGATGGGGAATGGGCCAAGGAGTTCACTTTAGAAATATAAAATAGAGAAACCTCAGACCAACTGGTTTCTACTTGGAATCCACTTGAGATGAAGGAGGAAGTGAGGGTACCAGGCCCAATCCCTAGGATATGGCACTGGCTCATCAAGACAAGGGGCAGTGCCCAGCCAGCTCGGTGGTTTAACCATAAAGGAAAGTCTCTCCTTGGATGCCAGTGCTCCAGAGGCGCAGAAAAATTCTAGATCTGCAAAGTCCCTCCCATGGGACACAGAGTGTAGGTGTGGGCTGGGAGAGGCCATGGAAGTGCCTGGCACTGCCACAATCAAGAATAGAGCAGCAGGAAAATTCTTTCTGGAGGATGTGCAGACTACCAGCTAACTTTATTTCCGAGAGAGCAGCAGGGTAGTTTGCAGATAGCTGAAGCCCACTCCAAATAGCCCAGAACAAGCATGAGGCAAAGTTGTAAACCAAAATGGAAAACCCAAACAAAACCTAACACAGTGAACTAGTGTTCCAAATATTAAGATCATAAATTTTATAAAAAATTTTAACAGCTTTATTGGGATATGACTCAAATACCATAAAATTCATCCTATTACAGTTTATAATTCTAACAATTCTTAGCATATTCACAAAGTTGTGCTATCATCACCACAATCAATTTTAGAATGTTTTCATGACCTCCTAAAAGAAACCCATGTCCATTAGTCATTTCTGATTCCTTCCCAATCCCCTCTGTCTTAAGCAACCACTAATCTACTTTCTGTCTCTATAGATTTGCCTATATTGGGTATTTTCTCTAAGTAGAATCTTATAATGTGTGGGGTTTTTGTCATTGATTTTTTTCCCAGTGTTCATCCATATTGTACCATATATCAGCATTTTATTCCTTTTTGGATGAATAATATTCCATTGTATGGATATACTACAATTTATCCATTCATTAGTTAATGAACATTTGGGTTGTTTCCACCTATGAATATTTATGTATGAGTTTTTGTATGAATATACATTTTCATTTCTCTTGAAGATATACCTAGGGGTGGAATTGCTGTGTCTTATGGTAACTCTATGTTTAACCTTTTGAGGAACTGCCAATCTATTTTCTAAAGTAGTTTCACCATCTTACATTCCCACCAGCAATGCATGAAGGTTCCAATTTTTCCACATCCTTGCCAACATTTGTTATTTTTAATTATTTTGATTATAGTCAGTTCATCAAACTCATTTCATATGAGTTCTTTGAGTGGCGACCGTGTCTACTCATTTGGGGGGCACCAGTGTCTAAAACAGTGGGCACTTAGAAATGATGAAGGAATTAGTGGTCTGTCATAAGCAAATGTTGGTATTTGTGAATGCATGGGTAACTGATAAAAATGCAATCCATATGATCAGAATGACCTTGTCTGAAAAGATGTACATAATTAATGTTTGTCTTACCAGGGCTTCAGTGGTAATCTTGAGAAATGGGAGGAGTTGGCAAAATGACCTAAGAAAATTTCACTTCCTGTATGGCAATCCTGAGTTTGCCAGAGCATCCATGGATCTGACCAAAATCCTTCTTAAAGTAAAATAATGGTCACTAACAAACCAGATCACCACTTAAAACAAACATTTCTTATGTCCAAGAGATGGTGAAAGTTGAGCAGCACAGTATGGTAGGTGTGATGCAGCCCGAGCCTGGTGAGATCGAGGGCTGAGGGATGGCATGGAAGAGAAGCTGGAAGGACAATTATTTTAAGGAAATGATAACCTGAAAATAAAGCTGTGTGCATGCTGCCATTCTCGGGTCCACAGTTATTGTACAGACTTGGTCATCTCAGGTGCCCATGGTAGCTATAAATTTGGAGGACGGTGCTGAATTGTATGTTTGGGGCTAAATATTTAAAGTAGTATAATTTGCCTCCTTGTATTTGTCTCAAGCCCTCTTCACTGAAATTTCTTATTTTGGAAAATGCTATTATTGTTCTCTAAATTTTCTGAAGGTCATGGATAATGGCTACTTTTATTCTTACTCATGGTGTCTTTTAAAGGACAGAAATTCGTCATTTGTGCATAATCCTCTGAATGCAAATTCTTTGCATTATTCTTACTAGCTACTTTCCTATCACAAACTAGGTGTGAACAGCCCCTGAGCCAATGAGATAAAACAGGCAAAAACCAAAATCTGAAATAAATAACCAAAATATGTGGGAATGACATTCAAATTTGATTTATCCATGGTGTACCTATTTACAGCACCATGGGTGACCAAGAATTAACTACGGAAATAGATACTCTATAGAGCTGCTATTGAAAGAAAAAGAAATTAATGGGGGGCATCAATTCCCATCTTCCAGACAAAACTGTAATTTTTAAAATTCATATTCCTTTATGACAGCTTAATTTATATTAACAATACCTAGATCTTAGAAAATATAGAAGTTGACCCAATAGTGCAATTTGTGACAAGAGAAAGCCAGCAATCTGCAATCTTGGTGTACAGCAATGCAAGAAAAAGATGTATTTATAGAAAAAAATTATAATAATTCAACTCTGAGAATTCTAGACAAAAAGTGGGTTATTGTAGTCTCCTGAGTTTGTAATACAAATGAGTACTCTGGCTAAAAGTTCAATATGAAATCTTGAAAGTATGGTCCATCCACAAATTTCATTTTCTAAATGTTTGTCCTTCTAGAGTGTCTTCTAGAGAGCATCCAGGGCACTAATTAGAGGACAATAGGTGACTTCTGTTGGAGCAGAAGCATGACGGTGGTCTTCTAACTTGGAGGAAAGGAACCCTGGCTGCTCCAAATGTGCTCTGGAGTTGTCCCTTCTGGACCGTGCCCATCACTTACCCACTTCTGCCCCTCAATCCTGCGACTCTTTCAAGCCCTCATCATGTTCCCAAAGAGTGGACTGTGCTTTTTCATCTGTACCTGATGCCCATCCACTGCTTCCTATCTGGCCCCTGCTTTCACCTGTGCTCAGTATTTCCTTATTGTCCTTCTGATCTGTGCCTCATGTTCCTCATCCTCTTCCAGACCTTGACAGGCTGTGCTCTGGAGGCCCTTCAGGAGACTCCATTGCGCCCTGGCTTAGAGCTGCCAGATTTAGCAAATAAATATAGGACACTTGGTCAAATTGTAATTTAAGATTAATGGATAATTTTTTTGGTGTCCCATGCCATATATAATATTAATACTTCTCTGAAATTCAAATGTCACTGAGTGTCTTATATTTTATCTGTTCCCTCCACTCTGGCTTCCCTTTGGTTTAGCCAACGGGAGCACCCGCAGGTGATGCAGGGAGAAGAGTGCAGACGAGTATTTCCCTGCACTGTTCCCTTTGGGCCGGGTTGACACCGGCTGGTTGCATCTCTTGACACAAGGTTGCAGCTCCTGTCAGTCAGTCCTCTTTGTCCTTGGGTTCTGGGAACCTGTCAAGTTCCTTCTGACCTAAGGGAGGTAAATACTTCTCCAACATCCACACTCTTTGTCCCTCCTTAATTGTATCTGGGTACTGCCTTAACCCATGTCATTTTCCCACTTCTTTCTCACACATGCCACACTTTTCTAGTAGTGCCTTAATTAAATGCTTCTCAAATGGCTCATATTGAATATGCTATCAGTTTCCTCCCTGGACCCCTAAACAGATGACCTCTTAGAGACCTAGTCCTAAAGGTGTCTTTTGGTCACGGATGCCCTCGATTTCTCATGGCATTGGCAGTTTTGACTCTCAGACTCTTCTGTGAGCCACAATGTGCTGCTCTCCTCTCTCTAGCTGCTCCACCACTGGCTCTCTTCTCCTACCGTCTCCTGCCTCTAATTATTAAGGTATTTTCCAGGGTTGGCCTTTACCCTGTTCTCTGTATATAATGTCTTGGATTCAGCTATCACCTTTACATAGAACTATGGCTTTATTATTTTATTTGCCATGACACCCATGACAAAATATTCACATATATGACACAGTGCCTTAAATGTGCTGAGTGTGGTTATGAAGTAAAACAGTAGTTATGATGGTTAATTATATGCATTGATTTGGCTGGGCCATGGTGCCCAGATGTTTGGTCAAACATTATTCTGGATGTTTCAGTGAGGGTGCTTTTGGATGAGATTTACATTTAAATCGGTGGACTTTGAGTAAAGCAGGCCGCCCTCCATAATGTGGGGGGGAAATTGCTCACGCAAACGCACAGGTGAGCCAATTGAGATTAATTTGGGGGAGGAAAAGGCAATAGAGAAGACCCTTTAGAATGCACCACCAAGTCAAAATTAGGATCTCAAACAACTTCCTAGGGAAAGAACAGACCACTCAGAATAAACCAAGGACCAGTCAGTTGAAGGCCTGAATGAAACAAGTCCGACTTCTCCCAAGCCAGAGAGAATTTTGCAGAAACACACTTCAGACTTCAACTGCAAAATAGGTTCTAGCTCTTCCTGGGTCTCCAGTCCACCAGCTTACCCTGCAGATTTTGGACTTGCCAGCCTCCGTAATATTAATGGAAAAAAAAAAAAACCTAAACTCTGTAAAAGAATTTAAAGAGGTTCATTCTGAGCCAATATGAGTTACTGTGGCCCAGGGATATATAACTCAAGCCTTGAGTAAGTGGTTCCAAGGTGGTCGGATTACAGTTTGGTTTTACACATTTCAGGGAGACAAGGATATACAACCCAAGAAGCCTTATATTAGTAATGTCATGAACAGTGAGTTTTATCTTAACACCAATGGAAAAAGTGAGCAGATTCAAAGTAGGCAAAAAGAATAGGGATACAGAGAGCTTAGAAAATTCTACATTTTAACTTTATAATTATAGGTTGAGCATTTGAGCTCTGAATTTTTCTTGATATAATTTGCCTATCAGTTTAAAAATGTGCACAAGAATGGGCCGTAATATGTAACCAACCTTAGGAAACCTGGCAGGCCTTTGAACCTTTCCATGTACACAAATACTCGCAAGTAAGGCGCCATAAAACCACTGGGGTACCCTGAGGGGGTTGTTCTCCTTGTCTTTCCTAATTTTTAGAGGGTGTGTTTCACACTTTTTTTTTTCTTTTTTAGAGGAGCAACTGAACTGTAGTTCAGTGTAGCGTTCAGTGTAGTGAAACTGAGAAGCTCAGTCTCTCATTCGTCTATGAAATGGACAGTTCAGTTTCTCGTGCAAATGCACAGGTGAGCCAATTGAGATTAATTTGGGGGAGGAAAAGGCAATAGAGAAGACCCTTTAGAATGCACCACCAAGTCAAAATTAGGATCTCAAACAACTTCCTAGGGAAAGAACAGACCGCTCAGAATAAACCAACGATCGTCAACCAAGAGCAGAGGTCCAGGGCTCAGGAGGACTTACCGGTTCCACCTGAGGAAAACCTCAGCATCGGGATCTCAAGGGAGCCCGGGCCAGTACCTAGAGCCAAGTTCAGACTTGGGGGTCCTGAGTCCTTTCTGAGCCCCACATTGGGCACCTTGATTGTCAATGGGAAAAAAAGAAACTCTGTAAAATAATTTAAAGAGGTTTATTCTGAGGCAATGTGAGTGACTGAGACTCAGAGATACACAACCCAAGAAGTCTTGAGTAAGTGGTTCCAAGGTGGTCAGATTGGAGTTTGGTTTTATACATTTCAGGGAGACAGGAATTGCAGGTAAAATCATAGACCAATACATGGAAGTTACACTTTGGTTTGGCCCCAAAAGGTAGGGCATTCCAAAGCAGGGGCTTAAAAGTCACAGGTGGATTTAGAGAGTCTCTAATTGGCAATTGGTTGAGAGAGTACAGCTTTGTGTAAAAATCTGGCATCACTAGGAAGGAATGCCTAAATTAAGATGAGGGAGTTTGCAAATCAGAGCAAGCCACAATATACTGAGGCAAAGTGATCTATTAAGCAAATTGATGGCCTGCAGGTGTGACTGAACCTTTGCCTTGCATGGCCTTAGGGCCTGTTTCTAATTTAGCACCTTATTGCCACAAAGAGTCTGTTTGTCAATCTGTGATCTCTGTTTTAACATTAGTGCTGGTCAACTCTTGTGTTTAAACTCCAAAAGGGAGAGGATATAAAACGAGGCATGTTTGAGCTCCCCTCCCTTCATGGCTGAGAACTCAGTTTTAGGATTTTTCTGGGATCCCTTGGCCAAGAGGGGGTCTGTTAAGTCAGTGGGAGGCTTAGGATTTTATTTTTAGCTTACATTTATCACATGAGCCAATTCTTAAAATAAATTTCTCTCTCTCTCTCTCCCCATACATATGTATGTATACACACACATACACATCCTATTGGTCTGTTTCTCTGGAAAACTCTAAGAAAATAGGGCACAGAGCTCTTTTATTGCGGGTGGGGACAGTAGGCATTGACATACGATAGTCACAAATTTTGTGAATGTGTTACATAGGTTGGAATGACTGCAGATTATCAAATATTTAGGCTGGTCTAGGTTTAACTGCGCTGCTTTCTGTCCCACCTAGGAAAGCTTTTCAGACTGCAGGCTAATGAGAGTGATGTTATCATAAGTGGGCATTAGTTTGCACACTTCTTCCTGCAAGAAACAAAATTCTTAAATTAGCTTAAACAAGAAACACATTTATGATCTAATGTAACGAGAAATCCAGGGGTAGGGCAGACCCTTCAGACTGGCTGCACGACAGGCCTCACATCCAGCCAGACATGACAATGTCTAGAAGAAAAGGCACGATTGTCTCTTCTTGAACATGTTTCTCAGGATTTGGAAAGCCTTTCCCAGAGGCCTCTTCCATGCAGGCCTGGTGGCCAGCATTTGGTCAAATGCACATCCCTGAAGCAGTCCCTGCAAGGAGAGTGTCATGACTGGCTTAGATAAACCAGAATCACCTCCAGAGCTGTGGATGGGGTTACCTTCCTCTGGATGCTGTGGGGTGATTCTGAGGCAAAGCGGGGTCCTGTGGGGAAGGAAGAAAGGGGCAAACATGTTGGATAGGTGTCAGCAAAGTTCACCAAAGGGATCACCTAGATGTGGCCTGGCCCTTTTCTTCATGCAAACAGATGCTATCTTGGTTCTCTGCCAAACAAAACATTGGTTTCTTAAAAACAAACAAAAAAACAAAAAACCCACAAACCACACTGAGTATATTGTTTTCTGAGAATTTACTTGTTACTGGGCATGAAGATGAGCTGCCTCACACAGCACAGGACAATTTACCTGAAACTCCCTTGTTGAGTGTCTCTGGACTCTCATCTCTTCCTCCTCTCCCTTTTCTTGAATCCTTCCAGTTCACCCAAACCCTCACTTTCAAACACGAACAGCTCTATTCCCTTTTCCATTTTAGGAGTGAACTCAATCCCTTTTCTTGTCTCATGCAAGAAGCCCTGTCTACTACTATTGCTTGAAGACCTACCTGGAAGCCCAACTTCTGCCCCAGTGGACTTATCAAAGTATTCATTCACTCACCAGTTGCTGAGAAAAGAAAATTTTCTTTATATCGTTACATAGAGAAAAAGTCTGTAACACCCTTTATTTTCTTCGAAAAAGTATTAATAAATCTTTTTCAAACTTGGTATTTTAATTAATGTTAGTAAAAGGCTGCTATTTCCCTAGTGATTGTAATGGATCGGAGTGCTGGGACTGTGTGGTGGAGGCTTTTTGATCAATAATAATCAATAAGAATAGCCCTGACCTCTCTTCTGAGCCTGCATCTCATATGGACTGCTCATCTCCACCAGGCAGGAAGGGAAAGTCATTATGTTCAATATTAAAGTAATCTTCCATTCCAGGTTCGTCTCTCCTGTTTCCTACTGCTGTTAACAGCATCCCCAACCTCCCACCTGCCAGTTTTGATTCTCCCTTGCTCTTTACATTAATCTAGCACTTCCCCAAACTTGGTCTGGGATGTTAATGGTGTTCCTGGAAGAAAAATGTTCTGTGGCCAAATGCCTTTGGGGAATCCCTATCCTGGAGCATTACAGTGCGTGTTCAAATGTGAAAGACCCTAAGAAGTTCTGTAGAACAGAAGGCAGTTAAACTCTTGTTCCTCCAACATTTCCCAGGCTTAATCCATCACAGGATCACTTTTGCAGGGAATATCTGTTAATATATCCGAGGATATTAGTATTTCATAGAAAACAGTAGGGAAAACATTGATTTAGGCAATTTCTAAATAAGGGTGAAGAACAAAATTAATACATATTAAGTGTCTAGTAAGTACCACATGATTAAGTGAAGTTGATTTCTGAAAATCCCAGTTCTACTAATAAAAAACCCTAAATACCTCTGTTAGTAAACAGATTTATTTAGACAGAAACCCAACTTCATCATGATGAAATCAGGTATAAATTTACCTTAACAGTTATGGTGATTGGCATGTGCATATTTTATACTTTCTCCTTTGTCTTTCTAAACAAAGAGTCATGGCTAACTCCCTCTACTTTAAATTCTCAAAGCTACTGGTGTCACGTTTCACTCTAAGGTTTTCATTAAATACCACTAGAACTTATGGTCTATAGTTTAACCTATCATTTTAATGTAGGCAGAATTGAGTATTTGTAGTTTATAATTATTTTATTCTATGTGGTAACATCAGACTAAGAACTTCACAAGATTCTTTTTACCTTAGCACTTAATGTGTTGAATTTGTATAAGTGCCTAATAAGTGTCCACTTATTAGAATGTAAGATTCTATGGGATAGATTCTTAACCTCAAGAACTATCAGAGAAAATTTGCATTTCATTGAACTTAAGTCCATTCTATACAATAGGTAGAATTGCTCAGTAGGAAAATAAATTGTAAAGGATAACCTGAAGCAAATTTAGAAAGTTTGGAAGAGGAGAAATTCAAGTTGTAATTGGAAAATGGGAAGAGACAAAGAATGAATTAAAGTGATAGTATTTTTCAATATTGTGGTCTCTGGATACATTTGATTAACATTTTTATTAAAAATGTATTCAAGCTTCAAATAGGTTTAATTCAGGTTGACAAGACTGTTGATATGACACTGGGAATTAAAGAGGTGACTGGGCTGTTTTTATGAGACCCAAGAATTGGCCACAGAAAAGTCCTTAGTCACTACTTTAAAAAAAAACAACAACTGCACAGTGTATATAGTGGCTTTTTAAAAGTTAAAGTACATCAAACAAAGAAATATTTCTAAAAAACCCTAGCAAATATAGAAATCTGAAAACGGTTTTCTGTTCAAGCCATCTGAAGAAAAGAACATGGGGAAATCAAACAATAAAGAATATTTCTTTTCAAGATGCCTCTTTCTCAGTAGTTTAAAGTCCAGTGGAGGGTACAAAAAGCTCTTTCATAAAGCAGGAAAGTAGAAAAAGACGCTGTTGGCATTTTTGGTTTTTATTGAATAACTGCAAGACAGTGGCTGTGAAACAGAAGAAAAAACTCAAGGAAATGGGTAGTTGAAAAGCACGATAAGACAATAAAATAAAGCAGATGAAGCGAGCGTGGAAGCAGATTTAATGCCTCTCACTGCAGAGAAATCAGGCAGAGAAAATTATCTCATGAGATTGCCAAACAGATGGCGTGCTAAAGAGTCTTGGATTCTCTGAAGATGGGCTTATCTCAATGGAAGTCCCGGAGTAGGGGAAGGAGTTTTTCTGAGGAAAGACGGATTGTCTCTCCTCTCGAATGCTGCTAATGAAAGGTGGAAAAATATCAATGCTGATTTTTTTTTAACATTTCTAGACTTTTAGAATGCAACAGTAGAAAAGGTGTATTGGCTTCTCAGCTCCAGGTAATGCCTGACTTAAAATAAAAGTGTTTGTGGAACCAGGGCTCCTTGGAGAAATGGTTGATTCCAAGGTGTGACAGGGAATATGCAAGATGAACCTGTGGCATCTTGTAGTTCCACAAAGTAAACAGAAACACACCACACACACATGTGTGCGCACACGCACACAATACGATGGAGATATGTCCAAGGCATACAAAAGCCAACTGAAAGAGCTCCAGATGGTCATAGCTGGAACATACTTGGAACAACAAGATAAATAAAATAGTATTGGATTATAACCCCAAGTAGAAAATAAATATCCATGAGTCTAAACTGACGTAAATAAATAATCGGATAAGTACATAAGAATTTTGAATACCCTTGAGGAAGTGGAACATAATTCCCAATTTGTGAAGTGTGGGCTGCACACAGTGACTTTCCTCCAAAGAGAACCATATGGAGAGGGGGAATAGGAGGAACTTCACGATGGAGAGTCCTGACAAACACCCCCTCAGCAGGTGACCAAGGACAACATCAACGGGGATCAGTCATGTCGATAATTATAGGATGGACTTGATGTGCTGAGGTGAGAATGGCACTTTCCTTCTGTGGTCTTCCTCTAAAAACCCATAGCTCCTGTCTAGTCATGAGAAAAACATCAGATAAATTCCTGTGGAACGACACTCTACAAAATATATGAACAATGTTCCTAAAAACTGTCAAGATTGTTAAAAACAAGGAAAGTCTGAGAAACGGTCATAGCCTAGAGGAGCCTGAGGACACGTGGGGACTAAATGTGATGTCTTGCATGGGATCCTGGGACAGAAGAAGGAGATTAGGTAAAAACTAAGGACACTTGAATAAAGTATGGACTGTAGTTAATAGTAATGTGTCCCCATCGGTTCTTTAATTGTAACAAATGCACTAAATTAATGCCAATAATTGGGGAAACTGGGTGAGGGGCATATGGAAACTCCATACTATCTTTACAGATTTTCAGGCAATCTAAAATTACTCTAGAATAAAAAGTTTATTTAAACATTTAAAAAAAAGTATTTGTGATGAACGCTGGCACCTGAAGATGCTAGCTTCTTGAGAAATTGTTACAGAGATGTGACATCTGATATTGATAGCCAAGCTTTGTGACATGAAACTTGTTTTTTCCCTTTAATCGGCTTGGGTGAAACATCTTATTTTTTAAATGGTGAAAACACTTCTATACAAATTCAGCAAAGTCAGCAGTTCCAGAAAAAAACCACTCTTGGAGGGGAAAATAAAAGATAAGGAGGTAGCTGGGCTCCACAGATGCAAAAAAGTACTGAGTAATTTTGTTTATTAAAAAGTTCAAAACATAAGGCAAAATGAATCTAGACCGTCAGAAGTTGGAATGGTGATTGTCTTTGGGAGGTATTTTTGGGAGAGGCACCAGCTGCTTCAGGGAGCAGACTGACCTTTTTCTTGGCCTGGATGGTGGCCACACTATGTTCATTTTGTGAAAATTCGTTGGGCTGTAAGCTTATGTTTTGTTCACTTTTCTATATGTTTATCATACTTTGATAAAATTGTTTATTAAAGGAAACAAGTTAGTTATTGAGGGGCTTACCAATGTGTTTTTTGACATTTATTTAAACATGGACTGCAAATGGTTTCTGGATAGTAAACACATTTCACAGTTGAGGACCTCATAGTCCTGTGTAGCTATTAGAAATGTGTGTTGTCCATTTATTTTTTCACTCATTCCATTAAGTACTGAACACCCAGGACTGGCACCAGGAAAGAACTGGCCTTTCTCTAAAACCGTGTAGACTATGTGGGAAACAGACCTACAGGCAACTGTGATATAGTATGGTAATTGCTAGGGCAATGGGATTCTAGAGATGTTCTTCTGTTTCTTGGGAGAATCAGAGGTTTCTCAGTAAGGAGTCACACGTGAGCTAACACATGAAGAAAGAGTATACATTTTGGCTAAAAGGAAGTGGGTGTGGGTACCGAGGACAAGATGGCATGAGGAGGGAATTCCAGCCAGAGGAGACAGCTAGAGCAAAGTCACAGAGGCAGGATGCAGTTTGAAAAGTTCTATAGTTTGGGGGAGTGGTGGGAAGTGGCGGGAGCTGAGGCACTGGAGGAAGGCAGGCGCCAGCTGGTGAAAGGCACGAATGTCCTGCAGAAGGGAAGGCTGCACGCAGAACATGGCGAGCTTTATGCAGTTGAGTAACGTGACAAAAAATTTGATTAGGAAGATAACTCAAAGGTCATGAAGAGGAGCCTTTGGAGGGGACATGACTAACTGGAAGTAAAAAGAATGATGAGGAAGCTACCATAAAAGTGCAGGAGAAAGATGATGGCAGTGTGGATAGCCTCAGACAGATGTTTGAGATTTGTAGTCTTAGTGGGGAGGGGCCAGGTCCACGATGACATCAAAGGACACCAGTAATGACGACAGAGAACACAGAAGGAAAAGTGAGTTCTGTCTGGGATATGTTGAATTTGTGACATTCAGGTGGAGACATCTAGCAGGGAGGTGGATATAATGGGAATGGGGCCCAGAAGAATGATCTGGAGCTATGAGAATTTTCTTGGTCGACATATAGTTGGTGATTAAAATAAGGGAGGTCTGAGTTTACTTACAGAGAGTAAGTATGGTGAGCACATCAGCATGGATGAGGCTGTGCAGGTGAGGGTGTCAAAGAGTTGAAGCTGTTAGAGAGTTACTCAAACGTTTCACCGTCCATAGGCCCAACTCCCTAAGAAGGAAAGCGTACTCACCTGTGGGTGTGTAGAATGGCCAGGAGACTGGAGGTCTTGGCGTGGTGCAATTATGAGACCCAGAGTAGTGAGGGAATAAGAAAACAGGGAGGGCTTGTCATAACTGGAGTTTAAGATTTTTGGACTGGGCCAGTCTGTTATAAATAGAATGTAAGTTCCACGAGGGAAGGAGCATTTCCTTGAATCCCCAATAGGTAGGACGGGATATGACATATGGTAGGTGCTCAATAAATATTTGATGAATGAACGAATGAATGAATGAGGTATTGCTGGAGTAGACTGAATGGAAAGTTAATGAATTGGATGAGGTCAAGGAAGTCTTTTGAAATTCTTAGAAAACTTGCATAAGTGACTTTGATTTGCATTTAAGAGTACATATCTCATATCCTCCCTTGTGGAAAGAAAATTAATACTTATATTCAGGAGGTTTCTATTGCCTGCAATATGATTATATTCAGAAAACAGCTTTTACTATTTACTGCTTTAGAGAAAATGTTTTTATATAATGTATAAATGTCTATAGTATATTCTAGTTAACAGCATTCAATTTTGAGGATTTCACTAGACTAGCACTTGAAAATGCTTGATATGAAATCTGTAATACAACCTATTATACAGTCTAGCTAAATGTTTAACTTGAATACATTAAGCTGTTAGTTCTATCCTGCAGTTTATAGAAATACATTAAGCTGTTAGTTCTATCAGTTTATAGGAAATACAAAAGACATAAGAGCAAACTAAATGATACCACAAGGAAATAACTAGACAAATCTATAAGATGGCACATTATATTTTGTAGGACAATTGACCCACTTTATTCAACAAGTCAGTGAGTTATAAAAGGAAAAAAACAGGGGGTTCTGCTAGATTAGAAGAGGAAGTCTGGACTAGATTGTTGTTTGGACCAAGCAATTGCAAAAACATTTTGTGACCACTGAAAGTATTAGACTATGGACTGAGTATGAGAAAAATGAAAATTTATTGATGTGGAAAGGTGTGGATCATCAGTGAATAAAGCAGGATATAAAACATTATGTACAATACAATGAAATTATTTTTTGAGACAGGGTCTCACTCTGTTGCTCAGGCTAGAGTGCAGTGGTATCATTATAGTTCACTGCAACCTCAAAATCCTGGGCTCAAGTGATCTTCCTTCCTCCTGAGTAGCTGGGACTAGAGGTGTGTGCCACCGTGCCTGGCTAATTTTTCTATTTTTTTGTAGAGATGGGATCTTGTTATGTTGCTCAGGTTGGTCTGGAACTCCTGGCCTCAAGCAATCTTCCTACCTTGGCCTCCCAAAGTGCTAGAATTATAGCCATAAGACACCATTCCCAGCCCAATATAACCTAATTTTGATAAAAATTTCATCTATGCTTAGAAATATATAAAAAAGATATGAAAGGACATATAATAAGCTCTTAACAGAGCTACTGTCTGGTTTATGGGAATATGATATTTTTATTTTCTTACTTTTGCTTATCTGTATTTTCTAACTTCTACAATGCATTTATATTTCTTTGGGATATTAAAAGGTTTTTTGTTTTAAAAATTAAAATGAAAGGAAACTGAAGACTAAGTTTAGAAAGAATACTTTTATTTAAACACTACAAGAGAATGGAATAACTTCCTGTGTTAGTTTGGCTGCTGTAACAAAGTACCACACGACAAGTGGCTTAAACAACAGAAATTTATTGTCTCACAGTTCTAGAGGCTTGAAGCTTAAGATCAAGGTGTCAGCAGGGTTGGTTCCTTAGGGGGCTGTGAAATAGAATCTGTTCTGTCCCTCTCTCCTAGCTTCTGGTGGTTTCCTGGCGTCAGGTGACCTCTGGCTTCATCTTCACATGGCATTCTCCCTGTGTGCACGTCTGTGTCCAAGTTCCCCCTTTTTATAAGGGCACCAGTCACGTTAAATTAGGGATCCACCCTCCTTGAGCATGACCTCATCTTAACTAATTACATCTGCAACGACCCTATTTCCAAATAAGGTCACATTCTGAGGCACTTGGGGTTAGATCAGTACTTTAACATATGACTTGGGTAGGGCACAATTTAACCCATAACTCCCCAAGAGAAGATTCCTCATTATTTATAATTGTGTAAACTTTCCTACATAAGGGAATGAAAGTTACAATCCACAAGCTTTTTTCTCTCTCATAGTCAACCCCAAATGCTATTCTTAACTGAGACTTTTCTCTTGACCTGGAAACAGTGCACAATGAAGACAAATAAAAATATCCCCACTTTAAAAAATGACTAAGCTGTAATGACACCTTCATAATCAGTATGTTTAATTTGAATGTGAACTTAGATACCCACAAGCCAAATAAATGTCTGTAAAAGTCTTACCACTTCTGATAAAATTAACAGACGAGGGTTTTAAAATAAAAAACAATTATTTATTACTGGGAAAATCTGATCTTTTGGAGAATTAATGTTGGTCTCATGAACAGTTTTTACGTATTATGTAAGACCCAGAAATGAGGATTCCGTATCAAAATACATATTTTCTTTTTCTAAATCCAGCAAACATTGCCAGGAATGAACTGTGATCTGACAAACATTTAAATCTGGCTCCCTCTACTGGAGGATTTGATAGTTTTTCTTTCCTTTTAACTGAAGGTTCAAAAAGCATATACTGTACAGGACAGGGTTCATGGCTCAGGGTTTTCCATTCCTTACTCATGTATGGACATTGCCTCACTGTCCAACTTGTGGTTTATAACAGGGAATTACTTGTAAATCTCACTAGTTACAAATCAGCAACCACATACCTGCCACCCTCCATTTCAAATAGAGCTAAAGTTTAATTCAGCTCCTAAGGCAAATAAGAACATGACCTTGACATTCAGTCGTCCCCCTGATGGGGCATAGCCTGCTGGTCTGAATTTAGGCTTTCAGAGCTGGAAGGAATCCATAGAGATCCTCCAATCCAATTGTTCATTTTCCTGGGGTGAGAGCGTAGGTGCAGAGAGAAGAACTGATTTCCTCAATAAAGCAATTATGAGGTCTTCATTATGAATATAATCACAAATTATATGTGATAGATTTCTCTAATATTTTACAGCAATTAGTGCAAGTTAATAAATATTTCTTGATTGCCTACTGTGTGTCAGACACCAGGAGATATACAAAGATGTGTAAAATGTGATCTTTGCTCTTCAAAGAGCTTATTGTTAATTAAATAGTATACTATAAATGGTGATTCCATGTTAGACACAGCTGCCAGGCCTGCAACGCCAAATGGTCAATTAAATGATGTTTTTCACGTTAATAAGTACTAATTCCTGACAGATGATTGATCATTTCTCTGTACAGCCAATCTTCTTGATTAGGTGTTGGCTCCTATGCTGCTGGCTTTGGGGTTTGAATGCCTTTCTGAACTGGAAATTGGTGACTTTGAATGAGAGGGGAGTGATATGTGTGTTGGGGTAGGGTTTCAAAATTGTGGGGTTTTGTGGTTAATGCATAAAATGACTTTGGATTGCCCTGGTGAGTGATCTAAAGTTACTTTTGAATGGAAATGTCTGAATCTCCATAAATTCATTTGTTCCCTGGAAAACACATCTGAATATCTGGTTCTATTAGTGCAGCCATCTCAGCCTTAAATCCGTCTTGCAATGCTAAGATTGTCACTGAGGTAAAGGTCTGAAAAAGGGCAAAATGTATTATGAGTTGTCTCTTTAAAACCCCTCACACTTTTGGGGAATTAAAACCTGCATTCCTACCCTAGGCCAGTAATCAAAGGGGCAGAAAAAATGTTCTTTGTTTTCTAGTATCTTAGATTATAGGAGATGGTTCAACAGAATTGTCATGAGATCTGGAGATAAGGTTGACTAAAACCACCAACTACAGTTAAACCCAAAGCCACAACATGTGACACTGGTCACATAGACTCAAACTCCACCTAAGAAAGCCTCCACCATGGAGTATTACTCAGCTATAAGAAATAACGGTGATATAGAATCTCTTTTGTTCTCCTGGAAAGAGTTGGAACCCATTCTACTAAGTGAAGTATCCAAGAATGGAAAAATAATCACCACATGTACTCACCAGCAAATTGGTTTCCCTGATTATCACCTAAGTGCACATCTGGGAATGACACCAATTGGGTGTCGGATAGATATGGGGGGTGGGGTGAGGGGATGGGTGTATACCTACATAATTAGTGCGATATACACTGTCTGGGGAATGGACACACTTGAAGCTCTGACTCAGGGGGTAGAGGGGTGGGGAGGCATGGGCAATATACATAACCTAAACTTTTGTACCCCCATAATTAGCTGAAATAAAAAAAATATGTTACCAAAAGTAAAAAAAAAATAAAAAAAGCCTCCCTTTAAAAAGCCTGTATTTCTGCTTAAAGCAGGGATCTGTGGTTTTTCCAGACGCTAGTCTGCTGCCCTCCTCATTTGCTGGTAAATTAATAAATTTCTATTTCCTATCCCTCAAATCACTTGTCCTTGTTCTTCGTTCTCACTGATTTGGCCTTGAGGACAAGTACCGAACTTTCAGTAACAAGGTGCCCATGCAAGTCTTTTGTAATCCATTCAGTCTGTTACTTTTATCTGGCTACTATGGTAACACAATTCTTACACACCTGTATACATATATAGACCTTCACCTAAGAGTTAACTAGTAAGCAGAGAGAGAATGGAGCCCTGAAGCCATTCTGACTTCATTGTTTGAACCACTCTGCTGATCACTTATTCTGCTGCCCCAAGAAACAATATGGGTTACTAATGATACAGAGGCAGTACACTGCAGTGATTGGCAGAGGCAACGTCACCTGGGGAAAGTTATTTAAGCTCTTTGTGCCTCACCTGTCTCACAGGTTGTTGTGATGATTAAAGAATTAATAAACATGAAGCCATGAGAACAGATCCTGGTGCATAGTAAGGATGTGTATTTGTTCACTGCCATTATTATTTGATTTGTGTGTGCAAGGAAAACTAATACAGTGTTTATACATTCCAAGAAAGGGTGCAAAAGGTGACTTACAAAATGAGAGCTAACGAGATAAATACCATTTCATGTTGGCTCTGGACACAGAAGTGGGGGAATTATTCTCTGGGGAAAGTGAGCCTCTTCAGTAACCACAGGCACCAGGGTGAAAAATCTTAGTTCTAACCCAATCATTTAAATGTTAATCCCCTGCTGTTCCCATATCTTCTGCTTAAAAGATATAAAAGTATTATGGAAATGATTTTTAAGTCCATCAATGGAGGGAAAAATCCTATTTTCAAAAGTCAAAGAATATGTATTTGAGCACACAGCATCTCTCTTCTTCCTCAAACATCTTTAGAAATTATAGGATTTTCTATTTCAAATTCATTGGTGATTCTTGGGTTTTAGCATCAAAGAAAAGATGCAACTGCAACAAAAGAACTCTGTGTTCTTAGTATTCATGATATACCAGCAGGTGCTCTGCTCAGCACCTCTCTGAAGATTTTATACATTTTGAAATATCTTCCAGCGGTGAGAATCATTCTGAGGTTGAGCAGTACCTCATTTTCATCAAGGTAGATGTAAATGTGATTATTGTAAATGACTAGAGTTTTTTTCCGAGCATTTATCTTTTCAAACACAGATGAGGCTTAATCAGCTGTTTTCTCATTTCATATCACCAATGTCTCATATTCTGCATGGCTCAGAAATCAAACTGAGCTTGAATTAAAATCTGTTTTTCCAGGATGTTTATGAAAGATAAAAAGATTAATTGGTTCACAGCTTCTTCAAAGCCCATACAACGGGTTGAGTTTTAGATGTTTAATCCTTTGTGTTACTATATAGTGTCTATTCTATTACTGACAGACCCGAACATTCTATGAGATGTTTTTCCTTAGTGCCTGTGATTTCACCAGAGCGAATCACCATTTCACCAAAAGTACTTTGTTGCTATTAATTTGGGATCTCACATCATGCTACTAGTTGCTGCAAACCCATTTGGCATTCATGAGTGGACGACATATACTCCATATGCTTTGTGCTGCAAGTTAGCAATGAATAAACCCACTAAAATGAGGGGTTACTGGATTTCCTGCATTACAGTGCGAGGTACTCTGCTGACCTTCTCCACGGAAAATCTGGTGAAAATTATTAAAAACAAACAAACTTAAAGCCCTTGGAAATGGTCCTAAGGGCAAATAGCAAATGAAGAAACATCTAATCCAGAAAATCTACAAAAATTTAGTAGGTATTGTGACACTCAATGGTATCTGAGCCAAGACTACTCTCTCCTTCCCTCTTTGCAGCTCAGTGACGCAAAAACTTCACATCACACTGCTGTAGCCAAGAAGGCAGGGATCCCTCTCTGTCCAGCTCCTGGTAGGAAGGCTTTCTTCCCAGGAGGAGCAGGACTTCAGCCTTTCTCATTCTGACTCCAGCTATCTATTGCTGAGGTTAAGTACTGGGTGAGTTCAGTCAATAAATGGGGACTCCCTCCCTCCTATGCCCCACTCATGGAGGGGAGACTATATCTTGGATATGGCCTACTAGGAGCACTGGGGCCCCCATCACCCATACCCCAGTTCACGAGGCGGTGGTTCCATGCCAGGAGAGACAAGATCGGGTTGCTGCTTTCACCCCTACCAAGCACTCAGATCCTAGAGTAGAGAGAGCTATCACTCAGAGAGAAGCTTGAGCCCTGGATCAGAGATTTTGCCCTGTGGGATAAGCAGGCCTCAGCAGATAGCTGTCAATCTCTTCCCAAGGGAACTGACTTCATTTGCAACCATGGAGAAGGACAAGCCAAAGGACTTTCTCAAGAACAGTAGAGATTGTGGTGAAAGGCACTTGGGATGCAGGTTTGTGAAGTTCATAAGAGCCTAGACTGTAGGTTGGCTAGTCTGTGGGAGAGAACCAGAATAAGACAGCTGGGAGGAGCTCTCCTGGGGTGAGAACAAATGTCAAGTACTGACCTCAGAAACCATTTCTTCAAAGGAGCCACAATTTGATTGAATTAGTTTGTAAAGCTATTTATGTCCCAGGCTACTTTTGAAAACAATGAAGTCATCAGCCAGCAATTAGTAGAATTCAACAGCTGGGTGTCACCAGAGAAGGAAAGAGAGCCCTACCAATACCAGGCATCCTGTCATCCCAGCGTTACGTTGGCAAGCCCAAAGCCATGCTTCCCTGGGGAACAACATCAGGTGCTTAACACTATGAGTGTGTGTGTGTGTGTGTGTATGGGGGGGGTGAAACTTCACTGAAGTAACCCAGTCAGTCCAATAAATAAATAAACAAGCACATGACAATAACAGCCCAAGGGAAGGGGGCTCTATAGTATTCAGAATTGTTACAGTATATCATCTAAAATGTCCAATTTCCAACAAAAGTATGATGAGACATGTAAAAAAATAGGAAAGTGCGACCCATACATAGGAAAAAAAAAAGCAAACAACATAAACTGCCAGTGAGGGCAACCAGATGTCGGATTTAAAATAAAAATACTTCAAAGTAGTCATTAAAAATAGGTTCTAAGGACTGGGCATGGTGGCTCACACCTGTAATCCTAGTATTCTGGGAGGCTGGGGCCGCAGGAGGATTTCTTGAGTCTGAGCAAGAAGGAGACTAGCCGCCTCCCATCCCCCAACCACCCATCTCTACAAAAAGTAGAAAAATTAGTCAAGCACAGTGGCGTGTGCCTGTTGTAGTCCCAGCTATTCAGGAGGAGGCTGAGGCAGGAGTTTGAGGTTGCAGTCAGTTATGATAAGACCACCACACTCTAGCCCGGGTGACAGAGCAAGACTCTGTCTCAAAGAAATAAAAAAGTTCATAGAACTAAAAAAAAGCACTAAAGAAGTAACGGAAGGTGTGATGACAGTATTGCATCAGATAGAAAATAATAAAGTGATAAAAATTCTGGAATCAAGTAGTTCAAGAATTTAAATAAAAAAGTCAGCAGTAGATTTGAACTGGCAGAAGAATTAACATGCAAGCTGAAGAACAGAGAGAAAAAAAATAAAGAAAAATTAACACAGGGAAACATTCTTAGAGAAATATGGAACACCATTAAATGCACCAATATAGGCATAATGGAAATACCATAAAGAGAGGAGAAGAAAAAAATGAAAAGAAATTATGGCTGGAAGCCTCCCAAATTTATTGAAAAACAATAACCTACATATTCAGGAAGTTCAATGAACTCCAAGTAGGGTAAACACAAACAAATACACAAACAGATACATCATACCAAAAATGCTAAAAGTCAAAGACAGAGAGAAAATCTTAAAAGCAGCAAAAGAACAGCTTATTACTTATAAGGGAACCCCAATAAGATTAACAGTAAACTTGTCAGTCAAAACAACAAAGGTCAGAAGGCAGTGGAATGATATATTCAAAGTACTCAAGGGAAAATAATCCTGTTAACCAGAATTATACACCATAACCATGTGAGATTTATCCCAGGAATGCAAGATTAGTTCAGCATCTGAAATCAATTAATGTAATATCTCATATTAACAGAATAAAAAAATCACACAATTATCTCAATCAATACAGAAATAGCATTTGACAAAACCCAATACCCTTTCAAGATAAAAACACTCAACAAACAGAAGAGAATTTCCTCAACCTCATGAAAGACATCTATAAAAATCTCCCAGATAACATTGTACTTAATGGTAAAAGAGTAAATACTTTCTCTCTAAGGTCAGGAACAAGACAAGAATGTCCATTCTCACCACTTCTATTCAACATTTTACTTAAGTTTCTAATCAGGGCAGTTAGGCAAGAAAATGAAATAAAAGGCATTTACATTGAAAAGAAAGAAGTAAAACTATTTCTAGTCACAGATAACATGATCTTGTATATAGAAAATCTTAACAAATCCATTAAAAATTATTAGAACCAATGAACAAGTTCAGCAAGTTTGCAGTATACAAATCAATTATAATTTTATACACATGCAGTGAACATTCCAAAGATGAAATTAAGGCAACAATTCCATGCACAGTATCATCAAAAAGAATAAAATGCTTAGGGTCAAACTTAACCAAAGAAGTGCAGACTTTATACCCTTGAAACCACAGAGCATAGTTGAAAGAAATTATAGAAGCTCTAAATAGATAGAAATCATCCCATGTTGATACAAAAGAAGACTTAGTATTGTTAACATGGCAGTACTCCCCAAACTGGTCTACAGATTCAACACTACTCCCATCAGAATTCCAGATTTTTTTGTAGAAATTGACAAGTTGATTTTAAAATTCATATGGAATTTCAAGGAACTGAAAATAGCCCAGAAAACTCTGAAAAAGAAGAATGAAGTAGGACTCACACTTCCTAACTTTGAAACTTACCACAAAGTAATGGTAATGAAGACTGGCATAACAATAGACATACAGATCAATGGAATAGAATTGAGAATCCAGGACTAAATGCCTACACCTATGGTTATCTGATTTATGACAAGGATGCCATGACCATCCAATAGGGAAGAAATAATCTTTTCAGAAAACGGTGCTGGTACAACAAAATAACCACATACAAAAGAATAAAGTTGGGCCCTTATTTTGTACTATATAAAAAATCAGCTCAAAACAGATCAAAGGCCTACATATAAGAGCTAAAAACTATGAAACTTTTAGAAGAAAACACAGCAGTAAATCTTCATGACCTTGAATTTGGCAAAACATTCTTATACATGATGCCAAAACTATGAACAACAAAAAATAAATTGGACTTTAGCAAACTTAAAAACTTTTGTGAATCACAGGCACTATTAGGAAAATAAAAGACAACTCACAGAATGGAAGAAAATATCTGCAAATCATATGTCTGATAAGGGACTTGCATCTAAAATATATAAAGAACCTTATTACTCAATATAAAAGTTAAATAACCCAATTAGAAAATGAGCAAAGGATCTAAATAGACATTTCTCCAAGAGAGATATATAAATGGCCAATAAGCACATAAAAAGATGATTGACAGCAGTAGTCATCAGGGAAATACAAATTAAAACCACAATGAGATACCATTTCACACTGACTAGGATGGCTAAAATCAAAAGATGGATGATAACAAGTGTTCCTGAAGGTACAGAGAAATTGGAACCCTCATACACTACCAGTGGGAATGTAATATGGTGCAGTCGCTTTGGAAAACAGTCATACAGTTTCTGAAATGATTAAACAGAACTATCAGAAGCTGCAATTCTACCCCTAGGTGTGTAACCAAGAGAAGAGAAAGCATATGTCCACACAAAAAGTTACACACGAATATTCATACAAGCATTATTTATAATAGTCCAAAGGCAGAAACAACCCAAATGTCTAGCAATAGATGATTAAATGAACAAAATGTGGTGTATCTATACAGTATTATTCAGAAAAAGAAAAAGGACTGATACATGCTACAACGTGGAGGAACCTTGAAAACGTGCTAAGGGAAAGAAGCCACTCACAAAGACCACGTATTATATGATTCTATTTATATGAAAGTCAAGAACAGGGAAATCAATGGGAATGGAAAGTGCATTAGTGTTTGATTAAGGCTGGGGAGGGACTGGGTTGACATGAGGGTGATAGCTAAAGGGTGTGGGGTTTCTTCTTGATGTGATGAACGTGTCACAAAATTGTGGTGATGACTGCATATGTCTGTGAATATATTAGAAACCACTGAAATGTAGACTTTAAATGAGTGACTTGTACGGATGTGAATTATATCTCAACAAAGCTGTTTTAAACATAAATAAAATGGTTGATGAAAGAGGGAAGAAGAATATAGGAATAAAATATGTAAAATAATGCAGCACTCAAACTTAGGAAAATGTTGAGCATTGTGGGTTTTTGAGTGGTGGTGAGGGAAGGATGCCTGGTCATTGAGTTACCTATGACATTTATTGACATGCTGAAGTCACATGAAAATGATACATATGCATGCAGATTTATCTCCCTAATAATTTGAATTAGAAGAAATTCAGAAACAGAGACTATAAAGTTTTCTTGCATGTAAAGGGTCCACTGTCTTCCCAGGGTTCCAAAGTACTATATTAGCACAACCTGCTTAAAACTCATAGTGTCCTTCTAAGGCCAGTGGTAATGAAGAACTTTCACTCTTGTATTTAGAGAAAAGAGGCGTAGGAAATTTATGGTTTTATCCTGCATATATTCCTAACTATTATTTTATTTTAAAAACCTATGCTGTCCTCCACTAAAAGGTAGGCTTCATGATCCTTTCATTCAACAAATATTTATTGAATTCCTGCAGTATTCCAAGCCCTGTTCTAGGTGCTTGGTGTATTTTCTCGGGGAGCAAAGCACAAAACGTTATGTCCTTGTGGAATTTACATTCTGTTAAATGTAAATGAAAAACAGACAATAATAATAAACTTTTTTTATTTCAAAGTATCATGAGGTTACAAATCTTTTGGTTACATGGATTGCTTTTATAATGCTTGAGTCATGGTTGTAAGTGTACCCATCACCCCGATAGTGTTCACTGTACCCATTAGGTAAGTTTTTGCCCATCCCATCCTCACCCTCCCCACTGCTTGTTTTCTGTTGAGTTTTACTTTCCTCTGTGCACATGTGTGCTCATCTATGAGTTCCAACTTAATAGTGAGTACATGTGATGTTTGTTTTTCCATTCTTTAGATACTTGACTTAGAATAATGGTCTCCAGTTCCATCCAGTTTGTTGCAAAAGGCATTAAGCCATCCTTCTTCATGTCTGAGTAGTATTCCATGGTATACATACACCACATTTTGTTAATCCACTCATGAATTGATTGGCATTTGTGTTGATTCCACATCTTTGCAATTGTGAATTGTGCTGCAATAAACATTTGAGTACAGATGTCTTTTTGATAAAATGACTTATTTTCCTTTGGGTAAATAGCCAGGAGTGGGATTGCTGGATCAAATGGCAGGTCAACTTTTAGTTCTTTGAGGAATCTCCAAACTGGTTTCCATAGAGGTTGTACTAGTTTTCAGTCCCACCAACAATGCACTAATACAAGCATTCCTGTCTCTCTGCATGCACACCAGCATCCACTATTTTTGGATTTTTTAATAAAAGCCATTCTGCCTAGGGTAAGGTGATATCTCATTGTGGTTTTGATTTGCATTTTCCTGATAATTAGTGACATTGAGCATTTTTTCATGTTTATTGGCCACCTGTCTATCTTCTTTTGAGAAGCTTCTGCTCATGTCTTTTGCCGACTTTTTTTTAAAATTTCAGCTTATTATAGGGGTACAAAAGTTTAGGTTACGTATATTGCCCATGCCCCCCGCCCCCCCGCCACCAAGTCAGAGCTTCAAGTGTGTTTTGCCCACATTTTAATGGGGTTGTTTGATTTTTTTTGTGCTGCTTTGCCCGAGTTCTTCGTAGATTCTCATTATTAGTCCTTTATTGATATACAGATTGCAAATATTTTCTCACAATTAATAAACTTAATAAATAAGTAAACCATAGTGTGTGTTTGGAGGTGGAAAGTTTCAGGAAAGAACCATGAGAACAAGGGCTTCATATGTTTTCATCTGTGCTAACCCCAGTGCCCCAAAGAATACCCAGCCTGGGGAAGAAGGTATGATGGATATTTATTGAATAAATGAATGAATGAATAGATGTACTTCAAACTGTATGTTTGGCTTACAAAACTTTGCAGTTTGCACTTTTGGACTGGTTTCCTTTTGTTTTATTAAAACAATCAATGGAACGATAGAAAGAATTTAACATCTGTCCCGCTTCCTATTTGGCTTTGCTCTCTAAGAGGAGGCAAAGCATAAGCACAAAAACCTCTGGAGCCAGACTGTATGGATTCAATGCCAGCTTTACCACTTATTATTTCTGGAAATTTTAATCATATTTATCTTTATTGATAACAATATTTCAGTTGCATTCATTTCATTCAACTACAATTTGAGGCTTTGTGTTTTGAGACCTTCCTTGCTACAGATAATTTTGATTTGCAGTAACTTCAGCCTGATAATTCCCTTGAATTCTTATAGTCAGTCAACATTTATTATGTGTCAGTTATTTGCAAGAATTGACATTGAGTATTGGGTCCTAAGGGTATTATATAGTGATGTGTCCATCATAGGTGATGTTAATGATCCTTTTCTGCTGTCGATAGGAAACAATGTATCTAGATTCTATTTAAGATGTGAACTCTTTGGTCAGCTGGGACTGCCTCATTCACATCTAACATCGCAGAACCTTACGCAGGGACTGGCACATACAGACATACAGCAAATGTTTGATGAATAAATAAAAAGTTATTATCCAGTAGTAACAACCAGTTATATATGCAAAAACACACGGTTACAGTGATTGGACATTCTGTTTAGAATATCTCTGGGGTGTCTGAGGTTGGCCTGCCTGGGTCTGGACTCCATTTCAGATCAACAAAGCCTGCATGGAGGAGGACCAGGTGACCTGTAGCTTGGCAGCAGCCCAGAAACATGCTTCTCTACCTTGGACATCAGCCAACCTGGGGCAAAATTGAGAGAGTAACTCTCTCCTTCCTTGGATGTGCTATTGCTACCCCCCCTTGTGAGCTGGTTGTTCATTTTTATGTTTTGGTTACATTCTCTTACATCATTTTCTTCTTTCTCTTTTTTTTTTGTTCATGTTTTAAAAGTAAAACAATAGTAGGGTTTGTTAAGACATCTCAAATAGTAATTTATTAGCTATGATACAATGACATCGGGCGATAACAAGATCTTTGGCTGTTTATTTCCCTTGCTGTGGATGGAAAGAGTAAGTATAGGGATGTTTCAGTTGCTATGGATACCAAGTGTTTGAGATAACAAAATTCTTTTAACATAATTCAGTTCAGTTAGATTGGCTTTTCTCTCAAATGTTACATCTATCCAATATACTTTTTTTAATCTAAAAATTTATATCCCTTTCTCTCAACATCAGGGAGTGTTATTTTAATTTTTCCTCCAATCTTTCCCTGCAGTTTTTCTTTTTCTTATATCTCCTCTTTCGTATACCAAAAAAGATGACATGGAAAAATAAAGTATATCTCTGGCTTTCCTTCTATCTAAGCAGGAAAACTGATTTGGTTAGTTCCACACAATTATGTACAAGTGTTACAACATAATTGGCCCAGATGTGATGCCTGGATCTTTTTAACTCAATCTTCAAAATCCGATTGACTATTAAAAGTCCTATGAAACTATCTCTTCAGCATTTCATTGATTAATTGAGTCAGATTTCTTCGGGATGTATAATTTTGAACATAGCATTAAGTAAATGACTGTTGCAGAGGAAAAAAATCACCAAGTCTTCAAAAAAAAAAAAACTCAAAAAATAGCAACTCATAGTTTAGGGGTGTAAGAAAAAATCTATTCCCATGTGTGAAAGTAGTCAGACTCCTTGCTAAGAGCATACATTTTAAAAAGTTTAAAATGCTAGTTAAATTATCATTCATGTATTTTTTAGAGGAATCATCTTAGTGGATTTATAAGAACATGATGATATTTGAACTCCTGCTTTGGTCCCTCATTCCTAATTCTAACTTGTATTTATCTTTAAAGAGGAGGTTGAGTTCATTATATAAATTTAAAATTCTGCATAAGCAACACTGTTTTGGACTAT
Organism: Lemur catta; assembly: GCF_020740605.2. Lineage (NCBI taxonomy): Eukaryota > Metazoa > Chordata > Mammalia > Primates > Lemuridae > Lemur > Lemur catta. The sequence goes on from NC_059137.1 coordinate 65,807,783, forward strand.
TGTGCTAGAATCTGCTATGTTGAAGAAGAAAGAGGCAGTTTATGTGTCATGAGGCCTGGATTTCAGGCCCAGCTCTGCCTTTGTTGTGTGGCCTCAGATGAGTCATTTAACCTCTTGGGTCTTAATTTCATCATCCAAAAATTAGAGGTCAGACTACATTGTTTTCCAAAGCCCCTTGACATCCTAAAATATCTACATTGCTTTGAAATTTATCCATATCTCCAGTTGATTTCCAGCATCAAGGTTAGAAACTATTTTAAGTGAGTTTACTAAGTGCAAAACCACATAGAAAAGAGAAAAATCTTACAAGTACACGCCTGCCAGCAACTCTATTTCCACCTTGCACTGCATTGAAAATAACTTTAAATTTACAGTGGAAAATAGGAATTAGACCACATTCAGGTAGATAGTTTCAAAACCTTTATTGTTGGTGATATTTTCTCCAAATGGAAAGTAAGTATATAAAAGTAATCCTGGCGAATGCTAACATTTATTGTTCCTTTAGTAAATGCCAGACACTTTGCTGAGTGGTTTACGTGGATTTCAGCTCATCAATCCTTATAGCAAAGCTATGGGGCAGGTGTTATTCTGTCTATTTTATAGGTAAAAAATGGACATAATAAGGAATAAAAAGATAAATCTTTAGCCCTTTAAGCGGCTCAACTAGTAATTGGCAGAGCCAGGATTCAAATCCATGCTATCTGACTTTGTATGTCCAGAGCATATAAATACTGTAATATGCAGACTTTCAGATTTTGTGTGTGTGTGTTTTATACTATTGGTCCTTGAACAACATGGGTTTAAACTGTGTGGGTCCACTTATGTGCAGAGTTCTTTCAGTCAAATATGGATGAAACATACAGTATTGGGAAGGATGAGAAACCCATCTTTATGGAGGGCTGACTTTTCATATATAGGGGTTCTGCAGGGCCAACTGTGGGACTTGAGTACGTGCAGATTTGGGGATACATAGGCGGTCCTGGAACCAATCCCCTGCATATACCAAGGGAGGACTGTACATTCTTCATATATCTCACCACAAACTCATTGTTTCCTGTGCACTCCCCAACCCAGTCCTTCTTCTCTGCATGCCTGATCTCAGACAAGGGCACCACATCCACCAGCTCCACAAGACAGAAAACTCAGAATTCCCTTTGCACTTCCTTTTCCCTCATTTCACTCACTACCCACACAACCAATCACGAAGTCCTGTCAACTTATTAAAGAGCTCTCAAAACTATAGCATCTCTGGGCTTAAAAAAGTGATTGTTTTAAACCACTAAATTTTGGGATAATTTGTTATTAGTAATTGAAGCATATATGCAACAGAAATTGTTCTGAGAATATATATATGTATTTAAAATTATTAAGCATAGTTTAGTTGGGGATGTGATTTGGAGATGTGGCAGGAGAAGGGAGGGGAGAAACAGATGTTAATTTGTTCAAGGGCATATATTCTTTTAAAATAACATAGAGCAATAGAAGCTTTGCACATTTGAAAGAACCAAGTGTTCTATACTGTAGAGAAATTGACACAGAAAATAGAACAGTGTTGGAGCTGGAAATGGGAAGAGTCCATGGACCCTGGGGCAGGTCTTTGAAGAAGAAATCTACCACTCCTGTCCCTTTCCACTACCACCTCTGACACTCCAGTTTGTGACAACCAAATGTAACCCCAGAGAGTCAAGGGGAGAAAACGAGCTAAGGGAGAGCATTCTACTTGGGAGTGTCCCACAAGATGACCCTCTTTATTTCAGTCAATTTCTGTGATAGCTACTGCAACCACAAACCAAAAATCTTTACATGTGGTTGTTGAAATGCTATGTGTAGTTTTAAGGAGTAAGATATGAACCCTTCCCTGCAAAAATTCACCGTAAAAGAATGACACCTACCTGCTACTCTATTGGCTTTTGTTTTTCAAGTTATACTACTGGTACCCAAGATAGAGGCCAAGGGAAAACCTTTGCTCTTTGAAGGTTTGCTGAAAAATCAATTGACAAAAAGTAGATTAATAGGAGAAAAGGCATATAAATTTATTAATGTGTATGAGAATCATACAAAATATAAGAACTCTTGATTATCCTAATTTCCAGTAAAAAACCTGGGAAGTAAGCAATTTAAATTGTTATGAATCAGATGCAGAGCCCAGCATAGAGGATAGAGTGGTGAAGACAATACTTGGAGAAACTGACTCCTCCCAGCATGGCCAAGAGGCAGAGCTGGGCTAGGGAGAACAGAACCATACTGGGCTTGGATCTGCTCTGTCACTGCTTTGGACACACATATGTCCCTAGATCTCACCATAGCCACTATGGTGAGAATCTAAGGGCTCAAAACCAAAGACATAAGCTCACAGACAAATCAAAAGTATCAAAAATATCACAAAAGTAACACTTTTATGACCTTAAAATATCTATCAGGGATAGTATAAATTGATCTGACCAGTAGACCCAGGCAAAAATGTCTAAAATTCTGAAGACATTTCTGTTTTATTTTATCAACAATTTGAAAACTAGTTTTATTTATCAAAGATTATTAAAGTAACAGAAACTTGAAAAGCCTTTGGGCTAGTTGTTTAATTTATGAGTACTCATATATTTGTAAGTCAATTTGATACCATGTAGACAATATACAAACAGACATGTATACATCATACATTTATGAAAAAATACCAACAAACACAAATAAAAAGCTTTTAGCTTTGATTTTAAAATTTTAGTCATGAGACCAGTAAAATTCACTAGTTTAAAAGGACAGTTGGAGTCAAACTGTGTCTTTGTAAATGGAGTAAATTAAAGTTTATCTGTTCCACAAGGCTGAAGACCTTACCACGTTTTAGAGAAAACAGGTTAGCAAATTTACATTTCAAAACACAGAAAGATAATTTTTTAAGCTTTTTTAAGAAGAATTTTGGCATGTTAGTTAGAGGAAGATTAAAAATGGTTGCCAAGGAACACAAAATTGTAGGAATTCACCACAGGATTTTATTAGAAGAATCAATTTCATTTAGATGGGTAGCTTCTAATTTAGTTTCCACTTTCCAACTGGACCATTGAGTACAGGGCAGAGCCCATTAATGAATAGGGCCATGAAAATCTTTGCCGTTTGAGGGACCTAATACTTATATATGTAAAAAGTAGGCGCAGCTAGAAGGCAGAGCATCTAGATTCCTAGCAATCAAAGATCCCATTTTAAAACCGAATCCTAGATCCTCCCCAAAGAGGGAAATGTCATGAGATTGGGGCTTGCAATGCATCCACAGTACACCTTGCTGCAAAAACATTCTCCTGAGGCTGGAGGGTGACCCAATGCCAATTAGCCACTCTGTGATCAGCCCATTCCCCGTAGGAGTCTTATCCTTCAGTGATGACCGGTTGCACAGCCTCCAAATGTTCAAACCAAGCCTTTCTTAACTATACACAAAAAGAAAAAAAAAGTAGTCCCCTGCAGAGACAATCACTGCAATCACTGTCAGCCAGCTCCAAACCTGCAGTCCTTGCCAGTTACTTGCCAGCCACTGCACACACAAAGGTCAAGTGCTCCCTCGCAGTGCAAAGTAATCCCTGATACCTCCTAACCCCAAAGACATCAGGGAACTCAGTGCAAGAGAGAGCAGAGCTTTAGACATGAGAGAAATGTGCCCATGGTTCTGAGAACTCCACAAGGAAAACAGAAGACTCCCAAAAGGGGATGTGTGTACCTTTTTCTGTGTTCCTTTGGGGGGTCTCAGAGTTGTCAGAAGTCTCCTCCTCGATTGCTTCATGTAGTACTGAAGATGGCAAAGAGGAAGGAGGATTAGAGGTAAATGGGAGAGCAATTCTCAGAGGAGCCAATTTGGAGAGATTTTAAGCTTTTTAACATTTTTTTCCCAGCAAAAATCATACCAACAAGAAAGGAAGCAAACAGAGGGAACAAACGTGTTACTAAAAAGGGGTTTTAGTCAAATGAAAAAATTTCCCAGAAACAGGATCCAAAAGAGAAAAAAAGTAGAAAGGCCTTAAAAAAATTATAACCTGAATATCAGCTTTTAATTAAGTTGACTTCTGACCATAGAGCTCTTTTAAAAAATATTTTAAAATCTCTTATTACCAGATTTTACCTGGGACAAACAGCCAATATTTCTGGCTTTTGATTTTCCTTTTTTTCTTTTCTGTTAAACCAAAGGCACCTCTCAAAGTGAGTTGCCAGTACCGACAAGGCTTAACCAAGGTTATGACTTAACTAAAGACACACGAGGCATCTCCAAAGGGGTACAAGGCAGCCCTCACAAGATCCAGAACCACCCCCAAGGCAGCTCAAAGAAAGGAAAGTTTTGCTAGTCACAAATGGAATCGACCCACATATATGTCCCACCATATTCTCTACAGTCTCAGCTTCTCAGCTGACTGTCCTCACACAACGGCTGACCACCCCCTGTGACCACACATGGAAGATTATTTTAATTTAGGCATAAATTTTAGACAGTGAGACAGGAGATTAAAAGCTGCCCACGGAAGGGAAAAGGATCAGTAACAAATGAATACCCCCCTAAATCAAGAATCACACAAACATCAAACCAATTTTTTTATAAATGTTACACCTGCAGGAACTGGTTCCCTGGCTAGGAATCAAACCTGAGCTACGGGTGTGAAAGCACATGATCCTTGTCACTAGACTACTTTGAATATTGGTATAACAGTGACAACTATTGCTTTTGTGATACCTCTAAAGTGTGCCTACTATCTTTCTGACATTTCAAATGCATTAATATAGAGTAACAGTTTCAAATGTTTATAAATTAACAGTAATGCTTGTGTGACCAAAATAGTCAGAATACTTATAAATTAAAAGGTTGTGTGTCTCCAAATGACTAGAACAGGTGGTACATACCTTGAAGTTTCATTAATCTTTACTTAAGAGCCTTGAGAGCAACACTCACTACTCATAAATTTTAAAAAATGTTTTGAAATGTTAAAAGTCTAGGGACGATTTATGGAAAAAAAACAGTGGAAACATTCTTTTCATAAAGTAAAAGAAAGACAGCAATATGAATAAAATACAGCAGCGTGTGAGTGTGATTTTTATAATAACAATAATGCTCTTGAGTAGTTAATTTAAATGCCAGCACTAACTTTCTAACTACTCTTGGTTTGTTACTACCCCTACTCTGGTGAGAGCACTTGTGTTACCCTATGAAAGAGCTTGCAAAGCCCTTGTACCTTTAATCGAGTCATGTGCTCTGTAGCAAATCACTATATCAATTGGAAAACACACCTGATAATGAGCAAGAGTAATTGGCACTGGACGTTTTATAATTCACATGGTGGTAAGGTACCATCCAGAATATAGAAAAAGCCAATTCACAATCATGAGAATTTGCATATTTATATTCTGTTGGAGAAAAAGCACACCACAGGTATAATAACTCTAGGCCGTAATGAGTAAATTTTGCCATTGATTATAAAATATTTTCAAATTCAGTGTTATAGAGAGCACTTGCCTAGGCTCTACAAATGCTTCCTTAAATGAATTTCCTTTTATCAGTTGCAACATATATGACTAAAATAATGGTTATTACTTTTTAGTCTATAGCTAAAGTGACATAGAATAAAGTGTATTAATCATCAAATTGAATTCTATTAAAATTCATAGTTCAACACAGATTGAACCCTGTAGCAAACACTGGGTCTTCTTTTAGTTCAAAGTTCAGAGTTCCAACTTGAAGCACTTAAAAATTCCCCTTTGAATAGTTCTTCTACACACTGGTGCTATTTTAAAGGCCTTAAAATTTCATTTCCCCCCTTAACGTGTTGATTTAGTCAGAACAGATGTGTGTAGCATCTGTGCACAGATGTTCCCTGCAGAATTCTTGGGAGTGGAGGATCAGTCCTCCAACTTTGAATCAGACCCCGTATGTTGAACATATTTGAAACCACTATTTCTGAATCTGAGAAACTACACTTTCTCCCTATCTCTAAAACTATCTGTGTTTTATGTGGTGGGCAATTTAATGAGCTGCCTTTTTCTTCCTACTAGATTTTTCCTCTAGCATGTGTTCCACTTTTCCAGCTGGGGTCAGGCTTGGAATCATTCACTTCTGTGTCTGGAAGTCAGCCTGGCAGCCCAGCCCCAGAGCTATGGCCTCCTCACAAAGCCAGCTTTGTCACAGGGCTCCTTGACTGTGGAGAAACCCACCAGAGCAAGAAGTTTCTTTCATCGACTCTTAGGAGCTCTGACAAATGTTCTGAGCAGTTTCACTGGGTATTCTGATTCTCTAATGAGGTTTCTATGACTCCATAGTCAACTTTTTCCAATACTGACTTTGGAGAGAGCTCCAAGAAATAATGTCTGTTTTATATGAAAAAAAATCTTACTTCAGAAATTATTAGGAATGTCAGTAATATTTGGGAACTCACTGAAATGTCTCATACCATAGACAGACATACTCTCCCAGAGGCCCCACATGGTCAAAAGTTCATACTTACTGATGCTGATGGTCTGAGGGTGAGTGAGGCTCACCATACCAGAGCCCACAATCAAAGTGCTCCTGACATCTGTCAGAGGACCATGGAAAGATAGGGATGTGACAAACAAGAGCCCAGTGTCACTAAAAACTGGCATTTTTTTTGTTTGCTCATTTGTTTTTTCAGATTTTGCAATGCATGAATAGTTTCCTACTGCCTCTATCCAGGGGATCAATCAGGTATTTTTTTTTTTAAAAGTTATTCTGCCAGAATCCCAGTCTATAATCCTCTGCAACTCCCTTAAACCTTGCACTATGTCTACTATGGTTCAGTGTGCATTACTGCAGGGCCAGGTAATCTTGGAACTATGGGGGAGGAAAAATAATTTCCTCTCTACCTTTCATGGTTCTTAACCAGAATTCCCTGTAACAAGACATATTCGCAAGAGAAAAACAAACAGGAGTTTATTAACATATACCTCAGGTATACGTGAGAAAAAAACCTAGGGATGTGAGTAAATCTCTAGAGTAGATCTCAAATAAAGTTTAAACTTCAAGCTTAAATACCATTATTTGCTGAAACAAATAAAAAAGGGTATGGGAAAAGTCCTGCTTAAGGTGAGATAGCCAGAAAAAGCACCTTAAGCAAAAGTAAAATTTGTTGTGCAGATTTAATTTGATGCCTTCTCCACCAATAAGAGTCTCTCATGATTTTGTCCTCTTTCTCTTCCTGGTGTAGACAGGAGACATCCTTTCAAATAGATATTTCCTTCATAGATGTAAATTTCCCTTACAAAGGACAACTTTTCAGAACTACTCCTTTGTCTGCACTTTCTCAAAATAACCAGGTCTTAATAATCAATATGCCAAAGAGGCATATTTGGGGCTGCCATTTTCTGATCTCCTGGTCTCCTATTTTGGGGTGGTGTGCCCTGAACCCCAGTAGACCCATGTACAGATCATTGTGTTACAGTTCAACAGCCATTAATTTCTAAATATAGTTCAAAATAATTTAAACATAACTAATATTTTTATAATAACTCTTAGAAGTTATTATAAATAGAGAAGGATAATATATAATGAACAGGTAAGAATTACTAAACTCATCCTATGCAGTAAGCATATACTAAGTACTTTGCATTATCTTATCCTCATAAAATCTCTCTGTGGTAGGTGCTATTTACTCTTATTTTACAGATGAAAACAGAGATTCAGAGAAAGTAATTTTTTTTAAGAGAGAATCTCACTCTGTTGCCCACGTAGAGTGCAGTGGCATCATCATAGCTCATTGCAACCTCAAACTCCTGGGCTCAACCGATCCTCCTGCCTCAGCCTCCTAAGTAGCTGGGACTATATGCCCATGCCATGACACTGGCTAATTTTTGTATTTTTAGTAGAGACAGGGTCTCACTCTTGTTCAGGCTGGTCTCAAACTCCTGAGCTCAAGCAATCCTCCTGCCTCGACCTCTCAGTGTGCTAGAATTATAGGCATGAGCCACTGAGCCTGGCCCCAGAGAAAGAAATTTAACTAGCTAATAAGTGGTAAAACTTGATCCTGAACCTAAGGGTATCTAAGGGTATCTAAGACCAAGATAACATGGTTTTAACTACTGTCAAAAGACAAAATTACAACAAATTCAATTTAAAGATCTTAATTGGCTTTTATTTGTGATTCTAGAATTGGGTAACTCCTCATTCTCTAAAACAGAATTAGTGTTCCAATGAGCTGAGCAAAGGAGATTAGTTTTATAAACAGAAGAAGGCTGAGGAAAGCAGAAACAGAAAACAAAAAGAAGATTGCTTGTTTCATAGTGACTTTCCTTTTGTCAACTGAAGAATCACAATGTTCATGAATTCGGAGATGAGAGCTTTATTTTTTATAAAGGGTTTTAGCTCGCAGGCTGGACATACCTCAGGCTGGGCGGTGTAGCCTCCAGCAGAAATTGGAAGCAGGAACTTCCAGGGAGGGAAGGGTGGAAAGGAATTTATGCCAAATGGGTTAGCTAAGAATATATATTCAACAGGTTATAGGAGGAGCTATAAATAGTCACAAAGAAAGGATGCATGCATGCGTAGTAAGCAAATATGCATGTTACATATGTCCAATGTTCACTTTGAGGTAGAGATTTAACATTTAAATGCATTATAATTAGGGCTATATTTGTCAAAAGGTGAAACAGGGGACACATGGAAGCTGTGTACAGCCTCTGTAAACTGGCCAGAACCAGTCTATGGTTGGTGGCCTCTTATCTGGAAGGAAATCTGGTAGGTGTTGTGTAAATCAGTGGTGGAATGAGTCTTTCAAAAGGGATGATTTCTGCTTAACTCTTAGGAAAGAAAGCCCAATGGTAGTTAGGAAGGGAGGGAGGGGGTATAATGAGGCATGTCTGACCTTCTGTCCCATCATAACTGGGAACTCAGTTTTTAAGGTTTCTCTGTGTCCTCTTGGCCAAGAGAGGATCGGTTCAGTCAGTTAAGGGGCTTAGGATTTTACTTTTATTTCTCACTTACAAAGGTTAAAGCAGAGGGAACTTCCTTCTCATGCTGGCTCGATCTGGTTCGTCCAAACAGTCTATTTGCCTATTGTCTCTCACTCATTTGATTTCTTGGAAGATCAGATAAACAGCTTAGTTTAGGGTTGGTGATGTGGAAATTTAGCATGAGTGACTCCATTTTAGCTTGTTCTGTTGGGTCTAGAGCAGGGGCTTAGTCCAAACCAATGGCCTCCTATAAATGTTATTTAACATTACCATGCTACTTTTTCCTTCAGCATCCTTGTCTGTGTTGTACTTTCCAGTCAAAATTTAAGCAAATTTTCAGTTTCATTGGTCTTTGGGAAAGCACTAACCTTTCTCTTGGATCCCAAGTTTATATCTTTCTCTGAGTTTTATGGGATTGTTAGGAGAAATATAATTAAAAATAAAAATCTCTCCAAATCCAGAAAACCTCTCTACAAAGGTAAGAGAGAAAGAAAGCAATTCTGTTATCAAAAAAGTATGAAACAGAATGTGATATGCATCACAGGTTGCCCACTAAAGTGATTGTAAATACACAAAGAAATATCACTCTTTTACTATAGTCAAGTCGAGGATACATTAGGTAGATTTTGCAATGTGCAGGCAGCTTGCAAGTTAGGCCTATCTTCTCCCAGGACACTGGGAGATGGGACATTTCAAAGAGGCAACATTCAGGTCCTTGAGGAAACTTTCCTGAGTTGTGAGATTGGTAAGAAGATTATTTAGCCATTAAAAATATTTACATGCATTTGTAAAGAATAGAGAAAGAAATGCGGAAAGAAAAGGCAGGAGGAGGTGGAAATTGTCTACCCTTATTTTCAACAGGGAGAATTAAGCCTCTTATTTTTAATTTGTATTTGCCTTTTGTACTATCTAAGTCCTAACTCTTCAGGATTACAATGAAATTTCCCCACCCTTCTCCATACGCCCAGTTTTTAGAATCAATCCCTCTTCACTGCCCCTGCTTCAACAATTCCCTAAAAAGTTCTCCTTGTATGACTCCACCTAAGATTTTACTTTTCTGGTCTGAAGTCTCTTAGCTCCCCCTAAAGCAGCTACCATTCCCAGACACAAGTCTCTATGTTCTTTCCTTGGGAACAGCATTAGAATAATCATTAGCTTCTCTCCAACTGAATTTATATTTCACTTACTCTGGAGCTGGACTGAGATTACTGCCAAATGCATAGCTGTGGAGGACCCTGCAACCCTCCCTCCTGTATTTAGTGACTAAGATTATAACTTTGTGAAAAGGGTCAACCTCTAGCAAGAATTAGGAAAGTGATAAAGGTGGCATATCAGCCATAGATCTATCTTCCAGTTAAATGGCCAGAAAAAACACTGAATTTACTGCCTGAGCTTGATAGAAGTGAAGTCTCAGTGGAATCTCAGGCTTACCATGAAATTGCATTGCTCAATATTAGAGTCATCTCCTGAAGGTGCCTCCCCTCCAATTCTCCCTCAGACAATTCCTATTCTCCAGAAAAAAAAAATGATCCTAAACATTACATTTTTAAATCTGATAGGATATTAATTAGGTTCATACCTATTAGCAAATTTATGTCAGCATTACCAATTGCCAACATGTCGCTGTTCTTCAAATTCTCATTTGAATTGATTTTAACATCTTACTGGTTTCCTCACTAATTAATGAGTTAAATAAAGTCTTTGACTCATGTTTATTTCACATTTGTTTGAGAGTGAATGATGTTTTTAACCTTTTGAAGAATTATATTTTAGCATTAAGTTTTAGAGTTTGGGCTCTTGTTTGGGTGGTTCCTATTAAAGCAGGATGCCAAGCTCACTAGCAGCCAAACCTAAAACTCCAGGGCAACCTAAACTGACCTCTTTTAAATACTGCTGCTATGGTTTGAATGTTTTTCCCCTCCAAAACTCACATATTAGAAACTTAATCATCAATACAACAATGTTGGGAGGTGGGGACTAACGGAAAGTACTTAGATCACAAGAGTTCCATCCTCATGAATGGATTAATGCTATTATAAAAGGGTAAGTTCAGCTCCCTCTTGCTCTCTCGCTCTCTCTCTGTCCTTCTGTCATGAAATTGTGAACTAAAATAAAATCTTAAGTGTCCCCCACCTGACTGAATAGTCCCCGTGTTGGTCAAGGAGACCCTAGAAATATCCTAAAGCTGAGTTGCTGGCCATGACAAAGGAGGTCAGATATACCTTGTCATTTCCCACCCACCCCCTTTCTTGGAGATGTCCTTTGTAACTCATTAACAGGCCTAAGGCTATGCAAGGCAAAGCTTAAAGGACACCTGTAGGTCCTCAATTTACTTAACAGATCACTTGAATCTGTGTATATGTCTGGTGGTTTGTCTCTGATTAACAGACTTCCTTATCTTAACTTAAAACATTCCAAGTCTTTAGACAAAGCTTCATTTTTTTTTCACTAATTACAAATCAAAGAATCTTTAAACTCATCTATAACCTGTAATGCCCTGCTTTGAGATGTCCTGCTTTTTGGGGGCCAAACCAATGAACAACTTCCATGTATTGATTTATGACTTTATGCATCTGTCTCCCTGAAATATACAAAACCTAGCTGTAAGCTACCCATGGCCGGACCATTGCTCAAGGATTCTTGTACGTGACTCTTCAAGCCATAGTCACACATATTTGGCTCAGAATAAGCCTTTTAAAATTATTTTACAGAGTTTGGGTTCTTTTCCATTAACAAAACGATGCAGCCAGTAGGCCCTCAGAAGATCCTGCTACCTTGATATTGGACTTCCCAGCCTTCAGAACTATGAACCAATACATTTCTGTTCATTAAAAGTCACCTAGTCTGTGGTTTTTACAGCAGCATAAAATGGACTAAGACAGCTACCATTCATTTATTCATTTAATAAATAATCATTAAGCACTTACTATTGTAGGACATTATGCTAGACACTGGAGATAGAGTAATGACAAGACCAAAAGGTCCCTATCCTTAGGAAGCTTAGACCACAAATCAGTAACCTAATAGAATAAATAATTAAATTTCAAAAAAGTGGTAAGTGCAATGAAGAAGATAAAACAGGGTTGGAATGAGGTGAGGAGCTGTTATAGATTGGTCATGGAAGCCCTTGTGAAAGAGTGGCATGGAATGTCAAGAAAGAGTCATCCATGGGTGGGTCTGGGGAAAAGCATTCCAGGCAGAGGGGGTGGCAAGGGCAAAGGTCTCAAGTTGGGAACAAGCTGGGCTGCTTTAGAGAAGAAGTCAGGGACTAGACCACAATGGGTCTTGCAGGCTCTGGGAAGGAGTCTGGACTTTCCAGAAAGAGTAATGTGAAACCACTGGGGAGTTTCAAGCACAGGAGTGACATGATGTAAGTCATCCTCTCTAGAGACCATTCTGGCTGTAGGGCATTCTGAAGGGAGACAGACATGAAGCTTTGGGAAAGCTATTCCATCTCTCTTAGCTACAGATTCATTATCTGTAAATTGAATAAAATAGTAACTACAGCGCAAGATCGTTGTGAAGATGAAGTGAGACTAGAAACCTGCCTGCTCCTCTTTCTCGTTGTAATCACTGCTCACTCAGACCAGTGTGTCCGCACGAAGCCAGGCTGGGCTGACATGGCCACTGAACATCGAGATTTTCTGAGTGGGGAGAGGGGTCAGGGTGGTAGAACTAGGCTAGGCAGGGAACAGGAGTGGAGGTGAGAATAAGAATTGAAACACATGTTTTATGAGCCCTGGCAAGAGTGCAAGTCTTGTTTGCAAGATTGAATAAGGAACAGTCCAGATTAAGGAACAGTGTTTTTGCTTTGTTTTGTCTTGTTTTAGTAGTAGACAAAGGTAAAATAATCCTGTTATTCTTGCTAAAGGCAGAAGAAAAGGAAGGAAGAAAATGAAAGAAAGAAAAAGAAAGAAAGATGGAAAAGAAAAGAGAAAGAAAAGAATAGGAAAAGAAAGGAAATGCTCTATATTGCAGATAAGTCCGGATTGAAGAAATTATCTCAGAGATTTTTTTATTTTTCCTTTAGAAGGAGTATTGTCTTTCGATCCCTCTTGCTTGGAGCAGTTCTTCAGGCTTAATTAAGGAAAGCAAAACCTGGCCCAGACAGACTGTGGGAAGAGAGAAGAAAGAAGCTTTGGTTTCCCAAGATGTCTGAAGGTTCCCTTGCCCTTTACTTGTGGGGTATCAGTTGAGATACCCTACACATGGCAGACGGCCTGGCATAGCAATGACCCTAGGAAGCTGATTTCATCTCCTGCATCGTACAGATGTTGAAACTGTGGGGGCAGAGAGTTGAAGGCAGCGGTAACCAACCTTTTTGGTGCCAGGGACTGGTTTCATGGAAGATGGTTTTTCCACAGACTAGGGGGGTAGGTGGCGTGTGGTGATGTGTGGTCTGTTTCCTAACAGGTTATAGACAGGTACGGGGCCTCTCCTGGGGGTTGGGGACCGCAGGCTTAAGGAACTTGTGCATAGTGGTAAACAATGCAGCTAGGATCGAAAGCAAGTTCTATCTGACACCGAGACTCATACTTGTAAAACACATGGTAGATATATATCAGCATTTTCATACGGTTTGACCTGTCCCAAGTAATGATTTTTGAACTCAAAATATTTGAATTTTGAATATTTTTGCATATAACATAGATTCTGCTGTGATATTCTCCATCCTATGCACATTCTTTTCCTGATTAGGTAGGAAGAAACACATGCAGATTTTAGATATTTTAGATTTGAGATCTGTAATCTTCAGTTTTTTTCTAGAGAATAAATATTCCTGATGCATTAAAAAAAATCAGATTCCTTTGATTTCTCATTAAAAATATAGCATGTTGTTGAAATTGTGTAAGAGAATAGGTTTGCTTTGTGCAGCATAAATTCATTAGAATGGTTAAGGCAAACATATTTCAGATTCACTTTTGATTAACAGATACCAAAGTCAGATGGTAGAGAAGCTGCGTGTGCCCAGGGAGTGTTTTCCACTTGGGATAGTGCCAGGAATCAACAACTGATGAGGCTTACCTTGGCTTTTTGCCTTGTAATAGCTCCGGTCAGGTTTTTCATCATATTGGGTCTGACAGTCATTTCTCTGCCATGGGATCATTTCTGTGATCTCAAAACAGTCTGTTTTCCTACTCTTGAATTAACAGAGTGGGATATGGGGCATCAGGACTGAGTAAGATTTGTGTGTGTGCTTGCATGCGTGTGTGTGTGTGTGTGTGTGTGTGTGTGTGTGTGTGTGTGTGTGAGAGAGAGAGAGAGAGAGAGAGAGAGAGACAGAGAGAGAGAGAGAGAGAGACAGAGAGAGAGAGAGAGAGAGAGAGAGAAAGAGAAAGAGAGAGAGAACAAGAGACTGGGGGGCAGGGAGAACATGCATACTTTAATTTTCAGAGACAACACATTAATTCATCATCTTGTAAATTCTGGTCTTGGCTCTTTGTGGTATTTAGCCCACTGCTAAGAGTTTTTGCTTTCATTTGTTCCAATTCTTGCCATTTTAGTAAATGACTGAAGCAATCAGCTCCTTGATTTGTTTCTGTTCTTGAGGTGTATGTTGAAGAAAGCAGAATGAAACAGCTGGAAGGAGGGAATCTCTGAGCTCCCTCTTTACATTTTAAAAGAAAAATTTAAAAGCAGCCTCCTTTTCTGGTTAGTTCTTGCATATTTGCCAACAGAAGTGAACTGCTAATGGCGGTAGGTGAGACAGTGAGCTGCCAAGGCTGTTTTCCCCCAAAAGCTACATCCTCACATCTCTGACTTGTACCTCAGTATCGGGTTTTGTTCTCCAGGACTCACTGGTTTTGGTAAATGACACCTACTCGCTATGGGCTGAGGGTTTGTGTCTTTCCAAAATTCCTATGTTGAAACCCTAATCCCCAATATATTTGGAGGCAGGGCCAGTAGGGGGCAATTCAGGTTTGTTCAAATGATGAGGATGGAGCTGCCATGATGGAGCAGTGCTCTTGTGAGGAGATGGGGGGTCCAGAGCTTTCTTTCTCTGCCATGTGAGGGCACAGCAGTCTGCAAGCCAGGAAGGGGATCCTCACCAGAGCTGGACCTGTTGAACCCTGATTTCAGACTTCCCAGCCCCCAGAAGTGTGAGGAATAAATTTCTATTGTTCAAGGCATGCAGGCTATGATATTTTTGTTACAGCAGCTAAGGTGCCACTCAAAGTAGCTTAAGCATAAGGGTTGACAGGGGAAGGAAAATAATTTTTTCTTAACCCTCATAAGTTCTTAGACTGGCTCCTGGTTACAGAAGACATTAATAAGAGAAAAACAAACATAAGTTTATTAACATATATATTTCATATGTACATGGGAGACACCTGGGGTATAAGTCATTCTCAGAGAGGGGGCTTTCAATCCCAGGTTATACAGCATCTTCAACAAAGAACAGAAATTTTTAGAGAAGTGACAAGACAAAGGAAAAGGACTTTGAGTTTCTAGGGACAGCAAATTGTGAGAAGGCAAATAAATGGCAGATAAAGGTTAGTTTGTAAAGTTTGTTAATGTAAATTCTTCTGGTACCATCTGTAGGCCAATAAGAGTCCAAAGTTCTCTTCAGTGTTTCACTGTTGTTTTCCCTGGTGGAGGCATGGGGGGAAGGGGCCCTTCTGTCTCTGTAAATCTGTCCTGCTTTTAGGCAAGTAGAGGGAGGACAGAGAGCTCTCCTGCCTTTGTTGCTTCTGAGTCACCTTCAGCTCAACCATCCTTCGTATTTTGGGGTGGTACATCCTGGCCCCCAACAGGTTTAAAAGAGTCCATTAAAAGGGCAAAGAGGTAGTCTAGAATTCCACAGGGCAGGGATGTAGCTAAGCCCGGAGCAGATGGAGGGGCGGGGAACCTGCGGCCTCAAGGCCACATGTGGCCCTCCAGATACCCGAGTGCAGCCCCCTGATGGAATCCAAACTTCACAGAACAAACCCCTTTATTAAAAAGATTTGTTCTGTAAAAGTTAGATTCAGTCAAAAGGATCCAGAAGGCCTTGCTGAGAAAATGATATCTGAGCAAAGGCTTGAATAAGGTAAGGAAGAGAATCCTGTGGCCATCTCAGGGAGGGATGCTCCGGGCACAGAGAACAGCCTGTGCAAAGGCCGAAGTAAGAACAGGCACATTTAAGGTGCAGCAAGGTGAGCACGTGAGAGAGTGGCAGGAGATGAGGTCAACAAGTACCTGGGGGCCACAATCGCCCAGGGCTTTGAAGGCCATCACAAGGACTTCCACTAAGTCCTATCCAATCAGATGTTTCTGAGGAGTCTCCCAGTCCTAACTGGTCCCCCAACTCTCATCCTATCATGTGGCTTCCACCAGCCAACACTGTTTAGTCTAGGGGTGGATATAGGACCCAATCTAGCTTGAGTGAAGTTCTTCCATGAAATTTTAAACCTGAAAATGCGTGGAAAGAGCCAGGATCTGTTCTAGATATTGCAGTTGGGCTCTCTCAACTCCCTTCCAATTGCTTGCAGCATGATTGTGGGTTAGAGGAAGGAAATTTAAAGAAAAAAGTCTTAGCTCGACAGCTGTAACAAATTATCACATACTGGGAACTCTAAATGACAAACGTTTATTTCTCACAGTTCTGGAAGCTAGAAGTTGGAGATCATGGCTGGGTTCTGATGAGGGCCCTCTTCTGTCTGGGTTGCAGACTGCTGACTTTCCCTTGTATCCTCACATGGTGGGAAGAGGGCTAGCTAGCTCTCTGGCCTCTTCTCACAAGGGCACTAATCCCATTCATGAGGACTCCACCCTCATGAGCTAATCACTTCCCAAAGGCCCCACCTCCTAACACCATCACACTGGGAGTTAGGTGTCAACATATGGATTTGAGGGAAACACCAACCTTCAGCGCATAACAGAGCACATCACCCAGATTCTTTCACAGCTTGCTTTTCCTGGTGATTTAACTGACACCGGCTACATGTCCCTGAGAGATCTGGAAGGCAAAAGTTCACATTGTGGGGCTGTTTGGGGGCAAGCATGGTGTGCAGACTTTTGCTTTTTCTGTAACAGTTGTAGCTGAGGTCCCAGTGGCTGGTTCCTAGCTTTGTGGGGGTCAAGAAGTAGAACACAGAGCATCCTTGTCACTTGCACAGAGAGTAACAGAGGTAGGCACAGCCTTCTGATTGGGGCAGGAAACTGCAGTATTGTCCTAGCAGTTGGTCCAGGGACCTCAGTCTAGTGCCTTCATCTCCTGCCCTTCCAGTGATTTTGTAAACAATGAATTCTAGGAGTGATGAATGGAGCAGGAATCAAGTGGCAAGCATGACAACCGGGTGTATGCTTTCTGCTCAAACTTGCAGGAGAGGTTTCTGTTATCTACAACTGGTTGAGACCCTTTCTGGTAGGAGCTGCAACATGAAATGTGAGAGTTTTCAGTGGTTCTGTTTTCTGCTATGGGGGAATGCTCACTGCAGAGAGAGAGAGACTAAAGTCAACACAGACTGAAGCATAGATAGAGATATAGGCAGACAGTTGAAGTAAGACAGAGTTTAGATTCCCATTATCTGTGAGGCCATGTAATACACATTACTCTTTTGTGCTTTGGTTATCCAACCTGCCTTTAATATTGAGATACCCCAAAATCCTGACTATGAATTCCTTCTTTTGCTAAGCTTATTCAAGATGGATTTCTGTCACTAGCAAATCAAAAGTTGAATTTAATTGGGGTAAAGAGGACCCTGTAGATGTTATTACTGGATTATAATTTCAAAATAATTAGTCTATTAAGCATGTGTATCCCTCTCTTTCCTGTCCAATTTATGGTTACTTATTTTGATTGTATAGAGTTTGGGGTAAGGAGGTCAAACTTAAGGCGGAGGGGTTGTGTCTCTGACGTGCAGTTATAGCTTCCTCCTAACACATCTTTCACTGCCGGAAAATCACCTCAAATCAAGGTGACTGCTGTTGGCAGGTTAGAAATCCATTTTTTAAAGAAAATAGAGGTAACACATAAATGGAGCTCATATGGCCGCAGAGTAAACTGCTCCACCCGACCAGTGATGCCTGCCTACCGGAGTGTACGTAGCTCTCTGCCATGGGGAAGCAGCACCCCAGGGACGGCAGTTACAAACTTATGAAGATAAGCCTGCCTTTCACTCAAATCCAACCGAGTCACAAAAAATCCAAAAGCCAAACACATCCTTTTCCAACTAGTGGCCTATCTGAAATTTCTTGCAAAATGTTTTCGTAGCTACCTAACCAGCAACTGTGAACTAGTACCCCCTGAGCCTTTTCCATTTTCACCACTGGGTGGCAGCCAGCTGCCAGGTGTCAGATCAGCTACAGTTGACAATTTTCTTGGCGGGCGGGGAGTGTGGCCATTCCATGTGCCTTTTTTGGGAATGATCCCTCACTCATCCTCCTTGCTGGTAGTGCACCCCTGGCGGTCACGGTTTACCATAGGATCTCTTCTCCCTCCATTACTCCTGGTCCTCAGATCCTTTGATCTGCCCCTGGAGGAGCCAGTCATTGACTAGCCAGGGAGCCCCCAGAGTTGTTCTTCAGAAAGGACAGTAAGAAAGAGATTATCTAGTTGGTAGTGACGGCTGGAGTTCAAAGATGTCATGAACCAAAAAGCACAAGCAATGGAAGGAAAAATAATAAATAAATTGGACTTCATCAAAATTAAAAACTTTTATGTATCAAAGGAATATCAAGAGTAAAAAAATGACACAGAATGAGAAAATGTTTGCAAATAATATTAATATATCTGATAAGTGTTTAGTATCCAGAGTATATAAAGACTTCTTAAAACTCAATAACAAAATGACAAATAACCCAATTTCAAATATGGGCAAAGGATGTGAATAGACATTTATCCAGAGAAGAAGCACAAATGACCAACAAGCCCACGGAAAGATCCTCAACATCATTAGCATTAGGGAAATCAAAGCTACAGTAAGATACTCCTTTAGTCTCACTAAGATGTCTATAATTTTAAAAAAGGAAAATAAGTGTTAGTAAGGATGTGGACAAGTGGGATTTTCATATATTGCTGGTGTGGGAGTTAGGGGGTTTCCCTTGGCCCTCTGAAGTTTCACTGAAAAGTCAACTTGCAAAAGGCAGATTATTTGGAAGAAAGGAATAAAAATTTATTTAACATGGAGACATGAGAGCCTTCAGAATGAAGACCCAACCCCCTAACAGGGTGCAGAAGCTTATAAACCATCTTGAGGTTATAGAAAGGATTGATTTCATGCAGACAGAAAATAGAATAATGGTTACCAGAAGATGGGAAGGGTAGCAGGAAGTGGGGGATAAAGTGGGGATGGTTAATGGGTGCAAAAATATAGTTAGATAGAATGAACAATATTAGGTAGCACAACAAAGTGACTAGAATCAACAATAAGTTAGGGCAGCAGTCCCCAACCTTTTTGGCACCATGGGCCGGTTTCATGGAAGATAATTTTTCCATGGATGGGGGGGAGGATGGTTTCAGGATGATTCAAGCACATTACATTTATTGTGCAGTCAAACCTCTCTGCTAATGATAATCTGTATTTGCAGCTGTTCCCCAGTGCTAGCATCACCACCTCAGCTCCACCTCAGATCATCAGGCATTAGATTCTCATAGGAGCGCACAACCTATATCCCTTGCATGTGCAGTTACAGTAGGGTTTGTGCTCCTATGAGAATCTGATGCCACTGCTGATCTGACAGGAGGCGGAGCTTATGTGGTGATGTGAACGATGGGGAGCGGTTACATATACACATGCAGCTTCACTCCCTTGCCTGCCACTCAGCTCCTGCTGTGTGGCCCGGTTCCTAACAGGCCACAGACGGGTACCAGTCTGCAGCCCAAGGATTGGGGACTGCAGAGTTCAGGTATACTTTGTCCATTCAGCCACTGATGGACACTTAGGTTGATTCCAAATATTGGCTATTGTGAATAGTGCAGTAAACACGGGACTGCAGATATCTTTTCCATACACTGAACTCCCTTCTTTGTCAAACCTCCTTTTCATCTCAGCCCAAATTCTATCACTCTCCCTAGCCAAGGCAGCTTTGACACCTATTCCTTTATTAATCCTATATAGCTTGCAACTTTATTTTCTGTCTCTCCATTGACATTTTCCTAATGATAAGTTTGTCCAAGTCTCTTTTCATTAAAAACAAAACAAACAAACAAAAAACTGCTTCTTTTTCATCCAAGTTTAATAGACAGAAGTAATGGTAATTAACACAAATAAACAAAGTATACTTAATGTTTTAACCCAGTCTATGTTTATTGTTGAAAGTTGGTGGAAGAGAACTTCAGATCTCATTATAGAATGGAAGGACACATTTTGGATAGAGACCCCAACTCTGTACGGGCTTCACATCACAGGAACTGAAAATCCTAAGGAAGGCTGGCCACAGGGAAGGCTTGGTTTTATAGCTCAATGATGTCATCAAGAACCTGATTTCCTTCATTTTTTGTTTCTCTTTCCATGGTGTCAGCTTTATCTAAAATGAAATCTTCTTGTGGTCCCAAGATGGCTGCGACAGCTCCCTGACCCACTGGCTTCCTTTTCACCTCTAGAGGCAGGAGAAACTTCATCCCAACCTCCTGGGCAGGAGTCCTGAGGTCCACTCTGAGTGGTCCAACTTAGGTCACATGCTTACTTCTGAACCAATCACTAGGGTTATGGAGTGTGTGTAAGGGTTGCCAAAGCCTCAGTTAAACCCTCTACAACTATACGTGGAGTGGAGTTTTGGTTCCTGAAACCACGTGACCCGCCTAAACTAAATTAGAGGGTTTACCTTTTACTCATGTACTTCCAGGACCTGCAGATTGGTTCGGACTCCACTCACTGACGTGTCTCTAGACCTATGGCTAGCTGGTGCTCTAACCTTTGTCTGCCCCAGCCCTCTCACTCAAGTCAGAGCCCTGGAAGTTAACAAAGTACCAAATGGAAAATTCCAGAACTGTGCATGGAAGCATGTGGGCATAGATGAAAGGACGCAGAGAAGTGGGTAGGGGTGAGGACTGCTTGGCCCTGTAATAGTGATGTGGTGATGTCAGGACTTTAACTCTCCAGACAGCTGCTGGGAGGCTCCTGCTGCTAAAAGTGGAACAGCTGATTAGAGGACAAAAAGAATCGAGCCTCCACTTAATTCTGACCAAAAAGGAAAAGCCAGTTGGTGAAAGAGAAGGTATGGGAAACATGGGAGGAAGTGACTGAGTCACCTTGGAATTCAAAACGGCAGAGAAAGGGAACAAATGGGCATGTCCAGACACAGCCATTGACTTTTTTTTTTTTTTTTTTTTATCAGAGAAAAGTGAAATGAGTTCATGGTCCATTTCTAAAAGGGAATATTACTTAAGAAGAATAAGTAGCTTTAAAAAAGGGATGCTTGCTCTGTAATCTTGGGTTATCCTAATGAGAAGGACACTGAGAAGACGTTAAAGAAACTGAGTGTGTCCAGAGCTAACCAAGCCCATATTTACAATGAGCAAAAACAGAATCTGGGAGGAAGGGCACATAGTTAAGGTTGACTATAAGAACATGGATGTGCACAAATCAGTGCAAATGAAACATGAAGGCTATCTGTGAATAAGTTGAGACTTGAGAAAATGTTAAGACCAAAAAGTCTATTTTCCCCCTTACTGTTATTATTTATTTTGTGTTTTTAATTGACAAACAATAATTGTACATATTAATGGAGTACATTGTGATGTCTTGGTACGTTAAATGGATAGTGATCAGATCAGGGTAATCAGTGTATCTGTCATCTCAAACATTTACCATTTCTTTGTGCTGGGAGTGTTCAATATCCTCCATCTAACTCTTTTAAACTGTATAATATAGGTTAAAGCAAAAAGATAAACAAAGAAGGGAGAGATCATTGTTTGGGGTAGAGGGCATCAAGTTAGATGACAGAGAAAACAAACTATTTTTGCTTGCCTCTTCCCTCTCAAGGAAAGAGTTGTTCAACATGAAAAGGATAATATATTAGAGAGAACTGTATTCCAAGAGAATAGAGATGATAGTAAGAGTATTAACCCACTAAAATGCATTTCAGTAAGTAAGCCAAATGAATTGTATCCAAAAATACTGAAGCAACTTGCTGCTGTGATGGTCTTGGGATCTGTGGTAGGCAGAATAATGACTTCCTTCAAAGACGTCCACATCCTAACCCCTGAAACTTGTGAATATGCTACTTTAGATGGCAAAAGGGACTTTGCAGGTACAATTCAATTAAGGATCTTGAGATGGAGAAATTATTCAGTTAACTGGATGAACCCAATGTTCGCAGGGTTTTTATAAAAAGGAGGCAGGAGAGTCAGAGAAGGAAAAGATGATGTGACGATGGAAACAGAGGTTGGAGTGACACCACTGCTGGTTGGGGGCCCTCAGCCGAGGAGTGTGGGTGGCCTCTGGAAGCTGGAAAAGGCAAGGGAATGGGTCCTCCCCTCAGAGCCCCCAGAAGGAATGCAGCCCTGCCGATAACTTGATTTTAGCCTGATGAAACTGATTTTGAACTTTTGACTCCTATAGCTGTAACATGACAAATCTGTGTTGTCATAAGCCAGTAAGTCTGTGGCAATGTGTCATAGCACCAATAGGAAACTAACACAGGATCACTGCTGCAGACTTGGAAACCCACTGAGAAGAGGAAAGGCACCAAAGGATGGAGGTAGGCACATTCTAATTTTATAAGGGGTGTTATAGTAAGCACAGACTTGATGTTAATTACTGGTGAAATTTTGGGTTAGATTACTAAACAACTGATTTGTAGGCACTTTGCAAAGGAGGTAATAACCAGAAGCAAGTGTAAATAAACTAAGAATCAAGTATCTCCAAATAAAGTGACTTAGGTTTTAAAGATATTCAAATTATTATCAGGGATATGTCCGTATTAAACAAATAAAAAATTCAGCAAAGCTTTTGGTAAAATGCCCTATAATTATTATGGAGACAAGATAAACAAATGTAGACTGGATTGTAGACAATTTAGATGGATTCATACTTGACTAAACAAATGTTGATTTAATAGATTGTTTTGCCATTTTGGAAAAAACAGTTTTCTTTGCTATTTTTGGCCAAATCCTCTTAAGACATTATTTTAAAATCAACAACATGGATAGGTATGTAAATAATATCCTTATTAGATTTGTGGATAAGGCAATGTTAATAGGTAAGTGGAAAGAATTAGCATTTAAAAGATCTTTCCAGATTGGAAAAAATGGACAGAAGCTAGTAAGGTAAAGGTGTAAAGGGATGTATGTAAAGTCTGGAATTAGGTTAAAACAATTCTGCAAAAGTACAGTATAGAATTATAGGAGAAACCTGGAAGGGCAGAAATTCTTATTTCAGAATAAAATAGTATTCGATGATTTTAGTTGATGATGAATGGTGTTTGAATTAAGAAGAGTGTGGTCTAACTACAATTTAATCTTGGAATTAAATTGCCTTTTTGGAAGCCCGGCCTTCAGATCTGCCCTGGTCCAACTGCTGCTGGAGTAGGTCCCCTGTTTTGTTCACTGCACGGTGTAACCTGAACAGTGTTGGAAGCTGTATCTGTGATTGTGGGTCCTGAGGATGTAAATGTGCAGGGTGTCCCCTGGGGTGGTGAACAGACCAGTTGGTTAGAATGGAAGGCTTCTGTTGGAGAAGATATGAGAAGAACCATATTGAGAGTATCGGTGAGGACAGATTGTAGAGGTGAGGCTCTTAAATGCCTGGTCTAAAGAGTGTGAGTCTTATTTTTTAAAACATGGAGGTTGTAAGCATTCTTAAGTGGGATGAAAGAGCCAATGGGAGTTGTGTTTTGAGGTTAGATCTGAGATTTTAAATGACATGGAGGCAATGTGATGGAAAGCAGTAGAGCTGATGGAATGATGGTCTTCAATTTCTTGGACTTTGGGCATGACTCTTTACCTCCTTGTGCCTCTGTTTTCTCATCTGTAACATGTGGATAATAATGATATCTACCTTATAAAGTTGTTATGAAGGTTAAATAATTGAAATATATAAAGTGCTTAGAATAGTTTCTGGCACATAGTGGTGATACTGGCGTGGACCACCACCCACAACGACTGAGAGGGTTCTTGACCTCCACGAAGGAAGGAATTCAGGTGCAGGATCACAAGCGAGAGAGAAGAATTCAGATAGGAAGTATAGGCAGAAGCAGATAGATTTATCGAAAGCAAAGTACACTTTTTTTGGAAGTAAACGAAAGAGTAGACTGATCCAGAAAGGAACAGGGTTAGGGTCTGTCCTTTTATGCTAATCCCTAATAGTATGCTAAGCTGGAGCAGAAAATTCATGGTATTCGTGAAGAGCTCCTAGAACTGGGAACCCTCCCCTTTCTCAACCTCGTAGGGTAACTTCCTGGAATTGCCAAGGCATTTGCAAATTGTCTTTGTGCTGTTGGATGTGATTTTTATTATGTTAATGAGGGTAGTTCATTTAGGGACACTGTTGCCTCAACTATGTTCATGTCCCCAGAGATATTATGGCTAAAGTAAAATACCTAGAGGTCCCTATTGATTACCGTTGTCTTAGCTAAGCAGATTCACATTCTTGTGACTTTCTCGTCCTGTAGGCCTTCTCCAGAGACACCTGCCCTAAGTGCCTGCAGGATATCTGACTCTCCTCTCAGTAGTGCTAAACAAATACTAGCAAGTAGCTGCTATTACAGTTCAAACCTGGAATGTGTGGGCGGTAAGAACTACAGGAAGGAAGGAACAGCTGCACAGAGCATGATGAAGGCACAATCCAGAGGCCTTGCTGCTTGCTTACCTGGGCCCCAACTGGTTTCCACCTGGTCTCCCTCATGAGTTCCAACGTTGGCTCCCATCACGGTTGGAGGGCGGAGGGGGGTGTCTGCGTGGTCCTCTGCATGGTGCCCTTGGTGCCTGAGGTCTTCCCCTTCACCCACGCCCAGAGGGATTTCCATAGCCACTTGGCTCTTAGGTTACATTTCCTTAACTGCCTTATCATTGCGCACACATGTGTCACTCTACCCAATTTCAGGCTTATCAAGGCCAGGCATTGTTTTACATATTTTTTTTTATCCCCTACAATATCTAGCACAGTCTCTTGAATGTAGTGCATGTCCCAAAACTGAACATTATTAATAAAAGAGTGGGCTAAGTTAATGACGATTCCCGGTTTCCGAGCCTATGTTCTTGGGGAAAACGGTAGCACCTGTGATGAAAGTGTAAAGCACAAGTCGGGGGTGGGGGGGTCATTTAGCTTCAGAAGTTAGTGTGTTCAGTTTTGAGGTATAGCGAGGTCGTAGAGCATGTGGGGTTAGGTTCCAAAAGTGCAAAGTCAGAAGTTTAATTTTGACATAATTACCTTTAAGTTGCTTAAATCTCAGTGTTTCTCAATAAGTGATTTCAGTTGCACTGGGCCTAGTGTGTCTCTCTTAAGCACAGATGAAATTGTTGATTTGTGTTTGGGGGATACGCTGCACCAAAAGCACGCTTTTCTTGGCGTGTGAGACGGTGGTTATAGTGTGGTGCCATCTGTATTTTCCCAAAGTGGGTATTGTGACGTGACACATAGTCACATTGTGTATGATTGGACTCCAGTGCAATTTTGTAGCATCCATGCAGAGATGCCTAATGAATTCCAGTAAGAGATTTAATGCTTCGTGGCTCCCTGAGATTTTCTTTCTTTTCATAGTGATACCCTTCCTTTGACGAAAACTTTGGGGGGAAATTACCTACTATCTGGTGACTCTAAATAAACACATGTCCTGGAAGATGTCCTTCATGACAGAGCTGAGCTTGGAAGTGGGCACAGAGGTGTAGGGGAGGATGAGTTCCCTCTGCTCTTTCTAGTTCCCCCCTTCTTCCCCACAGTGATGCTTCCCTGAAACCCACACAGGGAGAGGAAGCAAAGAATATTCTGGAAATGCTCTTCATTCCTTCAGCAGATGTGGATTATTGCGTCAACCAGCAGATTTGTAGACTGGGATAAAAAGACTACTATCAGCCTGACACTGTTTGTGTGTAACTAGTCATGGTTATAAATCAGAGTCGACGTTTAAAAAACATTAATTATGGGCCGGGCGCGGTGGCTCACGCCTGTAATCCTAGCACTCTGGGAGGCCGAGGCGGGTGGATCGCTCAAGGTCAGGAGTTCGAGACCAGCCTGAGCGAGACCCCGTCTCTACTAAAAATAGAAATAAACTATCTGGACAACTAAAAATATATATAGAAAAAATTAGCCGGGCATGGTGGCACATGCCTGTAGTCCCAGCTACTCGGGAGGCTGAGGCAGTAGGATCGCTTAAGCCCAGGAGTTTGAGGTTGCTGTGAGCGAGGCTGACGCCACGGCACTCACTCTAGCCCGGGCAACAAAGTGACACTCTGTCTCAAAAAAAAAAAATAAAAAACTAAAAAACATTAATTAGCTTGGGGATGGGGGAAATGAAAACCAAAATGCAATGTTTCATTTCACTAGACTCAAGAAGCAACTTTAATGACCCTGATGAATGTAGAAGCCAGCAATTGAATAAAACAACCCATTAGGCAGAAAAATGTGTCTCATCATAGGAGCAATCCAGCCATGCGGTGACAGTCAACAGACGAGAGCTGGCTGACAGAAATTAGCCATGAGCAAAGCCTACACATGAATACCATGGCGTTTTCACCTTAAATGCCCGGGAAAGGTTGCCTTGTTTTGTTGATATTGCTGTTAAGGAAAAAGAAAATCATGAATCTGGATGTCCTTCCTCTTAATATTAACCATCTGCCCAAACGTAACCTGCTTATTTCCTGGCTGACATGCAACTGTTGTGGCTCTTTCTTTTCATAGTGATTATGAAAAATCCCTAATGGTGACTGGTGCTCACTAATGTAACTTGGAACAGTCATTTGGAGGCTGGCTTCCAAGTTCTTCTTCAACTGAAACTCTTCTCCCAAATTCCTTACATTCAAATGTTAAAACTCCAAGAGGGTGGCCACGCAAACCCATGTTCCTTGTGAAAACCTCCCAAAATGAAATCTGTTTTGGTAATTTTTTAGAAGGTTAGAGGGAAGAATTGAGCAAAAACATTCAAGGCCAAGGTCGACTAACTCTGATTGAAGGGAAAAGGGGACTTAAGTCTGTTTTGCAGGGTCCCCCCAGGAGCAGAGAGGAATCGTTCTTCTACTAATGGTTAGCAGCTGTTCAAACAGACGTGCTAACCTCAATTGTTTTAACCAAAAGTGGTTGAAAAAATAGTGTTTAAAAGAAGTGACAGGCTGATATCTCTATATTTGAAACATTATGCAGCAAATGTGAGATTAGAAAAATGGGAGAGTTTCAATGATACTCTACAAACTTTAGCTATTTAGCTCAAACTTTGACTTTTGCTTGGTCTATTGTCTGTATGGGGGTATTCCATTTGAGAAGGTAGTCCTGACTTCCATGAGCTCAAGTGTGTGCTGCATGGGTAATACTGGAGGAGCATCTAAGAGAGTTTGGAGTGGTACCCGTGATTAGCCACACCTTCAGAGTCTTCTCATCAGCCTGAAATCTGACAGAGCCTTAAATCATCAAACCGAAGGGAAGAGTTAATTTTTGTTGACCCTTGATTCCACATGTAAGACAATTACAAATAACCCCAAAGAGATGCCTGGTGAGATTTCTTGTTTTGTGGTTGCCAGAACAGGGATACATTCAATTTGCCCTTATTTATCAATCAGTATTTTTTATTTATCTATAACCCTTTTTGTTAATTAGTTCAAAGTGCTCTATTGAAGGTTTCTTGGGACAGAGTCTCTGTTGCATCTGCCTTGCCATTTTTCCAGTCCCTACCATTTCTGCTGTAGGTGTCCAATTCACGTTGACCTGGGAGAGGATCTCACAAACATTTAAAACCCCAGTGTGTAGAGGAGCAAATGTAAGCAGAGGAAATGGAGTGACTGAGTTCATCTCTCACTTGGAGGGTTTTGACCTCTTAAAGAAGAATGTGAAAGCCAAGAGTCAAAAGGAGGGAAAGCTGCAGCTTGTACTGGAATTCCAGACTCCCTGCAACCTCTGGGTGATGTACGGGTTCCTCTTGAAGGCGGAAACCTGCTCTGTTCCAAGTTCTTTGGCTTTTCTCCTTAAATGTTGGCCATAATTTCAGCCCAGTTGAAATGGATGCCATGTTACTGGGATTTACATTGCATGGCTTAAAAAATATTTCCCCTTCATTTGGCTCTGAGCAATGTGTTTCTCCTTTTTACCTCTTCCTCCTGCAGAGATAAAATGCTGTGCAAGGAGTTAATGGTTTTATGGCCATGCAGCTGGCAGCAGTAGATCACAGAGCTCGGTACAGAAATCCAATTATTTCCTTTGTCTGAAATGAAAACCTATACTTTGGGGGTGGGGGAAGGGCCTCTGCTGCAGGGCTGCTTGATTTAAGATTTTGTTCTAGAAAGAACATGTTCTCTGATGCAGCTTGGCTTCTGGGTCACAAAAGCTTGCCTTTCTCCTGCTTCTTGTTGGCCACCTGAGCATGCTTGGGATCCGGGAAATAGGACAGAACTTCTAGGTTTCTGGCTACTTTAGGGCTTAGACTGTGTGGTTGAACTAGTAAACTAGCATTAAATATTCTAAGCTAATGATGATGATGATTCCAAGAGCTTACTAGCAATGTAGGAGATATTTTGGTAGTAATTTGAAAAGAGAAGCTGCTGCTGAGATCTTGGAGACCAAAAGTAGAAAGAAATCTATAAATGCACTGAGAGATAAGATAGATGATAGATAGATAGATAGATAGTCCTCCCTCTGGGACTTTTCACTGGCTTAGAGTGGGTAGGAGAGTTTCCAATTCCAAGCCAAAGAGAATGTTTGGGTCTCATTTTTTTTTCAAAAAAAGTAACCATTGCAAATGTAAAAAGAATAGAAGCAGGTATCAGAAACCACTCTGTCACTTAACCTAACATTCTCATGTATTCCCCATTCATTTTGTCCCAATAATCTTGTGAAAAGGTGTGATAATGTGTTTTCCCCATAATAATCCTATAGAGAATATGAAAGAGAACAATGGGTAATATGAAAGGAAGGAAGTTGGACTCAGGTTATGGAGGAACTAGAATTCATCAGCGGTGTCTGTCAAGATGTTTGGTCACAATGGACAGAGATGGGGTTTGGCCAATAGTGATATGGCATAGCCCAAGACCACTGTAGGTTCAATAGGAGTCTATAGCAAACATACCACAGAGAAGCAAGGCTTTCCTCATAGGGCCACTGTTAATTAGACATTTGAATACTGGCATGTTCTTATTCCAGCCTAAAGGTATAAAAGGTGGGATTCTCACTTTACATGAGATGTTCCAACCTCTGAATTTAGCCCCATATCTGGGAAGCTCTAGGGTCCACCTTCTCATGTGTATCCTTTTCTGGCACATGCCATTTGCGCTGCTTGTGGCTGGCATGGGGGTAAACCAAAGTGAAATCATTCGAAAACCTCCTCCAAGTCATCATTCTTGTCAATTCTCAAACTTGGACCATTTCTTTGCAGTCTGGCATAGCTAACCAACTTAAGCCAAACAATTCTGAATTTTAATAAAAGGATATGGGATAGTTCAGGGAATGAAAGGAAATGCTGTACAACCAGACCCCAAGAGACAGGAGTCTGGCTTTATTTGGTTTATTCCTACAGGAGGCAGAAATTAATAAGCATTCTTTTGGGAGTGCCATCAATGCAATTGATTGGTTTCAATCATTTTCCCAAACTGGCTTCATTCCTATGAAGATCCAAATACCCAAGGGAGAGAATCTGATTGGCAGAGCTCTGATCACATGTCTGCAGTCCCACTCAAACTCTTCCCAATAAAAGAGGGATGTTTTCTTCAAGGAAAAGGAAGAAAGGAATGTGGGCCCATCAAAACACTGGCTTTCTGTTTTCCGATTAGGACTCTCAGTAGAAGAGTTATAATCTCATGATACTGTGGCCTCAAATCTTCCTCTGCAGGTAAGCTGTCTTTGCAGAGGACAGTGAAAAAACGATTAACCAAAACCTGTCCATATGTTGTACCTCATTCCTGAGCTAAGTCTATCTATGCCTATTAGTAAGTGAACAAGCTTCAGGATAATTTAATATAAAACCACACAGCGCAAACATTGCAGGGCTGCATTTTGAACAGAAAGTCTGTATTTTGGCACCTAGAAGGAAATATGCCTCCTGGATATGTGC
Source organism: Lemur catta (assembly GCF_020740605.2). Taxonomy (NCBI): domain Eukaryota; kingdom Metazoa; phylum Chordata; class Mammalia; order Primates; family Lemuridae; genus Lemur; species Lemur catta. Next base: position 65,837,819 of record NC_059137.1, read on the forward strand.
ATAAGAAGCTAATATAATTCTAGGTCTTGATGCATAAAATAATATCTATCCTGAGCAGCCAGAAGGCAGGAGCTGCTGGGATTGCAGCAGGAAGAGTCACGGTAGGGCTGATGTCTTGGCACTCTAGCACTGAGGATGGCAGACTTGAATAGCTTTCTGGACTTAGCAGAGGGGACTCAGATGCCATGTCCCTGAAGTATGATATTCTGTTTCACCCTGAGTCAAAGCATTCAGAAGCAGCTCTCCAACCCCCAACCCTCCTCCCTAGATAAAGTAGCCTCATTCTGAGGTCTGGATCTCTGTCCACATGCCTTCTCCCCACTCTCTGAGGGACCAAAGACTCTCCCTGCACAACCCTATCAGAATCTCTTCTTAGGAAAGGATATGAGATATTCGTTCACACAAACAATAAACAATAGCTAATATTTGTGTAACACTTCATATGCTTCCAACGTTCTGTCTTTGAAACTTTGCAATCATACCAAGAACTGGAATGCTCCTTTTCTGTCCATATCCCCTCTTCACCCTTCTCCATCCTCCTCTCTGCTGCAGAAGACTGACTTCTGTGGACCATTCCAACAGGCTCCCTGGCCCATTGGTTTTTGCTTGGGTCTGGCCAGTGGGAGGCACCAGCAGGTGGGTGGCACCAGCAGGAAGGCCACAGCTCCTGTTGTGTGGCCCTTCCTATAGCTCCAGCTCCAGCTCTCTCCTTTTCATAGTAACCCTTCTTTCTCCTTGTTCCTTCAGATCTAGGAGGGATGAAAGGCTCTCTACTTAACCAGTCCCAGAGTGCTTCAGCATGTCTTGTTGGTTTCTCGTAATCCTGTGTACACATTTGTAAAATCCCTCCTTAAACCCTCCTCAATCACCTTGTTTGAATGTAGTACGTATTTGCTGTGGGGACTCTTCCTGCTAGAGCTGAGTATTATTGTCTCTAGTTTATAAATAAGAAAATTGGCCCAACAGTGTGTTGAAATTCACTGGTAGCTCTGGGCTTGAACTCAGATTGTCCGTCTATAAATCGCAGGCTATTTCTATTAACTTTGTCTGCCTGATATCTTCATGTTAAAGAGAGCTCCTAACCTTCAGCCTTTCAGCAATAACTCATGTTTAGAGGAGTGACCCCTTCTTCTTCCCACAAAGAGTAGATACAGTTCTGTCCTACTGCCAAATGTGATCTGGGTCCTCATTTTCAATTTTTGAAGAATCTTTCCTTCTGTGGTTAAAAAAAAAAATTGCTCTGAATCCCTTCTTTTCCCTCAAAAATACCTGCCGAGACTTTGATATTTGTAATTTTATTACGTAGAACTCTTAAACGTAATTATTGGAAAAGAAACTGAATAAAATCTGACTCAAGGCAAGTTCTGAAATACCAGATCAGAGAAGAACCTAATTATCAATTGTTTTTTCTTCACTCTAGAAGCCACAAAGCACATTAGTGCTGCAAATGGCCTTAGAGATTATTCAGGCTCTTAACCTCATTTTGTGTAACACAAACCCTCTTCAAATTTAAAAAAGCAGTGAATCCTGTCGTAAGAAAAATGTGTAGTCTGTCTGGCTTGCTTGCATCTCTTTCTCTCTCTCTCTCTCTCTCTCTCTCTCTCTCTCTCTCTCTCTCTCTCTCTCTCTCACACACACACACACACACACACACACACATACACACATACACACACACACTTACCTATAATATTTTTTGATTTATTGTCGTCCTGAAGACCACTCATGGGCCCCCAGATTAATGCCCCCTGTTCTAAGCTAATCCCTTTGGCTTGCAGATGAGGAAGCCGATACCCCATTAGGTAAAATGACTTCCTGCCCAGGGTCACACAGTGATCTTGTCCAGGATCACTAAGTGGTTGTTGGTACCTCAGTCAGGTTGGGCTAAGTTCTGCTGCAATAGCAAACAACAATAACCTCAATAGCTTAAAACAACAGTTTTTGTCTTTTTCTCATTCACGTGGTTTCCACCATGGGTTAGCTCAGTGCTCTGCTCCATGTCATTTTTACTCAGTGATACAAGGTGAAAGAAACATGCTTTCTAGAATATCATGTACCATCATGACAGAAGACGAGAAAGCATTGCAAACCATGCACTGATTCTTAAAGCTTCTGCCTGAAAGTGACACATCACTGCTGGTCCTGCTTCATTGGCCAAAGCAACTCATATGGCTGTGCCTAGCCTCTAGGGTGGCAGCAAAACAATTGGCAGATTAGCACAAATGACTAATTTCTACCCTGGAAAAGCCAGGGTAGAACCAAGACACTTTTGTATTTTTTCCAAATCCCTCTACTCTTCCAAGGCTACCATATCACAATCTAATTCATCTGGATGTAACTCACAGGTTTGTCCTCCACTTAGGAGGGCTATGTTTCTGATATAAAATTGAGCCTGGGTTGGAGGCTCCTGTTTGTTTTATTTGTAAATGCTGATTTTCTGGCACAGTTCATTTAAGATGCTATTGCAGCAAAGGAGGCCTGTCTCATAGGGGAGAGGATCATTATTGATTTTATGCAACACTCATTTTTCAAAGCAAAATCTTTTCTTTCTTTTGTATGGATTGTTCTTATGTGTCTTTGTTTCTAATACTCATTTGTTTTTCTAATACTCATTTTATTTTTAGCTTGGGACCCATGGTGTTGCCAATGCTAACACAGGGGAGTCTGGATTTTTCTTACTTTAGCAAGTGATGACAGTTGTGGCTGTATTTTTGTTTTCAATTGTTCATTCATTCCACAGTTTATTGAATGCTTGCTTTGCTCTGAGGGTTGTAGTAAGGATTAAATTACAAAATCCACACAACCTGGCACAGAGTTGTTGCTCAAAACATGTTAGCTGGGTGTGTGTGTGTGTGTGTTTAGTTTTTAGTGTGAAATCAATATAGGATAATGATTAAGAGCATACTATTCTGGAATCTGACAGGCTGGGTTAGCATCCTGATGCCTCCACTTACCATAAGCCATAAGATTTTAGGCAATTTTATTAACCTTTCTGTGCCTCAATTTTCTCATTGGTTAGAGAGGGATAATAATACTACCAAACTCCTTAGCTGTGGTGAGGATGAATTGGAATAAATACATATAAAACATCTACCACAGGACATGGTTTGGAGAAAACCCTTAATAAAATTAACTAGTTATTGTTTATTAGCATGCATATTGGAAAATAAGATGGCTATTTGCCAACTGGGTAGTGTAGCAAGGAGGAAAGAGCATAGGCTTTGGAATTCAGCAGACTTAAGTTCAAATTTCAGCTCTGTCATGGTGTGAATTTGGACAAGCTAGTTACTGTTCTGAGCTGTAGTCTCTTCTTTGGTAATATGTGATAATATTCTTCGCCTTGCAGGGTATTTGGGAAAACCTCATAGAAATACGACACTACAACATCTCACATGGTGCGTGGCATGTTGGAAGCAGTCAATAAATATTAGTTGTTCCGGATGTTGTGGGGCATATGGAGATGAACAAAGGAAACAAGTCCTATCCCCTGCCTTCTAGGGGTTTATAATCTAAACGTGGCAGTGAGACATGTCCACAAATAACTATTGATAAGCTAAAATGGTGAGTGCCACGAGAGAGTGAACAACTAATGGGCTGTGGAAGTTTGCATTTGATGAGTTATTACAAGAGGGTCATTTGAGCTGGGCTGTTGGCTTTGGCTGCCAAAAAAAAAAAAAAAAGTATACTTTACTGAAGAGACACTTTAATTTACAAATACTTGTTTTCTTTTCTCTCTCTTTCCTCACCCCCTAGACTTGGGAATATTCCATTAGGCACCACTGGTAATTTTGTCCAGAGAGGAGAAATTCATTACCCTTACTGCCAGCACGGCTTGCTGATGCACTCTGTTTTCTGCTTGTGATATTTACAGCAGCTCAGTTAAGATTTAATTTTCTATTATTGCCTGAACTTTGCAGCCCTCATTTTTCATTTGCTGTCTGAGATTCATTGCTCCAGCACCCTGGAACCACGGCTGGAAAGACTTACTTAACATTCAGAATCAATGAACAAACAGGAGAAACGTTTTACCAGAGACAGGCCTCAAGTGGCATGGGGTTTAGCTTTGATTATGAGCAATAGTTTTATGCTCTTCCTTCTGCTTTCTGTGACCAACTGCATTTCTCCACCTAATTACCAAATAAGATGCCTTGGAGGTACCTGAGCCTGGGTGTTCTCTCCTGAAAATGTTATTGTCTGGGATCTCCCTGGGGGTCATTATTATTTCCTTTTAATCTTTGGCCTCTGGACTTGCTTGATATTGTGGGATGCCTAATTTTTCTTTTCTGTCTCTCAAGTCTCTTGCTGGACTTGCCGTATGGCACAAAAGCTTGTCTAAAGAGATCTCAAGGCCAGCAGGCCTTTTCCCTGCCTCATTATCTGTGGATTCATTTGGTTGGTGAGACAGGACTTTGATTAATGTATTTTTCTACTCCAGAGCTCACTGCTCCCTACACAATCCCCTCCCCTTAACCCCCTGAGAGTGTTCGTCGGGGATAGGGGTGGTTGGAGATTTTCTCATCCCATTGCTTTTTATCCCACAGCCTTTCTACTGAGAGGTTAGTGGACGTATCTGGACCTATGGCATGTTGATAACTGTCTTCCGTTCCCTGACACACACACCCATGGCATTGTGCTGGGAGCAGCCATTTTGGGCAATTTGACTGCATCTTTCTAGCCACACTCCCTTGGTGGGATGGGAACACCTAAAAAGTAGGGGCAATGAGTCTTTTCCTTGAGATTTTGAATTTTGGACTGAGAGAGCAGAACCTTGGGCTAGTCTTTTAATAGAGGCTGGAGCCACAGCTGTGAAAGTGAGGGGAGTTACATGCCATTTTTCTTCCAAGTGGAGCCAGAGTGCAGTAAGAGGAAAATGGAGCAGGGCTGTAGGAAGGAGAGAATGGAAATGCAGGGTTGGAGGGTCCCCAGGGCACTTAGTTCTAGTTGTTCCTAAACCCCAGTAGTGTCTGTCTTCTCTGCCTTTTCAAGGCTCAGATAACTCATATAGAAGATGAGGATAATTGTAACACCAACTTCATGGGGTTGCTGTGACTACTAAAGGATACAATGCACATATAACACTTAGTGCAGTCCCCGACACGCATTAAATGATGAAGACACACATAGAATTACTTTTTGCTATTATAAAGATACACTAGACAGAGATGCCACACTGAAGCTGTATTCTATCAAGATAGAGAGACACGGACTAAAATATGTATAAAGCAAAATGGAAAGTGCCAAGTGCCAAGAAGTAAAGAGCATTCCACAGGAGTGAGAGGAGGAGATGGGAGGAGGGGGGAGAGAGTGAGAGGGGAGCCTGAGTGGGGTTTCACAGAGGGGTAGCGATTGCCCTAGGGCAGACATGCAGGTGGCAGAACTAAGTTGGCAATTGTATTTGTATATTGAATTATGTATGCTGTATCATATTATTAATATGCCACGTACATAAATATCTATGCTTGAATGACCTGGAACGATATGCATTCAGTATTAATTCATTCAGTAGATATTTATTGGGTGCTCACCATAGGAAGGTTACTGTTCCAGATGCTAAAAAAACCGCAGTGCGCAAGCAAAGTCCCGACCTTCATCAAGTTTATATTTCAGGGAGTGATGTTTAAAAATATTAAGAATAAAAATATTCAGAAATAGTATGTGCAGTCTGATCCTATTTTTAACATGTATGGATATATAAATGTACATATAAAACTGAGATCATGTATGTATAGTTATGTATAAGGAGAGCTAGAGCAACAGAAATTTGGAGGGATAGATACAAAGGTATTAACAGTGATTATATGTCAGAGGTGGAATTATATTTTCTCTTTTTCATTTGTATTTTCTAAAATTGGGGGCAATAAACTTGTGCTTTATGCATAATGCTATTAACAAAAAGTTGTGTATAACATGCAATTAAGCAACTAAGTGCTACAAGTTAGAACTTAACAGAAATTGCAAAAAGCTCTACTTTCCTTATTCCCATCTCCTAAAACAGCAGTCACATCTCTAACCCTGAAGGCCTCTTGATGTTCAACTCTTTCCCCTACATCTGCTACCATCCTCATTGTTTGTGGTCCATAAATCCTTTTATTTGATAAAATAAAATCTCCAGCTTGAGGGGAGTGCTTTCCCCAAAGAACACTGCTCAAAATCTGAAGCTTTGGGCTTTTAGAGGGAAACATATTCTCTAAATGCAAGTGATTACTATTCCTATTTGTTTTATAGGTTGTATAGTGTTTAGGAGATGTTCAAGTAAAACTCTCTAGAAAGTATAATAGCTCATGGGTTTTATGATGAAAAGCAAAACCCAACAGAAGTTGGCCTCCAGTTGGTGGCAAAGGTCTCCCACTTGCAAGAGTGTTTCTGATATAAAAGTGCGGTGCTCTCTCCTGGCACCCAGATACAGGGGTGGGCCCTGACTCACCAGCCCTCAGCCCAGAGCCTCAGCTGTTGGGTGCACTGGCAAAGCCACATTCTAGGCTCAGGTTCAGGAAAAGTTTGTTGGTCATGGCATCACTTCTGGCAAACACAAATACATCTTTTTTCCACCGAGGTCCCAGTTTGCTTGGCATGACCTGGTTTGTCTGGCAAAGCTAGTTCACAGTGCTCCAGCTTTCTAGAGCTGCCTGCCTCTCACAAATAGGCTGGGTGTGGTGATTTTAATAGGCTCACAGTTTAGAATATGACATTTTCACATTTCTATTCATTTATTTACTCTTTGGTTTCCTATCCCCATCATTTCTGTCTTTTCTTCTTCATCATGCATTGATTTCATAAGTATGTTTTCATCCTGACTTGTCACATATGATTATGGACCTTGCTCATTTTGAGTAAAAACTAACCAATTTGCCTATGTAATTGTTTTTAAGATGAAGGTCCGGTGGTGGTGGATATAATTTAAGAAATGATTTACATGGGTTTAGAGCAAAAGAGAATGAGTTATTTAAATATTGAAATGAATATGCATAGATATGATTATGCCAATAAAAAAACCTTCAAAGTTAAAAAAAATCTGATTCCTCATCAAGAAAGGCATGTATATGATTGTTTCACTTTGTTACTTAAAATTCTTTGAAGTTTTCTATTGCTCTTAGGATGAGGTTCAAGTGCATTAAACTGTCCTACAAGACCTGGCCCGTACCTGTTCTGTAGCTACAACCCTCACATTCTAACCACAACAAAATCAATTTCTTTCATTTCCTCTACTCTTTAAATCTGTGTCTTCACGTTGTATTTTCTTCCTGGAACACTCTGCCCACTCCTCTTGGTCTGAGTAACTCCTACTTCTTTGTTAGGTCTCAGCTCACAAGTGGCTTCCTCTGAGGAGCCTTCCCAGATCTGCTTAGTCGAGGTTAAGGGCCCCTCTTCTGTGTTGTGTCATCACAGCAGGTTATTGACTGCTCACCTCTGTCTCCTCCCCTAGTCTGTAAAATTGCTTGGAAGACTAGGGACCATGTCTTTCTGTTATCATTTCATCCCTTGAACCTTGCACAGTGCCTAGCTGGCACATAGTGGGTGCTCGATAAATATTTCTTAACTGGATGGGTACAATGGAATAATTTGTTGAGATAAGGAGTCATGATTCAAGTGATTTTATGGGTCCCATGCTGCCATTTACTTGGGAGCCTGAATTATTCCATCAATACAGACTGAACAAATATTATTGAACATTGATATGTGCCAGCTGCTTCCACTTACACTATTTCATTTGATCTTTTCCTTATCTTTCTATTTTACAGCTGAGAACACTCAGGCTCAGTGAAGCTGAACAACTTGATCATGGCAACCCATAAATAGAAAGAACACTGAGCTTCGAAGACCTAAGTCATTGCTCTATCAGGATGTTACCTCTTTAAACGTTTGATTGTTACCACGCTCTGTTGCCACAACCATCCTCTAGGCTATCCTATTAGAACATAGGAAACCTTGAATTGCCTGCATGTAAGGTACAACTGAGAAAAAAATTGAAATAGAGTTCTCGAGGGGAAGTGAGGGAGGAAGCTCCGGTCTGGGAATCCGTCTTTCCTGGGTTTTTGTCTTTCGTGTGTGACACTGGGCAAGTCACTTCGTCTCTCTGGTCCTTAGCTTTCTCATCTATACAATGAGTGGGAATGATTAGATAATTTTTTTAGGGGCTCTCCGGCTTTAAATTCAATGATCCTTATAAGCCGGGATAAGGCATCAGAATTGCACAATGATTATTGCTCAGGATATCACTAAGTCTACCTGAGAGATTTCACCTCTCACGGGCTATTCTAAAATTGCATTCTGAAGGTAAGAAGTGAAGAGGATAAACACAATTTCATATCACCCTTTTATTTACTTCTTTGTGCATACACAGATAACAAAATAATAACCATGAGTCAGGAGGGGAATTGAATGAAAAGAATGAATCACTGGCAATATGCCACCTTTTCATCTGCTATCATTCAGTCTTTGAATAAGCGCCAGGGAAAGTTGGTCCTCTTCTGCACACCTTCCCGTAATCATAGAACAGACTCCTAACTGACGCTTGTTCTGTGAAAATTGTTGGTAGCTCTGCCTCTCTTGAAACTACCTTATGTACTTAAGCAATTTCACATCTTATTGCTGCACAAGTAAATCTGAAATGTGGAAATGCAAATTGTAGGGAATGAAAATAGATTTTAAGTTGTTTGCATACAAATTGATTTTCATAAACAATTAAAACTTACCATATTTGTAATGACTTTTAGAGGTGCTAAAGTAAATATAATAATTATATTACCCACATGTGAACTTAGTAAAAGAATGGGAAAACTGTTGATTTGAATAAAAGAGAAAGAGAGAGAGAGAGCAAGCCAATGAGCACGATCCAATTTTGGCTTTAATGTAGGTGAAAACAAGGGATACTACAGAGTAAATTATAAAATATATGTAATTTTAAAATCTTAACATTATCATAGAATGTGTATCAGTGAGTACCTTAAATCTCCCTTTATAAATTGAAATTGCAGAAAAGGAAACAAAAAAAGAAATTAAAATTAACAAGATGTGTGTACTTGAGGATTAGTCTGGGTTAATACAGTAGTAGCCATCTCAAAATGATAAAAAGTGAAATAGAAAATGAGGATATTTAGTTTTTCCTGTTTTCTCTCTTCATGTGAATTTGAAACTACATCAAAATTCAGGAAATTCAATTTTTCCTGTCACCAGCTGTGTCAATTTAGGCAAATCACATCAGGTCTCTGGAGAAAAATTTTGCTGTGCATGGAATTAATATTTTATAAAAATAGTTAAACCTTAGTAACTTTAGGAAAATGCTGGAAATTTCCTACCAGGAATGACACTACAGAGTGTAGCCATATTCCAAATTAAATAAATTCTAGAAGTAGATGTCCACTTTTCATGGGAAAAATGATGCATTTTGTTTCCATATTGGATCAACTTCCTGTATTAAAAAGGGATTTTTGCTACAAAAATGGCTTGATCATTACCACTGTGATGGGGGCACAAGAAGACCAAACCCTGAAGAACATAGATGCAAAAATTCTTGAGGACCTTAACCTGCATAGCAAAATGTAGAACATACTCCTTTAATCAAGAGATATATTTCTAGCAGGGCTTTTGAAGTCTTGAGACATCTCATGGAAAACAAATCTATTTTCTTTTTTAGGAATGCTGTACATTTTCTGAGAAGTTAATTAAGAACTGCATTGTTTCTTTGTTGACCAAAAAATCAATCATAACATTCTAGAGTTTTATAGCACCTTTCTCCAAAGAACTTAAAATACTCAAGTGAGAAATCCTAGTTTCTTGTTCATAAAATTGCTAATTTGATTTGTTTCAATGACAATGTAAAAACATGTATCACCTATGGACCAGAGAGAGTATTTATTTCATCTGTTAAACTCAGAAGGAAATAAGGAATGAGGTGAGCTTCGGTGTTAAATTGTAAAGAGAAACTTCACTTGAGTTTCAAAACAATAGCCATAACAATAATAATGCAGATTTAGGGAACAGGGTTCATTTTGATGTTGAGCTTTGCTATGGTCTGAATGTTTATGCTCCCCCAAATTCATATGTTTTAAGTCATGAGGGTGGAGTTAGTGCCCTTATAAAAGAGGCCTCAGCCTGAGCATGGTGGCTCACGCCTGTAATCCTAGCACTCTGCAAGGCCAAGGCAGGCGGATCCTTTGAGCTCAGGAGTTCGAGACCAGCCTGAGCAAGAGTGAGACCCCATCTCTGCTAAAAAAAATAGAAAGAAATTAGCTGGACAGCTAAAAATATATATATATAACAAATTAGCTGGCATGCTGGCCATGCCTGTAGTCCCAGCTACTCGGGAGGCTGAGGCAGGAGGATTGCTTGAGCCCGGGAGTTTGAGGTTGCTGTGAGCTAGGCTGATGCCACTGCACTCTAGTTCGGGCAACAGAGTGAGACTCTGTCTCAAAAAAAAAGAGAAAAAAAAAAGGCCCCAAAGAGGTGCTTTGTCCTTTTCATCATGTGAAGACACAGTGAGTAGGAGCCGTCTATGAACCAGGAAGTGGGTCCCCACCAAGTGCTGAATCTGCTGACACTTTGACCTTGGACTTCCTAACCTCCAGAACTGTGAAAAATAAATTTCTATTGTGTATAAGCCACCCACTCTACAGTATTTTCTTATAGCAGCCTGAACAGATAAGACAAGCTTGAACCAGATGTTCAGAGTGAACTAGGTGTTACACAATAAACTCCATGGAACTCCAGCATGAGCTACAAGAGCCAGATGAAACATGATAAAGTAAGGGAAAAAGATGATGAGCAATGAGAAAATGATGCAGTGAGTGCAGAAGAAAATGGTGCTGAGCTATGTGGGTCAGAGGAAAGAATGAGATGGAGGGTATATGAGGAATTGTGAATAATATGAAAGTTATGGTGAGAGATTGCCAAGGCATAACCATAAGGCTGGAGTAGAAGGGACATAGTAAATTTGAGGGTGGTAATTATTGGGGGGGTACATTTGAGTTGCTGTCAAACATGTGTTCCTGAAAAGTTGTATGGAAGTCTAAATAGGTAGTTATTTAAAGGAAATTTATGGCTGTAAGGGAAGGGATACTTTTGTAACATGAATACCAATCCCCTAATTTATTTCTTTTAAAATTCAAGATTTGTGTCTAGGTTGAGTTTTCTTAAATCCATGGACAATTGAATCAGGCAGCCGAGAGAGAAACACAAGTTGTTTTAGTTTTGGGTGTGGCATCAGGAAAGGACAGAATGTTCCCAGTTGAAAGAGGCCCTTGCGATTATCTAATTCAACTCCTCATTCTCCAGATGAGAAAACTGAAGGTTAAATGTGAAGTTCAAGGTTAAGCAGTGGGTCACGGAGATTTAATCAACAGTTGAGTGATTTGTTCATGGTCCTCAGCTGTCTGGCTGAAAAATGAGAGCTAGAACCCAACAGCCCTCCTTCCCACCCAAGGCTCATTCTCTGCCTGTCACTGAGGCTGATGGTTTACTGTGAATATAGAGAGAAAGAAAGCCACCGTGCAGCTGCACGCTTCCGTTCTGTAGGGCCCTCTCTAGCTTCAAAATTTTGTGACTCTGTATCATCACTGAATCTCCTCTTTTTTAAGACTGCTGCCTAAAAGGATTCATTGTAAGATCAGGAGGCAGCCCAGAGAAGAAAGAACTGTTATTGGCTCCCAAATGGCCAGGGAGTATAGTAATATATCTTATAGAGGGAGATAGATAATGTTAAAAGAAGAAATTTATCTCCCAGAAAGCAATAAGGCTTTAAAACTGAGTGTAGAGAAAGAAAAAAAAAAAAAAAAAAAACAGCAACCCAGTTTCTCTTCGGTTCTTCCAGAACCTATCAAATATGACACCGTGAATTGGTCCAAGTTTCACGGATACCAGGAAACCACAAGTGTGATGTTTTGGAGGATGCCATACATCTCCAAAAACACATCGTTTTGTTCCAGCTTTCTCTTCTTTGCACTCCATTTAACTTAGCTTCTTGTCATTTCTTCTCAGAGATCCCACATGTATCTCTAGTTCCCCAGAAATGGGCCCTTTATTTGTAAACTGCAGAAAATACATTATGTAAGAATTGAAAGAGAGAAGGATTAAATATAATGCTCAAGCACCACTTTTTAATTCTCTGCAAAGTACCATAGTGCTACCCACAGGTAAGTAACAGCCTTGCATCCCCCTTCCTGCCACCCGCTACCCCTCGCACTTATCTGGCATACAGATTTCTTGCTAATAATAATGCTTTGGATCATATGCATTCCTATGAAGTCTTTAACGAAGCAGAATTTTTAGTTGGGTCACCCAAAGAAGAATAGATATGACTGTTCTAAAAGAGAGATCCTAAACTAAATTACCTTTAAAATAAAAGCCATGCTCTATGATGACAACATTATCTACATTTTAAATTGCATGTAAGATATAAGATAAAGCATTTAAATAGCCATCCTTTGCTGCAAGGTAGACAAAGTCATAGAATCAAAGAATGCTAGAGCTGAAAGAGATCTTCGAGTTCCGGGGGAAGTTTTCTTATTTTATAGATGAGAAAACTGAAGTTCATTACTGGCAGATTAGGAGGAGGGCTAGCAGGCACTGCCCCAGTTGCCAATCTCTGATGAAAATATCACTGGGATAAATGGGAAATCAAAGCCAGATAACTCAGGTTTCCATTCACAGCTCCTTATGACTTTGTGTAAAGTCAACTGAAAGTTGACCATCCCCTAGTCTGCTAAATTATCTGGAACTAAAAGATGCATGATATAGTATGTTAATCAGGAGTAAATGATTTATTTTATTATCTGCATTTTAATTTCTTTAGTATGCATCCAAGCACTCTGATTTTTAAGTTTACAAAAGAAAAGAGAAGAAGAAGTCCAGAAGAATAGGTGACATTTTCTTAGATTTTTTTAAAAATACTGATCCTATTTTGGCCAGTAGAAAATATATTGGTAATCAGATTTCTTTCTGAAAGGAAACATTTTAAAATTCAAATTCACTCTATTTCTACAAAATGACAAAAGTGAAAGAAATAGTGGTTGACAGAAGGCAAAATCATTAGCTTGCCTCAAATACCCACACATCTTAGCCAGGCCCTAAGCCCACGAGGAGGGGCTGCCTTTACCAAGATGGTGAGCCATTGATATGTTTGTATCGATGGATTTAATTCAGCAATTATGGATGCTGTGCCCGTGCTGGAGTCCTGGGGCTACACAAATAAAATAGTGACCCAGTCCCTTCCCCTGGGATCTGACATTCTAATTGTGAAAAAGATATGCAGACATTAACTATACCATAGACTAGCTCTTTCCTGAGATAGTGAAGGTCCCTGGGGACACAGAAGATGGAAAGCTTGTGATTGCTGGTGGAAAGTACAAGGCCCCCCAGAGAAGGTGACATTTGAACTGATAATTGCAGGATGAATAGGAGTTTGCAGGTGGAATAGGGCAGGAAAGGAAAACCAAGAGGTCATTTTAGAACATCAGCATATGAACAATAGCCTAGAAGATTAGGAAACTTTCCCTGGTGAAAATATAAAGCTAAAACATTAATATTATTCTTTAAAAGCATCAGCAAAAAAAAAACTGGAACAGGGTAGTGGTTGTAAAGATAAGTGGTAGACCACCCAGATCCCCTGTTGAGCCTCAGGGACTTATTCCTCTAGCTGCTGAGACAGTCCTTGGCTACCAGACTTCTCCAGGAACTGCCTCATCTCACAGGAGTCTCCCCGGCTAAGGTCTCACCCTCTTTCTGGGGCACATCCAATGACTGGTCAAAGTGGAGGTGTCCCGACTTGAGACAGTGCTGAAGGGCTTATTCCTGTTTCCTAGTCCCAGAGGGATCAGCTGTGGCCACCTGCATCGCAGCCTAACTTCTCCCTCTGCCCAGTCCTGCTCCCATCGCTTTCTCTCTGTGACCATTGATCCTGCATGCCAATCTCCATCCCAGAGTCTTCTTCGTAGACACAGGGGGATAACTGAATAGTGTAAGATGAATAAGTATGTAAAATATCACATGTCAATAAGCAAGAGCCCACCAGTCTCATACTCACCACAGGGTGGTAGGATGGTCGGAGAAGCTAGGATTTATCACCAATTTATGGCCATCCCATCTGAACCCTTCTTTCTAGCACTTTCCATTTAGAACAATTTTTGCCCTTTTTGGTCTTCTTCCAGGCAACCTCCAGACCCATTCTGCCATCCCCACCTGCAGGGGCTTTTAGGAGTTTCTCGGGCTCCAGCCTCCAGATGACTTTTCTGTGAGCCTCTAGACCAGTTCTATTCCTGGGGGTCCTCCAGATGATTCCTCTAGCCCACTTCGAGTGTTCTGATCACTGTTTCTTAAAGCATGGTCCTCAGAAAGCCTAAATCAGATGCTTGCTTAAAATTCAAATAACAGACTGCGCTCCAGTCCTACTGATTCAGGGGAGAAGCCAGGGCGGGGGCTGGGAGGCTGATGTCTGCCTTATAAGCAAGCTCCTCAGGAGGTCCTCATGCCCACTAAAGTGTTAGATCTAGAATCTTTTCCTAGGATTCCTTCTTAGGATTTCCTGGGGAAGATAGTGAAGAGAAACCATGGTGTTTCTGAATTGCCTGTTGAATCGACTGTTATATGTAATTTAGAGAGCTCTATAATTCAGTGACAAAAACAGTATAGATACTCCTTTATCCTCGCTGTGATGTACTCTAACTTAAGCTTGTTCTCAGTGGGTAGAATAGAGGCTGTCTAAATCTAACCAGGCTTCAGAAATCAGACAACTCTGACTACATCTGGGGAGGTTCTGGTTGTTGTTTGGATCTAGGGTGGAATGTTGGGGGATCATCTATCATAAAAATCATGGCAGCTGGCTGGTAAAAAGAGGTAGGTGCCTGTCACGCAGTTTTCAAAAGCTTAGTTCCAGGTTTCTGTTCAGCTGGAATAAGGGAGGGAGCAGGTATGTATAACTGAGCTATTTTTTTCCTTTCATTTTTTATTTAAGAAGGTTTAGGGGATACAAGTGGTTTTTTGTTACATGGATGAATTGCATAGTGAGAAGTCAAGGCTTTTCATATACCTGTCACCTGAATAGTGTACCAGAATGGCCATTACTAAGAAGTCAAAGGACTGAGTTTTAACTAGAGTGCAACAACTAAGGATTTGCCAACGGGCATTGAAGTTAGTGATTGCTGCCATTGTTGATAATTTGTTTAAAAAAGTCAACTTAATTGAGGTATAAACTAATTAAATTTAATGAAACATTCCTCTTTTAAATGTACAGTTCAATGACTTTTTGACAAATATACTGCTGTGCAACCAGTTAAGATAAAGACAGTTTCCATCGTCCCCCAAATTCTTCAGTGCCCCATTTGTGGTCAACCTCCACCCACCATACCTGGTGCAAGGCAACCATTGAACTACTTTCTGTCACAAAAGATCAGTAGACTTTTCTAGAATTTTGTATAAAGGGAACCATGCAGAACATGCTCTGTATTAGGAGGATATCTTCACTAGATATAAAATTCTTAGAGACCGTTTTTCTTTCAGCACTTTAAAGATGTTCCACTGTGGTCTCACTTGCACAGTTTCTGGTAATTTCTGTAATAGTTCTTATCTTTGTTTTTCTCTATGTAATGTGTCTTTTTTCCTCTGGCTTCTTTTAAGATCTTTTCTCTCTCAACCGTTTTCAACAACTTGTGTGGGTGTGTTAGTGTATGTATTTACACAGCCTGGAATTCATCGAGCTTCTTGGAATCTATGGATTTATGATTTTCTTCAAGTTTCAACATTTCTTGCCATTATATCTTCAAATAGTTTTAGTGTCTCAGTGTCTTCATCTATGAGAGAGAGAACGACAGTGTCTTTTATAAGGTTATTAAGATAATGCATATAATTGTCTTAGTACAGTGTTTGATACATAAACAATGCTTCCAAAAAAATGTCTGCTTCAGTGGGATGTCATATAATTAATTGTTCCAAACTGATCAGGTTTGAGATTGAAAGGGGGTGCTGCTAATATTCATTCTGGCAACAGGCATAGACTATTGCAGGCAAACCAGTATGTGTAGTCATTTAGGAGAATAAAAGTTGACTGGTGTAGTTTCTGTTTGTAACTTGAGACATGGCTTTGGTGTACTGGAAGGTTCCTCCTTCTCCCCTTCCCCCCATTAATGAGTGGATTTGCCCTTAAATTAGAATGAAGGCACCAGGATTGTAGACCATGACACCAAATAGCTGTGTGGTACTGAACAACTCTCAATGAGCCTTTTAAACAATGAGTTGTTAAAATATTTAATTACTAGACTTTTTTTAGAGCAGTTTTAGGTTTACAGAATGGAGCAGATAGTACAGATAGTTCCCACATACCCCTTCTCTCCCTCACTCACAGTTTCTCCTAAGTTGTTAATAAGATCTTGCATAGTATGGTACTTTTTTTTATAATTCATGAACCAATATGGATCCAGTATTATTAACTAAAGTCTATAGCTTACATTAGGATTCAGTCTTTGTGTTGTGCATTCTATGGGTTTTGACAAATAAATAACATCACATACCCACTATTGTATCATCGTACAGAATAGTTTCACTGCCCTAACAATTCTCTGTGCTCCACTTTTCACTTCTTTCCCCCAGTCCCTGGCAACTACTGATCTTTTGGTTGTCTCTGTAGTTTCAGCTTTTCCAAAATGTCATATGGTTGAATCATACAGTATATAGCCTTTTCTGATTGGCGTCTTTCACAGAGCAATATGCATTTAAGGTTTCTCCATATCTTTTTGTGGCTGAGAGCTCATTTCTTTTTATTGCTGAATAATATTCTATTGTATGGATGCAACATTGTCTTTTTACTCATTTACCTTTGGAAACACATCTTGGTTGCTTCCAATTTTTGGCAATTATGAATAAAGCTGCAATGAGCATTCACATGCAGGTTTTCATGTGGACATAAGTTTTCATTTCAGTTGGGAAAATACCAAGGAGCGTGACTACTGGGTCATATGGTAAGAGTATGTTTAGTGTTGTATGAAACTGCCAGACTGCCTTCCGAAGTGACTGCACCATTGTATGTTCCCACCAGTATTGAATAAAAGTTCCTCTTGCTTCACATTCTTGTTGGCATTTGGTATTGTCAGTTTTCTGGATTTTAGCCAATCTAATAGGTATATAGTGGTATCACATTGTTGTTTGAATTTCGAATTCCCTAATGACATATAATGTTGGGCATATTTTCACCTGCTTACTTACCATGTATATATTTTCTTTGGTGAGGTGTATGTTCAGCTATTTCCCCCATTTTTTAATTGGATTGTTTGCTTACTTATTGTTAATTTTATGAGTTCTTTTTATATTTTAGGTACAAGTCTTTTATCATATATGTTTACAAATATACCAGATCTGTGTTTTGCAAAACAAAACAAAAAAACCAAAAAACAGATGTGTGTTTTTCAAAGCCAGTCCATGGCTTATGTTTTTATTCTCTTGGTCTTGAAATATTTTTATATTCCACCATCTTTCTGGGAAGCCAATTACACTTATATTAAACTCCTTGATATTGTCCACAGATTACTTGAGCTCTGTTCATTTTTTTCAGTCTTTTTTCTCTCTTTCCTTCAGTTTAGATAGTTTCAATTGCTCCACCTTGAAGTTTACAAATCTTTTCTTATATACTCTCCAATTTGCTGTTAATTTCATCTAGTGAATTTTTCCCCATACACTGAATATTTTTATCTATAGAATTTCTATATTTCTGTTTTTATATGTTTTCAATTTCTCTTCTCATTAGTTATATGTATTCCATCACATATTTGAACATATTTACAATAGCTATTTTAAGGTCTTTTTCTGCTAATTCCATTATATCTTCCATTTCTGGATCCATTTCTAATGACTGATTTCTTCCTAATTTATGGGTCACATTTTACTGCTGCTTCTCATGCCTAGTAATTTTTTATTGAATACTGGACATTTTTAATTTTAGGATATTGAATACTGGATTTTGCTTTCTTTCTTTAAAGAGTCTTAGGCTTTGCTCTGGTAGATAGCAATCCTTGCTGATCAGCTTTATCCTTCCAAGGTTTACATAAAAGCTGTTAGAGCAGATCTGGAGTAAACTTTAATCTGGGGCTACTTCATTTCATTATTAAGATGTGACCCTTCTAAAGTTCTACCAAATTCCCTGAGTACTCTCCACTTCAGCTGATCAGAACTTCAGCATCTCCCAGACCTGTGTGAGCTCTGGAAATTGTTCATTGTATGGTTCCCCTGTCATTCTTTGCCTGATGTAGAGGAATTTCACCCTAGGAACTCATGGCTCAGTATTAGTCATGGGCTCAAGAGGAAACCTGAGCAAATTTCTGGAGCTTTTCCTCTGCTGCCTCACAGATTCCAGCTACCTTTGCCTCCTTGAACTTCAATCTTTGTCTCTTCAACTCTGTGATTCTATTGTGCTCTTCTTGGGATTCCCCTCCCTACACTACTTTCCAGAAAGTTACCCAGACAGAAAGCCAGGGCAACCATAAAACTCACCTCATTTGTTTCCTTTTTCTCCAAGAGCATAGTCCTGTGTTGGCTGTTGTTCAGTGTCTAAAACCAGTTATTTAGTATATTTTGTTAAGTTTACAAGTGATGGTGGGAGTATAAGTCTAGTTCCAATTACTTCATCATGGTTGGAAGCAGAATTTCCAATATTAAATATTTAAAAATTATGTAATCTTTCCCCAGCTGTGGTTGAGAGCTTATTCTAGCTCTGAGTCAGCCCCTTCGATAACTGAAGAGAGACCTAGGCAAGAAGGGTCTTTCCTCTGGGCCCCATACTTTAGAAGAACACACCAACACGCACACATGTGAATTTATTAGGAGCACGTGGGCAGCAGTGTCTCTGTCAGTTGAGATCTGGTGCTCAGCACTGACTCAGCAGGACTTGGAACCCAAAACATTCTGATCAGGCCTCAGGGATTACTTTTTTACATCTCTTGCCCTATGTCCCTGAATCGAAATTACAGAATGTGACTTCATCTAAATGCCACAAAGGTTTCTGGGTTGTGCCACTAATGATTTCAGAGACAGACACTGCTTTATGGTGCTGGGAGTATTTGAATGACAGAAACACATAGTGAGAGAAAAGACAAATTAACTTGCTAAATCCTTCCACTCAGCCTGAATACAATAAATTCTTATTGATGATTTATTATTTGCCAGTAATGCCAAATGTTTATTTTCTTGCTTCTTGGGTTACAATTTGCTATACTAGAGACACTTACAAGTTATTATAGTATTTACAACAGCTTCACATGGCAGCTGAGGGATGCTTGAAAATGTTTTAAAAATTAATATTTCTGTTAAATTTGCATCAGTGTAGATGTAGACATAGCATGTGTGAAATATAATACTGATGCTTTATCTCACCAACTAGATAGATATTGATGCCTAGAATTTTGAATAGCCTAAATTTTATTAAAATACTTATTGACTTAATTAAATTTGCAAAAGAGCAAATTTTATAATTTCTGCATTATTTAAACAATTTTAATTTAATATTTTGATATTCACGAAGTATAATTTGTGTTTCATTTTTAATTTTTATAGATAATTTTGAATATTTCAGTAAAAGCAAAATTTCAAAAACATGAAAATAATTTTAATTTTTAACATTTATCTTAAATTTTTGATAAGATATATTCAAGACGTGTGTCATTTCCATAAATTATATTTTAATATTTTATATCATTGGGAAGGAGTACAGGTTGAAATCAAGATAAATGTAGAAAATACAAACACGTAGTTCAGTTAAATAGCTGAAAAGGAAAAATAAGCCTCATTCCGAAGGTGTATATTTGTCAAGGAGGGGGATAGAATGTATTTTATTTAATGAACTTGATTTGTAACTTTTAAATATTGACACATACAGTGTGAGAGGCATCACTGGTACTTTTGCTCTGGACCTCATGAATATTAGGGGTGAGCCGAGATGAGAGAGATGGAGACAAAATCTTATTAGTTGAGAGAGTCTCACGGAGTATGTTGTGTTCAGACTGGGCTGCTGAGGTAGAGAGTATAGAAAGACTGATTTGACAATGTTTGTCCCTAGAATTGCTGGTTACATCCCTGGTGTAGAGGTCTGCTTTCCCCAGCCAGGGGTCCTGTGGTAGGGGTTGAGAACAAGTAGGCTCAGCTATGGGGCAGGATTTTAGCCAACCAGGAACTTAACTGCAAGCAGAGTCACTGAGACAAACATCTGATCTGTTCATACAAAAAGGTGGTGAAGGTGGTGGTGGTGGTGGGAGGGGGAATAGACAGGAAATGCCGGCCCTACCTCCCCTCTGGAGGTCCCAGTGGCCTCCAATGGCAGCAGCCTTGGATACAAGCTCCCAGTGGCCATGTACCTGACTCCTGGGATGCTTCCTCCGCTGGCCCAGTCTCTGAGCTGGTGGAACACACCACTGACTCTTGCTCAATCGGGTAGGAGACAAAAAAATAATGGGGGATGTTTTTTATCTATCCCATAGGAGTAAGAATAGCATTTACAGCAATGGTTTATAAACAGTTTAGCCATAAGCACCTCTCTAGGCATGTCTCCTATGACAAAATCCATGTTCTGTCTGTGATCAGCTTTGCTGGGTTACTTTGGCTGAACGAAGATTGATGGTGTGTTTGTTGTCTCTGTGCCAATGGCCATGCTGGGCACTGGGGAACTTCGGTCGGGAGAGACCAGCTATCAGAGTTTAATGGACTGCGTCAGCTGTGAGAGGAAACTGTGCCTGTGAGAAACAGCCACTGAAACAAATCAGAGAAATTTACAAATAACCACGTGGGGCCATTCATTTGGCTAGCAGACAGTGCGTCTTTCTTGCCCAAGTGATCTCCGTCCTGAGAAACAGTGTCAGCAGAGCCCAAATTGATGATTGCCTTTCCCAAGGTGAAACCCCAGTGCCGATTACAAATGAGCCAAAAACCACTTGGATATTCATTTCTGTGCCTCCGGTACCTAGTTCGCTGGTTCTCAGCCCTGGCTGCACGTTACAAACACCAGGGAAGCTCTAAAAATATTGCTCCAAACCAATCAAATCAGAATCTCTTAGCCACTGGGCACTGGCACCTTCTTTTGTGAGGCTTCCCGGGTGACTGTAATGTGCAGTCAGGGCTGCTGTTTGCTAAGCTAGCTGTCAAGCTAGCCATTACCTAGTCTTAATAATTGCTTAATAAACATTCCATCAACCGAAACTTGGAGCGAGTCGCTTTTGCAGATGCCACTTTAATTGAGAGAAAGAGAAGGATGAGGAAAGGGCTGCATCCTTCCAGTGGCAAATGGCAGCACTAGGGCATTTTTCTAGCAGTGTAGTTTCATGGCTACTACACAGGTGTGTGGAGCAGGGGATGGCGGTGATCTTAGGTTGTTTTGGGAAGCGGCAAGGTGGCAGCCTAGGACTGTCTCTCTGGCCAGAAGTCCAAGGGCTGTGCTGAATGCATTAGAATTTTTAAGTTGTACCACATTGCTGCTTTTTGTAGAATGAATAACCTCTGTTCAGATTTGCCCCTTTGCACATTTGTCTAAGATAGATGCAGCTTCCTCTGTTGCCTGTGGGAAAGTGTGGCCCATGGGCCCTGGCAAAAGGACAAGAATGGTAATTCTCTGTGCATAAAAAATGCATAACCCCAGACCACTTAGTTCTGGGAGCCTTCCATCTGTGCCAAAATGTGGGTCTGGGTTTAAGGTGGTCCTTACCTAATTTATTTTTTAATTGTTCAAACGGTGTATGAGTTTGCAGACAAGATAAATATTAAAGCATTGAACTAACATTTCTAATGAAGGCATTAATGAATATATGGAGAGTAAAACTTAATGGCTTGCTCTTTTTCCTTTCCCTTCTTCCATGGGTGGGGGAGTTAGTGTATACCCATGTGCAAGATAACTACTTTAGGTAGTATTTTAAATTACAGCTGGATCTTTATGGGGATTCTTATCTTTATTATTGGCTGTGTCTGGCTGAGTCCCAAGAGTGGGCTGAGTTTTGATGACCCAAAGGAAAGAATGTTATACCTAGTGTTGCAATATATTTCATTGTTACTTTGTACTCTCTAATAACTTGTCTCACACAAAAAAAGACATGCTTGAACTTTTTTGGGGTTGCCTAATAGATAAGATACATTAAGTTATCAAAAAATTAAAAAGTGGAAAAATGAATAGATAGATAGATGGATGAATGACAAAACAATACCAACCTTTGATACCTGTGGCTGCTCCATGATACGTGCTGTGATACAAAACTGGCCCATTGTAGTCACAGTTTCATTCAGGTTTTGTGTGTGTAGAAGGGGCTGTTATCTAGCCATTGATAGTGAGCCCAGCATTGATTTCACTCTACGTAGGGATTTTGCTCTGTTCGGGTCATCAGCCCATGATTTCAGCTGTTTCTTATGTCCTTGTATCTGCAATGAACAATGAAGGTAGACTAAAATGAAATGAAATGTTTAGGGTATATCACAAGACCAGAAATGACTTTTCAAAAATATATAACTTTATCTTTCATTGTATTATTTACTGCCTTATAACATCTAATAAATGATGACAACTTTCTTTAGAAGCTTGCTGCCACTTGTAAGACCAGAAAAATATTACTAAGTCTTGGGAATTTTAGAGTTAGGGGACTGGAGTTATCTAGTCCGTTTTGTAGATGAGGAAACTGAGGCCCAGAGAGATTGGTTTGTCTTAGAGCATGCAATAGCACACACAGCACAAGGACCCAGCGGGGACATAACTAGGCAAACTTGGTCAGGAAGTGAAACCTCAAGGGGGCGCCTCATCAAGTGACTGAGTTGACAGAGTCCCCTTTTTTCTACTCTGAATAGAGAAAATCTATGCGTTAAGGCTAAGAAATTTGGGAGGTGGGGTGGGCAGGAATAAGGAGGCGGAGAAAGGGAGGGTATATCGTCTTGGTTAGGAGCAAGCTTCCCCCAGCTGTAGGTAATAGCGTTCCACTAGCTGTGGGAACTGTCAGGGTTTCCATAGACTAGTGCGCAAGGCTCCTGGGAACGGATTGAGTTCTGAATGTAAGTGGTAGCCCCATCTTATCAGTCGTAGAACTGGCTCAGGCTGCCTCAGTTCTGTCCTCTTGTCCAATTGACTCCTCAGCGTAACAGCACCACCCTTCTTGCCCTGGTAGCAGCTCCCATGACCTTGAGCTGCACATGGTTCCCACTGCAGTGTTCCACTTGCATTGATTTAGTGTTGTAACTGTCTAGGACTCAACTCTCAGTCCAGGCATCTTAGGGAAAAAATAAGAGCAAATATGACAGATTAAACATTGATATCACAGCGATGAACGAAAATAGCATTCCTCAACAATCATATTTTATGGAGTCCACTGAGTGAATTATTCCAAACCAATCGGAATATTACTTAGATGGACTCGAATGGGGTTCTGTTGCCTTGTCCACATGCAGATAAGCTCGGGGAGGTTAAGTCACTCATAAGTGTTTTCAACCTAGGATTTGCTCCTCAAAGAAGAGTTCCTTGAAATGTACTCAAAAGTGAATTTGACTGGGGGTCTGATAGACCTGGGCTCTGGAGCTAGTTGTGCCAGTAGGGAGTTGCTTTACCTTGCCCAAGTCACCTTCCCTCTTCGGGTCTCATTTCCTCATTTGCATAATGAGATGATAGTGAGACTAGCAAGCCTTTAGCTTTTCTTTTGGTTCTAACATTCTAGCAAGTATCTTATGATCCTAATTATTTCATTTACTCCCTTTCCCCACGTACTTGGTTCCCTGACAGCAGTACGCGGAGAAGGAGACTTGTGAACTGTTAAGTGCTTTGGGACTAAGCGCTGGTCTGTTTACAACTAGTCCAACAGCTGCAGCGTCCTTCACCCACCCGGCTGCCTCCTCTCTGGGACTTGTCACCTACAAACCTCATTGATCATGCTCATCACACCTTTTCCCCTTGGAAAAGCCCCTCACTTCTAAGAGACCTCAAATTCTTTCTCCTGAGCCATAACCTCTCCACTTTCTAGCAAGGCAGAGTCTGGCACAAAGACTTCCCCTTTCTATCCAAAGTTCCTAAGACTAGACCTCAGTCTTAAGCCATATAGGGAAAATAGTCCTTTTGTAGATCTGTTCGTATAGCCTCATGAGACAAGCTGTATTTTTATCTGGTGATTTTGAGACCCAAAGCACAAAAAATAACTTTAAAAATGCTTTTGACCCCTTAGATTTCATTTCTGTTTCCAAAAAGCATCTACCACATATGAATGTATATTCTTAGATGTATGCTACACAGGATCACCTATGCTTTCTGTTGATCTTTACCCTTCTATAGTTCCTCGTGCTTTCTTTGTAACAGAAATTAATACATGAACATTCTTTGGTCCTAGAGGAAACATTTTGCCCAGGAAATGAAAGTCTGTTGTTTTCTCTGACAACCTTTATTTTGTGTTTCTTTGGAATAGATTCCTGAGTCATGTAGCCAGTGAAAAACGCCAAGTTCTTTTATTAAAATCTCACTGGAGTCTGCGAGACAGCAAAGAATTATAGCATTAGAACATTATTTGACCTAAAAGACCTTGAACATTATAGAACCCAATCCTGTCTCTACAGATAAGGAAACAGGCCCAGAAAGGTGAAGTAACTTGTCTGAGGTCACACAGCTTTTGTTCGAGAAACACAGAGGGAGGAATAAGAATCTAGGTCTCCTAATTTTTAGCACATACATTTTAGGAAGAGGTAAGGTAGAGTAAATGGAACAAACATAGTTACCTTTTTGGTGATTTTACATTCTTATATTTTAAAGTTTTGTTATTAAGTTTGATATTTTAACAAAAATTTCCAACATTATAAAATAATCTTGATACTACTGTGTATTGCAAGAATATATTCTCAGACCAGAGTAGTAAACTCAAATGCTTCAGGGGTCAGGCAGGTTATGGGGGACAAAGCCAATGGAATGGATGCTTCTGGCACACTGGAGCTACAATATAAACCTTGCCTGTAGTCCTGGGTCTCCCTGACCCCCTTCCTCCTTCTCTGACACATACATACAAAGCGCTGAACCAAAGAAACAATGTAGCCCCTAGGTGACCAATTTACTCCCCCTAGTGGAAGCTGCCGGTTCTTCTGTAGTACGTATAAGCAAGGATTCCTCTTGTTCACTGGTTAATCCCCAGCACAGAACCTGTCATATCATGGGTAGCCAATAAATACTTTTTTCAGTGGGTCAGTATTTAAATATGTATCAACACTGGGAGTCTGAATTCAGTGTAATCAGCTGCTTTTGTGAAGATAAACTAGTTCAGATCCGGAGGAAAATCTTTCTAAAATTTACCATGTAGAATGTGCCCATTCTTAAACTGTGAGAACTTTGGGAAGGCCATCAGTCACTCACAACTTAGTATGAATTAACCCCACTCACTTTTCTTTCCTCTTCACCCTGAGTTGAGATCAGTCATATTTGGAAGGAGGATGAGGTAGAGGAAAAGAAGAGTCATGTGCCAGGGGGTGGGGATTGGGGATGTTGGCCTCATTGCACAAATGGACGGCAGGGAGAAAGAAGGGGCTTCAGGAGGCAGAACGAGAAGCAAAGGCGTAGGGAAGAGAAGCAAACAGTGCCTATTGTACCATTTGGTTCAAGGCTGGCAATGCCTGATTCCAATGTGAAGGAAATGAGGGAAACTTTCGGCTGTAGCTGACTCATCGGCGAGCTCATTATCAATTCTTTGCAAGAAATTAGGCCCTGTATTCTGTTCCTTTATCTGAGAATCTTTTCCCTTCTGCAATCTCAATCTCCCCCTACCCAACAATTATATGGGCTAGAAATATAGTTCCTCATTTATCACTGGGGCCAGATATCGCCAGTTACATCACCATACTCTCGAGCACAACACAGCCTGCAGTTCATCACACACCGTCGGGGCTCCAGGCAACCTGCCCCACACATGGCTTTGGTTAGGGGAAATTGGGAGCAGAAGTGCTCTGAATTGCACTTTTCAAAACCTGTTGTGCACTCGTGCCAACAGAATGGGGAAAATTTCCTTCCAAAGCTGCCAGGAAGAGCCTCCAGCTGTCTTCACTGAGCTGAAGTGCACCTGCGTAAGAGGTTGCCTGGGACAGCAGCTGCCAGGATCCCTGGGGAAATCAAGCTCTGCTTAGCGCCATGATGTGGTGTCATGGACAACCTGGAGTTAAGAAGTTTCGGGGAAAAAGGATGCTGGACTTCACAGCAGATGATCTGAGTTTAGTTCCTAGCGCTGCTCTTTCCTAGCACGTGGTCTTGGGTAAGTCCCTCAACCTCCCTGAACTTTACTCTTGTTTTCTGTAAAGACAGACTCCAACTCCTGCTCTGTCTGCCTCTAAATTGCAGCCGCCATTCCTTTAGCTCCCGCTCTATGCTGGGCACACTTGAGCATCCATTAGTGTGTTCCTTCCTCACGACAGCCCTGTGTGTAATTAGATTCCATGATTAACCTCACCTTAGAGACGGGCAAACCCCAGCTCAGAGTGTTTAAGGGAACTGACTAAAGTAGCACAGCCAGGAAGGGGCAGGGCTGAGGTTTGGAATGAGTCCCATTTGCAGAGTTGTTGAACAGACCAAATATTATGTTGCCTGCGGGAGGGCTTGGAAAACTATAATCTAGAGATCGCAAGCATGAGTGACTTAACAGCACGCGATCTTACAGTCAAAGAGGTGGCTGTGGGTGGTGAGCAAGTTATTCACCTTCTCCCAGACTCATTTTCCTTGTCTGTAAAATGGAGATGGTCACAGTACCAACCTCCTGGGGTTACTGTGGGAATGAAACAAAACTGTGCTTGTAAAGCCTTTAGTGCAGTAGCTGGCACCTAGTTCCACCTAAGAGTTAGCTGCTGCTTCTGCTGCTGTTAGGAGAATGACTCAAAGGGAGTGATTATTAATTAGAGAAGAAAGGTTTGTTCACAGTCTTTTTTGCATCTTATGCGTGCCATCTCTTCTTCACTTTCTATTCCCATTTAAATGCAAAAGCCAGAAGCAAAGCTAATTACTCATATCAATTTTTAACAAGAACATTTTTTAGTATGAGTAACAAATGTCCTTAAGGCTCTCTGTTCCTCAACCTGAATAAATAAATCCAACCCCCAGTACTTCAATAAATAATAGAGCCTTCTCCAGCATGTCTAGCCCTGCCAGCCTTCCACAAGCGTTCTTGGGAATCCCCTTTTATCCCAGCTTTCTTTTGCTTCTTGTCTGTTTCTGGGCCCTGAAGTGTCAACTCCTCTCCCACCTGCACTCCTGTGGGTGGGCGTCCATCCTCATCCTCTCATCACTGGGCTGCCTCATCCACAGCACTTCTGGTTTCCACAGTCACTTTGGTCTCCGGCCCCTGGAGGCCCCGCCCTGCTGTAATTGATGGTGGAGAGAGCTTGGGCTTCACCCGGCTTCTGTTGCTGTGCTTTCTGCTGCACCCTGTTTTTAGCTCTCTCATGATTCACACAGGGGCATTTACCAAGCAAAACAGCAATTGAGGCTCAGACTGCGTCTCTCAAGGTTAGGCCTCCAGATGTTTCCAGAAACCCAGAAGTTTTAATCATGCAGCTAAATTCCTGTCCACTTGAGTGAATTGTTAACTTTCCCTCATGATGTGGCATCATGTAGCCACAGCCTGTGACTCACGCAAGCTAAGAGCAGGATCTCTCGGGGCACAGACATTGGAATTGTCTCTGATGCAAATATACCTTTTCTAACTAAGCAGCCAAAGGTCTTTTCAGGCTAGTGTCAAAACTGGACTGTGCGAGGTTTTCTACAATATGGGAATTAGGTTTTAGTAATAGGAAAAAGAAGGCGTGGGATTCATCTCTTTCACGCCAGCGAAGCATGCTTTTTCAAATAGCTTTTTCCTCAGTGGCTTCCAAGATATCTGCAAGTCTTCCTTCTACCTACACCTCCCAACTCGTATGGCCAAGCGGAAATTGTGTAATCTACAGAAGAGTTACCCAGACCTGGGATGGAAACCTCGCTCGACCACTGACACACGTGTGTGCCCAGCAAGGTAGTTAACTTCTACAGCGCCTGACAATGGAGGTGATAAGATCTAAAACTTGCCAATTGAGAGAGTTAAAAGAGTGAATATACATACATGCACAAAGTAGAAGTATATGTGGGTGTTATGTGTGTGTAGCTATGTGAATGGTATGTGTGGATGGGATTCAGGACATGCTACCCCCAAATGTGGTACCTTTTGCATTTGAGAAAACAGCAGAGGCAGGAAGGTCACTCTCGCCTTCCCCTGAAGCAGGTCGTAAAACTTTCATTGCAGAGTTGCCCTCCCTATACCCACAGGAAAGGAATGTCCTTATCTTTGAAGACACAGGGACTCAGAGAAGAATCTGAACAAACAGGCCTTGCTAAGTTCCCCCCAGTTTATTACCATTAGGTAATACGCCCTTGACCAAACATACGTCCCTACAACTATCCATTTCTTCATCAGGTTTAGCATAACAATATGCAGGTTTCCCTGTTTATTTGGGTCTTCGTTTCCTGTGTCACATAAAACTTATATTAAATAAATTTGTACGTTTTTCTCTTGTTAGTCTGCCTTTTCTTATAGGGGCCTCAGCCACGAACCTAGTATTGGGTGAGAAATACTTTCCTCCTTGACAGTATCCCTGTGTATATCGGTCTACATAACACTGTCACTTCAGTCCTCCTCATTTTGGTGAGCCCCTTCTTATAAATATCTTTCTCTGATCGCAGGGACTATTTGTAATTTTATGCTCATCCCAGCAGTAAAACTGGAGCTGTTGAGCTGAAAAAAATTCCTAAAAGTAGCCTCTTGTTCAGGCACTATAGGGTTATTGGGTTTGTTTGGATTGTGTGTGTGTGTGTGTGTGTGTGTGTGTGTGTGTGTGTGTTTGTGTGTGTGTCTCCTAATCTTCCAGTTCTTTCCATTGCCACCATTTGTCTCCTGCAGGCCTCTGTGAGAAGTGGTCTGGTGGCTGTCCAGTTGGGCTGGCTGGTGGAGCTGCTCCAACTCCCTGGCCTCAGAATTTCCATTGGCCTCTCAACCACTCTCCTTCCAATATGTCCTCAGCTAGTCCAGTACTAGATGGACTGCTTGCTCTAGCAAATACATCTGCATGATTTCTTTTGCAAGAAAAGTCTTATTAAGGTGCTTCCCTGTGTCACGCACACACAGAAAAACATCCCCCTGATGTCTGAGGGTCGGGAACATTATGCTTTATCTGTCAATGAGTAAATTGTCTAGAAGTAAACAAAGCCCTGGTGGTACCACTTTATTACTTCATCATCACTTGAAAGTTCTAAAAACATATTATTTTCCTCTCATCCAGGGAGAATTTGAACTTCTTTCAAAAATGCATGCCATACAAATTAAACAAATATCAAAGGTGTCAGATATAGATAAGAACTCAAAACAAGAGGAAAGAGTAGCACATTGTTCTGTATAGTTGCTATTGTCAGATAGCCAGCGGCCAAGACAGAGAGGGAAGCTCTCTCAGTTTCAAGAGCTGTAGTGTCATAATATAAATGCAAACTCATTTTTCTCAAGACAAGAGGGAATTCTACGTGACACTTCCCCAAGAAAAGCCATTGCAATAACTCCCAAAGTGCTAGTTCGACCTGAATTTCTGGACAACTCAAAACCCTAGGGACATTTTGTCCATTGACTTGGGCCTAGAAAAAGGTACAACCGTGTTTATGTATGCACGGACAGAATAAAACTATAATCACTAATCTCCTAAGCATGGGAGTAAGAGTAATGTGAGCATGCCCCTGGCTCTTCCAAGTAGCAGTGTTATGCAACGTGGTGTAATTGAAAACAATACTAAATTCCTGAATGTGTGTGATTTTAGATCATTCAGCTGAAGGGAAAGTTGTATTTATCCTTCATGGGCCTGCCGAAGTATCTCTAGTCTATGAAGTTCGGAGGCATTTCAGGAGTCCCCAGCTAACCCCTACCAGAGTAGCGAGGACCTTCTACGTCCTCTGCGAGGTGAGGCTGCCTGATCCATCATTGAATGTGGGTGCTTTCTCGGTGTTTT
Source organism: Lemur catta (assembly GCF_020740605.2). Classification (NCBI taxonomy): domain Eukaryota; kingdom Metazoa; phylum Chordata; class Mammalia; order Primates; family Lemuridae; genus Lemur; species Lemur catta. The sequence goes on from NC_059137.1 coordinate 65,867,780, forward strand.
CTACCATGAACTTTGAGCATAAGAAGAGTAAATGTGATGTACTAGGCAGAATTCTCTAAGTGCTGTACGTGGTTTTTCTCATTTAGTCCTTTTAACAGCCATATGAGGTAGTTACTATTATTATCCCCATTTTACTGATGAAGAAACCATGGCCCAAAGAGTAGTTGGCCTCTTTACTGGAAGGAAATAAAAGAAGAGAGAATTTAAACCCGTTCTCTCAAGTTCTTTCAACCAACACACTAGAACGAAGACCATGTCTGCATATTTTCAGGAGGTAGGCCAGTCTCGGGCTTGGGGGGTGCTAAATGTGTCAGTAGGTTGTGTCACAGGAAAGGAGTAAAATATTGTGTTTACTAAGATACTTGAGTTTGAATTCCGTTTTATTGCCGCAGCCCCAGGAACGAGGCACTTCTTTGACTTACAGCCAATAAACATTATCTTCAGAAGCTGTGGGCATTCCTAGGGACAAGCATGGCAGGGCAGACGGAGCAGCTTTATAGGTTTTCATTTCTTAAAGCATGACATCATTTTAAAATTTAGAAATAAAGCTAAACAGGTTGGCGAATGGTACTGCATTAACTTATTGGAAGCTACCAGATAGAAAAATAGAGACAATAATCTTTCTTTCTGATTTCTCCTAAATGTTTACTCTCTCTCAAAGCAAAGTACTGTTTACAACTCTCCGTTAATTCACTCTTAACTCAGCAGATTCTTAAGTGGCCTGACATCTTTTTATAGTTTTCTAGGGGAAAGAATGAAGCAGTTGCACTAATTTAATGTTGGTATTTGCTCTAACATTTAGATAAATAAACCTCAGTTTTGAAAGGGAATTATGTTCTTTAGCTATACTTCACATATTTCTTTTCCAAGTGCTTCCCAAATAGGTTAACTACAAATATTTCTACTAATAAGATGGCCTTGAAATATCACCGCTGTGATTATGGGCATAAATAGTGAATTTCATTAGGTTGCTTGAGTCCATTTTTGATAACGTAGTAAATCTCAGAACAAACGTGCGTGATAAATAGATGAAAATGTTTTGCATATAATTAACTTATTCTAATACACCTACTAGCTGTCTTAACATTGCAGTTCTAACCCAGTCTCGGGCTACTTTAAATACGTAAAACAATTTAGAACCATTATAGGGATTCTTCATGAGCCCAGAGAATTAATAAGTTAAAAGAAAACAAAACTCCACAACTTTCAAGTTTGATAGATACATGAGGTTTTTTTTTTTATTTCAGCATATTAGAGGGGTGCAAATGTTTAGGTTACATATATTGCCTTTACCCCACCGAAGTCAGAGTTTCAAGTGTGTTCATCTCCCAGATGGTGCACACTGCACCAATTAGGTGTGAATATACCCATCCCCTCCTCCCCCCCCACCTGCCTGACACCCAATGAATGTTACTTCTATATGTGCATTTAAGTGTTAGTCAGTTAAGTCAGTTAATACCAATTTGATGGTGAGTATATGTGGTGCTTGTTTTTCCATTCTTGTGATACTTCACTTAGCAGTATTTTTTAAAATTCTCCCTTTACTTCACTAATATTCACTGTCATTTGGTTATAATCTAGGCTATAATACCTGGTACCTAAAGTAATATCACATAGCATACTCTGAGATATTATAATTAATTAGATGTCTACTTCTATAGTGATATCTACTCTTTATCAGAAAAATTCTTAATTTAAGAAAGGTTTCCTCATAGTCCCTTGAGGTTTATTATAAAACCTTCATTATTTCTGTGAAGCTTTCTCTAACATCCAGATTTGAGATGAATAATCAGTCCTTTGGATTTTGTGCACTTTCCTCAGATTTCTTTCTTACATTCCACCTTGCTGTCTGCTCCCACTCCCCAGCTAACGTTTTATTTTGTAGATTTGTGGGGTACATGGAAGTTTAGTGTTGTACAGTGATGTGGTGTAGTAAGTGACAGAGAATTGCAGCAAAAGTCTGTAGGTGAGAGAGAGGACAAACTGATGTGGTTGAAAGGCACCAGTACTGGAGCCAGAAAACCTTCCATTTACTCACCTGGCCATGGGCTAGTTACTCAACTTTCAGAGAATCAATTTTCTCATTTGAAAATGAGAAAAATATGTACTTACAAAACTAGGTTGTGGTGAAGATGAAGAGAAAGAATATACTTAACTAGCATTTATTGAGCACCTGCTATGTCCAGGTGCCTTGATATACTTGATCTCATTGGTCCTCAGAGAGCTTCACTAACTTTCCAACTCAGTGACAGTATTAGATTCGTAGAACTGCTGTAACAATTTATAGGTGGCTTCAAACAACGGAAGTTTATTCTCTCACCGTTCTGGAGGCCAGAAGTCTGAACTCAAGAGGCTGGCAGGTTTGGTTCCCTCTGGAGGCTGTGAGGGAGCCCCATCCATGCCTCTCTCCTAATTCTGGAGGCTGCCTGCAATTCTTGACACTCGTTGGGGTGTAGATACATCACTCCAATCTTTGCCTGCATCTTCGTGTGGCCTTCCCTTCCGGGTATTATGTCTGTGTCTTCTTTTCTGTCTCTCATCAGGATAGGCCCACCCCAAATCCAAGATAATCTTATCTTGAGATTCTTAATTTAATTATATCTGGGAAGACTCTATTTCTACATAAGACCACATTCACAGGTACATGGGGGTTAGGAATTGGACATATCTTTTGGGGGCCACTACTTAACCCTCTATATTGACCAAGCTGAGAACTGAATCCAATTTCTTTCTGATTCCAAGTCCAATGCAACTTGGACTCCACCACGCTCTCTCCCTCTGTGAAAACACTTTGCCAGTGTTAAGGTCTACATCATGGTTTCTTCTTATTCTGCAATTATATGGTTCCCTGTGCTTCTAATTTATACCAGAAAGTAGCTAGGGTACCAAATCACTGAATTTTACTAAAGTTTTCATTTGCTTATAAGAGCATCCCCTGCCTCAATAATTTTTGAATCTCCAGACATGCTTGAGGGGGGAAAATAATTTTTGAATAGTAAGTGGGGTGATGCACTTGGGAGTTGTTAAACCATCCAAGCTTATAGCAAAAATAAAAATGCCTAACATTTATTGGATGTTTATTATACGTTAGGCCTGCACTAACTGCTTTGCATGCATCATCTCCTTTCATCCTAGGAGACAGTGACTGTTACCATCTCTCATTTATAGAAGAAACTGGGGTTCAGAGGGGTCAAGGAACTTGTCTCAAGTCACAAAGCTGCTAAGTGGTACAGCTGAGATTTGAACCCAGGCAGCCTGACACCAAACTCCACACTTTTGAAACTACAGTAGAATAAACTTTACTACTGCTGCTCATGACACCTAATGAACACCCTGTCACCAGACTGGCCTGGAGCCAGTTGTGCTTAATGAAAAAAGACTTGTTAATCATGAAAATTAACCATGTATTTCTAATAGGAACAGACTGGGCATTCAGATGTCTTTTTGTTTTCCTTCATTTCTGGAGTGACCCAGTTGAAAGATATTTGGAACTGTTGAATGAAAAGTACTTGGAACTTAAGCTCAGTTTTTAGGAAAAAAAAAAAATCGGGATATATCCTTTCTGTCATTGCCATTCCAGTCCCTTTGGTCTGGAGTTTCCCTTTGCATTCATAACTCTGAACAGTTACTTTGAATTCATCAGTATGTTATAATGCAATTTTGCTTAAGAAATATAGCATTTCCCCAGCACCACCACAAAGGCTGAATTTGTTTTGGTTTGTCATCAGTGTAAAACAAATTTCCCTTCAACAGGGTAATATAATAAAAAGCCACATAACTACAAGAGAGGATGTAGTTAAGTTAGACTTAGCACTGTAATTCTTTCTTTCTAATTAATATTTTTAAATTATCTGTAGCTGAAACTAGAAAGATAAATCTTTAATATGACCCAAAGTCTAAACAAAACTCATTGCTTTAGAGTATATTCATTTATTTTTAATGCTCATGTCAGTTTTTAAAGAATGACTTTGTAAAAATATTTTAACTACTTAAAACATTAACCACATAGTCTGCCATTCTATCATCTTAAGTGAAATGCTGAACTAAACTAGAATTGCTCATTGTCTTCTCATGCCTGTAATGAAATTCGTCAATGATGGTGTATTTATAGCTGATATGGAAAAGGTCGTCTTCTTTTGTATATTGTCCTCTTTTAATTAACTTAAGATCCTTGAAAAGGAATTTAAGCCTAAAAATCCTTGTGGTAGATTTATTATTTTCCTCTTAAAGTAACAATGTCACTTGTATTTAAAGGATCGTATTAGCTTGCTTCAACTCCAAAGCAGTCTATAAATCATGCATTTGAGAGGTTCTTGGAACATATGCTTGGATTCAGGGTTGCAATTTAATTGCATGAGGATGAGCAAGATTAGGAAACAAAAAACAGAAGTTCTGGCAAGCAAGGGAAAGATTGGCCCCCTTGCCCATTTGCTGAACAGTTACTTCCTCTCCTTAGCATTCAACACCAAGTCACCAGGACAACACAGGCAAGAGACATAGGGTGGAGTTACATTGCGACTGGGAACCAATGTGTTTAGACTTTTGAAAACCATAACACAGAAAACTCCAACAGTTGTATATAAAGTTTCTGTGTTATTATTTGAATCATTCTGTGTGCACAAAATCAACATTTGATGATTCTTGCTCAGTATATTGTTTTATAGATTTTTCTATAAGTTTGAAAAAAACAAGATGTCTGCCCTGGGTTTCTCCATGCCATGGATTTACTTGACAACAGTGAATTCAATGAATTTCCCAACACCTTGATGGGAAAGCTGTTTTTTCACTGCAGAGCTAGGGAAGACAAGGGGCAGAGAGCTTCAGCGATTTGCTCAAGGTCAGTTGGAGATCAGGGAATACCTGGCTCCAGACTACCTGTGCTAATTATTATTCAGTTGCTCTCTCCTTGATTTATGCCTCTGTTAATAACTGGTTTTTCTTTAAAGCTGAAGAAAATGAGTCCGAAAGACCTTTTCAAAAGAAAACTAGCTTTTGATATTTTTGTCATCAGTAAGCCCATTCTGCTTGTCTTCATTCCAGGTCTTTTAAATCCTTTTTCATTACTCACCAAAATGGGGAGACTTGAAAATAGATGAGTGTTATTCTGAGGCTCAGTTTTTCAATATGCTGCATTGACCAGGGGCTGCAAGAGTGTTGCTGTGTTATTTAAATTCTCTGGGGTTCAAGTCCCAACATTCAATTCTCATAACACCAGCATAACTGCCCATTGCTGCAAAGTGGGTCTCACACAAAGATATAATAGAAATCATTCTTTATTGCCTTTTTTTTTTCTATCTTACCATCTGGGTAAATACCAAAGTATGGGTATAAATAAAATAAATTATCTAGTCAATTTCCATTTCATTTTGATTTCCAAAACTACTAATCAATTCTATATTTTTTATTGTGGTAAAATATATATATAACACGATTTACCATGTTGACCATTTTTAAGTATACAATAAAGTGACATTAAGTACATTCACATTATGTGCAGCCATTACCACTATGCACATCCACAAACTTTTCTTCTTCCCAAACTGTAATTTTGTACCTGCTAAACAGTAATTCCCTGTCTCCTCCAGCCCTCAGCCCCTGGTAACCACTATTCTACTGTTGTCTCTATGAATCTGACCATAGGTACTTCATTTAAGTGGAATCATGCCATATCTGTTCTATTGCATCTGTCATTTCATTTAGCATAATGTTTTCAAGGTTCACCCATTTTGTAGCATGTATCAGAATTTTATTCCTTTTTGAGGCTGAAAAATATTTTATTTTATGCATATACCACATGTAGGGGGGTTCTCCAGAGAAATAGACCCAATAGGATATATAGAAAGAGAGAGAGCAAAAAAGATTTATTATAAGGAATTGGCTCACACAGTTAAGGAGACTGAGAAATCCCACAGTCTGCAAACTGGAGACCCGAGAAAGCTGATGGTGTAATGCAGCCCAAGTTTGAAGGCCTGAGAACCGGGGAAGACAATGGTATAGATTTCAGTCTCGGTCTGAAGGCCTGAGAACCAGAAGCACTGCAGGCAGGAGAAGATGGATGTTCTAGCTCCAGCACTAATGCAGCGTGGGCCAAATTCTTCCTTCTTCCACCTTTTTTGTCCTGTCAGGCCCTCAATGAGTTGGATGATGCCTGTCCATATTGGGGAGGGAAAACTGCTCTACTGAGTTTACTAATTCAAATGTTATTTTCATCTGGGAACACTCTTACAAAGACACCCAGAAATAATGTTTAGCCAAATACCTGGGTGCCTTGTGACCCAGTCAAGTTGACACAGAATTAACCATCACAACACATTCTATGTATCCATTTATCTATTAATGAATGTTTGGGTTGTTTCCGTCTTTCAGGCATCATGAGTAACGCTGCTATGAAAATTGATGTATGAATATCTGTTTGAGTCTCTGCTTTAAATTCTTTTGAGTATTTACCTAGAAGTGGAATTTCTGGTGCATTTGGTGATTCTATGTTTAAATTTTGATGAACTGCCATACTGTTTTCCACAGTGGTTACACCCTTTTACGTTCATGCTAGCAATACATTAGTGTTCCAGTTTCTTCACAGTCTCACAAACGCTCATTATTTTGTTTGTTTGTTGTTTTGTAATAGCCATCCTAATGGATGTGAAATGATAATCAACTCTATGTTGAACATTGCCCATAGTGGACATGTGCCACATTTGCAGTGACCCATCATCTTCTGAATGGTTTTTCTAAGCATGAGGGGACTTCCATATTATAAGTTCTGCCTTTGCAATATAGAACTTAGAGTTCAAATCCCCAGCTCCCTTTTGGTTAGAATAAAATCACGTGACCTAGATTCCACTAATCAGATGCACCCATGTAGATTTAAATTTCTAAGTGATGAACAAAACATATAAGTCCTTTTCAACATTTCCATTTTGTTGAATTGCATGGTGGCAATGGAGTGTGACTTTTGGGGGCATTAACCATTGCAATAGGTCCAGTGTAGTCAAGTTCCTGGTATCCAGGGTGACAGTGGCATTTTTTCATCAGGCCATTTCTGCAGCATGATTTTGGATATTGTTCCTGGAAGCTCAGCTTCAAGCCTGTTTCTCCAACCAAAAAAATTCAATCCAGTCTGATTTAAACTTCCCCATGCCAGCAGCTAGGCTTCTGCTTGAGGGGCTTCAAGTGGGGAAAGGGCATTGTCTTCATGCTCACTCTTCCTTCTCTCTTTTTCCTCTAGTCTCAGTTTTTGCAGTGCAAGGGCAGGGAGAATGGATGGAAAAAAGAAAGAACAGTCACCTAACTGGTGCTATTGTAGTCCCCTTTCAGATATCATTTCCCTCTCTGTATTTAGGCACATGTCTAAATACTAATACTCCTGGTGGTAGACATTTTAACATATGAAAGTGGTCAGAAAACCGGAATCTGCAAAAAATGTCATTAAAGAACAAAGGGAGATTCAATAAAGCATGGTTGAAGGCAGTAAGTGGACAACAATCAAACCAGTTTACATTCACGCCCCTCTGAGTTCAGGTTGTCTAACATGCTGATTACTAAAGGTGCAGCCTTTTGAGGGCCCTATTCTTATAAGCGGGTCTTGGTTCAAGTTCTTCACAGCCCCTCAACCCATCTGCTCTGGGAGATCCACTCCACCTTGACCTTTGCCACTGCCCTCACCCAGCTTTGGTCTGTGGTGGAATACCCCACCGCTTCCAGCTATAGGAGTTCCTTATTTGATGGGTCACCCTCTTGGGTGGGGTGCTGGCAAGACAGCTCAAGCCTGGCTATCGTGGATCCACAGGAAGCTTATGCACCTTTGCCCCATCAGATAGTGAGAGCACAGTTTGCTACTCATTTGCATTCTTTCTGCCCTATCATTTTTCTACTCATTTCTTTTTCCCCTGAGCATATAGGGCACAGATCAGCGAGTACACTGTCTAAACAGAACCTGATCTAAGTAATAAGATATCAATAAGACACTTGGGATCTCTGAGAATGATATGTAGAGCCCTTTTTACACTAGGGGAATTTGGAAAATGTCAGCTTCCTTTTTCTCTCCCAAGGGGGAGAGCAGGGAAAAGCCACAGTACTGTCATCTTTCACCAGCAACACTCAACTCACAGGATTCTCCTTTCTCTGATCTTCTCTTACATACTCTGGAGATGGAAGAAAGGGTGGGGCAGAGGCTGGAGTGATGATTGGGGGTTACGAAGCCAATTTGGCCACTTCTTAATAATCCCTAGAAGAATTGCCTGGCCCCAGTTGGTTTCACTTCTCTTCCAAATCTGGGACATTTCATACTTCTTTTATCTCTGGGCAATAGGTCGTATTCCATTCAGCATTCTATTATAACACATTTACTCCCTGGGTATTGGGGGAGGGGGCGGTAAAAGCCCATTATTTACAGTCTTCTTTTAGAATTACATATCTTTGAACATCATCCAAAAGCTATTCCTGGGTCTCCAATGATTTATTTTATCGGTATAATTTTTGTGTCCAGGAGAATTAACTAGCACAGCATACAACTATAGTGCTATACATTGATTCTTAATGAATCCTAGATGAGCCCCATCAAATCCTCCCTGGGATTGCTGGAAACCGTAAAGAGACTACAGGAGACCAAAGGCAAAGATCGATTATATGCAAAGGAAAAACTATCAGAGTGTCAACAAACTTCTCAACAGCATCAACAAAGGCCAGTGAGTAATAGAATAATTATTTCCACATTGGAGGCTAGGGATTTGTTTGTTTCTTTCCTTCCTTTTGCATCTGCCATACACTTGCATACTTCCCAGACCCTCATGCTTGTAACATAGTAATAGTGTAATTTTACTTAGATCAATCATCAATGTTTACATTATTATAAGTATTGTTTGCTTTAGAGTATATGTGACCCCTTTGCCCTCTGAAAGCTTTTAAGAGCTTCTTGTCCCTATTCTTCTGTTATTTCACAATGATATGTCTTGGTATGAGCTTGCAAGTTCTGAAACTTTTAGTCTGGAAACTCACATATTTGAATTCAGGAAATTTCCTTAAATTATTTCTATAATTATTTTCTTATTCATTTTCTTTGTTCTCTCCTTCTTAAATCCCCAATATTCAGATGTTGGCCTTTCTAGGTAGTTTTATAAAATGTTTTATATTTTATATATAAAAACATAAATATATAAATATAAATTTATATAATATAATACAATATAATATAATTTTTTCTCTTATTTTTCTTCTCTTTGCTTTTTGCTCTACTTTCTGGGAGTTTGATTCAATATGAACTTCCAACCTTTCTATTGCATGTTCCAGTTCTACTATCAGGTTTTAAATTTCTAAGAGCTCTTTTATGTTCTCTGAATGTTCCTTTTTAAATAGCATTCTGACCTTGTTCCTGGGATTCAGTATCATTGCTTATCTCTTTGAAGATATTAATAACAGTTTTATTTTGGAGTTTTCTCTTCCCATCACAGTTTAACTTTCCTCCAAGTTGTTCTTCTCTGTTTGTGGCTTGTGTGCTTGATCTTTATCTTGTGTGTTAGAGGCATTCTTCATCTGTGTGGTATAATAACACTGCGTCTCTGCTCATGTTTAATTGTGGCTGAGTGAAAAGCTGATGTGAAGATCTAGTGAGTTTTATTGGGGGGTGATCCGGCTGGGTCATTTGTTGGGGGAAACTCTGATATCAGTATGTGTGAGTTTTTCCGATCAGGCTGGTCAGATCCCCCAGAAGTGACTCTTCCATTCTTCTAATTCTTCTACCTTGAGCGAAAGGATCTTGTCATCACCATTCTGGAAGCTGAGTAGGTGAACAGGGCTTAAAGCCTTCGGTGTCTACATATTCATTTATTCTCCCTAGTGTCAATGTGGTATTCCTCTTTATTATTATTATTATTATTATTATTATTATTTATTTTTAGAGAAGAGGGTCTCACTATGTTGCCCAGGCTGGACTTGAACTCCTGGGCTTAAACAATCCTCCCGCCTCGGCCTCCTGAGCCACTGCACCCAGCTCAGTGTGGTACTGTCGATCTTAATTCATCCTGTGCCCTCCAAGTCCAGGTGACCTCTATTTTACCCTTTCCAGAGAGTAAACATCCATTCTTTGGCTGGGGTGGGGTGATGTTGTCCAGCAGTGTGGAGCGTAGAGGGAATCTAGAAAGCTGGTCCTTCTCAAACAGCTTTTCTAATTCTCCTTATTTTAAGCCTCCCTCTTCTCTCCCATTTCCAGTATTACCTAATGTCACCATTTCCTGGACTCTTGATGATGTTGCAAACAAATAAACAAACAAAACAAAACAAAACTGAACCAGCTTCATATCTGACTGTCTTTGATCTGCTTGTCAATTTTTATTTATCCAACTTCTTTCTAGCCTCTAAAAGTTTGTTTTTGTCTCCTCTCTATTCTCCGTATCCTTAAATGTTCATACATTTCTAAATAATGTCAGGGCACTGCAGTTTTTATATGGTTTCTGGAGAAGCAAAATTTGGATTAGTGTGTTCAATCCACCGTCTTTACTCAGAATTTTAATCTAGAAGTCTACATCCAATTGAAGTATCCTTTGTGATTAATGTTTTCAAAGCCCTCCCCAAAATTGACCCCTCATAGGTCTTTGCTGAAAAAAGTTATGTATTTCAAAAATAAGGAAATTCAACCTTGAAAGAGTGGAATACAGTAAGATGCAAGAATTAATAGACTCAGGAACCTGGTGGAGACCCAATGACGTAGTGATGTCATTGGTCCAGTATGGAAACTTAGCAGAAACGCGGAAGGTGGCCCCCTCCTGCAAGGCATTGCCACAGCAAGAGGAAGAGAAGCTGTTGCAGTCCTGTTGCCTTGTTTTGGAGTGGAGTCTACAGGTGAGGGAACTGAACACTCCCATCCCCACCACCATGGGAGAAATTCTGAGTCCAATGAGTTAAATCTTTAGAAGTCTAACTTGAACCTGCTATGGATGACTGAATCAATAAAGCTTCCACATAATTAACTAAACAAAAAATAGATGTGTATGTAATGTTGCAAAACGGGTAACGTAAAAGCAACCTTTTCAGTTTGGGGAGGATTTATGGGGGCTTCCAGCTATTCATAAAACAAGATGTCCCACTTATGAGTTTTCTCTGTGATTCTTTTTCTCAGAAGACACTTTTATCAGACACAGAGAGACTTGCCCCTCAGCCTATAACTGGGGCCCAAGATAATTTCCTTTAGCCCCTAGAAATATAATCTTGTAAGATGCCTCTTCATATATTCCGTTCCATGTTGTTTGCTCCACCTTAAGTGTCATCAAATAAAGATTTCTATTTTAATCCTGAGACCACATTTTCCACATTACTATTTTTATGCCATAGTTGTTGGTCCTTATAGTGGTATTCACTCAACAGTTTAAATTTTTCTTCTATTCTGATAGAAGCTACAGTTTACTAATGGTCCAATTTGCATTCCAAGTTTCTGTGCCTCCCACCTGCAAAGGCAGGACACTATATAAAAAGCCATTTTGACGGATAAACCATGTTGTCAATTTCAACTACAGGCCTGGACCTGTGAAAAACTTGGATTATTAGAAAATTAATAGTAAATGTTTATATAGTACTTAACAGCATGCCAGGCACTCTTTGGGGCACTCTAACCATATAAACTCAATTAGCACTCATGACCACCCTGTGAGGTAGGTACTATTATTATTTCCATTTTATGGATGAGGAGACTTTGACACAGACAGATCGAATAATGTGCTATAGGTTCGTAGATAGTCAGTGACAGAGCTGCAAGTTGAACCCAGGTAATCTGGCTGCAGAGTCTGTGGTCTCAATGACAAAATTACGCTCCCACTCCTGATATAACACTTTCTTACTCTCTTTATACGGCCCTTTTTTCCTTCTGTTAACAGTAATAGACTTAATTTTGTTGATGATGAATGGATTAAGCCAGTGTGTTCTTAACCCCAGCTCAGGATCACCTTCCAGAGCCTTAAGGAAATATAGATGCTTTGGTTCTGCCACAGAAATTATAATCTAGTGAGGCGCAACCTTTGTATTACAAAGAAACAACTCCACAGATGGTTCTGAGTTGTGGTTTATGGGATTAGGTCATCAAGCCATCTTGCAATGTCTGGTGATAGAGTTTCATCATTATCACCAATTATCTGGGGCTTAGGTACTCGGAAAATCTGAAAGAATTCAGTGACATTTAACATCTTTAAACCCCCAGTGCTTTAGCCCTTTGCAACCCGAGCCTCTGGATTGGCTGTGACACCATGACTCAGCTTCTCAGGGCTAGTGTGTCCTTGCCCACACCCCATACACCTGCTCAGAGCTGACATTCTCTATCTGTCATCCTCCCAGCTGGCGTCTATTCTGTCTCTCAGTGCCCAGGCCTGTGAGGAATATTGCTCCATCCCTGTTCAGTTTAGATCAAATCACACAATCTGTAGATCTGCAGTCTAACAGATTAATAATGTCAGAGATTATGAATCAGAAGCTAAGCTGGAGTTTGACTGATCTCCTTGGAAATGTTTTTGCCTGCAGATGCTTTATTCTTCCCATTTCCATGCCAACACACTCAATCAAAACCTGTAGAGGAGAAAGCATGCCACCTAGGTTTAGCCTAAGTTGTCCACGTGCCTCCCCAGGCTCTGGAGCGACCGTTAGCTATGATAAGTCACATTCCAGTGTCCTCTGCCTCATTCTTAACCACAGCAGATGACACAGAGCCTCAGCTCCCAGAATTTGTGGGGCTGTCCTAGGGTGAACATGTGTGCACATGAACCAGCCTGCACATCCTGGCACTGCCACTGTGCTGCCCATTATGACTGCAATGAACCCTGAAATGCCAAAGGGGTTGTGGTCTATAGCAAAGTGGGCCATGGTGCTGCTCATCTGCTCTCTTTTTAGTACTGTCACAGGCAGTATTAATGTAGGCCACAGACCTATTTGTGGCTCAGTGTTCTGTAGAGATTTAGCAGACTATATTTTTCTGGTTTTCCAATAGCCCAGCCTTTCTCCTAAACCCAGCTGTCCACAGAGCTGGGCCAGGACAGACTCAGGCGGCAGGATCCAACCTGTTTCATAATCTCTATTTCCCTCCAATCTCCAAGGCCTAGTGCCTCCTTCCAGGGGTCAAGTTCTTTCTCTGCAGCCCTGTCTGCTTCTCATGAAAGTAGACTTCTAAGAGTTTGCCTCTCTCCTCCAGTTTGCCAAATGTACCGTTCCAATCCACGACAGCCTGCTTTTGCTTCGTGTTCCAACTCTTGCTCCTCTTCAGCTTGGCTCTGTGCTCCCAAAGCACATCTGTGAAGTTCATTCCCATAAATATCCCCCTGGGTGACCTATAATTTAGATTTAGTTCTTTTCTTCTAATCATAGGTTGCAGCTTAGGCAGGCCCTTGCTTGGGCTATGTGGACCAATGATGATACGCCATTCTGTAGCCTTTCCTTCAGCAAGCATTTATTGAGTAACTACAATTAGCCATGCTCAGAGATGGCACAGGAGCAGACACAAAGATAAAACAGATTTGCTCTCCTCTCTTCCCTTGAAATCTCAGCTTCTCTTGCAGATAACAGAGACATAGGAGGCCACAGCAGGCAGATCATTTGAGCTCAGGAGTTCGAGACCAGCCTGAGCAAGAGCGAGACCCGCAAGACCCCGTCTCCACTAAAAATAGAAAGAAATTAGCTGGACAATGAAAAATATATAGAAAAAATTAGCTTGGCATGGTGGCACATGCCTGTAGTCCCAGCTACTTGGGAGGCTGAGGCAGGAGGATCGCTTAAACCCAGGAGTTTGAGGTTGCTGTGAGCTAGGCTGATGCCATGGCACTCTAGCCCAGGCAACGGAGCGAGACTCTGTCTCAAAAAAAGAAAAAAAAAAAAAGATAACAGAGACATAGACAAAGTCTATTACAAAGTCATACAGCATTCCAAAGCATGAATGTTTGTGTCTGCCTCAAATTCATTTGAAATTCTCACCCTCAAAGTGATGGGATTAAGAGGTGGGGCCTTTGGGCAGTGATTAGGTCCTGGGGGTGGAGCCTTTGTAAATGGGATTAGTCCCCTTATAAAAGAGGTCTGAAAGAGACCCCTTGCCACTTCTACCATGTGAAGATAGAGTGAGAAGACAGCTACCTGGGAGGAAGCAGGCCCTCACAGACACCCAGCCTCCAGAACTGTGACCTATACATTTCTGCTGATTATAAGCCACCCAGTCTGTGGTATGTTGTTATGGCAGCTTGAATGGGCGAAGACACAACATAACACATGCTGCTGCATAAGAAGTCAGACATAGGAGAGTGGACATTTGATTGATCTTGAGACATGAGCAGGAGTGTATTTGCTAGGGCTGCCATAACTAAGTACCACAAACTGGGTGGCTTAAACAGCAGAAGCGTATTGTCTCACAGTTCTGGAAGCCAGAAGTCTGAGATCACAGTGTCAGCAGCTTTGGTCCCTTTTGAAGGCTGTGAGGGAAGATCTGTTTTATGCTTCTCCCCTTGCTTCTGGCCTTCCTGGCCTCAGCTCTGCCTAAGGTAGAGTAAGGAGGCAGGGTATCCGAGAACAGGACATTTCAGAGTGTCTGCGCAAATCCTCCCTGTGTCAGATGGCGGCACAGAGGTCGAGAGGGCCTTGGCAGGAGCCAGAGTTTGGCTCCCATCCCAGCTCTGTACCCTTGGGCACATCACTCCAACTCTCCGCGCCTAGTTTCTTCCTCCATGAATTGACCATGAAACTGCTTTGCACGTCACAGACACTCACAAAACATGGTAGTGTCATCCCTGTGACAAGTCAGCCCAGAAAACTTTGATTTGAAAAAAAAAAAAATCAAAAGGTAGCATTCAAACTGTAGTGAAGGATGTTTGACTCCCAGCTAGGATCCGGAGTGAGCTGATGGAGAAAAGATTAATTGCAGAAAGAAAACATCCATTTAAGTATCTATTTCCTTTTAAATGCTTGCTCTAAAAGAACTACCTTCTTTATGAGTTCAGGTCTTTTGAGTGTGGCAATTTGTACAGCAGGCTATATATTTTATAATAAAAGGGATTTGTAAGAACTGGCTACTCTTGGGCCTTGGTCCCTCACAGCAGATGATTCAGATCCGTGTTGGGCACATGATGCCCCTTGGGGATGAGAGGCAGCCAGTGCTGGGCAGTAACCAAGGGACACCACCGGCCTCGGGGCAGAGCCCGCAGACACCTCCTGCTGGAATGCAACAACTGAGGTCACCGGCAGGACAAGCCACAGAGCCTGGAATTATTTTAGCAGCTCATTTCCACCTGATAGCGGGAAATGAATGGGGCACATTGGGTGTATGTGTAGAGAGAGAGAAGGAGACAACACGAAAGCAAGACAGAGCAAAACACTGAGTGCACTGTTGCAGATTCGGTCTTACTTTTGAATAAAATCCTAAAGAAGTCAGTAAAATTCATATAAAGATATGTTTAAAAGGTTACCAGAAAACACAAAAATTTATAACAGTGGACCAAAATAAATATAGTAATCCATATAAGTCAATGTACATATGTAATGTGATTCCAATAAATAAATCAAACATTAAAAAAACAACAATGACTGAGCACAGAGTGACAGTTAGAGGCAGAAGTGAGCCCAGTCAGAGTGCATCAGAGCGAGAGAGACAGGCAAAGACAAAAATGCAAAGATAATGCTTTGGCACAGATTAGAGAAGACCCAGGTATTAAGAGAAGAAAAAAGATATCTATTCATTTTATTCAAAAAGATATAGAAGAGAGAGAAACAAAGTATAATGATAAAAAGAATATTATCAATATTATTATTAAAAGCCTAACAGGTCTTAGAGTATATGAAATTCTTTCCACGTACCCAAATATGGGCCAATTTGGAGGCTTCTCATCCTGTCCCTGCCACTTAGGGACGTGTGGCCTTGGTTAAAAGTCACTTAGACTTTTCATGCAGTTTTCTCTTTTATAGAAGGGGACTGCTCCCGTGTGCCCAGCCGCCTCCTCTTGAGGGGGGTGCAGTGGGGCCCCCCACTCTCTATCTCCATGGTTCTTTCTCAGTGCTGCAAACTACAGCTCAAGAATTGAATTTAACTTCCCAACAGGTTTTGTTCTACCCCCGCAGGGATTTAAATATAATGTTTTAATTCCTTGCCAGCATCTGAAAACCAGGAGCTACTACACAAATATCTGGATGTTGGGCTTCTTTTGCAAAATGGGCAGATGGAGCAGAGCTCGTCCCTGTGATGCCCTTTAGTTGGGCTTGCTTGCTCCAGTTCACCACAGTCCCCATCACTCCCTATTACCTGCCCCACACCAGATCACTTCATTCATTTACCTGACTTCCCTGGCCCCTGGGCTTTTTATGTTTGCAGCCCTTGTTCTGTCTCATCCACATGCGTCATTGCTGGCAGGCCAGTCTCCTGTCACAGAGGCAGAGGATGTGTCTTGTTCACCCCTGGCTCATAGTAGGTGCTCAGGAGATGTTTGTTGAACTTACCATGAGATGACACTACATGAGAATGACAAGAAAGGAGAGAGAACAAACATGAGGGAAAGTCGGCGATCGAGACAGCCACCACTTTGGCCAGGCTCAGAGCCACGTTCAAGGATGCAATCATACACACTGGCCGGCTTGCTGTCTTCCCACGGCTGAGCTTGCTGCTTCTAATGCCTCGCCCGGCTCTGAGGGGAGACACTGGATAGAGAGGGACAGGACGTGGACACCTGTGAGGAGTGGCAGTTTCACCTTCCTCTTACAAGCAAGAATTTGGAGATCTCCAGGCTGAAAGTGGCACAACAAGAAGCAAGCCCCTCGTGAAGGGTACCTGAGGAGATCAGGGCAGGGGTGACAAAGAGCAGAGAGGACGTCCAGGCTCTGTGGGAGGCGGGCGTTGTGTAGGCACCGACAGAGCAGGGCACTGCGCCTGTGTGTGCTGCAGGCAGCTCGCGTCGGGAGAGCCAGGCCTGTGTAAAGAGGCTGTGTTCGGGGAGGCAGTGTCGTGTGTAGCCAGAAGAGTTGGGCATCTGGGATCAAACCCTGGCTACATGCTGGCTGGACGTGCAACTTTGAGCAGGTTAACTGACTCTCTCTTGGGCCTGTTTCCTCTTCTGTAAAATGGGAACAATAAGGATATTCTCCTTATAGGGATGTTGCACGGATGAAATGAGATGATGCATGTTAAGTGCCTGGCACATATTTGCTTAATGAATAACACTATCTGTATTGTCATAGTTTCCTACAGCTGTCAGAACAAATTGCCACAAACTGGTGGCTTAACACAACAGAAAGTTATTCTCTCACAGTTCTGGAGCCAGAAGTCCAAAATCACGGTGTCTGCATAGCTACAGCGCTCTGGGCCTCTGGGGGAGAAGTATTTGCCTCTGCCAGCTGCCGGTGGCTTCAGCCATTCCTTGGCTCGGAGCTGCATCACTCCAGTCTCTGCCTCCATCTTCACATGCCTTCTCCTACACGAGTCTGTCACTTCTGTGTCTTAGAAGGACACTTGCCATTGATTTAGGCCCCACCTGGTAATCCAGGATGATATTATCTCAAGATACCTAATTTAATTATGTCAGCGTAGACCCTTTTTCCAGATAAGATCATGTTCACAGGTTCCAGGATGTAGACACATCTTTTGGGGAGGACACCTTTCAACCTATCATAATACCTAAGTACTGAATGCTTTGCATAAGCCAGAATTTTACATGCATTATTTGATCATTTGATGAAGCTAAATCTTGGAGGATAGCATTCCAGGTTCCTTGGGGCCTGATCCTGTTTTCCCAAGTGATAAGGGAGTGCCATAACCATGTGGGCTCCATGATTAGTGACCAAAAGAAGTGGGTGGACGCACATAATTTCTAGATTCTCTAGATTCCTTCCTTGGGCCTCTCCCTGTCCCCGATTTAGTCCACAGGACTCAGTCCTTTCTCTGCAAAAGGCCTGTGATGGACACTGATGTGAAGTCCAGATCCCCTTTCAAGGAAAGACTTGTCCCAGCTGCTGGGAGTATTGTCATCAGCCTTCAGCTGGTGGCCTTTGTGGATCCTCCTCAGTAGAGAGAGCTGCCTCCTGGAGATGACTTTTGTCCCAAGATGGGCAACGTCCAGTGACTGAGGGAGGCAGCAGTACAAAGGTCCAGTTGTTTCGGCTGAATGTGGGACAAGTCAGGTGGGCCATTTTAACTCCAGAGTTCCCTGTGGGGTTGGAAGAGGCTTCATAGGACTTGCATTGCAATGCCACTTCTCCCTCGGCCCACTCTGCTTCCTCTCCCTCCCTTCCATGAGTGCCGATTCCAAGGGCACCCCTGATAGACACCCTGACACTAAACTCCAAATCAGAGTCTGCTTCCCAGACACCCTAACCTGTGCCAATGTCTAAGGATCGTATGTTCTTGGGATCACACAATTATATGCAAAGTAGAAAACTTACTCCTAGTTTATGTATAGTGATTCTGTTTCCCAGAGGTGGCAATAAGCCATGTCATCTTGAAGTTTTAAATCATATTTAAAATATTTTGGAGATCTCTTCGGGGCTTTGCAGTCTTTCATTTTCCTATGACTTGTAACATAAAACATGAATCTAAGGGAATTCTAAAACTTTGAAATACTACGGAACCTGGAGACAGGAGCACCAGTTTGATAGTTGCTGAAAACTTGCTTGGTTGAAAATAGTGTTTTTAGGTTTCAACTGAATTCATATTTATCTTTGAATTTTTAATTAACTAATTTGATGAAGCCCACTAGATATTTAGCACTGTCTGTGAGCAAGAAGACAAAAAAGAATGTAAGACAAGGGGAGACGGGTTTGTTGGGTTGATAAAATAAGCTTTTGGAATAAAGCAGATCTAGGTTTGAATCTTGTCTCTAGTACTTGCTGTTGTTGGGCTCTGCACCTCAGTTTCCCAATCTATTAAATGGGAATAATAAACATATCTACCCCACAGAGTCTTTGGGAAAGTTAAATGACATTAACTATATAAAACATTTATAATTATAAACACAATAAATTGTTCATTATTATTATCTACTACCCAAGGCAAAACATATAAACACACACATACACCAAATAGTATACACTAAATACATTTTAGATTATTTGAGTCACTGCTTACAGAAAACTCATGAAAATTTGTACAAACTTTTAAAGAAGGGTCCCAGATATTTTTTCCTTATTAGAGAGAAAGCTAGTAAATTTCTGATACTAAAGGTGATATCTGATTGAAGACCTCACTAGGCAGCGAGGCCCGTGGCTCTTTGGGGAAGAACATTTCAAGCAGAGGGAAGGAAACAGCGAGTGCAAAGTTCTGAGAGGTCAGCTGGACGGTGTTTGAGGATGAGACAAGAGGAGTAAGCAGGGCAGTTGAGGTCAGAGAAACTGGCAGGGGGTCGGGGGAGAGTAGGTCTTGTAGGACCCGGTAAGTCATTGTGAAGACTTGGGATTTTGCTAAATGATTTGGGAAGTTGTTGGGTCTTGAGCCAAAGAGTGATATGGCCCTTGTTCCATATTCAAAGGATGCCCCTGACTACTGTGTTAAGAATGGAGTTGGGGCAGGCAAGGCAAAAGAATGAGACCCAGCTTTGGAGGCCACTGTGGTATCCCACGCTAACAGTGATGGCAGCTTGGATCAGGCATCACCACGGACATGGACTATGGTCAGCACCTGCTGTTTTTTGAATCCTGAACTGATAGGAATTGGTAATGTCTTGAGAGGAAGAGATGGGCTCAGGATGCCTGTGTTTTCTGTCCTGCACCACTGGAGGAAAATAGTTCTTTTAACTGAGATGGGGAGGCTGCAGGAAGGGCAGTTTTGGGAAGGAATATGAGGCGTTCATGTTGGGACCCATGAAGTATGATATAGCTTTGAAACATCCAACTGATGGCCAATTATTGAGGTGGCACTGAGTTCCAAGAGTCTAGCATTAGTGAGCAGTCTGGGCTAGAAATATAAATTTGGGAGTTATCAGCCTATATTTGGTATTTAAAATGATGACACCAGATGAAATCACTGAGGGAGTGGGTAGAGACAGAAGCAGGAAATTAAAGGGCAGAACTTGGAGACACTCCAGTGTTACGGGGTCATAGAGAACAAATAGCAAAGGAGACCAAGGAAGATCTGCCAGTGAAAAGGAAAGCCTGGAGTCTGGAAGCCAGGTGAAGACCTGCAAGTAGGGCTTTGGTGGCTGAACAGGAGTTTGCTAGGCCAGTGATTCTCAAAGTGTTGTCCCAGACCAGCTGCATCCACAGCAGCATCCGGAAACTTGTTAGGAGTGTGCAGAATCTCAGGTCCCCGTCCAGATCCACTGGAACAGAAACTGTGACCTTGAAGCCCCCCAGGGGATTCTGATGCACCCTAAAGTTTTAGAACCACTGCCCTCTTCGCAAAATTGCCTACACAAAATTATAAAGAGAATAAAGGAGGAGGAGGAGAGGAGGAAGTACTCTTTACTGGAAGAAAATATTGTTGGATACCCACCTAGCGCTCAAAGCAAACTTGTAGCAAATAGGTTCCTCAGAAGTCACCCCCTGCCCAACACCACCCCCCACACCCTCCACATCCCAGTTTAGAACCCTCTGCTAATCAATCTACCATGGCGCTTTGGACAGAGGGAATGGTGAGCACCAGGCATGCCACACATTCCAACGGCTCAAAAGAGGGGTGGTATTCCAGGGTTAGCATTACTGGGCTGAAACTACTGAGATATAAAGCTCATTCCACCCAAGTGTTTCCAAATTTTCCTCTCGGCTGTCCTAGGAGAATTGCACCCTCTTCCATTCTGGGGAGAAGTTAAAATTAGGGCCAGCCCTGCGGGGCTGACATGCCAGATGCCGGGAGGCTGTCCCCAGAAATAAGCTGGTTCCCACCGCGGATGGGCGGGGCGGGCGCCTCCTGTCCCAGCCCAGCGGAGAGGCTCCTGGAAGGCCTGCCCCTTCCAAGTGTCTGCAAGGGGTCTGGTCCCAAGCTTTAAAATCCTGAGAAGGCACTGCGTGCGGGCCTCTCTTCTCCCAGCCAGTCGTGGCCGGCCTTTCAAAAGTGTGCAGTTGTCTCCTCCCTGCCCCGGCCCCGTAGTCGCCCAGGACCAGCTGGCGGCGGTGTGACCCGCGGCTGCAGCTCAGCGCCGCGGCGCTCTGCATTCGGGCGCCTCCAGCGCGCGGCTCGGCTGCGGGAGCCGCTCTGCAAAGTTGGGCAGCTCCAAGCGCACGTTTTGCCTGCCTCTCTGGGTCCCCGGGTCTCCGGCGCCCCCGCCCCCCACGCATCCTTTCACCAGGAGCAGCCTGTCCCAGCGGGGTGGCAGCTTGCACCCCTTCCCAGCCTTTCTCCCTGAAGCGCGACCATGCTGTTAAGGGTCGTCCTCCTGGCGGTGCAAGGTAAGGCCTGAACCTGGGGACGCCCCCGGGGGGCGCTCTGGCGACTCGCTCTGGCTCCTGCTGCCCCGGATGGCCGGGCTGCCCGGGCTGGGCGGTCCGAGGGCGCCTCGCGGTCCCCCTCCGCCGCCGCTAGCCTCCCTCTCCTGGCCAAGGCGAGTGGGGTGGGCGTGGGGTCGCGCAGAGTGGGCGCCGGGAGTGCGTGTCGGGGGCTGTAGTAGCGCATTCCCCTCCCGCCCTTGCTGCACGCCCTCCCCACGCTTTCGCCAGCTCGTCTCCCCGGGGCGCCCCAGCCGGTGCAAACGCTCGCGGACGGGAGCCCAAACTGAACTGAAACTCGCTTTGTGCCCGCAGCCCTGCAGCTCGCTGGTGCCCTGGACCTGCCCTCTGGGTCCTGTGCCTTTGAAGAGAACACTTGTGGCTTCGACTCGGTGTTTGAGTTTTTGCCGTGGATTTTAAATGAGGAAGGTAAGGTGGCTCCGTGGAGAAGAGCCCTAGGTGAACTTTTGTCCTCGCTGGTTGGGCTTTTTTTTTTTCCCCACATGGATAATGTTATCTTGGAGTTAATTCCCCTCGGCAGGAAAAACGTGAGTCATGGATCCTCCTCCTAACCCTCAGCCGTGCTGCAAGGGATGGCCAAGGAAGAGACCCGAGGCTGTCTTTGTTTACCTGGCCTGTGGGCAGAACCTCTGAGAATTTGCTCCCCACCCCATTGCTCCTTAGTGGAAGAAAGAGAAAGAGAACAGCTAGTGATTGTCACCCACCAGCTGTGTGGCTCCTGCAGGTCATCAGCCTTTCTGGTCCTCAGTAGACATGTGTGAGCTGGGAGATTTGAATAGCACTAGTCCAGCTTTGCAGAAGTCGTTCCATAATTCTGCAACAGGAACTCAGTGCTAAGACCTCACGTTTACCTTGTGACTGATAGTGTTTTTGCTGCATGATTTCATCCTCGCTCCTGTTTATAATCCAGCACTGGACAAAAGAGGAAACTGAGTCCACTATGGAATGCCTGAGGGCACTCAGCAGGTGGACATTGGTCACTGCCTCACTACACCATATTGTTTGGGTCCCAGGGAGAAAGCGTAAGTGTGAGGTCTTCAGAAGTGTCTTCTTAACTTCATTTATATAAAGAGAAAGTGGTTCTCAGTACCCAAGGGCAGGCACTGGGTGTCTTCTCCTTCCCTTTCTCTCTCCCTTGTGTCACCATCATTTAGAAACCTGATGCCCCAGACCATCTGGACTGGAAAATAGCCTCCTTTAAAAAACACTGCACCATAAATGAAACCAGCTAAACCTCCTTCCCCACTCAATTGATCTGGAGAAGGATGGAGCCCAGAACCTCTGGTTAGATGTATGAATTTGTCTCCACAGCTCACTCTGCCCCGCGGTTCTGCTCAGGGTTTTGTATATGTTAGCCTCTCTTACCTTTACAAGTGCATAATGTTAGCCCCATTTTACAGAGGAAGAAATCTCAGTCTTAGAATATTCAAATGGCTGGTTCATGTCACACAGGTGTCACTGAGTGGCCAACTCTGAGCTGTCTAGTTAGGAGAAGAAACAGGAAGGAACTAATTCAGTAGTAATCTTCATTTATCTCCAACAATTGCCAACTCTTGCCCACTACAGTGTACTTAGGGGTAGCTAGGAAGGGGCAATTCCTGATTTGTTATCAGAGGGATTCCTACCTTGCTGATGGCTTTAGGAAAGCCTATTTAGTGTCACCACCCCACCTTTCCCTGTTCTGGTTGTGGGGGAAGCATTTTGGGAGATGGCCTTGCGTATGCCACGAGACTGGCTTTGGAGAGCATTATTCTCTAACACAGTGCTTCTCAAACGTTACCTGCATCGGAATTACCTGGTGGGTGTGTTAAGATACAGGTTGCTGGGCCTCACCCACTAAGTGTCTGGTTCAGGGGGTCTGAAGTGAGGCCTGAGAATTTCTAGCAAGTTCCTAGAGGCTGCTGCTGCTGCTACTAGTCTGGGGGTCACGCTTTGAGATCCCATGACTTCCACAGTGTATGTTTACACACATGCACACACACAAACACACACACATATACCCTTCTGTACTGTGGGTCCTCAGCAGAGCCAGGGCTGGGGTGAAGGAGCCACTTGCATGACCCTGAGCATGAGCAGCTCCTGGCTTGCCTCACTGTAGTGCTGGCCCTGAGAAAAGGAAGCTCAAAGCAGTCCCTGAGCCCCCACCCCCAGCCCTCTGTCAGGATGGGGGCCTCTGGGTCAGTGGGCATGCCACAGCCTGCTGAATGCAACCGCCTCCCAGACCCACAGGAAATGCTCTCTGCTGAGTTGGCACCTCTGCCCAGCATGGCGGTTAAACAGTCCTCCTTCAGGGAAAACAGGAAGATGCTGATAGGAAAAGGTGATTACAGTTTAATAGTATAATGAAGGCACTGTGGCTTTGCTTTTTGCTTTCTTTCTAACAGCCACTGCTTTCTGGCTCAGGATTGGCACTACTGGCTTGGCTGGAGAAAGTTATTTCATTCTCCTCTGAGCTCTCCAGGGTGGAGCAGGCAGGTTAGGCTTCAGTTGTTACAGATCTGGTTTTTCAAAGGCCAGAACTTGGACATAACGGTCCACTCCAGACTCCAGGGCAGTGTGCCGGTTGCTATGGTTGCCTGCTGAGAAGCCATCACCAAGAATTTCCTCTATAAACCCATTTCTAGGTTGGTAAATTAAAGATAATAAAATTATTCCAGGCTGAAATCTGGCAAGCTGTTCACGAGCCTCTCTGCAAATTGATGTCATCTTGCCGCAGAAACCCTTTGAAACTGGTTCCATCCACCTCCATGTGTTGGACCCACCACAGAAAGTTGTGGGTTTCAGAGAATTTCGCCTACAAGTACTAGGAACACAAATGGCATTTCCTATATGTCCTTGGTCAATATGTTAATTCACAGGGGAGAGAAAGGTGCTAAAGCCCAGTGAAGGGAGTTAAGTTGGAAAACAATCTGCAAATTAGAATTTCATCACAGGAGGATCAAACATGGGGGTAGGTGTAAAAGTCACCTTGTCTCTATATATGTCCCCTCCTGCCTGAAATTCTATTTGAGATTCACTCCTTTGGTTTATTTGGAATATGAAGTCCCTAAGCATCTCTGATTACAGTTCCAGTGTCCCTCGTTCATGGCTGTTTTGAAATATGCTTTGTCTCCATTGGACACAGGATCAGGTAAATTTCAGCCGGACAGCGTATTATGTCCGGAGGGTCCCCCCAGGCAAAGGCGGTTGCAGTGGTCCAGGTGACCACACACTGCAGTCCAGCTTTGTCTTTCGAGTTTTGCCAGCGGTTGCCCTGCTTCCTTGATTTCCCTCTATGTTTTTTGTAGAATATTTGTATTTTCCTGACATCAAGAGAAATGAGATTATATCAGACTCAAATTTGAACTCACTTCTATATCTTAGATTTGAATTAAATCCAGGAAAGAAGGGATCTATTTTATCCTATAGAAATCATCTTCCTTCATTCATTTATCCTATAAAAAAATTCAGCTGTGATTGATTCATTCACAGTTCAGAGAATCTTGGAACCCCTTTGAGTGATGGTGCTCCACTGAATTGAGACTGTTCCTTCCGTTTTCCTAATGCCAGCTGTGGGGGCAGGAGCCCTTCGGCTGAGGATTCTTGGAGACCATGCGGTTGGGCACGTATCCGAACAGTCACAATTTAAAAGAGCCATTGAGTGGAGTTTGGCTTCACTCTCATTTGGGGGCATTGTGGCTTAGCATCTTTTACCTGACCCTATGAGGAAGCCATTGGAGGAACTTAGGAAGGAAGGAGGGGAGGTAAAACCAAATTCAGATGCTGCTCCTTAACGATAAGTTTGGAATGCTAAGCCACCTGGGAGGGGAAGGCAGCTGCGGAAAGGTGTCAGGTTAAGATGAGGTAAAAAGGGAAATTGAAAGCACTTGTAGGGAAGCCCAACATTGCTTTTCCACAGTAGGGGCTGGGGTGTGAGAAATTGCCTAATACAGGAAAAGTCTGGATGGTTTTTGTATCTTGGAGCAAGTGATAGCATCTGAGGCAGGCAGGCTTCGGGGCTGGACGTAGCCAAGGGGTGGGTCGGGCGTGGTAGAGTATACTGAAATCACGTTGTAAGTGCATGTGTGTCTCTTTCTGATACCCCTTCCTTCACCCAAACTCGTCCCTTCTCTTTTAAGGACACTCTTGGCTACTTGGCCATCTGCGTTTCGGTTCTGCACTCAGTCATGTGCCAGTTATTATTAACAGTGATAAATCCCGCCTGGTACTTCTTGAGGCCCAGCTGGAGCCACAAGTCTGGCCAGGACCCCAAGGGGAATTCCTGGGAGAGAAGGGCTAGTCCTCTCCTTCCTGTAGATTACAGCTCCTGTCCTGACTTTGGGGGGCTGATTCAACATCCCACCCTCACATCACAAAGTTCATAAGGCAATTCTTGTCTTCAGGGGCTGCTTGATCCTGCATGGTCCCTGCTGGTTGTTCTCTTTGGAGCTCTCTAAGCAGAAGTGCAATGCCCCACTGTGTAGAGACTGGAAACCAGCACAAGTCTGGGGGGTTCCTTGGATGCCTCTGGGAGAGATGGTCTATGCCAAAAATTAGGCCAAGTTGTCCTACAGTATCATGTGCCCTTCCCTGGTGCTGCCCTGGCTACTACTACTGTCCTGTTGAGCATGGCTGTCATGTGCTGTGCCCAAGAACAGCCTGGCTTCTCCCTGGCTCTGCCTGGAAGCCCAGATCCTAGAGCTGGGCCTTGGGGGTCATCCAGTGCAACCTCCTTATGCACAGAACATGTCTGGGCAGCCCTGGGGTGGGGCCTCATCTCCTTGGCTCTCCACGGGTTCTTTCCTCCAGCAGTGCTGCCTCTCTGTGAACATCCCTGTCTCCCCTGAGACCTGGACTCTGCAGCTAGCTTTGTTGTGTTGGAAACTCTTCATCAGAGAGCTAATTATATTCCAGACATGTGGAAGAATTCAGATTCCAAAGATGCAGCGCTTTGGGCCTAGCAAACCCACAAAACACTACTTATTATGCCATACCGAGTAGCATTTATTCACTCTTTCAGATGTGTAGGGATCCTACCTGGCTGTGATCTTCAGCATATAGAAAAGGGCGTGGCACATAATGGATGCTCACTATATATTTGTCGAATGAATGAATTCCACGAATGAATCCAGTATTAGATCATGAAAATGTTCTTATGCATTTTCCTACATGCTCCTGGTTCATTCTACCCCTTCAAAGGTAGTTCCTTATCATGAGCAACAGCTTAAGCCTAGGGGTTAATACAAACTCTGGAGCTGGACAGCTCGAATTAGACCCCAGGCTCTGCCCTTTCAAGCTGTGTGGACTTGAGCAAGTTATTTATCCTCTCTGTATCTCAGTTTCTTTGGCTATAAAATGGAGATAGTAGAGGTACCTATCTCATAAGATTGTTGTGAAGATTATAATACATTTAACACATGGTGAGCACATTATATATATATATATATAACATATATATATATATAAACTGATGTTATTCTTACTCTTAGTGTTACTAGATTAGTATTTTATCAACATTATAAACATGACAAATAAACATTAATTCTTCTAATTCAGACAGCTTTCCAACACAGCTCTGGGGAGATAAGGACAATGTAATTTTCTTTTGCTTATAGTTTTGCCATTTCTCCTCATTTGGCTCTAGTGTAAGCATCGGTGAGCCTCTTCTCACTTTTGTGTGCCTGAACGAGGTGTGGATATGAAGTAATAAGACTGAGTTTCACACTTAGCATATGTACTCCCAATGAAGTATACTTTTTTCTTTATAAATTACTGGGTTTTGCCAGTAGTGCTTTGCTTTCTGCCTCATCAGTCTCCCACCCCAGCTGGTGGTTCCCCACTTCTCTGTCCCTTATAGTTGGTACCTCAGCATCAATCGGCTCCATTATTGGTGGTGCTGGTGCCTTCTATGAGACCCCCAGCTAAACTGATCTCTCATCCTCTAATCTCTTGGGCAGGTCTTTAACCCTTGGCCTCCTTGTCAACCAGTCTGTGTCCTCGAGTTCCCTCGTGTGAGCCCTCCACTTGGGACTTAACCTGCCTGGGTAGTGATATCTGCCTGCTCCTCCCTCTTTGACTGACTTTTCTGGATGTAGAGTCTGTCTGACTAACGTCCTTTTATCAAGGCCAACACCCAGTCTGGGCTCCTCCCTAGTTGGATTAGACTTGCTGAATGGGAAGTTGCTACCCAGTTTCCAGCCTGATCCCCAACAAGACACCTGGGGATTTTTAGGATGTTTCCCTTCTCATAATTGCAGAAGTCAGACAAGGTCACAATATGTTGGAGAAAAAAAATAATTTCTTGTCATAGGACTTTATGCTTTTGTTGCCATCTTCAAACCTTTTAGCCTACAGTTACCATGTTTTGTGACTTGCATCTTAGGATATAGTATTCATAAAAAGTTCTGGTTCTTAAAATAGCAGAAGCTCTTTTGGTAGGTCACCCCAGCACCAATCCCACCTGTCTCTCTTGTTAAACTATATTTGGTTTGTAAGGGTGAAATCCATTTATGTTAATAGAGGTGATGGGCATCTCAATAAGCAGAGCCAGTGGGCAGCTGAACATGTCTTGGGCAGCCTTGCTGGTCAACCCTGCTTTTCACATCTGACAACTATCCCAGTACTCTCCCTCAATTTTTTTATGCTTGTCCTAATCAACTAAATCATATAAATGTATTTATGCATTCAGGTCTAGGTTGTGTTCAATTCAGGTCTTGGAGTGTTTCGTTACATATTCAGCTATTTACCTCTCTGTCTATCTTAGAAGAAGGTAGTGCATCACACAGAATAGATTGCTAGGAGGAAGTTATTTAGGAGTAAGGAACTGTCGCAGTATATCAGAAGTTTCTATCATATGAACAACCTTCTGTTTCACCTATGCAATTGGTCTCAGTCCTGGCTGGACATTAACAACCACACAAAAAGTTTTTTTTTTAAATAGCCATGTCCAGCTCCTACCCCAAGAGACAGTGATTTATTTGACCAGAAAAGGGGCCAGACTTGGCATTGATAAAAAAAAAAAAAAAAAAAAACACATTAACAAAGAAACCTACTCCCTAGGTGATTCTAATGTGTGTCCATAGCTGAGGACTATGCACTGGGATGCCTACCTACTCCCTGGCCCCTCCAGATGTAAGAAAGAAGAAATGCCCTCTTGTTAATCGTCCTTTGATGATTAGCAGTTGCCCACAGGGTAAAGTGCAAACTGCCTAGCTTGGCATTCAAGGCCCTTCATGATTTATCCCAAACTGTAATTCTACTCGTCCCTCCCATTAATCCCTGATGTACTGGTCACTGTTCTACTCTTCTTTCCCATTATTCCCTAATGTGCTGGTCACTCAACATACCCTTTACTTTCTTGTCTCTTAGTCTGTGTACACTGTCTCTACACCTGTACAATCCTTATTTTTTATTCCTCTTTCCCATCCTGGCCTATTTAAATGCTATCCATGCTTTGAGGTCTGGCTCTTTCTTAAAACATTCCATGATTTTCCCAGGTGAAATGAACCTCTCCTTTCCCTCCCTGCCCATGGCTTGCACTTCCCACTCTGTAAATCTGATTAGCATCTCCCTTTTGGAATCTCCATCCCATCACCTCATCAGACTATTACATCTTTGGGATCAGGGATCACATCCTTTCTACGACACCTGACAAACAGAATATGGTATAAACAAACACTTTGAATTTAATCAATCTCTAAAGCCCTTGTTGAGATTGATTGAAAAAAAAAAACAAAAAGAAAACCTTTAACATTTTTTTCTGTAGTGAAAGAGGTTGTGTTTAATAATCCTTCCTACCATAGGATTTCAAAGACTTTAGAGGCTTATGTTGTAATTTCCAAATAGGACAGGGAAGCGGTATTACAGCTGGCCTCACCAATACATGGCCTGTTTCATCCCTGACATGCCAATGGGGAAATAGCTCTTGGATTATTTAGCCATCACGCTGCCTGAGTGCCTTGATCCTCTGCCATCACCAACAATCACAGTGCAACCTTGAGAGTGGAGCTGCTGGGTCTGAAAAGTATTTTTTGGCGAAAGATTGTCAGACTTTGAACTAGCTATTGAGGGCGGGTGTTTCTAAGGCACTCAGGTGTGAGCTATCAATAGTACCTGCCTTCATGGTTAAAAGCGGGTAAAGATATCTGTGTGCTCTGGGAAGAGGTTCTTGCATACAGATATAACAGATGGAGAAACCAAAGGATCAGGTTTGTGATTCAGTGAGATCTGCCAGAATATTTGCTTTCTCTACTTTGTGAGAAATTTGTGTGTGTTTGGGGGATTCTAAGGCTAAAAATAAGATAATAAAACAAAACGAGTGGTGTCCTACTGTACCTTCATAGCATCATGAAAAGCTGCTAAAGAATATTCATACTATGAACAAGCACTGAAGTGCCTACTATCCATCAGGCACTATGTCAGTAGCTGGAGGACATACACGTGAGTGCACAGTACATGGAGTACATAGCCCCGGTCTCCTGCCAATCCAGGAGACAAAAATCTGTAATTAATGGCAGAGAGTAAAAGGAGTTGTGTGCTAGTCAGGGATTTTCATTGCAAACAGCATAAGTGGGCTGTTTAAATCAAACAGAAAAAGAGTTTTATTGGAAGTGTCAGCTCTCAGAATCAGCAGGAAGTCACGAGAGCTATATCTGGGCAAGATAATAAAGAAATGCAAGATGAAGGCAAGATCCTTCTGGAAGAACCATCTGTGTGACTCTGCCACTGAGTATTTGTTACTCCGCTGCTGGACCTGCCTGTTCAGTGGCTGGCGGGGAGGTAATATTGGCCATGGGAGGCTGGTTAGGGGGCTCCCCAGGGGCCTAAGTGAGCGATGACAAGGGCCTGAATTAGGGCGGGGGTATTAAGTTTAAAAGGGAAGGGGTAAATAAGGCACCATAACGGGGATTAAATTGGCAGGGTTTGAGGATTCATGAGTGGGAGTGAAGACTCAAAGGAGAGTGACTCTGGGATTTCTGGTTTGGGCAGCTGCTTGGTTGATGGTGCCAACAGGTGAGAGCATTTCAAGAGGAACTGGATGTTTAGGGTAGAAGAAGATATATGACAGGTTCTGAACTGCCTGGGAAACAACCAAGTGGAGGTTTCTAGCAGCTCTTTGATGCAAGAATCTGAAGGCCAGGTATAATCTGGGGAGGACTGTGGTCATGGGAACCTTCAGCATAAAAATCGTGGTTACAATCTTGAGCAGAGATGGTATCACCCAAGGAAAAGGTAGAAAGTAATAACAGCAGGAGGCCAAGTATGAAGCCTTAAACTTGCAATTAAGGCTTCGGCTTAGCAAGGGGTCAGGGACACAAGAGAAACAGAAGGAACCAGGCATGCTTGAGGAGAATTAGGAAAGTGAAGGGTCACAGAAGCCAAAGGAGTTAGGAGTCTCCAAAGGAGGATGTGATCAGCAGAGTCCCGTGCATTAGAGAGGGTGGACACAGTGGACTTGGCCATTGGAATTGACAATTAGGAGGCCACTGGTGCTTGAATGAATGCAGTTTTGGTGGAACGATGAGGGGAGAACCAGGCTGCCCTGGGTGGAAGAATGAATGGAAAATGTAGACGGTTGGTAGAGATTTCTCAGCAAAGATGTTTGGATGTGAGAAGAAAGAGGGTCAACCATACCTACAAAGAAACTTGAGGTGAGAGTTTTTGTTTTTGTTATGTTTTGTTTTGTTTTAAGACTTGTTTATGGTGTGAGAGGAAGGGACCAGCAAAGAAAGAAGATTGAAAAGGTGGTGGTGGAGTTGGGGGAGGCTTCCTCACTAGCTCTGGATTAGACCCAATTTCTACTTTGACAATTCAGAAACATGAATTTCTTTGGTCCATGTAACCCAAGAGCCCTGCACTGAGTGGCTGAGGGCACTGGAATGTCCACTTTGAAATATGTGTGATTGTATTTCTGCTGTAAATGCAGAGGAGGTAGGAGATTGGGCTGAATCTGTGGTAATTATGATGTGTCCTGGAATTTTCCCATTAAAAAACACAAACAAATCTTTCACAAGCTGCAGGAGAATGTTTTAGGTCTAAGGGAACTTGAATGCATAGCATATCCTGTTTCTGTTATAGAAGTAGATCCCAGGGAGAAGTGTGAAGTGAAACTTAACGAAATAGTCACACAATAGCTTCCTAGGCAGCCATGGTCCGTGATCTACATATAGCATTAAGCAGTGCCTGCCAAGCACATTCATTGTCATCTTCTCTAGCCTTTACAACAATCTTGAAGGTGGTCATTATGAACATTTTATAGATGAGAAAGTGTGAGGCACTGTGAGATTAGGATGACATGCCCAAAGCACTGCAGTTAGAGAGCAGGAGAGTGGACACATCAACCTAAGCCCACCTGGCTTCAGCTTCCCCTGGTCCTAGGCTGCCTCCCACAAGTGAGCAGAATGATGCCTTTGTTCTTCCAGATGTCAACACCAAGGAAGACAGACTTGCATGGTTTATGTTTCTCTAGACGAAGTGGGAAGCCTCGGCCCACATCATCAATTTTGATGATGTCCCAACGTTAGAACTCCTTCCCTGAGTTCTAGCCCCCAGCTACACCTAGAGTGTTCCCCATGCATTGGCAAGCCTTCGGCCTTTGGAAGGCATCAAGAGACAGGGAGATGTAATTTTTACTTCTTTTTTCCATAACAGATTATAGTTTACTCTGGGAACCATTTGAAGGATTCTCTTCTCATTCCTCAGCATAATCTTGGAAGAAAACTTCAGGAAAAATTTACAGCTCGACCTAAAATAATTTGGCAGTCTTAAGGAGTATTCCTAACCTTCAAATTCATCTATTCCTACTGTGAAAGAATTAAAAGAGTACACGGATAAATGTGTTTTTGCAAGCTGGTTGCCCCTCTAGACAAGCATTTTGGTACTTATTCATTCTATTACTCTTAACAGAATGGCAATGTTTCTATACAGCTAGGTGATATATAACTTAGCTAGATGCTTAGAGAAATTTCCATTCCTTATTTGAAAAACTTTTGCCTCACTGCCAAGGAGAGTTGAAGTGTTATTTGGGGCTGTGCTTATAATGAACGTGACTTTAATATGCTTTCGCTTCACTGGGAAGCTGGCTCCTTTGCTTAACAATATTTTATGATTAAGACCATCTTATCTGAAAGTATAACTTAGGAAGTTTTCTTTTTAAGTGTCTACAGATTTCTTCTATTTCTGTGACTTTATTAAAAATGGATAATTAGGTAGATTATTGGAGAATTTTCTTTTGAAGTATGTTTTGATCCTACACTAGCCAACTTTAAAGTATAAGCTGTATGGAAAGAAGCCCTTTGGCTTTCCATTATAAATCCTGAAAATGAGTGACGCATGTCTGAAATTGCACTGTTGTTCCTGAAAACTTTTTTCTTTTTTCACAGATTCTGAAAAAACATTAGTACCTTTAAAAAAAAAAAAAAGAATCAACACTGAATATTAGTTCCCTTAGAACTCACATTTGGAAAAACATATAGGAAAAACAAAAAAAATGAATATATCCCAGGTTATATATTAGTGATTCAGATTTGCATCTTTGTTGTCAACATAAAATACTGAACAAACTACCTACACATGGTTCTGTGCTGAATATTGTAGAACACAAGAGAAGTGGTGTTGGGAATAATACATCTGAAAGTGCATTGAAAGTTGCATGAGGCACAATTCATCTGTAATCCCAGGTTTTTAGACCATCTTCATTTAAAGAACCCATCAATAATTACTAACTATGTCTTCATTTCTGTCGGGTTCAACTTTGGTCCCAGTGGCCATCTTGCCTGTCAAGTATGCTATTAACCAACTTTGGAGAGAGGATGAGGGTGACCTACTTGTGTAACAGCTGAAAGTGGACAGCTCAGTTGCTACCAAAGTTTTCCCACCCCTCAGAATGTTCCTTGAGCCTCTTGTCTCTCCACAAAATCAGCTACTCGCAATAAAAATTGCTGGTAGATGAAAAGGGTACAAAATGGTTTATATTTTTAATTAACCCTTTTCATTTTGGTTATTAGGAAGCCATTCGTACTTTTGTGGCTATATTATTCCTGTCATAAAATAAGTTTGGACACATTTATGAGTGATCTCTTGCTGGGCATAATATTAGCCTAGTAGTCTAAGAATTCTTGGAAAATTAATGGGTCTTGGAAAAATAGATAATAGTCACCATCATTCTATCCAAATGTGCAGTGAATCACAGTCATACACAAAAGATGCTGGGTTTTAGACTCGGATGATTTAAGAACTTTGCCTTGGAGATGGTGACAAAGGAAAAAGCCTGGAGAGTGAACAACAGGGATTCAGAGTTTCAATCTCCTTCTAGTCTCTGTCTCCAGCCCCCAGGTGTGCTGAAGAATGGCTTGCTGTCAGGGTACTCTCAGCTGGGAGTTGAGGATGAAGCCTGGCATATTTTATTTCAATATTTTGAAAGTGGATACATAGATGATTGTTTTTTACTTTTATCCTTAGATCTCATTTCAGAGTAGCTAAAAACAAGCTCAGAGACCAAAATGGCACTGGCAAGCATTTACTGAATAGTGGGTGAGTGTGTTGACGTTGAACCTGAAGATTCAATAGGAAAATGAGTAATGACGTTATTTTATTGAATGTTTATTGGGTAATTAGTATATGCCAAATACTATGCTAAGTGCCTTACGTGTGTTATCTCCTTGAATTCTTATAATAACCCAATGAGGAAGATACTTTTTACAGATGAAGAAATTGGGGTTTAGAGGGTTTTTTTTTAAACATTCCCAAGTTAATTCAGTAAGTAATTGATAGGACCTGGATTTTAACCTAGGTTTGTTCAAACACTAAGGACATCACCACTCTGCTATATTGCCTCTGTTCCCATTCTCCCTTGACATGAGGTCTCAGGGGATCTTTGTGATAGAAATAATAATGGTAGTTATAGCTAACCCTTAGACAGTGATTTCTTTTATGTATATGTTGTTCTAGTGTTTTATAATATTAACTAATTTAACCCTCCCAAGAGCCCAGTGAGGCTGGATCCTATTTTTATCCCCATTTTAGGGTTGAGAAAAGTGAGACATAGAGAAACCTGAAGATCATCGAGACCCTAGGTAGCAGGGCTATATTTTATAACAGGTTTTCTGGCTCCAGACTGTGTTCTGTGATGGATATAGCAATTGTCACATTCTTTTTTTTTTTTTTCACTCCACTTTGAGGCAAGAAACTCTTCTACTTGAGTTCTGATGTGAGTGACTAAGAGAACCATGTAAAAATATTCTTCTAGATTCTCCCATAGACAGAGAGAAATGAATTCTAATTTGAGGAAGTGAATTCTAACTTGAGGAAATTTTAAATCAATCTTTTCCTTTAGAAATGGCACAGGGCCCTGGGACAACAGAAGAATTTTCTGCTTGGTTCCAAGTTCTAAATGGGATTAACTTGGGAACTCCTGTGAGAGTCTCACACTCAAAGGGTCCCCACGACTGCCCTGCATTCTCTGGACAAATTCCAGTCCAACTGTGTTCCTCGATGATCTTGATGGTCTTGTTTTGAAAATGAGTCAAGTATCCCTATGCAAGGAAAAATGAAAAATGTAATATTTGTCTGCTTGAGTTACGCAAAAAGACATTTGAACTCAAATGAGGAGGGATGTAAGCAGGAAACAACATGTCAGCCCCAAAACAAGAAATATCCTTCAACCTTGGATAAAGTCAGAGGAATGAGATTGGTTTTTCTGTCTTTTCATGCAGTAGTGGGCAATGTCTTTTGACCCATGGGATAGGAACATGCATCTCTCATTTAAGTCTTATAATGACTCAGTGAGGAAGGTACTATCTATGGATGAAGAAACTAGGGTGTAGATAGATTGTTTTAACATTTCCTAAGTTCATTCCGTGGGATATGATGTGTATTTTAGGAACCAACACATAAGGGCCCGCGGTCATAATAGACCTATTAAGCTCATCTCACATGATCCCCTCCCCTCTCTCCTCTTCCCACTGGCTCTTGGTCCCTTAGGACTTGTTCTTCCAAGCCTGGAACAAGTTCCTTCCTCATTCATTCAGGTAACCTAGTGCCATTATCACAAAACTGACTTCACGTCCCACTTCCCAAAGTCAGTTTCAATCTCCTACAAGTAAAAAGAAAGCTTCTACCACTACATTCCATTCTCTTTGGCCTCAGTCCTTGAAGAATAAATTTTTTCATCATTTCCAGAGACTCTGCAATGGCTGATGGCTCCATTAGCATCTGTTAAAAGCTAAGGGGTCAAGATCAAAGGTTATTTTCTTGTGAGACCTGCACTACCACACCCCAAAACCCAGTCCATGTGCTCCATGAACTGGAGCTCCAGCGCACGCTTCATTCACCTGTGAATGACACAGGTCAGGGTGTGCAATAGTGCCATTTCCTGGGCATGCCCAGAACCCCTCCCCAGACCATCACAGGGCATTCTCTTTCTCATCACTCAAGCCTAAGCTGAAATGTCACTTCCCCACCCAGCACCCCATCTCAAGGCTGACCTTCCTCCCAGTTACCGTCACATCGCCTAATTTTATTTCTCTCTCTAGCACATTAGCTCTCTGATATTTTTCCTGTGCATTTAATTATTTGTTTGCTGACTTCCAACCCCGTTAAACCCTAAGCTTTGTGAGAGCGAAGAACCCATCTCACTCATGTCACCAGAGATTCTCCCACGCCTAACACAGTGTCTGGCACCAAAGAGGCACTCGGTAGATGTTTGACAAATGGATGAATGAATCTTAGTCCCCGTGGCAATGTGGCCTTAGCAATCTACAAAGGCCAACGTGTTGTCAGGAGCTGTTCAATGAAATGAAATCCCAGATGAGCTTAAAAGCATCATAGAGACTTTTTGCAAAGCGATGCATTTCTCTCAGGGATGCATCCAGGCAGAAGAAATGGATAGAAAAGATGGATTTTCCAGTTATGGGTTAGTCCTGCCATTGTGGTGCCACCAACTCTCCCTCTGTCTGCTGGTTTGAGTGAGTGTTCCACTGTGGGAACAGATTGATTTCCCAGAAACAAGGTAATATTTTCTCCTTTTGACAAACCTAGGAAGTAATTCCTGCAGCAAAGAAAGAAACTAAATTCTAAGACACTGCCCAGCCATGAATAAGGAGGAGTTTGTGTGTGTGTGTGTGTGTGTGTGTGTGTGTGTGTGTGTGTAAAGGGTAAATCCTTAGCTAGTCTGTGGTTTGAGAGTGATTTTTCAGAAAACTGTGTAGGTTCTCCCACTACCAGTTGTGTATGAATTATTCAAACAATTGTCTTAATGCTTTTCTCTTCCCCTATGATAAACCAAACTGATACCTGAAATCCATCATGGTAATAAAACTACAGATCATATGGAAAACACTCCCTTATCGCAGATTTTTCTTTTAGGATCCTAAATGACACAGAACTCTGGAAGCAGTTTGAAAAGAAATTGCCAATTACTGGGTGTGAGTGCGTGGCCCCGTTTCTCATGCATCCTTATGCAAATGCACACAGTGTGTTGCATTTCTATGCCCTTCTCTCCATGGAGGCCTGGGGGACCCAGTGTCATAACCCAGAGTTATGGGCTATTCCCTAGGCCCCCTTCAATAGAATCACAGCTACTAACTGCTGCCATTTATGGTGGGCACCTGCATGCTTCGTGCACTTAACCTTGTTTCACCTTACAACCATGCTCTGAGGTGGGTGACATTCCCTCTAGGTCACAGATAAGGAAACAGAAGTCTCTGGTGGTTGAGTGGTCTGCCT
Source organism: Lemur catta (assembly GCF_020740605.2). Classification (NCBI taxonomy): domain Eukaryota; kingdom Metazoa; phylum Chordata; class Mammalia; order Primates; family Lemuridae; genus Lemur; species Lemur catta. The sequence goes on from NC_059137.1 coordinate 65,904,851, forward strand.
GACATCACACAGCTAGAAGAGGCAGGGCTGGGGCAGGACGGGTTGTCGTGGTTTCTATCCTGCCTTGTCACTCCTGAAGCACTGTCGTGATTTTTGAACCTCTCTTAAAGTGCTTACCACTCCTTCATTTGATTGGCTTTTCTTCAGCACATACCTTTTCCCTCCTATTAAGCTATGATTCTAGAAGTTGGCATCCATGTCTCTTCCTTGCCTTAATCCCGGGACTTAGTGAAATGCCCGGTGTGTGATAAAGCAGGGCCTAGACCAGGGGCAAGTCAGGCACTCGCCATGGGTGCAAAATTTAAGGTAGTGCCAAAAATCTCAATAATCAAGATAACTAATATTTTAATGCACTATTTTTAAAAATTCAAAATTAATGCAAAAATTTCATGATGAGCAAAATGACAAAATTTTAAATGAAGATGGTCTCCGAACCTGCACGTGGCTTCCTTTGAATTACCCTGGTCCCAGTCCCGTAAGAAGCGCTTCGGACTTGTTGATTGAATGGATTGTAGAACTGGTGTTTGGTGCACATGAGCTAAATGTATGGGTAACTACCCGGTGAAATGTTACCATTCAGAACTCATTAATGAATCTGGTGGACGAAAGCCCTTGGACTGTCCTGCTGTTGGTCTGTCCACAGAGATGTTGATTCAGCTGTCGTGGTCACTCCCAAGCCTGGAAGAACTGCCAGAGTCCAGCTTCCCTACCAGCCTTGGCAGCAGTCTGCCCAGTGGGAGTAGTTTTCTTAGCAGAAGTTTAAAAAAGAAACTGTCATTGGTTATCTAGGATTTTGAAGTTTCTACAGTTGCTTTTTCATTTTGTTATTTTCCCGCTTTTCTGATATTTTTATTTCAAAAAATCAGAGTAGTTGTTTTGGAAGGACAGTGATATATATATTAATATATACACACATATATATGTACACACACACATATACTTATGTATCTATCCATGCCTCCCCCACCATTCCTACCCCTCCACCAGGGCTGGGTGGACAATAGGAGCTCAGTAAATATTTGTGAGTTTGTCAATTGAAGGATTAGTAGAAGATGGACTGTAGGAAAAAGAATAGTTTAATTTTGAGCATATTAAATTTATATCCAAAGTCACCATTATGCTTTATAGCCAACAAAAAGCTTTAAACCAAACAAAAAGATCAGCAGGTCTAATTTGCTTTCATTTGTGTTATGCCCGTTTTCCCAAGCTGCTTGCATTGTTTGTATTTGGAACACTACTTAGCCAAGTGAGGGAATCTCTAAGTGGAATGTAGTTGCTTGTTGTTCACGATAACATTTAATAAAACAAAAAACAGGCTCAATTACAGAACACATCACCACTTTCGGGGGAACTTTAATCTCTCTCTAAAGATATGTCTCCTCAAAGTCAATAGAATTAAAATGTAGAAAACGAGTTTCAAGTGCACAAGCGGTCAGCCTGACTAGAAACCGAAAGGGAACAGAGGAGCCCTGAGTGCTGTACAAGCAGGGACAGGGCAGGAAAATCTTTCTTCTCGCCCATAGATGTGGCTGTCTTAACTGGAGCACAGGGGTTGCAGCTCTGGACCTAAACTGTTGAAAAGAAGGAGTAATTTCTATTGGAATAAGTCTTTCTACTGCTTAGGTATGATCTACCCAGACAGGCACAATCTAGAAAAAGTTACCCATTTTCAGCAAGACCAGATTATTCATTCATTCAACAAATATCTACTGAGGATCTTTGGATGCCAGCTGCTGGGGATTCAACAGTGAACAAAACAACAGTCCATCTCACGTGGAGCGTGTGTTCTGGTGGGGAAACATAAGATAAATGACTGACCAAACAATGGTATGATGTGCTGGGTGGTATAGGTTTCATGCAGAGAAATAGGACAGCATGGAGTAGCTCCTTGGGCTTAGGTAAGCAGGAAAAGACTCTCTAGAGAGGAAGCAGTTGACCAGAGGCCTGAATGAGGGAGGGAGTGAGCGTAGCACATGATGTGTTTGAGGACCAGCAAGGAGGTCAGTGTGGCTGCAGGGAGGACAAGTGAGAATGAGAGCAGGTCGCACAGGTGCCTGGGTGCCAGATCGTGTTGGCCTGGTGATGGCCCCGGGAAAGAGTGGACTTTATTCTGAGAGAAATGGGAAACCTTGGCCGGGGGGAGGGGGTGTTGAGCAAGCAATGAGCTGATGTGATTTTTGTTTTGTAAAGATCACTCTCACTTCTGGGTGGAGAAAGAAGGGTGCTTTAGCCCTGGGAACCCAGAAGGCAAGCATAAACAACCCTGCCCTTGTGGAGCTTACAATTGCATGGGGAATTTTGGCAATGGGCACATAAAGAAAGAGATGAAGTCAATTCAGGTGCATTAGGAGTAAAATTAAAGAGCATGCTAGGAAAGCAGAGGGGATGGGACTGCCTGCTTCAGTTCATGGGTAGGAGAGCTCTGGAGAGGTGGCACTGAGCTGAGAGCAGAATAAGGAAGAAGAGCCAGCCATGCACCAATGAGGGAGGGGGCACCATGCTAGGTGGACAGTCAGCAGTGCAGAGGCCCTGAGGCAGGGGTGAGCCGTGTGTGACAGAAGGACAGCAAGAAGGCTAGTGTGGCCAGAGCACAATGAGGGAGGCAGGGCCAGACCTTGGAGGGATGTTTAGGTTGTGGTGAGAAGTTTGGATTTTAATCTGATTGAAATGAGTAGCCATTGGAGGGATTAAGTCTGGATTCTATTTCAAAAGGACCACCCTGGCTGCTTTGTGGAGAATCAATGGTAGAGTGAAATGGAAGCCAGGAAATCAGCCTTTGCAATTGTGTAGGCAAGAGATGAGAGCAATTTGTATGCTGGTAGAGGTTTTGGAGTCAAAGAATGGATTTGGGATATATTCAATATTTTGGAGGTAAAGCAACAGGATTTATTCATGCCATGGTTGTGGGAAGTAAGGAGAATCCAGAATGCTATCTTGGTCATTGGCTTGAGCCACTGGGTGGGCGGTGGGACCATTTATGGAGACAGAGAGGAAGAGGTCAGGTGGGGGAGGGCCTTAGTGGACGCAGGAAAATCCAAGAGTTCTGATTTGGACACATTACTTTTGAAGCATTTGTTAAAGATTCAAATGCAAATGTTTCATAGATAATTTAACATGGGCATCTGGAGTTCAGAGATGAAGTCCACGGGGAAGACATCAAGTTGGGAATTATCAGCCTGCAGATAGTATCAGATGCCCAGGGATGGATGAAATCAGTTAGGGAGATGGTGCAGATAAGGAAGAGAAAGAGGGTGTAGGACCAAGCCCTGGGGTGCTCCAAGATTTAGAGTAGAGATGGAGAGAAGATGCCAGCCAGGAGGTCTGTCTCTCTGGAAAACCCTGGCTGAGAGGGGTGGCCAGACAGGAGGAAGGCAAGCCAGGACAGACGGATGCCTTAAAAGCCAGAAGAAGAGTGTTTCTGGGAGAGTGTCCAGCTGTTATTGCAGCTGATTAATAAAACGAGGACAAAGAGAAACTATTCAATTCGGCAACAGGAGGGCATTTGGTGATCTTGGGCAAGAGCAGTTTGAGGTGAACAGAGAATAGAAGTTTTGAGCAGCTTTCCTTTGGCTAAGGAAGCCAATTTTTATGACTCCTCCATGAAGCCACTTGTGAATTTCTTTCCCTGTAGCACAGAGAGATATACCTGTCACCTGCTGCTGTTGAACAGACTGAAAACAGTTGCATTGTGTGGCATAGAATTAACCAAAGTTTTTGGTATCCTCTGTTTTGTCCAAAAACAATCCAAAGAGCCCAGTTTTTTCACTTGTGCCTATTATTTTTGAAGTGTTTGGAATCACAGAATGGCCAGATGACCTTGGCGATCATGTGTATAAACCCTTTATTTTATGGATGAGGAAACAGAAGCCTGGAAAGGTAGAATTATAGAGGGAGGCTAGAATCCAGGATTCTTTCAACTGCATCATACTTGGGTTTTATGATCCATATAACTCTTCCCTTCACCCTCAAAATGCACCAAATTAAATAGGATTAGAAGCATGGTCCCTAGGTGGCTTGCATTAAAGGCATTCCACCTCCCTAGTTAATTCTGATCTGAGACTCTTATCTGTAAAGCAGAATCACATTGGTTAGGTAATTATTTAAGAAACCACAGATGGGACTATTTATGAAGGTCTGAAAAACAGAGAGAAATGACTGTGGAGTCAGAATGGCCTAGCTGCATGCACATCACATGGGGTTTCTGTTCATCCTCTTGTCTGATTCTAATGATATAGGTGGAATTATATTACCTCCCTCCCGTGAAGAGGTTGAGCCTCATGCAAAACTTGACTTCCATAGGCCAAATGGCAGAGGGTACTGACTGTAACTCGTTCATGCCAAGAACAAGGACACAGGCCTTGGCCAAAAAGACTAGAGTCTGGATATACTCATTTCAGTATTTTTGTCTTGAAGTTCATATAGGGCCTGGTTCCCTGACTCAGACAGCACATGTCTGTTGTGGCTCACAAAAGGTGTTGGTTTAAACTCTAGTTTAATACTGGCATAGGAGCCAGTTGAGATTGGATGAGTACTTGGGAGGCAAAAGGTTGAAGTAAGTGTGACAAAGTACAGGACAAAGAGGGACACCAGGTCAAACCTGGTGCCAGGGTTTAGACAGAAAATGTGTGCTGTCTTAGAACTTCCCCAAGAGCAAGTTTTTCTATTTATTTATTTATTTATTTATTTCAGGATATTATGGGGGTACATTTTGGTTACATGTTATGACTTTACCACACCCAAACCATGATTTGAGACGTGCCTTTCCCCCCTACCACGTTTTTCTAACTGGGGCTAGGGGCTGGTTGGGGTGGGAGTGGGTGCCTTTTATGATTAGAGCCCCAGGTTTTCTTGGAATAGATCTTGACCCTATTCCAAAAATGTCAAAGGTAAATGAAGTTCAATGTTATTGGATAAGTGAATAAAAGAAAAAATATAATAAAGTATTTTTACTATTATATTTTAGAACTAAGTAGTTAAGTAAGCCATCTTTTGAAAATAGTGTTAATTTGTCTTGTAACTTAATGTCTTTTCATTCATCACTAGATCTTAAAAGAGAAAACAAGAAGATGGTAATAGTATTATTAATAGTTATCACTGGAACCTACTTTGTGCCACACACTTATTAGGTATTTTATTTTAATTATTTAAAATCTGCCCAACAGATTATCAACCTGCAATTAAGTATTATTATTATTAGTCCCATTTTGTAGATAAGAAAATTGAGGCTCAAACAATCTGCCTGAAGTATATGCTTTTAAATATTACATCTGGGATTTATACCCAAGTTGGCTTCATTCCAAAGCCTTTTCTCTTTTCAATGTGCTGATCGATGATTAAACGGAAACCACCTGAAAAAATAGAATTGTACTGAAAAAGATCTTCACCGATTTTTGCTGCATTATAAAGGAATAAACATTCTTTATTTTAAAAAACAGAAGTGTCTGAAAGACAAATCAAATGTGCTTCTCACATCACTATTGAAGCTTTTACTTATAAAAATGATAACAATTTAAAAACAATATAAGGATATATAAATTAAAATTAAAAGACTCCTTTCTTTCTCCCCAAGCCTCAATCCCACTCCCTGTAAGTAACCACTACAACCAATTTCTTGTGTAATATCTGCAGTTGTGTTTGCATTCAGAGACAAAGAGGTGTGTGTGTGTTCATGCGTGTGTGTGTGTGTGTGTGTGTGTGTGTGTATAATCCATCTTTGGAGCATAGCTTTTAAAAATAATTTTCTGTTTCCATCCATGGCACTTATGCAGATAAATCCTTCAACTTCCTAAATAGCAAAAATTTTACTACATAACACATCTAAATTGGAGAATTGACTAAGGAGGAAACTGAAGTACAGGAAAGCCAAGTGACTTGTGTAAGGTCACATAGTCAGTACCGAGGGAGGCCACTACCAGCCAGTGAGAAACCTGGTTTGGTACTTTGTCTATGTAACCTCATGCTGTAAAATAAAACAAAATGAAATCAAGAGAATGCTGAGCTCCTGTAACTCAAGTGGAAACAACATTCCAAGAGCTTAACTTCCATGTGAATTAATATTTAGGCAAATAATCATGTTCCCATCTGTCTATATGAAATATAATGAGAAGAATAAATCAATAAAACCTCTTTCTCTCAAAATCACCTCGAAAACATACTGGAGAAATGACTAACAATGATTACAACCTACTTGACCAAAAACCACGTGTATCATCTGTCCAAATCTTGGAGGCAAGTGTGAAATAAAGTCTTATTACTAAAAACTCATCTTCGTCTTTGAAAGGTGCTTTATGGTGAACATTCCAATACATTAGATTTATCTAGATTGATGAGATTTCCTATGTATGTTGCACAAAATGTCAGGGATTAAAATCAAATGAGTTCTCTTTAAGAATCCTAACTTCTGTCTAGAAAATAAAGATTTTTGATGACTACTAATCTATCCACATATAAATAGTTGAGTTCTTTAAAGTAGTATTAGAGTCTACTTTAAATGGCTTTGGTTTAGGAGGTGGACCGTACAAAAAGCACATTTCTATGCTCATTGGAAAAATGTTGTAATTTTTATCTAAGAGAATAGACTGTGTCTCATCCAAGCAGGAGTCAGAAATCAGAATAAGGCAGGAAAGTCATGTAGAATTATGAAGTCACATTTTGGTAGAAAACGTGCACTTTACTCCAATCCCTAGCCTGGCCACTGGGCTGAGCTATCGGATGAAGTACACTATGTTTCTACCAAAATTATTTCACAATCTCATCCATTATTTTGTAAGAATTGCCAGAGCTCAAGAGTCTTACATTACATAGCCCTAACGAGCACGATTCCGTCAGTTTTTCACCCTCCTATTCCTTGTGTGCTTGCAGACGTTTTGGTAGGAGCTGAAGGTTGTTTGTGAACAAGTTTGTTTATTCAGTCATTTTTCTCAACAGAATCTATTGAACACCTATGATATTTCAGGCAGTTATGTAGGGACTGGGATATAGTAGTGAACAAAACGAAGTTCCTACTCTCGTGGAACTTATATTCTGGTAAGGGGAATCAGAAAACAAACATATAAATAGGTATATGAGAGATCACGTGTTATGAGGAAATCAATGCAGGTAGGAAGATGGTACGAAGAGGGTGGGGGCAATCTGGGAAGACCTCTGTCACAGTTGCACAGAGACCCGAGGGAAATGAGAGGACAGCTGCATGGCTTTCTGGCCTCTGAGGGTAAAGCGAGGGCAACACCCCTGAGGAACGAGTGGACTCGTCAACATGAAGATCAGCTGAGAAGTCAGTGTGTCTGGAACAGAGTGAGTGGGAGCCAGGGAGGGCAGTAGAAAATGAGGTGAGAGGCTGCCGAGCCAGAGAACTCAAGGACTAATAGGATTTATCTGCATATGTGGGAGTTGGATGATTTTGAGAAGAGAGGGGCCGTGGTCTCATTTCCTTTTAAAAAGGACATGCAGGTTGGCATGGGGAGTACACTGTGAGTGGGCAAGGGGAAAGCAGGGCAGCTAGAGGTTACAGATCAGACAAGAGGTCATGGTGGCTTAGGAAGAGATGGCTGCGAGGCCATAGTGTACAATGGTACAGGTTGTTCACTGCTCAAGGCCATCTGGCTTTTCTCATCAAGCCAGAGGCTCCATCAGTCAGGAGGAAAGATGCCTTTTTCTAATCGGCATTCTGGGTGGGGTCTTTTCTACAATTCATTTGTCTTTTTCTAAATTGCATGCTGGTGGGTAGCAGAGAGATAAGTGAGAAGTAGTCTTACTAGGGATATATTTGAAAAATAAAGCCAATAGGATTTGCCAATAACAATGCATAAATGAATGGCTCAGTTAATGAATTGAGCAATTCAGTCAGTCAATATATGGCACCTCTTCATTACTCTCTGTTGCAGGTGGTTCCTTGGAAGCAGTCCCCAAGGAGATTAGCAAGTTTATGAAGGAGTGCTCCTGGAATCAACACCTGAGGAAGGGAAAGGGAGGAAGCAGTGTTGGGTAGAGGGAGAAACTGGGCTGAGATGCAACCTCAACAAAGGCCTCAGTCTACTTCATGGATGCTCTGGAGCTGGACTGGCCCTTGTGTTGTTCCAAGTTGGGGCAGGGGGCCACGCCTTTATATCCCTATGACTAGTATCCAGGAAAAAGGTTGTGGATGTGCCAGGTCTCTTCACCGGAGGCATTTTCCAAAGAGGGCTGACCAGCTGAGGGCTGCCTTCCAGCGGCAGTCCCGGCATCTGGTGCAGTAAGTACTTCAGTCCTGAAGGAGGATCTGCAGCACAGCATGTCAGTGTCTCTTGTCTATGGCACAGATACCATCATCAGGCTACTCTTTTCTGCTTGCCCAGATATATAGATATATCAACACAGTAGATTTCCAGGTATCTACTATCTACCAACAATCCTTTGAAATGGCTGTGTAGTGAAACTTATGTGCCTTATACATTTTAGAAAAAAGTTGCCCAGGCCCCAACTCTCAGAAAGTTTGGAGTGCACAAGGGGAAAAACTGTACCTAGAGCAAAAAGTAATAGATTCAGAGCTCTTCAATCTGTCAAAGAACTCAGGTGATTCTACGGGCCAGATTCTGGCTGATGTGGTGTTTATATGCATTTACTATCTAAGGATAGAATCTTTCAGTTTGGTGATGCAAGTGGAAAAGTAAAGTGGGAGATGCAGCTCTTTTGGATAATTTACAAAAATCACTTTGTTTATGAGGAAAGCATCTCTTAGACCTTCTCTGTGCCCCACCAGTGTGGTGCTGCCATGGCAACAGCGCCTGATGGAGATGCTAGATCAGAGAACCAGACCTCAACGTACCACCATGTGCGGCTCCAGCCAGGTCTGAGTGTGCTGAGCCATGGGATCTTACTCAAGGCATTACCCGACGTAAGTCTTATTCTCAACATGTGTAAAATGAGGAGAAAACCCCTACCCTGTATCCCATAAAGAATGCTGTGTGGCTCCAATGAACTGATTTGAGCTGGTGCAAATGATGAAGCATGCTGCAACCAAGAGCTGTTATAAGACTTACAAAGAGAATTTAGAGCCGAGTTAAGCTTGACAGTTTTGACGCCTTAAACGTATGAGGGACTATAAAATTAGGGAAAATATTTATTTTAGTTAACTTGCGAAATAGGCAAAGGGCTATTTTATGATTATTCTGGGCTACGTACTACTTCTTAAAGGCACCATGATGACTCTGCCTATAGGGCAGCCTGTGTGTAGAGGCACAGCCTGGAGCTGGGGATCAAGCACAAGAGCATTTATGGGGCACTTCTTCTGTGGGAGCAGGGAGCATGGGGCTGGGCAGGATTCAGTGACAATGGAGGCCGGATCCTTCCCTCAAAAGAGTAAATGCCTAGAGAAAACAGGAGACAAACATCTAAATCCAAAGACAAAATGTGATGTGTGCAATGGGAGAGATACAAGGGTGTCTCGACGTCCAAAGAGGGAGGAGTTCTGTGTGGTAGAATTTACAATATGCTGCGATGGATGGGTAGGATTTTGAAAGTTAGGTAAGGTAAGCCAGGTGTAAGGCAAAGGCTCAAAGATAGGTAACAAAGTTTATTGCAGTAAAAGAATGATTCGATGTGATTGGAGCAAAGGTCAAAGTTGAAGAATTCTAGCTAACACTTATTGAGTGCTTACTGCACACTAAGCATTGTCCTAAGAACATTAAGGATATTTCTTTAGGTAATTATCATAGTGACCTTATGGGATAGAGACTATCGCCCCATCGCATGGATGAGCAAATTGGGGCACAGAGAGGTTAAGTAAATAGCCCAAAGTCACCCAGCTAGTGAGTAGTCATTGGCAAAAGCTGGAATCACACTGGAGCCATGGAACCGTGCTGCAGCCATGGAAGGAGATGCAGCCACAGGTCAGGTGACATTACCTAAGGCAGAGAGGGACAGAGGAAAATACCCACACTTCTCCCTCCATGCAACTCTCCAAACTCCTCCCTCCAGCACCTCCTGTTGGCTGAACCCTAGCTAGGAAACACAGCCCACTGTGGTACAGAGCAGGGGACCGGGGTGCCAGAACTGGGGCTCTAGCCCTCACCTACTTACAAGTAATTATGGAGGGGCCAGTGGAACCGGGATGCAGAAGGTGCATTCTAGAGACATCGATAGACACAAAGGATGGGATTTGCTATTGCTCGGAAGGAGTAGAACATAGTGGGAGGATTTGTGTATATCTGAGAAAAAGAGAAATAAGCTGAAGAAAACCCCAGATTCAGCCTTCGGTTATGAGTTCCCTGAAGGGTACCTTCTCTTTTATTCACATATTTTCCATCTCACGTGGCATTTCGGTTGCATGCACACCAGCAGTGTTTGCATTCTTCTTGTTCCTGTTTTGTTTTGTTTTTCTGTTACCATAGTCGTCACTTCACTGGTCACATTAAAGAGCCACACAACTATTATTAGTAATTATATTTATTATGGCTAAGAGTATGTTAAGCATTTTACCAATCATAGCACAACTTTCTTGTGCAACTATTACACCTGCCTGCTTTCTTGGCTAATGTATGTGAACGTAAGTCTCAGAATCTTTAATATTCCTGTGGATCAAATAGCCAGGACTCGTCATTGGAAATATTTTATGAATGATAGGGGAAGGAAACTGTGAACATACACAGTCGGATAATTTGTTTAGGATAGGGTTCCTGACAAGTTTTAAAATCAAAGGCTACTTTGTTCCATAGTGGCTAGCAGAGGCTATAAATAATCCAAAGTTTTGTTTCAAGGAAGAAAATTGAAGTTTCCAATTCCTGAAATGGGGAACTTCTTGAAGATGATCGTGAATATTTTGTGTTGGCCCTGATCCACTGTAGCACCCAGGAGGGAACTGCTTTGCTTTCTGGAACTTCTTGCTCCTGAAGAGTTCACAGGAAACGTTGGAGAATTTCAGCCAGAAACCTTTGCTGTTTTGGTTGCTCTCCCCTTGTTTCCTAGGACATCATTCTCGTGTCAGCATGGCCTTGACTGAAGAAGAATTTATTCCTCTTGACGTTTTCCTCAGCTAAGAAAAACAGTCTTGACGTGCCTTTTTGCAACCCTGTCTGAGACTTCTCTGATCACCCTCTTGGGAGGCGGTGGTTGCAAAAGAGCTGAGCTGAACTTTGGAAACAGTGTACGGTGAATGAGGGCTGGCTGGTTGATCATATTTTCATTGTGCATTGTTAGAAACTGGCATGCTATTTGGGAGATCCACCAATACCTAAATCCTTCCTTGGCCAGTTACCCCTCAATTTCTTGAGTTTCCTGAGAAATAATCATGCACAAAATGAGCATGAACGTAGCTGCTTCTTGGGAGGAGAAAAAGCAAGATCTGGTTTTATCCTGTGGAAGAGTGGGCCTGGGCCCTTACCACTCCAGGCATATGGAAAGAGAAAGGGAAGAAAGACTAAACCCATATGGGCTTATAGTCTTCAAAAAGCTCCACTGCTAAAAAAAGTGTGTGTATGTATATATATGTATATATATATATATATCCCAGTCAATTTAAGGATTTGCCCTCTTTTTTGGAGAGCAGAGTTTCTTTATCTTAATCTTGACTCATCCTTTGGAAGAAGTAAGAAATAGGGAAGTTGAGCCATCAGCTCTAAGAAAAACAAACAAAACAACGACAACAAAAACCCCACACATTCCCATGTAGTACAGATATCTATAATATTAATATAAGCATTTAGTAACATCCAGAGACTTGAGTCACTAAAAGTACATAGCTGAGCACATAGTAGGTGTTCAGTAGCTTCCTAGCGATTGGATGTTTGATTGACTTGAGAGACAAGAAGATCCTATAATAATGTATTTCATCTATGATGTGGTCTTCTGGCCCGCAACTTGAGTAATGAATTATATTCAAACCTTAGACTATTTCTGAACCTTCTTTATAGATATTATTTGTCATAGATCCTTGGCTTATATACTCACTGTCTTATCCCATTTCTTCTTTTCCTATATATATTCTTATAGCAGAATATGTTCCTCTGCTATGTCTATACTCAATTGTCTTCTCCCTCCTTTTTAAGGTAAATATTCTAAGATTTAAATATAGTATATAATGTTGCTAAAAAATATTTCAATAAATAGAGTTGCTATTTGCAAAGCTTTCAAAAAATCATGACCACATAAATATTTGAATAGCAACGGTTATTTATATGAACCTTTTAACACCAAACCTGCAATATCTGGAACTCTATAAACAAGAAATTTAAAAAGGACCTAATGGAATTGCTTAATAAAGAGTAATTTTTAAAAGGTCAGAAGGAAGTTACTTGTCTGTCAGAATGAGAGGGCTTCTTGGTCCTGGTTTTGATAAAATTAACTTGAGTTGTGTTGGGTTAATAGTGTGTGCTTTACCATACACATTGACTGTCTCTCCCTTGTAAAGGAGACCAACCGTGAGATGAAGGAAAACTTGAGAGCAGTATTTGCTTTACCTAAGATGTCATAGTTTCCTTTCAGGAACCAGAAAATTCCCCAATTGAGGAGGCCATGCTATGGCCCAGGGGTTCCAGAATTAAGAAGTTACTCTATTTTTTTCCATTCAAGTAGAAATAATTAACTTAGGAACCAAGCATAAGTCATAAATCTAGGGTTTTTGGTGAAAATGTTCTTTTTTTGATCCTCAAATTTCGTAAGATCAGAATGTCTGCTTGTCTAACTTCTCTGACATATGAGCTGAATTGCCATATTCCTCACTTACCTCCCAGAACTATTGTGACGTTAATGGAGACAGTCAAGATAAAAAGTGTTTTGTAAACCTTGATGTTCTATACATACATGAGGTATTATTTTTATTCTTACTTATGAATAAGATAAACTCAAAGAATTTGCACCGTACAGCCTTTGGGTGACTTTTCTCTTCAGCAGTGGGTGGAAGCATTTTCATTCGGGAGGTTGTTGATGGGGGATGGTATCAGGAGTCAGCAATTCTAGAGAGAAAGCAAAGTGACAATCTTAAAGAAACGAATAAATTGGGCAGAGGGAGAGCACCTGGGCTTGGAGAAGATTAATAATGAATAGATGAACACAGAGGCTAAAGGAAGGGACCGAAAATGAAATTGATGTTTCCCTCTAATTTACCACAAAGTTCCTGGGAGTACATTACAAAGTGAGCTTATACAATAGGAAGGAGGTACACTGGGAGTTTAAATTTAAAAATACAAATGTAAAATGTTTAAAAGAGCCCTCATTTCCACTATTTCAGGAACCACTCAGGATTAAAACCTCATAGTTTATTAAAGATTGGCTTCCCATTAAGCAGATGCTGTCAATATTATGACTGATTAATACTAATCTCAGATGTATTTATTGTTAAGAAATTTTCAGTGCTTTGGTAATTTGGGGAGGGTGGAAGATGCTAACCCTCATCTAGTTTGCCTTGTTTTCAATTCTTTTATAAAGAACAATGTGTCAAGTTTTCCTGCCCAGTGGCACCATCTCAACATAAAACCCCTCTCAGAGAAATTTGGTTCACAGTGATCACTGGTGCTCCCACTGTGTCACTTGTCTGCCTGAAGCTCAAGTTCCCAAGGAGTGAATTTTTGGTTCTAGCTGAGGCCCCCTTTCCACCAGATAAGTACTAAGGAAGCCACCCTGAATTCTAGTCTCTTCCAAATTAGATTATAAATTCTCTTAATTTTAGAATTATGATACCGCATATACTAGAATAATACTGGTAGCTTCATATTTAGCAAACATTTTCTATATATCAGCCCTAACTCATTTAATCCTCACCACAAATCTATGAGCTGGATATTGGTATTCTTATTATCCCGACTTTTAGATGAGCAAATTGAGGCATGGTGAAAAAGTTAAGTAACTTGCCTAGGTTATATTGAGTTGGATCTGAATCTAGGCAGTGTAGGTTCTTAACCACTAGACTCTATTATCTCTCTAAGCTAAATACTTTCCCAAACTTTTGAATCATCAGCAGATTAATATATATATTTGTCTCTGTTGCTGCCAAATTAAAACAGAAAAGGCTGAGATAGAAGAGTGCACCAAAAATTACAGTCAAGAAGGGCACATTCTAAGAAGAAAGTTGAAAACATATTTTTATGACTTCTGTTTGAGATGCGGCAGAGATTTGTGTAAGGGAATGACAAATAGGCTGCGAAAGAGTCAAGCTCTCATTTCCAAGCTCAAGTATCTGCAAATATGTGCTTTCAAAGGGAAAAGGCTTTCACTCTGACAAGCCAAGTTTGTTTTACTTTGTGGTACTTGTACATCTTGTACCTGAGGAGCACGGAATATTTGTAATAAAGTGTCCCAGTTGTGTTCAAACCAAAACAAAACCAAGAGCTGGAGTAGGGGCTGATTCAGCCCCAAGGGAAGACTCTCCATCCAGGCAAAAGATAATTCTTGTGGGAGGGGACCGACTTTTCCAGGTTCCAGGATGGCTGTTTCAAATGTCAATATGATCTCTGCAGCTCGAACACCCCCGCTTAAGCTACTGAAAGATTCATGAACTCTGGCCTTTGGCCAAAGACACTGAAAAGACTAATTGGAAAAAAAAAACACTATTCTGTAATGATTTATTACAGACAATGTGCTCGCAGCTTTCAAATAATGTGAATTATATACAGGAGCCTAGCAACTTTCAAATAGTGATCAAGTGCAAATCGTTTATGGTTCTGGTATAAGCCATGAATCTCATCTCACCAAGACGGTACTGGGAATAAAGAATTTAGAATTTCTCTCCTAGCCTGGCCACAAGCCCCTTCTTTCATCATTCCAGTCCTGGTGGTGTCTTTTCCATGTTGCCCTCTTCTACATCTTACATTGATCTGGCTAGGGACTGTTATTACTTCAACATGTAAACAACCAAAGAGAGCTCTGTCTGCAGCTGCTCGAAGCTCAGTCCCCGTGGCTATGTTTCTTTAACTCTCAGAACGTGGGCCCTTTTGGAATCTGATGAGAGCCATGGATGTTGTCCCCAGAAAATTACTCAGATACATAATAGTTTGTCTATAGTGTCACGAACCTCTGAAACCAATCCCTGTACCCCAGGCTAAGAACCCTGACCTTATTAGCTTTAAATGAAAGAGTGTTGTTTGGCATCCAGGCTCTGTCTCACTCACACTTTTCCACGCCTAGTTGTAGCCCTTATCCTCGTGGTCTCAGATAATGGCAAATTCCCCATGCTATCAAGGGCATTTCCCAAAAGTTGCACATAAAACTTATGCTTACATGCAAGACTGGCTCCACGAGCATGTGACCACTGCAGTTCAACGGGTAGTTAAACCATCTTGAAATTGTCCATACATTTATGTTTGACTCTATGTTTTGTTAAGTGAAGTCCAATGGGACAGTGGGGCACATGCCAGGGGTTTGGAGCCTCAGCTCATGCAGGGTCCCACCTCCTGCCTCCTGTCACCTCCTCAGGACCAGTCCTTCACTGCTGGACCCTCTCCCCTTGACACCCTGGACCTTCCCAGCCTCCCCTCTCCATCCCTACCCAGTGATTGCAGCAGCCCACTGTCCAGTGCACATGGGCCCCAGGGGGGCGGTGTCAGGCAAGTGGAGCATGGCTCATGGCATTTTGTGGCAGGGCATGGTGACAGTGGTCCCTGCCCTGAGATGCTGGTGCCGTAGCTAGCGAAGTAGGCAACTCGGTGGGAGTGAGCAGCTCCCTCACCTGGACAACTAGCATGGAGGTTGCAATACCCTGGGGGGCCACTGTCCGTGGTGTGCTGGGGTAGCAAGACAGTAGGAAGAGGAGATGTCTGATTCGACTTCCCCACCACCGGGGCACCAAATGCAAGGCTGGCATTTGGCAAGAGGGCAAACCCAGCAGCCCAGGGGCTGTGTTTCACTGAGTCGCCAGAGTGAGGGACTTCATTTGTCTGACAAGTGTCTGTGAGCTTGAGGGAGCAACATAAAATAGCAAATAAAAATCGTGATGACAGGTTGAGAGAGAGACCCTGCAAGAAATGGAAAAGCTTTATATTTAATACTTTTAGCTGCACTTTTTGTGCTGCAGCCTACAAATCATGTAGCCTGTCCTCCTGTGTCTCACCGGCCAGCCACAGAGGGCTGTAGAGGAGGCTGAGAACTACAGTATTCATTCTGGTGGCTGTGCCCAGCCCAAATCAGGAGTTCCGTTACCGTGGAAGATGGGGACAATGGATATTGGGGTAGATAACTAGCAGTTTCTACCATATAAGAAAATATTTTTAAAATAATAACCAAGGACCAAGCATTATTGAAAGTGTTTACAACTTTTAGCTCATTTAATCCTAGAAGCAATAGTATTATTAGACCCAGTTTACAACTAAACAGCAGCACACCCAGGTGAAGTAATTTGCTTAAGAACACACATCTAGCAAGCGAGGAAGCCACGGCACCTGGGTTTCAAAGTTCAGGACCCTAACGCTGCACAGCACCACCTCTGCAGCTCAGCCTGCAAAAACCACCATCTGCGGTTTGGCAGGGATGTTCTAACTCTCTAAATGTCTTATAAAAACATTGGTCTTAGGATCACCTGTCCCAGAATCGCTACAATATTTGTTTAAAATGCAGCCCTCTAGGCTCTAAGCCAGACCACTGTATTGGAATATCTAAGGGTGGATCACAAGAATCTTCATTTTAAACAAATTCCCTCTAATGATTCTTACAAAGTTTAAGAAATGTTACTCAAAACTTTTAGGGTATAATAAACTTCCTGGGATGAGTATTGTGTGGGAAGTTGCAATGAAATAGACATTCATATTAACACATTGGTGGCAAGAGAGCAAAAGGTTATGACCCAACGAAGGGGAATTTGACAAAATCTACCAAGATTATAAATGCATTGGCCCTGTGATGCAGCAGTCCTCTTGCCAGAAAGCTATCCCACAAATAGACCCACACATGTGTGAAGTGACACACATGCAAGGTTATTCGTGGTGGCGGTACTGATATCAGCAAAATACTCTCAGCAACCCAGGCGTCCAGCAGAGGAGACCGGGTTGAGTCCATCCTCACAGTGACACCTGTGCTGCTGTCCAGAAGGAAGAGGGAGATCACTAAGGATTGAAATAGGGAAATCTCCAGGACATGTTGGGAATTGAAAAATACAAGGAGTAGACCAGTGTGCATAGGACAGGCAAGCAAAATAATCCTCTTTCACCAGGAACAATGTGCTCCCCAAAATGCCCTGTGACTTTACAAACTGGGTGTCAGGGCTGGGATGAGGCTGAGGGCAGTCAGCTCTGGGCCCTCTTCGTAAGCTTGGGTTGTTGAAGGCCCCCGACAGCTGTCTTTAACATCGATGGAGGTACTTAGGGCCTCTCTTCCCTAGGCTGTGGATCCTGTTCACCAATTCTGTGGCAAAGGAAAACATTTTATTACATCTCTTTGGAGATGATGAACCTAGCTTTGGAGTGTAGAACGATTCTGAGATTGCATTAAGTTTTCATCCTTTCCAATTGGAAAAGCTGCAGCTGCTTCAGGCCTCGCCTAGATTGTTTGGGGACAAAGTTTTTTTTCTAAGTGCTTTTGGATGATTGGTGCTCTTCTTCCAGCTCTGTATGGTGCCTCTCGCCTCTTGAATTTGTATCACTCGCTCATGGTAGGGTGTTTTCTTTTGGGCCTTAGAGAATGCTTACACTCTTCAGTGGAAACACGAGCGAGTTTCAATAATAAATTGTTCTCTAAAAATAATCCCTTCAGCCTTTCCCATTAAACTAGGTGTCAAGGCTCAGAGTTAGCAGAGCAGTTTGTTAGAGCAAAAGCACCATGGAGCGTTCCCTTGGAGATTGTCATATATGGCTGTGAAATCCTAGGAAGGCTGAATCCTTAGAATTCTTCACGAGTTAAAGGAGAGAAACCCAAGTGCCAGGACAATGTTTTCTCTTTACTTAAAAAATACTCTGGCATCAGGAAGCATTATAGATTAGTAGATGATCTGTTAGCACTATAAAAATTCTGTCATCTTCCTGTGTTTTGGGCCTGGATTAATTCATCGTGTGTTCTATCATGGTTAGTTAGTAGTGGCTCCAGAATATGAGGTGGGAGGGCTTGACACTGTATTTTCATGGCCCTTTTGTAAGATCAAAGGATTTTAAATTAATCATGTCAAAGAATGAAGGAGTAGCTGATGTGTAATAGAGGTGAAACCCTCCTTCATCCCCTCATCTTGGCACTTTAACTGCTCTGACTTGGTGGATGATTCTCAACACAAAGGCCCAAGGTTATGTCCAAGGTTAATCTGGATCAGTGACATCCAGTAGCACTTTCCAGGGTGATGGAAATGTTGTGTGCCTGGGCTGTCCAATATGGTAGCTGCTGGCCCAGTGTGGCTGTTGAGCAGTTGAAATGTGGCTGTGTTTGACTGAGGAAGTAAATGTTTAATAGTGTTTCATTTTAATTAGTTTAAATGTAAATAGCCACATTTAAATGGTTATCATTTGGACAGCATAGGTTCCTGATGCTCGGAATGGGCACCAGGAATTATGATTTCTGAACTCTGTCCTTATACCAATTAAGATGATGATAATGTCACATTAGCGCTGTATGCATTACATGTCCATCTTATAGAGTAGATATATTGACACTCGCTTCTCCTTTGGGTGTTCTGAGAGGTGCAGGTCATCCAGACCTCCTCCTTATTGGGGTCCATAAACCAGAGATGCCACGCCGTTCTTTGACTATGATTGGTCCGTTTGCAAGAAACAAACCAGGGATTCAGTTTTGGAGAGGCAGGCTGACACAAAAGCACAGCCAAGCAGTAAAAACTGTGAAATCACAGCACTGCACCTGATATTTACAAGTAAAAAAACTTCCCTTGTGTTCAAACTTTCCTTGAAGCTCATAACAAACTCATTAATTACAGAGACTTCACTTTACTCACATAAAACCCAACTCTACTCATTCCTGCTTATAATTTTTTATCAAGAAATAGAAATGAACTGCGCTATAGTGCACAGTTCGGGGCATCATGACACTTAAAGGCTCATTTGCTGTTACAGAACAGTCTTGTGTACAGGACAGACGTCCAAGGTGACTTGTCAGAGCAAACACCATTTAATCTGTGTATCTTATTCACCCTAAATCAGTCTGATAACGCTCTCCTACCCTGTTTCTCCCCTTTAGAGTACTCATGTTTTACCTTAGGCCCCTTCAGTGGCATTTTTCAAAGCGCCCATACACCGTTTTATGCTGCTGATTAAGAAACAATGGGGGGTTGGTGGGGCAAAAAGTTAAAAAAAAATGGGTAGTCAAGCCTCCTGTTGTGCAACCTACCATGTCATGCCAACAAAAATCCTCATCCCAGAACCTCCAGGTAGCTGAACATGTGGGGGGTCCCAGAGCGTGGTGCACTCAGGGAAGGGATGGAAGCTTTACCCCTCCCCCCATACCTCACCCTGTGCATCTCTTCATCTGTATCCTTTGCAATATCCTGTATAACAAACTGGTAAACGTCCTTCATGATGAGAGGTTTGGGGACCCTTCCCTCTCCTCTGTGTAGTTGAGAGTGTGGGTGGTGAAGCCATGGCTGACAGTGTCAAACCCTCTCTCCAAGACCTTGTCAGGGGAATGGAAGACTCCACCTGGAGTATTTGTACCATCTCAAAGCTAGATGCTCGAATCCTGCAAAGGAGAGAGGAGCAGCGTTGAAGCGCAAGTAGTGTCCTGGAGCAAGGGAGGAAGAACCCAGAATGTAGAGTGGAAGCAAGAGAGTGAGTCACGTATTGTTAGTAGAATTTTCCAGTGTTGCAGCCTGTAATGGTGGCGTATCCTGGTTCAGTCTCCTCTTATTTCATGGAGTGTTTATTCCTGTGCTTCAGTCAGCAACAGCCTGAACGATTAGTGATCCCTCTCTACGTGGAAATGTCTAGCCGTGGCTGGAACTCTTGCTCACGTAAATTTCCGGTGCTTTTTGGGTGATCCCCTGTTTGTGCCTAGCAAAGTTGCAAATGCCATTTGCTCTCAAAATAGAGCTGACCCAGCATTTGAGGTAGCAGGGAGGAAGCCTCACCCATTCCCTGGTCTCAGCAAAATAATTGCTGACATGCTCTTCAACCTTTGGTTGCAGGCTCTTTTCCACGTCCAGGGAATGTTTGTGAGTCTGTTTCCCATCCATCTTGTGGGTCAGCTGGTTAGTCTCCCGTATATGTCCCTTCTCTGCTCGTTACACGACTTCCAGTAGCATTGGTTCAATAAGGAGATGGAAATGCACCCGCGGTTGTCAGGCACAGACAGGAACTGCCCTTACTGCTTTGGGTCTGGTTTGCCCTTGGCTTCTCTCACAGCAGTGCAGTCCTCGTACATCATCAGTGGCTGCCTCTTCTCTATCCTCTTTCCTTCATTCATTATCCGTGCCAGTGCAGCAAAGACCCCTGGCGAAGCGCACCTTTTCAGCTGCCTCTTCTCCTGGCGGCATTTGTAAACAACAGACTCTTCCACAAGGCAGCATAGGGTAGTCTGCCCTGGGCTGCTCGCCCTCTGCAGAGAAGTTCCCTTCAGTGAGTCCGTCTCCCGCCAAACCCAAGGCTGCAGCAGGCCACTGAGTCACCTGCCACCCAGAGGGCACCGGTGGGACTGGAGGAAGGCTGCTGCAGCTCTGTTCCCTGCTCGCCTCCCCCTGCCAGGGAAGGCAGCACCCACGCTGCCAAAGCCCTCTGCATAGTCCCTTCTCTCTGAGGAATTGGAAGTTGTCTCCGGTGCACGGAAGGCACCATCTTCCTGACACCAGCGTGTGAATTTTTAGCAGCACTGCGAGTCTGAAAGGACCACGGGTCTCTCTGTGGCTGGTTTCTAGCATGTGCCCAGACTGATTTGGGAACTCTGTTTTTCTCCCTGAGCCATTTACCCACCCCCCTCTCCTTCCTGCCTTCCACCACCCTCTGAGGAAGGGATTTTGTCATTCTGGCTATTGTACTTTGTGGACTTGTTATTTTTGTTGTTTTTCTGTGAAGCACATGCATTGGATGTGGGAGGTCAAGGAGTATCTCAGTTGCTCCCGGTCACTCCCGTCACTGTCTTGTTTCTTGTGACTCAGGCTAGGTTTTGGTCCCTCTTGCTCCACTGCAAAAAAGGCACAACAGAGCCTGATGGAGAGCTGAGGAGACGGGACAGACGAAAGACCTCCCAGCCAGATCTGCTGCGTTTCTTTCTTCCCCTTGAAGGAGAGAAAGCTTTTTCACTGGTACATTTAAAGTCCCCCAACTATGGGGAGGGACCAGTGCTGGACAAGTGCCACTGCAACACAATGCTCAGAGAACCTGAACTTTTCAACCCTGAGGGGTGGGGATTTACTGTTGGCCACTGCCAGGTCTCTCTGGTATTTCAAAGGGATATTGGGTGTTGCAGACAGGAACCGAAGGGGTAAACTTGTTAAAGTCATTAACCCTGTGACTAGTTGGTATTTTCCTTCATTTGAAGAGACTAAATATGGTGGTGAGAGATATCAAAATACTTGTACAGTTTTAAAATGTCACAATTAGTGTGATCTCCCCCCTCAAAAAAATCCTCATCCCAGGCCTCACACACTCACATCTGTAGGCCTAGAGCATTTCCAGAATTTTTAAGAGAGAGGTCTAGCCCTCCTTTCCTTAGGAATTCTACCTGTTTAGGAAGTGGGGCGGTTGGATGGCCCAGAGCAAATCCAGCCCCCTTCAGATGCCCGGCTCCAGTTGGTCGTTTCTCCGGCAGTGGCCATCTGGAAACCCCAGTACCTCAGGGTTCGCACAGAGCAGCTGTCTTCCAGAGTCAGCCTTAACCCCAGCCTCCGCTTAGCGGGTGTGCTTTGTGGTCAAGGCGTGGAGCTGGGTCGCCATCTCTTGGCCTCTGATGTACACCCACTGGTAATAAACCATGCTTTACTTGACACATCCTCCCCCCGCCCTGAGATGCCATAGACGGGTGACTATGGGCTCACTCACCCTCCACTGTTAGCAGAACTCCTAGAAGGGTGAATCCCACTAGCATAGGCTGTTGTGTAGGACACGTGGATCTGAGATAATTTTGTGATGCCGGAACACCTAAGCTCTCAAAGGGCTTAGTCCAGGAACAAACTCATGACATCACAAGCTGCTCTAAGACTGACATTAACTATTCTCCTCTCCTACTGAGCAAGCCACCCAGCACAGCGCCATGAGTAGAAACAGCCCCAGAAGGGCAGATGTTATTGTCTTGTTGATGAGCACACGTGGTCCCTGAGCGTAAAGTGTGGGTGGTCTGCCGGGGGTGATGAATCAAAGCCGAGGGGATTTGTTCTCTGGTCAGCCTTTGCGTGTTATTTGTGAGCCCTTCACTAATTGCTTCTAAACTGCACATTTAATGGCTACTTCTGGGTTTTTGACAGGAAAATGGCTACTGTTTACTCTCCGATGTCATAATAAATCTGCCCTTTACAAACCAGAGACCCAGCACAGCCAGGTGAATGCATGAGTTTTAGAGGACCTCCCCGGGATCCACGGCTCACTGTGCAACCTTGCAGAAGTTATTCAACAGGTGTGCCTGTCCCCAGCACAAGCAAAACACACCTGCTCTTTATCTGGCCAAGTGGGAGCGTGTGCAGCTGCAGTCAATTAAAACTGAATGAAAGTTTGTGTGCAAACACAGCTTCTTGGTGGCTAGATGTTATGTAATTATGAGTGTTATTGCCAAATATTATTCTTCCTTACTTTGTATATGTTGAAACAGCTTAAACTCATCATTCATTTTGTAGGGCGGAGAGTATTTTCCCAGTCTTCTGTTTTTGCTTTAACACACTATTGACTATTTTAAATGACCAAAACATTCATGCTTTTGTGACAATTCAAGTAATACAGAATATGGGGCATAAATTACTAATTAATAGTCTTCCTCATCTTATCCCATCCTTCTGAGGTAACCAATGTAGTGCACTGCGTACATCTTTCCACAATTGTTCTATGTGTATAGAAACAGAAATTTTTGTTTTTAAAGTTTATGTAAATGTAGCCATGCTTTTTATATGCTGTAGCAGTATATATGCATATATATGTATATACACATACACTCATACACATGACACATTTACAAGTCAATATAGAGCTACTGCATTTTTTTTTTTTTTGAGAGATGAAGTCTTGCTATGTTGCCTAGGCTGGACAAGAAATACCTTATTCTTTTTAACAGTTGCCTAACAGTTCATGATAGGGACCATATAATCTAGTTAATCATTTTTCTACTGCTGGGTATTTTCTTTCTTTTTTTTTTTTTTTTAACCTTAAGACCCTTTATTAAGAAACAAGGAAGAAAAAAGTGACTTGCTCTGCAGTGACGGAGCTTTCAGGGGTAGCTGGTTGGGTTGCATGAGTATTTGGGAGTATTGTTTGTTTTCTCAGGCGGTTTCCTAGGTTTCCGTGTGTCATTGCCAATCTGTGTAAGCTGTCGGCCAACAGCTCTTCCTAAACCGTGTCTTGTGGCCAGATGCAAACTGAACATCGAGGAATGGAAAATATTGCAAGGTTTCTAAATGGTCAGGGAGGTTTCAATTCCAAAACAGGTCTAGTTCCTATTTTGTGAAAAATAGCGTGGAGACACCTAATTTTTAAAAATCCTCATAAATATTTACATTGCATACAGGGAAGGAAAATGTTTTTTACTTGGTGTTAAATGAAGAGAGATTTGGGGTCCCTGGTGTGATCAGAGGCCCTCACTCAAGCGTTGTTCGAGCATAACACTTCCACAGCGGACTGTTAGCTCACTGAAACAGCCTCCATGTGTCTTTGTTTTATGCCTGGCATAAAGTAGGCACTCAATAAATGTTTGTTGAACCAAATGGATTTACATTGAGACAAAAAATACCTTTTATTTTCTTTGAGAGCGTGGCCGAAGAGGGCCTCTCAGATGTTTGTTTGATGCAAAGGAGAAAGTTTGGTGAGACAGAGAAGGGGACAGGCAGGCCAGGAGTAAGATCTAATTTGGGAGTAGGAGGAGACCCGGAAAATGAGGTCATGTGGTTTGGTCTAGTGATAGACACTAAGATCTTGAGGATGTTTATCTTGGACTTGAGAGCAATGGAAAGCCACAGAACCTTTCTGGAGCGGTAGGGAACGGCCAAATCAGTGAGTTGAGAGCAGACGTGGGCTTTTCATGTGTCATTGTGATCGATGACCAGGGAGGGACTGTCCTCTCCTGCCCCTTGCGTAGGATGAGTTTGTTATACCTTATTTTTTATAGCTTGTTCCACTAGGTTTCCATGCACCAAGGAGTATTCAGAACAATAGCCACAAATCTCCAATGTTTCATATTGGGAGTTTGTCTGTAGTACGGTTTTTATGTGTGTATACACACCACACATTATTTCCACAGATCAACCCACAAAAATAAAATTGGGAGATAATTTAAAAACCCTTTAAAAACCATGAAACTTCCTTACTAGTCCTCAGTCCTTCTGGGTCTCTTGCTGGTTCCAACATTTTAACCAGTGTCCCAAAGACAATAAAAGCCTATGGATAGATTCAGCAAATTGAGGGCCCCGTATTCATCATATGAGCTAGCCCCAGGCCTCCACCAAGAGGAAGAAGTTTCAAGAGATCATCTTTTTTTGGAGGCTCCTTGAGGCCAACACTTCCTCCCAGGAGTATCCAAGAAGGCTAACCAATTAAAATTGATTCACCTGATACTTTTAGCTATCAACTACTATGCCTGTGCCAGATGTTCTTACATGTGATAATCTCATTTCCAGTCAAAATAAAAAATATCTTGGCCAGGCACAGTGGCTCATGCCTGTAATCCTAGCACTCCGGAAGGCCGAGGAGGGTGGATCTCTTGAGCTCAGGAGTTCAAGACCAACCTGAGCAAGAGTGAGACCCCATCTCCACTAAAAATAGAAAAAATTAGCCGGGCATGGTGGCGAATGCCTGTAGTCCCAGCTACTCGGGAGGCTGAGGCAGAAGGATCGCTTTAACCCAGGAGTTTGAGGTTGCTGTGAGCTAGGCTGACGCCATGGCACTCTAGCCCAGGCAACAGAGTGAGACTCTGTCTCAAACAAATAAATAAATAAAAGATATCTGACCTGGACATACCAGATTTTCACAGCTCTGGTGAGGGCCATGAGATGGATGTGGCTTAAACCTATGGGACAAGGAAAATGCAAAGAGAAAGAGCACATGCTTACCGGACTTTCCATCTTGCCTCTTGATACAGACCATGAAGATATAAGATATAAAGATATAAGATACAAAGAACATGGGATAATAATAGCTGCTTCAAATGACTGTTGGAAAGCTCAAATAAAACAGTGTGAGTAGCAGCTCTATGTAAACTGCAGAAAGCTCTATGAACTATAGTTGTTAGTTGTTCTGGAATGCAAGATTCACTAGGTAAAAATTTATTTGAAAAAAGCTGCCTTCAAAAGCCAAGCTTCAGTCTGCTGTAATTTTCCCATGGAAGTGAGTCTATAATTCAGATATTAGAACAGTGGTGAAAAGTATGAGATCTCATCTAATGTCACTGGTTTTTTCTATGTTTTTATCTCAATTGTTTCTGATTTGGAGTGTGTTTTCTAACTTCTGCAAGGATATAGGAATATATATTTTTCCTTCACATACATTCCCTGTCTTTTAATCCAAGAATTCAAAGGAGTTCCTGGGCTTCTTTTTATCTGAAAGGAAAGTCAAGAGCTCTTGCAGCCTTGTGTCTGGAGAGCCTGCTACAAACAATTTAGCCCAGGTTTGGGTCTGTTTCTGGCAGAGTTACCATTGGAGGGCTGGTTAGAAAACAGTGCCAGTCATGAAAGTTACTTTTCTTTGCAGAGAAGCAATTCCCTGTTCTTTCTGACCTGCAGGCTTAAGAAGCAATTTCCTCTACCTGGTTCACTCTTGGCACATGCTGCAATGCCACCTGCAAAGCAGAACTTTCTAATAAATGCCTCTCTCCCCACCCAAAAGGAATGTTAAAAATTTAAAAAATAAAATTTTAAGATATAATAGGAATATTGTTCTATAAGACACTGTCAGTGCAATTTCAAAGCCTTAGCTCCTAGCATCTCCTGCTAAAGATTGAATTAACATAAATGAAACACAGGACATTTTATTTTATAAGTGAAATCAGAACACAGAATAGCCAAACTGACCAACTTTTGAAAACCATGGAAGTGAGCATGGCCACTGTTGTCTTTTTCAGGAATAGGAACAATTTTTACGTAAGAATGGCTGGTTTGTCCACTGTTGCCCTCCCCTCTCTCTTTGGATTTATGTTGTACCACTGGTGGTTTACCAGTACTATAATAATGGAATATTTTCATTTTAAAGTGTCTATGGGATTCTCATTTTAGTTTTACAAAGTTATATTTGTTTTGGACTGAATTTTTGGAAAATAGTTCACAGTTCAGTTGGCTTTTTAAAGTATTGCTTGTTCTATGACCAAAGCCATAAAGGGCTCCATAGTTCAGTGAAAATTCTTTTCCGTGGATATATGTCCCCTAAGCCAAAGCAAATCCTGTCTGATCAACCACTCGAGACAGTCTATGCTATTTAAGAGCAGTAACAATCACATGCTAGAAGGGAGTTGTAACTGACGACGAGGATGGTACTTTGTACTGAAAGAAGCCAGAGAGCTCTGGGTCAGGCCTGGCATTCCATTCCCTTGGCTGCTTCCTCTTTCCATGCTTATCCAGGGTTTTCTCTTTCTTATACCCCTAATCCCAAGCCAAAGCACAGCCTATCAGGGGCCCAAGGAGAAAAGCAAAATGACTGCCCTGTGGTACCTCAAATTTATATTTATCAATGTGGGTTCGATTGGCTATTGTCATCAAGGAGACTCTTTAGCCAGACACAATTAAAATGTGAAAGTCACACATAGAAGCATCTTGCTTCCATCTCAGTAAAAGATGAGCATGTTCTGGCCTTGCCACTGATTAGCTGAGAGACTTAAGAACAGTGGAGAGAGGGGGTTGGACTCAGTGACTTCTCAAGTCTTTTCTAATGTTAATATGTTGTCATGGCAAAGAGATCATACAAAGAAACCCAGCTCAGTATCACCTATGTCTCCCTTAAAATATTAACTCTTTGGTTTCAAAAATACCATTGGAACCCACTTCCAATTTTCTGGCACTTCTCAATTTATGTACTGGGAGGCTGGTTTTTATGACGTGGGGGACTTGTCACCTCTAAATCTGTCACCCAGGTCTTCCATGTCCCCCAGTTCCAGGAATGACATCCCCACCTGCTAGTTAGTGACCTACTGATGTTGTGTCTTAACCATAGTCTTTCACTTGAAGAGCTGCCACCCAGTCAGCTCTAACTCAAGGTGACCTAAGATTGCCAGAAAAGAGTAAATAATGCCCTGAATATCTGTTTTGTTTGCAAGAGAACCTCCAGGGCCTAGAACAATACCTATACTGAATAGATGCTCAACAAATATTGTTGGATGAAGTCAGAGCCGACACCACATCCTCATGTCTTGGACTCTACATAGTTACAATTACACATTGGGCAGGTGGGTGTCCCTAGTGGGTATCCGTAGATATTCCTAGATATTCCTAGTGGATATCTCTTCTCCTATCCCACCGCTTGCCCAACCTTTACTTATAACATGTTTCTTTTCTTCCTTCTGCCTGATTCCTTTCCTAGGTTAATTCTATATAAATCTGCTAGTCATTTGATTAATAATCTAGATGTTATGTTTTTAATTCTGTGAATACACCATTTGGAATGAGTTTGGTTTTTCAATTATTGTTATGATTCACTGGCATCATAAGGCAAATATGGCCAGAGAACTTTGTCTTTGAACTCAAAAGACTTTAGGCTCCACAGTGAGAAGTCAGCTGAAGGCAACTTTTCTCCACTGGTAATAGTAGTTGGTCAGGGGGGGAAATGTCTGGCAACAGATGTCTGCATAAATATCAAACCCAGGGATTTTTTTTTTATCATGGACTTTACTATATCTGAAGTTATAGTAATAAGGAAAATTAAACTTGCTTTAATATAGAATTTTATTACATTTAATAAATACATAATTTGCTATATCACACTTCCTTTAATCTGCAAATATAAGTACCCCAAATGGATAATAAGAAATCAAAGGTGAACATTAATACATTAAAATTCTACTGCAGGGCTCCTGTAATGTTAGTCTTGGGATAAACTTCTGTTCCCAAATTATGTGGGATAAAGGCTTTTGGAAAACATTATCTGAATTGGAAAACATTATCCAAATACCACGATCACTAAAGATCCTTTTACCAAGGGACATAGACATTATCCCTAAGGCTTTATGACAGACCATTTGTGGACTATTGTAACTGGTTCCCCTGTGCTTCCAGGACCAAGTTCATTCCATCGAGGGGTGGTGCCAGTTGAGAAGTCTGGGGCTTAGAGAATGAGATTCTTCATTTCTCAGGGTCTTAGCTTTGTCAAAACACCTCTTGCCCAGGGAGCTATCCAAGGTGCTGTCTGAAACTCCCTGTTATCCGGTAGACCTGAATCTTTTGTCCCAGTGTTGACATATATTTCTGCCTATACTGAGCCTAACCCTCCTGACTGTGTCTAATTCTGAAACCATCTGTGTTTCCCAAATTGGATCCTACCAAACCTCTACTTGCTTCCAAATCGTGAGATGTGTTCTGACACGTTCATAACTTGCCCTCAGCTAACCCTTTGCCTGCCTCTTATCTTGACTCTGCCTCGTCTGACTTAACTATTGCCCTCTCCTAACATTGATCACCCCGTTCCCCATATGGTTCTTGTGTATCTGAAGCACATGTAAGCAAAATGATAGAAATCAGAAGTTAACAAAAAAGAGAAATTAAGCCTCCAGATATAAATGACTCTTAATTTTTGTATTAATATAAATTGCCTAAGTTATGTACTATTAAAAAAATAGTTTTCTAATGAGAAAACTTCCAGTTATACAGAGACTAAAAGGAAAAATAGTTTTCATTTTTAGTTTATCTTTCAGCATGTTTTTTAAAGCAAATTAAGTATTCAGCTACTGTTGGCAAGATCAATATTATTCTTCGAACATACATTTGTTATACAGGCTTTAGTTCCATTCATAATTTTTACCTGAAATAAAGCAAAGAAAATTGTTTTGACTATAGTGATGGACAACATATTCATGAAATTGGTGCTAAAATCTATTTTTAAGACATTTTAAAAAGATATGGTACATTTTAAATTTGCATATGTGTCAGAACTTGCCTTGAAGTTAATATATTTTTAATATAATCATAATTTATGTTTCCATAAAAATCCCTCTATATGCTCTCATAAAAATTATTCCTGCATCTGATTTCCACTACAATATATGTGTTGTCTCTATAAGGAAAAGCAAATCCATGTTACTTTGGAATACTGTGGATATGCATCAGGTGTTGTGCAGTTGATTCTGCAACAAGTGTCCTTTGTTTTCTCAGCTTCTTCTACACTGTCTTGAGAAAGAAAAACAAAACCTTCAAGCACACTGCCCTCTGTTTGCTAGCTATGAAGAGTTCGCCTACGTTGAACATTGCCAGTGGTGTTTGTGTTGGCATTTAAGGCAGAGCTAATGATGAGCTAGAATCATTCACACTCCTTTTCCCAGCCTCTTGTGTGACCAGTGACCCGCATCTCTAAGACAGTTCTCAGGATTGGGGATGCAGAGAATAGCCATTAACAATTTTTTATGTCTGCAGAAAGCTATTAATAATAAACCCTCCAGGGATTGAATTCTTGACCTTGGCTTCCTACCAATTCCTAACGTAGAGCAGAAAATATGAACCAGGCTCCGCATTCTTACTGGGCCCCAGCTGAGCTTTGATTCAATTTAGACGTCAATATAAACAGAACTGGAAAAGTCAAAATAATCTGTTTTAACAGTGGAACCCATTCTTCCAACAAAACCTTATAAGAAAGCCTGGCATATAATATGGATAAGAGGACAGCTAGTGCCTTGGAATGGAAGTCTGGGCTGGGGACCTCCATCCATTGCACGGGCCACTGCAGGGCCTCAGTGTTCTGTCTGAGAACTACCGATTGTCTATTTCCTTTACTTTACAGATGGGGAGACTGAGGCTTGGAGTGGTTAACTCACTGTTCTAGGCCATACAGCTAAATAGACACAAAGTTGAGTCAAGAAACTGGCCTGACCACCTTTCTGTTCCATTCACCACCTCCGCCTCTCTTTCCTTTCCCTGTTTCCTTGTGGTGGAAACCAGCACATCATGCACTTACTCAGACTTTTGTATCGACAGGGTTCTTGTCCTCAAGTAAAAAAAAAATGTTCTAATTCAAATTGGCTTAAACTAAAGAAGGACTTTACAACTAATGTAAAAGTTCAGGGATATATGGCGTCAGGTGCATCTAGGAGCTTAAAGGTGACATCCAATTCAGTCTCCCTCCCTTCATATCCTTCAGCTCTGCTTCTGCTGTGCAGACGTCATTTTCAGGGGACCTTCCTTGTGGACGCCAACAGATGGAGGCATCCAACATTCTTATAGCTGATAGTCCTTACAAAAAAGAAAACTTCTCTTTCCTAATAGTGCTAAGAAAATTCTCATAGTCAACCCCCATTTACCTGAGTTGGTTCATGCACTTATCCCTGGACTGGTCCCCATGGCAAAGGGTTTGAGTGATCTGATTGGTAGAGCCCGGGTCATGTGGCCATCCCTGGACTGGGGGTAGGGAGTTGGGGTCAACCCCACTCAAATCATCTGGACTAAAAATAAGGAAGGGTAGGTTTCCCAAAGAAAAACCAGGGTAATGTTAACCAGAATTATGGGAGGATGGATGCTGGGAAGGCAAAAACAACATACATCGACTGCAACATCCTTAACTCTTAGTTGGCTTTTGAGGCTGATACTTAGAAACAGGTGAGACGACTCACTGCAGAGCTGCCTGACTGTTGCTCCTGTAGTACCCCAAACTCCTCTCTATTATAGACTCTTCAATTTTATTATTGCTCACTTAGGGATTATTTAGAGATTTCTTGAATTTTTTTAATGCATAGAATTCAAACATAGCCTAAATTTTTGGAGGCAATTGGTAGAAATGTCCAGAAGGCTTGATACATTTGAGAATGTATTGTTGGGAGAGAATAAAACAAGATCAGACAACTTCCAGAAAAGTCTCCAAACAGGATACAGTGTTGACAACGCTAAATCTCCCTGCCCTTCTTTGTTCTGTTTCATTTGCCCCTGGGCTCCTCCAGCCAAGCCAAGCAGGACTCGTAGCTGGGTGTTCTCAGGTGTGCACTATCAAGAATGTTCTGAGAGGAAAGGGCTGCCTTTCAGGTTTCCTTGGTGAAGAAATAATAACAACAGTGGTAGAAAGGCAAGGTTGATTCAAGATTTCATGGTGTTAATCCTATAGTTTTGCAGCAAGATTCTAACTTTGCCTTCAACTAGAGGTATTTTAGGAGGCTGGCTGATGGAAACATGGACCTGGAAGTCTAGATTCTTGTCTCGATTCTGCATTGCCTAGTTGACTTTGATCAAGTTTCTCACCCTCTCTGGGCCTGAGTTTCTAAGTCTTGAAAAGGAAAGCTTGAAAATATAATAACTAACTTTCACATAAATTAGTAAAGTGTAGCATGCAGTCCATGGTGGCTCATGAGATTATTTCAGGTAGCACCTGGCCATATTTTTCTATTTTAATAATTATGTATGTATTTTTTAACATACTAGGTTAACCAGCACAACCACCACCAAATTTTGTGGATAATATGCTAAAGAACCACCTGAATTAAATGCTATATTTTTAAAAGATGAGTACAGTTAAAGGAAAACATTAAGTAATATGAGTACCATGGGTGCACAGATATGGCAAAACCACAGAGGTGGTATGCGAATGATAGAATTTGAGGAAACTCTGATATACATGACTTCTATCTAAATTTTTGGATAAAATAGTGTTATAATGATTTGACATATGTGAAATTTGAGACCATGCTTTATTTTGAACCTACACTACCCACTGTGTGTAGTTCTTATGCATGATATTGTTGGATTTTCTCAAATTCCCTGTGAGGTATATGTTGTTAATATTATTCCCATCTTATGCCTGAGGAGCTAAGGTTTGTGGGAGGTTTGTTAAGTTTCCTGAAATCACACACTGATTGGCTGAGTTCTTATTCAAAGTAAGAATTACTTTGTTCTAAAACCCATGCTTTTTCCACCAGCCACACCATGCTCTTTCCACTAGCCCCAGGACTCACGGCTAACAGGTAAAATCAGGACAGGAGCTTCTGATTCCATATCCTGGGTGTTTTTTCTATAAAATTCACAAGACTTCAAATTCCAGAGGTGCCTTCTGATGCTCTTCTCAGTCTAGATAGAGCTGGACACATGGACAGGAAGAATTTGAAGCTCCCTGCTTTGTCTGATTCAGCAAATACTCCCCTTATCATATCAATTATTACAGCTCTGATTTTATACATATTTGAATTTTTTGCATCTTCAAATTTGCTTTTGTGCTCTATAAGTTGGAGTTGCTGTTCAGTTTGCACCCTAGTAGGGAATAGCTGAGAGCTGGCAGGAAAACCTAGGAAATTATAAATAGGTTCAGAGTGTACAGGATGTGTGGGAAGGAAGGTAGGGGCCGTGGGGGAAGAGGGGAAGAGGAAAAAGTGAAAAAAATGCAGTGTTGAGGAAAGAAGGTTGACTAAAAAGTTGAGAAAATACCAAAGACAAACTCCATATGATGTGACAATTTTATTTCAGGCTACCTCTAGGTCCAAATAAATCTTAGGAACTGTTGGTACAATGACTCAATTGTACCTTTCTTATAGGACTACAGGGATGACTTATAAGCAGTTAGTGATTAGCACAGGACTTGGCCCATAAAAAGCCCTCCTGTAAATGGTAGCTATTTTAGTTCTGAGGATAATCATGTGTGCTGTTGAACATGATCCTTTCTTTTCCTAAGCTGGATATGTCTCATGTTAATGGAAATATAAGATGTTTTCAAAACTCATTAAGTTGTGCATTAAAAAGATTGTACATCAAAGGACAGAGGATGAACTGGAGGAACATTACAATGCGTATGACAGATATCAGGTTTATTTCCTTAATACAGAAAGAATTTCTGTAAATCAACAGTGAAAGACCAACAACGCAATAGAAAAAAGATGGGCCAAAGACGTCACACAAAAGAATTATAAATGGCTTTTAAACACATAATTGATGTTCAGCCTTATTCATAATGAGAGAAATTCAAATTACAAATGCAATGAGATGCCATTTTTTATCTACCAAATGGACAAACATCAAAAAGCTCAGTAACACACACCGGATTGACAAGGATGGGGAAAATGCTTTCGTATATTGCTGCTAGAAATATAAATGGGTAGAACTTCAGGGAGGAAAATTTGGCAACATTTAACAAAAATATAAATGCACATTCCCTTTAACCCAGCAGTTCCCTTTCTCATATGTTTTCCCATGACTAAGCTCAGCAATGTGTACTTAGGTATAAGGAGACTTATCACCACATTGCTTTTAATAGCTAAAGACTGGAGGAAATGTTCACCACTAGGGCACCAATTAATTAAACTGTGGTACATCTATACAGTGGAAAGCTATGCAGCAGTTAAAAATGTCATGCAGCTTTAGATAGAAAATCTCCAAGATATATTAAGGGGAAAAAAGTGTGACACAGAATAGCATGTAGTATGTCAACCACTTGTATAAAAATTAAAAGGCTCT
Source organism: Lemur catta (assembly GCF_020740605.2). Taxonomy (NCBI): domain Eukaryota; kingdom Metazoa; phylum Chordata; class Mammalia; order Primates; family Lemuridae; genus Lemur; species Lemur catta. The sequence continues at coordinate 65,938,425 of NC_059137.1, forward strand.
ATGTAAATATATGTTTGTATATGGATTAAAACATCTCTCAAAGGTTATCCCAGAAGCAAAGGTAAGAGAGAGGCTTACCTTCATTCTTTTGTATCTTTGAATTATATGCCATTGTGTATTATTTATTTAAAATAATAATAAATTATTGAGTACATATGGAGAGTGTGGGCCTGGAGCCCGGAGAGACGTCCCCTGTGGTTGTATGCCACCCTTTCCCTTCCTCAGCTGGGACTGCTGCTCTGCTGGAGCAAGGCACAGATCTGCAAGAGCCGGGCATGTGTGGAACCTTCAGAAGGGCCAGTCGCAGACAGTTAGAAAGGAGAGGAGAAAGGTACCACAGGCTCAGCCCATTTAATCCAGGAGGGTCCACTGTGACCCTCCAATCTAAAATGCTCTTTTCATAGAAAAAGAATTGGCCTGGAACCTAGGGTTGCAGGATGTCCTGTTAAATTTGAATTTCAGACAAAAAACAAATTTTTTTTTTGGTATGAGTACGTCCCAGGCAATATTTGGAAAATACTTAGGTATTTTTAATTGCTTAATCTAGCAGTCTGAGCAGGATCTGGAACCCAGCTGCTCATTAGGCAGCATACATTCTCTGAGCCAGGCTGTCCTGTCTGTGAAATGAAGGATGATAACTGTCTGACTTTATCACGGGGTTGCTATGAGGCTTAAACACACCCAGTGCCCTGTCAATAGTTACATGTTCTAAAATTGTTGGGAATAAAGACAGTTGCTATCAGTGTTATTGTTATCCAAACCCTGGTCTCCATGACAAACAACGCATTGAACTACTGCCTTGTTTTCTTCCAACTTCACTGTGATTTCTTGTAAGCCTTAGGCACATTGTCACACATCTATTTTTCATATTTAAGGCGTGTTCCTAAAACACATCAACAAGGACTTCATTTTCAATGTCTTTTGTTCTTGGACTTAGACTTATTGCCTTTATTTTAAACCATCTTTACCTTAGGTGAATGACTGGCAAGCTATACTGCTTAATTCATTCAGCATATCTTTATTGATCACCTATTATGTGCCAGGCATTGATGGTAAAGGGCTGAGTGAAATAGACCGATAGACCCAAACCCTTTCATCACTGAATGTATGGTCTGGCGGAGGTCCAGCTATGTTAGAACCAAAGGAGGAAAGTAAACAGATAAGAAGAGTGCTTCTCCAGGTTGGCTTGACTTTAGAATCACCTGGGGAGATGGCTAGGCTGTCTGGCAAACCAAGGCCTCCCTCAGTGATTCCAGTGTGCAGCCAAGGTTGAGAACTGCTGGATTAGAAGGAACATGGAGCATGTCGGCTCTTGACTTCAATAAAGACTATTTTGCAGGTGAGGACTTCTCAGCCAACATGAATGTGGTTACTTACATAGACATGTGCAGAGGGAATTGGTGTAATAGACTAAACACCTGGCAAACTGGGCAAAACAGATGGAAGGAGCAGGAGTCGGGTTTGGAGCAGGCAGGACGTGATATTCGATGGCCATATTTGAGAAGACTCCAGAGAGTCTAAGTCAGGGGTTCCAAGCCCTCCCTGGGCTCAGACAACAAGCTTTAGGGGCCCCTGTAAAGGAGGTTGGCTGGGAGGGAACAGACTTTGTAGGCAAAATTGCCCTGGACAACAAATGACTATGTAGAACTCTTCAGCCCCCCTGGTGATCACAGCCACTCTTATTTGTTTTTGTTAATAGATAGACTTCTGTGTTCAATTATGTTTGGGGAAAAAAAAAGTTTTAAAGTCACTTCCTAATCTAGATCAAGTGGCTCATTTTACAGATATTGTGGGGTTTACTGTCATTTAAACTCTTCTTTCTGTTATTATGTTCCCACCATGTAAGTCACATCTTCTCTGTAATGTAACAAAATGAAATGTGTTTACCTCTGCAGCTATATTTTCTTTTAAAATGGAATATTCTTATTCCACCTGCTTTTATCTTTTATAATAGGCATAAAATGCAGACTGTGCAGTGAGAAAGTATAAATAAAATTAAATATATGTGTGTGTGTATATATATTCAGAGGTATTTATTTACCTGTACCATGATGAAATTTTCATAGGCACTCCTATTTTCTTCTGGTTTGAATGAAGCTGAAATGCATATTACTCCTTTTGTTTGACAGAAGTGCCTTGCATGAAGCATGAGAAAAAATATTCAACCGTGCTCTCGCAAGGTAGAGAGTTAGAGTCTCTTGTCTTATGAATGAACACATATTCTGTAGAAGAAAAATACTTTTTTCCCACCAGGTACACTTGGGGAACTCTCAGAGTGAATTCAGTCATCCCGTGTCCTCTGGTATCACCATCATCCACATTTCTTTTATTTTTTTAATTTTTATTTATTTATTTTTTTTATTTCAGCTCTTCATGAGGGTACAAAAGCTCAGGTTATATACATTGTCCATGTCCCGCCCATCCCCCTGAGTCAGAGCCTCAAGCGTGTCCATTCTCCAGACAGTGCGCCTGGCACTCACCATGTAGTCATACCTCCATCCCCTCCCCCCCCCACCTCCCCGAGTCAGCACCTTCAAGCATGACCATTCCCCAGATGGTGCGCAACGCACTCATCATGTAGGCATACACCCAACCCCTCCCCCCACCCCCCATCCCAGTCTGATATCCAATTGGTATCCTTCCTCAATGTGCATTTAGGTGATGATCAGGGAAACCAATTTTCTGGTGAGTACATGTGATGCTTGTTTTTCCATTCTTTGGATACTTCACTTAATATAATGGGTTCCAGCTCTCTCCAGGAGAACCAAAGAGATGTCGTATCACCGTTATTTCTTATAGCTGAGTAATACTCCATGGTATACATATACCACAGTTTACTAATCCATTCGTGGATTGATGGGCCCTTGGGTTGTTTCCACATCTTTGCGATTGTGAATTGTGCTGCTATAAACATTTGGGTACAGGTGTCTTTGTTATAGAATGACTTTTGTTCTTCTGGGTATATGCCCAATAATGGGATTGCTGGATCGAATGGTAGGTCTACTTGAATCTGTTTACGGTATCTCCATAATGCTTTCCACAGGGGTTGCACTAGTTTGCATTCCCACCAGCAGTGTATGAGTGTTCCTGCCTCTCTGCATCCACACCAACATGTGTTGTTTGGGATTTTTTGATAAAGGCCATTCTCACCAGAGTTAAGTGGTATCTCACTGTGGTTTTGAAAAATAGGCATAAACGGGACCTACCTAAAAATGATACAAGCCATATATGACAAACCCACAGCCAACATCATACTGAATGGGGAAAAATTGAAAGCATTCCCACTCAGAACTGGAACCAGACAAGGCTGCCCACTGTCCCCATTACTTTTCAACATAGTATTGGAAGTCCTTGCGAGAGCTATCAGGCAAGAGAGCAGAATCAAGGATGTCCAAATAGGGACAGAAGAGATCAAACTCTCACTCTTCGCTGATGATATGATGTTGTATCTGGAAAACCCCAAGGACTCAACCAAGAGACTCCTGGAATTAATTAATGAATTCAGTAAAGTCTCAGGTTACAAAATCAATACACACAAATCAGAGGCATTCATATATGCCAATAACATTCAATCGGAGAACCAAATTAAGGACTCAATACCCTTCAAAATAGCAACAAAGAAAATAAAATATCTAGGAATATATTTAACTAAAGAGGTAAAGGACCTCTATAGAGAGAACTATGAAACACTAAGGAAGGAAATTGCAGAACACGTAAATAGGTGGAAAACCATACCATGCTCGTGGATTGGAAGAATCAACATTGTTAAAATGTCTATACTACCCAAAGTAATCTATAGATTCAATGCAATTCCTATTAAATTACCAACATCATTTTTCACAGATTTAGAAAAAATAATTATACACTTTGTATGGAATCAGAGAAGACCCCGTATAGCAAAAGCAATTTTAAGCAATAAAAACAAAATGGGAGGTATTAATTTGCCAGACTTCAAACTATACTACAAGGCTGTGGTTCTTAAAACTGCCTGGTGTTGGCACAAGGGCAGGGACACAGACCAGTGGAACAGAACAGAAAACCCAAATATAAAACCATCCTCATATAACCATCTAATCTTTGACAAAATAGACAGAAACATATTCTTTTATTTTTAATAGGGGGACATTTCTATGTTTCCAAGGAATGTCTTTTCCACCTGACAAGTAATGTAATGTAGAATGTGTTGTGAGGACTGATCTCTGATAGAACAAACACTATCAGGTAATGCAGCCTTTTCTTATATTTTCATGTTTTGTTAAGTAGTGTGTAAAGTGAAACTCCTTTTCCAAATATGCCATGACCTTTCATTGTGGGTTCATCACTTGGTTTTCTGTTGGTAGTTGCTAAGGTAAACTTCTCTTCTAAAACTGCCACTTGGGCCAACAGGGTTTCAAGCTACACCCTTCCCAGACCCTATGACAAAGGGTGGAACAAACATCTGTGGTTGTGGTTGCAAATGTTGGCAGATTGTTTACACTGGAGATTGCCTCCTGGCATTTGCTTTGCTTGTGCCAGGCTTAACGCTTTGTAATCTTTTAAGACTACTTTTGCAGTGTTAGCTTTGATATAAGAATAATTTCCCCGTTGTCAGGGAGAACCAAAATGGCGTTGGAGACAGCTAAGCAATGCTGACCTCATCACTTCTCAATGTATTGCTGATTTCTGCACTTTGGAACTCCTTGAAATTTGAGGCTGATAAAACTATAGCTCCCTTTAATCTAGAAATGTCACACAATGAAACATTTTCTGAATGCTTCCCACAAACTCTGCATTCCAGAAAGGCAAAGAATTGTGCATTTCAACAATCCCTTGTGTATCTTGACATAGTAAGAATTTATGTTTCAAAAAATATTAACAGTGGGAGCATATGTGAAAATAATAAGTGTGGTGTGAGTTGCCAATGAATTTACAGCTCTCATTAAATATCATATTTCCTACAATAACAGTAAATTGAGTAATTAACATGAAATTCAAACTTAATGAGAGATCTCCATAATAAAAGAAGATTTTTAATGTGGCTTTATATATAAACATAATAAAACAAGCCTGTCATCAGGAAAGAGTTTACTCACTTATTTAAAAATATAGAGAGCACCTGCTAGGAGGCAGGCAGACATGGTATGTATCCTTATATGCTTAAAATCCTAGTGAGGAATACAGACAAGTAATCAGACAAATGAATTATAACGCTGATATTAAAAGAGCACTTAGAAGAGACATCTAACCATATTTGGAGGTGGAGATTAGCAAAGGCTGCCTGGAAAAAGCAGTATCTAAACAGGACCACTGTGTACAGTTGTATGGGTTGGGCATTGCACAATTATACATGATGGCTCTGTTAAGCTAAGGCTTTAATGATGTATAGAGTGAGCTAAGAAGGAAGCAAGAGGTAGTGGAGTAGAATGTATGAGGGAAGGGAGATGAAAGAGTATCCCAGGTAAAAGAACAGCATGTGGGAAGGCTTAAAGCAACAAAGAGTCTGGCACCTTAGCTTAGAGAAATATAGGTCCAGAACTGAATAAAGGATTGGGCCAGAGACAGAGACTTGAGAATCACCTCTGTATAAATGAAGTTGGAAGGCATAGGGATAGAGAGTCGCTCAGGTAATTTGGATACCTATAGCAGGAAAAATCTAAACAATAATGGTTTAAATTAGGATTTCTTTTTTTCTTTCATAATGCAAAGTACAGAGAGGCATGAAGTCTAGAGTGGTTAGAAGACTGTACAATATGATCAGGAATCCAGCTCCTTCTATTTTTCTGCCCTGCCCTAGGCAATGGCTTCCCTCTTCAGGGTTCCCTGCTAGGATGACCAGCTGGGTCAGTTTGCCCAGGACTATGGGGGTTCCCAGGACATGGAACTTTAAATTTTAAAACCAAGATAACCAGGATAGTTAGAATGGGTTGGTCACCCTTGTCACCTCCTGGTCTTAAGATGGCCACTGCAACTCCAGCCCATTGCGTGCACACTTCAAGGGGGAAGAAAGTGGGGAGGAGAGGACAAAAGGGACCTGCCAGCTGAGTCAACTCCCATCCTTGAGCTTTCTTGAAGGCCCCATCCAATGACTTTCTGCATTTAGAACTTAGTCACTGGCGACCCCAAACACCAAGGTGGCATAGCAGTGTGGCTAGGTACGTTGGCAGCCCCAATAAAATTGGGGTTCTGTGGTGAAGAAGCAGGAGAGAATGGATATCAGGGAGGCGATTATCAGTTACTGTCATGGGGAGGAAGGCTCATCGGAATAGAAACTAGACCCAGACCCAGCGAAATACAAACACTTAAGAGACAAACAAAGGTACCAGATACCACGGAGAAGACTGAGGAGTAGCAGGTGGAAGACAGGAGCAAAACATCAGAGAGGACCTCCAGGAATCCAGAGGAGAAGAACATCTCAAGATCAAGAGGTTAATGCTGCTCCCATGGGCCTTTATAAAGCCACCTCCAAGGTGAAAAGTGTCACAGTCTTCCTGTGGAAATTCCCCTCATTCCCAAAAAGCCAGACGCTCCAGATGTGGGAGAAGTTGCTGAGTCACCTACGAAGGAAGAAGTTGGACATGATCTGCCCCCCCAGGCCAGACATTGCTAACTGATAGAGACACCCTGCTTACTCAGTGCATCCACACTGGGCCTCACTCTTTCCTTCACTTTCAATCCTAAGTGGCACTAGAGAAAAAAACCTTCCCTGGCACTACTGGACATCAAGGTTCCTTCCAGCTTCAACACGTTAAGGTTCTCCAGAGGTTCGGCAGTCACAGGCAGAGCTCTGGCTCCCTTTGTAAGAGGAACAAATTCTTATTTATAAATGAATTTGGAAAGGAAGAAAGTTTTCTTTTTTTCGTTTTGGAGATAAGCATTGTATCATAATGACAGAAGAGGAATGAATTTCCTGAGCCGATCGACATTGCCCAGGAACACGGGAACACTGAAGAGTCAATTTCCACATCAGGAGGGAGGAGTCACCTGCCCACGTCCCTGTGTGTTGGGATAGCACGGAACCTCATACGTAGCAATTTTAGGCTGCTCTTTAAATGCCTGCTTTCCTCTTGCCTTATGCAAAGCCCTATTTTAAACGTTCCCCAGTGCGAAAGCCTCTTTGCTGTGCTAGGGAAGGTTTCATTCTGGGTGGGGTTTCTTACCACTTGGGACCAAAATAGCATGGAAATGGCCAGTGACTCCTTCTCAATTACAGATCATTTTGCGCATCACACTTCAGAAGTGGGACCTGCCTATAAAGTTACGCTGCAAACCAACCATCCTCAATGCATTGACTTCTGGCGAGATTTAGATGAAGCTTATACCTCTTCAGTATCATTCATCTTCTCATCCTTGGAAACTAGCCAAAAGCCAGGGGTGTCACGCACTTTTATAAAACGAGAATGAGAAGTTCCTCGAATCAGTGTCATTATTAGGGGCCTCAAATGGCAAGGAGAAGGGGGAAGAGAAGCCATTTCCATCAAAAACAGTTACTGAAAAGAGATGTGCCTTGCAAAAATCCGTGGAGAGACCCTTTCTAATCCAGCAGGAAGATTGGGAGCCCGCTGGACTTGTTTACATTGGATGGTACGAAGCACCCTGCTGTCTGGCAGCTAGGGGGCCTAATCCTTTATGGAAATGGATTACCCATTAGATGTGTACACAGTGCCTTCTGTTCCCTGTAAATTAGTAAGTACTTATTAAGACCTAGGCTGAAACCCTGGACCGTGCTTTGTGCATTAGCTGATAACTAGGGGTCTCTGCACTGCCGGTGTTGCCCTTCTGCAGAGTGGTTGTGCACCCCTTTATCTCTGGGTTGCAGCACGCCCCACTCCTCAGCAGGCTTTACAGGGGATATTTGCTGGGGTCCTCTGAGCCCAGCACTGCGGGGTCTCTCTGACAACAGTCACTAACCAAAGTGCAGGTGCAAATATCTTATTTTGTATCCATAGATTCTAAGTTGCATAATTGATTTGATATCGTCCTTTTCGGGGGATGGGGGATGCACTACTATAGATCAATTGTAAGACATACCCTAATTTTAGAAAACTTGACATGTTTAAAAACCTTCTAGAGTTGAGGCAATGTGGTGGAAAAGTTAATCTGCTGGTTGTGTTGTCAGTAGGGATAGTATTTGTGGAGAAGCCAGAGTGAGCTTCCATATAGCTCCATCCATCCCTTCAGAATCCCAGTATAAGGAAAAGGAAGAAAAAGTTGTTTTCCTGCTTGAGGAAGATAATATTATGAAAAGATAAATTAATAAAGAAGACAGACAAGGAAATATTTGGAGGCAGCCTGGTACAGGGAAAAAGGGGGGGACCTAGTGCCAGACTTTAGCATGCTAGCTGTGACCTTAAACTGATAAATTAATTTTTGTGAATCTCTGTTTCCTTATTGGTAAAGTGGCAATTCCTACCTGATAGGGTCATTGGACAGGATTAAGAGGGAACAAATAGCAAGAATCTAGTGCCCAGAGCACAACAAAAGTTAGTTTCCTTTGAATCTCTGCTTCTTAACAGATGATTTGGGCTGAAGTCTTGAAAGGTGTGTTCATTTTCATTTTATTAAAATTATGATTTGTATAGTTAGTGACTTGTTGAATAAACAACACAGGATAGTAGTAAAATCAGAAACTTCAAACAGAAGGTGAGAATAATTTATGCAAGTCAGAGATAGTTGTGATTTTTCTTAGATATTTTCAGATCAGAACATTTTCTGCCAGAAGTAATTGGTAGATTTACAAATAATTATGAACCTGACTGAGAAAAAAATCAAATATTAACAATCCCAAAGATTTAATAGGTTTTCTTTACATTTGAGGAGTGTGGTTTCATTTATTTTCTAATAACACAATCAATTGTTTTTGAGAACCCCTATGACTGTTGCATTTTCTATACATATTCACAAATTTGACTTTTTAATTATTAAAATCTTTGATGTGCAAAGAAAGCAAGACTCCTTCAAAATGTAAGCTGATGGCTTATATATAATTGAGAATGCAGTTCCACAGAGGCATCCTCTCTCTATAATAGGAATCTGGTTCTTTGCAGAAACTTTCTGAATGTTTGCTAGATGCTTTGCATGTATTATTGTCCAGACTGCTTTGATCAGCTGACAGAGCCCAGAGATAATTTGACAATCATCTAACATAGAACACAGCTGGGAAATGGGATGGGACAGAATGGAAAAGGCTGGGACCTAGAAAAAGATGTGCCCACAGCAGTAGAGCAAGCACTAGGGAGAATGGATCCAGCCGCAGATGGTTGGAAGATCTACACAGTGGGCAGAAGTTTGTGTCAGAAGGATAGGGCAAGAGACAGCAGGTAGAGCAATAGCAGTTGGTATCAGAGAGGTCCAATATGAGATACCAGGTGGGCTAACTATCAGAAGAGCATGCTGATCAGATAACTAGAAATAGAAGAGCTAACATTTAAAAGCTTGGCACTGTGCTAAGTGCTTTACTTCTATTATTTGACTTAATCTTCTTTAAAACACTACAGATGGCCAGGCTCATGCCTGTAATCCAGCGCTTTGGAAGGCTGAGATGGGAGGATCACTTTAGGCCAGGAGTTTGAGACCAGGCTGGGCAACACAGTGAGATCCCATTTCCACAAAAAAAAATGTTTAAAAACTTAGCCGGATGTTGTGGTGCACACCTGTAGCCGAGCTACTAGGGAGGCTAGGGCAGGAGGATTGTTTGGGCCCGGGAGTTTGAGGCTGCAATGAGCTATGATAGCACCACTGCACTCCAGCCTTGGCAACAGAGGGAGACCCCATCTCTAAAGAAAAAAAAATGCTACAAAGTTGATATTTTAGCATCCCCATCTTACCAATGAAGAAAGTGGGTTTCAGGTAGCATAATTGACTTGTCCAAAGTGACATCATTTCTAAGTGACGTGGCTGGGATTTGAACCAACATTGGGCGGGTGTGATAACCGCACTGGACCACTCCACAGCACTGCTTTCACAGGCAGGACCTGACCCAGGGAGGCGACAGTAAGACATTCAGAAAACCAGGTGAGAAGATCCTAGCCTGGGTTCAGGGACTGAACTTTGGCCCTGAGAAGGAAGCTGCCAAAAAGAAGCAGTGTCCTTGTCTTAGCTATGCAAGGTGCTAAGAGCTAGACAAAAGGGAGACACAGGCATTGCTATCAGACCTGGGTCACAAGATTTCAGCCAGCATCATACCAGGAGTAAACATGCTGGGTTCCACTTTAGATGATGATTAATCCTGGGGAAGAGCCAGGGAGCCTCAGCTGTGAGCAGGGGAACTGCCAAGGGTGGGCAGCCAGGAGGGGCCTGGTACTAAAGAGGACAGAGTTGCAGATGTCAACAGCAAAGGGCCAATTAAGGTGAAATGCATGAAGACTGTTTTCATATCAGTGTTGCAAATGTGTGCTGGTCTGTTACCTGAATGAATATCTGCTCTGATCCACACTGGAAAAAAAGTAAGAAAATATAAATTTCTCACTATCTCTGGAACAACTAAAGGACTCCTTCCCTGATAATGAAAACAGAAATAATTAACAATTAACATTACCGTTTACAAAGCATTTTTCTATACAGTCACGCACTGCATAACCAGATTTAGGTCAACAAGGAACCGCATATATGACCGTGGTCCCATAAGATTATAAGGAAGCTAAAAAATTCCGTGTCTTGATGATCCTGACCCTGTGTAGGCCTAGGCTAATGTATGTTTGTGTTTTCGTTTTTAACAAAAAAGTTCAAAAAGTAAAAAAAATTAAACATTTTAAAAATAGACTAAAGCTCATATAATAAGAGTATAAAGAAAGAAAATATTTTTATACAATGCTGTACAATGAGTTTGTGTTTTAAGCTAAGTGTTATTACCAAAGAGTCAAAAAGTTTTGAAAAATTTAGAGGTGTATAAAGTAAAAATGTTACAGTAAGCTAAGGTTAATTTATTATTGAAGAGAAAAATATGTTTTATGAATTTAGTGTACCCTAAGTGGACAGTGTTCATAACACCTACTATAGTGTACAGCAATGCCGTGGGCCTTCACATTCACTCACCACTCACTCACCCAGAGCAACTTCCAGTCCTGCAGGCTCCATTCATGGTAAGTGCCCTGCATAGGTGTACCATTTTTAATCTTTCATACTTTTTTTATTGTACCTTTTGCATGTTTAGATATAAAAACATTTACCATTGTGTTCCAGTTGCCCACAGTATTCAGTACAGTAACATGTCATGCAGGTTTGTAGCCTAGGAGCAATGGTTTATACCATATAGCTTAGGTGTGTAATAGGCTCTACCATCTAGGTTTGTGTCAGTCCACTCTATGATGTTCACACAGCAAGGAAATCACCTACGGACCCATTTCTCAGAATGTATCCCTGTTGTAAAGCAACCCAGGACTGTACATCATTTCATCAGATTCTCAGAGCAACCCTATAGATATGAAGTCATATCTCACTTGAGTTTTACATTTTAAAGTCAGCACAAAAGATGAAAATTGTATACTATCAAAATTGCCTTTGAAATTTCCTTAAATTACACACAGAGTATAATGTATGTGACTTTCTACATTTCTATGAACAACACAGCCAATTTTCCTTTCATTGTGGAAATCTATACTTTGAACATTAATGAAATAGATCCCATTCAGTGGATATTCACATGAAAAATTTATTTCGTGTATGTATGTCTGTATAGCAGTGGCTGGGTTGTTTTTAGCTGGTGTTTTTCTGAGAACATTGAGTGATTTCCCAAATATTGAATGTATATGTCATGGGACTCCACTCTTTCATTATTTCCATTTTGCAAATAAAAAAAACTGATGATGCAGTCAGTATGTGCATGATAGAGTCTTAAACTTAGGTTATACTTTGCAAACCTGAGTGGGGTCCACTGTACCACAGAGTCATCCCAGCATGCTCATCACACCTGAAGGACAGTGCATTGGTTGTTAGCCAATCGTCTCCTGTGATCAGTGCCCTGTGGTAGCCAGGGCTTTATCCTATCATGCTGTGCCTTGGCTATCAAAAATCATCAATGCATTGAGTTCCATCTGTGCAGATATGCCCAGCAAGTGAGCATGACCTCAGGACTCAGCTCTTTATGACTTGCCTTCACTGAAACAGAAAAATTTTTTCTGTTGTTGTTTTCTGGTGCCTGCATGTGACAAGGACATGGTCAGACCCTGGGGCATGTGGGCATGTGGAGTCTGTTCTTTTTGGCAAGATGGTTTAATGATTGTTTCTGATTGCTGACTTACTTTTTAAGAGACTCTGTTTGGAAGTTTACGGCCCTTTTCTGACCCCTTGTAAAGATTTTATTATTTACAATAAATGGCTCATAAATCAGTTCAAATTGCCCAAGCAGCAGTATTTGAAGTGGGTCCTTCCCTCTCCTCCTGACATCACGTACGTCTTCAACATGGTGGTTGGTAAATCTCCCCCAGATCACAATCCCCATGTGATTTCTGCCTTTCTTTGCTTTTCTCCTATTTGTTTGTGTTTATTTTAATATCTCTGAAGCATTGTTTTTTATTCTTATTGGTTGAAAAGATAGGGAAAGAGGATATGTCAGCAGGGATGGTGAAGTAAGGACCTCAAAAGATCCTCTCTCCATAAAAGCAATGAGAACACTGGAAAAATGATAAAAAGTCAACTTTTTAAGAAGCCTGGAAATGAACCAATCATTTGCAACATTCAGGAGCATGCATTAATATTTAAGAAAAATGATTGAATATGGTAAGAACAGCTTTGTGGTGTTTTAACCTATCTTATTCTCATCCTTCTCTTTAAATTCATCTGGAAATAGAAGGGACCCAAAATAGTCAAATCAATCTCAAAAAAGAAAAATGAGATTGGAGGGCTCATACTTCGCAATTTCAAAACTTACTAGAAAGCTACAGTAGGCAAGACTGTGTGGTACTGGTGTAAGGATAAACATAGGTCAATGAAATAGAATTGAGAGTCCAGAAATAAACCCTGCATCTAGACTCAATTGATTTTCAACAGTGGTGGCAAGAAAAGTCAATGCACAAAAATTAATTTGAAATAGATCAAAGTCCTAAATGTAAGAGGTAAAACTAAAAAACTCTTGGAGAAAAACATAGGTATAAATCATGACCTTAAATTAGAGAATGGTTTCTTAGCTATGACATCAAAAACATATAAAAAAGGAGAAAAAACAGAAAATTGGACTTCATGAAAATTTAAAAATTTTATACTTCAAAGGATACAATACAGAAAGTGAAAAGACAAACCACAAGAATGGGAGAAAAATTATTTGCAAATCATGTAGTTGATAAGATCTAGTATCCAGAATACATAAAACTTCTTATAACTCAACAATAAAAAGGCAAATAACCCAATTTTTAAAATGGAGGAGGAACTTGATATACAAATGGCCAGTAAGCACATGAAAGATGTTCTACATCATTAGTTATTAGAGAAATACAAAATCAAAAGCATAATTAGATACCATTTCATGTCTACTAGGAAGGCTATAATAAAAAATATGGGCAATAACAAGTGTTGGTGAGGATGTGGAGAAATTGGAACTCATACATTGCTAGTAGAAATACAAATGATGTGGTCACTTTGGAAAAGAGTTTGGCAGTTCCCCAGAAAGTTAAACATAGAGTTACCATATGACCTGACAATTCCACTCCTAGGCATACACCTAAGACGATTGAAACTTATGTCTACGTAAAAACTTGCATACAAATGCTCATAGCAGCATTATTTATAATAGCCAAAATGTGGAAAAACCCAAATGTTCATTAACTGATGAATGGAGAAATAAAATGTAGTATATCCATAAAATGGAATATTATTCAGCTTCGAAAGGAATGAAGTACTAGTATATGCTACAACATGGATGAACCTTGAAAACATTAGCTAAGTGAAAGAAGTCAACCACGAAGAGACACATATTATATAATTTCATTTATATAAATATCCAGAATAGGCAAGTCCATATAGAGAGATAGTAGATTAGTGATTTCCAGAGGTTGGACGAGGGAAGAATGAGGAATGACTGCTAATGGATATGAGGTTTCCTTTTGGGGTGATGATGAAAATGTTCTGGAATTCAAGAGGAACTCTCAAAACTATACAAAGACATGGAAATTAAACAACTTGCTGCTTAATGGTATTTGGGTCAACGATGAAATTAAGATGGAAATTTTTAAATTTTCAGAATGAATAATAACACAAGCTACTATATCAAAATCTCTGGGATATAGCAAGGTACTCAGAGGGAAGTTTATAACACTAAACACCTACATCAAAAAGACAAAATGATCACAAATGAACAACCTGTCACACCTCAAGGAACAAGAAAAACAAGAAAAAAGCAAACCCAAAGCTAGGAGAAGACATGAAATGTCAAAGATCAGAGCAGAACTAAATGAAATTGAGACTAAAAAATAATAATAATAATAATACAAAGGATCAATGAAACAAAGAGTTGCTTCTTTGAGGAGATAAACAAAATCGATAGACCACTAGCTAGATTAACCAAGAAGAGAAGAGAGACAACTCAAATACGCTCAATCAGAAATGAAAAAGGAGGTATTACAACTGATACCATAGAGTACAAAAGATCATCTGAGACTACTTTTAACACGCCTGTGCATGCACACTAGAAAATCTAAAGGAAATGGATAAATTCCTGGAAACATACAACCTCTTGAGCTTGATCAGGAAGAAAGAGAAGTCCTGAACAAACTAATAATGAGTAGTGAAATTAAATCAGTAATAAAAAATCTCCCAACTAAACAAAGCCCAGGACCACATGGATTCACATCTGAATTCTACCAGATTGACAAAGAACTGGTACCAATCATACTGAAACTATTCCAAAAGATCAAGAAGAAGGAAATCCTCCCTAACTCATTCTACAAAGCCAGTATCACCCTGATACCAAAGCTAGGAGAGGACACAACAAAAAAAAAACCTACAGACCTATATCCTTGGTGAACATAGATAGGAAAATCCTCAACAAAATAATCAGGTCCAAAAGCACATCAAAAAGATAATTCACCACAATCAAGTGGGTTTCGGCCCAAGGATATAAAGATGGTTCAACATAGTAAATAGACAATGGGAGAAAATATTCACAAGCTATCCATCCAACAGGGGCTAATATGAACAAATCAGCAAGAAAAAAACCAAATAATCCCATTAAAAAGCAGACAAAAGACATGAACATTTTTCAAAAGAAGAGAAACAAATGATCAACAAACGAAAAATGCTCAACATCACTAGTCATCAGGGAAATGTAAATTAAAACCACAATGAGATACTACCTTACCCCTGTCAGAATGGCCTTAATTAAAAAGTCAAAAAAACAGTAGATACTGGTATCATAGATGCAGTGAAAAGGGAACGTTATACACTGTTGGTGGGAATGTAAATTAGGACAACCTCTATGGAAAAAAGTACAGATAATTCTTAAAGAACTAAAGATCTACCATTTGATTCAGCAATCCCACTACTGGGGATCTACCTAAAGGAAAAGAAGTCATTTTATAAAAAAGACACCTGCACTCATATGTTTGCCACAGCACAATTCACAATTGCAAACATAAGGAACCAAATGCCCTTCAATTGATGAATTGATAAAGAAAATGTGGTGTGTGTGTGTGTGTACGTATGTATACATATATATATATATGCATACACACACACACACACACACACACACACACACCGTGGAATACTACTCAGTCATGAAAAAGAATGAAATTATGTCTTTTGCAGCAATTTGGGTGGAACTGGAGGCCATTATCCTAAGTGAAGTAACCCAGAAACAGAAAACCAAATACTGCATGTTCTCAATTATAAGTGGGAGCAGTGGGTGTGCATGGTCATACAGAGTGACATTATGGACACTGGAGACTCAGAAGGGGAAGGGTGGAAGGGGGTACAGGATGAAAAATTACCTATTGAGTACAACATAACACTATTCAGGTGATGGGTGCACTAAAGCCTACTTCTCCACTATACAATTCATCCATGTAACAAAAAAAACCATTTGTATCCCCTAAATCTATTAAAATTTAAAAAAAAATTTTTCTGGAATTAGTGGTGACGGTGCACAACATTATGAATATGCAAAAACCACTGAATTATATTAAAAGGGTGAATTTTATGGTACATGAATTATGTCTAAGGTTAACTTCCAAATGACAATCTCATTAGGATGAAATAAACGAAGTATTCCACACACAAAGAAAACTTCATTAACTCACTCAGTGGTAAAATGATTCTTTTTAATAAAGTAAGAAGAAACAACTCACAAATTTGTTTTAGAACAGCAATTTTATTATTGACAGAGCAAGGAAAGTCACCATCCTTGATATATGTCTTCCTCATTCTATATTTATTTTCTTAAACTTCTTTGAAATATACCATGTTCCTTCTAGTTCAATTTAGCTACAATATGACCACAAAATATACTCTTACACTGAAACCATGGGCAAGGAGCAAATAGTTTCAACTCAAGAGCCAACTCAGATTGACTGGTAGTGGCTACATGCAACACTGTGTTTAGAAGGATTCTGAAGCTATATTCAGATGAGGCATGAAAAATGTAGAGATTAATTTAGAAAATTTATCTTGAACTTGGCAGTGATAGTGGAGGTGGGCAGCACTTGGCCTAATTATTGAATCTAGGAAAATGCATCACTCTTCTAAGTGGATGCAAAATCAGTTGGGTAGATAAATCTTTGGATGAGCTGAAGTGCAGCTAGTAGGCACATTCACATGCATAACCTAAACACGAATTTGAGCTCTGTAATTTAAATGCAAAATACCAATATTTTGAAATAGCTGACATTTATGGCTGGGATGTCAAAATCACTCAATAAATAGAACCAACTTTCATCATACAGTATAATATGAAGGTATTTTAAGTAATACATTTTATATGGTGTGTGCTCTCAAAGGTTCTTGACAAGAGAACATTAGCATATGCTTATAGTAAAATCTGATCTAGTGAGACAGAATGTCAAGAGAGTTTTTTTATGGCATTCACTAAAAAGTCAAAATAATCACTAGCATATGGACGCTGTGAGCCTGCTATAACACACATTTACTTCAGTTTGAGTTGTACCTTCAAGAAGAACTGTCTCCTGCCTCATTTCCATGCTACAGGAGCTGCTCTTTCCTTGGTAGACGAGAAGTGCCTAGAGAATGAGCCCTCATTGCTCTGCTGTACGTTACAATGATCAAAGCACGGCCCACACCGGCAGCGTCAGCATCACCTGGAACTTCCCAGGAATGCAATTGGTTAGAAATTCGGCGTCACCCCAGACCTACTGGGTTAGACACTCTAGGGGTGGGCCCAGAGATCTGAACAAGCCCTCCAGGTGACTCTGGGCTCAGGTTTGAGAGCACTGCTTTGGGTTGTTCCCTTCTAGAATGGGAAAGGAAGGAGGGAAGGGAAGAACGGGGGAAACTGAGGAAGTGCCCAGGGAGAACTGGACCTCCATACGTGGCAGCTAAGTTGGTATTTGGTGTGAATGTTGATAGGTCACAGGGCAGACTTTCTTGGTTTCTTTCCTCCTTTATCCCCCATGTTCCAACTCTCTACTTACTCAGAAAAGGTTTGAAGTGCTCACGGGATCTCCCCCAATCCCATCTTCACCCCACCCCACTACCAGCCTGCTTAGAGTCCCTTTTGGGGACCAGTAGCAAAAAGTGGGGAAAGGAGGATGGCACTGATGCATTTCGTCCTGTCACAGTGAAGCAGCACTTGTATTCAGAAAGGGTTGGTGTGAGGGCCCCGACTCAGGACTGTAAAATCCCACAGGCCCCTCGGCTGGGAATGTGTGTGCAGCACTTAGAACGGTGCCCGGGCCTCGGCAGTGAGTGCTGGCTGTACGCAGGAGATAGTGGTGGTGGCAGCAACTGCCTCAGGGGCCAGATTTCTCCACAAGGGTGCCTGGGTTGGCACCGAGAAGCAGTTGCTATTTGTACCCAGTGGTGGTTGCTACGTGAAGAAGATTGCCAGCTAGAGATAGATCTCAATCTTGAGACCCGTCAGCCGGCAAGAATGGCTCCCTGGAGACAATGCCCTAACTGTGTTCCAAATGCGAGGATGGTCATCGGCTGGGCTGCAGCTGGCCTGTTGCTGCTGGCCACGGAGATAAGGATCCGGGCTGGGATGGGAATTTAGGACAACAAGTGTGGGAGGAGGAGCTGAAGAACATTGAGCAAAACAAAGAGGCATTTCAGGGCCTTTTTAGTAGCAGATTAGTTTTGGGGAGCCCAACGTGCAAGGGGTGGGGTGCACAGCCCCAGGCTGGAAGACGGCAGGTTAGATGCTGGCCGTGAACGTGGGGACCATTGAGCAAGCATTAGCGTCTGCAGGCCAGAAGGGGCTCATGGGTCCTCACACACCCACAGGCGTACGGGTCACCGATAGGACAGCAGGCGGCCAGAGCTGGGTCTGGAAGGCTCCAGTTAGGACTCTTAGCTTCAGTGCCTTCTTTTTCTTTATAAAAATGTTGTTGCGCATCCTAGTGTAGACAGCAGAACACCACTTGTCAATATTGGGAGGATGTAGGGGGAGGGGAAGGAAGAGGAGGAGAAAGGGAGGAGGGGATGGAGGAGAAGGAAATGGTAATTGTTAGTCCCAGAGTGTCCACGGCCTTCCCAGCCCTATGCTACATGCTTTGCACATGTTTTTCTCATTTAGTTATCAGAACTATGAAATGTGGTCATAGAAGAGTCTAGAGAAGGGAGTCTTATACTTAACTTAAAAAAAAGCTTACAGTGAATTTTTTCTGCCTAGCCCCCAAGATCCAGTCTACTCTACACATCTGTCTACAGAATGATGCAAGTTAAATGTGGGTTGAATCGTTAGGTACGAGGGAGCTATGGAAGGAGGAGTGTGAGTGCACTGAGTGATGCTCACTTCAGGGTTGGGTGTTGCACCTGATCATGCTGATCCTCTGGGTTCTGATGCCAAACCCACACGCCACGGGGCCCAGGGACATGAAGGCAGTGTGCCCTGTGGCTGCAGACACTGGGCTTCAGCGTCAGGAGTTAAAGAGAGTGACAGGGATTATGTCAAACTGTGGACCAAATGCCTCCCTCTGCAGAGGCAGCACTGCTCAGCTCCAGCCTCTTGTTGTCATGAGGGAAAGTGACCTCAGTGTGGCCAGACTATAATTTTTTCACAAGAGGCCAGATATCCGGTGTTCAGGCTTCAGTGGGCTGACAAAATGCCTCTGCAGTTTCTATCTGCCCACAGATTTACTGGACCACAGTTGTATATTTTTCCAAGTTGCAAACAAAAGGTTGATCCCTTGCCTGTGCTCCTTTTTCTTTGCAGGCCATTATGTTTACGTGGACACCTCCTTCGCCAAGCAAGGGGAGAAAGCCGTTCTGCTGAGTTCTGACTTACAGGCGGAAGAGTGGAGCTGTCTCCGCTTGGTCTACCAGATAACCACGTCTTCCGGGTCTCCAGCAGATCCCAGCCGGCTGAACCTCTACATGAGATTTGAAGACGAAAGCTTTGATCGCTTGCTTTGGTCGGCTAAGGAACCTTCAGACAGCTGGCTCATAGCCAGCTTGGATTTGCAAAACAGTTCCAAGAAATTCAAGGTAGATGGAGTTTAGGAGGAAGATACAGGGTTTGATATGTGTTCTTTATGCTATTCTAAGACGCTGTGAAAATTTCTGCTGGTGAGGTTAGTTATTTCCTGAATTAGAATGCACCGTTTCATAGGAGATGTGGCATAGAAGAATATTAGTAATGCAAATTAACATTTTGTTTATGCCTTAAAAGAGCTTCTTCCCAGATTTCTTTCCCATCTATTTAAATGCGTCTTCGGTAAGAATCTAAATGGGGCTTAAATCAATCTCTTCCCTGGAAATAGATTTTCTGTGGTTTTAGGGAGTATTCTCATTTCCTATAATTTTGTTTCCTCCTAAATTGTGTATGGTGCATGTTTATATTATCTCGTTAATGGTTTCTTTGCTACAAATTTTGAACAAAACATTAACTATGATAAAAGGAAAAATGAAAATACTTCGAAAGAGGAAAGATATTCTGTTTCCTTTTCAAAGAGGGAAGCTGTTCCTTGAGAAGTGCAGGAAAAGGAAGGTGGAGGATGTAAAATGACGTTGGGTGTGGGCTGGAGGAAGGAAGGAGCATGGGGTCTGGACACACTTGGCCGTGAGGTGTGATGTTTACTGAGACTATGTCATTGAGGACACAATAGAGCCTTCAAAAACTTTCTCCATTCCTAACCTGGTTTTCAGTTTCCTGTCCCATCCCTCTTCTCCTTTGTCAAGTTTTGAAATATTTTACTCTCCTAGACCCTCTGTCTGCTTGGAGTCCCTCCCAGTCTGGCAGTGGTTGAGAAAGGTGCATTGGAAGTCTGAGTTCCCTCTTGTGCTACTTCCTCCCAATAGTTATCACATCCTAAGTCTGCTAGCACAGCTGTGAAATATAGGGCCAAAACCACACAGGAAAAAGCTATTGCTTTCAGAAACAGGACCACAGTGCTACCACAAGCACAGGAGAGGGTGGTGGTTGAGATGGCAACAGAAGAGAAGACCGCTGACTCAGCTTCTTTTGGACACCTGGCTCACCTCAGAGTTCTGAGAATATATGTATGAGTTTATGTGCACACACACATGTGCATCATACACAAGCACATTCTTTTCATAAAGTCCATAGTGACATTGGTATCCAATAGCAATGAACAGAAACTAACAATCCTGTTTTGCCTTGAATTGCTGAACAGCTCCTGACTAATTTCAGCCTGACTAAAGGATGAAATTCTGGACCAAAGAAACATGGTGCTTTGAATTCTAACTCCTCTTCCTCCCTTTGTGTCGTGCAGATTTTAATAGAAGGTGTAATAGGACAGGGAGACACAGACAGCATCGCACTCTTTGAAATCAAGATGACAACAGGCTATTGTATTGGTAAGTGGATTTCATTTTCATTGAATCAGAATGTGAATCTTTGTCTGAAATCTACTGTTGCCAGAGGGAACTGAATCAATCCTAAAGATCAAGCATTGTATAGAAGACGCTGTATAATACATAGTAGTTGAAATTCCTTGCTAGCTTCACTTGAAGGCTGGATGTTGTTTGTCTTCAGTGCAGAAAGGCTCATTAGAGTTTGCCTGGACTGGTCAGATTAATGAAAGAAAAGTAGATGCAGCAACTGTAACCTCAGAGTTGCCACCTTAACTTCAACATGCTCTAATAAAAATAATTTCCAGATTGCTGTAAATTCAGCTTTTTGTAGCATTTGTCAGAAAAGCAGGCATTGTGTTATCTCCTTCCCTCCATTTCTCTCTTGGCACACCATTGCCCCCCTCTTAATAACCACGGTTGTCACTTAGACTCCATTTCAGCAGAGTTGGATGGGCGTATCTTATGTGCCAGCTTCAGAGAGGGCATCGGGAGAGGACAGTCCCTGTCCTATGGCTGCTCACCTTCTGCTTGTCTGCCACCGAAGCTGGTCCTCTGATAAATACCACCAGAGAGGGACAAGCGAGGCTGTGGGGGTGCAGGGAGCAGGAGGAGAAACTGGGGAGAACTGGTAGGGGAGACGCATTGGGGCTGGGGTTTCAAGGAGTAGAACTTAGTCAAGTGGAGGCGCACGGTAGGAAGGAAAGGGCTATGCTAGACCCCCGCAGGGAGAAAGAACAGAGCAGGTCCAGGCAAAGGCAAGAGGCTGAGTGGGGTGTTGGAAGTGAGGATCAGGCCTGCTAAGGGAGTTTGTGATTGGAAGAGTGTGGATCCTGGGTGTGGAGCTCAGACTTACTGAATGATGTGGTTGGGAGGAACCCAAAGTCACCCAAAGGGGAGAGGTGTGCAGTTGTGGTCAGATGATGAGTTGGAGACAAGGAAAATACAGAGCAAGCAGGACAGGGGGCGACGGTGACCTTACAGAGGAAGGGGAAGTAATGAAGGTAAAATTGGGAGTTAGTGGTGGACTAGGAAAGAGGCAATACAGCTGAGGGATTTTTAGCACTGACAGTATGTGGAGGCTAAATGGATGTGGAAGAGAAAAGAGAATGAGATGATTCTGAACAAAACAGAGGCTTTGCTAATTCCCTGACATCTCAGTTCTTGTTTTGACCTTCCAGTGATGTCTCTAATGCAAGTGAAAGAAAACAGACTGGGGAAGTGGCTATTTTCTGAAGCTACAGTGAGTTGACCCAAGCTCCCTTCCTGAGCCTCCCTCTGGCCTCCCATCTGGGAGGTGGGTTGTGGCCTAGACGCAGACTAGTCAGGCACACCTGGCGGAGCGCCACCTGCTGGCACAGTTGGCTCACTGATCCTCTCCACCTGTAAAATGGGAATGAAACACTCTGCTGCTGGGATTCTTGTGAGGACTAATGAGATCGTGGATGTGAAGGTGTTTGGCACAGTGCTGGGCACTCAGGCATGTTAATTGCCTTTCTTCAAATGATTTGGGGGCTTGTGGTTTGTTTAAAACAAAAGAGGTGCCGATGCTTTTACCTTGCTAAACGGTATGATCACGCTCTCACCTCTCCTCTCTTTCTGGGTACTTTCTCTGCTTCCTTCAGTTCCTCATCTGTAAAATGGGTTAGTAATAGTACCCACCTCAGGGAGCTGTTTTGAGGATTAAATAAGTTAATTTATATGACGTGCTTAGAATAGATCCTGGCCCATTGAGGAATATTTTGCTTTTTATTTTCCCCTGTGGCAACCTTTAGCTCTGAATGTTGGGCATTGGCTAGCAGATGCCGTTGGGGAAAAATTGAAAATGCAAATCTTAAAAATGTTCAATGCTTGCTGTTGTAAAAACACATTCATACCTCTACCTGTGAGGATCCTGGCAGGGAGACAGGCACAGAGGGTATACTCAACCTGAGTAATCTGAGGAAAGCTCATTCTCATTAAAGAGACCACAGAGGTGTGAGTGGTAAAGGAAATCAGCAAGGGACAGTGCTGTGACCCAGGACTAGTAACAATGATGATTTATTAGCTGTTACCCTCTTTAGGTCTGAAAGACAAGGGAGGAGGAGGAGGAACCTGGGAACAGGAGCTGTATGGTGAGGGCTGCTTGACAAGGTTCACCCACCCAGGGCAACCTGGCCGGGAGAGAGCTGGGGGAATAAACCCCTGAATTCCCTCTGCTTCTGTCCTCCATGGGTCAAATCCAACAGGAAGCTGGCAGGCAGGGGAGCCCACTGATACAGTCCAGATAGGTCAACCACTAGAGGCCAGAGCAGATGGAGGACAGGGTAGATCTGCAGGGGACAGTGGGAGATGGCCAGCACAATCCTACTTCATAATTTAATTGCATGATTATTGGGGTCAATGGAAGCATCAGTTTGTGAGTTTCTTGTTCCCACTAAAGGAGTTTGTTGATGGGGAACAACTTACCCATGCAAACATGTCACTGACACTAAAGGAGGTCTTTATCTTCACTCTCTTCTCCACTCAGTAGCTGCAGAGGGGACCCAGAGCCTAGGAAATACCTGCCCCACCTATTTTGACTGGGTTCTTGCTTATAAGAAAAGCAGGGGATTTTAGCATTGAGGAAACATGCCTCTCATCTCTGGGTGTCTTGTTCACCATCAGGAGAGAAAGGGATGGATGACTGGGCCACCAGGTTCAAGGAAGGGTGGAGGACAAAACTTCTGGAGCTAAGAGCATAACCCTGCACAGTGCTCTGAAAGAGAGATGACTGATAAAAATGGCCAGCTTGTTCCAAGCACCAGCCACGTGCTTGGCGCTGTGCTGGGAGCTGTCCACACTTACAACAGCCCTAGGAGGTGGGAACATTGTCCCCATTTCACACATGATGAAACAGAGGCTAAGAGAAGTGATTAGTCATGCTGCAAGCCACATGGCTAGTAAGTAGAAGCACTGCAATTCAAAGGGCCAATGATGAGTTAGAATCTCGATTCATTACAGGACTTGTCTCTTTCTTTGGCCAATATTGTCCAGAGGCCCCAGTGAAAGGTTCCAGTGGGCCAAGAAAGAGAGAAACATCTCAATATCTAAGAGCAAACTTTGCAGTGAGTATGGGGTACCCAGGTGTGACTGCGTGACCATGAAGAGTCTTTTTATTTCTCTTCTGCCAGAATGTGACTTTGAAGAAAATCATCTCTGTGGCTACGTGAACCGCTGGAACCCCAACGTGAACTGGTTTGTAGGCGGAGGAAACATTCGGAACTCCCACTCCGTTCTCCCGCAGGATCACACCTTCAGGAATGAACTGGGTGAGCTGGGGGCAAATGGAGTCTTTTTCCCAGGAGAAACCTTTCTGCCTTCTCCTCCCACCCTGCACTGACCTAACTGTGGCTTCTGTCAACAGGGAAGGGAGGAGGGAGGAGAGTGAGGAGGGACCAGGAGGCGGGCGGAAGAGCAGGGAAGAATAAACAGCGAGGTAGAGACAAACTGCAGGTGTGAACTCTGTGACTTAGGAGAAAGCAACCCAGTTAAAAGGTTTTTCTGTACCTGTGACCTGGTCTTGCTGTTTTCACATTTCCATATTATGCCTTGCTTTCTTATCTGTTTGTTGTTTAATATTTCTTATTTCTAAAGACAAGGCTGGAACAGTCCCAAGTTACTTATCACTAAATATAGATGGAAGGACAGGAATGAGTCCTTAAGGACTTCCCAAGTGACAGCAGGGTGAACCGGCACTGATGGTTAACTGAATGCGGTGTGCAGCAGGGCCCCCTAGTGGCCAAGTAGGCTGGTTCTCTGCAAGGAAAACGGGGAGGTGAGATTGCGATTTCAGGGAGAAGTTGGCTTTGAGGAGAAACTCTCCCCGGGAGGGAGACAGGGGCAGGGGCTTCCTCACTTGTGGGTCATCGCTGTGGGCCTGTCACTGGACCCTGGTAGGCTTTGTAAAAGCCTAGGTCTCCCCACAATCGCAAGACATTCCAGTCCCCAACTCCAAGGTCTTCTCCAAGTAGTGAGAAGCTTCTGGTGGCTGCTTTCCAACAAGAATAGGAATTTGGGTTCTGCTGTAAATAGTACCTTTTTCTCTCTTATCTTTTTCCATGTGGACACTGAGTGATCTACTCCTACTAAATTGCCAGTGCTGGCAGCGTATCCCGTTCCGGAAGACGTGACGACTTTTCATGGTTCTTTACCATTTTCCTCATTCACTGTAATTTCTCTTCATCTGAATATTTTTAACCATGTCTGCAACTTTTTTTCAAAAGTGCCCATCCTGCAGCTTATCTTGGCTCTGGGCCGTCTTCATCCTGACCTTACCGTTCTCTTTGCTTCTACTGTCTCCTCCTTTATGCCCAGAGTCTCAGATTCAACTTCCTCCGGGGGTCAGGCATGTAGTATAAGCAAGTGAAATGTGGGCTGGCTGAGGACTGTGGCGAACCAGAGAGCAGAGACCCTGTGCAAAGACTACTGAGCCCCAATGAATGGCTGCCATGTGAGAAGGCAAGCCCTGGTTGCCCGATCTTTTGATGTTTGATGTTTCGAGATAATCAGAAAGGCAGAGTGTTTATGTGAAATTATCCAGATTTTTAAAAGTTGGTGAATATTTTCTAAAATCAATGCATGGACTAACAAAACATATCTGCTGGTCAGACCCAGCTGACAAACTTCTATTTTGCAACTTTCATTTTACAGGTTCTTTCTTTTTTTCAACATGTCCAGGCTTTTTAAGACAAAATACTTACAAGCAACTACATAGAAAAAGATTGGAATCTCATGGAGCTTGCCTGTTTAAGACAAACCCAACTATGGATCTAGCACTTAGATTCATTTGACCCTGTATTAACTATGATGGGGAAAATGACAAGTCCCCTATGGCCTCTTCCCAGTTTCCAGGAACATATATTCAAGAAAGGGAAAGAGATTTCGACCACAAATGGATGTAACAAAAGGTAGTGTGTCTCAAATGCTGTGAGAGTAGTCTCCCTTCTCCACACACACACACACACACACACACACACACACAAAGATGCTGTTCATTCAGAGACAGGAGAGATCACTTACTGTTTCTAGAAGACATGACAACAGAAGTAAACTGCATTGAAGTGTGGGTATGATTTTGACAGGCAGAGACGAGAGAAGGCCAGTGCACTGATACAGAGGCAGGAACAATAAGGGGTAAGTGAGGGAGAGATGGGGCTGAGAAAGCAGTGGCAGGGCAAATTCTAAAAGGCCTTGAATGCCAGGAAAGAGATTTTACCTTTATTTTATTGACAATGAAAAGTCATTGCAGGTGTTCGAGCAGTGGAGAGATACCATCACAGCAAAGTACTTAGATGAACATGATGATGATTATCTCAACAGAGGGAGGACAAAGAGGTAGAGCAAGAAAACAAAAGAATGCCCCAGAAACTGTTTCTTCAGATACATCTAGAGTCACTTACATAAGATACTGAGATAACAAAAAGGAAAAACATTTTTACATATTTCCACTTTTAAAAGTAAGGTTTAGCACCTTTGACAATGACAAAAGATTGGCATTTCTCTCTATATACCTCATAGTATGACCCTAAAGATACATGGGCCATCGCCACTTGTGGCCATTGTAGGAACCACACTGTAAATGAGTGTTTTGTGTAGAGTGAATAACTGCCAGTCATGGCAGGGTAGTCCCTGAATCTGCAAGAGTATTTTAAAAGACAACTGGGTTAACCCAAAACAATGAAATGTCACCACCTTTTGAGACCTTTGTTTGAATGAGTAAAGCAACTAACAATCTATTGGGGGGTTCAGAAAAGAACATTCAGGTGACTTTTTCTTCATGTATGAAAATAGGCTGGTTTTCAGACTGTCTTTCTATCATATCTTTAGAATCTAATGCAAGGAACAGAAAGGATCCTCAAAGGCTGATACCTTAAAATTGCAATAATTCTCCACGTCATTCTCACAGTTACACAGAGATGCAAGTTTAACTATGGAGAAGTGTTAGAGAACTTGATCCAAATCACTCACAAATTACTTACGAAGTCAAATCCTCTGGGTAGCCACTGTCATGATTTAGTGATTACTTATTCAATGCATCATTTTTTGTCCTCAATGAGGGCAAGTGTCAGCTGGTGGGGAGACGCACATCTCTTGGGAGAGGCAGCAGAACTACGGACTAGTGTCAAATCATCCATTTGACTCTGTTATCTGAGTACAATCCATCCTTTGAAGAGTGTGATACACCTAGCCCTTCCTCACACTCATCTGTAACTGTAGAACACTCTGACCATATTTGCGTCAATGAAGCATGGAGACAGAACACGAGGCCAGGAGTTGGAATGCTTGTGCGCCTGGCCAGTTACCAGAGCACTGTATTACCTCGAGCAAACCCTTAACTTCTCAGGATCTCCACTGGTCTGTTTGCGAATGAGGAATTTGAATCTGATGATCTCTAAGATGCTTTTGAGTTCTAGTAGTTTACTCTTCTCTCTTTGCCTGATGCTGTATATCAGGGTCTCCAAATTTGTCACTCATTGAGATCTATTTCAAAAATAAGTCCTCCTGAGTACTTTACAAGCACATTGCATTTGATGTTAGGAAGAAAAAGAAAAAAGGAAGACTAACAGGATGAAGAAGTGAGCAAAAGAGGACCTGACTTTTTTAATGTCTTGACCACAGGGCCAAGAGCTAAGGGTAGTGGTGCGGTCATTCCTGAGGAGCGCTAAGGCTTGCTGGGAGGGTGCTGTCACCCCTGCCATTGGCACTTGCCTCTCTCCTCCTCTCCCACTCCTTCTCCCCCTCCCATCTTCCTCTCTCCATTTTCCCATCCTTTCTCTTCTTCCTTGGCTCTTCTTAAACACCTCCCAAAGGCAGGCAGCTTTGCCCACTAGCTTTGCTTGGCCCCCTAATGTCAATACTGAGGGCTAAAGAAGGTGACCCTAGGGCTGAAGGGGAGAAGTCTAAGGAGACCTTCCCCCTCCTTCCAGCAATGCACAGGATTATATAGTCAGTCTGGTAGGAGCTGGAACACTGAATGAGGTTTCTTCATTGATCATTCACTTATTCATTCAACAAACACAAAATAAGCACTTTTTATATGTCAGGCATTCTTGTATACCCTGGTGATACAAAAACAGGCACTTTGCTCAAAAAGATCACAGGAACCAACTTTTCCCAAAATGCTGTCCCCTAGAATACCAGTCCTTGAGTATACTAATCTGTACATGGAGGCAGAAGGGCGATATGTTGTCACATAAACTGGGGAAACCCTAAGTTAAAGAAAGCTAAACAGATTTCTTTATTTTAGGACTTCTTATGGACTTTAATATTGTTCTGTGTTAATATATTACAGCATTTCTCAAATTATCTGAATACTGAAATGCTACATAAATGTGCACAGTGATGCATGACTAATAGAGGTATGAAATAAATGATACGGGCTAAAGAAAAATGAAAGATTACCTCGGTTTTGGGGTGAGAGGAGACTTTCTGGAGGACATAATAGCAGAACTGGAATTTGGCAAGATGAATAAGGGAAATATAAATGCTACATGTGCAAAAGTGCAGAGATGTGAGAGTGAATGGTTTATTTCGTGTTGGGAACATATCTGAGCATGCCAGGGTGTATGCTGATGGCAGAGGGGCCCCTAGATCCTAGGCTACGTGCCTGCTTATGGTTAGCTTGGGAAGCCTGCATGTCTGCACTTCACTCACTTCCTCCCACTCTTTTCTGCTATTTCACTCCAATTTCTCTCCAACTTTTGGACAGATGTTTTGCCCATTCATTAGCCAACAGCTTTCTCATCCCCACTCAACACACACACACACCTACATGCACGCACACATACACATATGTGCACACACACATATAACACCCACATGCACACTCCTCATGCCTGGATTCCTATGTCAGTCCTTCCCCTATATAGGATGGGGCTATAAAAGGTGAGTTCAAAGATTCTAAAATATCTTATTTGAAAAGCTGTGCCCATAAGACTCAAAGATTTGAACAGGATCACACTTGAACAACAACAACAAAAAACTTCAATGCTCTAAAAATGAAAGACGTTGCCTCTCTTATTACATTTGCCTTGTACTGGGTATATTGATCTTCCCTGAGCTCTATCAATTTGGGTGGCAAAGTAAAGATGAAATGGTTCAGATGTCTGCCTGCAGCAGCAGATTTTACTCTATATGAACTTGCCTCCTATTTATTCATATACTGGACACAGCTATTGCCTTTGCTTTCGGGTAAAAACTGGAGAAACAGTGGGGAGAAGGGGAGCTGTGTGCCTTCTCAGGAATTTCAGAACTGTAGGGAGGGTTGAGAGAAGTCTTCCCAGGAGGGTGCTGTCTTTGTGTTGCAGAAAAGGGAGCAGCAAATGTAATAATCTGAAAAATACAATGTGGATATGAGTTTTCCTTCATTTGCTTGTGTGTTTTTAGTAATTTGTCTCAAACATTGAGTCAAGATTTTTCAATGTGCGCCATGTCCCCAAATTCTCATCTAATAATGGAGGTGGCTGAAATAATGCAGTAAGAATTGTGGTGGGACATCTTTGGAATACTGGAGGGAATGTGATTTTATCTGATTCATCACATATGGGTTTCTTTCCTTGTTAATATTTTATGAAGTGAAACACAGTCTTTCAGGAGCTAACCTACTGACAACTCCAATCATTGCTGTTTTCTACACACCTTAGAAAAAAGAAGATAATTGCTGGAAAAATAATGAGGGAAATTCATCTCTTTGCTGAGATTTTAAAAATCAAGCCTGCTTAGGGTGCCACTCTGGAAGGAGCTGGACCAGGTTTCAAAACCTAAAATCAGATCAGAATGATTTTCTTCCATCAAAGACCATGAGATGGATGGGTCTTCTCTCCATAACTCATGGCACTCTTCTCATTTCAGTTTGGAATGAGCCCAAGTGTCACCTTGACAGCACCTATTCATTCAGTCTCTGCATCGATCCATTTGGTGTATAGCATGAGCACTCAGCAGGGAAGCGTCTTTGTCAATTTTCTTGCCAGTGCAAACTCTACTGGGTCTCTTTTCCCTGCCCCTGGATAACTTACATAGCTTCCCACTTACCTTCAGGTATGAACAAACAGACTTATTTTTGAGGATTAAGTTCAGTCAATTCACAGCTCCAATATGTCATCACATTCAGAGCTTCCCCCAAACTAGGCCACAGAGCCACAGTAGAGAGGAAGGTTTGTGCTTTCATATTTCTTCACTTTTCTCTCCCCTCCTCTTCTCCCACTCACTGTGCTGCTTCTGGCTCCTTCAGGGTTGGGAGGCATGATGCAGGAGGGAGCAGAAAGGGAAAGGCCAGGGACAAAAAGTTTTACTTGCCCATTGCTGTTTAATCTAGAGTTGATGTTCTTTATGCAGCAGGTGGCCAAATTCTGGCCATTTCTGTCATGGCTAATGGGGAATCCCACTTCACTGTTCCCAGGCAGGGATGACGCACTCTCCGGCTGACCATATGTGAATCCCTGTTAGCTCCTGTAAGTAATGGCTCACCCTGCCAGTCCCTTGTTATTGGAGCTACAATGCTGGCAGGCAGCCCACTTGAGAAGAGTCCTTCCAAGGTAGCCCAGGTGCCTTCTGAATTGCCCACTTAGGCTAAGGAAAAACTCAATGTCTTTGTCCATCAAACTCTGGAAGTGCAGTTGACTGGCAACAAAATCCTTCCCCTCCACTCTGCCCCCACAAGTCCCTATAGTCATCTTCTTGCCTTTAGATGTATGTAACAGTGTCAGGCACCAGTCTCTGCACCCCATAAACTCAAGTTACTATGAGTCAAGTTCTCTCGAGAACTCTGACCACCCTCATCTCAATGCCCAAGGCAATTGCAGAGCCCAGGAATTTCTGCACATGTGGGAGGGGATGAGGTTTAGACAGCAATTTCCTTCCTCCATCCCTTCCATGAGTGGTTCCCTTAAGCCCCCTGTCTTGGATCAAGGTAAAGAAGTAGAAGCAACGCCCCCCCCCAATCTCTCTGACCCATTTCTAGCCTTCTCTTATACACAGGCTGTAGGGGAGAGTTGGACTAAAACTGGTAGAGCTGGCTTAGGTGCCAAATGCTGCCACCTACCATCTTGATGGTCTAGCACTACTCTTTAAGAAATAGAGGTTCTTGTCACGTGTCATTTTGAGCTTTGAGGTCTTAGCAGAGACTAGAAGAATTCCCACTTAATTTTTATTTATGTTTACATCATTCCTGAAAGATGCCAAAAAAGACTAGATTCTAACTCTACTACAGTAAGAGCCACTCAAACCCTAGAACTGAAGGTTCATGACGATAACTGTAGGATTCATGGAGTAGGAAGCAGGCATGTTAACTTGCTGTCCTGCGTGTTAACTCTCTGACTCTGGGTGCTGTCTCCTCACCATAGCAGCAGACCAGTGGGTATTTCCATGTGGCATATGTTTCTTCAGACCAAGTTGTCTGCCTTACTGGGGAGACAGCTTGTCCAGACAACCAGCAACACTGAAACAGACGATGCAACTGGAGTACAAATGTGGCCAACAGGGCCAAAACCCAGCTGAGTCAGAGGATGCCTTTGGCATCATGGCCAACCCAGGGGCAATCTTTGGGGAATGCTGGTTAGCCAGACCATTTGAAAGTAAACATTCAGGAACTGCCTTCAAAGTTCTTTCCCTAATCCAAGGGAAAATGGAAAGAAAGTTTAGCTAATACAGGGGGCTGCAGCAAGAAAAGAAGGAAAGTCCTCTTCACAAGCAAGTGTGCCCGTGTCATCACTGCAGGCATTATCCCGAAGCGGCCTGAGTGTCGGCCGACGGACATTACTGAGAATTGTGATCTTTCACCTGAATTTGAAATTGTTTTTTTTCCAAGAAACCTCAAGTTCCTTTTGCATAATCCAGCATGAGGCAATAATAGATTGGCTTCCAATCTGTGTATGGCAAAGCAGCACAGACGTCAGAGGAGTGGCAATAGGTTCCTCAATTCTTAACCTTATGGGGAACCCATCCCCTTATATAAACTCTTCCATTTTCAGTTCAAGTTTTAATACTTGAAAATCTCTGTGGCCTGCAGGATCCCCGGTGATTTGGCTGATTATAGGATCCTGTCTACCTAAAGTCCATCCGTAGGTAGTTTCATCCTACTCAGATCTCAGAGATCTGACAAAAATTTCCTTTCCCAGAGGTTCTGGAAGCTCTAGAACCCGGGGCCAGATAGGAGGGTTGGCCTCATTGAACTAGACAGGAAAATTCTCATAATACCTGATGCTGGACATCATTGCCCAAGAACTCCTGGCTACCTTCTTCGTTCTCCTGGGAAATGTGCACAAAATGGCACCTGCACCCACCCAACTCTTGGCTCCTCTTCCTCAGAGCAGATTATCCCCAGCGACACACTCAGCCTGCGTTGGTTGTCATTCCTCCAGCCTGGCCTCCTGGGGCAGACACCTGAATGATGATTTCTGAATCATCCCCACCCCTTCAACTGCAATGATAAACTTATGATGAGCTACCTTTTGTTTCCCAGTGAGAAAGTTAATGTTGGCCACAACATTCGCTTTGGCAGCAAGCGAATCATGGAGGGAAAGGGGAGGGGCATGAGAGTGTGGTCTAGTCTGCTGGGCCCATAGGAGACCTGGTGTCAGCAGTCTTGGTCTGATTCCCAGCTGCCTCTCTGACTCACTTTGGGCAGGTCACATTGTGTGTGTTGGATGCTTTTTGGATCAGACATGTGATTGTGGTTTACTTGGCCTAGCATCTTGAACAGGAGTCATTAACGAGGTGCTTTGATGGCAAATGTGTGAATTGAAATATTGTCCACACACCAGGTGAGTAACCACCCTTTAAAGAAGACTGTCAGATGTCTGTCATCTGCAAGGAAGATGAGTTTAGAAGGAAGCTGGCTGTGGAAGCAGACACTACGCTGGGATCAGTTGGGAGAGAGATTTATTGGTGGGGAGGGGGATGGCTGGGAAGGACTAAGAAAAAAGGAGCCAGAGAAGCTGGGGACAGGGCCGATGAGCTCATTAAACACAGTGCCTGGGAGCCACAACATGTTGCCATAGGACAGTGCCTGGGAGCCACAACATGTTTAGGGATCCAAGAAAATGTTTTAATTTTATTTTAAAGTCAGAAGAAAACAAACGAGTATAATAAATATAATAATAACAAATCTAGCCTACATTATATTCATCTTTATTCTAATGTAGTCATAAACTAAAACTTGTAATGTTTTATGTGGAGGAAGGGACCCACTGCAGCCAGAGTGCCCAGGGCCCACAAACATCATAAAGTGGCTCTGGGGGGGAAGAACCTTCCAGTGCAGGGTGCAAACCTGACTCTACTCAGTTCCCCCTGCAGCTCGTCTTGCAAAAAGATTCTATTTCATCAGTAAGACATATTACCAACGGCAATAAAGACTTCATCTCTGCCTTTCATACCCCTATGAGTTCTTAGTGAATGGAGGCATGTTACAGAGGGTAAGCGGTCATACATGTTCTCCATTACCAGAATGTTTTAGTTGAGGCTGGCCGCCAGACATGCGTTAGAGGGCATTTGAGCTTGGGATAGAAAAAAATGGCCTTCCTTCCTTCCGTATCAGGGATTCCCTGATTCTGTCCAGTCTGACATTTCTGACTCTTCCTTTAAAATGCCTTCCCAGGGGTGGCCAAGGGGAGCCCATCAGCCATGTCCAGCTTGCAGATATGTTTATTTGACACACACAAAATTTTAAAAATTATGGTGAGGGGTGTGATGGGTTGAATTGTTATCCTCCCAAGTGTGTATGTTGAAGTCCTAATCCTCAGTACTTCAGAATGTGACCTTATTTGGAAATAGGTCATTGCAAATGTAATTAGTTAAGGCGAGGTCATGCTACAGTAGGGTGGGTTCCAGTCCAATATAACTGGTATCCTTATAAAAAGAGGAACTTTGGACACAGAGAGAGAGACATGCACACGGGGTGAATGCCCAGTAAAGACAAAGGCAGAGACCGACAAGCCAAGGAATGCGAAGACGGCATCAAACCACCAGAAGCCAGGTGTCCTTCCCTCACAGCCCTTTAGAGGGAACAAACCCTGCTGACACTTTGATCTTGCACTTCCAGCCTCCAGAACTGTGAGGCAATACATTTCTGTTCTTTGAGCCACCCAGTCCGTGGTATTTTGCTACAAGTTCCCTATCAGATGAACACAAGGATCTGTCATTTACAAGTTGATAGATGTGCCATAAAAACCTGCAGCACCGGGCTGGATATGAGGACATGAGCTGAAGCAGAGCTGTCCTCACAGAGAGTATGGAGAACACAGTCCCGTGCAAGGGGCCGGGGCTTCTTACCACCAGCTGGTTGTTACCGCATGAGAATATGGGCCCAGTGCTAGCAGATTTTTTTTTTATTTTTCCAGAGAAGCTTAATTTTTGTTTGTCCTTGCTGCAAAATATTGTTGCAAATGCTGGCGACTAATTTACCCCTCTACTTTCTCCCTGACTGAATCCACTTCACTCGTACACTTAATCTGGCCAGCCCCTCTGAGCACTTGAGTTTGTGATCTCTGTTTATTCACAGTTGCATGGTTTGGCAAGACCATAGAGAATTATGTTTAGTAAGGGGGATTATTCAGAAGTCAGGGTGTTGACCAATTTGCCACCAGGAGACAGTAAGCTTTGATCTGTCCATCTTTCCCTCTGCCGTGTTGAGGTGAAGACTTCTGAGACCCTATTCATGCTTTGAATAGCCATGTGTTGAGAGCCTACCGCATACCAGACAGAGTGCTAGATACAAAGTGAATGTCCAGTGCGTGAATGTATATATTCTTCCTAACACTCTCACTGCTCTTTTGCCAAGGTGAAAAGGAATTCTTAACCAGGAAACATGTAATAAAAACAAAGGTATTGAGCTATAATTGTTCTGAGTTTGTAAATAGAAAGGGCATTCTGTTGAAGCTACATTGCATAGCACTTCTTTGTCATTACTTAAATAAATCCATATAAAATTGCTAGTTATGATAGCTACCCTATATACAAAACAGACTGTAGGGCAAGCATGGTTCCAGAATGATCGATAACATTACTTTATTTCATAATAATTGTGTTAGATGATTACAATGTGCTAGGCAGACGCTAAGCACCTCACATACAGAATCCTGTTTAATGCTCATATCAACCCCATGAGGGAAGTATTTTGATTCTCCTTTTAGAGATTAGGAAATTGAGACCCAGACAAACTCAGAAACTTGCTCAAGTAAGAAATGGAGCAGGATTCAACCTCAGTTCTCTTCGATGCCAAATCAAGGCTCTCCCCATTCTGCTACACGGTTTCTCTGTTTCACATGGTTTCTCTGAGGGAGGTCAGCCCCTGGGTCCAGAGCCCTCTAAGACCACACGTTCAACCTTCCAAATCTTAACCCTGTCTGTAGTGTTGATTGACCTACACGTTCCATTAGCGATACACAAATTGCCATCTAGTGTGAATTTAAAATCTTAGTTTCGCTCAAAAAACACACGGTGACATTTTATGTAAGTCATAAAGATGTGCAGGACAGCCTCTCCCTGTCCTTTTAAGAATAGATGATTTGCTTAGTGTACGCTCTTACAACTCAAAAAAGGCTTGGGAGGGGGTGGCTTCTGGGGTAATGTTCTGTTTCTTTCTATGGGTGTGCTCAGCTTGTCAAAATTCAAGCACGTTACAGATGGCATATCTGCCTTTCTTTATGTATGTATATTTTATTTCAATTAAAAGTAAAGAAGAAAGAATGGTCTCATCCTGTATTTAGCAGAGTACAATGAACCCATGGACTTGTCTCATGGCTAGTCGTGGCCAAACTTCTTTCTTCTGTAACCCTCCCACTTCCTCCCCACCCCTCCCACTGGATTCTCTTGAAGCAAATCCCAGAGTCCCATCATTTCATCTGAAACCCCCACCCCGCAGCCCGTCTTACGCTGTGTTCCATCTGTGTGACTTTCAGGCCACTACATGTACGTGGACTCGGTTTACGTCAAGCACTTCCAGGAGGTGGCACAGCTAATCTCCCCGAGGACCACGGCCCCCATGTCTGGCTGCCTGTCGTTTTATTACCAGCTTCAGCAGGGGAATGACAATATCTTCTCCCTTTATACTCGGGATGTGGCCGGCCTTTATGAGGAGATCTGGAGAGTGGACAACCCAGGAAATGCCGCCTGGAACCTTGCGGAGGTCGAGTTCAATGCCCCTTACTCGATGGAGGTAGGTGCAGGTACACCCATGTCCCAGGTGTGCCCTGGCGGCTGCTCTGCGGGGTGGCCCCAGCACAGGCGAGAACACCAGGAGGCTCCACGGGGTCACGTGCAGTCTGTCATTTTTGCTGTGCCTCAGCCTTAATCTTTCCTTTCCCGTCCTCTGCCCCCTCTGCTTCTCTACCTCCTTCATCACCTACATTTTCAAGCGAGAGTATTTTTTGATAAGGACAAATACGAAAAAAGCCAGTCAACCAGCTAGATTTCTTGGGCACACTCGTCTTCTGAACTTTGCACAGTGGTCAT
Source organism: Lemur catta (assembly GCF_020740605.2). Lineage (NCBI taxonomy): Eukaryota > Metazoa > Chordata > Mammalia > Primates > Lemuridae > Lemur > Lemur catta. Next base: position 65,974,785 of record NC_059137.1, read on the forward strand.
GCAGGGTTCAAAGGAGGAGGTCAGAGCTCTCTATGTGAAACTCATTCTTGAACTTCCACTCCCGGGAGCAGGTTTGAAGGTTTCCTTTACTTGAAGGAATAGTCCTTCCAGAAAAAAAGTGACTTATTTCTTTCTTTGCAGTATAAATAATGCCACAAACTCAGAAATAAACTTAATATTATGGCCCTAATTTGAAACAAGCCTTGGTGCCTTAGTTTTAAAAACTTTGTACAGTTACGTAAGCGATAAATGTTCAATGCAGAAAAACTGGAAAATTCAGAGAAACAAAATAAACTAAAACACCCTAAGCCAACTTCGCAAAGATGAGGACTACTAACATTTTGGTGTTTATCCTTGTAAACCCTTTTCTAAGCTGTATCTGTGTATGTATTTCAGAGCTTACAAGTACTTTCAGTACTGACTATCCAACAAAGTAGATAAAATTATCTCCATATTTATAGATAAGAAAGGAGAAAACAGAGTGTCCAAGTTTGGCATTTCTTTTCTAGGTCACACTGGTGAATGCCAGAGAACTTAGTAAAGTTCCTACACTAAATTCTGACCTAACGCTGAGGATGGTGGCCTGGCTCTGTCTGAGGACCCCAGAGAAACTCTGGAATCATCAGCTGCAGCATTGTGGTTGCTATATACATACAAGATTGCTATAAGGATTTGGAGCTATAAGTAGAGTCTTACTTACCATAAGTTGTTAATATCCCCCACTTTTCACTTTGTGCTTTTTGCAATATCTTCCCCAGTTCCCTTTAAATTGCAAAAGAAGCGGATTATTCCTCTGGACGCTTTTCAGTGGTGCCATCTGCTAGCCTGATGCAGAGCTGCAGAGGACGCTGGGCTTGGGCCTTGGTTTCTGACGTGTTCTGTCTACTGATGGTGTGCCTGCCTCTCCCTGCACCCCTCCTGCCCCCCGAACCGGCCCAGAGAGAGCACAGTGCCTTTTGCAGAATGTGTGCTATTTCCTATCCCAAAGTCAGACCAGGTCTCGGGTTGCTCTTGCAGCCCAGTGGAAAATTTTCTGTGAGTTTGGATTACAAGGAGGGAAACAAATGCATGTATTGTTTCAAAAGTTTTCCTTCTGTCAAATGAATCCCACACACATGCTGACAGCATTTTCTTCACCAACTCCTTTCATCTAACCGTAAACTCCTCAGGCAACATTTATATGAATGAAACTTCACTGAGTTTTTTTTTATATCAATACTTGAAAAGTTACAATTCTGAACACTATTAAACCTCCATACACATCCTTTGGGTCCACAAATGTGTGATTTTGCTCTACTGTTCTGAACCTATTCACTGGTATTATTTGCCTCTCATTGTCAGGAAAAGAAACTTGTCCTGCAGAAATTGGTGAATTCAATGCCACTGTATTCCCAAAGGAATTTTAAAAAGGAAAACAAATGTTGGAGACTGTCTTTCTGAACATGAGAGAACATATTGGTGCCAGGCGCGTGCTTAGCATGTTATGATCAGAAATATCATTCTCACGCCACCTGCTCAGTATGAACCAAATTCTCTCATTCACTCTTTGTATCAGCTAGTGCCTTGAAGGCTAAATGTCGTGGACCTGTGTTAAGTTTGTCATCTTAATTTGTCCCTAGACACAGTTGAACCCATAGCAGGCCTGACTTCTCTCAGCAATTGATGAAGCTGAGTAACAGCTGTCCCTTTAAACAGGGCTTGCCTTCTTTATTTCATGTGAGTCTGCACCAATACCAAGCCCAACCTCACGCATTTACACTACCCACCTGGCCCACACAGGCATTGTCGTTTCAAACCCTGCCCCCTGCTGTGTTTTCTCGTGTTACCAATTCATGCAGGGTGGACTGCATACCTTGGTGGTTTTCCCAGCACGGGTGAAGGCTGTGCTGACCACGCCTGATTCCCCATGGTCACGGGCAGAGGAGGTCGATTGAGCTCAGAGTCATAGTTAGTGTCAGGGAAGAGAACAATACTGAAGGGATCGAGCTCACTAACCCACGTTCTATCTAACCATCGGAACATACCTGGACAAGCTGAGATCAGGGCAGTCATCCCTGAGTGCTGCCTCTTTGCCCAGGCCCTCACATAGAGTTCCATGTAGGAAGAAGGAAAGGGACTCAGAGGGGCTTAGCTCCCTCTGGATGACAGGGAGAGAACCTGGCCTGCGTTCTTCACTTAGCCTGTTTTTCCTTTGATCGACGTTCATAATGCTGATGAACTCTGTAGGTCTATCAGAAATGACACGGGCACTTCAGCTGACACTCAAGGAAGAGGGAAATATCCACCAGTAAAATGCAACTTTAGGGTTTCCGTCTTAGGCCATTTGGGATGCTGTAACAAAATACCGTAGACTGGGGTGGCTTATAAACAACAGAAATGTATTTCTCACAGTTCTGGAGTCTGGAAAGGCCAAGGCCAAGGTGCCAGCAGATCTGGTGTCTGGTGAGGGCCTGTTTCCTGGTTCTTAGATGGTGCCTTCTGTGTCCTCACATGGTGGAAGGGGCAAATGAGCTTCCTTGGGCCTTTCTTATAGGACACTAATCCCACTCGCAAAACCTAATCACCTCCCCAAAGGCCCCACCTTCTAATACCATCACCTTGGGAGTTAGGATTTCAACATATGACTTCTGAGGGAACAGAAACACTCAGATCACAGCAGTTTCATTCTCCCTAAAAGAGAAGGTTGAGGAGGTTGCTGCCCAAACTCTTATATTTGGAAACATGAGTCCCTAAGTACCTGTAACTTGGCATCAACTGGCTTGATTGACATGCCATTTTAAATCATGGTTTAGAGCACCTAAGCCTAACAGAAAATATGTCAACATGTGACAACATGTCATTTTCCTCCACAGGTTATTTTTGAAGTTGCATTCAATGGTCCCAAAGGAGGGTACGTCGCCCTGGATGACATTTCTTTCTCTCCTGTTCACTGCCAGAACCAGACAGGTGAGCATTCTCTTTTCCTTCTTTCTCACATTTGGAATTTTCCTATCTCAGCAGATGTTGTAGTCAGGACTTGCTTTGATTGCTTTTGATTTCCAGATCTTTCCCCTTATCTTATCCTTAAAAAATTATTTCATTAAACAGTCATTTTTCTGGAATATTACTCTTTTTTTCCCTCACAGAGAGAATCTATTTGTTCTGACCTCACAGGCCCATTGTCACATCTTAGGGAGCTTTCATCTTCCCTACCTACTAGGCAAAGAAAATTAAATGGTACCAACTGATTCCCACTGCATCTTTCTCTTTCCAACCCTTTCCAACTTTGTGTATCCACGATTTATAAATGTCCTCATGTTTAAAGATGTTAGCATTTGGTAGACATCTCTAGATGGTTTTGGCTAAATAGTATGTGTTCTTAATTTATCTTCCTAAGTGAACCCTCATATTATTTTATCATGGCAAATTTTGTAATTTTATAAATTTGGAAAGAGGCCATTTTTTACTTTCTGGGAAAATAGATAAGCAAATTGATTCAAAGTGAATTAGAAAACAAATGTTTTAGAATAAGAATGATGACAGTATATTAATGATAACCCACATAAATGTAATTGACCTTACCATTTACTGAGTTTGTTTCCTTGAGAGACTCAGGGAGACACTGTGGTCACCCCATCTTATTAATGAGCCCTCATTCTGGGTTTTGGAACATAGAAAGAAATTTTAGAACTTGGCCTTCGTGGTCTCACTTTCACTTAAAATAGAGTTGGCCTCTTAATATGCTTTCAGATATATTTTACAAGCAAGGGGACTAAAAAAGATAATATTTTCTACTTGAGCTAAACTGTTACACCAAAATGAGAGAGAAATCTGCTAATTGGCTGAAACTAAATATTACTTTTTACTAATTCTAATTTTTAAAGGTAGTAAAATAAATAGAACCAGACTAGACTTACATATTTTAAATGATTTAAATATAAATCAAATATTAATTAATAATAATCAAATAATAATTAAAGATTAAAAGTCTCTAAATTTGACAGAACCCAGAAATCAAAATTGTTTTACTTCTCTAAATTCATGTGCTCCCTAATCCTATCAGTTAATATTTCAATTATGTTAATAGTAATTTTACAACTTTCTTATCATTAGTTTTAGAAAGTTGCTCTTCTCTGTCACTAGGCAGTTACATTGAACTTTTATATGTCCCAGTTATGTATAACATATGGGAGAAAAGGTGTTTATTCGATATCTGTCCTGGGTAGAGGGTGGAGTGGCAAGGCAGCTAGAGGTAAGAGAGTCAACTCAGTCACTTTAGAAGTGATGTTTAGAAATGCTCTTTCTTTGAAAAAGATACAGAATTTTTGTGAGCTCCTTCCTATTATACTGGTGGTCTGACTGGTGGGAAAAGGAAAAGAAAGGTTCTAGCAAAATAAGGCCCATCTGTTAAGAGGGCTGTTGGCCCCTCAGTCTGTAAAATACAGCCCACATAAAGACCCTTTCTCTGCAGGAATCTCCCCAGATACGTGTTTTTATATATTAGAGTTAGATTGACCAAGGCTTCATGTTGGTCTTCAGAACTTCCCACCATACCAACTTGGCTTTAAAGTGGTTTCATTGCATCCTCACAGTGTTATGCTCAAGAACCAGGAATTTGGATTCACATCCCTAGCTGCCGCTAACAAGCCATGTGGCGTTGGTCATGTTATTTAACCTCTTCGAGACTCCGTTTCCACATCTATAGGGACAAGGATGGAAGAATCTGTCTCCTAGAGTTGTCAGGAAGATCAATGAGCTAATGTCTATGAAGGCCACTGCATAGAGTATGACACACAGAAAATGCTTGGTCATGAGACAACATTATGTACTTTATTTTCAAAATACACCCACCCCTTCCCAGGAGAACAGCGGGTCAGATGGCAGCTAACAGGAACCAGTCAGGGGCACTGCCTTGATGAATGTGTCCGCTGGGGCCTGCTTTGTGCCTTTCGCTGAGTGGCTTCAGGCCAAACTGACTCTTCAGAAGCTGAGCCCTTCAGTTTTCATACTTCATCTTGCATTTCGCAAATACTTTATGCCCTTCTGTTTCAAAACAGGTGCCAACATTTTTTCTTTATCTCGGTTAGCTTTAGACTTGTTGTCTCTGCTTTTCCCAGCTGGTTCAAGCATTTTCTTCCCTCTTCTCTCTTGTAGGCTGAGACAGGAATTATTTCAGCGTATGAAGCACCATGTTCCCACCATCTGGTTAGGCTTAGAGTTAATCCAGTCTCCCAAACTTGTGACCCATTGCATAGTCACAGGTGTTCAACACTCGGTGTCATGTGTCCCCCCCCAAGAAAGCTTCCAGAGGACAGTGAGGCCATCCCCACTTTGAGTTACGGAACTTCCCTTTCCATCCCTTTCCATCCACATACTCTCCCTCCACAACCACGTTGGTCCTGAAGTCTAGACTGTAGGAATAAGCCCTCCTGTTGGTCTGCAAATCCTTGAATGCCTAACAGGTGATCCAATCCACTTTGCCAAACCTGAAACTGAGAGCTCCATTGCCCTGCCACATGCGGGTCCAACCTCCTCTCTGGGATTAGGTCTACCCCACCCTCAGGCCATGGACTGGGTGGATTCTGACATCCGTGGATACATGTCTCTCGGAGGATCACTACCTGAATCCCCAAATCGGCCATTCACCAAAAGCATGCTGCCGAGACCTCTTTTCTACTTGGCAACCCAGGTCCAACTGCTGCTTAGGTTATAGCTGAAGTTGCCACAGCCTTCCTTATCTTAGGTGCTCCCAAAGGTCTCTACAGGCTTGCCAGTGACCCAGCCTCTTGCTTCATCATGTTCCTCAGCATGATGGGTCCCACTCACTCTCTTCCCCAAGCCAGCTTTGAGCTATTGCAGCCTGCCTTCGGGCTGGCTTATACTAAAATAAAACTATCCTGCAATTTTAGCCATTCTAGAGAGCACACTACTCCCAGTATCTCTCTTGTTAGCACCACAGGGGCTGATGACCTTTTTAGATCGGTAGGACTGATGCTGAGTTTGTCTCCATGAACCCTATGGAACAGAGGAAAGAATGAGAAATGCTCCCAACTATTCTTCTCAAACTGCAACACACCGCATCTAATTAGATTATCTTCAAAGCCTCTCATTCCTAAAAAGTTCAAATGTCAGAAAGCAAGTGATTAAACCTTACAGGATGATGTTTTTTGATAACTTGCTTAAAGGGGCTTTAATTCTTTTTTCTTTTTTTCCTGATCATAAGCTGATGCTCAGGGGCTTCCAACTGCCTCTGATTCCTCCCCATGCTTTAGATATGTCATTAACACTCCCCAGTAGCTCAATTGGTCATCACCACTTGACCCACACTTCTGAAACAAGCTTGAAGCAAAGGCTTAGCATCCACCCCAGCTCTCTGGGAGCGCACTGTTGGTCACACATGGACCCTCTGGCCCCATATTCTGCAATCAGATGTTGTCTCAGGGCAGAAGCAGCATTCTAGCTGAAAAAGATTTCACCTCTGAGTTAAGCTTTTGAGATTTCCTTTTTAACAGACCTTCTCAGGACCCCAGACAAATCCATTTCTAAAACTAGGTATTTAGTAAAAGAATATGATCACATCATCAGAAAAATCCTTTCTGTATAACTCAATCTATCACCATGAAGAGATGTGATCTTTGATTACTGTCAAGTTTTTTTTTAATAGACTTTATTTTTTAGTGCAGTTTTAGGTTCACAGCAAAGTTGAATGGAAAGTACAGAGATTTCCCATATTCCCCCAGCCCCCCACATCACGGTCACCCACAGTCCATAGTTTACATTAAGGTTCACCTTGGTGTTGTACATTCTATGGATTTGGACAAATGTGTCATGACATGTATCCACCATTAGAGTATCAGACACAACAGTGTCCCTGCCCTAAAAATCCTCTGTGCTCTGCCTGTTTATCCTACCCCCCAACCCCTGGCAACCGCTGATCTTTTTGCTGTCCCTATAGTTGTGCCTTTTCCAGAATGTCGTATAGTTGGAATCATACAATATGTAGTCTTTCCAAATTGGCAGCCCTCACTTAGTAATTAATACACACTTAACTTTCCTCCATGTCTTGTCATGGCTTGATAGCTCGTTCCTTTTTCGGGTTGAATAATATTCCATTGCCTGGATCTATCACAGTTTATGTATCTATTCACCTACTGAAGGGCATCTTGGTTGCTTTTAAGTTTTGGCAATTATGAATAAAACTGCTATAAACTTTCTAGTTTTAGTACCACCTCCCACCCCCTCCCACACACCTAATAAATTAGTTAAGATTTTCTTGCAGTTGCCCAAGGGTACTGCTTTGAGATTCATTCCTGATGAGTAATTCCACTGACCTGCTGTTTTCTTCATGCCCGGCATTTGGGAGTGCCACCCCGTTTCCTGAGCTAGACAACCATCTGTAGATTTTGGACTTTTCATTTGTTTTTTCATTACCAGATATCAGAGGGGTGACTAATACTAGAGACCTTAATGAAGTTTCCTGTGGTCTCCAATCTCCATAGGAGAATGTCAAAGGATCCTTGTTTGTATGACATTATATTCATTTTTTCACCAACTTTATCTTCAGGGGTTAAAGATATGCCCTGGTGCTGACAGAATCAGGCAGAGCAGAGCGTGGGCTAATCCACCGGCCTTAGCGCCCTGAGAATTTTCTGCGTTTCCTCTTCCCCTGTCTGGCTCATCAGGGTTTGCTCCTGGTGCGCTTCCTAGGGTGCGTTGCCTGAGATACAATCAGGTTCTAGTTATACAGGAACATTTTCTTCCTAATCTTTTTTTGTAATGTGGTGTTAGTCACTTATTTCTTTAAAAACTTTAATGTTTTTGAAACTGTTTATTTTTATAGCATTTCAAACTCAGACAGAATTTGCAAGAATACTACAAAGAACTCCCATTTCCTTTTCCCCCAGATTTGCACATGAACATTTTGCTGTGTTTGCTTTATCAATCATTGAAGAGTAGGTTGCTAACATCATGCCCCTTCGCCCCTAAATATTTTAATGTGAATTTTATAAGGCCAAACACACTCTCCAATGTAATTAATTGTAGGATAATTATGAAGCTCAGGAAATTCAATACTGATACAATATTATCAACTAGCCTGTAGTTCATACACCAGTTTCTCCAATTGTCCCAATAATATCCTTTATAGATATTTGTTCTTGTTCTTCTGGACCAAGATTGAATCTTGGATCCTTGGTGGCATTTGAGTGTTGTGCCTCTTTCATTCCTTTTAATCTGGGTCAGTTCCTCAGCCCACTTGAATGTTTTCTTCCTTTGAAAATTGACAGATCAAGAGGACAGTGAGTCTGTGTCTCTAAACATCTCCCTGTTTCATCAGGTCCCCAATCCCAGAACTCAAATATTTTTCTAGAGATGATTTTCCAGTTATTTCACACAGTGCCCTCTTTCGCTACAATGTCAGACACGTGTGTCGGCGTGCAGACCAGAATCACACTCGGCTGCATGGAATGTGTCCAAAACTGCTATGGTCACATCTCCTCTGGACTCAGCAGGCAATCTGAACAGTGAGATGTACAACTCACTTGTTAACAGGACTATAAAGTTATTCTCAAAAAAGCAGTCACCTTTTATGTCCTACTTCCTCTCGGCCATCTAGGCTGAGGTGATATTTATAAAATCAGGGTAAATGATACCAGAACTCAGCAAAGCCAGAACAATAGCAGAACCCGAGACAGAATTGTTGTGACTTTTTGAACTGCATGATTTGTACTGAGTGAGGACTTTCTTCAAGCGGATCAGCTCCTGCTACTAATATCAGTTATAAGTAGACAGCAGCTGTGCTTCTGACACAGAGATTGGGCAACAAAGGAAAATTATTTCTAGAAAATACTATTTCTAAAATATGTATCTTAGAAATTAAGAGTCCCTTGAAATCCTTTCCTTTTCCCTTTCTTTCTTTTAAATTGTGTATGAATGAATTTTGAATTGTGAAGAAGCGTGTGAATCAATGCTTACAGTCATGAAAGGAAATTTTTTCTGAAATCTAGTACCTCATTTTTGTAGAGAGTATAATAAACAGGGCTCTTTTCACCCCTCCCTGTAGAGAGGAAAAGAACAATTTTCCTGTCATGTTCAAATGTTGCTTTGATGCTAACCTGGCAGCGTGCCATTCGGGTAAAAATATTTAGCTGTGTTTTACTTCTTCCGTCTCCCCCGGCATAAATGTATATGTATCTGTCAACCGGTTGCCGTAGACTGTTGAGATCTTCGGGTTTGACTGTTGTTAACTTTGGTTCTCCTTTGCTCAGATCTTCCTTTCAGTGCTGTGGAAGCAAGCTGCAATTTTGAGGAAGACCTCTGCAACTTTTACCAAGATAAAGAAGGTCCGGGTTGGACCCGAGTGAAAGTAAAACCAAACATGTATCGGGCTGGAGACCACACCACGGGCTCAGGTAAACCAGCAGGTTGCCCACGTGGGCCCCCCCCCCAGGTAGTCTGCATGCCTCCTTGGCCATTCCTCAGCCACGCCTACAAAGACATCAACTTACAAAAAAAAAAAAAAAAAAAAGCAGCTATGGAGAAGGAAAGACAATAGATAATCTTGTGTTTGACAATTTTTATAAAAATTGGAATTCAATTTGTTGTGCAAGCAAATGTATTTGCCAGTTAATTTAATAGCCAAATCTTTGGAAATTATTTTGTTCTTCACTTTAAATGAAATACTGTAAAATTACTATTGGATTCCATTTACATGAAATCTTCAGAACAGACAAAACCATGGGGATATAGGGATGGAAAGCAGATTAGCGGTTGCCAGGGGCTGGGGTGGGGGGAATGGAGAGTGTTTAGTGGGGATGGGTTTCCCTTTGGGCTGATGAAAGTGGTCTGGAACTAGATAGTAGTGATACTTGGACAGCATTGTGAATGTACTAAATGCCACAGAATTGTACACTTTAAAATGGTTAAATTAGGAAATTTTAGGTGTATTTTAAAAAATCTATTGTTGAGGGAAGTTATTTGAAAATGCATGTTGGACACTTGATGGATATATCTATAAGGAGCTCTTAGAAACCTGAGTTTGAGCATTCCTTGTATAGGGATTACCTATTAATTTAATGACATATTTTGCAGAGCCCACTGCACTGGAGACAAGTGGAAAGAGCATGATTTCAGAGGGTTTAGTGTCTCATTCATTTATTCAACAAGTATTTATACACTGGGCACAGGGGTGAATTTATCATGAAGCTGATGAAGCTTAAGTTCCAGGGCCCCTGTCTGGGACCAGCCCTGGGAAAGGCCCTGAAAGGGCCCTCACAATTTTGCACTTGTCATTTTGCATTCCTTTTTTTAGAGGTTGCCTCACTGGTAGGAATACAGGCCCTACAAAACCTATTCTGACCTTCGCAGACTAACTGGAAAATCATCTCTAGAGAAACCTTTGAGTTCTAGGAACAGTGAGCTGATGAAACAGGGAGCTGTTTAGGAACAGACACTCCCTATACTCTCACTTTGTCAATTTTTAAAGCAAGATAACGATTCAAGTATGTTAACTCCTGGGCACTACAATAGTAAACAAATCTGATGTGAATCCTGTTCTCGCTGGCCGACAATCATTTCAATGGGCAAGAGGAACATTAGACAAATGTATGCACAAATAAACTTATAATTACAGTTGCGGTAAGTGCTACTGGGAGAGAAAAGCTTTTCCTCTACCCTCTTAGGTTCTGTGGCTGGGCCTGAGAATTAAACTGGCAGAAGCTAGATTAACAGGGGAAAAACATACAAGTTTTATTTACCATTTTTACATGGGAGCCTTTATAGGAAAAATGAACACTCAATGAAGCAGATAGGCCAGAGAGCTTATATACCATTTTTAACAAAGAATGATAAAATCATAGAGAAGTGACAAGGCAAAGCTTCTAGGGGCAGTAAGGTATGGGAAAGTGATTAGGAAATGTATGGGGGAACCAATAAAAGATAAGGGTTATTTTAGTAGGTTGGTTTGTACAGATCCACCTTAGCGTCAACTCCCGGTCTTCTGTTGTAAGAATGCTCTTCCCTTCCTGGTACAGGGAGGACACCTGGTTCATGGGAAATTTTATGACCTGCATTTAGGTAGAAGGTGGGAGACCAGAGAGCCCTTCCTAAATTTGCTATCTTTCAAGTGCCTTTAGCTCAAAATAATTCATATGCCAAAGTGGCATGTTTGGGGGTGGCATGTTCTGATCTCCTTTAGTGCTATGAAAGAAATGAAGAATGAGCTCTGAGAAAGAATAGAGGGAAGTTTTGGTGGAGGATTCAGAGAAGGTTTCTCCGAGGGAAGCTGCAGTTAGCTGAGAGCATGGGAGTGATCCAGGCAGAGGGAACAGCATCTGCGAAGGTCCTGAGTTCGGGAAGAGCTAGTCACACCACGGAGCGGGAAGGTCAGTGTGGCTGTGGCTGCACTGTGGGGAGGGAGGGTGGAGACAGTGGAGGAAAAAGAAGTTGGAGAGGAGACAGATGATGGGCGTGGCAGGGCAGAATGAGCACTGGGGAGTTTGTTATAAAGGAAATGAGAAGCCATTGAAAGGTTTTCAGCAGAGAAGGCCTCTCTTTAAGACCTCTCTTCCTGGCTTGCAGATGGCCACCTTCTTGTGGTGCCCTCACATGGCTTCTTTGTGTATGGAGAGAGAGTGAGCTCTGGTGTTAAATAATTGGATAAAACTAAACTGTGTAGCAAAGAGTGATATGCCCAAAAGAAAATTGATGGGGGAGTGAGCAGAAAAGGGAAAGAAAAAAAGTAGGTGTTATTTTTTTTCTTTTCTTTCCGGGCTTTCCAGGATACATGGACCTGTTTTATTAAAAATTGACCATAAGGGTGGTGAGAGAGGAAGTTTCCTGATCTTATTTTTCTTTATGCCATTTAGAAATAAGGGAAGAACACAGATCTTCAGCACCTGAGAGGGACTATCTGATTAAAAACTTGCTCTTCAGGGGCAAGTTCAACATTTGATCAAGAGAGGAGGTCTGGCCACTCACACAAACTCCCTTTTACAAAGACTGCAGGGCCAGACTCTGATCCCTCCGTCCCCATTGGTCACTGCACAGCTAAGAAGGAAAAATCTGCCCTGGGCTGTCCCTCCACTGCAACCCAGCACTAAGCATATACAACCCAAGCCAGCTGGTAGCTCCAAGATGATTTCATCCTTTTTGTTTCATGAAAAGCGTAAATGACTACTGAAATTTGAGCATATGCAGTAGGAAATCTTCACTGGTTTATAAAGTTTACTTAGAATTGAAGGAAGTTTACTTACAATAGAGTCACATAGATCTTTTCTTTCAAATTGCAGACATTAGAAAATGCTTTCTATCATTTAAAGCCTATGGAAATAGTCTCTGCTGGCAAATGCCACTGCTTTAACCACATTTTTTCCACCTGCTAACCTGGATTAGATTATTTTTCATTGAGAATACACTAAATGCTTTGTCTTGTTCACAGGGTATTACTTGCTGGCCAACACAAAGTTCACATCTCAGCCTGGCTACATTGGAAGGCTCTACGGTCCCTCTCTACCAGGAAACTTGCAGTATTGTCTGCGTTTTCATTACGCCATCTACGGGTTTTTAAAAATGAGTGACACCCTAGCCGTTTATATCTTTGAAGAGAACCACGTGGTTCAAGAAAAGATCTGGTCTCTGTTGGAGTCTCCAAGGGGTGTTTGGCTGCAAGCCGAAATCACCTTTAAGAAGCCCATGCCTACCAAGGTACAGTAGAACCTGTGCATCCTTTGACAATGTTCTCTTGCTGGACTAGTTTGTAAATTTCTGTTTAGTTACTGTCGACTGTTGATATATTATTTTCCTCTGCTCAGGCTAACAGCCTCGCCCTCACACTCTAACCCCAGCCACATGCAAGTTAATCCTTCAGTTCTCTTCTGTTTTCCAGGTCTCTGTATCATGGCTTTTTGTTTATCTCTTAAGATTCCCCGAGAATAGTCCAAAGCCTGGGAGTACATATTAATAAATAGTCTAAGTTCAACAGCTGAACTTTAGGTTTAAGCCATAATTCTCTTTCTGTTTCTTTCCCTCTCTCTCACACACATGCACACACCGATGGGAATGCTAGTATTTAAGAAAAGGTGAAATCAGTGAACCTCTAAGCTGAGGATTTAAGGTCAACAACCTAAGGCTCCAGCATTTAGCACTAGATGAGGAAGCTCTTTAAAAGGTATGCAGCCAACTCTGCCCCTACCAAAGAGAATTTACATAAGGGAGCCATCAGTAGCTGATTTTGATAGCAATGAAAATACAAAAAGAGATCTTTATTGTAAGGGGAATGCAAAATGAAAGCTGTAATCTCCCAAGCTTAGCAACCCATAAACTTAAGGAAGTTTTACAGATGCAATAAATTCTGTCAACTAAAACCCAGATATGAAACTGGTGTGGGAAAATCCATTTTGTTTCAGCCTGTCAAGCAGCAAATATCTCTTGAGTATCCTCTCTGCGCAAGAAAGGGACCCAAAGAAAGATAAAGAGGTGCCTTCCTTCAAATTGATAACTAGCACGATGGAAGCTCAATAAACATTTTTGAATGAATGGATAAATCAATTGATCACATTAATTATCCAGGAATTACCCAAAGTCCAGGCTCCCCAGGGGAAGCTACAAACCTGGGAGAACTGCAGAACCTTCACAAACATTCTGGACTTCTCTTAGTTAGAACTATCTGGACAGAATGATAGCTGTGTCCATCTATAACTTCCTGATAAGGAAATTTTGTACACCATTCCTATCACAATGTTGCTTGGTTACTTTTAATCTATTGGAACACCTGCCAGGGCGTGATTAAATCTTTACAATGCTTAATCAAAGATGTCTGAAAATCTTTACAAAGTTCTTTTCCATTGCTAGACAAGAATGGCATGGCAGCCTCTTTGACTTACTGATTTCCAAAAGGGTTAAACCAATTTATAATATCTCCAGTGGAAGAGAAGCATACAAATTTTACCACGCTCTCACAGGCACTGCTTGTTATCCTTTTTAGGCTAATTAAATAGATAGTGTTGCTGTAGGTATCTCCTGCTTAATTCCATCATACTTTGTTCACTTGACTAAACAGATATTTGGCTCAGCTCCCCGGGCAAGAGAGGAAACAAATTGGTGTTTCTAGTGCCAAGTGTCTACTTGTAGCCTAGGCTCATGCTCTTTAAGCTTATTGCCTAGACAATTCCAAATATTTTTTGAGTGAACCTTTCTTTCTACAAATGTCATCCCACACTTGCAGGGTTATTGAATTTCCTCTTTAATCCATTAGTCCTGGAGAAGTCCAAGCTTTCCTGCACCTCTTAGGGATCCCAAAGGCTTAACTTGCATTCCCATTACTAATTATCTAACTCCTGCAAGGAGTAATGGTAACACATACACAGAAACACACATGTACACACACAAATAGACATGCACCAGTCACACAATCAGGGATGTACCAGAAAGTAATGGAATTTTTGTTATACTCCATACCCTGTTTTGCTGATGTTTAAAAAAGGGAGGATATAATGAGCATTTTGTTTATTCATTTGGCTTTTATTTATTCATTTATTCATTTACTCAACCAGCATTTATTAGGTATATGCTCAGTGCAAGGGATATAAAGATGAATGAAGCTCAGATCCTACCCTGGAAGAGGAGATCACAGATGATAGAAGACTAAGTAAGCAACTCACTGTCCCTCGGAAAGGCTGCACAGAAAGATAGAGGAGTAGTTGTTACAAAAATTAATGGCAAATAGAGCCCCAACTGAGCTGGTGTTTGAAGAGTTCAGATTCAGGCTGTGCTGGATTCTAACTCCTGCTCATCACTCCACTCCTCTCCCTCCCATGTCCTCTACTCACAGACACGTGGCTTGTTAGGAATGTACTCATTCCTTTATAGTGAATCCCTGCTCGTACCTGACTCCCACGCAGTTGGAAGGAGCCTCCCAGCAGATAAGGGTGCCCTGGAGAATTTGTTCCTTTCTTCTCCAGAGGCTGACTACCAAGCTTCTCAGCGACTACACAGTGTCCCCTGCCCCCTTCCCTCAGTTCCACTTAGGGAAAAATGGATCTAGACCCAGTAGGGGCACGGAAGTTCTTACAGCACTTGGAAGAAAATACTCATGGATTCAGCCCCAGTGCAGATGAGGAGATGGTACAGTTGAACACTTGAAAACTATGGGTACATGGACACATGTCTGAAGGTGGCCCATAGTTGTTGGCAGGTCCCTGCTGAATAGAACTAGCTCCTCAGAAAGTGAGAGAACCGTATGATGTCCATCACAGAGGCATGCATTAAGTAAGGCAGAAAACTAAAGTTCACTCACTTATATAACATACACAGATGGAAATAAACATGCAAAAAGTATTTAAGAGAATGAATAAAATGAAAAGTCAGAGTTTCCCCCACCACTTCCTATTCCTGAACTCATACTCTAATTTTACTTCTTGTTTTTCTTCCTGATTTTCTGAAAGTTTGCTCTATATTCTAAATATTATATTTCTACCTCCATTTCTTGATTCATTAACCTTAACAGTATTTGCTGACTCCCTGACATGAAAGATAAGGAGTTTAGCTTACTGATACTGTTCCTTTCCCTTCTCTTATTCACACTTTTAGTTATGCTTTTATTTTTCAAGTGAGTAATTCATTATTGAGGATCTTAGTGATGTTTTGGGAGATTCAAAGAAGTGTTATAGGTGCTTAGAGGCAAAGCAGCAAAAAGACACATAGGAAACCAAAGTTAAAAATACAAGACTTCATTCATCAAATGCCTATTTCGTGAAGAACACTATACAAGCAAGGTTGGGGATACAATGATGGAAAAGACAAATCACCAGCTCTTGAAGATCTTGGTCTGATGAAGTAGATTGACAAGGGATCTGGCCTCAGGGTGGGCCTGTTTGTGAGCAGAGATGAGTCAAGAGCTCTATTCACATTTGGGTTACTTGAGACCGAGTGTGGGTCTGCACCAGGAATGAGGCCTTCAAAGCAAGAATTGCTGGCTGGGTGTGGTGGCTCACATGTGTAAACCCAGCACTTTGGGAGGCCAAGACAAGAGAATTGCTTTAGGCCAGGAGTTTGAGACCATCCTGGGCACGGTAGTGAGACTTCATCTCTACAAAAATAGTTGTAGCTACTCTGGAGGCTGAGGCAGGAGGATCACTTGAGCCCAGGAGTTTGAGGTTGCAGTGAGCTATGATGATGCCACTGCACTCTAGCCCAGGTGACAGAGTGAGACTCTGTCTCAAAAAAAAAAAAAAAAAAAGCAAGAATTGCTGCTGAAACTTTGAAAGATCTCAGTGACAAGTTTGATAATGGAACTTTCAGTGGCAGAATAGAGCCTGGATTTGAGATAATAATGAGGACTTTTTCCAGTTTTGAGCAGAGGAAAAGACATTAAGAGATTGAGGACATATTTTGACACCATAAAATCTATTATAAAACACATTCATTAGGTGAATATGGGAAGTCATGACATCAATGACATTGTGACATTATTTTTCTTAAAGTTTCTTTTGATGAGAGAATTAAACTTGACAAAGGTAAAAGGCCTAAAATGTTACAAAATGGGATTCACACCTTTGAGGTCAATCATTTGACATTCAGCAGTCAACTAATATTTCAGAGACTACTATTATGTTCCAGGCACTTTCCAGTACATAATAGTAAACAAAATAAAGGGTCTCTGCTCTCTCGGGGCTCAGGAGTCTAGTAAAATTGACTACTATTATATTTATGTGCTATACTAAGCAGCTAATAATGCATATTAATTACCATTGAGGGTAAAGTAACATTATTCCTATTTTACATAAGAAATTAAGAAGCTTGCCTTTGGTCTTGCAGCTAGAGACAAAGCCAGAGCTTTTGAATATTATGTTATGCTGCCTATAGCAGAGCTGTGGCCTCAAAAATCTACTCGGACAGATTTAATCCCCTAGAACAAGGTCATTTGTTAAGGCTATTTAAAAACAGAAAACTGTTAACCAATGGCTCCTCTTCTAACAGTGACATGGGGAAAGAGGGCAGGATTTTCAAAGTCTTTGAATAGGTAGTACATATATGAATAAATTTCAAAACTCTATGTCTTTGAGAGTTTGATTATAATGTGTCTTGGTGAAGATCTCTTTAATGTATTTGTCGTTCTCTAGGCCTCATGGATCTAGATGTTAATTTCTCTCTCCAGATTTGGGAAGTTTTCTTTAAACTTTCTGCCTCTTTCTCTGCTTTTTGTGGAACACCCAAAATGTGTTTGTTGGTTCTCTTGACAGTATCCCATAATTCCCATAGGCATTCTTCACTTTTTTTCATTCTTTTTTCTTTTCATTCCTCTGAGTTATTTCAAATGATCTGTCTTCAAGTTCAGAGATTCTTTCTTCTTCAGAGTCTGCTATTGAAGCTCTCTATGGAATTTTCTAGTTTAGATATTGTATTCTCTAGTTCCAGAATTTGTTTGGTTCTTTTTAATGATTTCTATCTCTTTGTTGAACTTCTCATTTTATTCATGTATTGTTTTCCTGATTTCATGTAGTTCTCTTTCTGTATTTTCTTGTAACTCACTGAGCTTTTTTATTAAAATTATTTTGAATTCTTTCTCAGGCAGTCCATAAATCTCCATTTCTTTAGGGTTGGATACTGGTGCTTCAGTTTTTTCCTTTGGTGGCGTTGTATTTTCCTGATTGTTCATGATCCTTGTGGCCATGAGTTGGTTTCTGTACATTTGAAGAAGTGGGAACTTATTCTAGTCTTTACAGACTGGCTTCAGCAGAGAAAACTCTTCACCAATCAGCTCATCCAAAGATTCTTGGAACACCATATGGTGTGGCCCATGGGCCAGCTAGCCTGCAGCAGTGGGCCTAGAAGCCTGTATGTTGGGGCCAGCCTGAAGCCAAGATCCACAGGTACTTGGCCTGACCTGGAGTCTAAGTCCTCAGGTACCAGCCTGGAGTATGAAGCTGTGAAGAACTGCCTGTCACTGGGTTTTACTAAGGTGGGGCTGGTATTGGGGTCCAAAGCATATCTGGTTTTTAATTTACTCTCCTTTCCCATGCAAAAGATATCTGAGCTGTGCTGCCTGGGTTTAGCGAAGGGATGATGTGAGTACTGTGAAACTGTCTTTCCTACCCTCTTCAATGCATGTTATTTCTATGCTATACCTTGTAATCTCTCACTTGGTTTCCTTAGCTCTTGTGGATATATTTTTGCATATTGATAATTGTCAAATTGATGTTTCTATGAGGCACTGAGCACTGGACCATCCTATTCTGCCACCTTGTTGATGTCCTGAATAAACTTCAAAGAATACAGTGAAGTTTTCTCTAACTTCTATTCCCAATACTTATTTAGGTGTCACACAGGGCTGTCAGACATCTGAAATCCTGACAGAGGCAGGTTTCTCATTCGAGTGAAGACATCTGAAAACTCCACATGCAGACTGTCTGCCTGCCACTATTTCCTGTCTTCACACGGATGAAGTATGCCTTATTTTCAAGTTATCCTGGCATTGCGCTTCCCAAAGTCCATAGCTGGCCCCTCCACAAGTGTTTGGAGCTCCACAGGGCATCCCAGCCCAGGCAGAGGCCACAGGTGAAAGGGCTGTTTTTATTTTGTACTTTTCTCTTGGTTCTCTTTATAACTTTAATATACTTAGCCATCATTTGGACCCATAAACTTTAGACAGTACCTCTTGATACCCACTATGTAAGATGAATACATTTATACCCCTACACCTCTCTTTACCTCTTGTGCCTGCTCCACTTTCCAAATTCTCACACATATACAATTCTTTTTAAATTGCTATGGATGTAACATTTATATTGTGACAATTAAGCCTTCTGTGCTTGCATATGGCTGGATTTCCCAATGAGGGCCCCGGTGGCATTTTGAATAGGACAGTTGTGCCTTTGTGTGGGGCCATCCCTCACATTACCAGATTTTTAACATCTGTGATTACTGTAGCAACCAAAAATATTTCCACACATTTCCAAATGGCCCCAGAGGTGCCATCCTATCCTGGGATGAGAACCACTGGCCTATAAGTTGATTCTGTAAATTGAAATTAAAGACCAAACCCACCTGCCATCCATTCTTGTTGCCCTGCAATCTGTCCTCTGTCTGGCAGCAGAGTTGTCACGATGCAACCCTCCCCCACAGGAACCCTTTGGCTTCCTATTGCTGTTACAGAAAAGGCTCTGTGTGTACTCTGATATCAGCCACCTCCCCAGCTTTGCCTCTTGCTGTCTGAGTTCTAATCACACCAAACAATCAGTTTCTGGGACATACTATGCTCTCTCTTAACTTGGGTGTTTGCATATTCTGTTGCCTCTCCCTAGACTCGTCTTATTGAGATATCAACTTAAATCTCACTTCCTCAGAGAATCCTTCTCTGACCTTAACCCTATCCCTAACCAGCATGGCTAGGGTAGGGCTCCCTGGGCATCCGATGCTTCTCCTTCATCATCTTGGAGACAGCAGAACACAGCGATTAGGAGCATATACACAGGAGTCTGGCTAGTTTTAAATCCTAATTCTACCACTTACTAGCTTTGCAGTCATAGTTCTTGTTTTGTTTTTTGCTTTTCATTTTTTAGAGACAAGGTCTCACTGTGTCTGAGTGTCAGGCTGGAGTGCAGTGGCACAGTCATAATTTACTGCAGCCTCAAACTCCTGTATTCAAGCAATCCTCCTGCTTCAGCCTCCCACATAGCTGGAACTACAGGCATGTGCCACTGTGCTTAGCTAATTTTTTAATTTTTTTGTAGAGACAGTGTCTTACCTTGTTGCCCAGGCTGGTCTTGAACTCCTGGCCTCAGGTGATCCTCCCATTTCAGCTCCCAAGTCACTGGGATTACAGGCATGAGAAATAGTCAGTTTTCTTAATCTCTTTCTTCTTTACTTTTCCATCTGAAGCCAAAAACCTAGCAGAGTATTTGGCACACAGTTGATGCTCAATAGTTGTCTGTTGACTGTCACATTCTGACTTTTGATCAGGGGTTGTTGACCCTCATTAAAATCACCTGGAGAGCTTTAAAAGGCTGATGCCCAAGTGTTACCTCAAACCATGGAAAGCAGGCACTAAGATGGAGATTAGCATGCGGGAAGTTTACGAGGGTGTGCTCTGGGGCTCCTTACTGAAGGAAGGGAAAGGAAGGAAGCGGAGTCAGGCAGGGGAGCTGCTGGGCTGCAATGCATTCTCAGTGAAGGCCTCAACTCGCTTGCTCAGAGCTCTGAAGCTGGCGTGGCCCTTCAGAGTTGTCCTGAATTGAGCAATATTGTCTATATAGCTCCATATTGATCAGTCATTAGATGCTGGCTACCTCAGGAAGAGGCGTTGCCTTGAACAAGGCAGCTCTCTTCAGCCAAGGCACTTCCCAGAGTGGTCTGACAATCTGAGTACTGTCTGCTGACAGCACCTTCAGCAGCTGGGGCATAAGCTCTTCATTCCTAAAGGGTTGGCTGGGCAGCATATTATAGCATCTACTATACCGATTAGGTCAGAATCTCTTGGCACAGGGCCTGGGAATTAGTATTTTATAAAGTGCACTCAGGGATTGTAACATGCAACATAGAGAACTATTGCTCTAAGGAGCTAACCATGATAAAGCAGAAAAGGAACAAGCAACACGAAAGACCATGTGTTTGTCTTGTATCCAGCTCAGCGACACTGAAACCAGCCATGGTAGACCAGCAGGTTTTGTGGTGGCCAGAGGCCTGGGCAAGGGCATATCTATGTAGCGTCCATGCCCAGGTCCCCCACCCTGAAATGCTGAGAGATGTTCCTGTGACCACACAGCCAGGCAGGGACAGAGCTGGATGGACAGTCTTCCTGCCCCTAGGTAACTTTTCCGTCATGAGTGACTCAGAAAGCAGGAGTCAGATCTGTAGTCCTTGTGTGTACCCTGTAAGCCAGGAAACCCCCGTGAAATCTTCAGAGATCAAGAGTTTTCCAGAGATACGACACCAAACCCTGTGTGATTGTTTCCCACATGTGGTTTCTGTCCACAGAGAGTACGTGGCTCTCCAAATATTCTTGCCATTTAGAAAGGAGTTTTATTTAAGTCACAGAGCACCCAAAATAAGCATATGGTGAACACTTGTCAGCTGTTACAATCTGTCTAGAAGCTTCTATTGGCTGTTCTCTACACATTAATAACTCAGTGTTTACTTTAACTAACTCCAAACTGATGACAGTTTGAGAGATTTTTCTGAGCCTATCGGGCTTAGCATACATTTTATAATAGTTCGAATTTTTAATAACTGAGATTCTGAAATGAACTTGCTGGAACACTTAGAGGTTGCCAGTTCAACCTGGGTCAGAACAAGGGACAGCTTGGCTGTTTATCAAGTACCTACTTTGTGCCAGGCAGCATATGTTCTCTTGTTTAATCCTTAAACATTACATTACAGTAACAGATTCCAAATTTACAAGTGAATAAACTGAAGTTTTATGAAATTAAAGTAGTTTAATTCTTCCTGGTTCCTTGCCAGTCTCCCCCAAATTCCAGACAAAATCCTTCCGTGATACCTTTAAAATTCATCTCAAATATATCCACTTCTCTGTCTCCCCAGTCACCACCCTAGTCTAAGCCACCATTTCTCACCCAGCCTACTTCAGTATCTTCCTAACTGGTTTCTCTGCTTCCACCTTGTGCTCTCTCTCTGCATGCAGCAGCCAGAATCATCTTCTTGAAACAGAAATTAGATCATGGCATTCCCTTGCGTGAAACTGTTCTATGGCCTTTAGGATAAAGTTCATCCCTTACT
Organism: Lemur catta; assembly: GCF_020740605.2. NCBI lineage: Eukaryota > Metazoa > Chordata > Mammalia > Primates > Lemuridae > Lemur > Lemur catta. The sequence goes on from NC_059137.1 coordinate 65,996,493, forward strand.
GTGGCGTACAAGGCAGGATCTGTTCCCTGCCTGCTTTGCGGACTTCGTCTCCCTTCGTTCTGCGATGATCACATAGTCACACAGTCTGCACAGTCACAAGGCCCTTCTCCCTGTTCCTTGGACCCCAAGGTCTTTCCTTCACCAGGGCCTTGTGCTTGCAGCCCCCTCCACAGAGGAAGCTCCTTCTGCAGCTATTCCCATGTCAAGCTGGTTCTCATGGTTCTGTCCCCGGTCAAGTGCTTCCTCTTGGAGAGGAAATTTTCTGACCTCCCAGTTAATCATGTCTTTCTCCATCCCCAGATTATTCCCCAATAAATTGCCTAGTGCATAACATTTATCTCAATCTCAAATGATCTCATTTGTTTATTTGGTTACTTGTTCTTTATCTATCTGTCTTCTCTCATGAAAATATAACTTACATGAGGACAGGGACCTTGTCTGTCTTGTTCATCTGTATATCCACAGCATCTAGCACTGTGCCCTGGTGCGAAGTAAAATTCTGTCCAATACATTTTGTTTGGTACCTATGTGGTCAATGAATGGATAAAAGAATGAATGAGTGAACTTCCTAAGGTTGGTAAGTGGCGGGGCTGGGGTTTGAATCATGGTCTAGCCAGCTCTGAAGGCTGCCCTTTGGTGCAGGGTATCTTTGGGAGGTCAAGGTCTCTCCCCAGTCTTGGGGAAGGCCTGTGCTTGTGCACCTGGAGAAAGTGAGGCTCCCCTAAGCCTGCCTTGGGGCAAAGGCACCTTCTGCTATTTAATTCTCACAACACTCCTGTGAGGGAAGTGAAGTATTTCCTTTCAGGGTCTTTGGCATCCTTGGATGTGCAGTCAGACTAGCCCATAGTCACCAGGTGTTCTACTAGAAATGAACTAAACTGAGAGCCTGTCGCACGTATGTCACTGATGTGGGAAAGAGCCCCTTTGCCTATGCTTCACGTCCTCACCACCCATTCCTAAAGCCAGCCAAGTGTGATTCATCAGGGCCCGACTCAAAGACAGTACCTGCTTTCATGAACATTACTTTCAGCTCTCGCTGAGTTGTCTTGTGGGACCAGCGCTGAGCTGAGTGAGGGACATTCCGGGCGTAACTATAAAGAAGTCAAGACTTTCAGCCTCTCTCCTCTGATTTCCTTCACTCCTGAGACCTGCGTGCCACCTTACCTGTTCCTTCCCAGATGGCTTTCCACTCTGGATCTTTCTTTACTTTTCTTTCCCCTGTTGGCATATGCCCAGAGTGTTTTAAGGACAATGTGCTAATCAGATTAATACGTTCTTGCTGTCACCCCTAGATAATTTACTCTTCGGCAGAAACTATAATATAAAGTTCTAACTCAGGAATGAAGCAATGGTAAGTGTGTCCCTTAGAGCATTCTAGCAAAGTAGCCTTCGGGACAGATTCTGTAAGGTTATCACGGCTGCCAACAAGAGGGACTTTAATTGAATACTTGCCAACACTTCCTCTGATGCCACAGCTCCCTAGGAAGGAAGGCATTATAGTGCCATTTAACAGATGAGGAAAGCTCAGGCAGAAAATTAAGGATATTGTTCAGCATCACACAGCTATTAAGTGGCAGAGCTGAGAAATAGGTCTAGGTTTTTTTGACTTCAGAATCCATGGTTTTTAAGCCTAAATGTCTAAGCCTAAATATCTCCCATCCCTCTCCTGGCTAACATCAGAAGTGTAGGATCAGGTGAGGAGGGGATCCCAGTCCTAACTCCCAGGATTTCTAAAAAAGTTTAGGGCTTTATTACTAACTCTCATTGTTCTATTTTAAAAATAACTTCGGCTCCTTGGAAGGGTCAAAATTCAAAGTGGTTTAACACAAAGGAAAGCTGTGGGTTACAGGGAAAATAAAGCATAATTAAGACACCTGGCTGTGGGTTCTCTGCCACTTACCGATCTATAATTTGGGCTAGTTATGTAACCTTCTCAATTCATACTTTTCTTCATGTGTGAAATGGGTATACCAGTAGTATCCCCGTATGCCCATGGTATATGGTGACGATCAAATGAGATGTATCACGTAAAGCCCCTAACATAGCACCTGGCACATAGTTAGCATGTATTAAATTTAGCTGAACAGAGAGAAAGAGACTAAAGAATGTTTTTTCTAGGTCCTGATTCTCCTAAGGTTTCATAGGCAACATCTCTTTAGTATGTGGATAACTACACACCTCGATTTTTGCTATAAAGTATTCTTTAAACTAAGAATTAGGTCAGAGTTAAATCTTTATCTTAATGGCAATAGACTTCTTAAAGAAATGGCTGCTTTTATGCAATCATGACCAAGCAATCATGAACAGCCTGCAATAATTGTTTTAATGTTTAGGAAACATTTTGAAAAGGCATGAATCATGAAATGGTTTTCTGGGTCTGTTTTTCCCCTTTACTAAATAGACAGCATGTAATCAAGAGTCACCTTGAGACTTTCCTCCACTAAAGAAGATAATGAGGAGAGAGAATAATTCACCCCAAAATGCTTTTTCTAAAAGCCAAATGTCAGGAGAGCCTACAGCGTGATTGTCAGAAATTCCATAACGAGGGAACACAAACATTAGCCTTGATGTGTTCAGATTCACAGTGTAACATTACACTTGGTCACCATGGCACATATATTAGATGCTGCAATGCATTCTGGCCTAAAGATAGCATTCCCTTTAGCAAAGATTTTTCAGTGGTTTGTTAATTAGAAGCACTGGGAGGAACTCAATATTGTGTTCATTAAATATTTCTTTTGGAGAAAAACTGTTAAACAGTCCATAAATGAGAGAATGACCAGGCATTCTGTTTCGTCCAATCAAGCTTAATGATCAGCCCAGCAGTCATTAAAATCATTATGGTAAATTCTTCTAAGTCTACACACCTTTACTCTGTTATAGGACCAAAAAACAAATAAACTTCAAAAAGCATTTATGTATTTAACCAGTTTAAAAATAAATAAATACATACATTTTTTTACTAAGTGTCTTATGTCAGCCCTTTTCACTTAATGGAGCACAAATCCCCAGAGATGTTCCACTGAAAAGGGATTCTATGGTCAGATAAGTTTGTGGAATTCTGCACACTGGATCTCTACTCACACATGAAGATTCACGATGCACAGGAACATATTAGAAACCGTTGATAAGGTCTACATTAAAGAATCCTGCTTAACTTTGTCAAAGGTGGCAATACGCTAAAAGCATGTGGCCTGGAACCCTTGGCCTTGCGTAGCTCCTGTCAGCATCATACTATCGTCATAGTGCTTAATGCATTATACTGAAATTGTCTACTTACCTGCCTAGCTACTTAAATCAGATGTAAGCTTCTGGAGAAAAAGGATCTGTGTCTTATTTGTTTTTTATTTCTAATGCCAACATAATTTATTGGAACAGAATGGGTGCTCAATAAATAGTTAAGAAAGAGAACTGAATTGTCAATTAATATGTGTTGATGGCAAGGAAGAACAACATAATTCCATCAAAGGAAGAAGGAAGAGTTAATGTTTCTGCCTTTGTGTCAGATAAACTGTCATCCCCTATGGCACAGCACCCAAGCAATTTGTCCTGGAAGGAATTTCATTTTGAGTACTTAAAAGAAGAAATTCTCTGCTGGAGTGGATATAAGGACACACATGGACACGTATATGCTGAGTCTGGTTTGGGGCTTTTTATGATGATATTTACTAACACCAAGAGCTGTGATTCTTCCCTTCCAGACAACTTCCCATTTCTGCATTGTGCCATTTCTCTCTTCCTGGGGACCTATATCAGGTTTTACCAGCCCCTCAATTCCCCGGATCCCTTCCCTGACCTCCAACACAGCGTCTCCAGCCCCCATTCTGTGTTCATAGTCATCAATGCACTTGCTTCCATCATTTCCTCCCCACCCCCGGGTCCTCCCGGCATCTCCACCTTAGCCCTCCTAATCCCTAGGAACCCCGGCAGCTGCTTTCATCTTTACCCCAGGCTTCTCTGTACAGCTGGAGAAAATAAGACTAATCTCCACTCTCCCCTCCATGCTTCTGGGGGAGCCTTTTACTCATCTCATCTCTTATTGACTTCCTCACTCCCCACCCCAGAGGGTCACATCCATTTGATCCATTTTCACTCGCAAGTTTCCAACTTGGCTCTCCCAGCCTCATTCTTAGGATGTGACCTCATGGGTTCGTATCCCAAAAGGATGAAGGCATGCAACACAGGCTCCTTCAGTTCTGTTCATCTCTGAAGCTTCGCCTGCCTCTCTTCATCCCCTGATCAATCTGACAAAGAAAGTATTATCCTTGCTCTTACTCAAAACCAACCCACCCATCTTTGCATTTGATCTCAACTTCCTGCCTTCTGTGGGACTTTATTTCATAAATTATTACCTCTCTTGTAAATCTCCAATCTCCATCAGTCCTGTGCACACTGGCAACATGTGTTGGTCTCCTGCATTTGACACAAATGAACAGCAAACTTTTCTTTCATCTCTGTACCCATTTAAGCTGCCACCCTATTGCATTCCTTTAGTCTCCAGACTTCTTGACAGATGCATCTTCAATTATTGTCTTTGCTCCAGTGTAGTTTCTTACTCTTCAAATCCTCATCCTCTGCCCTCTGCCTTCCTCTTCCAATGTTCCCTCAGAGTTTAGCAACAGCAAAGTATTTCTCATTGATCTTGCTGCAGGAATCATTACAGGTACCTGAAAAAATGTGATACTTCTCTCAAAGACCATCTCAAATGTCCTTTCCTCTTTGAATCTTTTATGTCACTGATTTGTGTTTTACTTGTTGGAATGATATTTGTGTAATGAAAGTGCCCTACTCTAGGAAAATGAAGCTTGGCCTGACTCTGGCATGGACTATGTAAATCAGAATTTCGTGTCACCTCTCTATGAAATAAGGACATATTTTAAGATGACCTCTAGGTCTCTTCCACCTCCTGTTATATTTTTAGGCATCTTAAGGGCAGGAACTGTGTTTTAACATTGTGCAACACAGTTCTTGTGGATTTTTTTTTTCTATTTCTTTATTTTCTCTTACAAAAAGTCTTTTCCTCTTAGGAAAATAAAGTTGAAATTTAAGTCTATGATTCAGATTTCCACTTTTAAACCTTCCTTTTAATTGCACTCTTAAATAATGAAAATGTGACTAAATGTAAAATAGCTAGGGTTCTGAAATTTTTAAAGGCAATGGCTAAGAGTTCACTCAAATAGAAGAACAAGTCTAGAAAGTTTCTGTAGGGATTTATAAATAGGTAGCTATTTAACAGCAAGACACCCTGCTATAAAGGGATTAAGGAACTAGAAAACCAATGTGTAAACAACAAACATGAGAGAAGATGAATTTCCTATCACATTTCATGATGTCTGGGAACATTGAGAGAGGATTGCTCCAGGATATGAATGCACCGGCATTATTAAAGCAGGGCAGCTGAGTGCAAAGTAGAAATAGCAAGATCATTAATTGCTGACAAGGTAATCAGCACATTATAGCAGCTACCAGATGTGTTAGGGTTGTTCCCTACACAAACAAGGACATTATACTGTCAAGTGGAATAAGTTTTAATGTCAAATTGAATAGACAGGCTAAGAATGGAAAAGAAGCCTGATCTTGAGTTTTTCAAGCTAAACTCAGCATCAGTTGTCAGGCCAAGAATTCTATATTAAGTATGAGTGAGGCAGGGTTCGCATACTCTTGTTTTCCTTCTGTTTCGTTTCCTTTCAGGTATTTGTTACGGGCTTCTGTATTACATGTCAACTTATGAGAAAATTACTGGAAAGACTGATTAACACGACTGGTAGTTGCGAACACATAGCTTACGTGAGCATAGTGTTTATGTAAGTGCATTCTTTCCTGAGTAATTAATTTCATGGAATACTGCTGGATTGGCAATTTGTCCTCCCGGAACCATGGAGATGTCTGAAAAGACAGAATAGGCATTCTTTCTTCATAGTTTTACTAATAACCTTAATTAGGCAAACATTTATTCCAAGGTTTGTTTATGAACCTGAAAACCTTACCTCTCCTCCATACTCTCAAATTTCTGCCTTGTGAATATTTCACGGCCTTCCAATAGCTGCATTTTTAGGGAATCTTTTCCCAAGCTCTGGATGATGCAATATTATTTGTTGATGCTCACATTGAGATTCTCTGGGCGTTCTCTGGCGTTCTGAGCTCATTATCCAGGTGAGCATTTGCTGGTCTCTTTAGCCACCAGCTCCACCACACAGTTGGAATGGACAGTTCACACAGTGATAGAGACTCTAATTTCACCAGGGGAAAAGATATCTTATTTCCTTTTGTATGGGAATCCCCACCTCTTTCTCCCTCTCTTGTATGTCCTTCTGCAGATATTTTCTGCTCTATCTTTTCAGTACCCACCTCTAGTAGAAGTCTCTCTCCAGCAAGTCCACAAACCACTCCCTATGGCATCGCCCATCACACCACAGATGGGCCACAAGCTTCTATTTTCTACATAATATCAGATTACGTGTGTATCTGCACAATTCTCAAGGACAAATTACTGTTTGCAGCCTTCCATTTCATCTCAGTCTTCAAACCAAAACATTTGCTTTCTCCTTTGTTTTATTCTTCAAATAAAGAATGCCTAATAAACAAATCTGGAAGGCAGATGTCAAACCAGAAAAAAGTTTGCAACATATATGACAAACTCTTAATACATTTAATAAAAATGTATAAATTTACTCTAATAAATCAATAAGCAAAAGGTAAACTAAGAAATAGGAAAGTAGATATAGTATATAAACAGGCAAATCAGAAAAAAAGAAATACAACTAGAAAATAAATGCACAAATATATCCAACCTCATTTATAATCAAAGAAATCTTAAAAATAATAAAATAATAACACATATGTCTATCAAATGGATTAAAGTATTTTTAAAATATAATACCCTGGTGTGATGTTTATATTAACAGCTGTCTTTATACTATATACTGTTTGTATTGATTGATTTATTAATTAAAAAAGGAATCTTTCACTTTCAACCAGAAAATATATATGTATATAGATAAAATATATGTATTTATATATTAAAAAATACATTATGTATAAAAAATATTTCACTTTAGACCCAAAAATATATATGAATATATAAATACATGTACCTATTTTTATATATACACACACATATATATTTGGGGGATCTAAAGTGAAACATTTCTTTTTTAATTGATAAATAGAATATATATATTCAAATATACATATGTATGAATATATAGTCATGTGTTGCTTAATGACAAGGATACATTCTGAGAAATGTGTTGTTAAGCAATCTCATCGTTGTGCGAACATCATAGTGTACTTACACAAACCTAGATGGTGTAGCCTACTACACACCTAGGCTATTTGTTATAGCCTATTGATCCTAGGCTATAGACCTGTAGAGGATGTTACTGTACTGAATACTGTAGACAATTACAACAAAATGACAAGTATTTGTGTATCTAAACATATCTAAACATAGAAAAGACACAGTAAAATTATGCTAAAATACTCTTAGTACCACCATATATATATAGTACATCAGTGACTAAAACATCATTATATAATGTGTGACTGTATGTGTGTGTGTGTATATATATATATATATATAAATACATATGTGTATGTATATATGTATATATATTACATTACCCTGGAAAGATGAGAATACAAGGAAATAAGGATTCTCATATGCTCTGATATGGGGATAAATCGATGACAATTCAATTACATGAATCAGAAAGAAAGCACCCAAACATGCATGCATACCTTTTGACATAATAATTCTACTGATAGAGATTTACCATAAAGGAATAATCATGGTTATGCACAAAGATTTAGCTACCAGTGTTCATCCCAGTAATGTTTGTAATATTGAGAAACTGGAAACTACCCAATTGTCTAATTTTTAAGGGTTGCTTAAATAAGTTGTGGTATAGTTAAAAAGGAGTCAGTTATGTAAGCTTTAAACTGTAGCTGTTCATCAAGTCAGGGATTTATACCTTGCCTTGGTAATCAGTGAAAATCAGGCTAACAGTTGTCTCTATGTCTCAGACATAAGTGGGGCAAAGGCCATATTCCTGTTTCAGTATGAGTAAGGTTATGCTAAAAGTGCCTGCTGTCTTCTCCTGACCCAAGAGCCATTCATCTAGAGCACAGTGAGCCCTTGAGGGTCAACAGAAAGACCTAGATTCTTCCCTTTTTTTCTGTTTATTGATTGCATTCTGTATGTCTTCTGGTAGGACTGACATTTTTATATACTCGTTCAAGTGAACCACAGCAATAACTCCTTATTATGATGGCCGTCCTTGGTTATGACAATTAAATTGGTTTTTACATTACATTACATTGGTCAGGCAAGTGTTTGACCAGGGGAACTCCCTAAGGGAGGTGGGGCAGAAAGAAACCACACTGTATCTCCACCTCAGCATTGTGTTTTTCATGCAAAATCACAGGGCAGGCTGAAGGCCTATAAGAAGTCACCAAATGGCCACCTGCCCTCCAGAGGAGTATATGTTAAAAGCAGGAAGGCATTCACACCTGTTTTCCTTTAGTGATAATAAAAGGTTTATGGGATAATTTTATATAATGATGTCCTCATTGTTAGGGTGTTGAATTAGAGAGTCTAAAACACTAAAAATGATACCATCTTACCATTGTCTAATGTTCCTTTTTTCAGAGGCTTTTCACATTTATTTTCCACTTGGACCTTCAACATTAGTTGTGTGGGGTTAGTCATCTCTGTCCCATGCTGAAAAAAATATGAACTTTGGAGTCAGACAGACTTTGCTCCCAAAATAAAGGAAAAAAGTGAAAAGGGGTGCAAATGAAGATGAGGTTGTAGATGTGGAGGGAGAGAGAGAAGGACATGGCTGAGGTGAAAGAAATGCTACTGTGGAGAAGAGGAGGGGTTATGACTGGTGCAATCTCGGCCAGCTCTGGAACTCAGCCACAATCTGCGTAAGATTCAGGGTCCTGTGCTAAGTTACAGAAAACTCTATACACATAAGGCAAAATGACAGGAAGCTGGTCGTAAACACAAGTGAAAGATATGTCTGGTCCAGTGCTATTAATTGGGGAGTTTCAAGCTCACGCCTTTCAGAATCATATTTTAAAATACTGAAAGCAAAACAGAGAAAAATGAGCAGGGTTGTGTAACACAGGATGCTCTATCAGGGATCAGGAAGGAGAACAATGTTTCATGCCTCAGTCTGCAGCTGGCTGGGGTGGCAGCTTGTATCACAGGTTCTCCAGGCCTTTTTCTTTTCTAAAATATGACTGATTCTGAGGTCTCTTCTGGAACCTCCCCTCCCCTTCTCTTCTGCCAAAAGATCCAAAAATAATGCAGATTTCTGAAATCCACGAGTTGAGGGATTTGGATGTTTACCACCCAAATAGAGATGATAAAATTCGGCTGTAGGCCTGTATTCTATCAGTGTGGCCTCTACCCCAGACCTGAAGGCTCCTGGGAGCAGAAAGACTTTCACCCTGGAAAAAGTTGGAAGCTGTTCAATCTTTGTTGCTTGTCGAAGCCAAAAGTTGAATTAAATCAGATGGGTCTTTAAAAAAAGAAAAAACAAAACAGATGAGTCCTTTAAGAAAAAAAGTGTTGGTCAGCTAAAGACTTATTTAAAAACACATGGTCATTCTGCCTCTTGTGGGGTATGCAAACCAAATATAGTATCTGCAGGAGGCACGCTGTTACATTTTAGCAACTATTTCCCAAAACATGCCTAGATTCTAAGAACACTGAAATCTCACACTCACTTTTCTAGATAAAGCTTCAGTCAGTCTATTTTTAGGGATTTGTGAAAATTCCATCCTTTTTACCAAGTATCTCAATATTGGAATTTTTGTTTTGTTTGGCTTTGTGCTTTTCATATTTTTAAAATTCTATTACAACTTACTGTTACACAGTTTAAATGAATGCAATTACATTATATATTATATATTGTAATTATACCAGTAGCATCTTTTAGAAGGGCTCTGGAATTTCATGGACTGAATTATAGTAATTTTGTGAATAACTATTCCACCAACTCTGCAGTTGCCGTATCCAAATTTATCTGTGCAAATGATTTTAAAGGATTTTTAACCTCATCAGAAGAAAAGTTAAATTTAACTCAGAATCAAACCATCTGGTAAATTATTGAGGTCCACCACGCATAATAAGAACTTAACTAGATTCATTTTGTGAGCATGAATAACTTATGGTGTTGTTGGCAAAGGAATGAAATGTTTTTATCTGAACATAGAAGGCAATTTCTGGAAGCTATCATTCTCATGCTAATTATAGGCCTAAATGAGGATATTCAATTGGTAAAGTAGATGGTGGATTAACCCAATAACCTGGCGCACTATGTCTATCAAACAAGCCATGGAAACTACCCTAAAAGGCAGTGAAAAAATAGTTCATTCAGCCAGTGTTCAGCTGTTTCATACAAACAACTCTTTTTAACTGCACAGCAAAGGTTTTATTTTATTATATTCCACACCTTCCTACAAAGCTTCTTTCTTTCTTCCCCTGGCAAAATTCTATGTGTTGTATTTGGAAGCTCTTACACTATGACATCTCATAGAGTGAACATCAGTAACCCTGATTCTTTTAAAACCTAACCTAATTTGGTTTGAGAAAATGAATTTCTTGGCATACTTATTTCCCTATTTTTTCTTTCCTGGGTACTTTAACCAGGAAATTTTCTGGACTTTTACAGGCCTAGGGACAATTTGTCCCCTTTGACTAATAGAGCCTTGGAGCTAGGTTTCTATACAGACCCCTCTCCTCAGCAACCCTCTTCCCCCCCCAAAAAAAAAAACTTTCTAAAGAGAGTTGAAATTATGTATTACAAGGAAAGTTTGCTCAGTTATCTTTAAGGTTCTGCTGCACGTCATTATGTTGTTTCTAGAGAGCAGATCATTGTTTCTCGAAAGGGAGAAAGATGAAAACAAAGAGGAGATTCTATTGCCCTCTGATAATTGCAGTTTTCTGAAGTAGGAAATTGGAATAGTAAATCCCTGGTAATGTAGGGGATGGTTATTCAGTTTGAGTATTAGTCCATCTGCCTTGTATTTCTGTTCCTTTACCTTTTGTTCCCACGACTTGAGGATTTTTCATTGCTTATTCGAACCAATGCCTGGTGATATGCAGAAGAGAAAACTAACTCAGTGTAGTTCATTTATGAAACACTATTGTTCTGAGTGGGGAGAATAAATACGTTGAAATCAGCGGTGAATCCAAAAATGAGGTAACACATCTGAAAGTGCCTCACACAGACTGTGCATTATAGGAATTTAGTAAGTGGGATTTTATAATCCACACCACAGTTTTCTACTATTCTCAACCAGTGATTCTCAGCCAGGGAGATTTTGCCCCCCAAAAAATATTTGGCAATGTCTGAAGACGTTTTTGATTGTCACGACTTGAGGGTGACACAGGAATCTAGTGGGTAGAAGTTAGGGTTGCTGCTAAATATCCTACAATGCACAGAGTGGTCCCCACAACACACAATCATCTGGCCCAAAATATCTGTAGTGCTGAGGTTGAAATACTCTGTTGTTGTAGATTTAAAAAAATGTACAATCTCTATTTTCAGTATAATAAAGAATAACTTAAGTAATATTGTTGATCCTTACTTAACTATATTTAAAATTGTTTCTTTGCAAATATGTTTATATAGCCCTCCATTCACTGCCTATTTGTGTTTTTAAAGTTAGTCTGGGTAGGTTTCCTCAACAATGAATGTTCTGCATCAAAACAAACATGTTAACGTATTACTAGTATCTAAGGACTGGAACCTTCAGTACACTGAAAGATGGATTTACACAAATTTAATTTGCCCCAACTTTTAAGTGATTTGCATGAAATCAGGAACACCTGTCTAAGAAATATCATTTTACTTGGTCCCTCTTATCTTCTCTCCTCTTAATTAGATATTAATATAGCTGCCTAAAATTTTTTTCTAGTCTTTAGAGATTTGTCCACTTGCTTTGAAATACTGCCTAAAATGAAATAAACACTGTTTTTTAAAAGCGTCTATAAATAAACAAGAGGTTAATCCCCTCAGGAATGTAGACCATGGCTGATTCCCTTCTTGTCACATTCTTCACTGGACCCGGAGGGAGAGTTCTTAAGAACAGGCCAAGATGTTCGGCTTTTCCTTTGCCCTGTCTCCACCAGGCCCCCTCAGCAGCCCAGTCACCGACTCTCCTTAAATAACCTCTCCACCTCATGTGGCCCACAAAATGTAAACTGGTGGCCCCAAAATAGGAGCTGACATTATCGGCATGATTAGTAGCTGGTGGAAAATCCAGCGTGTTAAACCAAACAAGCTGATCTTGTGGTGTTTGTCTTGTGTGTTGAAGTGCTGACAGACAACTGTTCCACAGCCTTGAGACTTGAAGCCATGGTTAGAATCTAGTCAGAAGCCAACTGACTTTGGGGATCTTTATCAGACAGAACAACCTGTGGTCTGCCAAGTGCTCTAAGTGTTGAAAAGCTCTAACATAGCAACAACCTAATGGCCTGCTGTTGTCCAAAACATCCTTACCATTTCATTCAACCCACTGTGGCAGTTCACAAATTGTGTGGGTTGTCCATAAGGAGCATCTATTACAGTGGCTACTATACTAGAAAATGACGATCTAGGAAATAATAATGACCAACTCATTATCCACATTTTAATTATAGATCACCTGATTTCTTTTTTAGGTACAAACATACTAATAGAAAATAGGAGGGGATTCTATTCAATACCCATAATTTCATGAGTCTAACATAATTGTTATAAACTTGGTAAAATTTTCTGGCTTTTTTTATATACTTTCAGATGAGTTAGATATGATTTTGTTTTACTTTACCAGCTTTTTTCTCTTAACATTATGAGAGGAATATATTTCTTTACTACTGAATAATATTTCACAAGTAATCAGATCTAATGATGACTTATTTCTTAGATTATTATTCCATAATTTCTTCATTTCTTGTTTTTGAAATTTTGGGTGTTTGCTTGCTTTCTTATTTGGTTTGATGATCATTATAAAATAATGCTATGGTAAACACATGAAGCATGTTAATAGATCCCCCCTTTAGAATACATTACCGTGTCAAATGTTTGCGTTTTATGCAGGCAATGATTTACATAGTGAATCATTTCACTATCACATATTCATTTTCAAAAAGTATTTTTTCACTACACTTGTGAACAATTGACTTTAAAGCTGCCAGAAAGAAAGAAAGCCAAGACCTTTTTCTCTGCAGCACAATTAATTCAATAAATTATGAGAAAGATTAATATTTCTTTCCATGTAATAATAAAAATTGCTGATAATATATAACTGCCTTCAGAGCTGCTTTGCAAATGGGGCATAAGTTCCCAGGCCTAAACCTTGCAAGTAACGTATTTTACATGTTCTCTAGAATTTACAAAGATGAAAAATTAACAGAGGTAAACAAAAAAACAAGCACCAAAAAACCCACCCTGTTCTTCGTAAATACAGTTATGCATTGTTATAACTCTAAACTTCCTTTTTATAATTGAAAGTAATATGAGTACAGTGCAAATAAACCTTCACATATCTTACAATTAGTAATTATCTTGAAGATCTTGGCTTAAGACATTTTATATTTTGCATACCAGTAAGCTGGCACGTGATTTTAAAATACCTTTTTAAATAAATTTGATATTCTAATGAATGAGATCATCAAAGAGCAAAGGGACCCTACTGATAAGACAAATAAATTGAAGACATACATTCTGCATATTAGAACCTAAAAAAATCAAATGTTCTCATTATTTATAAATTGGGTTTAGCTTCTGCTGTATCATTTATTGTCTTTGTTTGAATTGAGATTTGTAATTTAGGAACTGAACATGGACTGTTTGGGCTTGTGCTACTCAAACAAAACAAGCGAAGCAGGTTTGTAAACTGCAAGTACAGTGAGAATATAATGTAAATGCTTTTTAAAGTGCTCTTTGCTCATCCTATATATAAAAAATAGCCTTAAAAATTGTCCTAATGGGAAGAAATCCAAGACTTTTCTCTCTTTCTCTGGCACAATAAATTTAATAATTTATGGTATGGATTTATTTTTCCTTCACATGCAACAATAAAAATGTTTGGACTGATTAAATAGCTGTGTTTAGGGCTTTTATCAGCAATAGCGACCAGGAACATATATCTTTGTCTTTGGAAATGGAACATAAGTCTCCAGATGGCAAATCACTGGGACTTTGTTCCCAGTGTGAATGAAGCATGTTGCCGGAAGGTCATTTCCAAAATATCAGTAGTGTTTGTACTGAAAATGCTTGAAAAATGTTGGAAATCCATCAACTCTATATTCTTTGTGGATTATTTGGAGAAAATATTTAAAACATTATAGGCTTTTCTCTGTCCTCCAGTTAACCTCAGGCTTTTCTCTCCCTTCCTGTGAATTCTTTACACAATGCCACTAATTTCAGCATTACTGTGCACAATTTATCACTGTAAAGGTGACTCCACTCAAAAAAATAATGTAAGTAATTCCAGGGTCATATATAAATGATAACCATTCTTCATGCCACTGCATTCTGTTATTCACACGGACAATGAAGAAGTGTTTGTAGCTTGGTTATGCATGCCTGCTGTGCTAAGTAAATCCCAGGTTGTAAGAGTTTCCAATTTTCAGTTAACAGAATTTACAGCTTTATTTTTATGAATTGCAGGTGGTTTTCATGAGCCTATGCAAAAGTTTTTGGGACTGTGGGCTCGTGGCCCTGGATGACATTACAATGCAATTGGGAAGCTGCTGGTCTCCAGGTAAGACAGCAGTCATTGAAGCCCTTTGTCTCCCTGGCCTGTGCTACACTTCCTGTTTCTCTAAGAGACATCTACATGTAATCTGTGCTAGTCTGTCCTTTGCTTCTCTTGACAAAATTGTCCTCTGCAGAGCTGTGTAGTAAGCTTTGGAATTTAGAAATGGTGACTCAAATGTAATGTATGTCTTTGTACATGTGACTTAACCTCTTTATTTTCATTTGTAAGGGGGAATATGTAATATCAACCTGAATATTGAGGATAACACACATACATTCCCTGGCATAGGACCTGACACAAAACAGTACAAACAAATATCTTCTACTAAAATTATTACTATTGTTATTGCCTTAAATGAATGAAGATTGTCAAGAAATATTGATGAAATCCTTATTTCACAGCTACTAGCTAGGCATATAATTTTAAAATTTTAATAAAATAAATATGTTCTAAGTGAATCAAATGACAGTGGAACAATAGTCCAAGCATTGGTGATAGTGACAAAATAAAGTCATGGTAGCTAGCTGTGTGTGGGACATTCTAATGAGAAAATGGTGCATACCTCAACCCAGATCACTGATCTGCATCTACTATTACCATCCATCCTAAATCATGGTGTATCCATTTCATTGATGAACAGGCAAATTTTGCTGTCATTCTGGCACTGGATGAGAATCTCCATGTTTACTTAATTAAAAGACAATTTGGTTTTAGTCCTTTGATTTGCCAGGCGCTATAAGGACAACACAGATGAAAATCTCTACAGTCAAGGCATAGAAGAGAGAAGAGTTAGACAAAAAGCCCAGACTTCACTATTATGCAACATATCCATGTAACAAATCTGTACACGTACCCCACACAAATCAATAAAAAATTTAAAAAAGAGGGAATGAGGCTTTATTAGCTAGTATGTAAAATAAAATGAAGTAAAATAATTATCACATAAGAGACAAAAGATGGGCTATTTATTAGAGAAATTTGCTAAGAATCTATATGTATGGTGATATAACCAAGGTCAGACAAAGATTAGGAAGTAGTGCCATTCTAATAATAACTATTAAAGTTATTGTAGATACTATTCAAAGACATAAACATTTGATTTTGGCAAAACAAGTTCTAATATTTATTTCACTAATAATTATTGCCAACATCATGTTTGAAATTTTCACTTTACATACACCATTCCATTTAATCCTCACAAGCCCATGAAGTAAGTACCATTAAATATTCCCACATTACAGACAAGAATACTGAGGCACAGAGAAATAAGTAAATACTGTGTCATTTGCTCCACACAGCTCTGCCTCCAGAGGTACATTTAGCTTCCTCACATTCTCCCCTCCTGCAAAGCAACTCTAGAGTTGCTGTGAGAATACTCTTGACTCAGCATGGATTTCTGGAGAAATTTCCTGCATTTACCTAATTTTATTATTTTCCTTATTTTCATAAAGGCAATATACTTCCAATTGTCAGAGCTTTGGAAGCTAATTCACACAAATAAATTCACAATTTAGAGAAAATTTCTTTCTCAAAGTATCCCAGTATTTTCAATCTAGATTTCTGATTGTTCTCTGCCTGTGTGGCAGGACGGATGATGGAGTGCAGCCTCTAGCCCGAGGTAGGAGCTTCGTGTAGGTGGGCGGCCGGTGGGGGGCTGCCTCTCTGTTGCGTAGCATATGGCCAGAAAACACTCCTGCAGAGTGGAATGCCAGCTGCACACATTCATTGAAAGTGTCTCAGCAATTGCAACAGCTGCTGTTTCCTTGCAGAGAGCCTTCCACCTACACCTGGAGAGTGTACTTTCGAACAAGATGAATGTGCCTTTACTCAGGAGAAAAGAAACCGGAGCAGCTGGCACAGGAGGAGGGGAGAAACTCCCACTTCCTACACGGGACCAAAGGGAGATCACACTACTGGGGTAGGTGAGTTATGCCACGTGGTGCTGTTTCCTAAGGAAACCTTCTAAAATAACATTCTAGGATTGTCTGCTGCATTTTGAAATGTGCAAATTTATGTCGTGTCTAGCATGAACTGCACGTGGGATTCTACACACAGATGATTCCATATGTGCATAGAAAACCATTCTTTCTGTTTATTACATTGCTTCTGTACATGGCTGCACAGAGGATCTAAAAGGGTTTACAAAGATATGCACAGGAAGATAATTTAATTAGAAGTAGGTTTAAAAATAAAAGAGAGAAGGATGAAAGTGAAAAAAAAAAAAGGGTGTCTAAATTGGAGCCAGGGCTGAGGCTTTGTATACAAAATGCACTGTCAGGCAGAGGGCGAGGCATCAAGTTTGACTCCAAGCTTTCTAGGAGCTGAAACAAAGATGGAAAACTCACCCGTGACACAGGATTCACAGCATCCTTAGGATAAAAACAGAGGGAGCAGCCCACGTGGGATGTAGGAAAAAAGCGGATGCATTTTCTGTGGAAAGTGTATAAACTACAATAAAGCAGACTGAAAGTTGATCTGCTTCATGTTATCACCATGTGTCAGCAATTGTAAACAATGTCAGTGATAAAATACATCCCATAGAGTGGACCTTCCTGGCTGACACCCCTATTTCATATTGCGTTTGGCATTCCAATGGGATAAAAGCACATTTGGTCCAGAGAAGCAAAACTACCCCCCTGATACTAAACTTGTAGAGATGTTTCCTCAAGGACCCTTCTAGAGAAACCATTATGATATTTACCATGAAGCTGAATTACATTGTGCTGTTTCTTACAGCCTACCTCAAGATAGGCCTGTGGAATCACACCATAGAACAACCAGGATAATCTGTTTGTCAGGTTGGTTAAACTTGGTAGGATGCAATCGCAAGCAGCTTTATTTTTCCTTTCCATCCCTCTCTTCAGACATGCTCTAAAGATTCTCCCCTTCCTCACCTCTTAGCAAATCCCTTAGCTTCCTAGTCCTGTTGAAGTGTTAGAGCAATCATATATTCAGGTATGTTAAAAAGTACAATCCAAACCAAAACTTGCATTTCTCATTCAGCCGAGTCTTCTCTCTTTCCCTCAGCTTGGGCCTGACTCATCGTTTGGAGATGATAAAGGATGTGTACTTCCTCCCCATGTACACAAAATCTATGAAAATCTATCAAAAATACAGGCAGTAGATATGAAATTGCTCATAATTCTACTCCCATACTTGCATTATTCCTGGTTTATGGGGACACACGAGCTAATTTGGTGTGACTTTCTTTAAGAAAAATGAAATGATGTGGCTGTGTTTACTTTGTCTTCTTGAAAACTTAGAGGGATGTTTCAGCTGACCAGGGTGAAACTTCAGAGCAAAAATTGAATGCAGAAACTTCTTGGTGTGTTCAATATTTATTTTGAGTAAACACTTGGCACATTAAATGAAATTCTCTGGTGCACAACATAGAAAATTCTGATTTTTAAAGTAAATTATTTCTAGGGTCTGCCTTCTTCATTCTTTATTTCGCCTGCTTCAATACAAATTTTTAAAGATTTCTCGAGACACTTTCCACTTTTCTAACTCAATAAAATCTTTTATTGGTTATATCTTTTTATTTCCATGCACAGCAATGAAAACAAGAAAACAAATTTTGCTAGGCTGTGCCCAGAGTACAGACAGGTAGATGTAGCAATGGATTGAAGGTGTTTTGCTTTTGTTCTTAAAATCACTGTAATAGCTGTTTTATTAGGGAAATACAGTAGCTAGTGATCATTACAGTAGTCTCTCCTTATCCATGGGGGATATGTTCCAAGACCCCCAGTGGATGCCTGAAACCATAGATAGTACTGAACCTTATGTATGCTATGATTTTTCCTATACATATGTACCTATGATAAAATTTAATTTATAAATTAGGCACAATAAGAGATTAACAACAATAACTAATAATAAAATAGAACGATTATAACAATATACTATTCACAGTAACTATCCACAATTTCATGGACAGAAGATTTGCTCTTACAGTAGATCTTAGCAACCTCAGCATACGGATTTTTTTCTTTCCCGTTAAGTCATGGACTCATACCTTTTCACTTAAAGGAAGCACTTTGCAGCCTCCCTTTGGCATATCTGAGTTGTCAGGCTTACTACTCTTGCTCTTTGGGGCCATTATTAAGTAAAACAAGGCTAACTTGAACATGAGTTCTGGGGTACCGCGACAGTCGATCTGATAACTGAGACAGCTACCAAGTGACTCACAGATTGACAGCATAGACAGCGTGGATACGCTGGACGAAGGGATGATTCACGTCCAGCTCCGGACCAAGCAGGATAGTGTGAGATTTGATCATGCTACTCAGAATAGCATGGAGTTTAAAACTTATAAAGTGTTTATTTCTGAATTTTCCAGTTAATATTTTTGGATTGCAGTTGACTGTGGGTACTGAAACCGTGGAAGGCAAAACCTCAGATAAGGGAGGACTACTGTACTGAATATTTACCATGTGCAGGCACTGTGCTGGGAGCCTTTATATCCTTACCACACCTATAAAATAAGAGAAAGTTCCCATTTTTCAGAGGAGGAAACTGAAGCTCGGGGAAGTTAAGGGCCGCACAGTCGTAACTGGTAGAGTGGGGACTGAATCTCAGGTGTGCTTGGCTCTAATGGCCATATTCTACCCACACTGCCTCACCAGAGTTTCCCATTCTACGTGGCACTAAGAGATCACACATGACCTAGAATGGCTGTGACAGCTTATATGTAAAAACACAATGTTTCACATAACAGCATAATCTCACCCCTAAGACCCTTCACACCAAAGGGGAGTAAGTTGTCTTGGAAAGACCATATTTAAACCAATGAATGCTATTTTTGGACATTCTTAGAAAGGCATCCAGCAGAAAGCATGTAAATTTTTTTCTGAGCTATTTCTCGTGTCTTTGTAACAGTGTTGTGAGTTTAACTCCAGGGCTGCAGTCCACAAACCTATTGTGTATCCTAAACGCTGCAGAAGAGTGGCTTCTTTTTGTCCTGGCCTCTGAAGCTGTGAGCTCTACGTGGCTGATGTATTGGCTCTTAGACCACAATGTGACAAGAGTTACTGTCTCAGTCTATTTTGTGCTGCTGTAACAGAATACCTGAGACTGAGTAATTTGTAAAGGACAGAAATTTATTTCCTCACAGTTCTGGAGGCTGGTAAGTCCAGGACTGAGGTGCCAGCATCTAGTGAGGGACTTCCTGCTGCATTATCCCATGGTGGAAGGGCAAAGAGAGGGCGAGAGAGAGAGAGCAAGAGGGGGCCAAACCCACCCTTTTATAAGGAACCCACTCCCATGATAACAGCATTAATCCATTCGTGAGGGCGGTGCCCCCACGACCCAAACACTTCCCATTAGGCCCCACCTCCCAACACTGCTGCGTTGGGCATCGAGTTTTCAACACATGAACTTTGGGGAACACATTCAAATCATAGCAGTTACCCATTCAAAAATTAATGCATAAGCAAATGAAGGTGCCTTCAAAACATCCATTTATTTGTTAAAGCCACTAGTGTCAGAAGCTACATGTATATAAGAATCAAACATCTTAGAACTGGCAGCAATCATAAATGTTATATAGTCCAGGGTCCCTAGTATCTTGATCTAGTCCATATTTCCTGCATTATGCATCAAATAATTGCCCCAGAATTACAGTAAGTAAAGTAATAAGGGTTAAGTTTTAGAGATGATGGAACCATGCAGAAAGAAGCAGGTAGTTCTCCTTGGAAGCGTCTTAAAGGAAGAGTGTGAGTTTATCGAGAATGGTGGGGAGTGAGGAAGTATTTCAGGATGAGGAAATGGCAGGTGTGAAGTATTGAGCTATTAAGCAGTGTGGCAGCTTTTGAGAACTATAAGCGATTATACTTGGCTGCTATGTAAGATATCATCAGCCAGAATTTCTAAGAAAGTGGAGTCTAAAATATAGTCTTTTTTTATTGTATCCTTATGCTTTTACATTCCTTTACTGGTCTTATTCTTTTAATGGTTACACTAGTGTTTGTCTTACAATTTATTTCTATATATTTTTAAATCCTAAAGGATATTACTGGATTGGTTTTCTTCTATATTTATTCATGTATTTCTTCATTTCTTCTCTTTTTTTTTTTTTAGAGACAGAGGCTCACTCTGTCGCCCAGGCTGGAGGGCAGTGGTACAACCATAGCTCACTATAACCTCAAACTCCTGGCCTCAAGTGGTCCTCCCAGTTTAGCCTCCCAGAGTGCTGGGTTTACAGGAGTGAGCCACTAAGCCTGGCCACCAAGCCCGGCCTTTACTCACATATTTCCCCTTTCCGTTAATCTTCATTCCCTTATGCCTTTCTATATTTCTCTCTTGAATTATTATTATTTTTCTTTTGCAGGAAGTGTTTTTCTTTTGCTAGAAGTATTTTCTTCATCTAGTTTTTTGTTTTTGTTTTGTTTGTTTTGTTTTTGGTGCAAGTCAGCTGATGATGAATTTTCTGTCTTTTTCTGAATGTCTTTATTTTTCCTTTACATTTGAAGGATAGCTTTGCCATCTATAGAATTCTAGGTTGACAATTATTTTCTTACCAGCCATTTAAAGATGTCATTCAATTGAATTCTGGCTTCCATCGTCTCTGTTGAGAAGTCAGATAGAAGTCCTATAGTTGTTCCTTTGAAAGTGTACTATTTTCCTCTGGTTGCTTTTAATATTTTCTTCTTATGTTTGATTTTCAGCATTTCAGTATGACATGCATGTGTGTAGTATTCTCTGCAGTTCTTCTTGGGGTTCATTAAATTCCCTTTATCTTTGGGTCAAGGTCTTTCATCTATTTTCAAAACTTCTTGACCTTTATCTTGTCAAACATTGCTCCGACCCCATTTTCTCTCCTATCTTTCTGAAACTGCAGTTATATGTACGTTAAAAGTCCTCACCATGTACCACTGTATATCCTATATGCTCTTTTAAAAATATTTCCTTTCTTTTTGCTCTCAATTCTTCAGTTTGGATATTTGCTATTGGTTTATTTTTTAAGTTTATGAATCCTCCTCTCAGCTGTGTCCAGTATGCTATGAAACATATTGATTGATTATTTTAATTTCGGTAATTCTATTTTTCAATTCGAGAATTTCCATTTGTTTAATAATAGCTTTATTGAGATAAAATTCACATACCATACAATTCACTCTTTTAAACTATATGATTCAGTGGTTTTTAATATACTTACAAAGTTATGCAATGATTACCACTATCTAATTCTGGGACATTTTTGTCACCACAAAAGAAACCCCATACCCATTAGCAATCATTCCCATTCCCTCTCCCCATCTCTTCCCTCTCTGCCCCCATCCCTAGGCAACTACTAATCTACTTTCTGTCTATATGGATGTGCCCATTCTGGACCTTTCATATAAATGGAATTGTAAAATATGTGGTCTTTTGTCTCTGGCTTCTTTCACTTCACACAGGATTTTCAAGGTTTACCCATTTATCAACTGATGAACATTTGGGTTGTCCAACGTCTTGCTTTCCTCAGGAACAGTTCCTATTGACTGCTTTTTATCCTGTATATGGGCCATAGTTTCCTGTTCTTTGTGTGGCTGGTAATTTTTGTTGAAAAGTGGACATTTTAAGTTTAAATGTCCATTTTTTAATTTAAATAATAAAAACACGTATTTTGATGGTCTGCCTCTGGTTCCCCCCTACACCTAGGGTATATTCTCCAAAATTAGAGGCTCTCCTCCTTAGTAAGTCCTAAACTTCAACTTTTGTGTCTTCAGCTGATGAGATTGCTGAAAACTCCACTTTGTTTTGCATTTGGCTTCTTGGCCTCTTGCTGCCTGCAAGTTAAAAATTTGGCAAATACCTCAAAAGAAGATTGCCAAGGGATGGACCCACTTTTCTGTACCTCTCTTTTCTTACAAAACGTGGCCCTCAAAGCCCTGGCTGCTTTGGTAGCCCTGAAATCCAGTAATTGTCTTCTCAACCCCGTGAGCGCTGTTGGTTTCTCTGCCACTTGGCAGCTATTTTCTGCTTAGCTTCTAAGTTGAATAGGCAAGTACCTCAAGATGAAAAGCAGCTTGAAGAATGTTGAACTTATTTCATTGACCTTGTTTTTTTCCTCTGGGATCTTGATCCCTCAAGTCCTTGCTGCTTGGGAAGCTCTCAGTTAACTTCAAAATAGGTGTTTTTTTTTTTTTTTTTTTTATTACCATTTTAAAAAAAATTTGTCAGCAGAGTATAGATCTGCTACAAATTACTCAACAGAGCCAGAGGGGATATCTTTGGTATTTTATGTTTTAGCATCATTTATTTAAGAACATGAATATTATACTAAAAATTTGAAGGCATTTTTTCTTTTCTTCTGCATTACAAACCAACCAGTCACAGTTCTTTCAATGAGATCTTTGTGTCTCTGTCTTCTCACAACTGTATTCTTTTGTTGATATTTTCTGACTACTCTACCCAAGGTCTTGCTGTATCTGAGACTGTTACTGCGTGGTGTTCTGTTCTTTGGCAGGGGTAAAAGGAGGAGAGTATTGAAGTTACATTTATGCTGCCTTTGGCTATAAACTGCCTGAGAGACTATGGAATTTTCTACTTCTTTCCCTTTGTAAGTCCCCATCTTGAATAATAAATATTGGGGACATCTAATGATGTTAAAGAAAAAATTATTCAATGATACTTGTTAAAGCATGGCAAGGCAGACTTATTCTGGCCCATTGCTGTAAGGATAGGAACCACTGCAATGGAATTTTGCAGTAGGGGAGAAAGGTTGGGTTCACCTTTGAATACAGTGTGGGCAAGTGGGAATTTATAGTCAAGTAGTTGGGAGAGGGTCAGTGGATGGAAAATTACTAAGAGGTAACATAAGGGGTTAGAGGGATTGTGGTTAAACCAACCTAATGGGATTCTTGCTAAATACAGGCCAGGGTGATCAGACATCACCTGGAGGATGGTGGAGGACGAGGAACCTGATATTGAAGGTGATCAGATATTGAGGGTCGGGGGTTCTTGCTAAACTGACTGATTAGGGTTCTTGCTAAAACTGGATTTTGTAAGGAAGTAAAAAGATAGGCCTAGGAGAAGGTTTGGAAGCCTAACTAAAGTTCAGTCAAGCAAAGAATCTTTGTCAACTACCATAGTAATAAAGTACTGCAATTGTCTTTTTTGTTCGCTTATCACAGAAACCACTTTGACAATCACCTAAAGATATTTTTAAAGTGATTCATATAGTAAATCAACATTACTTAGAAGAATGTCACTGAAATTTCCCTTCAAGAGAGGATATATTCTCAAATAATAAGAAAATTTTAGTTGACTCAGCAAGTTAACAACCATTCATAGATTTTTCAGTATGCTGGAGGTAGACAGGATCTTATAGATCAGCTAAGACAACATACATATTTTAAATATTAAAACACTGAATGAAACCCATTTAAGGGAGTTTTAATTCTTATCTGCTTGGATCCTGGGATAGCAACAAGAAGCTTGCCTGTGATTAGTTGTATAATTTAAACAATAATGAAATTCCATTCAAAAAGGAGATTTCCTATAGCCTGCATTGCTGATTTATTGCATTTAGTCCTAATAACCTTTTCTATGTCTCCTTTTCAAATATACCCAATGAAGTGATGCCAGGATACAAAATGGCTGGACTTCTTATCCTATATATTAGCAAAGTAATTAGATTCAAACTCTAGGCCAGCGACACAGTATTTTTCTCCTTGAGGACTAGAGGGTGTTTGTTTGGTGTTGGTGGTAACAGGAGTTTTTCAGGGAGTGCAGTGCATTCTGGGACTTTCTGAGGATATACCTGTACTTGTAGATTGAATTCTGCGTTTTCATTTCCCAATCTCAAAGCCTGTCAATTTACACTTGGAAGAACACGCACAGGAAGAAAAAAACAAGGGGAGAGGCATACAAAGCTGTTTTATGGAAAACTGCAATAGATAGTCAGTCAATATAGATCCATTAAATAAAAAGAGCTCGGAAGAGCTTGGAAAAGCCACACTATAAACATATCAGTTTATTGTGTGTCTGGTTAGAATCAATATATCATCACATGTAGCAATTCCAAGGGAGCTGTAGTTCCCAACTTACTAACTGGGGATGCAATTAACCTTTCAAAATTCTAGGATGTTGCATGGTATAGTCTAGTGGAGAGATCAACCAATGAGCTGCCTCTGCCACTTGCTGCCTGTATAACCCAGGGAACGGTTATATAACTTCTCTGAGCTTCAGTTTCCTCATATGTAAAATAAAGGTAACAATCAATGACCTGCTGCTATGGTTTAAATGTGTCCCCTCCAAAATTCAGGTGGTGAAACTTAATGGCCTGTGAGATAGGATTAAGAGATGGGGCCTTTAAGAGCTGATTAGGCAATGAGGGCTCCTCCCTTGTGAATGGTATTAAGGCCTTTATACAAGACGTTTCATGCAGCAGTCAACTCACTTACCCTTTTACCTTCCACCATGTGAGGACACAGCATCCTTCCCTTCTGGAGGATGCAGCCCTCACCAGACAAACGAACCTACTGGCATCTTGATCTTGGACTTACCAGCCTCCAGAACTGTGAGATATAAATATCTGTTCTTTATAAATTACTGAGTCTCAAATATTGTGTTACAGCAGCACAGACTAAGACATCTGCTAATCTCTTAGGGTAGCTGTGCTGATCAACTGAAATTACATTTCTTAAGAATTTGATAATATATAAATGCCACTGAAATGAATGGTATTATTATTTTTACAATTAGTGAATCTTTTACAAATTCTGATGTTTATCTCTGGGATATTTTCCTGGACTCACTGTTTTATGTCATTTGTACTTTTATAAAATAGAAAGTCATGGCCTATTACTACAAGTAAAATGACTTAGTAGAAATCAGAAGGTTTGATAGAAACCTTAATCCAATGTCTCTCGAAATGCATTACATCTATAACTAGGTAATTCAAGTGGTAACTACATGAACTTTTTTTAATTTGGTAGTAATATCCATGTATAAGAAAAATATATAACCAGTCCATCAAAACCATTATTTCACAGATTTATAGCTAGCTGTTTTTATGTTAGTATGAAGTTTTCTATTTGAATAAATATATTTAAGTAATAAAAGTCAAATCTATTTAAAGAAAAATATTAAATGAATAATTGTACAGAAAGTATGTGGATAAACAAAAAAATACCATGAAAGTGGTATTTGTATGAATAAAGTTTGGGAAACACTTGTAGAACAAGTCATTTTAGTAGAACAACAAAGACAAAAAAAAAAATCTAGCCCCAGCACTTCGCTCCTGTTTAATAAGATAATAATAGTATCAGTGACAGATGGGTAGTGACTTGCATTGAGGTGGGATGGACTCTGCAGGATTTGACAATCCATTTCCTGCAACCATTTACTTGAGTCACCTTATCCTGGCAGGAACAAAAAGTTTCCTGATACAGTAATACCCCCTTAAACATGATTTCACACTTGCACAGTTTCAGTTACCCACAGTCAACTATGGTCCAAAAATATTAAATGGAAAATTTTGGAAATAAACAATTTGTAAGTTTTCAATTGTACACCATTCTGAATAGTGTGATAAAATCTCCCCTGTATTCAAGTCACCCTTAGTTTCCTTTATAACAGCCACAAAGTGCAAGAGTAGAGATGCTGGCAATTCAAACACGCGAAAGAGAAGATGTAAAGTGCTTCGTTTAAGTGAAAAGGTTGAAAGTTCTCAACTTACTAAGGAAAGAAAAGCAATTGTATGCTAAGGTTGCTAAGATCTACAGTAAGAACGAACTTTTGTTCCTGAAATTGTGAAGAAGGAAAAAGAAAGTCATGCTAGTTTTGCTATTGCACCTCAAACTACAAAACTTACAGCCACAATGCATGATCAGTGCTTAGTTAAAATGGAAAAGGCATTACATTTGTAGGGGCAAGACATGAACAGAAATGTGTTCCGACTGGTGGCAATGTGTTGCACCAGGAAGCAGTGAGCCTGTACAAAGACTTCAGCAGGGGAGCCCCAGAAATGAGTGACACCAACCCATTTACTGCAAATTAGGGGTGGTTACATAGATTCAGGAATAGGTTTGGGCTGAAAAAATATAAAAATTACTAGAGAGGTTTGTCTGCTGATAAAGAGGCTTCTGCCACATTTCCAGCAGGGTTGAAGAAGTGATTAAAGAGAAACGATACCATCTAAAGCCAATTTTCAAGATTTCTGGAAGAAGATGCCCACTAGAACCTATATTTATAAAAGTGCAAAGGAGGCACCAGTGCATAAAACGTGGAAGGACAGATTAACTCTGGTACTACGTGACAGCACTGCAGGGCATATGATAAAGCCAGCACAGTATACAGAATGAAGAATTCACTCACAAAAACAAAAAACATTGGCCTGTGTTCTGGCAGCATAATCAGAAAGTGTGGGTGACAGTCACCCTGTTTATGGAATGATCCCACCAATGCTTCATCCCAGAAGTGAAAAAAATACTTGGAAAGGGAAGCATTGGAATTTAAAGTCCTATTAAAAATAAACAATGCACTTGGCCATCCTGAATCTGTCTGCTGTGAAAATGAAAATGTTGAGGTCGTATTTTTACCTCCAAATACAACCTTATTCCTTTAGTCCCTCAACCAGGGTGTCATTTGGTTTGTCAAGGCCACAGACACCTGCCCTATTTGATTGCATTCTATCAGCAATCGATGCAGACCCTAATCTGGACACAATGTAGTGCTGGAAATCATTCACTATTGCAATTCACTATTGGTGACGCAATAACAGTCATCAAAACTGCAATAGATAAATTAATACCAGAAACTGTGACTACCTGCTGGAAGAACTTATGGAGGGAAGTGAATGATTTTAAAGGCTTCCTGGGGATCGATGGAGAAGTTAGGAAAATCATTCACACAGCAGGACAAATTGGTGGAGGATTTGCCAGCATGCTTGATGAAGAATTGTAAGAATATATTGAAAGCTATCAAAAGTATTAACGAATGAGGAATCAGAAGAACTTGCTATCTACAGAGGAAGAGGAAGATGAAGAAACTGAAGCAGAACCAACAATATAGACATTACTGAAATTTGCTGAACTGTTTCAAATTGCACCGACATTGAAGGACAAAATTATGGAATACAATCCTTGGATGAAACGCAGCATTATAGTCGCCAGTATGATCACCTCTGTGGCAACACTTTGATGAGTTAAAGAGAAAGAGACAACAACTACCAATTACAATGCCCTTCCAAAAGGTTTTGGCAAAAAAAAAACCTTCAACTATTGAGGATCTCTAACCAACAACATCATCTGCTCCTGATATCCAACCATCAATGTTGTCATGGCTCGAAGATCCAGGATCATCTGAAGCAGATGATCCTGATATATCTTCAGAAGGTCAGGAGTAACCTAACACTACATCACAGTGCCTACGTCACTCATCTCACTTCATCTTATCATGTAGGCATTTTGTCATCTCACATCATCACATGAAGAAGGGTAAATACAGTACAATAAGAAATTTTGAGAAAGAGAGAGACCACATTTACATTCCTTTTATTATAGTTATTGTTATAATTTGTCCCGTTTTATTATTAGCTATTGTTATTGTTATAATTTGTCCCATTTTATTATTAGCTATTGTTGTTAATCTGTTACTCTGCCTAATTTATAAATTAAACTTTATCATAGATATGTATATATAGGATAAAACATAGTCTATATAGGGTTCAGTACTATCCATAGGTTCAGGCATCCATTGGGGGGCTTGGAACATATCCCCTCCAGATAAGGGGGGAGTACAGTATTTACAAGATAATAAAGATAAGTCTTAACAAGGTCCCCAAGGTTTTATTGGCCATTGCAATTTTATTAACATATGATATAATGCTGTCAGAATTCTTTGTAAACATTTGTTTGAGTTGACCTGAAGTTTATAGAGATTTTGTAGCCAGACTATAGTAGAATAAATAAATCAACACATAATTATCCAGTTTAGTGAGAAAATGCCTTCAATTGTAACATTGCCTAGCCCACTGAGTCCCCCAATAAATAGATTAAAAGTCATTCAGTCCTCCTTCCCCGTGCTACTACATCCCATAAAAGCAGCTCCGCACCATTCTTAACAATTTCCAGAGAAAGGATACCATCACTTTCTTTTGTGGTGCAGTTCAATGTTCCAATAAATCTTCCTTATTTCTGGCAATTAAATTCTCTTCCAACATGCTGCTAAGTAAAGGTAGAAGTTTTCTTCATTTCCAAGAACACCCCCTTCTTGTGTGTTTAAAATGTCAATAATACTTTGATACATCAAATAATGAAATTCATTTATAAAAATATGTTGTTAGACAAAAGAAAACTGAAACTATGTATTTTATATGTTAGTTCCAGTCTATTTCAAGTGGTTGTCTTTTAAGAATTTTGGTAATTGCTATTCAGACATGCAACAATGCTACTTAACTAGTTTGTAACCATCTGAGGAATTAGCTCCAGATTATTAAATTTTCTCCATAGTAAAACCTTGTCTCTAAAAAAATTTTTTTTAATTATCCAGTGTGGGGGCACACACCTGTAGTCCCAGCTACTAGGGAGGCAGGAGGATCCCTTGAGCTCAGGAATTGGAGGGTGCAGTGAGCTATGATCACACCATTGCGCACCAGACTGGGCGATAGAGTGAGACCTCATCACTAAAAAAAACAAAAAAAAAGAAAGAAAGAAAAGAAAAAAACAAAACTCCAGTGTCCTTCCATCTCTCTATAACTTATTTTGTTATCTTACTTTCTTATATTGTCAGATCTTACACAGAGAAGGCTCCTATGAAAAGCTTTTGAAAAATTTTTTTGTGGTAAAATACATATAACATAAAATGTTCCATTTTAACCATTTTTAAGTGTGTAACTCATGGCCACTAAGTGCATTAGCATTGTTGTGCAGCGATCACCACCATCTATCTCCAGAACTTCTTTCATTTCCCCAAACTGAAACTCCATACCCGTTAAACAATAATGCCTTATTTATGAGAGGCTTTTAGAATGACTTAAAAGTATAGTAAAGAGCAATTTTAGGGAGACATCTTTAGCAGCTTCCCAAAGTATTGATGTCTTTTTCCCTTGGTTTTTAAGAGTCCTCTTCCAGCTTACTGAACGCAGATAGCTGCTCATTCCACACTGCTCCTTCACACGGGCACTCGGGCTCCTTCCCCACCCTGTGAAAGAGACTACGAGACTGGAGGAACAGCTGCTGCAGAGCTCAGAATTATGGATCTGTTGTGTGTCTGTGTGTCTCAACACATCACAGTTGCTGTGCAAAGAACAGATGGGACCCTGATCTCCCAGTAGATCCATTGGAACCCCTGTTTTGAATGTTAAACAACGACCTACAGAGAAAAAGTAATTTGTTTTCTCCAGTTAATAATCCCTTCCCCAGACTGGAATCCTTCGTGCACAAGAACATGTGAGCCCGTCTGAAGCTTCAGTGCTGGGGCTTCCTGGCTTCCAGCCAGAGCTTTTGTTTGCGGAGACAGACAGTGCTTGAAGCCGTAATGTGGCAAAACTTGTCAACACACAGGGCTTTTCTCTGCTTTCTAAACACATGTGAGGCAGACTGGCTCTCTGTGAAGCTCTGATCTTTTCTGGGGAAAGAAAGTGTCATATGCAAGCCAAGAAGAAAAAATATTTGTAATCAAGAGAAATAATTAGTTTGTATATTAGAGGGGTAAATTCTGATTTATTGACAAATTTGGTAAAATTATTTTTAGGTATAGATATTGGTCTGGATAGCTCTAACTCTATATTGCCATACAGAATATACATATAGTAGTCTCATCTTATCCACAGGTTCTCTTTGTGTGGTTTCAATTACCCTTAGTCAACGACAGTCGAAAAATATTACATGGAAAATTCCAGAAATAAACAATGCATAAGTTTTAAATTATGCACCATTTTGAATATTGTTATAATGGTTCCATTTTATTATTAGTTATTGTTGTTAATCTCTTACTGTGCCTAATTTATAAATTCAACTTTATAATAGATATTATGTATAGGAACAAACATCATATATACAGGATTCAGTACTATCCATGGTTTCAGGCATCCACTGGGGGGTCTTGGAATGCATACCCTGAGGATAAGGGAGGATTACTATATGTGCTCGAAGTACAAACTATATCCTGAAAGATATTTGCAAAAGCCAAAATTATTCAAGAAATGTAGACTGGTGTCAGTGCCCAGAGAAAGGCACTCACATTCCCCTGTATGTTACTCCTCTCTTCCAAAAGCAGCACAATTACAGGTCAAACAACATAGGAGATTTCTTTTCATATTTCATAGTGCTAAACATAAAACTTTCTAGAACTGGAAACCTTAGCTAAGAGTGTCAGCTTGATACCCAAGACTCAGAGGTGCGCGAACTGAAAGCATAGTAGACTTCAGGAGTCACATCTATGGAGGGGTGTGTGGCCCAAAGAACAGACGATGGGATGGAGGAGGCTGTGCAGATCATCTCTGATTTAGTTAGAGCCCCACCCTCTCGGGAAGAGCCTGGCAACCAGAGTAATACTTCACATTTTCAAGGCTAAATGAATTAGTGCATTGGACCCATGGAAGAAGGAATTCGATCAAATGATCTTGGAGGTCATTAAGAGTTTTGCTTTCTTCCAGGACCTCAGAATAATCCTGGTCAAGATTCATATTGTTATCACTAGGAATGTGCAACTATCATCACTAAACGCAAGGCAATTCTCGTGTCATCTCTCACTCGTGATGAATCTGTTGCT
The DNA here is from genome assembly GCF_020740605.2 of Lemur catta. NCBI lineage: Eukaryota > Metazoa > Chordata > Mammalia > Primates > Lemuridae > Lemur > Lemur catta. The sequence continues at coordinate 66,027,957 of NC_059137.1, forward strand.
TCCTCTCTGTTCTGAAAAGATTTTATGTCTCAGGGCTCTTGTAGTCTCTACTTTCCATTTCCCCAGTGATAGCATTTTTCAGAGAAGCCTTTTTTTCTCTCTATATGAGAGTTTTATCTATAGCTAAGGTCCTTTACCTAAGATTCAAGTGGGCCTTTTGAGAGATCCAAAGCCAGGTGCAAAAATTTTTTCTTTGATTTTTTTTTTTCTTATTGCCTTAAAAAAATTATTTTTGGAGGAAATGTCTTTTAAGTTAACCGTATTGTTTTAGTCTGTGGTGTTGCTAACTTATGTATAGAATAGTATATCATTCCTTTGTCCATAGTTAGGTGATATACTGTGGTCATTTTCATGCCTTGACCTTATTTTCCATGGAATTAAATTAAACACACCTCTCTGTTGGGATTGTGTATGTCCATATTTGTTTACATTGACCTAGCTTAACACATTAACTGCCAAGTGAGTTGTATTTAGCTCACACTAGTTTTGAACCCAAGGCCTCGTGAAACATATGTAACTCACATGTCTCTACCTTGTTAGATATGTGAACTATTTTTCAAGTTGCATATAACTCATGCACAGAAAACAATAAAAAATAAAAAAATTTTCATGAAATTAGAAAGGATTGTTTTGTTTTTGAGGTTTTTATTCTATTTTCGTAAAAAAAAAAAAAAACAAAACAGTGTGGCCCCAGGGAAAAAAATTTTTTCTAGTGTGGCAGTCAATGCGTTAAGTTAGAAATTGTTAAAGGAAAGAAAGTGCAATAAAGGTTCCTTTCACTGCTGAATGCACAAAAACTCCAGTGCTTCCTGTGTAGCAATTTTCTTGCCAGTGAAAGAATGAAGGTTATAAAGTCAAAGAATTATCATATGTGTGCTCATTTAAAAAAATGCATCAGATGGTGTGGAACTAGTTTGAGAACATTTGCTTCAATAAGATTTTAATTTTATCAAAACTTGGATTTGCTCTAGTTTTGCCTTGGAACGTCCTAGTCAAGTGCATATCTCACTGCCAAGAACCTCACACATTTGGAGTGACCTTGGAGCCACGTGCTCTAGAAACAGTCAAACTGGTTTGTGCTTAGAGCTGTGGAAGAAAATACATTCACTTACCCATTAAACATACACTTATTGAGCATCTACTATATTCCAAGCACTGTTCTAGGACCTGGGGACATGGCAGTGAACTAAACAAGGAAAAATCTCTGCCTTTGTGAAATCTAGAGGGGAGAGACAGACAAACATAACAAATAAGAAATTTACATAGTATGTTAAGAGGTGATTACATGAAATTCATTATGAAAACATAATAAATTGGGGTGTAGAGAATAAGGAGTGCCAGAGGAGGGGAAATTGCAATTTGAAATGGTGTAGTCAGAATAAGTCTAATAGAAAAGGTAACATCTGAACAAAGACTTAAAAGAGGTAAAAGAGTGAGACCTGAGAATATCTGGGGGAAGAGCCAGATTTATAATAGCACATGCAAAGGCCCTAAGGTAGCAGCATACCTGCCAGATTACAGCAACAACACAGAGGCCAGCATAGCCAAGCAACACAGGATGAGTGAGGAGAAAGGTTGTAGGAATCAGAGAGATAATAGAATCTATGGCCATACCACTCTAACATGCCCAATCTTACCTGATCCCGTGAAGCTAAGCAGGGTTGGCCCTGATTAGTACTTGGATGGGAGACCAGAGAGATAAGATAAAGGAATGGTGTGGGAGATTCTGTACGGCCCTAAGGCAATTGCAAGGGCTCTAGTTTTTACTCTGAAATACTGAGAAATGGAAGTTTTAAACAGAGGAATGGTAAAACTTTGCTTTTGTTTTAGAAGGATCACTATGGATACAGTGTTGGGATTAGATTGCAGGGGACAAGGGTGGAAGCACACAGACTATTTGGGAAGCTGTTGTATTAATCCCAGTGAAAAATGATGGCAGCTCAGACCAGGGTGGTAGCAGTGGAGGTGGTCAGAAGAGAAGTGACTAGATTCTGGATATATTTTGAATGTAGAGCCAATGGGAATTCCTGATGACCTGGATGTGGAGAGGGAGAGGAAAAGAGGAGTGGCATGTGACTACCAGGTTTAGGCCTGGACAACTGGACATTTAGCACACTGCAGGCTGTTAGGAGTTTAGTTCTGAATGTGGTCAGCGTGAGATGCCTATTTGACTGTAGGTGGAGATGTCCATTAAGCAGTTTGAACAAGTCCAGATTTCAGCAAAGAGGTTTGAAATTTGTAATTGAGATATGACAATATATTTGGTATTTAAAGACCTGAAATCATACGAGATCATCAAGGGAGGAGTGAGAACAGAGAAGTTCAAAAACTGGACCTTGGGGCACTCCAAGGTTAAGAGGTCAGGGAAGAGAGGGTGAACTGGCAAAGGTGTGACCAGTGAGGTGGGAGAAAAAGCAGGAAAATACAGTGTCCTGCAAGCCAAAGTAAGAAGTAATTCTAGAAGTCAGGAGTGATCTGCTATATCCAGTGCCGCTGATGGTACCAAAATGACAAGGACTGGAAACTGACCATTGGCTTCAGTGATGAGGATGTCATTGGTAAGCACTCCAGAATACGGACAATTTTTCTCCCTGTAGTTTAAAGAAGATCATGGGGAAATTGACAGCTAGGCCACTTCCTTTAGCATGCCTCTGGACAAAACTACTGCCAAAGAAATGAAAAATTGAAATTGGATGTCAAATGCCACATACCAGATCAAAGACACCGCCACAATTTCAATTTCTTATATAAACCAACTAGCCTTCTAATTTAAATTTACTTTTGAGCAGGGCTTAAATGTGTGTAGTCTTTAGAGTACCCTAAGGATGTTTTGATTTCTACTTGCTCACTGCATCCATGGATCCACAGCTAGCAAGGGTTTGTTGGTACCGTGGCTTGATTACAGGCAACCTGAAGTGACAGACACAGAACACTGCCCTGATTCAGCTACTCTGGGGCAGCATCATTCCTAAGGATGTGACTAGTTGATGGAGGCCACATCCCATGAGGTGGATAGCCCAGTGTTGCAGGGTGAAAACTTTATAAACACTAGGGGAAGGGTTTGCACAGTGTACATAATTTAGTAAGACTGATGATGATTTCTCTCACTCTTTTAATAAGCCTGTAGGACTCCTTGGATCTGTGTTTGTGGAAATAGAAAGGAGGTGCATAGATAGGACTTCCAACCAATTCTTGATGTGATATCTCATATTGCCATATTTGGGAAATGATTAGAGTTCATTAATTAAATTTCAAATTATAAAGAAAGATACCCTTGAAAACATTTCATTTACATGCATTATTTGAGATCTCTTTATTTTTCCCCTCAACTTGGCCATTAATTTCTGCATGAAATAAAGAAACATATGTTACTTTGTAAATATTATTTTTTATATCATGTATGTAAAAAAATCAATATTGTCAAATGTTTTAGTTTGCTTGGGCTCCCATAATAAAATATCATAGAATGGGTGGCTTAAACACTAGAATTTATCTCTCACAGTTCTGGAGGCCGGGAAGCTCAAGATCAAGGTGTCAGCTGTTTTGGTTCCCGGCCAGGATTCCCTTCCTGGCTTGCAAATAGCCACCATCTCACTATGTGCGCACATGGCCTTTCCTCAGTGTGTGTGCATGGAGAGAGAAAAAACAGCTTTCTGTTGGCTCTTCTTATAAAGGCACTAATTCCATCATGAGGCCCCCATCCTTATGACCTCATCTAACTCTAATTATCTCCCAAAGGACCCATTTCCAAATACTATCACATTGGGGTTAGGGTCTCAACATATGAATATTGGGGAACACAAACATCCAGCCCAAACACAAACATAACACCAAAGAAGGCAATGCAATTACATGCAAACATTTTTTGTGGGTTTTATTTTTCAAATAGAAGAGATCAAAACTTTTAATTAAATGGTCAGAGGTTAAGAACTATTAATGTGGAGTTCAGGGCCTTTTTAAAAATGAACCTCAGGCCGGGCATGGTGGCTCACGCCTATAACCCTAGCACTCTGGGAGGCCGAGGCGGGTGAATCGTTTGAGCTCAGCAGTTCAAGACCAGCCTGAGCAAGAGCAAGACCCCGTCTCTACTAAAAATAGAAAGAAATTATATGGACAACTAAAAATATATATAGAAAAAATTAGACGGTCATGGTGGCGCATGCCTGTAGTCCCAGCTACGTGGGAGGCTGAGGCAGGAGGATTGCTTGAGCCCAGGAGTTTGAGGTTGCTATGAGCTAGGCTGATGTCACGGCACTCTAGCCAGGGCAACAGAGTGAGACTCTGTCTCAAAAAAAAAAAAAAAATGAACCTCACGTGCACAGAATTATATTACTGGTGCATTACTCTAGAAAAGATCTCTTGCATTACTATTCATATATAGCTTCATTTCACTGACATGATGGCAATTGTTTAACACCAACTGGCTCTCTTTGGGGAAGGGGTGCTGGTTTGCATACATGTTCTATTTCTGTGGTGAAAATACTTTCATCATGGCCCATTTCAAGCTTTCCATGTGAAGTCACTTGGAACTGGTAAAGGATGCACACAACTGACTCTTGGGAGCCAGTAGAAGCTGGCTCTAGCACACAGTTGCCTTATGTAAATGTAGACTAATCCTCTTTCTGCCTGAAACTAGCAAATTAAAAAATAATCATAAAATAAAATTAGAAAAGGAAATTGGAAAGGCAATTTAAAAATGTTATAGAATATGTTTTCAAGACTAAAAAAAGTGACACAAAAAATTTTAGGAAATGAGCAGGACAGGAAGTTAATATTTGAATATATATTACATGCAGGCATATGTCGAATATCATTTAATTCTCACAATTCTGTAGCACAGGTATTACCAACCTTTACTTTAAAATGTTGAATATAGGTTCAGAGAAGATCATTCATTAGACCAGGATCACGTAGACAACAAATATTAGAGTCAAAACTTGAACTCAGATCTACCTGACTACAAAACGCATACTCTCTCCCCTAAATCAATGCCTGGGAGCTTCAGAATATTGTCCATGAATTAGTAATATAAATTCTGATGTGTTAATCACCATATCAGTGGCGTAATTCTGGCATATTAATTGCCTCCTATCTATTAAACTGAAGTATAAATCATTAAATTTTAAAAATCATTTTGATGGTCTCATTTTTGTAGCATATTTATTCTCCTTGGATTATACATACTCTCCAAAATTATAAAATCCTTTCTCAGTGCTGTAGTCAAATCAGCCATGTCTCCAGGAACAGTATAAAAGAAGAAAATATGATTTGTGTCCTTTTTAACACCACCTGCTTTTGCATTTCTCTCAAGGCTACTACATGTACATCGAGGCCTCCCACATGGTGTACGGACAAAAGGCTCGCCTCCTGTCTGGGCCTCTCCGAGGAGTCTCCGGAAAACACTGCTTGACCTTTTTCTACCACATGTATGGAGCAGGGACTGGGGTGCTGAGTGTTTATTTGAAAAAGGAGGAAGATAGTGAAGAGTCTCTCTTATGGAGAAGAAGAGGGGAACAGAGCATTTCCTGGCTCCGAGCACTGATTGAATACAGATGTGAGAGGCAACACCAGGTGAGACAAAAGAGATAAGAATATTTTGTTCTTCTTCGGGGTCATAGATAAAGGCAGGATTAACATAATTAGTCTATATATTGATTAAATCTAAGCAGTGAATGAGGAATTAAACAGAAAGAGAGAAAGCCTTGGGAATTTAGGCATAAAGTGATTTTTTTTTGCAATTCAATGATGAAAGTGTATCTATTTTTGTCTTGATACATTATGGGTGTCAAATATATTTCTATGTACCCTGAAATCTCCAGAACAAAGTCTCCCTTTCTTCTAAATATGGTATTACCTAATTAGTTGCTGCAGCCTGCATCTTTTACTTGTCATGACCCACATGCATGGGAGGGCTTTGGTTTTAAGCTTCTATTTAACAGTGAGTGTAAATAGTCCAGAGTAAGGTTTTTTTCTTTTCTTTTCTTTTCTTTTAAGCCTCTGCCCCCATCACTGCATTGATGCAAAGGAAATTGAGAGTCTTGATCCCAATCCTGGGTCTCTCCACCCTGGTCCTCTCATGTGCTATATAGATGAGACCACTCTAGATGATCTCTATCATAAGCAAATCTGGGTAGCAATAGGAAAGACCCTTTTAAATTCCAGTAGGTGGGGCTGAGCAGCCAATCTAGTCTGGACACCAGCAGCCACCTTCTGACAGCCATCAACTTCACCTGCCTACCATGAACCAAAGCTCCAGAAAGCTCTGGGGAGATAAACTTTGGATTCCTGACTGTTCTTGAAATTGCTGTGTAGAATTCTCAAGCGTGACCTCCAACTGAAAGCCCAGCTTCCTCCTCATCCTTGCTTCTGGCTGATAAATCTCCTGAACCAGCTCTCTTCAGCTGTAACCACTGGCTGCCTGGTCTAAGCCCAGATCTTCCTGGGAAAAGGTATCCAAAACAAGGGATTTATTTTGCACTACTGTACAACCAAAAATCTAGAGATGTTAATGGGAACGAACTGCAGTAGCTCAGGTGATCATCGAGGATGCAGCATTGTTAAAAACCAAATGACAGAGGGCAGATGAGCCACTATGTGGGAATAGCTCATTATCTTAGCATGGATAAACTGTCTAGAAATTTAGTAAAAAAAAATAACAGCCCCAGGAATGAATTTAACAGTGATTTAATGTTTACAAAAGGAAAGTGGATTGCTCAGGAACTTACTAATACAATTGATTATTATTCAGAGATAATGGATTAATTTTGTCAGGCTATTAGGGTACCCATATATCTACCTTCTTCAAATGGTTCTCAAAGTGTGGTCCAGGTACCAGCAGCATCAGCAATACCTGAAATGCAAATTCACCTGAAATGCAAATTCTCAGGCCCTACCTTAGAACTGCTGAATCAGAAACTCCAGAGATTTCTGGGACCCCAGACATCTGTTTCAATAAGCCTTCCAGGTGATTCTGATGCATGCTAAAGATAGAGGATCTTTATACCAGACTACATGAATCTAAATCTTTGGTGGTAGCACCAGAGCACTGATATTTTTTAAAACTCCCAAGTCATGCTGATGCACAAGTTCTCTAAGCTTTGAGTTCTGAAGACAGGCAACTTCTCAGCATCTAAGTCCTGGAGATCAAGCACATGGGGTTGCACACACTAGACTTGCTGTGTACCTGGTCATTTGAAATGGTTTTTGAGTATAGAGTAGTGAGGCATTTAGGGTGGCATCTGGGGGTGTTCAAGTTCAGATGGTATGAAACAGCCCTAGAGATTTATAGCTCACAGTCTGGAAGGAAGATTCCAAACTGTTCCCCTTAGCTGGAATGGAAAATATGTGAATCTTCTCCTCTGGACTTAGAGATTCCCTAGGGAATCCCAAACTGGTTAGCAGGGAGACCAGGCTGAACCAGTTGCATTGAAACATGCTAGTGTCTAATAAAATGCAGATATACTCATGCACACATAGATCAGCCGCCTTCTATGTGACAGGCACTTACAGTGCTAAGAGCTGTGCACAGTTCTTTCAATTTATCTTATAGCTCCATTTTACAGATGGAGAAAAATAAATATCTAGCTGGTAAGTGGCCAAGTGAGAACTCAAACCCAGATCTGCCTAATTCCAAAGTGTGTATCCCCAAGCCACTGTTCTATGTTGCCTCCCACATAGAAGTTCTGAAATGCCCTCATTTTCCTACGGGTTACAAGCACTGGGTGATTTTGGAGAAATCTTGGACCCTCTGAGATTGTTTATACATTTTCAAAATGGGGTAATAATTCCTGCCATGCTGACAGTGCCAGAGTTAGAGTGAGGGTCAAATGAGATTTTATATGTAAAAGAGTTTTGTAAACTTTGAAGTACCAAAATATAAAAAGATATTATCACTGTTTCTAAAAACGTATCTATTCCTAAGTCTCTCCAGTCTCTAATTCGTATCTCCATGGTAGAGCTGATACTCTCAATAGCTAAATCAAGCATCCAGACTGAGCTCCTGTAGTTTGAGACCAAAATGTCTCGTTTTAATAAATATTTATTGATCACTTGCTATTCTAGGTGCTGAGGATACTGCAATGAATATAGCATACAAAGTTTTCACTTATTTGGAGTTTACATTCCAATGGGGGTAGAAAATGTAAGCCAGAAAGACAAAATGTAACATCAGGTGATAATAAGTGCCATGAAGAAGAAAAGGTCAAGTTTAACTCGTAGAAGTAGAGAGTGAAATGACAGTAATCAGACGCTTGACGGGGGCAGGCAGGGGAACAACGGAGAGTTGTTGATCAAAGGCTACAACGCTTCACATAGGAGAAATAAGTTTTGAAATCTATTGCACAGCAGGGTTACTATAGTCAATAAAATAATGTATTGCCTATTTCAAAATAACTAAGGGAGTAAATTTCAAATGTCTCACCACAAAAAAGTGATTAAATAGCTGGCCATGGTGGCTCAGGCCTGTAATCCCAGCAACTCCCAAGCTAAGGTGGGAGAATCACTTGAGCCCAGGAGTTCAAGGCTGCAATGAACTATGATCATACCACTGTACTACAGCCTGGGTGACAGAGTAAGACCCCCATTTCTACAAAAAAAAAAAGAGAGAGAGAGAGAGAGAGACAGAGATAAGTAAGCAAGGTGATGTTAATTAGCTTGATTTAACCATTGCACATTGTATATATACCAAAACATCACATTGTACCCCATAAAGGCATGCAATTATGATTTATCAATTTAAAGTAATGTTAATTTAAAAAGAAGAAATGGTGGAGGAAGAAGAAGAAGAAAAAGACAAAGTCAAGCCATCAAGTGATAAGGTCAAAGAAATATTGGGATAATCGTGAATGGCCTTGGAGGGCATGGTAAAGAGTTTGAAATTTACTCCAAAAGCTATACGAAGCCATCATACAGCTTTAAGGTAATATGATCCGATTTGTGTTTTTAAATGATCACTCTAGCAACTATACAGAAAGTACACTACAGTGGGCAAGGGGGCTACTGGGGGCTTCTGCAGTCGTACTGGCAAGAGGACTGGTGGCTTGGGCTATGTAGCAGAGGCGAGGAGGTGTCTTCAGAAGCCCACAGGACTTGTGCATAAAATGTGGAGTTTGAGAGAAAGAGAGGAGACAAGACGACTCCAAGTTTTTGGCCTGAGCAATTGCTAGAATGAATAGAGATGCCACTGATTGAGGTGAGGAAGACTTTAGGCAGGGCAGATATGGAGGAATGAGGGCAATGTGTGGGGAAGGCTATTAATAAGTTGTTGGTTTTTTGGTTTTTTTTTTTTTTTTTGGACATGCTAAGTTTTTGATGTCCATTAGAAATCTAAATGAGCGTGTCAAGTAAAGAATAGGATATGAGACTAGAGTTAGGGAAGTAAGTGGAGGTGGGCAGGTTTAGATGGTTTTTACAGTGCAGTGGTAGTATTGCTGCCGTTTAAGGCTGATTCTATGGGGAAAATATGTGGGTGGCCTCCCAAAGACATTCCACTCATCAGATTATCCTTGTAGGAGAAATTCATCAAATGGCAAATTTTTAATCATGTCCCTTCCTAAGGGATTTATTAAAGTGTCAAGCAGAACCTGACTCACTGTTAATCAAAAGCACAATATCATTTTATTTTCTTTGGATTCCCTGATTACCTCTCCTCCTCTACTTTCAGGTGTTTTCTTTTTTGATTTCTTGGATTTTGATGCAACTGAAAGAAAGTTTCAGGCAAATTCCCAGCTCACTGAAATATTTACATCAGTCATATTGTTAATTATACCATCTAACATTGACTAGGAATTTCTATGTGCTCTGTACTCAACTCGCATCTAGGTCTCCAAATTTTCTTGTTCATGGAGCCCTTAGTTTCAGTAATTTTTTCCTGGTGCCCCTAGACCAAAAGAAATACCTAACAGTTCCATTCATTAAGTACAGGGGTCCATACAACTTAATAAGTATTTATATCCTAACAACTTAGTAGCCATTTGAAAAAATAATACTTAAATTGAAAGAAAAAATAACATTCTTACCTAATTCTTAAATAATCAAAATTGTTTACTAACAGAATATGTATACCTGTTGGGCACTGCACAACTTCTCAAACCTTGAAATCAGGTTGAATACACCACCCTCATTTAATGTTCTGCATTGATTTTTATATGGTACTTGCTTTTAATTTCAGCAGCTATCAAAAAACCCAGCTCTGTGAAGGTATGATGTTATCAGAAGAAATATAGATCAATCTAATGTTAAAGCTTTGAATGATCTTGAACCAGTAGTTCACACAGTGTCTTCTAGATCTTGAATATTGCTGCATTTCCCTTGAAATTGCAAACTATCCCACGGCACCCATGTGAATGCACTTGGGCACCCCGGAGTGCCTCAGCACACAGTTTGGGAACCAAGGACATATATTATCTTATTTAACCCTACATTTGTTGTGTTTATTCTCTAAATGAACAAGTATTTGTTCAGCAGTTACTAGATTTGGATGGATTTGGTTAGTCCTAAAGTGCAAAACTAAGTCAGGTGAATCCTGTCATCAATGTAGAAAATGAAGAGATGCTACTACCTATCCATAGTACAAGGGGGAAATCGTAATGCTATAAAATGGTCACCACTACAGTATTAAGGAAATTCAGAGGAGAAGGTTATATGAAATCAAGTGTTTGGCCAAGTCACAGACTATTCAGAGTATAATTCCATCAGGTAATTTGTCTATTACATTTTCCCTTGCAGACTTGGAGGTAAAAGAAAAAGATTTTATTTTTTGTTTAGAAAACTGGAATGTTTATTCACTGCACTCAGATGTCCTCCTATCTAGACATGTTGGAACACTTTTCCCTCCTCTTGCCATTTATTTGGATTCTTGTTTAGTGTTGTATTTTAACCAGGGTTCTCCGGAGAAACAGAACCAATAGTAGATATAATAGATAGAGAAAGGGTTTGTTATGGAAATTGGCTCACATGACTATGGAGCCTGAGAAGTCCCACAATATGCTATATGCGAGCTGGAGGACAAGGAAAGGTGGTAGCATAGCTCAGTCCAAGTCCCAAGGCCAGAGAACTAGGGAAGCTGATGGTGTAATTATTAATCTGTGGCTGAAGGCCTGAGAACCTGAGGTGTCTCTAGTGCATGTCCTGGAATCTGAAGGCTGAAGAACCTGGAGTTTGAGGTCCAAGAGAAGGAGAAGATGGGCGTTCCAGTTGCAGAAGAGCAAATTTGCCTTTCCTCTGCCTTTTTGTTCTATCTGGGCTTTCAATCAATTGGATGGTGCCCACCCACAGTGAGTGAGGGTGGATCTTGTTTATGCAATCCATTGATTTAAACGCCAATGTCTTGCAGAAACACCCTCGCAAACATACCCAGAAATAATGCTTTACCAGCTCTCTGGGTCTCCCTTAACCCTGTCAAGTTGATACCTAAAGTTAACCATCACACATGTGTCCTTAGAATTTTTATTAATGGTATTTTGCCACATGTATGCCATTAAAGCTTTTTAGAGTCATTAATTTCAAGATAATTTCATAAACTTATTAATTATTCAATTTATATTATTTGATTTAGTTTTGGGGAGGGTTTAAAAGAAATTAGTTTTAGGGCTTTCTTTTTAATTTAATTTAAATCATAAACTAATCCAATGAGGAGTCATATGCTCATAAAATGAATGGAACAAATATATCTTCTGGACAATTTTCATTACCCATGAGCCTCCTTAGAATGTTTAGTAGTTTATTACCCATTGTTGGGACAGCCTTAGAACTGGTAATCTATTTTTCCTAGAACCAGAATATTTGATCAGTTATTTCCTTCTCAGAATATAAAGTTATGAAACTGATTCCTTCTTCTCGCTGGGTTGTGTCTTTGATGTTATGGTATTTAACATAAGTGAACCATTATCCTTGGTAAATTTAATTATTATGGCTTTCTGTTCATATGTGGGTATTATCAGTCATACTGTAATAAATTTTTCCACCTAGTACTGGCATCAAGGGTAGATTTGTGGAAAACCTAAGGAAATTTAAATTTCTGGGACCCTCATTTTCATAGGCCCTGTGGGTTCTGGGAGAGGCTGGGAATAGAATGTTCTAAGTGGGGAGGGGAAACCAGGTCACCACCAGAAAGCATTTCTCAGTAAGCATTTCTGGGAAGTTGTCTAAAGAAATCTCAGAAAAAAAGGGACCTGAATCTTTAAGACTCCACTAATTTACTGTGAGTTTCTTTAAATTCCAAATAAATATTCTCTTTAACACCTAAATTTGAATTTGTAATTTTATACCCTTTTCCTTAACAGGAACCCCAAGAGCAATCTAAGTTTCCAGATCTCAGAGCCTGCACCTGCTTTGACCAGCATTGTTTTTTCAGGACGACTCTATTTCTAAATTCAAATTTCGTTATTTTTCAGATAATTTTTGAAGCCATTCGAGGAGTATCAGTAAGAAGTGATACTGCCATTGATGATGTTAAATTTCAGGCAGGACCCTGTGCAGGTAATAATATTTTCCCTAATTATATAAACTTGATTGATATGAATTTTACAATTCAGTCTCAAACTATAAGAATTCAAATTAAATATTTTTTCTATAATAAAAATAGTAAAAGCTATTATTGTGTATTTTTCTTTTCTGACAGAAATGGAAGATACAACTCAACAATCATCAGGATATTCTGAAGACTTAAATGAAATTGAGTACTAAGAAGTGATCTGAATGGGATTAACTAAACAAAAACCATACCTCTCTTCAATCAAAATAAAACAAATGGATACTGGACAGTCTTAACCATTTCATAAGTTATAAACCAACTTCAGAGCACCCTTCTTCATTACTTTTGCAAAAAATACTGACTCAGGGCTTTTTTTTTTCTTTTTGCGTATGACAACTGTTACTAAAAGTACAGGCTACTGGTTTTGCATAGATCATTCATCTTAATTTTGGTATCAGTTAAAAATACAGACGTACTACACTGTAGTCATTTTAAAGTATGCAAATAAAAGGCACAATCAAAATGAGATGTGCTCATTTAAATCTGCATTCAGTGAATGTGTTGGGAGAAGAATAGGTCTTGTGGGTTTCCTTTAGAATTTCAAGTATCATAAATATTTTTAAAGTAAATAATATGGGGTGTCAGTAATATCTGCAGAAGGAATGCAGTTTTTCATGGTAACAAGTTAATCTGGGAAAACAAAGTCTTATTTTTTATGTTTTATTAATAGAAATGGAATATTAATTTTTAATATTTTTCACCACATGTGATAACAAAGGATCTTTCATGAATGTCCCAGGGTAAGTCACTATTAATTAATGCTGTATTACCTTCCTTTTTCCTCCTTGGAACTACGTTTGAAAGTTACTTTGAGCACATGGATAGAAATTGCACTCTTTTTTGTAAAGCAAGCTTGAAAATGTTTATGTACACATACCCAGCAATTTTTATAAACTTGTTAAATAATTTTACTAATTTTTATAGTAAATGTTTTAAGGTTTTGAATAATATGAATTCAAGCAGATATACTAAATGGCTTTTTATTTACTTGTTTAGAAAATTGTATATATATGTTTGTGTACTCAAATAGCTGTTATGAAATTATAAAATTACCTAATAAAAGGTCATTTGAAAACCTTTTCACTAGCAATTTACTCATTTCTACATTATTTGTCTTTATTAGAATATCTTTACTACATAACTGCAGATTCTAATTTGAATCTCCACTCTGGCACAACAGACTCTTCTTAGGCCTTTTTATTAGTGATATAAGCACTGCATTCATTGATACAATAATTAATTTTAAAGAGTGCTTTATTTCACATAAAAAAATCTCAGTTTTCCCCCAAATTTTATCTCATTAGGATGTAAATTTGTGAGGACAAGGATTCTTGCTATTTTGTTTATTTTTGTATTCTCAGTACTCAGAACATATCTGATATATAGTAGGTACTCAACAAAAAAAGTACTTGTTGCATGAATGAATGAATTTAATCTTCCTAATATCCCCTGAGATGGAAGTATTATTAGCCCTTTGATAGGTAAGGAAACCAAGTCTCACAAGAGTGAAGAAATTACTTAAGATTCTATAGCTGTTGATTGGACACACTTGGGAATCGGGCCTCTCTGACCCCAAAGCCCACAACTCTTAACTACTTTTTGTGGCCAAAAGTCCATTGTTCTCATGGAGTTGGGAGGTGTTCCCACTTAAGAGTCTTACAACCCATAAATTAGTCTTTTAAGAGCAGTATACCTCCCTGAATGCCACATTACTTAGAAAACAAAAAATACTCAACTATATGAAATAAATATACTAAGGTTTACAGGGAAAATAAAATAAAATGTTATAATAAAACAAAATTTTGTGAATCAAATCCTTTCTATTCATGATGATTAATTACCTGTAGTAGAGGAAATCTCTAAACAGAATTGAAACATTGGGGAAGGAAGATTTCGAGATGTTGACCAACTCATCTGCATACTAGGCCAGGCATCATGATTCCCTCAAAGCATCATTCTTGTCCAGAGCTATAGTTATAATTGCTGAATAAAGGGATGAAGATTGTGCCTCCAGAATTTAACAGAACATCTGGTACATAGTAAGGGGTTTATAATATCTATTGAATGAATAAAGTCATTCACTGCCTCCTTGCTGGTGACATAAATCCCCATAGTAATAATGGCAACTAACATTTGTTAAATACTATTTTCAGACATCGTTCAAAAAGTTTTACATGAATTTGCCTATTTAATCTTGACAACAGCCCATGAAGTAGATACTAGTGATGTTTCCATTTTATAAACAGGGAAACTAAATCTGTCCCAGGTCAGTAGGTAGTACAGGACCTGGGTTTGAACCCAACTCTGTTTCACTGCCAGACGTGTGTTCTAATCCTTACGAGATTGCCTCCTGAACCTACCAGCTCTCCTACCGACTCCATGCCCAACACTAATTTAAACTCTAGGCAAAGTTTCCAAGTTTCCCTCTTTCAAGACGGATTTATGAGCTACCAAAATTGCCCCTAAGGTTGCTAAACCAGGAATACTATTATTACTTGGGACAGCAGCTTTGGGAATTGAAAAAAAAAAGGTGTGAGTGGGGTACTGGGTATTGACTTGGGGCAGAAAGGAAGGAAGGAAGAAGGTAATAATTACCAAACGTTGTTAAGAAACAACCTAAAGTTCATATAAGAGAAAACAGGAGGTGGAAAGTGAGCTGATTAACTCTTCCCTTATTTATGCTCCTTTTGGTGGATCCAGTTGTTTGATGCTTTTCTTTCTTTTCCAGGTTGCCCTTTATATTTCACCTGGATGAAAATAGGAAGGATCACAAGCACAGTATAGTTTTCTCAGGTTTAGAAATGCCCAAGGGGAAGAAATAGCAGCTGATGGGTACTGCTTAACAATTTAAGCCTAGTGCTTACATTTATTCCAATTCTCAGCAGCACCTAAACACCCAACTGCTTTAGATAGACGTTACTTTCTCAGACTGTCTTCTCTCCTATAATTTGCTGTCTGGGATGGAGATTACTTGTGTATAGAAGGGAGTAAGGAAGAGGTACTGAGAAAATAGTGCCTCTGCTGCAGGGTCTGGTTTAATATAGAAGAAGAAAAGGTTCAACGAAGATTTCTTGGGAAATCTATGCTCTAGGCATTGTACCAAGCATGGATGTTACAAAGATGTTCACAGATTAGTGAGCAACACAGAGATATGAACCAGTCAGCACAGTTCAGAATGCCAAGTGCGATGTGGTCATATGCCCAGGGTACTATGGGAGGGCCTCAGAGGGCATCCAACCCAGAAGGGCAGGGGCAGTCTCCTGTCTGCAGTCTGGGGAGAGCAGTGAAAACCAGCAGGGACCCTCTAACACGGTGTCCCGGATACCTTGACGGCTTCTCTCACTCTCGAAAGGCTACCTGTGCTCTTTGACATATTTCCCTGTATGATTTAACCAGAACTTAGGGGGGGACCCTAAGATTTCATAACTGATAATTATGATGATGCTGCATTTTCAGCATGTGGACTACTATACAGAGGTAAAACAACACAGTGATTAAGTGCACGGTTTCCAAATCCAGGCTGTTTCAGTTTAAATCCTGGCTCTGCCATTTACAAGCTATGTGACTGAGGTGAGTCACTTACACCTGCCCCGATTCCTTTCCCTAGTCTACAAAATGGGGCAAATACTTGTCCCTACTTCCTAGGACAGCTGTAAAAATTAAATGGAAATAATACATATAAGCACTTAGAACAGCCTCTGATACAAAAAAGCCATTCTAGTTTATATTATTAAAGCCATTCTAGGTTTCAGTGAAATTTCAGATAAATCCTGGTTATTTTTATGTACTCTTTTTCTACAAAGGAATTGTGAGTTTATAGTGCCATCTTAAGGATAAAGCAACCATATAATCTTGTCATTTTATTGTCTTCTTTTTCTTTATTTACTAGCAGTACAAGGCTCATTTGGACCACCGGCAGAGCAATGTCATTCCCCGTGTTCTTCTCACTCCAGCCATTGTTGATGGTTCTTCGGGGCCCCCAAGCCTGTGTACATGCCCCCAGCAAAAATGATCACACTAAACCCAACCCCTTGTTTACTTCCTCAAGAATGGTCACTTATTCAGTTTTGTATCCCCACTGCCTAGCATACTCAACAAATATTCCTAAATTAAATAAACAAATGCTCAGTAAAAGCATTTAGTTTATTGCAAGCATACACGTGCATTCCAAACTCACGTGGGATGTAATGGTTCTCTCTGGTCCATCGAAATTTCATTGGTCTTTTTTGTATATTTGTCAGGACCTTACTCTCCCCAGATAATCTCATCCTCTGACATTTCATAAACCAATTTGCATACTATAAAACATGCAGTGAATTCAAACCCAGACCCAAAGTCGCATAAACTGTTTCAAAAAATAGAAGAAAGGATGAGGGTGGAAGGAATGAAGCAGATAGGGAAAGGCATGTGAGACTTCACAATGTATACCTATTGATATCATATAAACATACTGCTTATTAAAAATTAAATTTTAAAATACATGCAGCAAGAAATATATACTTGAGAACATGAAGAAGTATTATGTATGGCAGAATGGACATCTGAACCCTCCCCATGTATGTTCACTAAACATTTAGAAATGCTGGGTGTAATATGACAAGTTTTGTTGTAAATGAATAACTAAGGTGATAAAAAAGGAAGAGAAATGTACAACCACCCTCCACACCATCCCCCAAAACAAGAGTGCTGAAAAGCAGAGATGTAAGAACATAAGCTAACACCATAGCTACCTGGAGGGGAGTTGTCAGTCTTGGTAACCTGGAAGCTTAGGCTCTTATACTCATAAAGGGATCCAAAAAAGCCCACCAAAGGTGGGAAAGATGGAACTGAGGCTCCCCAAATGAAGCTAATACTCTTAAGGAGACACATTTTCACTACAACGGTAAATCAAGAAAAAAAAAAAAATCTCCTCTCTGGCACAGGAAATCAACCAGGATGCTTACCTTTCTCCATCTAGACTATGGAGTGAGGATAAGGATTCTTCCTTGAGAATTCCTAATTATATTGCACAAGTTTGGAGCAAAAAATTACCCTGCCAACATGATCTGGAAATCCAAAAGCTCAAAATTTAATGTGAAAAGATGTCCCTGGTTAGTGATAGTCTTGGGGTACCCAGTGGAAACTAATATAAATCTCTTTAAAGGATCATGCACTCAATATAGGCTGCACAGAGTTCTCACATATAAAAGTGCACTAAAGGCCGGATGTGGTGGCTCATGCCTGTAATCCTAGCACTCCGGGGAGGCGGAGGTGGGAGCATTGCTTGAGGTCAGGAGTTTGAGACTAGCCTGAGCAAGAGCAAAACCCCATCTCTACTAAAAATAGAAAAATCAGCCTGGCGTGGTGGTACGCACCTGTAATCCCAGCTACTAGGGAGGCTGAGGCAAGAGAATAGCTTGAGCCCAGGAATTTGAGGTTGCTGTGAGCCAGGCTGATGCTGTGGCACTCTAGCCCAGGTGACAGAGCGAAACTCTGTCTCAAAAAAAAAAAAGTGCACTAAAGGACTCACAATCCAAAATTACAAAACATTTAATGAAACAATTTACTAAGAGCAAATATCCACTGTCAACAAACAGTAGAATTGGATACATAAGACTTTATAAAATGAAACATTTTGATAGACACTTTAAAATAAGTATCTTTAAAATGATTAGGAAAAAAAACACTGAAAATATAACAAAACCAATACTTTATGAAAAAGCAGGTGTATTTTAAAGGAAACCAAATAGAATTTCTGTACATAAAAAATATAGTCACTAAAATTAAAAATTCAGTGGAAAAGGCAAACAACCAATTATGCATATTTAATAGAAGAGAACTGGTGAACTGGAATATAAGGTAATAAACCAGAGTGCAGCACAGAGAGATAAAGAAATGGAAAATACGAAGAAGAGAGAGAATGAAAGTCCAGTGTATTAACGTAAGAGTTCCAGAGGGGGAGTGATAATATTCAAAGGGAGAATATTTGAGGCTGTTTCAGAATTGGTTATAGATAAAAATGTTGCAAATCATGAAGTTCAGTAAATAGTGAGCAATATAAATAAAAATAAATCTGTATCTAGACACAACATTATGAAATTTTGGAATACTGACAACAAAGAGATTTTAAATGCAACCAGAATGAAAAGACAGATGAACTAGAAAGGAAAGAAAATTAAACAAAATCAAACTCATCAATAATGAAGGATGTAAGAAGACAGTGGAATAAAATCTTTAAAATGTTGAGAGAAAATAATGTCAACTGGGAATTTTCTTGTTCAATAATAAGGACAAAATACAGCCATTTTCAGGTAAACAAGGAAGAAATTATGTATTTTTCATATGTATGTATATATGTGTATAAAAGTGTATAACTATATATAAAAGAAAGTAAATGTACCAGATATCAATATTTGTGGGATATAGCTAACTTAATACATAAAGAGAATTGTATCACCTTAAATAATTAACTTAAAACAGAAAAAAAGACAGAAAATTATTGACACAAGCATTCAGCTCAAAAAATTAGGAAAAGAACAGATAAAATCTACTGAAAGTAAAAAGGAAAATATAAAGAACGTAAATTAATAAAATAAAAACCAAACATTGAATAGGGAAAGAGTTAATGATCTGTGCAAGCATCTCGAGAATTAGACTAGCAAATTAAAACGGAAAGATAGTAAGTAAAGAGGACCCCTACCCTGAGGGCCCATTCTTGTGGCTTTAAACATTCCATGAACCTTCTCAGATTCTGCTGCAGGTTTAGAATACCAGCCTATTTTCATATCCTGTTCTTTATTTACATTTTATATGGCAGTTAGAAGGCAGGCATGAAGGGTCACAAGATCTGTTCCCAAACCCAGCAAAAGCTGTAGGTATGGGGAAAGTGCTGTGTGGCAGAGGCTGGGCCATGGGTAGAGGAACACAACCGCAGCCAAACTGCAGCCACGTTCCAGTCTCCTGCCACTGGCCAATCAGAAGTCAGAGGGCAAGCAAGCCTTGATGCTGCAGATGATGCACACATTAGGCTCCCAGTGCACAAAGCAGGTTGAAGCAGGATGAACAAAGGATATAGAGGTGCAAGCAGAGAAAAACCAGCACAGAATCTTTACTCTTAATGATTTTTCTCATCTTAGCACATTATTTAGGATCTTCAATAGTGAGAACTGTGGCATCTTTCTTTTGATCTTAATGAGAATGAATCTGAAGTATCTGTTAATTATGATGTGTGCTCTAGGTTTTTGATATGTAGCATTTATCAAGTTAAGAAACTTCAGTTTTCTAAGAATTTATTACAAATGACATTGAACTTTATCAGATGTTTCTTTGCATGTGTTGAGATAATTATTTTTCCCTTTAATCCATTAATATGATGAATTATATAGATACATTATAGATTTTCTCCATCTTTTTTCTCATTTAAAATGTTTTAACTTTTTATGTGAAATATAATTGTAAAAGTGAGTAGATAAAATGTATTTAAATGTTGAGGAGTAATATAATAATAAAACGAACACTTATATACCATTGACTTAGCGTGAGAAATAGAACAAATTATCAAAAACTTAGAAGCAATCTGTGTACTACTCTCTAATCACATATACTTTCCTCTTTCAGAGAGGTAACCATTTTCCTAAAATTCATGTTAATATTTTTTTTTACTTTTTCTTTTGTAGTCCTAATTTCCATATGTGCCCCCTGACAACATACTGCTGGCTCTTAAAAATTATATGGATAAAATCACCATACATGTATTCATCTGTAACTCATCCTTTTTGCTCAAAATGATGTTTCTGAGATTTATCCATGTTGAATTTCTAGCTGTAGTTAATTCATTTTCACTATGGCATGGTATTTCATCAAATGATTATGCTGCAATTTATTAATCTACTCTTTTGTTTACGAATGTTACACTCATTTCTAGTTTTTGCTATTACAAGCCATGCCACTAAAATATTCTTTTACAGGTACTCAAGTACCCAGGTGAAAGAATTTCTTTTGGTTATATATCTAGTGTACGAATTGCTGGTTTATAGGATATGTACACTTTACCAAGTGATAAAAAAAAAAACTGTCTACCAAGTGGCTGCACTAATCTACACCACCCTTACCAGTATAGATGAGTGCCAAAGCTTGGTAGTGTCCAACTTTTTCATTTTTGTCAATATGATCATTGTGAAATTATGTTTCATTGAGGTTTTAATTGCATTTCTCTGATTATTAATGAAATTGAACATCTTTTCATATGTCTCATGACCACTCATTATCACCTTGTGCAAAACACCTATTTATTTTGCCTATTTTCTTATTGAGTTATTTGGTTTTTTTCTTACAGATTCATAGAAATTCTCTAATATTCTATATACCAATCTTCTGTTTGTTTGAAACGTGGCAAATTTTTTTTAGCTTGTGGCTTCCCACCTCATGCATATTGTGGTGAATTTGATAATTAAGGCCTTACTTTTTAATGTATATGAATTAATAAATCTTTTTTGTTTATGGGATATATATATAAATATATATTTGTCTTATTTAAGAAATTCTTCTCTATCCTGTTGTTTTAAAAATATTCCCAAATGGTTTCTTCTAAAAACATTAAATTTTTGCCTATCACCTTTAAGGCTTTAGATCTAGCAAGTTTTCTGAGCTCTCGAACTCCTGACCTTGAGGTTTTTTTTTTTGTTTTTTTTTTTGAGACAGAGTCTTGCTTTTGTTACCTGGGCTAGAGTGAGTGCCCTGGCATCAGCCTAGCTCACAGTAACCTCAAACTCCTGGGCTTAAGCGATCCTACTGCCTCAGCCTCCCGAGTAGCTGGGACTACAGGCATGCACCACCATGCCCGGCTAATTTTTTCTATATATATTTTAGTTGGCCAGATAATTTCTTTCTATTTTTAGCAGAGACAGGGTCTCGCTCTTGCTCAGGCTGGTCTCTAACTCCTGACCTTGAGCGATCCACCCGCCTCGGCCTCCCGGAGTGCTAGGATTACAGGCGTGAGCCACCGCGCCCGGCCTCTGAGCTCTCTATTACATCTCAGAACAGACTCTGCATTTTTACTCATTTCTGTTGCTGCTGTAACAAATTATTACAATCTTTGTGGCATAAAACCACACATATTTATTATCTTACAGTTTTGAAGACCAGAAGTCTGAAAATGAGTCTCATGGGGCTAAAATCAAAGTGTCAGCAGGGCTGTGTTTGTTCTAGAGGGGAGAATCCATTTCTTGCCTTTTCCAGCTTCTTGAGGCTCCCTGAATTCCTCGGTTCATGGTCTCCTTCCAGCTGTGGCATTGTCTTAGTCCACTTAGTGTTGCTCTAACAGAATACTTGGGGCTAGGTAATTTATAAAGAAAAGAGGTTTATTTGGCTCACCGTTCTGGTGACTGGAAAGTCCAAGATCAGGCAGCTACATCTGTTGAGGGCCTCAGGCTACTTCCACTCATGGCAGAAAGCAGAAGGAGAGCAGGTGTGTGCAGAGATCACGTGGTGAGAGAACGAGCAAGAGAGAGAAACTGAGGAAGGCAGGTTTGTTTTAACAACTGTCTGTCTTGAGAACTAACCCATCCCCAGGAGAGTGAGCACTCACTCACCCTTGCAAGAAGGCATTAATGCATTCATAAAGGATCTATTCCATGACTCAAACACTTCCTACCAGGCCCCACCTCCCAACAATGCCACATTGGGGTCAAACATCAACATGAGTTTTGGCAGGGACAAACCACATCCAAACAAAGGGGGCATCTCTCTTTTATCTGCTTTCATTGTCACATCTCCTTCTCTCTGACTGTGACCTTCCTGTCTCCCTCTTATAAGGATTCTTGCAATTATACTGGGCCCACCTGGATGATCCAGGATAATCACCCCATCTCAAGATCCCTAATTTAATCACATCTGAAAATTCCCTTTTGCCATATAACATATTCACAAGTGTTGAAAATTAGGATGTAGACATCTTGGGTGAGGGGGCATTATTCTGCTTACCACAATTTTCTTTTGCTATTAGGTCAGATTTCTTAATAAGGCCAATTTTGTTTTTTCCTTTCCAACTCCTTCTATCTGCTCCATTTTCTTAACTTATTTGGCAGGTGAAAATATCCAATATAGTGCTCAATAAAAGTAGTGATATTGTTATCCTTAACCTTGTTCCTGCACTTATGAGAAAATTTCTAAAAATTTCATCATTGAATATGAGTTTACTGAAGGTTTTTGAAGTTGCCTTTTATTGATTAAAGGAAGTTTTCTTCTATGCAGAGTTTTCTATAAATTTTAACCATGAATGTGTGTTAAAAATTATTGAATGCTTTTTCCACTTTGATCTTTCTCCTTTAATCTTTTAATATGAAGAATCACATTAATTGATTCACTTTGATAGTATTTAATCAACCTTGAATTTCTTCAATAAATTCAATTATATCATGATGTATTTCCTTTTTTGGACATTGCTAGATATTTTTATATACGTTCATGAGTAAGAGTAAAAGAAAATTTTCATTTCTTTTCATTTCTTTGTCTGATTTTAGACAAGGTTAGACTCAGAAGAGGAGCTGGAGAGTGTTCCCTCTTTTTCTACACACTGAAGGAGGGAATAGAATTAGAACAGTTGTTCTCAACTGGGGGCAATTTTGCTCCTTAAGGAACATTTGGAAATATCTGGGACATTTTTGGTGTCAAAACAAGGGAGGTGCTACTGGCATCTAATGAGTAGAGGATACTGCTAACATCCTATAATGCACAGGACAGCTGCCTTCCCTCCCCCAACAAAGAACTCTATCTCACCCAAAATGTCAATAGTGCTGAGCTTGTGATTTCTTTTCTCATTCTGAATCATCACTATCCCTAATTTTGTATTTGTAATTTTGTATGTTTTCAGAGGAAGCTTCAAAATTATAGGCTTCAGGCCCCACAGAACCTAGATCTGGTGCAAAAAGAAAGGGCACTGCATAGGGGAGGGGATATGTGAGTATGTAAATATATGTGCAGGTGGATGGGTGTTAGAGAGAGAAAGGAGGGGGCGAGAGAGAGAGAGAACCAAAGTCAATGCCAGAAAGAGGAAAAAAGAGATTTTGTTCTTACATAACTTTCAAATAATCACAGTTACCAAGAAATTTGCCACGAGTAACAATATTTACAATACTAAGAAACTGAAGGAGAGTAATAAGTGTAGTATATGGTCTAGCAGTTCCAATTCTTGAAATCTATCCTGAGAAATGCTTGCACATGTATATAAAGGCATATCTGAAGTGTTAGTATTAGCTATTACTACCAAGTCTGCAGCTATTACTAACACAAATTCCAATGCTAATACAACTACAGTAAGAGGAAACAGACACTTTGATTATTTTTAACTTTTATATGATGTTTGAAACACATGTTTAAAAATAAAAAACTTTAGAATTGAGGTATCCTTATATCTAGCAGAAGCCTACTATATGGGGTTTTAGTTCCCCTGTGGGAAGGGCATTGGTTTTCCTCAGAACCCCTAATTCCTTCCTAGATCTTTCCCATCAGTTCTTTAACTGTGTTGATTAGAAAGTGTGTGGGAAGCGACGGTGGGGGGTGGTATGGGATTTGTTCCTGGGTACCAAGGACTTAGGTTTTACCATCTGACTTCTTCCTTTCAGGCCATGAGGATTCACTTTGCTACTTTATGAACTTACCAAAAGCAAAAGTAATTTTCCCTTACTTGTGATACAAACCAGAAATGATTGTTCCTGTGAACTTGTGGGGGTTTTTGTTAGAAGAGGAATAGTAAACTGTCCCTATCAGAGATGATCCCAACGGAGTTCTATTCCGTGCATCTTTCCTCACCTTCTTACTATTGTGGCACCAATAGCAAGGCCTTGAAGTGAAGCCAAGAAAGAGAACACAGAGGATGGTTGCTATGGTCTGAATATCTGTGTCCCCCTAAAATTTGTATGTTGAAGCCTAAGCCCCAGTGTGATGCTATTAGGAGGTGGGGCCTTTGGGAGGTGATTAGGTCATGAGGATGGAGTCCTCATGAATGAGATTAGTGCCATTATAAGAGGCTAAAGAACCCAGAGTGCTTCCCTTCCACCATGTGAGGACACAGTGAGAATACTGTCTATGAGGAAGCAGGCCTCCATCAGACACCAAATCTGCTGATGCCTTAATCTTGGACTTCTCAGCCTCTAAAACTGTGAGAAATAAATTTCTGTTGTTCATAAGCTACCTAGTCTATGATATTTTCTTAGCACAGCCCAAACAGACTAAGACAATGGTATTCTGATTGTAAGATGAAACATATTTATAAACCTTGACCCTGCCTGTTTCTGCTAGTTTATCTGTGCCAGTTTTTAAAGTTCTTGCAGAATTGGAAGGCTGTCACTCAAAATGACCCTGGTCACTACCCCTTGGTCAGTAGAAAGTTAACTACAGTTGTTTTGCCACAAATATTAGCCAGCAAGGGGGGAGTGATGAAGTTAGCTGCTGATTGACTTTGAACACTGTGGAGTGTTTAGGGTTAGCTGTTGTAGCTCACTCATTCATTAGCATCAGATTCTGGTTAATTGATATTCTATTTCCAAAGACCTCTCTCTGCCTTTTTAATATCACCCCTTTAAGACAGTTTTCACCAGTGGAATTAAAGAATCCAGATGTAGCATGATAAATATGTACACTTTTATGGGTACATAAAACTTTTAAAGAATGTTAGAAAGAACTGAGCTAGTATAGTCTGCCCGAGTATCCTTGGTTCATGCTAACTTCAAAGAACTATTAAAATCAATAATGGTACATTTATGTAATGGAATACTACATAGCTACTTAAAATTATGTCATAGAGAAATATTTAACAACATGGAAAGTTATTCATAATATGTTAAGTGGGGAAAAGAAGGTTAAATAACAGTATATATAATACAATTTGTACAGTATCATTCTTTTTTGGAAAAAAAGGAATATGCCAATACATAACATACACAAGGAAAAAAGATGTCAAAACAGACACCAAAATTTTAACATTGATTAGTCTGGGTAGAGGAATTACAACTAAGTTTTCCCTTTGGGTATATTTTTTTTTCTGTATGTTTTCCCAAAATTTTTGCACTTAACATGTGTTGCTTTTTAAATTAGAAGTAAAATCAATATTTCCCTTTTTAAAGGATGGTGTTACAGTATGACTGGCTAGCTATTTAGAATTCATAATGTGTCTGCATTTGTGGAGTCATTACTAGTTCTGAGGCTGGCTCATCCTCAGCTTTCAAGTTTAGAAACACAATTTGATTAGTTCTCTAAAGACTGATCATGGTACAAAATGATAAGTCTGGTTCCCTGCCCTGAACTCCCATTACTAATGCCTATATTCTTATTTGTTCATTAGGATAGATTTCCCCCAATGTAATTATTTCTTCAAAGAACTTGACTCTTCTAAGGCTCTCGAAGCAGAGTACCAAATCACTTAAGACAAATTATATTAGCAATGTAGAAAAGGACAGTATTGCATCCTCTTAAGCACTGAGTTTTTTCATTACTGCCTGCCACTTGAACAGTTTAAAAATTGTTCTTTATTTTAATTTGAATTTTTAGAAAATTTCTAGAAACCATGACAAGTTCACATGATTTTTACTTATTCTATTCTCTTTGGTTATAACTTTTAGAGAGAGCAGATTGCATTTGTGTGAGAGGAAGAAGCAAGGACCTGGGAAAGGGGCTTTTGGTCTGAAAGTCAGGAATCAGGGTTCTACAGCAATGGCTTTCTAAATGGCCTCCCACTTCCATGTCTGACCCCCTCTAATCTATTGTCCACACGGCAACCAGAATGATCATTTTTAAACTTTAATCCGATCATGTCCCTCTCCTGCTTAAAACCATTCAATGGCATCCTACTGTTTTAAAAATAAAATTCAGACCCTGCCATGATGGACAAGGCTCTGCTATGCAACCTTGTTCACTACTCTGCTGCCACACTGGCCTTCCCACATTGTTACCATCTCAGAGCTTTTGTCTTTAGTGTTCCCTTTGCCTAGAACACCCTTTTCTCAGATCTTCACACATGTGGCTCCCTCTTGTCCTTCAGGGTTCAGCTCAAACATCACCTCTTCTGACAGGCCTTCTGTGCCTCCCTGCCATCATATTCATTGTTTTATTATCTCATTACCACCTGTAACAGTCTGAAATTATCCTGATCATTTTTTGTGTCAACCTTAAATCAGGAGAGTCAGAAAATATGATTAAGCATAGAGTTTAATTCCAGCTCAAAGCTTGAGGATAGCCAGATGGAAAACACTGATTCCAAACAAATGGGGTCAGCCTTCCAAAGCGAAGTTAAGGTTTCATTTGTACAGGCAGAAACAGAGAAGTTTTAGCAGGATTACAAAATTTTCCATATTTGGTCACAGATTGCTACATTCCAAGGAAGATTATTTCTCTGTGAGGAGGGTTAGTGATCTGAGGGGGTCTTATTTCTGGCCCATTTAGTCTTCCTAATTATTCACGAGGCGGAAAAAAAAAAAAAAAGCAGAAATTGCAGCTACATGCCCCTTGACTCAGGCCACAAAACCACATTCCTCTCAAGGCTCAGAATAATTTAAAGTTCCAAAAGCTTTAAGTTTGACTTACTTAATTTCACAGTTGGTTCACTTGTTCTTTTCCTGTCTTCCACACTAGAAAGCACAGAGGCAGGCAACCTCGGCAGGCTCCTAAACTGCGGAGACCCAGCGTTTTACAGGTTAGACATTGGTAACCAGGTGAACGAATATCTTTGCAGGCCTCAGGATGCCTCCTCTTTAGAGGGGCTAAGGAGATGAACGTGAGCAGCTTGAGGCCGAACCACCCTTTTAATGAAGCCAGCTCATTCTCCCCTGGGCATTCAGGAACCTCCCCCGAGGAAGTTTTACCAGGGAATTGGGGAGCGAAGGGGACGAGAGACAAGGAAGATAATCTGTGCAGTGTAGTCTTTTCACAAGTTGGAGAGCGCCTAGCGCAATGCCTTAAGGGAGACAAGGGCACAGAGCCATTTGGAAGGGCTGCTTTTTCGTTTTGTTGTGTTTTGTTTTGTTTTGTTTCGAGACAGGGACCTGACTTGAACCAAAGGGGAAGACGAAAAGCCAAAGACGGGCGCGCCCCAGAGCTCTCGGGCAAGTACCTAGCAGGTGTCGGAGCAAGTAGGGTCGACGGCCCCCGCCTCGGTGGCCCTGAGGTCCCCGGGACCACCCGCAACCTTCTTCCGCCACCACCTCTCGAGACTGAGGCTCGGAAAGCAGTGAAGTGGCTTTCAAATTACTAAGCGCAACTGACATTTTCTCCTGAGCTGAAAACAAACACCTCTGAAAAATGCCAAAGTTACGGAGAAGAAAGTCCCGTCGCCGCACGCCCACAGGTGCGCCGTCCGCCCCGCCAGCGTTTCACCCCTCACGCCCCTGGCGTTGCTGCAGGACAGGGCGGGGCGGCCCTGCTGACGCCACCGGGCCGGGACTGCGCAGGCGCGGCGCGGGCTCGCGGGCTGGGTCGCGCGCCGGGCAGTTCGCGCGGGAGCCGGGCGCTGAGGCGCCGGGGCCGCGGGTCGGTGGGAACGGAAGCCGCTGCGGGGCGCGGAGGAAGCCAGGATGGCGACTCCGAGCACGAAGACGTCGCCCCCAGCCCCCCTGGCTTCCAAGAGAGCTCTGCCGAAGGACCCTTCGTCGGAGGTCCGGAGCAAGAGGAAGAATTCGGCCCCGCCGCCGCCGCCGTCGCTGCAGTCGTCCGGGCCTTTCGTGGAAGGCTCTATCGTCCGCATCTCGATGGAGAACTTCCTGTGAGTGGCCCGGAGGCCGCGGCGCGGCCGGGGAGGCCGGGGGCCCGCAAGCCCGGGGCGCCACCTTCGTGCGGGGGTGGGGGTGGGGGTGTGTACCTGGCTTGCGGGTCTGGCGGTGAGTTCGTGCCGCGGTTCCTGGGAGGATTTTTCTGCGTAGGCCGTGGAGATTGACGTGTGTTGGTATAGTAGGTGTGTGTCTCGTGCGATGTGTTTTGTTTTATTTTAAATTTATTACGCCAGCGTTGTTCGAACGTTCTTACAGGAGGCAGTACTAGGGACGTACTAGGGGCTAGGTCTCTGCCCGTGGGAGTCTCCGTCTGTAGGGGACCTGGGCTGCGATTCACAGAAGTATTGGCCCTGGGAACTCAGAGGAGACAAGAGTTAATTCGGAGTGGCAGTGATGCTGTCGCAGGTTCTTAGAGAGTAGGCGTTCGCCAGGTGGACAGAGAGTGGTAGATAAGATGGTAAAGGTTGTTCAGATTGGGGGTTAGAGTATACAAAAAAATTAAACCTTACTCTCAACTCTTGTACCTCCCTACAAACCTTTTTACCCCTCCGAATTCCCCTTTCTTCCCTTGTTCCTCTCTCTGTCCCTCAGACATCTAATTATCACTTTAGAATTTAGTATGTTTTAACAAAAGTATCTAGTGCCTTACAATTCAGTTGTTCAAGGTCTTTTTTATTTTTTTAAGCTTGTAGATAGTGGCATAAAGGTAATAGTACAATACTACCATTGTTTTTGTTTGTTTTCAAGAACCTATCGTGTGCCAGGTACCGAACTCCATGTTTTCTTTACAGAGTGCTCTCCTTCTTCATAACAACTGTTTGTCTCCATTGATGAGATTAGCTCAGAATGCCTATTTTACCCAGGTTTACACAACCAATAAGTAGCTGAATTGCTATTTGAATCCACATCAGAAAAGATAAATGTAATCAAATGAGGTAGATGTCGTAACTGCATATATGTTAGGATGCCATTAGGGCACAAAGGATGAAGCGGTTAATTTCATCCACAACGGTGAAAAGGGGCTTTGTAAAGAAGACATGAAAGTCTAAGGGAAGGGAAGAACGTTGCTGACAGAAGGAACTGCCTGAAAAAATCAGTTTGGTATATTGAGGAAGTGTCAAGTATTTCAGTATGGCTAGATCTATGTCCTATGGGATATGAGTGAATGCTTGGACAGAGGTAGGCAAACATTGAGGTGTGTGTCTCTTTATCTACTATGCTAAAGATTTCCAGCTCCATCCTGTAGGCAACCAGGATGTGTTTTAAGCAAGGAATGACATATGATTTATGTTAATATGGAAGCAGTGTGGAGAATGATTTAGAAAGGTGCAGGTTAGACGTGAGAAAACTTTTATGATATGAAGGCAGGAGATCAGTTTGAATTTGGTAGAAGCCTAAAGGAAAGAGATTTGACTGAATCTGGCTACAGGTTGATTGTGAGGCATGAGGGCAAGGGAGGAATGCAGTACTTTCCCTAAGTTTGCCTTTGTTAACTAGTCAGGTACTATTCAGAAGAGGGAGCAGTTTGGGGAGAATAATAATGGGCATCTCTTAGATCCTGCGACTTAAAGTTTCCTGTGGAACATCGGAGATGTTCTATAGGCAGAATTTATAAGGATCTGGAGCTTAGAGGAAAATGTGAACAGATGAGAAATTTGGGAGTCATGTGATTGTTGAAGTTGCGGAACTGGTTCAGATTGCCCAAAAGGAATTATAAATTGAAGGAATAGAAAGCCCTGTACAGAGTCCTGGGGGCATGCCAACACTTCTGGGTGAGCAGAAGAGGAACTCACAGATTGAGAAGGTACTTTCAGGGAGAAGGTACTGTTCAGGGACATAAGATGAGAACCATGAGAGACTATTATCAAAGAAGCCAAGGGAAAAGAATGTTTCAAAAATATCATTTGCTACATTGAAGTGAGATAACAGGACTGAAAAGAGCCCATTGCATTTTGCAATTAGGAAATTTTTGACTCTTTGATGAAGCAGTGGAAGCAGAAAACTTTGTAGGCCAAGAAGACTGAATGAGGGGTGAGGAAGTAAAGCTTTGATGTAAAGAGGAGAAAGAAAAGGTGGCTAAAAAGTGGAGAGGTAGGTGAGATTTTATTTTAATGATGAGAGGACTTTGAGTTTTAGGAGTGAAGTAGGGAAAGGTAGTTCTAGAGAACTAGCAAGGAAGTAGGAGGGGCAGGCAAATGGCCTGGAAGAGAGTAGGCAGGGAAGGGTTCCTACAAGTGAACCAAGTCAAATAGAGTTGAGAATGGAGGGAGAGATTGATTTCTAAGCTGAAGGAATAGCACATGTGAAAGCTTGGAGAAAGGAGGAAGCAAAAGAGTCAAGAAACTGAAAGAAGTACATTACAGGTAGAATTTAGAGGTCAGCAGACAATAGGGAAAGGAAATAAAAAGTAGAAAAAAGATGAAGCTAGGGCTAAATTGTGAAAGGTTCTTTTTTCCCCTCTTTGTTTTTCTTTTTTAACAAGCAACATCAGATTTGCAAGTCTACCATCACGACTTGGTGATTGATTGGATGGTAGGGGGTGGTTTGGATGGAGTCAAAAGAGATGGAAGAATCAAAGATGATGCAAAACTAATGTTCTGATTTGGGAAATGGGATGAATCATGATACCATTCACTAGGAGACTACAAGAGTGGTTTTGGCTGGGAAAGATGGTGGGTTTAGTTTTGAATGTGTTAAGTTTAAGATGATTGTTACAGGACATCCAAATAGAATTATTGAGGTGGTAATTGCATGTATTTATCATCTGGGCTGAGTTTCAGCAGGTAGATGCTGAGGCCATGGAGAATACATGAAATACTTTGTAAAGTATGTAGCATGAGAAGAGAATGGGCTTTTTACTGTAGCTCTTTCAGGACCTGCTCGGAGGAAAGGGAACTCACAAAAAGGTAATTACCAATATATATTGTAGAGTCAGAAGAACGATTTTAAAACCATGCAGAGGTTTGGTTTTATTTTTGGCAACTTTCTCTATTTATAATTTCTATGTATACTTTCTAGGCCAGAAATTCTTATGCTTTTCCCTGGTGTTTTTACTGTTTTCTTAAATACCAGTTGCATCACTGTTTTAATATGACATTTGTGCAGAGATTTCACAATAGGAAATCAAGCATTAAAAGAATAGGGCTTCATATGTTGAGATTAAGAAATTCCATGTCAGATAACTTCCCAGATGTCTGAAGTTCCCAGACTGTTTTTATTTTAACCATAAAAAGGGTTCTTTTAAGACCCAGCTGTAACTGAACAAAGCATTTGAAAATACAAAGTAGATGCTATGTTAGATGTGTGGAGTTGACAAACCTGCCAGAAAATACTTCTCCTTTGCCACCTGTATTTATTTTTGTTACCACCTGGCATTTCTAAGTCATTAATTTCTTTAAGTATTAAAGTTGAAATGTGTTTGGTTAAATTATTTATATATTTGGCAGGTTAGTAGCAGGCTAAGCTTTTATTCTTGGGCAATTAGTTGACAGTTACCTGAGAGCTAACTGAGATGCTATGGGCAAAGGACATTAATTATGGGTCCTAATTCAGGGTATTCAAAGTCAAGTTAGAAGAATTTCTGTTAGAGTTTGTGTCACATTTTGCTGTAACTGTTCATGGCAACTAAATAGAGATTAGATTTAGATGCTAACAGTGCAGATAGTTAAGAGTGCTGAACAGCATGCACCTTTTTTTAATTTTCTTTCTTTAGGCACAGAGTCTAGCTATGTTGTCCAGGCTGGCCTCCAATTCCCAGGCTCAAACACCTCAGCCTCCCAAGTAGATGGGACTATAGGCACGTGTCACTATGCCCAGCTTAAAAAATAATTTAAAAAATTAATAAAATGAAATCATTGAGTTGATATAGATCTTCAGTGTTCTAATTAAAATAAGAATTTGGTTAGATTGTTTCAAATATTAAAATATGAGAAGTAGCCCATTTAAGCATTTTAATTTAAGAGAAATATAAATGTAAAGTTGACAGATTTAAGGTAAGCCATGGCTTCTATTGTAAAATTTATTTTAAAATTATTTTATCTGTATGGTAGCTTTGATATAGTCTCCATTGTATTGTAATTATTAAAAAAGAGTAGAATATATTAAATTTTGCTTTTTTTCGACAGGCTTACTTTCCAAAAAAGCATATGGAATCATGTCCTTATTTTAAATATTCAATATCTTTTTTATTTCTTCCACTGATAGATTTTCCCCCTATAAGTTGTCTATTAACGGCCTATAAAAAACATTGAATTTGTAATTTTAGCTGGTTTTTAAAGGAATTGGAGGAAGCTTATACATACTGATAATGTAAAGCAAGAAAAAGTGCTTTTCGAAAGAAAATATTCTTATTTTCTTATCTCTTAATATTTTTACCTGTTTATAATACAGAACATATGATATTTGTGAAGTATCTCCTGGGCCCCACTTGAATATGATTATTGGAGCAAATGGAACAGGGAAGTCAAGCATCGTGTGTGCCATTTGCCTTGGATTAGCAGGCAAACCTGCTTTCATGGGACGAGCAGATAAGGTGAGTTAACATAAGTACTTAAATAAAATTCAAAGCTGTTAATTCCTTTTAGTCACCAATCAATTTCTGTATCGCAGTTTCTTGGGTATAGCAAACTTGTAGTGCTTGAATATAAGGAATGAATTTGGCAGGTAGAGAAGCTGAGAGCGGATTTTCTTTTCTTGAAGTATTTTGGACTATTTGCCTAGGGAATTTTCCAAGTACCTTATACCTGAAATGCTAGAAATAATAAATCTTTTTTTAAATGCCTTTTTGGGCTTATGGAATGGTGAAGTAAATTTACCAAGGGCAGAAATAAACAATCATACTTTGCTTAATGATAGGGATATGTTCTGTGAAATCAGTTGTTAGGTGATTTTGCTGTTGTGTGCACATCGCAGAGTGTACTTACATAAACTTAGATGGTACAGCCTACTACACACCTAGATTATATGTTACAGCCTATTGCTCCTAGGCTACAAACCTGTATAGCATGGTACTGTGCTGAATACTGTAGGCAGGTATAAAATATGGTAAATATTTGTGTGTTTAAACTTACCTAAACATAGAAAAGGTATAGCAAAATACTCTATAAAAAGATAAAAAATGGTACACTTGTTTAGGGCACTTACCATGAGTGAAGCTTGTAGGACTGAAGTTGCTCTGGATGAGTTAGGGAGTGGAGTGAATGTGAAGGCCTAGGACATTACTACACTATTTTAGACTTTATAAACACTGTACACGTAGGCTAAACTAAATTTATAAAAACGTATTTTTCTTTCTTTAATAATAAATTAACCTTAGCTTACTGTAATTTTACTTTATAAACTTTTTAATTTTTTTTAAACTTTTTGACTCTTGTATTATAGTAACACTTAGCTTAAAACACAAACATATTGTACAGCTGTAAAAAAAATTTTTTTCTTTATATCCTCATTCTATAAGCTTTTTTCTATTTTCAAAATTAATTTTTTTTTTTTTTTTTTACTTTTTAAACTGCTTTTTTTTAAAAACTAAGACACAAACACACACAAGCCTACACAGGGTTAGGGTGTCTTGAAGGTGGGGAAGAAATAGAAGAAAAAATGTAGAAGCCAAGCACTGTATGTAGCATGAAAAAAACATACCACAGAATGGAATAGTGGGTTACTTACTTATCTCATTACTCTGCCTAGAGGCAAGAAAAAGTCTTCCAGAAAATTCTTAACCACAAGCCTTAACACGTTTAGGGCCAGAATTTACATCACCTATGGGGTCTAAATATCATAAATTATAATTTTAGTTTAAAGTGGTTCCAGTTAGTAATATTTCTGGGCACCTGGTAGAAGAAAATGTAAATCCTTTGAAGGAAAATACCTTTAGTCCAATCCTTAAAAGAATTCTAACATAAAAAGTTCTAAGAAATTCATGAATCTATACCTAAAAGTCACAAAACATGGAAGAAAATGAATCACCTAAAATAAGAGCTAACAAGAACAACAAACGGCACAAAAAACCTACAAAGTTTGTAGATACAGAATATAAACTAAGTACAGTTGTCCCTTGGTATCTGAGGGTCCTTTGGTATCTGATTGGTACCAGGACCACCCCAGGATACCAAAATCCACAGATGCTCAAGTTTCTCATATAAAATGGTATAAATTTGCATATAACACAGGTACATCCTTCAATATACTTTAAATCATCTCTAGATTACTTATATACCACATACAATATAAATGCTTTGGAAATAGTGTATTGTTTTTATTTATTTTTTTATTTTTAATAGTTGTGTTATTTTTTATTGTTTTTTCCCCCAAATATTTTCAATCTACAATTGTAGAACCTGTGAATACGGAAGGCCAACTGTATATTTAATTTGGTTAAGGAAATAAAAGAGAGTTGCAAGTGTAATAGAAAAATAAGTGACAAAAAGATCAGATAAATTTGAAAAAGAATCAAATAGAACTTACAGAAATGAAAAATATATTACTTGACGAGAGAAACTTAAAGGTAAAGCAACAAATCAACATATTTGAGAAAAGAATTTGTGTACCAAAATACTTTAAAAGTTTCCTAAAATGCAATATAAAGAGAGAGAGGAAATATACAGTCAAGGTTAAGGGTATGTAAAGGAAGATAATCCAGTACACATCTAATTACAGTTCCATAGAGAGATAATAGACTAAGGAAGAGGCAAAATTTAAAGGAAGAGTGACTGAGAATTTTCCAGAAATGTTGAAAACTTGAAGTTCTGGGATTATAGGTATGAGCCACCATGCCCAGCCATTGGTCATTAAATACTGATGAAAGATTCGGTTCATCTAGAAGATAGTTCAGTTCTCAGGTTGACATCACATAACAATCCAGCTCCAAAATATATAGGCAAAATCAACAGAACTCTAACAAGAAGTTAACAGATCCATAATCATAATAGGAGAGCTATCAGTAATCAGTAGATCAATCAGATAAAAAATTAGACTGTAGGAGATTTGAACAACTCAGTTAAGCTTGAACTAATGGATATGTTGTAAATGTTGCACTCAACAAATGGAGTGCACACATTCTTTTCAAGCAAAAGTGGAACATTTCTAAAAATTAATCATGTACTGAGTCATGAAGCAAGTATCAAAAAATTTCAAGGAATTGCTACCACACAGACCATATTCTCTGATCACAATGCTATTAAGATAGAAGTAATAACATAACGAAGATAATTTAAATTTTCCCATTTGTTCAGAATTAAAAATATTATTATACATAGGCCGAAGAAGAAATCTTAATAGAAATTGGACAATAAGAGCAAAAATTAATAAAATAATAAATGATACAATAGAAACCACAAAAATTGCTCTTCAAAAAGAGTAATGAAGTCAGTAACTTCTGAGAAGACAAAGGGAGAGAAAAATAGGGAATTTTAAAAGGTAATAGTTAAGGGATATTATATTGTGACTCATATAACCCCCACATCTTAGTGGTTTAACAATACAAAACATTAATTCTTGTTCTCGCTTCTCGTCCACTGTAGGTGTATTGTGGTCATTCAGGAACTTAGGCTGATGGAAGCTTCATTTCAGTACATACTTCCATCATTCCTACCTCAAGGGGAAGACAACTGGTGGTTAAAATATTTTTTGAAAAGTGACATGTTTTTCCCCTTCACATTTCATTGGATGAAGCAGGTCACGTGGCCACATCTTGCTTACTTCAAAGATAATGAGCCAGTGCCAGTCCTACCGTGGGCTTGAAGGAGTATCAGAATTTTTATGAACTGCCTTAATGACTACCACAGGGACATGACCAGGCTGCAGGAGAGATTTAAAAGATTATAAGAGAATATTACCAACTTTATACTAGTAAAGTTTAAATTTTAAGAAAAGTTGATAGATAGGTTTCTACAATTGTATAAATTATTGAAACTGACTCAGTAGAAAAAAATACATTTAGGTAAATCAGCTGTTAAATCTTCTTTCATAAAGAGAACAAAGACAGTTATGGATTAGTTCTAACAACAGTAATTCCAATTTCACACAGTCTATCAGAGAATATGACTTTAGTTACCAAAATCAGTCAGAAATAGAATGGAAAAATTACAAAGTCTCATTCATGAATACAGAAGAAAAATCTTAAAATATATGCTGAGTCTAGTAATACATAAAACATGTGATATGTTATGACCTAATTGGATTTATTCAAGAGATTGAACATTAGAAAAAATTAACATGTTTGAAAGGAAAATTGCATGATTATCTCAATAGATAGAGAAAACAATTCTACAATAATTTTTGATTAAAATCTCTTAGTAAATAAGGAATAAAACTTTCTTAATTTCATAGAAGATATCTATGAAAATATGTAGCAAGCTCAGGAACAAGTGAGGTAACCTACTATCACTACTATTAATATTGTACTGGAAGTTGTACGTAGAACAGTAAGATAGACAAAGAAAAGATGGAAAAATTGGAAAGAAACAAAATTGTCATTCACAGATTATATGAGTGTCTGCATAAAACCAAAAAGAATCTCTAGATAAGCCTGAAGAATTAATATGGATGTTTATTAGGATTGTTATATATATATATAAGATTGTATGACAAAAATCAGTTGCATTTTGTACACTAACAATGAACAGAAATATGCAATTAAAAATAGATATCATTTAAAGTAGCACAGAAGAGCAAGTTTCATAGCAATGAATTAACAAAAGACATCTAAGACCTACATGCAGAAATTATATTTTATTTTTAAAATATTTAAAGATTTAAGTAAATGGAGAGGTATTTTATTAATGGACAGGCAGATTTGTTATAAAAATGTTATTCTTCACATTGATCTACATATTCAGCGTTATTCTAGTCAAAATTCCAATAATGTCTATACAAATTAGAACCTGGTTCTAAAATTTACATGAGTAAGCAGAGGGCCAAGAGTAGCTAAGATACCTCTGAAGACAGAACAAAGCAGGAGAACTTGCCCTACCAGATATCAAGATTTAATATGAAGTTGCAGTAATTAAGACATTGTGGTATTGTTGTGGGAATAGATGTAGACCAATGTGATGGGATAGAGACAGAATAAAGAGCCCAGATACAAAGATATGAGTAATAGAGACTTGATTATTATAGAACTGGCATTGCAAGGAAAAGATGAATAAATAATAAGACAACTGGTTATCTATATAGGAAAAAATGAAATTAAGTCCTCTACTCACACTTGAACAAAAATTAATTCCAGGTTAATTAAAGATCTAAATGTGATTGAGCAAAAAAGATTTTAGAAGATACTGGTAATATGGCTGGCTGAGCTGGCTCATACCTGTAATCCTAGTACTTTGAGAGGCTGAGACAGAAGGATTGCATGAGGCCAGGAATTTGAAACCAGCTTGAGCAACCTAGCAAGACCCCATCTCTACAAAAAGTAGAAAAATTAGCTGGCTGTAATGGTAGACACCTGTAGTCCCAGCTACTCAGGAGGCTGAGGCAAGAGGATCACCTGAGCCCAGGAGTTCAAGGC
Source organism: Lemur catta (assembly GCF_020740605.2). Lineage (NCBI taxonomy): Eukaryota > Metazoa > Chordata > Mammalia > Primates > Lemuridae > Lemur > Lemur catta. The sequence continues at coordinate 66,065,728 of NC_059137.1, forward strand.
TGTAGTGAACTGTGATTGGACCTCTGTGCTGCAGCCTTCCAGCCTGGGTGACAGAGAGGGACCCCATATCTAAAAAAAGACAAAGAAAGAAAAATTTCTTAAATGTAAGTGTAGACTGAAAGGAAGGTATTGGTGAATTCAACTATAATAAAATCAAGAAACTTTTGTTCACGAGTACACATTATAAACAGAAAAGATGAGCTGCAAATTGGAAGAAGATATACACATATTACAAATGATTGGTATCCAGACTATATGATAAGCAAAGCAGTAACAACTCAGAAGAAAAATAGGCAAAAGATAATGCTCATGTGTCTCACAGAAGAGGCATCCCAAACAGTAAATGTATAAAAAGATGCTCAACTTCATTAATTATAAGGAAAATGCAGATTAACCCTAGCACAGCATCCCCATCAGACCCACAAAAATTCTGGCATGTGTTTGCAAGAACATTTGAACAGCGTCTTTGGAAAATGATGTGGCATTATCTAGTAAATCTAGATGCATATACCCAATCACTAAAAAAATTTTCCTAGGTACCCTAGTAAGCTCTTATACATTTATATGGTAAAATTATGAAAGTATTTATAGCAGTATTGTTGATAATAAATTCTAGTTTATTCAATAAAATTGGACATTATATGAAAGTGAAAATAGATAAACCACAGCTCATTGGTTAAATCTCAAAAACAATTTTAAGGAAAAATGCTATATTGAAAGAATCTGTGTAGTATAATTTTATATACAGAATGGTCAAAACATGAAATCGTTAATATTTAGAAGGATATATATATATGTAGTAAAACTAAAAAAAGCTAAAGAATGATCAACAAATTAGCTTAGAGGTTATATTTACTGAGGAGAGAGAAGGCAGTTGGGGTTGAGTTTCCTAGGAATGTCAAGTATACTGACAGTATTCAGCTTCTTAAATTGGTGATAGATACTTGGTTGGTTTATTCTTTAAACAATACATGCTACATGCTATTGGGTATAAAATGTGTTTCTCATAAAAACATAATTTTAAAAAGAATGAGAGTTGTCACCCCACTGTAAAAAATACTTTTAAAGCTTGAAATGAACTACTGTGAATACTGTGATATCTAAATATTACAAATTTCTTATCTAGACTTAAAATTTAATATACAGTTAAAAGATTGAAGCAAATACCTCTTAAGATTATAAATAAACTATTCAAAGAGAGTGTGTGTGTGTGTGTGTCTGTGTTTTAATGCTATATGGGAGGCATTTATGAAGGAGAAAAGATAATTTTCTGTGTTAATAATTAGGCTTGTGACCTTGGGCAATTGTGTGAACATCAGTTTTTCATCATTTAAAAGATAAGGGGGTTGGAGTATATAACATCTAAGGATTAACTCATTTTTATGAATATTGATACATAATTTTTTATGTTTTTAATTATGGGTACATAATAGTTATATGTATTTATAGGGTACACGAGATGTTTTTATATAGGCATAAAATGTGAATTAATCAAATTAGGGTAATTAAGGTATCCATCACCTCAGGCATTTAACATTTCTTTGTGTTAGGACTATTCCATTTCTACTCTTAGTTATTTTAAAGTATGCCCTAACTTGTTGGTGATAGTCACTTTGTTGTGCTATCAAATATTGTTCATTCTGTCTAACTATATTTTTGCACCCATTGACCATCCCCACTTTATCCCTCCCTCCCTGTTACACTCGCTTCCAAGCCTCTGGTAAATATCATTCTACTCTCTGTCTCCATGAGAACAATTATCTTTAATGTCTGGCTCCCACATATGCATGAGAACATGTGAGATTTGTCTTTCCATGCTTGGCTTATTTCACTTAACATAATGTTCTCGAGTTCCATCCATGCTGTTGCAAATGGTAGGATTTCATTCTTTTTTCTGGCTATATATACCACAATTTCTTTATCCATTCACCCAATGATGGATACTTAGATTGATTCCAAATCTTCGTTATTCTGAATAGTGCTGCAGTAAACATGGGAGTGCAGATAACTTTGTGATATACTGAATTCCCCTCTTCTGGATATATACCCAGCAGTGGGATTGCTGGATCATATGGTAGTTTTATTTTTAGTTTTTTTGAAGAAACTCCATACCATTTTTCATAGTGGTTGCACTAATTTACATTCCCACGAACAGTGTACAAGGATTCCCCTTTCTCCAAATCCTCTCCAGCATTCGTTATTGCCTGTCTTTTTGATAAAAGCTATTTTAACTGATGTGAAATGATATCTCATTGTAGTTTTGATTTGCATTTCTCTGAGGACTAATGTTGAGCATTTTTCATATACCTCTTGGCCATTTGTTTGTCTTCTTTTGACAAACGTTTCTTCAGATCCTTTGTCCACTTTTAAATTGGATTATTTGATTTTTTTTCCCTATTGAATTGTTGGAGCTTGTTACGTGTGTGTGTGTGTGTGTGTGTGTGTATAATATAGTAGTTATTAATCCCTTGTTGGACGAGTAGTTTGCAAATATTTTCTCCTGTTCTGTGGGTTGTCTCTTCACTTTTTTGTTTCCTTTGCTGTGCAGAAGCTTTTTAGCTTGATAGGATCCCATTAGTCCACTTTTGCTTGGATTGCCTGTGCTTTGGGGATATTACTCAAGAAGTCCTTGCTCTGACCAGTGTCCTGAAGTCTTTCCCCAATGCTTTCTTTCAGTAGTTTCATAGTTTCAGGTCTTAGATTTAAGTCTTTAATCCATTTTTATTTGGTTTTTGTGTATGGCAAGAGATAAGGGTCTAGTTTCATTCTTCTGCATATGTATATCCAGTTTTCTCAGCACCATTTATTGAAGAGACTGTCCTTTCCTCACTGTATGTGTTTGGCACCTTTGTTGAAGATAAGTTCACTATAGATATGTGGATTTATTTTGGAGTTTTCTATCATTGGTCTGTGTGTCTGTTTTTATACCAGTACCATGCTGTTTTGGTTACTGCAGTTCTTTAGTATAATTGGAAGTTAGGTAATGTGATTCATCCAGTTTTCTTTTTCCTCAGGATGGCTTTGGCTGTTCTGAGTCTTTTGTGGTTCCATATAGGATTATTTTTATTTCTGTGAAGAATGTTGTTGGTATTTTGATGGGGTTGCATTGAATCTATAGATGGCTTTGGGTAGTATAGACATCTTAACAATATTGATTCTTCCAGTCTATCAGCATGGCATATCTTTCAGTTTTTCTGTGTCCTCTTCAGTTTCTTTCATCAATGTGTTATAGTTTCCATTATAGGGATCTTTCACTTTTTTTATTAAGTTTATTCCTAGGTATTCTATTTTATTTGTAGCTATTGTAAATGAGATTATTTCTTGGTTTCTTTTTCAAATTATTTACTGTTGGCATATGGAAATGCTAATGATCTTTGTATATTGGTTTTATATCCTGCAACTTTACTGAATTTGTTTATCACTTCTAATAGTTTTTAGGTGGAGTCTTTAGGTTTCTGTAGATAATAAATAAGATCATATCTCCTACAAACAGAGATAATTTGACTTCTTATTTTCCAATTTGGATGCCCTTTATTTCTTTCTCATGTCTGATTGCTCTAGCTAAAACTCCCAATATTATATTGAATAATGGTGGTGAAGGTGGATATCCTTGTCTTGTTCCAAATTATGGAGGCAAGGTTTTCAGTTTTTCCCCATTCAGTATGATACCAGGTATGGGTCTGTCATATATGGCTTTTATCATGTTTAGGTAAGTTCCTTCTATACCCATTTTTTTTAGAGTTTTTATCATGAAGGGATTTTGAATTTTATTGATTTTTTTCAGCATCAGTTGAAATGATCATATGGTTTTTGTCCTTTGTTCTCTTGATATGATGTATCACATTGATTGATTTGCATATGTTGAGCCATGCTCACATCCGTGGGATGGATTCCATTTGTTCATAATGAATAATCTTTTTAATGTATTGTTGAATTCAGTTTGCTAGTATTTTGTTGAGGATTTTTGCATCTATGTTCCATTAGCAATACTGGCCTATTGTTTCTTTTTTTCTCTTCTGTCTTTGTCTGGTTTGGGTATCAGGGTGATACAAGCCTTGTAAAATGAGTTTGGGAGTATTCCCTCCTCTTTGATTTTTTTTGAATATTAATAGTTTAAGTAGGATTGTTATTAGCTCTTCTTTGAATGCTTGATAGAATTTAGCAGTGAAACCATCGCATCCTGGGCTTTTCTTTGATGGGAGACTTTTTATTACTGCTTCTATCTTGCTACTTATTGGTTTATTCGGGTTTTGGATTTTTTCCTGGTTCAGTCTTGGCAGACTGTATGTGTTTAGCAGTTTATCCATTTCTTCTAGGTTTTCTGATTTATTGGCATATAGTTGCTTATAGTAGTCTCTAATAATCCTATGTATTTCTGCAATATCAGTTGTAATGTCTCCTTTTCATTTCTAATTTTATTTATTTGGATTTTCTCTCTTTTTTTTCTTAGTCCAGTAAAAGTGTGTGAATTTTCTTTATCTTTTTATAAAAGTAACTTTTTGTTTTATTGATCTTTTGTATTTTTTTGGTTTCAGTTTCATTTATTTCTTTTCTGATCTGTATTATTTCTTCTAGTAATTTTGGGTTTGGTTTGCTTTTGTTTTTCGAGTTCTTTGAGATGCATCATTAGGTTGTTTGTTTGAAGCTTTTCTACCTTTTTGATGTAGGCACTTATCGCTATAAATTTTCCTCTTAACTGCTTTTGCTGTGTCCTGTAGATTTTGATATGGTGTGTTTTTGTTTTCATTTGTTTTGAGAAATTTTTAAATTTCCTTCTTAATCTCTTCATAGACCCACTGGTCATTCAGGAACATATTGTTTAATTTCCATGTGTTTGTATATTTTCCAGTGTTCCTCTTGTTATTGATTTCTAGTTTTATTCGAATGAGGTCAGAGAAAATACTTGATACAATTTCAATTTTTAAAAAAAATTTTTTAAGACTTGTTTTGTGGGCTGACATATGATCTATCCTTGAGAATGATTCATGAATTGAGAAGAACCTGTATTAAGTTCAGTTTTTCTTTTTTGATTTTTCTGTCTGGAAAATCTGTCCAATGCTGAAAGTAGAGGGTTGAGTTCTCCAACGAGTAATGTGTTGGGATCTATTTCTCTCTTTAGCTTTAATAATATTTGCTTTTATATATTTGGGTGCTCCAGTGTTGGGAACATATATATTTAGAATTGTTATATCATCTTGCTGAATTGACCCGTTATCATTACATAATGACCTTCTTTCTCTCTTTTTTTAGTTTTTGTCTTGAAATCTATTTTATCTGTTAGAAGTATAGCTACTCCTGCTCTCATTTGGTTTCCATTTGCATGGAATATCTTTTTCCATCCCTTTGTTTTCAATCTATGTGTGTCTTTATAGGTGAAGTGTGTTTCTTGTAGACAATACATAGTTGGTTCTTATTTTTTTTCTTTGTTCAGCCACTCTGTGTCTTTTGATTGGAGAGTTTAGTACATTCACATTCAATGTCATTATTGATAGGTAAAGACTTAATACTGCCATGTTGTTATTTGATTTCTGGTTGTTTTGTCCTCCCTGCCTCCCTCCTTCCTTCTTTCCTTCCCTCCCTACCTCCCTCCTTCCTTCCTTCCTTCTAAAAAGTGATTTTCTCTGGTAATGGGTTTTAATTTCTTGCTTTTTTGTGTGTGTGTATGTATTGTAGGTTTTTTGATTTGAGGTAACCATGAGGCTTGCAAACCAATTATTTTAAATCAATTATTTAAACATATGACATCTCTGCTTACAAGCAAATAAACAAGCAAAGAGAAATCTAACAGCAGTTCTACACTTTAACTCCATCCTCCCCAGCTTTTTAACTTTTTGTTTCCATCTGTATGTTTTTATACTATCTCTTAAAAAATTGTTATAGTTAATTTTGATAGGTTTGTCTTCTAGTCTTCCTACTCAAGATGTGTGTTTTGTGCCCTGCAGTTACAGCAATATGATAATTCTGTATTTGTGTACTTACTGTTACCAGAGAGTTGTGTACCTTCCAGTGATTTCTTATTGTTCATTAATGTCCTTTTCTTTTGTATCGAAGAACTCCTTTTAGCATTTCTTGTAGTACAGGTCTGGTATTGATGAAATCCTTCAGCTTTTGTTTATCTGAGAAAGTCTTTATTTCTCCTTCATGTTTGTAGGATATTTTTGCAGGATATAATTTTCTAGGGTTAAAGTTTTTTTCCTTCAGTACTTTGAATATGTCATGCCATTCTCTTCTGGGCTATAAGGTTTCCACTGGGTAGACATATCGGAGCTCCTTTATATGTTATATTTTCCTTTTTTCTTGTTTCCCTTAGGACCTTTTCTTTATCTGTGACCTGTGGGAGCTTGGTTTTTAAATGTCTGATGTAGCCTTGTTTGGGTTAAATCTGCTTGGTGTTGTATAACCTTCTCGTAGCTGAATATTGCTGTCTTTTTCTGGGTTTGGAAAGTTCTCTGTTATTATTTCTTTGAATAAATTTTCTATCTCAATCTCTCTACCTCTTCTTTAAGGCCTGTAAGTCTTAGATTTGCGCTTTTGAGACTATTTTCTAGATCTTGTAGGCGTCATTCATTTTTTCGTATTTTTTTCTCTTCTTTCTGTATATTTTCAAATAGTCTGTTTTCTAGCAAATTCTTTCTTTTGCTTTATCAGTTCTGCTGTTGAGATAGGCATGCATTTGTCAGTTTGTCAGTTTTTCAGCTACACAATTTCAGCTTGTTCTTTTTTTTATAATTTCAGTCTCTTTGTTAAATTTCTCTGATAGGCTTCTGAGATTCCTTCTTTGTGTTTTATTGAAGTTCACTGAACTTCTCAGGACAGCTATTTTGAATTCTTTGTCTGAAAGGCTCATGTTTCCGTCACTCTGGGATTGGTCACTGGTACCTTATTTAGTTGTTTCATGAAGTAATGTTTTCCTGGATGTTCTTGATCCTTGTGGATGTTCGTCAATGTCTGGGTGTTGAAGAGCTCAGTATTTATTTTAATCTTCGCGGTCTGGACTTGTTTGAATCCGTTCTTCTTGAAAAGGCTTCCAGATATTCAAAGGGAATTGAGTGTTGTGATCTAAGTCTTTGGTCACTTACAGCCGTTCAGCACTAGAGGTGCCTCAAGCACAGTTATGCTGTGACTCTTACAGATTGCTAGTATTACTGTCTTGATGGACTTGGGTAAGATAGGGGAGAATTCCCTGGATTAATAGGCAAAGTCTCTGACTCACTTCCCTCTGTGTGCCAGGCTGCTGGAGTTTTGGGAGAAGTGACAAGCACACTCCCTCATGGCCTCTGGACTGTACCAGATCACACCTGAAGCCAGCCCAGTCTTACCCAATGCCCATGGTGACTGTTGCCTGGCTATTTGTGATGTTTATTCAGAGCCCAAGGGCTCTTTAGTCAGCAGGTGGTGAATCCTGCCAGGACTGTTCCTTTCCTTCAGGGCAGCATCTTTCCTTCTGACCCGTGGTGGGTCTAGGAATGCCTTCCTGGAACAAAGGCTTGCACTCAGGGGCTTCAGGAGTCTGCAATGGTACTTTATTTTACTGTGGCGGAGCCAGTACCCAGGTTGCAAAACAAAGACGACTCTCCCTTAGCTACACTGCCTGGAATTGGGAAAGGGGTGACACAGGCACTGGCTTGGCTGCTGCTGGTGGTGTCTCATTGGGTCGTGTGCACCCTGAGACCACTGACTCCCTGCCAGCACAGTTGCAAGAATTGCCCAAGGACTGCAAACCTTTGTGCCACTGCCTTACAGATTTATTCCAGGGCTCAGGCTGCTTTTTGCCACCTTGTGATGGGGCTAGCAGGCTGGTCTAAATATTCACTCTGTGGGTGCAGGCAGAATTCTTCCCTGTGCTGTGTTCTCCTGTGATGGGGTGGGCCTGAGTTCCAGTGCAGAGTCCCACAATCAAGTCCTAAAATCACTTCGCTCTCCTCCCTGAGGCACACACAGATTATCTCTTGGCCTGGTGGCTGCACTGCAGGGGAATGGGGGAGGGGTGGTGTAGGCAGTGCAAGACTGTCTTTTCTGCCTTCTTCGGTGCCTCTTTCCTTGACACAATGTTAAAACCAAGTTCTGTGATTGCTCACCTAATTTTTGGTTCTTCTGAAGGTGCTTCCTTGCCTGGGTAGTTGTTGAATTTGATGTTCATGTGAAGGGGCAATCACTGGAGGTTTCTATTTGGCCATCTTGCTCTGACCCCTCTCTGATGAATAGTTTTTTAATTATCAGATAATTAATTAAATGCCTATCTCTGTGTCATGATTTGTTGGATAGTACTCCGAAGGCTGTATGGTTGGAATGAATTGGGTTTAGCAATTTTTCCCAACCTTCATGTTTATTTTTGTCATAAAGAAAACACATCTCTTACCCTTGAGTGGTAGTATTTTTAAGGGAGGCTGTGGAGTGCAGTGTGTTTCCTAGATGACAGATTGCAATCCTTCGGTTATACACAGATGTATTTAGGGATGCCCGAGTTTTCAGCAAGAATATTTTAATGTTGTATTTTTGTGTAAATGCTAATACAAAAATTTAACAAAAACATATTCTGCACCATCTGTATGGATATTTTATAATAAGAACTGCCTCCTAATTTTTTTTCTTCTCATTGTTATGAACTATTTTGATTGTTATAAGCTAATGAGCAGATAGCACTCCTACAAAGAAGTCATTAGTTTCCCTATCTATATGAGCAGACAAACAGAGCTTTAGTAACCTGGCCAGCGTCAAATAACTTGTATATGGCAGAGTTGAGATTTTTCATCTTTTTAGGACTCAGTTTCATCATCTATAAAATGGAAATAATATATATACTTCAAGTTTGGTCATGAATGTTAAATGAGAAAATTTATGTAAAGTGCTTAGCACAACAGCATATAGTCAATGCTTAATAAATGTTAGCTGTTGTGGTTGTAATTGTCATCGTTGTCATTACCACTGTGAAAAAGATTATTATTTGCAAGGAGTACTTTCTACCTTTTTTAGTATTTTTTTATTTATAGCCTGATTTAAGATCCAGTCTGATTTTTTAGGCCCAGGGTTTGTAGACTCAGATATATAGAAACTAGCTTAAATATGTCCATTTTACTATGTAAGTTGTATTTGTTCTTTTTTGAAAGATACTTGGTGACAGTTATATCCTAATTAATAACAGGATAGATAATATTAGTGGTTGTCATAATAACATATAGTGGTTGTTATAATAATATTTAATCTGTGTGACTGTAGAAGTCTTCAGTGGTAGTAAGAAGGTTTGGTATAGCACTTTGTGGTTATACCACAGGACCTATTTTCCCACAGGCTTTTGCTCTTCTCTCTGAGAGTGTTCAGTATAGTGGCTAAGTACACAGGCTCTGGAGCCAGATTTCCTGGGTTCAGATCCATTTTCTGCCACTTACTGGCTTTGTCATGAGGTTTGTTAAGAGGGTAACTAGTTAGCACATAGGAATTCAATAAATTTTAACTAATATTATTATTGTTATTTGTGGGAAGGAACAATGGAGGGGTTCAAATCTGGGAAGGATATCTTTTAAAAGCAATGGGAATGGACATACAAGTAGTTACTGAAACAAATTCTTGATTGACTAATATAATAATGACTGTTACAGCTCTGATTGTTAACCTGGGAATGTCATCACACACCTCACTTTTTCTTTTTTATGTTTAGGTTGGGTTTTTTGTGAAGAGAGGATGTTCCAAAGGCATGGTTGAAATTGAATTGTAAGTGTTAAAAGTGCTATATAACCCCCTTTTTCTGTATAATTTCTTGGTTTATGTTCATGTTATCCTGGTGATTCCAGAAAAGAGTATTAATATAGTATTATGGCATAAATACTGGAAATAATATTTAAAGAATAGCTTATCCAGACAGCTAAGTTTTTTTAAAATGCATTTTTTAAAACTTAAATTGTAAGAATTTTATTCTGGAAAAATTTTCAAGGAAATTTTAAGTTTATCAGAGATAATAGAATTATTACTATTAAATATTCATTAATAAGTAGGGATATTTTCCACAAATTTAAAGTATCTGTTGTTTTTTGCTGATTTTGAAAGTGATGCTTGTTTTAAAAAATGAGAACAGTTTGGAAGTGTATGAAGTTGAAAATAAAAGCCTTCTTGCCATAATTCTTCTAGGAATAACTACGGTTAATAGTTTGGTGAATCTCATGTATGACAGATACTTGGTACTTCTGTCACCATTTTTTATTTCCTCTCTTATGATACCAGTAATTCATCATGGTATTCTTTAACATTGAGCATGGATATTCTCAGCTGACTGCTCTTGGCAGCTATTTTTGATGGACCAGCGTTGGTATTTATGATAAAACCAATTGACCATCCTCAGTGTATATACTTTTAGTCTTTTATACATAAATATACACAGTTTAGATGATTTTTAGAGACTGTTGTTTTGGGAGTATTTGTGGAAAATTGTGGCATTTTTGAGGTGAAAAGCTCTTAAAGATTATCTGATTTTATAGGATATGAGGAAATAATCTTTCACTTAATAGGATATGAGGAAATGATCTTTCACTTAAAAATTATTGGAAAATTTTTTATTTATGTATAGATGAGAAATAGACACATGGAAGCAAAAAGAAAATAAATAAAAAATTATGCCCAATTATTAAAATGTAATGATAGAATTTTATCGAAGGATACAAAATCAAAATCTGAATAAATGGAGAAGCATAATATGTTCCTAGAAACATAAAGTTAATGTTTTTAACATGTCAGTCCTTTTCAAATTAATGAATATATTTAATACAATTCCAATGAGAGTCTTAACGGGTAAGTTTACAAGTTAATTCTAAAATTTATCTTAAAGAATAAATGTTCCAGAAAGCCCAAGGAGATTTTGAAAAAGCAGAATTGTAAGATTTTTACTTACCAGATGTTAAAGTATACTGTAAAGCTGTTGATGTAATTAGTATGGTATTGGTACAGAAGATGAGAGGAGCAGGATGGAGAAACTAGGAGCAGATCTAAATGTGAGAACTTCATTTATTGTAAAAGTGACAGTTTGATTAAGCATGGAGTATTGTAAGAGATAGGAAAACCCAAACTATTTTTGCTGTTCTCAAACTCAGCATTACATAGAACACTTGTGACATCAGGTGTGTGGGTTTTTTTCCCCCACACCTGTTCGGTTCTGACACTAATTGGCATTACTGCAGAGCCCACAGATTATGGGCTCAGTCCCACATGACTGTCCCCCACTTCAGATGCCATTTGCCAATCTCAGGTTATATCCTGTACTTCTGACCAACTAGCTATGAATTGGAGTTCCCAGGAGATCCCTTCCTTCAGATTAAGTATTTGGCTCACAAAACTCAAGGAAACACTTAGTTTACCCATTTATTATTAATATAAAGGGTACTACAGAGGATACAGATGAATAGTCAAATATAGAGCAAGGTCTGGAAGGGGCTAGAATGCAGGAGCATCTGTCCTTATGGAGTTGGGGTACCACTCTCTCGGCACATGGATGTTATCCCCAACCTGGGAGCTCTCTGAACCCTGTGTAGTTCAGGGATTTTTATGGAGGCTTCATTGCATTATAGGTATGATTGATGGGGATGAGAGCTGGGTAGGGCTGCAAGTTCCAAGCTTCTAATCATGGCTTTGTCTTTTTGGTTACCACCCTCCATCCAGGAGCCCACCAAGAGTTGCCTCATTAGAACAAGACATTCCTGTCACTCAGGAAATTCTAAGGGATTAGGAGTTCTATGCCAGGAACTGGCGGCAGAAACTAAATATGTAATTCTTATTACAGGTTCAATATCCCTTATCTGAAGTGCTTGGGACCAAAAGTGTTTTAGATCTTGGATTTTGGAATATTTGCATTATACTTACTGGTTCAGCTTCCCTTATCCCAAACTCTGAAATCTGAAACGCTCCAGTGAGCATTTCCTTTGAGCATCATCATGTTGGCATTCAAGGAGTTTTGGATTTTGCAATATTTCAGAGTTTTGATTTTTGTATTAGGGATAATCAACCTGTGTATTGCTATCACAAGCGTAAATTACTCCAATTGTGTTGAGACAATTGGCTGTTACTTTTATTAAAAAAGATAAATTTAGAGCTTTACCTAACACCATACACATAAATAAAATTTAAGACTGTTGAAGGCCAAGTGAAAAAATATGTAACTTTGGAAATAACAGAAAAAATACGGAATGTTTTTTAAATCTTGGGAATGAGATAGGCCTTTCTAAGCAGAACAAAAGTCTTAATAAACATAAAAAATAAGATAGGAAATTTAGGCAGCACACAAATCTAGCTAAAAGCAATGATACCCTGGTTAAAAATAAGTGACAGATAAAACATTTCAGCACAAAAAATATGTTCAACTCTTAAAATTACTAAAATTCTAATGTCTCATGCAAATCAGTAAAAATTATAAACAACCTAATAGAAAAACGAGCAAGGAAATTTAATACAAAAATAAAATAAATGGCCAAAAAAGTAGAAAATAGAAGCTTTACCTTACTAATTATCAAGGAAGTCAAGATAATGAGGATTTTTTTTCCTCTCACTTTAAAAAAAATTTAAAGGTAAAACCCAATAATATGAAAGTATAAGGAAGTGGTAGTCATGCATTGTTCATAGGAGTGTAATCAGTATATTCTCTTTGGCAATATCTAGCAACATTTAGAATACAGATACTCTTTTACCCATTTATTCTATTTTAACAAATATGTATTATACAGAATGTTTACTCATTAACACAAAATTAGCTTTCCCTAATTTTAATAGTGAAAAATTACAAACAACTGTCCAAATGTCCATCAGTTGAATGGCTAAACAAAACGTGTCATATCTGTACAATGACATTATTTAACAATAAAACGGAATGAAATACTGATATATGCCACGGTATGGGTGAACCTTGAAAACATTGTGTTCAGTGAAAGAAGCCAGACACAAAAGACCACATGTTATATGATTCTATTTATATGAAATGTCCAGAATAGGCAAATCCATAGACCCAAAGGATAGATTAGTGGGTACTGGAGTATGAGGGGAAGAGGGAATGTTGGGTGACTGCTTAATGGGTATGGTAGGGTTTTTTGGGGGGGATGATGAAAATATTCTGGAATTAGTTGTGATGGTTGCATAGCCTTGTGCATACAATAAAAACCATTGTTGAACTGTATGCCTGCAGTGGTTAAAATGGTAAACTATGTTATGTGTATTTTACCACAATTGAAAAAATTGAATTATACACTTTAAAATAATAGATCATATGATATGTGAATTATATCTCAGTTTTTAAAAAGCAATTGTCACAGATACTCTTGGGTTAGCCTTGGTATCATTGAATGATGGCTTCTCAGATGTTGAAAACTGAAACAAATATACTAAGCTGGGTATATTTCTTAAAGACAGAAGGAGTATTAGCATTCAGGTTTTAAAATTCCAGGACAGATGGCTATAGGTATTAAGCACTCCTGACTTTGTACTTTCAGTCACCAAGGCCTAATTGTTTTCTTAGTTATCTAAAGAGTTAAACCACTTGGTATGAAGTAGCTACCAGCTCTAATAATCTAATCAGTGGCCATTAACCAGAGCCCTTTTACCAAATCTGGCATAGGGGGTGGCTTCCTTTCCCCAAACTCCAAGTGATTACATTATAGTCACTTTTTCTGCCAGGGTCCACGTAGCCTTGAGAGTACCAAATGTAAAACAGCTCATCTCTAGTTGAAATTATAATTGCTATTACACAAATGGGTTAACTGGCCATGTACTCATTGAGTAGAATGGTGGCTAGAACAATCTCAAGCATGCAGTCATTTTTCAGATATTTATTGAGCACCTATATATTGGGGATATAGCACTCTGCCCTCATGGAATTTATAGTTAGGGATATGAGGAGAGCTGTCTAAATAAGTAAAATATATATTTTGTTAGGTAGTGATAAGTGCTATGTAGAAAAATAAAGCAGGAAAGGAGGATAGGAGTGCCAGAGTGGAGTTTTGTATTTTTTTAAATAGTGTGATCAGGAAAGTTCACTGAGAAGGTAGCATTTGAGCAAAGACCTGAAGAAGAGAAGGTAGTAAGCATGGACATATTTTGGGAAAGAACATTTCAGGTAGAGGGGTCTGCAAATGCCAAGGCCCTGAAGTGGTAACCAGGGTGACTGTATCACATTGAAGGAGGAAAATGGTATAATAAAAGGTAAAGTGTGAAAATACCAGCTCATAGAGCCTATAGCCATAGAACTATAGAGCCTATAGCCAGTGTAAGGACTTGGCAATTATTTTACATAAAATGGGAAGCCACCAGGTTTTCAGCGGAGGAATGACATTATCTAACTTAAATTTTAACCAGGCTATTTGGGTTGCTATATGGAAAATAGACTTTAAGAGAGCAAAGGCAGAAGCAAGAATATCGGTTAAGTGACTAATATAATAGATGTTAGTAGCTTAAGATTTTCTCATGAATTACATGTTGGATTTGGGAGAAGGGGAGAGGCATCAAGGAGTACTGCAAAATATGTGGCATGCTTAAGGGTAGAGTTTCCATTAACTGAGGTAGAGAAAGCTGCCACAGGACATTTGGAAAGTAATATCAGAAATTCATTTGGAGTAGATCACATTTCACTGAACTAAGATGCCTCCACTTGTAAGATGCAGCTTCCAATTAAACTAGCACAGATAGTTTGAAATGTGCATCCTAATTTTAGAAATGTTAAACATGGTAAAGTTTGAGATGCTTAGCAGACATTCAGGTAGAAATGTTGAATGGGCAGTTAGATATATAAACCTGTCATTCAGGGAAAAGTCTGGGCTAAAGATAATATATTTGGAACATTGTCAGTATTACGATGGATGAGATTACCAATGAAGAAGAGATACATGAAGGAGAGAAGAGGTCTAAGAACTAAACCCTGCTGCAGTGCAGCTTTTAGAGATGGAACATAGGAAAGGAAACCAGATTGGCTACTGAGTTAGAAGAATACAGAACCTGGAAACCATTGCTTTGAATGGCTTGAGGGAGGAGGGAGTTGTTCATCACCTGTGTTTGATACTGCTGTTGTTAGGTCAAGTAAATTGAGGACAAAGAATTCATAATTAAATTTTAGTTTATCATTGGCCTTGACAGGGTTTGGGAGAAGGAGTGCTTTTTAAAATTTGCATTGAGTGTTTGGAAAAGGCCTGTGAGATTATTTTTGAGCAGAGAAGTGAGTGATATAAAAAGAGCTAATAATCATAAGAAGATCTGGGAATATAGTAGTCTAATCAGACCACAAAAGTTGTAAAGTGGAATTAAGTTTTATTACTTCTGAGGAACAGAAGAATGGCAGTGTGGTTGGAGTAAAATGAGATATTTGCTGTAGGACTTTAGTTGGTTGGGGATATTCCCTTCTGTTCCTGATTTGGAATGCTTTTAATTATGAATAGCTGATGAACTTTATCAGCATCTATTGAGTTGATCCTGTCATTTTAGTTATTGAATTAATTTCCTGGTGTTTGCTCAATTTTGCATTCTTAGAATAAACACAATATTGTCATAATTTTTTTGATGCATTCCTAGATTTGGTTTTCTACTCTTTTTTTTAGGACTTTTACATCTGTATTTTGTGAAAGGTAGTTATGGTTTGAATGTTTGGATAAACTTACTGGCCTTTCTAAGTACTGATTTAATTTTTTCCCTAAGTACTGATTTCATAGGAATGGGATTATTTATATTTTCTATTTCTTCTTGGTTCATGTGGTTATTTATACCTTTTAAAAGATTTTCCCATTTTTCTTAGTTTTAAATTTTATTGACATGAATAATATTCTCTTATGAGTTTATTATATATGTCTGTTATCTTATGTATAATATATATTTATTTGTCATCTGTAGTTATATTTCCCTCATTCATTCATGTCCTTTTATTCTCTATACTTGAAAAAAACTGATCTGTCCATTTTGTTAGTCTTTTTTAATGAACTATTTTTGCATTGTTGTTTTGTCTTACATCACGGTTTTCTATTTCATTAATTTCTATTCTTTTCTTTGCTGATTCTTTTTTAAACTTTCTTTTAGTTTCTTTTGTTGTTTGTCTAATTTCTTGAAATGGATGTTTATTGTATTAATTTTCAGTCTTTTGTTTTCCCTAATGCAAATAGTAAAGATTAAAAATTACTCCCTTAGTATTGCTTTAGCTTCATCTCCCAGATTTTGGTATTTTCTTTTTCTTTTTTGAGACAGTCTTACTCTGTCACCCTGACTAGAGCGCAGTGGTGTCATCATAGCTCACTGCAACCTCAAACTCCTGGGCTCAAGCTTTTCTCCTGCCTCAGCCTCCAGAGTAGCTAGGACTACAGGCCTGTGCCACCATGCCCAGCTAATTTTTTCTATTTTTTGTAGAGACAGGGTCTCACTCTTGCTCAGGTTGGTCTCGAACTCCTGAGTTCAAGTGATCCTCCTGCCTTGACCTCCCAGAGTGCTAGGATTATGGGCGTGAGCCACCTCACCTGGCCATATTTTTTTATGTTCATATTTTATTTCAGTTCTGAATATTTTCTTTATGAGAAGTTATTTCTAATTCTAATTAGTGATTTTCTTGTACAATATTTTTAGTATTTATTTCTACCTTAATTGTAGAAATATAGAGATGTTTTTATGTTACCAATCCTTTGAAATTTGCTGAGGCTTACTTTTTATAGTGGGCTTTTGTAATTGTTCTTCATTTGGCTGAAAGAATGAGTATTCTCCTGTTGATACCTGCAGTGTTCTATATTTGTCCATTAGTTCAAGTTTATTAATGTTAACTCTTCTGTATTTTTGTTGATTTCAGTTGTCAGATTCCTTAATAACTGACAAAAGTGTATTACACTATCCCTCTATGTAGATTTGTTAGTTACCCTTGTCCTGTCAGTTTTTGCTTTATATATTGCCAGGGCATCATTAGTTACAGCTAAGATTCAAATTGTTAATCCTTCTGGTGAATTGAACTTCTTATTGTTGGTGTAGTAACTTCTATGTTTTGAGGTTTTTAACCTTAAAATCTACTTCATTTGCAATTAATGTAGTTAGCAGCTTTTTTAAAAGTATTTTCCTGGTTATCTTTTCTCATTCATTTATTTCCTTTTTTTTTAAATCTCATTTAAACTGGCATAGCTGGTATTATTTTTTTTCTGTAGTCTTTCAAATAAAGTGTATGGTCCACCTACAAATACTGTAATTATTTATATGTTTGAATTTACTTTTACCATCCTATTTCTCTGCTTTTTATTTTTCCCACTGTTTAGCATTTTCTTTCTTGCTTTTGTTGGATTTTTATTTGTTTCATTTTTCCTTCTCTATTGTCTTGGAAATTTGCATTCTCTTATTTTAGCGGTTACTAGAATTTTAAACAAAAATTCTTATTAGAGTCTAATTAATATCTTTATGTTCCTACTGAATAAAGACCTTAGAGTACTTTGTTCTGATAACTTCTCCAAACTTACATGCTTTTTAATTCTCTTATTTTTTAAACTCCCCAAGACATAATTATTGTTAATATAATTATATTAATTATACTTTCAGTGTTTGTTTAGAATTATCCCAGATATTTCTGTTTGTCTTGGTTTTCATTTCTTCTTGCATTTCTGATCTTCCCTCTGGGATCACTTTCTTTCTGCCAGAAGGACATTCTCTAACATTTCCTTTAATGAGGATCTTCTATTGGAATATTCAGTTTTTATCTGAAAATGATGATATTTTGCTCTAAATTTTGAAAGACGTATTTGCTAGATACAAAGTTCTGTATTGTGACAGGTCTTTTCTCAGCATTTTCAGAGTATAATGCTATTGTCTGTTAATGTGAATCTAATCTTAGTTTCCTTGACAGTAATTCTCTTTCTCTCAGGGTGCTTTTAAAATCATGTCTTGGTTGTTGTTTTATAGTTTCATATCATGTTTTTTATTTATTTCCCTTGGTATTTAATGAGCTTTTTAAATCTATGTTTTCTGAGTTTTGGAAAGTTCTTGTGTATTATCTCTTCAAATATTACCACTGCCCTTTCTCCCTCCTGTTCTTCTAGAATTCATTTAGACATATTAGGCTTTCTTACTCAGTTATCCATGTCTCTTTCATTTTTTCATCTTTATGATTCTACTTTCTGTTATTTGTGTTTGTCCTTAATGATTTGTTTTCTTAGGGGGTAGGGGGAGGTGTGTGTGTTCATACTAAACTGCTCCTTTCTCGTTGAACTTTATCTGTACTAAGTCTTTGAGGATAAGGTAAATTCCTGCAGAGGGAATTATAATTAACTTCTTTCAGAGATCATTGGATACTTTCAGTTCAAGATCACCAATATTAGTGATTCTCAGCTTGTGGTGATAGTGATGAAATATTTCTTAGTTTAACCTTACACTGAGTATATAGCCCTTGGGTGTGGTTTTCCATTAGACTCTCCACATTGGGTAGCTATGGGCTTTGTCTGTCTTTGTCCTCTACCAGGAGATCAGGAAAACGAATCCTCAAAG
The DNA here is from genome assembly GCF_020740605.2 of Lemur catta. Classification (NCBI taxonomy): domain Eukaryota; kingdom Metazoa; phylum Chordata; class Mammalia; order Primates; family Lemuridae; genus Lemur; species Lemur catta. The sequence goes on from NC_059137.1 coordinate 66,084,181, forward strand.
TCACCAGATTGGGCAATTGCCCTCAAGGTGAAAGCCAATTTCATTTTTCCATTCCAGGTTTCCACGTGCACTAGGATTTTGGCCAGAATTCCTTACTTTCATGATAACTCATGAATTCATTTATGAAGATATATTTTATCTATTATTTTTAGTTGTTGATAGCAGGACGATCAATAAGGATACTTTATTTATTAGTCATTCTGCTGAAAATGAAAATTTAAAACTACTTATTTTAAAGCCCTAAAAGCTTACTGTGTTTGAAGTATTCTGATTACAATATAATCTATATATACATCATTTACAGATTATCATTGTTGTTTAGTGATTGGATACCAATAATTTATCTTTCTACCACATGCTGCTGATTCCCAGTGAAGAAGATGGATGAATAGATGGCAGGTGTGGAGCAGTAGTACTTCTAAAAGCAAGAAATAAGTAAATACCCTTCTTTCAGATTCTGTATTGCTTAATATTCCTTTATAGCCAGCAATGTGATGTAATCCCCTCTGAGTTCAGAGTGGATGGAGTACATGGTGAGGAAGCTGTGGGCTACCTGTATAGGCTAGTTTTGATTTCTGGAAATGCTTGTACAAAAGTCAATTTTCATTTATACATTTTCTGTATAGGGAGAGTTTCAAGGTTAAACTGTCATATGCTTTAATATACCAACCCATTTTGAATGCAGTCAACGGTTGTGATTGTAGAATAGCATGATAATTAAAGGATAAGTAACTCCAGATATGCAATTCCTCTAGTAGCGCTTGGGAATTAGTCTTGGTATTTGTTCTAATTTTATTTTAACAGTTTAAATAATTTTGAATGTTGAGTAAGTAGTACCTGACATGTGGTCAGTTATGGTATTGTTACTAATGAAATGTCAAGGTTTCTTTATTGGGAAAAATAACATCATATCAAAATATAAAAAGGAATAAAAATTATAATCCTATCTGGCACCTTTGATGCAAGAGAATTTTGGAAATTTTATTTCTAAACTAATGTAAGTATTCTGAATATAAAGCTTTTAAAATTATTTTTTAATTAGGTTCAGGGCATCTGGAAATCTTGTAATCACCCGTGAGATTGATGTGGCAAAAAATCAGTCCTTTTGGTTCATCAACAAAAAATCTACAACCCAGAAAGTAGTGGAAGAGCAAGTTGCAGCCTTAAATATTCAAGTGGGCAATCTTTGCCAGTTTCTACCTCAGGTATGAGAGAAATAAATATAAAGATGGAACAATTTTATATATAGTGTTTCCTTTTTATACCTTATAAGAATGTAAATACTTTTCAAGGGATATTGTAATGGATATTATTTAAATCGAATGTAGCACTCCTGTATTTTGTTTTGTTTTTGTTTTGAAAGGGTCTCACTCTGTTGCCCAGGCTGGAGTGCGAAGGCATGATCATAGCTCACTACAACCTTGAACTCCTGGGCTCAAGTGATCCTCCTGCCTCAGCCTCCCAAGTAGCTGAGACTACAGGCGTGCACCACCATGCCTGGCTAATTTTTTTTTTTTTATTTTTATAGAGATGGGGTCTCACTATGTTGCCCAGGCTGGTCTTGAACTCCTAGCTTCAAGCGATCCTCCCGCCTTGGCCTCCCAAAGTGCTGGGATTACAGGCGTGAGCCACCACACTCGGCCGTGCATTGTTAATACTTACTAACAGTTCTTTGTAAAAGGTAGCATCTCATCACTTACAGTATGTTATTAATTTGTAGTAATTTAGAAAATTTTAATTAATAAAAGTCTAAATTATAGAGTATTTTGAAAGAAAAATAAAGTTGTATTATTTTTAAGTATAGAGAAGTTATGCTTCCATTGTAGACCCTTAAAATTTTGTTAATAAACAGTTTTTTAGTCAATGTATTTGCATAGGTATTTGATGTACTAAAATTCCTGTATCTATACGAGTGCCTTCTAAAATCTTAACATTTTAAATTTATTAGAAATAAAAAATCTTGATAATGCATGGTAAATGTTAAAGTCAAATACCTTTTAAATTTGGCTTTCAGTGCTGTCTAGTGACTCAATTATAGTTTCTTTTCTTCAGAAACACAATGGTGATTTGATTATGTCCAAATTAAATAAAAATTTTAAAGTTTTTTGTATTTATCAGCTAATGTTAGATTATCTACAGATGTTTGAAATTGCCTTTTTTAAAAAAAAAAAAAAACCTTATAATATTCCCATTGCTTTGTGATAGTGATCATTTCAATCCAGGGGACTACTTTTTCTTTTATTCCTAAACTGTTTTTATTATATGTATATAAACATTTCAACCTGGAAATATTGACATAGAAATTTTTTAAAGGTTATCAAAAATATGACAATTTCTACCCTAAGTTTGTCTTTATTATTTTAAAGAATAATGTATATGTATGTGTATATAGTATATAGTTTTTATGAAAATTTACATCTCAAAAGTTTTTTTAAAAAATAAGCTCTATCTTAACAAGTGTAACCATTGAGTGAAGTACATTTTGAAGATATTTATAACTGATAGTTGCTGATGTTAATTTTTGTACTCTAGGACAAAGTTGGAGAATTTGCTAAACTCAGCAAAATTGAACTCCTTGAAGCTACTGAGAAGTCAATTGGTCCTCCAGAAATGCACAGGTATCACTGTGAACTCAAAAACTTCAGGGAGAAAGAAAAGCAACTAGAGGTACTTATAAATAGACAACTCATTTTTTTCTTACTGATTTCTGTGTCTCAAAATGTGGCAGGGTGGGCAGTAGTTCTTATTCATTAAATATATTCATATTTGTGATTTTTTTTCACCCAGGATTGTACTGCTAATGTCAAAGTGACAAAAAGTGAGATTGGATTTGGTAATGTAAAGTTTGAAAAATTTGACTGTTTCAGCAAATACATTTAATTGAATTTTTAAGGAACCAATAACAGTATTATGAAATTTCTTTTTTCTTACAAAGTTACAGTATTATTCTTTCATTCATTCATTATCTATTAAACACCTGCTATGTGACAGGCACCGTGTAAGGTTTTGGGTAATGTAACAGTGGCATTTAATATAACATTTCTGTTGACCTAGTTCTTACATGTATTTTTTTCATTTGTATGAGGGTGGACTTTGTAAGAAAACTATGCATTTAGCTGTAGTGTTAAATTTGTTATTTTCATCTTTAATAAAACATATTAACAGAAAAATGTCCTTTTATAGCATATTATTTGTAAATGTATTTTTATTTCATGGGTCTTTTTCCATATCCCAGTAACCAAAATAAATACAGTAAATTTTCATAATAAGAAATCTTGTGAACAAATGCTTTCTTTTAATGTAACTGTCTATACTTGCAACATATATTTTATTGTAATTAAATGTTATTTTTATTATTATACTTATTCACAGTGAATGACCAAAAGAATTGTTCTGAGCTTTTTTTATTTTACTGAGACTGGGTCTCACTGTGTTGCCTGGGCTACTGTGCAGTGGTGTCATCATAGCTTACTGCAACCTCAGGCTCCTGGGCTCAAGCGATTCTCCTGCCTCAGCTTTATGAGTAGGTAGCTGGGACTACAGGGTTGCACCACCACACCCGGCTAATTTTTCTAATTTTTGTACAGATGGGGTCTCGCTCTTGCTCAGGCTGGTCTTAAATTCCTGGCCTCAAGCGATCCTCCCACCTCAGCCCGTGAGCCACCGCACCTGGCCAGTTCTGAGCTTTGTATAATTATTTTATCCTACTTCAGATACTCCTTTGGTCCTTTTATTTTTCCCTACATCCAACAATCTAATATTCCCGTCTGAAACACTCACCTATGCTACCTACCGTCCTCTGGGAAAAAAACCAAAAAACCAAGCATATATTCTACTAGGTTCTGAGTACATCTTTGTATTTGTTAATTTGAAATTTAAAGATTAAATTTTAGCTTTCTTTCATCTTGTTTCTAAGACCTTTAAGTCACAGGTGTTCATAACATACTAATCATGATAATATTACTTTTTATTTGCATATCACTTTTACAGCTTTTGTTGAGCTTTCACCTATATTAAGTGAATTGCTTCTACCCTTGAAGTGGATGGAGCAGGTATTTCTCTTATCTTTAGGCAAGAAGAGTCCAGGCTCAAAGATATGGCAGGGCTTCCTCACAGTCACATGACTAATAAATTGTAGACCCTAGACCAGAACTCGGGTATGAATGTTACTTTTACACAGTTCTTAACAATCCCTGTGGAATTTTTGTGAAATTTTGCTAGCATTGTTTATTTTTCATTATTAAAAGATTTAACCTGTTGTCTTTTTCAATTAAACTAATCATTCAACTAATATTTATTTTAGACCTCATGTAAAGAGAAAACTGAATATCTAGAGAAAATGGTTCAGAGAAATGAAAGATACAAACAAGATGTGGAGAGATTCTATGAACGTAAGCGACATTTAGATTTAATTGAGATGCTTGAAGCAAAAAGGCCATGGGTGGTAAGTCTTAATTATTAGAAGCAAAAATAGGTGATTCTTTAAGTAGCAGAGTAGTTATAAAAAAGGTACCAATTTCTGTGTATTCAAATTAGGTGCTTTTTCATTTTTTGCTTTATGTATTATAAAATTTGTGTCTCTTACTATTTTATTATATAGCTGTGTGCTAGTTATAATTATATAACAAATTATAATTGTCAGTGCTCTTAATTCTTTCAGATTTTGGTGCTCAATATGGTTCTTTGGTTGTTTTTTAAAATGTTAATGATCTACGAATGTTCACATATGTAAAAATTAAATCCTTGAGTATCCTCAGATCACTGAGAATTTACTTGGAATATTCAGCTACAGATGAATCTTAGCTGTAGTCTTCTACTCATATATTTCATAATTTTCCTGAGTTTACTGTATTGTAATCTGTGTGATGTACATTTTATTTAAGACCACAGTTTGTGTTAAAGTTTCAATTCCCACAATGCATTACTTTATAATAGGTGGAACAAAATAGGTAAGAAAGTTTTGTAGTGTTCCAAAGTTAGAATGGAAATAATTGTTACTAGATTTGAAAAAATATGTGGCTATATTTGTGGGATTCTAACTCTATGCTATTTCATGATTTTATTATTCTTAAACTTTTTACTTTCTTCAGCTCTTTTTGATTGCATTTTTCCTATGTCCGTTATTACTACTTCATCCACTTTGTCTTTTGAAATCTTTTGGTTTTCCATTTTTTCCCTAAGATTGATTTCAATCTTTTTTCACTTTTTTAAAATTTATTCTTACATTTATTTGTTTCTTCTTTTTTTTCTTTTCTTCATCCCATTCACTCATGAGTTGTCTTAGTGTTCCACTTACTTTTGTTTAGCAGATATTTATTAATTCCTGTGACATGACAAGGATCATTTTCACCTTGCTAGCTACATGTTTTTTGTTTTCTTTTTGACCCATTTTCCATTTGTTCTGTATTTTTTTTTGTTTTTGCCTTTTATAACTGATTTGCTTCTTTATACATCCTTGTATCCCTCTTTATTGAGATATTAAAGGCAAATCTCATTTTAATAGCCATTAGAATAAGTTTCAGAAACAAAAGGATAGAAGTCAGAGTCCAGCCTAGTGATAGAAATCAAAGCTCAATAAATATCAGGACTCTTATTAAATCATTATATTGGTATTTATTATTTTTGAAGTTATCTCAGAGGGCAAATTTTATATTAATATGCCTGCCAAAGGGATATCAAAACAATCTTTTCTTAGATTTGGTTTCTACCTGTATCTTGATTTTGATATATATGTTAATTTAAACTGGTAGTTCATTAACTTCTATTTCTTGAATTATTTGCAAGGAATATGAAAATGTTCGTCAGGAATATGAAGAAGTAAAACTAGCTCGTGACCGCGTGAAGGATGAGGTCAGAAAACTTAAAGAAGGGCAGATTCCTATGACTTGTCGAATTGAGGAAATTGAAAGGCAACGTCACGATTTGGAGGCCCGAATCAAAGAGAAGGTACTTTGTGGGTTCAATTTTGGATTGTTTGAATTTTACTTTAGCAAATATAAAAAGTATTTTGCAAGTTTTCCAAGAATTTTCTAGATATTACTTGTAGCTTTCATTCCTTAAGTTTTTTAACCAGGAATTCTACCACAAGGCTTTCAGAGTCTTATTAATGTTAGAGGATCAACACTTTGTAGAAATTCTAAGATATAAAGAAAGAAAAATGAAATTGTGATTGTTGTAATTACAAGAGGATTCATGGTAGTATTTAGAAACAATGAGTTGCTTTTGTGAATTTTGTAATTACACACCCTTTTGAAGGAGGGTGATATAGAAAATATGTTTCATAGAATAGTCCCTGTATTTTAAAAGTGTAACTTAAAATTTTTTATGGTCATGGCTTTTAACTTTTAAGAGGGTTTTGGGGTCAGAGATCATTTTGAAAATGGTTTAAATTCATGCTTCCAGAATAACGCAAAATAAGCAAATCTAAGATTTTGCATAAATGCCCTGACGTTCAGGCATTGACCCTTACTTAAGAACCTCTGGCATAAATTGGTCCCTTAGCTCAGAGAAGTAGAGTGCTTTGTAATTAGACCAGTGGGATTAAAGCTCTATGAAGGTTAATTTTGTGAATTCAGAAAACCATTTTCAGTGTGTTTGTACTATATACCCCTGATGTTGGCCATTGTGCTCGAAGATGGGTGTCAGTGTTCATAAAGGGAAGATTTCAACCTGTAACTGCTATTAGAAAAAAATAGAGTCAAACATGATTTCCACTATTGAAAAATCATTTTGTAGATAGTCTATTACAAATTTTGCAGTATTGTTTTCTTTGTAGTCATTTTCCCTTTATTTTTAAAATTATATATAAATGTGAACATGCTACTCCAGATTCTTCATTACTGATTGAAGATTGCCAATTTGATAAAGGACCATTCAATATACAAGTTTGATTAATAATAAGTTTTAACTTTTGTTTGTGAAAAAGCAGTTATGTGGAGCTTTTTCCATTTAAAGCTATGATTGTGCTTTCTCTTTTTGGGGGCAGCCTGTAAGAAAAATAATTTCTTGAGCTAGATGGTACCAAACATTTATTTATTATGCATGTTGAGCAATGCTTGCTGAGTGAGAGGGCCATATCTAAGAATATAAAGTCTACAACAGAGAAAAAGAATCAGTGGTTTAGAATTTGCTACTATCATGTCAGAAAAGCTCCACTATGTCTTAATTCTAATATGGATTAAAGTGATTTAAAATTATTATGCTGAAGTCCAGAAGATTAAACAGTTTTTAAGAACAGATAAGGATTTTAGGACTTGATTGGATCTGATTTTAAAGAGAATTACTATTGATTATTTTAAATTTTAGAGAAAGAAAGGATTACAGATTTTATTCTAGGTAAATCTCCCCATTTTATAGTTTAGGATACTGAATCCCAGAGGTAAGTGACTTCCTCAAAGATGTGAACTAATAGTTGGCCATCATTGTTATGTTAATGGAGTCAGTTGTAGTTAGGTTGTGGGTTTGTAATTGCTTTTTTTGGTTCCTGAATTTTCTGTGTTACTGTGGAATTACTTTTATAGTGGAAAATGTACATAATAAATTCCAAATCTCTTAATTAAGGAAACATATTTAAAAACCCATTGTTTTGCTTGTCTGTTCCTAACAGAAGCCCAGCTATTAAGACATTGTCAAACATCCAAGACCCTAATTTGTTTATTTGAAAATCTACATAGCCTAATATATTTTAGAATTTTTTTCCTAAAGAAGTGATCTAGGATTCTGGAAGTGGCACATTATATCAGTCTGTTTTTTTTTTTTTTTTTTTTTTAAGTATTAGCTGTGCAACAGGGACAGAATGGTTACTTTGGTTTAGTATGCATGTATTCTTGTTGCTGTGCCTTCTGTTCCAGAAGAAAACTTTTTCCAACACTTGTAATTTTTGTTTCCCAAACATTCCAGGGAGGTGATAAAATGTTATGAACAGGGCATAGGGTTTAGATTCACAGGTCTGTATTTTAAATCCTCACTCTGCCATTTACTAAATGCTGACCCTTGAGCAAGATATTTAGTCTCACTGAGCTTTACTCTTATTAGTCAAGTGAAGACAGTAATACTAATCTTTATCTTACATGATTAACATGTATGAGGGGTGTCCGGAAAGTATCCAGTCATGTGATAAGAAAAAATAGAGACAACGATGGCCGGATACTTTCCAGACAGCCGTCGTATGATTTAAGCGTAAATCAGTATTACTAGTGTCAACAAATTAGTTTTCCTCTACAGGAAGAAACTACTTTTTTCTTAGCATTGGGAATCTACTACAATTTCAGTGATAATGCTAGCAGGACTCATAGCTAAGATTTATTACAGGGAAAGGATGCAAAACAGTCAATAAAGGGAAAATGCACATAGGGCAAAGTCATGGGGAAACCATGCTCAAGCTTTCAAGGGTCCTCTCCTAGTGAAGTCTCTCAAAACCTGCTTAATTCCTCCATCAAATTGTGACACCTTGTGAAGGTGATGTCTACTGGGGAAGCCCATTAGAGACTCAGCACTCATTTAAATAAACGGAACCCAAGAAGGAAAGCAAGAGTTTAGCCTCACCCACATTGTTTGTACAAACAGGCACAGTAAACCATTCTTATCAGTTAGGAAATGGTACAAATACTCCCTAAATCCACCCAGACAACAGCCAAGGGCCAAACTTCCAAAAAAGTGTTTCTAAGAGTAGTTGTCTTAGGACTACAGTGTTAATTCTTTTCCGTACAGCCCTATTCTTCACTGTTTGGATTACATATTTTATGTGTTAGTGATGTGTAATATATGTTGATATGTAGTTTACATGTTTTATTTGTTAATGGAAGATATCAAGGAGGTAACATACTTGCTATGATAGGAGAACTCTATATTTGAAATAAGACCTGATTTTGGATGTTACCATTTTTTAGCTATGTACATAGGTTACTTGGCTTCTTTGAGCCTTATTTTCTTCATGTGTAGAAAAGCAGTAATATCTGTCCTGACTATCCTATAGGACGGTTTTTAGGATCAGGTAAAATAACACAGGAAAATAAATGTGAAGAAATAAAGCATACACATGCACTTATTTTTTAATATCAATAGGAATAATCTTTTGTAGATTAACAAATAACTGTTGGTATTTTTAGTGATAATTACGAATTTTGTTGAAACAAATTGCGAAAAATTGTTGTGGGTTAACTCACATAACACGATTGGAATAGACAGGGCCATATAATTGGCTTGCATGAGTTTTTAACTAACTTTTTCCCCCTTGTTTAATTTTACAGGCAGCAGATATTAAGGAGACATCTCAAAAATGCAAACAAAAGCAAGATGTTATAGAAAGAAAAGATAAACATGTAAGATTTCTTACTGAAATTTTTATTATGTTAGTTTGCCCTAACTTTTGTTTTCAGGTTTGGATTATGTGACAAATTCTTATTTAGGAATTGTCTAAGATCCTCCTCATTGTCTATTTCTTAATCTGTGAGTGAAACTAAGATTTGGAAGGTAGTAGTTGCACAGAGGACAATTAGGAAAAATTCCTCAAAACTACTCATTTATTCATTATGATCTTTGAGCTCGGAGGCTCAAGGTTTTTTAATAGGATAATGATGGACTTAGTTATCTTAATAGCAGAAATTAAATTCTGAGGTATATATTCTGGTTTTGGTTTTGGTTTTTTTAAACACCAAATAGAGCTTTCATTTCAAGAAATCAATGATGACATTTATGTAGAAAATGCATGTGTACCTTTATACATGATTGGAACTAATGAGATGAAGCATACTTACACTACAGAACTTTTCGTTTTGATTACATTTTATTGTTAAATTTTAATGTGTTTTGATGTAACTTGGTTTATAGCACTAATTTCTAGAAATAAAGACAGTTAAATTGTAAAACTTCAGCTTATTGCAGGCAATTTTTTGCTAAGGAAAATCCTATTTATTTAAATTGTAGTTCATACTTAACCTAGCAAAGTTTAAAACTTAAGGGAGAGGGACTTTTCTTCCAAAAAGATGAACTTCAGAAAACATCTGTGTGATGAAATACTGTCAAAGAGATTTCATGATGGAACATGTCTTTGTGTCTGTTTCCTTTGCTGTTTCCTCAGGTTTATCTTGTACCCCTGAATTGAATTTTGACATTCAGAAGTCATATTTATTAATTTCTAAGAACATTTAATATTTATTATCTAATTATTATTAATTCATAGTATCTTGTTTTTGATGTATGTAATGTCTTCACAAATCTTTCTGAGAATACAAACAAAATTTTTTGAAGTTTTCTTCTTTTCTATTATCTTTTTTTCTTGATATTTGTTTTTGGTTTTCTTATTTTGGTTTCTTGCTTTCTTCCTGGAGTCTTTCCTTATTTGTCTGGGGATCTTTGGTTGGTTGTTTATGATTAAGAGTAGGGCATGAAAAGGCTAATTAAAAATCCATTTTCTTGTTTGTCCTTTCATATTTGCTAGGGTCTGTCACTCTCATAATTCTTTTCAAATAATCTTTTTTATTTAAAAAAAATCAACCTTATTTTTTAATTGTCTAATAATTTCTGCTTTACCTTTCTTTTTAAATTTCTAAGTATTACCGGGGTAAAAATGCTTTTGGTTACATGGATCACTTTTGTAATCCTTGAGTCAGGGTTAAAAGTGTGCCCATCACCCAGATAGTGTTTATCTTACCTGTTAGGTAGGTTTTTGCCCATCCCCTCCCCACCCCTGCCCCCTGCTTCATTTCCATTGAGTTTTACTTCCCTCTGTGCACCTTCTAAAACTAGTATATTGCTATGAAATCCTTATAAACCAGGAGAAGAGCAATCTCAAGCATTAACTTCTTTTGTTTTATTAGATTGAGGAACTTCAGCAGGCTTTAACAGTAAAGCAAAACGAAGAACATGACCGACAGAGGAGAATAAGTAATACCCGCAAAATGATAGAGGATTTGCAAAATGAGCTAAAGACAGCAGAAAACTGTGAGAATCTTCAGCCCCAGATTGATGCCATTACAAATGATCTGAGACGAGTTCAAGACGAAAAGGCATTATGTGAAGGCGAGATAATTGATAAACGAAGAGAGAGGGAGACTCTAGAGAAGGAGAAAAAGAGTAAGTTTTCTTGAAGTTAGGCTAAAATTTTTATCAAATAGAGATATATCTATGTTGATGGGCTTTCTTCTTTCCCTGATAATCATTTAATTAAAATGTTTAAGTCTCCTTGTCTAGGAAGCTTAGCTCATGCCTTAGTTACCTCAACTTCATGCCTTAATTACCTATGTCTTTCGTGTACTATGATTTGCCACTGGCTGACCATTGCCTTATGTCACATTATGGCAGCTGATTTAATTCTCTAAAAGTGCTTAGCTTTATTTTCTTTACAGAGTCACTCACTGTTACTCAGATCAAATTTAAGCTGTTTATTCTAGCCTTCATAACCTTCTATTAGCCTAGTTCCTTGAAACCTGTCCAGTTTCATATTTGGTTTTCTTTCTGGTAGACTGTGCGAATAGATCTGTAGCATTATTAAGATAGAGGAGATCCTATAATTTATCTGCTCAGTGTATATGATTAAGATTAGTAAAAAAAAAGAACCCTTTTTTATGTTTATCAAAGAGCTAGATGTGTATGGCTGGGAAAAAAAGAACTAGAGGAGAACGGTGGTGCAACCCTTTTCCCCCTCCAGATTCACTCAAAAGTAAACACTTAACTCTTTCAGCAGTTTTTTCTAATAGTCCTTCCATATATATTTATTATATTCTTATTTTACTATTGCTTGATAATCAATTTTAGACATTACATTTTTATATTTAGTTACTCTATATGTTGATTTTACCTCATAACACACTCAGTCCTCAAATGGGATTATTATATTAATGATAATGATTTTTATTATAATTAATATACTTTTTTTGGGCATTTAACATTGCCAGTATCGCTTGAATGCACTCTTTGTAAGCTAAATTACTGGTACTCCTTTCTGTCCTTGCTGTTTACTTTCCTCCCTTCTCACATTCTAAATTCTTTCATCTGTACTCTGGTTTTGATATTTTGAAAGCTGAAAACATTTGCATTTATTGAGAACTGTAATCAAGTTTTATGTGCTCTATCTATGGGTTAATTCTAGAAGTTTAGAAATACTAAGTATTGTTAATTGCAACAGTTAAACTTGTTTGTAGTCAAGCCAAGTAGTACATTAAGATTAAATTTCCTATCATTGATAGCTTTTTTTTAAAAGGTTTCAGTTTAACTTTTTTTTTTTAAAAAACACCATTTCTTTTATATAATAATTTCTCTAAATTGAAGAGAAGAAACAAAGGTATCTTATCAGGCATTCTCTTGAGTTCTGTAGCCTTTTACTCCTTCTGTCTGAACTGGTTATTCTCAAGGCCTCTTGCATGGTTGTGATCTGGGATTTCTCTCATTTTTTTTCTGCATTATAAACCTATTCCTGAGTTCCTTGCCTTCCTTTTTCTTAATTATGCCCTTATTTTGTTAGAGTATGTCTTCAGATAACGTCCTAAGAAAAGATATCCGGGAATTAGATATCTAATGAGAGATATCAGGTCTTTGTACCTCTGAATACTACGCCCTTTTCTCAATTTTGTTGTATATATAATTCTGGGTTGAAAATATTTTTTCTTTAAAAATTTTGAAGGCCTATTGCCATTGTCTTCTGATAGGAAATCAGTGTTTTTCTCTTTTTTGTAGGTGACCTGTTGTTTATTTTTGATAGTTTCAAGTTCATGTTTTATCCCAAGTGTTTGGAAATTTTAGAATGATTTGTCCAGGTCAGGTCTTTTCCACTATGAGGAGTACTTGCTGAGTGGTATTTATAACCTTTAGATCTAGGATATTCTTTTATATTAATAATAAATTATTTCACTAATTAAAGTTTTCAGAGAAATAATACTTTGTTTTCCAATTTTAGATGTGGATGATCATATTGTACGTTTTGACAATCTGATGAATCAAAAGGAAGATAAGCTGAGACAGAGATACCGTGACACATATGATGCTGTTTTATGGCTGAGAAATAACAGAGACAAATTTAAGCGAAGAGTCTGTGAGCCCATAATGCTCACGGTAAAAAATTTTGTTCCTCTTGGTAGCATCTGTTAGTTTTATTATTATAATCATTGTAGATTTTTGTTTTAAGAATTTTTAGTCCTATTAACACCTGGGTTTTCCATTATCAGACTTGTGGCATCTGGCATACTGCAGAATCCCTACGTGAGCTTTTTAAAGGGCCCTTGATCAGTGAGGGTAATAACTGTCATAAAACCTGTGAACTTTTTTCTAGAAAGAGGTATGGGAAACTAGCAGCTTATTGACAAAGGATCATGTAGAAAATTAGCTTGGTTAGCTGGTTCCTTCTGGCACTTGCTATTCTTAGGTTATAGCAGGCATTAGATTAAAACCTGCTGAAGAGATAGAAAACCGCTGTAAACAAATATGTTAATAAGGATCACATGACAAGATAGGCAAGAAAATCGCTTGCTACAAAAAAGGGCGTTCTGAGGATTTTAAAAATGAAGCCAGTAGTAGTTCATTGACATCATAAAGTATTTGATAGCTCTTATTGTTGATTGTGGGTCATCAAGAGTAGGTGAAGCTATATTTAGTAAATCATTTAATGAAATGTAGCCAAGGATTTACTAGGATGATTGCCATTTAAGCTAGTTAAAATAAGCTTGGCCATGTAAAGAGATGAAAATTGAAAAACCACATCTTTAATAATGATATATTAGGTATAGATATATAACATAAACTTAAAACTTACTCCAAAAACGACTTAAGGATTATTTTTGCTAGATAATTTTTTTCTTTTAGAAAAGAACTCACTATAGAACCCCTTGCAAGATTCATGAAAGTTTTATTTTCTCTAACTCGTGATTGTTATACTTTATTAAAAGTCATTTTATATAGTTTTTCATCTTTTATTATATATCATATTAGCAAAATTAATATGCATAATATATTCTCTTCTTGTTTGGGTATGTATTATTAGAAAGATGAGAATTTCCATTTTGGATGAAGACATTGTTTCGATTAATCTGATAAGGATTAAAAGAAAATATAAGCAAAAATATCGTGACCCTTAATAGAAGGTATAATGCAAGTATAATTGTTAACAGATTTTTATTAAAATGCCAGTCTCAAAATGATACTTAAGTACTTTATTAGATTTGTCATCTTATCATTTGATTTTCTAATAGTAGCCTGTCACTAAGTCAGATTACGTAGCCTGTCACTAAGTCAGATTACTAGCTGGTATGTATTTCCACTTTATTAATACATTTGAATCTTTGAGATAAAGAAGTATACTGTGCTTTTTTACTTTTCCTAAAATAGCCTTTCACCTTTCTTACCACCTCCCTCCATCCATATCCCCCACATGCTTACCTCACCCTTCAGGGTCTAGTTGAAATGCTGCCACCTTCATAGACAAGGTGGCGATATGCAGACTTCAAAATTTTAGTCATATATCTTGTCAATTAGAAATCTATTTCCATGATTTATTTCTAACAATTGCGATCTAGAATTGGAGAATTGTGCAAAGATTTATTTACAGATAACACTCACAGAAGTGTTTATAATGGCAGAATGATAGGGCAACAGAAGAAAATTTACAAAGATACTGATTGGTTAAGTAAATTGTTCTCTGTCTTTGTAGTGGAATATTATGCAGCCATAAAAATGTTGCTGTAGATCTCTTTTAACTAATACATAAGGACATTTATGACATCTTAATCATAAAGCAGGTTACAGAATAGGATGTGTAGAAAAATTTCATTTAAAAAAGTATGAAACAGAAGGCTTGCCATCAACTACCAGATTTTCTTGGAGTCCTATGTCTCCTATGGCTGTCTAACTGTGTCTCACGACTTTGACAGTGAAGTTGTCACTGTGAAGTTCTTTGAAGAACTTTGGCAAATATTTTCTTCATCGATCTCATGAGGAGAGGGAGCATCCTAAGAAACCGGAAGCTGAAGAACCAACAGAGTGGCTAAATCTTCCTTCAGGTTATCAGGAAACTTCCAGACTATAAATGCCATAGAGTGTGCTTACAACTTGGAAAAAAACCATGTGAATCAGTCACTACACAAACCGACCAGTGCCCAAATTGACACCTACTTGAGTAACTTCTTTGAGACTTACTACCTGAATGAGCAGATGAAATCTATCAAAGAATTAAGTGGCCATATAACCAATTTACACAAGATGGGGGCCTTGGAATCTGATATAGCAGAATATTTCTGATTCATACACCCTGGGAGAATGTGATAATGAGAGCTAAATCCTAGACTGGCTTATTTCTAGCTACATTAAAAAAAAAAAAAAGGTGACCAGGCACAGTGGCTTGCACCTATAATCCCAGCTACTCAGGAGGATTGCTTGAGGCCAAGAGTTCGAGACCAGCCTGGGCAACATAGTAAGACCTTGTCTCTAAAATATGAAAAAAAAAAATTAGTTGGACATTGTAGCATGCACCTGTAGACCTCACTACTCGAGAGGCTGAGGCAGGGAGATTGCTTGAGCCCAGGAGTTCAAGGCTGCAGTGAGCTATGATCACAACACTGCACTCCAGCCTAGGTGAGAGAGTGAGACCCCCATTTCTAAAAAAATAAAATTTTTTAAAAGGTGACTTTCTGTGATCATACTGGGGTCATTTTTACCCTTTCTGTAAGTTGTAGTAAACCCCCCACTTTAATTTTTTATCATTTTTTCCAATACAGTAATATGGTACCAAAAAAATTGTGAAACAGTAGACACTAAATATTTATAGTATAGGGTAATGGTGTTTTTTGTGGTTTAATTTTCTTTATTTGCTTACGTATCTGTTTTCTCACTTTTCTACACTGATTGATATCCTATAGTTTAAAGTAGAGAGTAGTGAAATAGTGTTGGCCAACATTTATGTGACAAGCACTTTACTGTTTTTTTATTGTATTATCTCTTTTAATCTACATTCAGTCCTAATCTACATTTAGTCCTATACTGTTTTACTATATCCATCTTACAGATACAACTAAAGCTTTCTGAGATTTAAGTAGTGCTTGAGCAAGATCATACATAGGATTTGAAAGAACAGCTGTCTGACCCCAGAGCTCTAGCTCTTAACTAGTATGCTTCATAATATAGTACATAAATATCTCTCTTCTCATTATTTTTTCAAGAAAGCTGATTTCCACCTGCTGGAAGTAATTGATCTCTCATCCAGAATCCCACAGATAGCACTTTTTATATACCTCTGTTAATGGGAGCTTTAATCATGCTCTGCTTTTCAACATACTTTTTAATCTGTAATCAATAATAGATTGTACTCTCCTTGAAACAGTTTTTTTTCTAACCTAATTTAATATCTTTCGTAGCATTGAACCTCACATGCAGAAGTGCCTGATTAGTTAATAGTTTTAAAATAAGTCAGTAAGTTTTTATACTCTGGTGGTACAAACCTGAAGTTTCTCTTGAAGGCACTAACAGTTATAATTAAGTTATAGCAAGTTTTTTTTTCCCTTATTAGTTTTATCAAGTTTTATTCAGTTCTTTGTGTTTTTTCTACCTATCAGTTACTTCCATTTATAGTATGGAATTCTCTTAAAATTAAGAAGAAAAATATTAAAAGTTTTGGGGAAGATGAGAGATGTTTATATTAAGTCACAATCTAAGACTGTTTGAAATGAGTTTACCAGAAAGGTACTTGATATTTCTTAGATAGCATCAAAATCAATATGCATCAGATATTATTCACATCTTGTCTTTTGTTTAACTATGTACTGTGTTGGTTGTTTCTGTGTAATAAAATAGATTAGATTTTTTAAAATGACCCTTTGATACCAAATTGTTTTTTTTTTGTCTCACCTTTTCTCAAGGATTAAACTTTAATTTTAAAATCTAAGTTAAATATAAATGTATTTTAATAATTAGTTTGGGTTTCACGAAAAAGCTTATTTTTTCTTTTTGTTCAGATCAATATGAAAGATAATAAAAATGCCAAATACATTGAAAATCACATTCCATCAAATGACTTGAGAGCCTTTGTTTTTGAAAGTCAAGAAGATATGGAGGTTTTCCTCAAAGAGGCAAGTACTAACCAACATAACACTTTGATTCACTTGGGCCATGTGTGTTAGTGCTTAAATTTTTAACTTCACTAGAGCAAAAGGTGATAACTAATTTTACTACCAGTTAACTCTTGTACAAAATCACTCAGTTTTGTTCATCTCTTTCCTATCTATGCCATTTAAGGCAATGAATTTGTTTTATAAAGGGAAAACAGCCGATAATATTCTGTCTGCACCATATTTTGAAATTATTTGAAATTAATATGAAGAATAATTGTCATGTTTTAAGAGAAAGAAACAATGATGGACCTTTGGTCTTGAACATCCTTTTTTGGAAATGTATTGGAATGAACTTAGTTTTTCTTTGAAAGAGAAATCAATATGTTTTTGCTTATTAATATATTAATAAAGAAAACTTCTTTAAAAAGAATAAGAATCCTGTATCTGGCTATAGAAAAACACCACTGACCAAGAATTCAAGCCACTGAAAGACAGCATGGTTAAGTAGTTAAGGACATATACTCTAGCTAGGTTGGAAGGATTTGAATTCTGGCTTCTTACTTGGGCAAGTTGCCAAAATGTTTTTTGCCTCAGTTTCTTCATCTGTAAAATGGGAGGTGATGGTGGTAATATTATCTATTTCAAAAGATGGTTGTGAGTATTTAAGTCAGTTAATAAAATGTAAAAGTATAACAACAATGCTTATGAGCTATTATAATGTTATATACCTATGTAATATACATTATATATTGTTATATATGATATATTGTTAGCTGTGTTATTGTCTGTAAGATTTCTTTTTCTTTTTGCATATGTCTTCTATTTCTTTAAAAGACTCATAAAGATTAGGTCTAGAATTTGTTTTGTCTTGTTTAAACCTTTGCTGATTGGTCTAAGGACCCTGAATCAGATCAAGTGATCCTCTGTTTCTCTGCTACACAGTGCTTAGAAAGAATCCTTACTTTCTTTTGGTTTTATCATATTGCCCTACTCCTGGTTTGGGAGATGGCAGAGAATGTCAACATAAAGATGACTGGATAGAAGGGTTGTATGAATAAAATTATAAAATGAACTCCAAAAAGTTAGACATTTGTATATGTTTAAGCCTAACCAGTGGGTTGTTGATCTAATGT
This sequence comes from Lemur catta, assembly GCF_020740605.2. Lineage (NCBI taxonomy): Eukaryota > Metazoa > Chordata > Mammalia > Primates > Lemuridae > Lemur > Lemur catta. The sequence continues at coordinate 66,102,344 of NC_059137.1, forward strand.
TAGAGCTTACTGAAGAAGTCAGTTGCTTGGGTTACATGTCTTTGAAACATGGTACACTGTGAAGTACAGGCAATATGATTTCTGTTTTGCACATGGCCAGCTTAGCCCATACAGAATATCTTGCCTTGTGTCAACCCATTCTACCTTTGTGCTGAGGGTTTGAACCATATTGATACAGAAAAAGTAGACCCCCAGAGCTGGATTCTGGCCTGAAGGCCAAGTGGGTTGTACAGGAAAGAATTCAAGAACAAGTTGACAGAGTAAGGCAAAAGCAAGTTTACTAAGGTAAGAAAAGAAAGAAAGAAAAAAAAAGGTGGCTGCCTCATAGAGCAGCTGCTCTCTCTCAGAGTAATAGTATCCCTTTGTGAATTTTTAGGGTTTTATTTTATACCTTCTATTTAATTTTATATTAAGCAGAGGGAGGATTATTCATAAGATTTCTAGGAAAGGGATGGGAAGTTCCCAGAACTGAGAGTCCCTCCCCTTTCTAAACCGTAGAGGGTAGCTTTGGGGGAATTGTCATGGCGTTTGTAAACTGTCGTGACACTGGTGGGAGTTTCTTTTAGTATGCTAATACATTATAAGCAGGGTATAATGAGCAGTAAGGGCAACCTGAGGGGTTTTTTGTGGCCTTCTTAGTTTTAACTGGTTTTGGCTGGTTTCTCTGCCATCTCCTGATTTATCAGAGACTTTGGTGCAGGGCTTATGACTCTGTTGAGCAAGGCCTGCCCGTTCCCTGTTTCAATATATTTATAATATGACACAGATTCTTGATAATTTGATCTTTATTCTTTTTTCTTATGCTGTAACAATTAACTTTACATAACTGCTTGTCAGATAGTACGAGAACTTCTGTGACTTTGTGTGTATTTTAAATTGTGAAATTTTATTCTATATAACCTTCCCCTGTAATTGTATCTACTAGAGTGCCGTTTCTCGTCCTTTAGTAACTTACAAACCATCTTCACAATTTTTGCCTTTTCTATATACTACATACAATGTATAGCCATCACAATTGTTGCCATATCTGAGTACTACCTATAGTATTTAATATTTTTCTTTCAATCACCTCACTTCTTGTTACTCAAAAAAATCTTCTAGAAGGAAACATAATATCATTACCAAACTAGAGAACCAATAATTTACATAACAGTAAGGCAGTAAACACAATGTTAGTAAATTCTAGATCTGTATTGTTTCCTAAAAGCATGTAACATGTTAAAAAAGAGATAACAAGGAGTTAAGGACATGTTGACACCATACTGTAGCTTTCTCCCTGGTATAATCAGAAATATTGAAAGGGAATTGAAAGGGAAATTGCTTTCTTACTGTGCAATGCAATTTTATTTAATGTAACCAGTACAATAATAGATTTTAATAACTTAATGTACCCCATATACTAATGTCAGTGATACATTGGCTGATGGCTAATATTATTTCATTTATACCTCCAGTTCTCTATTGGTTTTTTTCTTGATAACTTCTTATTTTGATATAATTTAAAACTAACAGAAAAGTCGCTAGAATAGTACATGGAACTTCTTTATTCCCATAAAGCCCATAAATCAGATTCACTGATTATTTACATTTATCCTCATTTACTTTATTATTCCTCCATTGCAAAGTACAATAAATTGTGCTATACCACAACGTACGCATTCCTAAAAAATCACTGTTATGCAAAATTGTATAATTAAAAACACACAGGAGTTATGGGGGAGGAAAAGGTTAGAGTACAACACTCAAAATTTTCATCAATAACATATGAAAAAAGGTGAACCTATTGAAAACGATGACACAGTTTCTTACATGGTGAATTGTTAACTAATACCCAAATACATGATGCTTTATTTTGAAAAAAGACCTGAAGTTGGCTTACAGAAGCGGGTATTGTATGTGTTCAGCTTGTGAGTTATTGTGTAGTGGTTAAAGCAGTTATAAACCAGTTATCTGAAATTATTAATAGATGGAAAGTTGTAACAACAAATGTGGCTCATAATGCATGGTAAACTTAAGTAACTAGCTGGTAAATGTTTGAAGGGGTATATGTGTGTCGGTGTGTGCGCATGCACATAAATTATGTGTATTCTTAGGAAGCTTGGTTCAGTTGGATGCAGTTTTCTGCGTTCACCTAGGGAAAAATCTTTTGTTTCTTTGTGGGTGAAATTGCAGTAAGCAAATATGAAATTCACATAATGCTCAAATTGTTTCCTAATGTGTCAATCGCTTGGAGCAAATTTGTTAAGTGTTATAACAAAACAGTTTTTCTCTTTGTAATTATTTATGTGGAGATATTAATATTTTGAGACTGCAAATACCCTGTTCCTCATGAAAGCCTACCTAGTAGTTTTAAGAATCATAAATGATTCTAACTCAGTCATTTCTTCTATATTTGTTTTCTGCCTATGAGAAAGTTTTTTCTTCTCTTCCGTTTGTTGAATTTTATCAATATAGACTCACAGAATTTTATGTGTTATAAATTTTAATGCTGAAATAATCCCAGATTTGGTTAGTGAGACCCTCTTCAAATTGACTCCTATGTCTTTTTAATATGTTGCCATCATATTTTGTGCAATTCTTAATTTTGACCAAAGTAAGATGTTACAGGTTCATCTTTAACATACCCTGCTTGGGCCTTACAATCAGCTCTTTTCTTATAGATCCCTAATTTCTTTTAGAAACCAAGGTCTGGATACCAGATGTGTTCATCGCTACTGGTGTCTCAGTGCTTCCAGGTCCTCTCATGCAAACCCTTACATCTATGTGTATTTCTGTATTTATCTAGAAAGCTAGAGAATGTAAGTGCAACATGAGTTCACACTGCTACTTCCAATTGCAATCTAACACTATAGGATACCTTCTAGTCTTTCTCCTTTATATATTTATAATTTCCTTCTATATTAGTGAAGAGCATAGCTCTCCATATCGTCAATATATTTACTCATTTGTTTAACCTAGAATACTCTGAGGGTAGTTTCAGAATTGTTAATCCATGCCATCATGAAATTTCTCCATTCTACCATTCCACCATGCCTCCATTAATATCTGTCAACATTGTTTTGTTTTTTTCAGGGTGTAAGTCTTACACATCTTTTGTTAAAAATGTGTATATTAGAGACTAGGTTTTGCTATGTAACTCAGACTGGTGTCAAAGTCCTGGCATCAAGCAATCCTGCCTTGGCCTCCCAAAGTGCTGGGATTATAGGTGTGAGCCACTGCACCTGGCCTAAATGTATATTTTAATGTGTATTTTATGGTTCTTTGACACTATTTAAAAATATTTCTAATTGTACCTTGCTTCTTCATAGACACACAGTTGATTTTTGTATATTGACTTTGTATCCCTCTGACACTGTCAGTTCTCTTACTGAGTTCTAGGACGGATGTACCTTGGAGATATAATGCATTTGGTTCCAGACCACCACAATAAAGCAAATATCGCAATAAAGTGAATCACACAATTTTTTGTTTCCCAGTGCATATAGAAGTTATGTTTACACCATACTGTAGCCTATTAAGAGGGCAGTAGCATTGTGTCTTTAAAAACAATGTACATACCTTAATATTAAAATACTTTATTGCTAAAAAAATGCTTACAATCATCTGAGCCTTCAGTGAGTTGTAATCTTTTTGCTGGTGGAGAGTCTTGCCTTGATGAGCTGCTAACTGATCAGGGTGGTGGTTACTGAAGGTTGGGGTAGCTGTAGCAACTTCTTAAAATAAGACAATGAAGTTTGTTGCATTGATCAGTTCTTCCTATCACAATAGATTTCTCTGTAGCATGCGATGCTGTTTGATAACATTTTACCCACAGTAGAATGTCTTAAAATGTTGGAGTCATGGCCAGACTTACTGGGTCACACTTGTAATCCTAGCACTTTGAGAGGCTGAGGCAGGCGGATCGCTTGAGGCCAGGAGTTTGAATCCTAGCTGGGCAACATACTGAGACCCTCTCTGTACAAAAAATAGAAAAATTAGCATGGCACACACCTGTAGTCCCAGTTACTCTGGAGGCTGAAGTAGGAGGATCACTTGAGACCAGGAGTTTGAGGTTCCAGTGGGCTATGATGACACTACTGCACTCTAGATGGGGCAACAGAGCAAGACCCTATCTCTAAAAAAAAAAAATAGAGTCAGTCTTCTCAAACCCTGCTGCTATGTTATCAACTAAGTTTATGTAATATTCTAAATCCTTTGTGGTCATTTCAAGTGTTCACAGCATCTTCACCAGGAGTAGATTCCATCTCAAGAAACTACTCTGTGCTCATTCATAGGAAGTAACTCTTCATCTGTTCAAGTTTTATCATGAGATTCCAGCAATTCAGTCACATCTTCAGGCTCCACTTCTAGTTCATTTGCTATTTCTACTGTATCTGCAGTGACTTACTCCACTGAAGTCTTGAACTCCTGAAAGTCTTCCATGAGGATTGGAATCAACTTCTTCCAAACTCCTGTTAATGTTGTTATCTTGACCTCCTCCCTTGAATCACAAATGTTCTTAATCATCTAGAATGGTTAATCTTTTCCAATTTACTTTGCCCAGATCCATCAAGGGAATCATTATCTATGGTAGCAATAGCCTTATGAAATGTATTTATTAAACAATAACACTTGAAAGTCAGAATTACTCCTTGATCCATTCTTGATCTGAAGAATGAATGTTGTGTTAGCAGGCATGAAAACAACTTTAATCTTCTTGTACATCTCCATGGAGCTCTTGGGTGACCAGGTACATTGTCAATGAGCAGCAATGTTTTGAAAGGAATCTTTTTCCTGAGCAGTAGGTCTCAACAGTGTGCTTTAAATATTCAGTAAACTATGCTGTAAACAGATGTGCAAACATCCAGGCTTTGTTTCATTTCTAGAGCACAGGCAGAGTAGATTTAGCATAATTTTTGAGAGCCCTAGGATTTTTGGAATGGTAAATGTGTATTGGCTTCAACTTACAATCACCAGCTGCATTAGCCGCTAACAAGAGAGTCAGCCTGCCCTTTGAAGCCAAGCATTTGACTTCTCTCCAGCTATGAAAGTTCTAGATGGCATCTTCTTCCAATACAAGGCTATTTTGTCTACATTGACAATCTGTTGTTTGGTATAACCGCCTTCATCAATGATCCTAGCTAGATCTTCTGGATAACTTGCTGAAGCTTCTGCATCAGCACTTGCTGCTTCACCTTGCACTTATATGTTGCAGAGATGGATTCTTTCTTTAAACCTCATGAACCAGCCTCTCTAGCTTCAAATTTTTCTTCTACAGCTTCTTTCCCTCTCTCAGCCTTCAAAGAATTAAAGAAAGTTAGGGCTTGCTCTAGATTAGGCTTTGGCCCTAAGGGAATACTGTGGCTGGTTTGATCTTCTTTCCAGACTACTCTTGTCTCCAGACCACTAAAACTTTCCTTATTAGCAATAAGGCTATTTTACTTTCTTCTTTGTATCTTCACTGGAGTAGCACTTTTAATTTCCTTCAAGAACTTTTCCTTTGCATTCACAACTTGGCTAACTGGTGCAAGAAGCCTAGCTTTCTGCCTGTCTTGGCTTTCGACATTCCTTCCTCACTAAGCTTAATCATTTTCAGCTTTTGATTCAAAGTAAGAGGCTTGCAGCTCTTCCTTCCACTTGAACATGTAAAAGACATTGTAGGGTTAATTGGCCTAATTTTAATATTGTAGTGTCTCAGAGAATAAGGAGGCCTGAGGAGAAGGAAAGAGACAAGGGAACTTATGGTTGGTAGAGCAGTCAGAATATCATTTATTGATTAAGTTCACCTCTTATATGGTTGTGGTTTCTGGCACTGCAAAATTACAGTAGTAACATCAAAGATCACTGATCAAAGAGCACCTTAACAGATAAAATAATAATGAAAAAGTTTGAAATACTGGGAAAATTACCAAAATGTGACACAGAAACGTGAAGGGAGCATATGCTGTTGGAAAAATGACACCAATAGACTTGTTCAACACAGGGTTCTTAGAAACCTTCAGTTTGTTAAAAAAAAAAAAAAAATCTGCAAAGCTTAATAAAGCAAAGTGCAATAAAATGAGGTATGCTTATAGTTGCTTTGTAGATTCCATAGGATTTTCTATGTAGAAAGTCCTGTCTTTTGCAAATAGATGGTTTTACTTCTTTCTTTCCAATCTTTTATCTCTTTATTGTGCTTCATTACATTGGCTCATACTTCCAGGACAGTATGGAAAAGAAGTGATAACAATCAGACATCCTTGCTTGTTTCTAGCCTTGGGAGGAAAGCACTCAAATTTCAACATTAAGTATGTTATTTGTGGTAGCTTTTTTATAGGTGCCCTTTATCAGGTTAAGGAAGTTCCCCTCTGTTCCTAGTTTGATGAAAATTTTTATCATGAATAGCTCTTGAATTTTGTCAGATATTTTTCTGCATCTACTGAGATGATGATATGGCTTTTGTACTTTATTCTGTTAATATGATAAATCAGATTAGTTGATTTTTGACTGTTAGTTACATCAATCTGACATTCCTGAGCTAAACTCTGCTTGATCATGTATCCTGTTCATATGTTGCTGGATTCTGTTTACTAATATTTTTAAAGGATTTTTGTATGTGTATTTTATGAGGGGTATTTTTTTATAGTATTTTGTGTAGCGTTTTGTCAGGTTTTGGTATTAGTATTATGATGGTATCATAAAAAGACTTGGAAAGCATTCTGTCTTACGATTTTCTGAAGAGTTTTGGTATTATTGCTTCCTTAACTGTTTTATCAAATTTATCAATGAAACATCTGGGTTTGGAGTTTTAATCATTGAGATTTTTATATAGCAAATTCTATTTTTCTGATAGGTGTAAAAGCTATCTATTCTAGTTTTTCCATTCCTCTTGTTTCACATTTGGCACATTGTGTTTCTAAGGAATTTTTCCAGTTCATTTAAGTTGTTTATGTTTTTGGCGTGAAGTTTTCATAATATTTTATTTTTAACGTTTCTAGGATCTTTTCACCACTAAGCCCATCAAGGAATTTTGCATTTCAGATACTGCATATTTTAGCTCTAGAATTTCCGTGTAATTCTCTTTCATTATTTCTTTTTGTCTGTTGAAGTTCTCTTCCTTCATTATGACCATAGTTTTCTTGAATATAGATATAAAATGTATATTTATCATATATATATAAAATAGGCGCTTCAAAGTTATCTGCTAATTCTAATATCTGGGTCCTTGTGGGGTCATTTACTCTTTACTGCTTTTTCTCTTGTTTGTGATGACATTTTATTCTTCTCATGCATAGTAGTTTTTTATTGTATACTGGAATTGTGGATGATACATTGTAGAGACTAGATTCAGTTATTTTATTCTAAAGAGACTAGTAGGCAGTTAACTTAGCTGGTCTCAAACTCCAAACTCTGTCTCCCAAGCAGTGGACAGCAGCTAAAATCTCCATTCAGCCTTCTGCTTATTGCTTTCCTCCAGCCCTCTGAAGTTTTTCTATGCATTCATAGTTCAGTGGGCAGCCAGGAATTAAGATAAGAGTTTAAATGCAGCTTTTGAAGCTTCTCACTTTGCAGCACCCTTCTTCCAAGAACTTACCCTCTCACTTTACAACCATTCTAGTCACCCCAAGCTCCATCCTATGATTCCTCCAGCTAGAAAAACTGCAGTTTTCTACCTGAATTTCATCCCCACTCCTCATGCTCCAGATTGGGGAATGCCCTCAAGCCACAAGCCACACAAATGGAAATCTCTCCTGGTGCTAGCTAGTCTTATCTTTTAAATGTCAGTCCCCCTCCAACTTCTATTTGCTTTTTGTCTATCTCCAGTGCCTTAAAGTAATTGTTTTTTAAATTTTGACCTGAGTTTATAACCTTTAGCACGATACCAGATAATCTGCTAGTAATGGAAGCATAACTGTCCCCCTTCTGTGTTATTTTGAAGGAAATTTCAGACATTTTGTTTCATCTGAATATGTTAATATTTCAGTATGTGTCTTTTTAAAAAATGGACTCTTTTTGTAAAAACACATAAATAACGGTATCATTTTCACAGTAAAATTTTCTAACATCAGATATCCAATGTTTAAATTTCTGACCCATCCCATGAATGCCAGTAGAAATGCGATAACTTTAAAAATCATTTCAGTTGACAATATATAATTAAAATATTTTCTTTTCCCTGTATTTAGGTTCGTGACAATAAAAAATTAAGAGTAAATGCAGTTATTGCTCCCAAGAGTTCATATGCTGACATAGCACCTTCAAGATCTCTGAATGAACTGAAGTAAGTCTGGAAAATACTACTAGGACTAATTTGAGTATTGAGTAATTAAATATATGTTAATTATCTCTTTGTCACATAAATGTGTTTGTTATAGGCTTTATTATTTCCTTTTAGTATCTCTGCTTAAGTGTAAAATAAAAATTTAGGCCCAGGAGCAGACCATGATATAGTTAGTATATGATGAAGGTAATGTTTCAAGTCAGTAGAACAATATTGGACTATTTAATAAAAGATATTAAAATGATGATTTATTGGGAAAGTGAAAAAATAAATCATCACTTGATAATGCAAAAATAATTTCACATTATTTTTGCAAAAAAACGTAAAAGTTGCAGTCATAAAGCAATTAAAAGTAAGTATCTTAACTCTATAAGTATATCTATAAGATATAAGTAGACATTCTCTAGATATAAAAACAATAAAAGCTTCAATTTTTTCTGGCAAGTAAATAGTAATATTTAGTGATTTTAAAATGTAAAAAAAAAAAAGACTTTTCCTGTATCATTGTTGAAATAATTTATGTTTCACTTATTGTTTATTGGCAACTTATCTACTCTCAGATTTTTTGAAAGATGTTTTAAGAAAATCTAATCACCACTTTTCCTTTCAGACAATATGGATTTTTCTCTTATTTGAGAGAATTATTTGATGCACCTGATCCTGTAATGAGTTACCTTTGCTGTCAGTATCATATTCATGAAGTTCCTGTAGGAACTGAAAGGACCAGAGAAAGAATTGAACGGGTAAGAAATTATTGAATTATTACCCAAAACATAGTTTTGTTGCTAAAAGCAAGAAAAAAGTGTCAGAAATTTGAGTAAGTGTACCATTCTGTTGTTTTTAACCATGCAGAAATTATCTTTGTATTTACTATTTTTCATATGACATAAAGCAGTGACTATTAATACTTTGACAGGAATGTTGTGGAGTTAAAATAAATAAATGCTTTATACCTTTAGGGTAACTGAACAAAGTTAAAACCTAGAAAGAGACACCAGATACACTTACCTGATTCTTCCTTGCTTGATAAACCTGTGTTAAAACATTATATTAATAGTTTAGTCATTTAAATTCTTGTGTTCAAGACTATCTTTCAGACAAATTACGCTTTAGAATGGTAAGCTGAGATATAGAATTTTTTTGGGAAAGCTTTCCCCTCTTAAAGCTTCTACTTAAGATTTTCTCGTATATGAATGATCACCCCTCATAGGAACTCATTTGAATGTTCAGCTAGTATGTAGAGCCACAGAAACTCTTAGTTCCTACATTCTGCTAATGCTGTTTGGAATTTTCTTCTTACAAATGATATCCATTACTCCAAACCATGTGTGCTTTTATCACAGGCAGAAGCAGAGAAGAAATCTCTCTTGGAACAGATTTTTCCGGAACACCAAGTTGCTGTGTTAATACTGTTTATAAGCATCTGGGAACCAATTACAGACCTAAATGCTACTTATAATATTTAGTTTAATAGAAAGTATGTTTTAAATTCTTAACCAGTGTACAAATATTTCTAAGATAATTCATTTGGGGGCTCTCTATACTTCATTAACAGAAAAGAGAAATGAAGGCTTATTACCAACTCATTTTGCGAAAACATGTTACTTATAGTAAGTTGCCTGTGTCTTTGATTAGAAATGACTTCCTCTTATGGTAATCATTTGGGGAAACCAAAAATAGAACTCTCAGTGTAGGTGTACCTTTCTTGTGCCTTAATTCACTGAACTTTAGAAAAGGGGACAAGACCATATGTATGGACCAAACCAATTTTTGTCATAACTTCAGGGATAGGTAGCGCTATCTCTGAAAGTAAGGGGAGTAGGAATTTTTATTAATGCAGAAGACACAGCAGAAAGTTTGATAAGGGCTTTTATAGCTTCACTTTGGGACAGAAAGGAGCAGTTACTTAATTTGGAAAATTCTTTTACTTTTTGACCTGTGTTTCAAGTTGAATTGTTTTTATGCACTTTTACTTTTAACATTCTGTTTAAGTCACCTAGCAAGTTGTAACACTGCTATTTGTACTAGAGAAATAGATTTGGAATTCATATAATTTACATTAAAAGTGAAATTAATTCTTTCCTTCTCTTTTATTTCTTTTTCAGGTATTTTTCATTAATCTTAATCTCCGTTTTATTTAAATGACTTTTAAAATTCTTGAACACATTAAATGTTTCTTATACCTTATTGTCACAATGCCCGACTCAGTGTTACATTGTATATAAATACTTTAAATTATGATGATATACTTTTCAGATATGTGTATATAGGTAAAGCCAAGTTAGGAAGTATTTCAAGCACCTGGTAAAGCCCCTGGCATTATCTTGGCCATCTTTTAGAAGATACAAACATTTTGAGGAAATTTACTGCCTTTATTACATCCTCAATCCTGTTTATTTCGTGTCTGGATAATGGCAATAATGGCTAGATTTCTTTTTTAGAATAAAAAGATATTCTTTAGTGTGTGTTTTGCTTTATTATCAAATCTTAAAATTTTAGGTTCCCTAACAGTGATTGTACCCTATTCATGGAGTTGTTCTCTCATTAATTTCTAAGACTCTCCCCTTTGGTTAAATTGTCTGCTGACCATCTTAGCTGTCCTTTTTACTGGAAGTGTCCTTCCTTCACTATCTCTGTCAGTTCAAATTCAGTTTAAAACTCATTTTTATGAGTTAGATAGTCTAGTTGGATAGACTAACCTCATCTAGTCTATCCCTTTATTCCAAATTATTCAGGATTTAGGATGCCTATTTATACTCTGCTGACTAAATGTTTTTAAACATGTCTTAGACTATAAACTTCTGGAGGGAAATAAGCCACAAGCTTAGTGGTTATGAACCTTTAAAGATTGGGGAAAAACTTCATTATAACAGCCTATTCTTTGTAAATATACAGAAAATATATCTAATAATAATATGGTATTTAGAATGTATTTTAGTTTATGAAACCTATGTTTTGAGAGAAAAGATCTCAAAAAGCAAAAATACAAAACAATATTTTGAAATCTATGAACAATGATTCATTTGAGTATTCTCCCAAATATACAGGAACTCAGTATAAGACTATTTATCTTTAAACAGTATAACTGAGTGGAGGGGAAAGCAACCAACTTAACCTGAGATAGTGCAGTTCAATTTTGGGGATACCTGGTTCTTGGTATCTCTTCTTTAGATATAACAAAGCTCCAGAAATATACTTACTTGGGAGAGGTTGTATAGTGAAATATAACTGACTTTGCTAGTTGTTCTAGTTTTCTTCTAATTCTCTCTTCCTTGATGGTGTTTTACAAAATATTGACCTGAAATGTATCAGCCACCTTTTTTGAGATGTTTTTGGATAGGTGAAAAAAATGATAATGTATCTAGTATATTTTGATCTTCCAAGTTTCACTTGGTCTGTATTTTTAATTCTTTAGTCCTTTAAAACATGTATGTAGTATTAGATGTGTGTTAATACTTGTTTTACATTTGTAGGTAATACAAGAAACCCGATTAAAACAAATTTATACAGCAGAAGAAAAGTATGTGGTGAAAACGTCTTTTTATTCAAACAAAGTTATTTCTAGTAACACATCTCTAAAAGTAGCCCAGTTTCTCACAGTCACTGTGGATCTAGAGCAAAGAAGACACTTAGAAGAACAGCTAAAGGTTAGTTAATTAGATTTGAATGTTAGAACATTAACTGGATTTCTAATACTTTAACTAGAACTGTTTTTAAAATATGTTAACAATTTTGACTATTTCATAGGAAATTAACAGAAAATTGCAAGCAGTGGAATCAGGGTTGATTGCCTTACGTGAGACAAGCAGACATCTAGAATATAAAGACAATGAACTTAGACAAAAGAAGAAGGAACTTCTTGAAAGAAAAACCAAGAAAAGACAACTGGAACAAAAAATTAGTTCTAAACTAGGAAGGTATGTTTTAGCCTATTTGTGGGGCTGAGGGTGGAGGAGCATAAAGTGCTGTGTGAGAGATTATTAATTATACCTTGTAGCAACAACACAGTTCCCACAAGCATGCTTTGTAGTAATTTTTCTCTAAAGCTTTGCTCTTACTACCCAAAACACAATTTTAGTCCACAGGGCAAAGGGAGATGAATCCTAAGTGTTGTGTGAGTTTTTCTGTTCCCTGATCAGCTGTTCCAGTCTCTGGAGCCCTTTACATGCTTAAAAATTAATGCAGACCCTGAAGAAGTTTTGCTAATATGAATTATATCTATTAATATTTACCATACCATAAATTAAAACTGAGAATGTTTAAAATATTTATCAATTCATTTAAAAAGTAACAAACCCATCATATGTTAACATAAAAATTTACTAAAAATAGTCACATATGGTGGTCTTTGCCTGCAGTCCCAGCTACTGGGAGGCTGAAGCAGGAGGATCACTGGAACCAAGAAGTTCAAGGCTGTAGTAGGCTATGATTGTGTCTGTGAATAGTCACTGCACTCCAGCCTGGGCAACATAGTGGGACCCCATCTCTTAAAAATTGATTAAAAATAACTAGTTTGCAAACAAAATAAATTTAATGTGAAGAGCAGCATTGTTTTACATTTTTGCACATTTCTTTAGTTGAAGTTAGCAGATTTTTCCTATCTACTTCTGTATTCAGTCTCTTGTGAGATGTTCTGGTTGAACATGAAGACAATCTGGCTTCATGTTGATATGTAGTTGGCGGCCAAGGTGGGAGGGTAGCTTGAGCTCAGGAGTTCGAGACCAGCCTGAGCAAGAGCGAGACCCTGTCTCCACAAAAAATAGAAAAATTAGCTGGGTGTGGTGGTGTGCACCTGTAGTCCCAGCTACTCAGGAGGCTGAGGCAAGAGGATTACTTGAGCCCAGGAGTTTGAGGTTGCAGTGAGCTGTGATGACGCCACTGTTCTGTGGCCAGGGCGACAGAACAAGATTGTTTCAAAAAAAAAAAAAAGATAAGTAGTTGGAAAAGAGAAGAGTATTTTAATAGACATTTTAGATAATTGTGGATATTCTTCTTTAATACTATATCAAAATTTGCCAATGTGTAAAAAGTTCACTTGGAATATGGAATCTGAAATCCTGTCAGTGAACTTGTGTACCCTATTACGTTAAAATCTGTTGTACTTCAGATAGTCTTTTACTCATGATTTTGTTACATCATGCATTGGTCATTTGGAAAATATTTGTTCACCAAGTTGCATAGATCTTTCAAATATTGACACATTTTATTACATAATATGAAAATATTCAGGAAAAAATGGATGGTTACATCTGTACATGTACAGATTTTTTTTCTTATAATTATTCCTTAAAGAATACTGTATAACAACTATTTACATAGTATTTACATTGTATTAGGGTTTTTTTTTTTTTTTTGGCGACAGAGTCTCATTCTGTTGTCCAGGTAGAGTGCCGTGGCATCAGCCTAGCTCACAACAACCTCAAACTCCTAGGCTTAAGCAATCCTTCTGCCTCAGCCTCCTCAGTAGCTGGGACTACAGGTATGTACCACCATGCCCAGCTAATTTTTTCTGTATATTTTTAGTTGTCCAGCTAATTTCTTTCTATTTTTTTAGTAGAGACGGAGTCTCACTCTTGCTTAGGCTGTTCTCGAACTCCTGACTGACCTCGAGCGATCCTCCCTCCTCGGCCTCCCAGAGTGCTAGGATTACAGGTCTGAGCCACTGCGCCCAGCCCTGTATTAGGTATTATAAATAATCTAGAAGTGATTGAAAGTACACAGGTGGATGTGCATAGGTTATGTGGAAATACTACACCATTTTATATAAGGGACTTGAGCATCCATGGATTTTGGTATCCCTGGGGGTCCTGGAACCAATTTCCCATGGATACCAAAGGGTGACTATACTGTGTACTCCCTATATCATCCCATAAAATATTAAAAAGGCATATACTCAGGATATTGAGATTTAATATTTAATTTTTACTGCTTCAGGGACATTCTTAAGTGAATTTGGCATTTTTAAAAATTTCAGTGCATAGCAGTGAAAAATCTAATGACTAGTACACTTCGGTGCTACTACCTTGATTCATTCTAAAGCATTAGCATTTTTTACTCACCATTGCTTTTATACCACCAGTGCAAATGTCCTTATGGTGAGGAAGGCAAATGATATCTTATTATTAGCATGAAAATTGTTTTTACCTCATAGACCCCCTGAAATGGTTTCGGGTATCCCCAGAGGTCTGCAGACCATATTTCAAGAACTACTACCCAAAGGCCAGGTGTAGTAGCTCAGACCTATTATACCAGCACTGTGAGAGGCCAAGGCAGGATTGCTTGGGGCCAGGAGTTTGAGACCAACCTGAGCAACATGTCTACAAAAAATAAAATAGTAAAAAACTAACCATGTATGGTGGCGTGTGCCTATAATCCCAGCTACTCAGGAAGCTGAGGCAGGAGAATCACTTCAGCCCAGGAGTTTGAGGTTACAGGGAGTTATGACCATGCTACTGCACTCCAGCCTAAGTGACAGAGCAAGTCCCTCTCTCCGGAAAAAAAAAAAAAAAAAAAAGGTGAAGAAGGGGAAAGAACCACTGCCCTAGATGAATAGCCAAAAGAATATGTCCATTGAGTTCAGAATGGCAGGAGAGGGGAGGAAAAGGTATAGGAAGAAAATTATCAAACTAGGCTGTTTTCTCACCAGTTCTGAGAGATGATAATAGGGAGGTAAGAGGTTATGCTGCTTTTCACAGAACAGATTGAGCTCCTGAAGGTTTATCTCACTCAATTGCAGTCTCCCTTCTTGCAGTTAGGATTATGTTTGCCTGGCCTTAATGGTCACATATTCCACAAAATTTTATACAAAATGTGAATATTATCAAAAGTCCTTTCTAAAAGAAAAACTAGCTTCCTGTCGGTATGCGGGCAACCATTCTCAGAACTGATTATAACTTTGTTTTGAATTTAGATATTTTGTAGAAACTGGAATATATAAGATGGGATAAAAGCTTTAAGACGTCAAGTCTAGGGGAAAAGAACATGGTTTCCAGTTTCAAGATTTTTTCCATATCCTACCAGTGACACAGCCCAGACCTTTTTGTTGTTATTGCTCTTTTAACTCTTACCTGTAGAATAAAGATACAGAGATTAGTAACATGATCAATCTTTAGTAATAAATAATAGCTCATTGCCTTGAATAAAAGTTTACGTTGACCTATATAGTATGTATTCCTAAACACCTTCATAAATGGAGTCGTATTTGAAATGCATTAGAAAAATTTGTTCATTTTTGTTAATCTTTTTTTAACGCAAACAATTGCCTGTCAACTTTTATTTTACAAATCAATAATGTACCTTGGGTGCTTAAAGCAAGGTCTATTTAATGTAGTTTCCTAGAATTTTTTCCAACTTTACACCTTTTTTTTAACTAGAGCCCTTTGCTTCATTGCTGTCTTCAATCATCTACAAAACACTTAAACTTTACTGTGCAACTGCTGCATTGGACCTATTATCTAAAACTAAACCTTCTCTTCTTAAAATAATATTGATTTTTGCGGTGAAATGACTTTTCATACTCATTACCATCCCACTATCTCATACCTGCCTTCATTCGCTTTGGACTACTGCAGTGGTGACTTGGTTAGTGGTTTCTCCCTGACTCGTCCTCTCTCCAATCAGTTCATCCAGAAGACTTGCAAAACTTACCTTCTTTGCATGTTCCTACCCCATTCGAGAGTATTCGTTGTGGCTTCCTACCATTACTACACGAAATTTAATTAAACACTACTCTCCTTTAGACTAGCTTTTATGATTATATAAAATCTTGTTTCACTCTACCCATTCCAACTTAACCTCTCTACCTTCCCCAACATACTCTTCCATGAACCATTCAGGCCACTGTCTACATCTACTGACCTTGTTCATGCTTGTTTATTATTGCTTCTGTCCTTTGTTCTTCCTCCCTGGAGGCAATGTGGTATAGTGGAAAGAACATGGACTTTGATGTCAGACATATCTTATCACTTAATATCTATGATCTTAGGTAACTTACTGAACTTCTCTGAGCTTTCACCATCTTTGAAATAGCATGGTATTAACTTTTAGGATTGTTGTGTTGTCTTTTCATTTTGTTTTTTTACCTATTAATCAACTCTCCTCACTTAAGTTCCTGAAAGGAAGGGACTGTTTTTTATAAGCAATATTAATAACAACAGTAATAACATATTAATTGATCAGTTGTTGGCCAGGTACTATACTAATTGTGTTACGTGTATTACTTTTTTTAATCTTCACCACAGCCGTATGGGGAAAATATTACTATTATCTTCATTTTACAAATGAGGAAACTGAAAAGCTCAGACAAGTAATTTGTCCAGTTATACTACTTATTAGTGAGTGGCAAAGATGAAGTTCAAAGCCATCTTTCTGACTCCAAATTCTACATCATTAGCACTAGCATTACCTAGACTATGCTGGGCACATGATATATCTCAACAAATACTTTTGATCCTGACAAATTGCACTAAATGATTGTTTAAGCTAGGAGCTAGTAGTTTATCTGTAAAGCATTGCTGAGTACATCCCAGAAAACCATAGGAGACCTAAAGATTTTGGCTCATTGAGTTTAACTCTGATTTTTACATCATTATATGTGTCATACAGTTTAAAGCTGATGGAACAGGATACTTGTAACCTTGAAGAGGAAGAGCGAAAAGCGAGTACCAAAATCAAAGAAATAAATACTCAAAAAGCAAAACTTGTTACCGAATTAACAAGCCTAATAAAGGTAAAGCGTTTTCTTAATTTTAGTCATTTTTTAAAATAGCAGGTAGACAAGACAAGATAGTAAAATCTTCAGAGGGCTTTATTGGAGGAAAGGTTTTTGGTTAAGGTTTTTCACACTTCAATTATATAAGCAAGAGATTTTTATCAGTTTCAGCTTGCTCAATTGCTTGACATTTTCTCTGTGGGTAATGATAAATAGATTAAAATTTAAGCGTTCAGTAAGCTAAATTATTTTATCCCAGATGACTCTAATAAATACACAGGAAAACACCTTTTAAAAACTTGTAAGAACTATATGACAGGTGTCAGTCACAATAGAAAAATTATCTTTTCATGGTTTAGAATTTTGTTTTAAAAAATAAACTATATTATTTTTCTTAGTTCTAAAACATAAGTAACATAAAAACTAAACTATTAGGGATTTTTGTTCCTAGATTTGTACTTCTTTGCATATACAAAAAGTAGATTTAATTCTTCAAAATACTACAGTAATCTCTGAGAAGAACAAATTAGAATCAGATTACATGGCTGCATCTTCACAACTACGTCTCACAGAGGTAAGACTTTTGCCTTTATTTTTTATTTTGGGTTTCCAGCCTCAGGCCAGTTTGAAAATATATATTATGTATCATCATTTGCAATATGTAGTTTGTTGTATACTATTTAATTTACAAATTTAATGCATCTTGCTAGAGTGGCTGAATGACTTCAGCAATTTAATCTTTTGTTAATATATGACCGTGAAATGATAAATATGGAAATAGTGGGTGGAGGAGAGGAAATGTGATATACCACATTAACTTAAAACCCAAAGGAGAACTGGCAACAAGGTGGTAGTGGCATAGCATTTGAATCTCCAAAATCCTGTCCCCAAAATAGAAGAGCAACTAGGATAATATAACAACAAACCCATGGATAACATACACAGCAAAACTAAGTTTCAGGGTATCCTTATTTATGTACTGCAATACTATTCTGATGCTAACCATCTGTAGTTAGTGTCAAACTGTACAACGTAAGGGCACAGTTTCCAACAAGACTGCCCTTCCTTGGACACTGACTACAAATTCATTGTCCCCAGGCCACCTGCACTTCTTACTACAAATTCAGGGGTTCCCATGACCTTCTCAGGTTTAATAATTTGCTGGGCTGACTCAGAATTTAGGAAAACACTATATTTATGATGATAGTTTTATTTTAAAGGCTACAAAACAGGACTAGCCAAATGAAGAGACATAGGACAAGGTCTGGGGGGGGGGTGGGGATCTTGAACACAGAGTTTTTGTACTCTTTTCCTGTGGAATCAGGGCGCATCATCCTCCTGACACATCTGTATGTTCACCAATCAGGAATCTCCACCAAGCTTCAGTACTTAGTGTTCTTACTGATTGAATCATTCCTTGTGTGGTTAAGCTCGATTTCCACCTCCCCTCCCTGGAGTTTGGGAAATTGAGCTGTTCTCATATGGTTCAGAGACCCAACCCTCTAATCATACAGTTGGTCTTTCTGGCATTTTCTACCCCCATCCTGAGTCATATCCTTAGCATAAACTCATGGGTAATCCAAGGGGCTCATGACTAACAAAGACCCTCCTATTATTCAATTCCAAGGGCCTTAGAGGAACCGGCAACAAAGACCTGTCAAATTCTTTATTGTACAACACCTGTGAACTCCAAAATACAAGTGGGTGAGGTAAATCAGCAGCAGCATCAAGAGTAGTGTGGTATCAAGGGTAGCAGGGGAAGGCTCAGAGAACCCCAAAATCCAGTTGCCAACAGGTACTCATCTCTAAAGGGAGGAGGCCCCATTAGGTGCAGAGAAAGTCCAGTGCAGCAGATCAATTTGAGAGCAGCTGAAACTGGGAACAACCTTATAGACTCCAGAGAGGTCAGCTCGTATTGGGGTGATCTAGCCCTGAACTCTCTCAGACTAAGTGAAACTCCTTCACAGAACAAAACTTAGTGAGGAGAATTAGAGCTATGTGATAGTTAAAGGAGATAGTAAAATATATACTATATGGTTATAAGTCTGACAGTGTAGCTAAAACACAATTCTCTGAAAATGGAAGAGGGGAAACAATATAAGTAATGTAGGATATATTTACTGATTGTCCTGTAAGCATTACCAGGAAATAAAAGGATATCACTTCAAATTGGAGGCCTTAGAGGAGGAAGATGTGGGAGAATTTCAATATTATTTATAGTGAGGAGGTAATAGTATCCTACAAAAAAGTTATTAAGGACACGAGGATATTATATATAGTATTTGCGTAAAGATAACCTTTAGAAGACTTCCTAAATACCAAAAAGATATATAAAGACAGGAGGTGGATGGTGCAATAAAACAGATCCCATAGCTAAAAACTAGGTATTTTATTTACAAATATGAGACATATAAATAAATATGACATAGAATAATGGCAGAACTAAGGCTAAACATCAATCATATTACCAAATGTAAATGGATATAATTCATCTATTAAAGAATTTGTGGAAGTAAGTTCTAACACTTGCAGAATTTGAGAGTTACATCTAAAAAAAGATTCAGAAAAGTTTAAAATAAAAGCATGAATGGTACAAGGGATTTTGGGGGTGATAGAAATGTAAAATTGGACTATGGTAATGATTACACAGCTCTGTAAATTTACTAACAAGCATTGAAATGCACACTTAAAATGAGTAAATTTTATGGTATATAAATTATACCTCATGAAAGCTGCTAAATAAATAGATGGGCAGAGGTAAACCAGGCAAATGGAAATATAAAAGAAAGCTTGCATATCTTTGTGTCCTGCTATAGAGTGATACCTAATATACATTGTTAGGTGGAAAAAGGAAGAGGAGAAAAGTATGTATAATATGTTACCATTTTACAAGAAAGGATCAAGGGAAGTGATAACTATCTGCTTATTTAAAAATTACAGTGATAAACTAGAATCTGCTTTTTAAATTGTTCATGGGGGTGGGAGAAGACAAGGTTAAAAGCTATGCTCATCTAAACAGATCTTATTTTTTTCCTGCTTTGGAACCATCTGCCTACAAAAGAAAATTAACACGTTGCCACACGAGAAAAAAAAAATTTTTTTCCTGGGGCCACAGTGTTTTATTAAAACAAAATGATCCTTTCTAATTTGCTATTTTTTATTGTTTTCTGTGCATGAGTTATATATAGCACAATCCACGTTTTTAGAATTAAATTGTCAATATTAATTATAACAATAAGAACATCAACAAATAAGATTTTCAAGAACCAACTGCAGGGTTTTGCTTCACAAGGCCCTGGACTCAGAACTAGAGCCTGAGTTAAATACAGCTTACATGGCAGTCAATGTGTTAACATTTTTTTAAAGGCAAACTTAGCGAAAGCAAAATGAAACAAACCGCATCTGACTGTTTTGAGTTAACAGTATGGCCTCACAGAGAAAAATTATTGAAATGACTTTAAAACAGTAATTTGATTCTAAGGACAAAACGTATTGCAAAGAAAACTCTTACTGTTTTCAGTAATCATAGTGTAAATAATATTTGTAATGTTACTTTGAAAATACAGGATAAAGCAACTAAGAAATTATGTTAATGGCATTAATATTTTCATCATAAGAGAAAAGAGATTCAAATATAAAACAAGATAATAAAAACCTTGACATTTTCATTTGAATTGTAAATATCAGAATGAACTCCTAATATATTTTCTTTAAAAAAGAAAACATTTCCTAGCTCTGTCTACCTAGATTGTGGCCTCAATACTATTTTCTGCTAAAATGGCCCGTTGGAGAAATGGCTGATTTCAGGTCCAAGGAAAGAAATGTGTATGTAAGTTTAGCCTCAATCATCTTATGATACCAGAGAGCAAAGAAATTATCAAAGATGACTTGGTTATTAAAAAGACCCAGGAGCCTATATAAAGAATCTCCTCCTGGCCATGGATGAAGGCATAATAGATGGAAACATATCAAAAATATCTAAATCTATAAATTTATAATGATAATAAGATAAAATAATATTGGCCACTTTGGAGAATATTAGGGTACCAGCTCATTATTTTGAAAAATGGTGTCTATAAAGAGAGAATTTCACATTTATCCTGCCTTTGCTATGTGACTCTTACTTAAAATAAACAAATAAATGGTGAGGGAAAGTTTCTCTTTACAGAAGTAATTTAGCTAATAAGGAATTATATCCTTTAGAATATCACCACTTTGCAGCTGCTAATGAATCAATGTAGCACATTAGCTGTTACATCATAAAAAGGCAGCCAGATATTTATATGTATCCTGATGAAAAGACACACCACAGCCTGTGGAGTAATCTTGTGAAAAAATCAAATTTTAATCTGAGTAAGTCTTAAGAACAGGATATCTCAACCTCAGTATTATTGACATCTTAAACTAGATAATTTTTTTGTGGGAGGCTGTCCTGTGCATTATAGAATTGTATTTAGTAGCATCCTTGGCCTCTACCTGTTAGCTGCCAATAGCTACAACCAAAAATTTCTCCAGACATTGCCAGATGTACCCTGGGGAGAAAAATGCCCCAGTTGAGAACTGCTGCTCTAAAACTACCAGTTTATTTTTATTTTTATTTTTATTTATTTATTTATTTATTGAGACAGAATCTCACTCTGTTGCCCTGGCTAGAGTGCCGTGGCATCAGCCTGGCTCACAGCAACCTCAAACTCCTGGGCTCAAGCAATCCTCCTGCCTCAGCCTCCTGAGTAGCTGGGACTATAGGCATGCGCCACCATGCCTGGCTAATTTTTTCTATATATATTTTTAGTTGTCCATATAATTTCTTTTTTTTTTTTGTGGAGACGGGGTCTCGCTCTTGCTCAGGCTGATCTCGAACTCCTGAGCTCAAACAATCGACCCGCCTTTGCCTCCCAGAGTGCTAGGATTACAGGCATGATAAAACTACCAGTTTATAGTAAATACAGGAAAGTAAGAAATATACTAAATGACACCCAGGAATACAGTCAGCAAAATCTAGGACAAATGTAAGGAACGCTGTAGGACAAATAATTACTTCAGTACTGTCCAATAGAAATACAATGTAAGCTGTATATATAATTACAAACTTTATAGTGACCAAATTTTAAAAAGTAAAAAGAAATAGGTCAAATTAATTTTAATAACACATTTAACTCAGTAAGTCCAAAATATTATTTCAACTTGTAATCAGTATTGAAAAATTAATGAGCTATTTATACCTCCTTTTCATACTGTCTTCAAAATACCTTATTTTACACTTAAGACACACCTGAAGTCAGATGGTAAATTTTCATCAGAAATACTTGATCTATCTTTTGATTTTATAAAACTGATAGTTGAAAAAGTAGGTTCACATACCCAAGTTGTTTCAAGTATTTTCCAATAGCTTGAGTAAGTATCAGTTTTTAATTTAAATTCAAATTCCGAATTCAGGTTCTCAGTCCCTAGCCACATGTTAAGTGCTTTATGTCCACATGTGCCTAGTGCCTATTGTATTGCACAGTGCAGTTTCTAAAATAAATTTCAAGAAAAAATGGAAGGAGGAATCTCTAAGTTAAAAGGGAAACATAGTATCCAAATACGATGTGTAGATTTTATTTTGATCCTGATGTAAACAAAGCAACTATAAAAAAAAAATAATTAGAAAAAACAGGGAGATTTGAATACTTGCTCAATATTTGATAGTATTGGAATTTATTGATACTATTTTTAGGTTTGATAGTAGTTTATAGTTATGGATTTCTTTAAGTCTTTTTCTCTTAGAGATATATTGTTGTAATGTTTATGAGGGAGATGATAGGCTATCTGGGATGGCTTCAGAATAATTCAGAGAGGGGGCCATACAGGGAGGGGGCCCATGCAGGGAGGGAGTGTAGATGGGACAGTATTGGTTATGAGTTGAGAATTGCTGAAGCTGGGTAATAGGTATGTGAAGGTTTATTATACTGTTCTCTCTACTTTTGTATATGTTTGAAATTTTCCATAGTAAAAAGTGAAGCTTCCATTATCTGCCATGATAAAATAACAGGGACCATGTTTACCTCTTCATTTTAAACCGCTAAAAGATATGATAAAATATGTGAAATAATGGTTTTCAGACATTGAACGCCAGGCAGTACATCTGAAAGAAGAGGGAAAAAACAAAGTGAGCCCTATGATTGCTTCATCTTACTGCTTGGAGAGAGTCTTAAAAGACACGAAACTATCAAAGGTCACTCAAGAAGAAATAGATAACCAGAATAGCCTTATCTTTACTTCAAAAATTGAATTTGTAGTTAAAAACATTCCCACAAAGAAAACTTCAGTTCCAGTGTTTCCACTGGTGAATTCTACCAAGGATTTAAAGAATTAATACCAGTTCTATCCTAAGTCTTCCAGAAGTTGAAGAGGGAATACTTCTTGACTCATTGCACGAGGCCAGTATTACCAGATATCAAAACCAAAGACAAGAAAATCTCTCATGAACATAGATGCAAAAATTCTTCATAAAATACTAGCAGATCAAATCTAACAATATATAAAAAGGATAATACATCCTAACCAAGTGAGTTTCATCTCAGATATACAAGATTGGTTTAATATTTAGAAATTCATCATAACAGTCAAACAGAAAAACTAGATCATCTCGGTACATACAGAAAAAAACATTTGACAAAAAAGGCAGCATCCTTTCATGATAAAAAGCTTTCTACAACTGGGAATTGAAGGAAACTTCAATAACCTGATAAAGGACATCTGTATGAAACCAACACCTCATATCATATTCAGTGGTGAAAGACTGTAAACTTTCCCCTTATACTGGGAACAAGGAAGATGCCCGCTCTTGCCACTTCTGTTCCACATTGTACTTGAGGTTCTAGCTTGTGGAAAAAGGCAAGAAAAAGAAATCAAAGGTATGCAGACTGAAAAAAAGAAACCTGTCTATTTCAGATAAATGATCATCTCTGTGAAAAATCTTAAGGAATCTGCAAAAATCTACTGGAACTATCAGTGAAAAGGTAGCAAGATGGCAGGATATAAGTTCAATGCATAGAAAGTAATTGTGGCCCCATCTAATGAACAGTTGGAAATGGAAATGTAAAAATAATACCTTTTACAATGGCATCAAAAATGAAATACTTAGGGATATATTTGCAAGAACTATGTGCTGAAAGCTACAAAATTTTGGTGAGAGAAACTTTGCTGAGAGAAATTAAGTACACTGATTGTGTTCATGGATTGAAGATTTAGGATTTGTTAAAATGTCAATTCTTCTCCATATCTGTAGGTTCAATAAAATTCCCAGCAGAGTTCCTAGTAAAAATTGACAAACTTATTCTAAAATGTAATGGACTTAGAAGAACAAAAACAACTTTGAAAAAGATGTTATAGGATTCATACTAATTTTAACACTTTTTATAAAAAAGTTACAACAATCAAGGTATAGTTATGTACAAATAGATATCTATAGATCAGTGGAACAGAATAGAAAATCCAGAAGTAGATCCACATATGTATATTGGTTGTTTGTAAAGTCCCTATGAGCTAAAAGCAGTTTTTGCATTCTTTAAAGAGCTAAAACAAAAAAACCACAAAAATATGTGACAGTTTATATGGCCCTCGAAGATGAAAATACTTACTTGCCTTTCATAGAAAAATTTTTCTGACCCCTGATAGATACTATAAAAAGAACTCTTACAACAATCAATACAAAGAAAACCACCAACAACCCAGTGAAAAAGTGGGCAAAACAATTCACAATTGCAAAGATGTGGAAACAACCCAAATGCCCATCAATCCACGAATGGATTAGTAAACTGTGGTACATGTATACCATGGAGTATTACTCAGCTATAAGAAATAGCGGTGATACGACATCTCTTTGGTTCTCCTGGAGAGAATTGGAACCCATTATATTAAGTGAAGTATCCAAAGAATGGAAGAACAAGCATCACATGTACTCACCAGAAAATTGGTTTCCCTGATCATCACCTAAACGCACATCGGGGAAGGGTACCAATTAGATATCAGACTGAGAGGGGGGTGGGGGGAGGGGTTGGGTGTATGCCTACATGATGAGTGCGTTGCGCACCGTCTGGGGAATGGTCATGCTTGAGGGTGCTGACTCGGGAAGGTGGGGGGTGGGGGGAGGGGATGGAGGTATGACTACATGGTGAGTGCCAGGCGCACTGTCTGGAGAATGGACACGCTTGAGGCTCTGACTCAGGGGTATGGGCGGGACACAGACATTGTATATAACCTGAACTTATGTACCCCCATGATGAGCTGAAATAAATAAAATTTTAAAAAGTGGGTAAAAGATTTCAACATACTGAAGAAAGTATATGGATAGAAAATAAGCACATGAAAAGATGCCCAACTTTATTAGTAGAGAAGTTTGAATTAAAGCCATAATGAGCTACCACCATTGACCCACCAGAATGACTAAGACTTTAAAAGACTCACCATACCAAAGTGCTGGTGAGGATTTGGAACTGGAACTCTCATACACTGCTGGTGGGAATTTAAAGTAACCACTTCAGAAAATCATTTGGGAGTTTAAGTGCTAATGGTATACCTGCCATGTTGTCTAGTCATTTCTCTCCTAGTATTTACCCAAGAGAAAAGAAAGCATATGTCTGTGAAAGACCAGTACACAAATTGGTAACAGCTTTCTTTGTAATAGCTAAAAATGAAACAAATGTCCAGCAATAGCTGAATGGTTAAATAAGTTGTAGTATATCCATCCACACAATGGAATATTACTCTGCCACGAAAAGAAATGAATTACTGATGCACAACGTAAATGAATCTCAGTTATGCTGAGTGAAAGAAACCATACCAGGAAAGAGTATATACTATATAATTCTATTTATATAAAATTCTACAATATGCAGAGTGCCTGGTGACAGAAAGCAAGTCAGTAGTTGCCTGGGAAGGGTACAGTGGGGTGGATTACAGAGAAGCACAAAGCTTTTGAGGGTGATCGATATGTTTATTATCTTGCTGGTGATGGTTTTACTCATGTACATATTTGTCAAAGCTCATCAAGTTGTACACAAGTAAAATTAGGCTTTTATCATTTGTTTCACTGAAGTATTTTTTTCCAATATTTTTAATTATGAAACTAAGCATATACAGGAGTATGAAGAGTAACATAATATCCATGTTTTCACTACCCCTGTTTAACAAATGTTAATGCTTTACCATGTTTGTTGCAGATTTTTAAACATCTTTATGTATTCAAAGTCCCCTTGTACCCTTCCCCTTCCTTTCTTCTACTTCCCCAGGGTGTCTACTGCTCTTTGGCACTGTTATGTACATGATTCACTGTACAGTTCAGAAACATACCTGTTGCATAAAAGTGAGCTACATAGTGATATCTTTTTGTGGAAAGCATACTCATAGAATAGGTTTTAGGAAATATATACATAAGACTGCACAGATGAATGGGAAGATTAAATCAGAGTAGAGTAAGAGCTTATTATTCTGAAGCCAGCTTCTTCAAACCCTCTGGCTTCCTAAAAAAGCTTATAGCTAGAAGAAACTGGAAAAAAACAATTTTGCTAGCAGATAAGCAACAAGGAGCATTGCAGGCACAAACACACATAGCCAAACAGAGCTGAAGGTTAGGTTTGATATGCTAGGATTGGTTAGTTCGGTTCACTTTGAGCCCAAGATGGAAGTGTGGAAGGCAAGGAACCTGCCCCCGTCCCTGAAAAAAAGGAAGGAGAAAGGCAGAAGGAATAGCAATAGTCATTCTAAATAGGTAGAAGTGATGCAGCAAAAAGAAACCAAAGATAGGACCCAAATGAGAGTGGGGAGTGGAAGAGCTGGATATGGAACTAGCTACCAGAGGAGAACTTCGTCAGTGCTTGTTTCATGGGCATGTGGGGAATGTCATCTGCTCCTCATCTGTTCTGTTGCTAAATAATTGTAGAGCCCATGCTAAAGTTACTTTATTGATTGAGCTTATGAATGTGATTGTTAAGTATAGGAAATGATGCTATAGAAAAGGTTTCATGATGAAGTTAACCCATCATGCAGATACTATGTGGAGCTTTACTATATTTGGCTTTTAAATAACCAAAATCACATAATACAATATTTGATCCTGGTGCCTGAAGTTTTATTTTTAAATCAGTGTTAATGAGAACTTAAGAAAATGGTCTGTTCGTGTCATGTTTACAGAAGTATGAAATCAATGACTTTGGAGTAGGTGCTCTGCTAAACTTTAAGCCACTCTAGACATAGTGAGAGATACTTTTCCAACTGCCTTAGTTCAGATAGATGTACTGAGATTAGTGCAAACTGACAGGGTAGTGTTCTCTTCTAATCCACTTTGTTAGTAGTAGCAGAAATATTATTTTGAGTAGAGCTGACTGCTGTGTTTCAGGAGAGTAGGAATATTTCCTGGGAAGGGGCTTTGTTTTCAATCTTTGAATTACTAATTGATTTTTTACAAAGACAGCCACATAATACTGCCCAGAGAAATAATTTCTGATTAACTGCTTGTCCCTCTAGATTTTGTTCTTGGAAATAATTTTACCTCTCAGCCTCTTACCAACTTCATCTATATCTAAGCTAAAATATATCCTAACAAATTAAAAGTTACAGTTCCTGTAGTTGAATGCTCATCTTTGTTATCCAGAAAGTAAAAATAGCCAAGTATTTTACTTTATTTTATAATGAAAATAATATAGTCATGTATTATTTTGATCATGTTTTAATAATGCATAATTTCTTAACTCATTTGCATAATTTTAAAGTTAATTGGAGAAACTTTACTTAGCACATTTTAATTCTCTTTAGTCCTTGTTCCTTTCTTTACATGCCCTTTGCCCAATTCAGCCATCACCACGTTCGTAATTCACCTCTTTCTAACTGCCATGGCCACTACCAAGTCTTGGCCCTAAGTCCTAGGAAGTGTAGCCTCACTTCTTACCAATTTTGTATTCATGTAACTGCCAGAAAAATTGGTCTCATTTTTTATATTCCACTGCTTAGAATTCTATAATTTTATAATATTATGCATGATGTGAAGCTTTACAGAAATCTTCTAATATCTATTCTCAATTTGTAGTCTTTTTTTTTACTTTGGTTGGCTGTTCCAGTATAGTTTTCTTACAACTGCTTGTCATTACCTCTGTATCTTTCCCATATTGTTCTCTCACTTTTGTCAGTCTGAGTCCGTTGGGACTTTTGAAACCAGAACACCCCTCCTTGACACACACATACACACACCCCTTAATAAGGTTTTGCACGCTAATCCTACTTAATACTACCCCTGACTATTTTGCATTTCCTCAGCAATATTTTAGAACATTCTGTTTCCCTTGTTCATATGTTGATTTGAAAGTTCTTTCTCATGCTTTTTATTTATAATTGTTTTACCAGCCCTTTTTTTAAGGTCCTTTTATTTCTTGTGCTGCATACTTAATGTTTGTTGCTGACCATAGTCATTAGCCACACATTTTAGAGTCAAGAATGATGAGCAAAAGAAGAATGTATAGTAAGAGTAGGTGGATGGTAGTTCACTTTCTCTTTTCCTTGCTCTTTTTTCTTCTCACGTTTGCTGCCATTTACCTATAACATTCTTTTCTGTTCTTACTATCCAGCTTCCTTTGAACCAAGGAGAAATCTTTTTTTTTTTTTCTTCCTATTTGTCCCTTTGAGTACAGCAGGTTGCATTAAGGAACTATTACTACCACTTCCCATTTTGTCTTTTACCCTGAACGTGGGAAAATAAGTTCACAAAAGAAGGTTGACATAAAATTGTAGTAGGGATTGTATTCATGAGGAGACTTAAGGGTAACTAACCGCCAAGAGTTTGATACTTCCTCACATTTTTGGAAGGCAAATAGGGCAACAGGGTTCCAGACCTAGAAAACATCCCCAGAGAAAGGCAAATGATTGGGAGCCTCTATTTGGTAATATCATTAATTTCTGGACTATTTTTAGGACTAGTAAGCTGACTATGTGTGAATCCAAATATAGAGGTAGACAGGTACATATTCCTATTATTTTGGTTTTGACTAGGGGAAGGTTTCCTAACCACTCCAAGCTTAATTGTTATGTGCAGCCATAGGTATGATACCTGCTTAAATTGCAGGGATGTTATGATATTCAGTTTAGTAATATATATCAAGATGCCTAATGTGCTGTCTAGCATGAAGCTAGTGTTTCCTTTAAAAGTATAGATTTACATCAGAATTAATACTAGTTATAAGAATTAAACATTGTTTGTTTCTCCTAATACTAAATTTAGGAGTATAGTGTTTTTCATCTCACCTTCTCTCCTCTGTCTGCCTGCTTACCTTACCACTCTTGCACAAAAAGAACTGAATTTCAAAGGAAACATTTTTACTTAAATGAGAGATATATAATTTTGAAGGAAAAAATAAATAAATAATTTTTATATTCTTAAGTATGTATTCTGTCTGGTAACAAAAAATGGTTAACATTTGAATTTGAAAGCAGTTAAATTGGAATGAAATTTCATGCTTATATTTGTATTGAGGGAAAATTGAGGAAGAAATGTGTTAATTTACGGCTTATATTTCATTCACACAGAAAATGTTTTTCATTTTGTTTCACTCTTATTTTAATGAACTGTTAAATAGAATACATACTGTTTTAATAAGAAATTCTGTAAACAATTTTTATTT
Source organism: Lemur catta (assembly GCF_020740605.2). Classification (NCBI taxonomy): domain Eukaryota; kingdom Metazoa; phylum Chordata; class Mammalia; order Primates; family Lemuridae; genus Lemur; species Lemur catta. The sequence continues at coordinate 66,131,943 of NC_059137.1, forward strand.
CTTCCACAAGAGGGCCTTCTTAGAAAAGCTTTTCCTTGTTTAATGTCAAGGTATTTCTGTACAACTTCCATGACAACCAAACTTTCTCAGAAAGAATTTCAGAGAAAAGGCAGTGGTTAATAATTTTTTCCAGAATGTATACCTACAAAGTGATGTTAGAGGGGATATTTTGTAAATCTTCCCCCTCTCTCTTCTTATGTCTTAAACAGATGGAGTATTTTCTGTTCTCTATTAACCGTTAAAGACTCTAAGCAGAAATGTAAATAAAGCTAGTGAAGCTAGCCTGACTTCACATTATCTTAGATAATTGTGTATTATCCTCTCCCTACCCCAACCAAAAAAGCTCAGTAAGAAAAATTGCAGTTAAAAAAAAAGTCAGGTGCTATGTGAAAGAAGTATGTCACAAATGTGTATGTATAAAAAGAATATTTTCTCAGATAAAGATTTTATTAGGCATATGCCACCAAACAGAAACCATTGAATGAGGTTTTGTCCATCTTAAGTATGGAGCTTCAAATAATCAATCAGTGATATTTCTTTTAAGATAATGTTCTAATACTTCATTTTAGCAAAGTGTAGAGGAACAGGAAACAGGAATAGAAGAAATTAGGAGTGTTCAGTTTTTTTCCAGCTGTCCCTTATTTTGCATTTGCCTAAGTACAATGGCCTTTACAGAGCAGAGTAGTAGTGACTAGGAGTCTGTAATATTTTCTTTTATTTCTCTCAGGCTGTAGAAACTGAGGAATTCATTCAAGGAAACCACAGTACTAAGTGATTAGTATAAAGGCTAGCTTGTATTTTCAGTTTGGTCCAGTATATATTCTTTTACTTTTCATAACTTTGTCTTGATTTACTTTATTTGCTATCAAACTTGTATGCATAAAAATCACCTGAGAACCTCATTAATAATACAGATGCCCAGGCCTTGGCCCCTGAAGCATTAATCAAATAGATCTGGGGTGTGGCTAGGGCATCCATCCCCCACCCCTAGGTGTTTTTTGTGTAGACCAAAGTTTGAGGTTTAATGGAAAGAGATAAAATAAAAATAAAACTAGACCAAAAGATTGTAATAGGGGCCAGTCACGGTGGCTCAGGCATGTAATCCTAGCACTCTGGGAGGCCGAGATGGGCGGATCATTTGAGCTCAGGAGATCGAGACCAGCCTGAGCAAGAGTGAGACCCTGTCTCTACTGAAAAAATAGAAAGAAATTAGCTGGACAACTGAAAATATATAGAAAAAAATGAGCCGGGCATGGTGGCGCATACCTGTAGTCCCAGCTACTTGGGAGGCTGAGGCAGTAGGATTGCTTGAGCCCAGGAGTTTGAGGTTGCTGTGAGCTAGGCTGACACCATGGCAATCTAGCCTGGGCAAAAGAGTGAGACTCTGTTTAAAAAAAAAAAAAAAAGATTGTAATGGGGATTAGGTTAACTAATATATGGGATAGTGGTTATAACAATGCTTGGCCTGCAGAAAATATTCAGTAGATTAGAAACCCTCCTTATTACACATGAAACTTGCAATTTGGTCCTTGTCCACCTTGTCAACTCTGATCCTTTTCATCTTTACAAATTTCTCTCTTCCAGCCATGTTAGATACTTGTTCCCTAAATGGGTCTTTGAGGCTTCTGTGCCTTTCATAGTCACCTGTCCTTGGAATGTCTTCTGCTGTTGCTTCTTTAGTAAATTCTTACTTATTCTTTAAGACTATTCGGTTGTCATAGCTTGTATGACCATCTGAACTTCCTGCGTCCCCTTTCCTCACGCACATACTCTATCCAGTCTGCTCCCACTGAGAGGCATCATGCTGTAAGGGAAAGAGCACGTGTTCTGTAAGCAGGCATGGATCTGAGTCATGACAGCTTCTAACTAAATGTGTGAGCTTGGACAATTCCTTTCAGTCTTTTTTTAATGTGCTAAATGGGGATAATATTAGTGTACAGTGTTGTGAGAAATAAAGGGAATAATGTATACGTTTAAGTTCAAATTTAACCTTTACCATAAAAGCACTTATGATTTGAGATATGATTTTAGATGATTTGGTTATAATCATAATCAGAATTCAGTAATTTATTTCATACAGTGTGGTGGTTTAATAAAACAGCCCTCTAACAGTAATATTCAGATTTTAAATATATTTTTCTTGTAGCAACATTTCATTGAGTTGGATGAAAATAGACAGAGATTGCTGCAGAAATGCAAGGAACTTATGAAGAGAGCTAGGCAAGTATGTAACCTGGGCGCAGAGCAGACTGTTCCTCAAGAATATCAGACAGTAAGTATAAAAAGTATATAATTTACAGTTGCTGTATTTAACACATTATTTTTAAGCTTAGAGGATCTTACACATTGTAACAGGCCACAAAAAACATGATGTGTCATAAAAAATATGGAATTTTTTTCCCATTTTTAAACTGAATATATAATATTAAATAATTTTGTTTAACAGATTTTCTCTACTGTATTCAAATTTGGCCACCAGTCTTATGGCTTAGTGTGAAAATTCTTAAAACATGGATATCACTATACAAAATTATGGGTACTGTAGCATTTGTTCTTCTAATAAAAGTGGGCTTTTTCCCCTGAAACTACCTTTAAAGAGGTACAGTTATAAATGTGGGGTATAGTTTTTCCTGGAAACAGTGTACCAGTAATTGGTATATACAGTAAAAGGGGGTATTTAGAAAAAGAAAGGCAAAATGGAAATGTTTCCTAGAAACTGGGTGTTGGATTAGGGTTCAGTGGGAGCTGAATCTTTAGGGCTAACATCTGCTGGTAAGGAAAGGACAAAAGAGCCTTTTCTTTATTTCCATTATGTTTTATATGCTAACATACCAATTAGTTAAATTATGAGAAACTGCTCTTTGGTCTACATTCTACCATTAATTATGTACCCCTGTGGCCCTAGGCTCTATCTGATAAGTGGGGTTGATAAATTGTCTACATAGATGCCTATTCAGAGTAATGCCAAAATGAAATTAGGAAATGAATTTTAAAATACATATTTTTATCCCTTTTTTGATTCTTAATTTCAAATGTTATGTATTTCAATAGACAATAAAATGTCAGGTAAAGATAAAAACAGCAACATGGTTGTCCCGTTGATAAGTCATACAGTTTTTGAAAGAAACAAAATTAGAAGATAATTAATATATTCATTAAAAGTATATTGATTACCTGCTACATATCAAGCATTGAACAAAACAGACATACTTTGTTCTCTACTAAAACTTATATTCTAGTCTGGAGGATGGGGCAGACAAAAACACAAAAAGAGAATAGATAATGTCAGATAGTGAGAGATGCTAAGAAGAAAAATAAAACAAGGTGAAGGAATAGAGTGACATGGATAGGAATTGGTCAGGAAAGCCTTTTTTGAGAAGATACTACTTTAGATAATTCCTGAATGAAGAGAAATCAGTCAAGTGAAGAAGCGAGAAAAAAGTATTCCAGACAGAGAAAACAGCTCAGACAAGCCCCTGAGACAGAAGTATATTTGACATGTTTATAAATAAACATGAATAAAAAGAATAAAAAATCTCAGTAGGGCTGAAAATTGTAATCTAAGCAGAGAGGAAGGCAGAAGCCAAGATTATTTGGGGCATTATAGACCATACAGGGAGTTTAGGTTATACTCTTTTTGAGATAGAATCCACTGGAGGATTTAACAGAAGAGTGATATTGCTAACTTCAGTTTATAAAAGGGCACTCTAACTTCTATATGGAGAGTAAAGTAGGGCTACAAGGATGGAAGTAAGGAGACCATTTAGAAGGTTTGAACTAGGCAAGAGGTTATAGTGGCATGGATTAGATCTGAAGAGAGAAAGAAAGGGAAGTTGTCAGATTTGAGGTATCTTTAATGATCGAGCCAGCAAGACTTGATGATGGATTTGACATAAAGGGTAAGAGAAAGAACCCCTGAATTTTTCACCTGAACAAATGATGATGTCATTTACTGAGATGAAGAAGATTGAAGGAGAAACTGCTTTGCTTAAAGTGTTGGGGAAGGTGAATGAAACGAAAATTCTGTTTCACCATCTTAAAGTTAAGAAGCCTATTAGAGTGAAGTGAAGATACCAAGTAAGTGTTTGACACATGTGCTCAAAGCTTAGTGGACAAGGCAGAAAATCAGCAAATATACATACTGAATATCTAAAGGTCTGTAGAAGTTGAACTGCTTTCTAAAAGGTTAAAAAAAATAAGATTAAGATACTAGATTAGTGTCATGTGTCAAGATCTTTTTCAGGGTTTCAAGATTGGTTTTGTACCTTGTAGTACATATATGGACTTAGCAGGTTGTGCTCAATACAACAGTGTACTGCTTGCCTCCCCTCACAGGAAAGCAACTGTTCTAATTTGTCTCCATGGAATGGACTGAGAAGATAGTACTGTGGTGAAATTCTGCCAAAGTAATTGGATTCTTAGGATGCTTTTGTAGTTCTTCATAAGTACAGTATAAAGTTCTAACTTCTTGCTCTCTTTCAATGCCCCACATATTCTGGACCCATTCTACCAATTCAGCAAGTACCCACCATTCCAAATGGACACAACTCCTCACCCCCCATGGTATGCAGTGCTCATTCTTTTTTCCCAAGCTCCTATGTTCCCTCTGCCGTGATTTTTTTCTGGCTTTTGCTTTAAGACCCAGAGATGAACTCTAAGCCTTTGAATTCTCTTAACTCTCCTGTAGCATGAACTGATAACTTCTTTCTCTAAATTCTATAGTCTGTGCAATATATACTGCTTATTTTAATACTCAACATGAATACATTGCTTTAAGGTATTATCCAGTGTATACATTTTGTTTTCTTTTAAAGTATAAGCTTTTTGAAGGCAAAGGACCCTGTTAATAATTCCTTTGTATCCTTGTGTGCTAGCATGTTGTTGAACAGAGAATAGATACTTACTCAGCAGATTATTTTCCTTTTAACTATTTGAATGAATGGTTTTCATTGTATCTATGGTGATGGACAATTTTTTTCTTTAGGCTTTCCAAGATCTTCCAAACACATTGGATGAAATTGATGCTTTGTTAACTGAAGAAAGATCAAGAGCTTCCTGCTTCACGGGACTGAATCCTACAGTATGCCTCTTTCTCTGTTCCCATTCTGCAGCCACCACTGCTACTACCCTCCCCATACACACACGCGTGTGCATACATGCACACACATACACAGAGTTCCCTCCAGTACTTGCCTCCCACTCTGTACTAGAGCTCTTGGTAATAATAAGCTAGACAGCAGGAACAATGTGCTTTAAATGCCAGATTCTGAATCTATTAGAATTTTAAATAGATTCTTCCTAAGGAACACAGTGTTCTGTGCCTTTTCTTTATAAAAAGAATAGTTGGGCTAACCTGAAATACTGCAATGTCTATTTTTCAATGATAAAAAATGTCATTTGCAGTATGTAGTTAGAACATAAATTAGTTGAATACAAACAATGCAACACAATTGGCATTTTCAGCTAATGTTTTAATTTATGTAAATTTTATATTTTGTCCTTTTGTAGATTTATCTTAAAGAGATATTTTTTTCCCTGCCAGATTGTTGAGGAATACACAAAAAGAGAAGAAGAAATAGAGCAGTTAACTGAGGAACTAAAAGGAAAGAAAGTTGAACTAGATAAATATAGGGAAAACATTTCACAGGTAATTTTTTAATTTTTATGTTTTGTTTTTATCATATGTTTATTATTAATGAAGCGGGAACATAGAATAATGCAAAATGGGATGACATACTCCTGAGAGAAATGTGTTTCCATGATCAGATTGATATTGATATAAAATTTGTTTTACGTAAAGTTTTGTGCCAGAACCATAATAATACTGCTTTTAAATTGTGTTTTTGTGTTGCCTTTATTTATAGGTAAAAGAAAGGTGGCTTAATCCTTTAAAAGAGCTAGTAGAAAAAATTAATGAAAAATTCAGCAATTTTTTTAGTTCTATGCAGTGTGCTGGTGAAGTTGATCTCCATACAGAAAATGAGGTAAAATTGCATTTGAAATATATTTCTATGAAAGTAATTTTAATTGTATGCTAAAAGTACATGTAAATTACTTATTAACTTGAGAGTTATACCTGTGAGAATTTTGTTTACTAAAAAATTTTCCAAAGGAAGAAGAAGACAACCTATGGGATTCCATTCAGGGTCACTTTTCCTCCCCCTGCCCATTTTCAAGTTTCAAAAATTTATTTTTAAAATTTTTTTTTTTTTACTTTGATTTACCAATGCTTTTTTTTTTTCTTTCAAAATATTAATTAAGGGGATACTAGTGTTTTGTTATAGATAACTTGTATAATGCTTAAGTCAAGGCCTCTTGTGTGCCCGTCACCAGAATAGTGTTCATTGTACCCAACGGGTAAGTTTTTATCCCACACCCCACCACACACTGCCCCCTTCTTGGTTTGTCATGTCCTTTTGATCGGTTTGTGCTGGTGTGTACCCATCTATTAGCTCCCACTTATTAGTGAAAACATACAGTATTTTGTTTTCCATTCCTGAGATACTTCATTTAGGATGGTGGTCTCCAGTTCCATCCAAGTTGCTGCAAATGACATTATTTCATTACTTTTTATGGCTGAGTAGTAAGTACTCCATGGGAGGGAGGGCGTTTGTGTATATATCACATTTTCTTTATCCACTCATGAATTGATGGGCACTTAGATTGATTCCACATCTTTGCAATTGTGAATTGTGCTGAAATAAACATTCAAGTGCAGGTGTCTTTTTGATAAAATGGCTTCATTTCCTTTGGGTAGATACTGAGCAGTGGCATTGCTGGATGGAGTGGTATAGGTCTGCATTTATTTCCTTGAAGAATCTCCATACTATTTTCCATAGAGGTGATACTAATTTGCAGTTCCACCAAGAGTGTATAAGCATTCCTTTCTCTCTGCATCCACACAAGCATCTGTTGTTTTTTGACTTTGTGATAATGAGCATTTTAATAGGGGTAAGGTAGTACCTCATTGTAGGTGTAATTTGCATTTCCCTGATGATTAGTGATATTGAGCATTTTTTCAGATGTTTCTTGGCCATTTGTCTATCTTTCAAAAAACTTAACGTTCATGTCTTTTGCCTGCTTTTTGATGGGGCTGTTTGTTTTTTTCTTGCTTATTTGAGTTCTTTATAGAGTCTGGATATTAATCCCTTGTTGGATATATAGTTTGCAAATATTTTCTCCCATTCTGTAGATTATCTGTTCACGCTGTTGATTATTTCCTTTGCTGTGCAGAAGCTTTTTAATTTAATGAAGTCCCATTTATTTATTATTGTTGCTTTATTTGCCTTTGGGATCTTAGTTATAAATTCTTTGCCTATGCTGATGTCCAGAAGAGTTTTTTCTACATTTTCTTCTAGAATTTTTATGGTTTCATGCCTTACATTTAAGTTTTTAATCCATTTTGAATTGATTTTTGTATATGTTGAGAGATGGTCCGGTTTTCATTATTCTGCACATGACTATCCAATTTTTCCAGCACCATTGATTTAATAGGGATTCCTTTCTTCAATGTATGTTGTTGTCTGTTTTGTCAAAGATCAGTTGGTTGTAGGTAGATGGTTTTATTTCTGGGTTCTCTATTCTGTTCCATTGGTCTATGTCTCTACTTTTATACCATTACCATGCTGTTTTGGTTGCTATAGCCTTGTAGTATAATTCAAAGTAAGGTAATGCAGTGCCTCCAGATTTGTTCTTTTTGCTTAAGATTGCTTTGACTGTTCAGGCTTTTTTTTTTTATTCCAAATGAAGCTTAGGATTATTTTTTCTATATCTGTGAAATACGATGTTGGTATTTTGATGGGGTTTGCTTTGAATCTGTAAATCAATTTGGGCTGTATGGACATTTTAATGACATTGGTTCTATCATTTCATGATCAGGGGATTTTTATTGATTTGTTTGTGTCATCTGCAGTTTCTTTCATCAGTGTTTTTTGGTTCTCCTTATAGAGATTTTTCACTTCCTTGGTTAAGTATATTCTTAGGTATTTATTTTCTTTGTAGCTATTGTAAATGGTATTGAGTCCTTGATTTGACTCTTTGCTTGACTGTTGTTAACATACAGAAATGCTACTGATTTGTGTACATTGATTTTGTAACCTAAGGCTTCTGCTGAATTTATTTATCAATTCCAGGAGTCTTTTGGTGGAGTCTTCAGGGTTTTCTCGATAAAAGATCGTATCAGCAAATGGGATAGTTTGACCTCCTGTTTCCCGATTTGGATGCCCTTTCTTTCTTTCTCTTGCCTGATTGCTCTGGCTAGGACTTCCAATGCTATGTTGAATAGAAGTGGTGTTAGTGGGCTCCCTTGTCTTATTCCAGTTCTTAAAGGAAATGCTTTCAACTTTTCCCCATTCAGTATGATGTTAGCTGTGGATTAGTTATTTAGAGCTTTTATAATTTTGAGTTATGAACCTTGTACACCTAGATTGTTGAGGGTCTTTATCATGAAGGATGCTGTATTTCGTTGAGTGCTTTTTCTGCATCTGTTGAGATAATTATATGGTCTTTGTTTTTACTTCTGTTTATGTGATGAATCACATTTATTGATTTGCATATGTTAAACCATCCTTGCATCCCTGGGATGAAACCCACTTGATCGTGGTGAATTATCTTTTTGATGTGCTGTTGAATTAGGTTTGCTAGTATTTTGTTGAGGATTTTTGCATGTGTGTTCATAATTGATACTGGTCTGCAGATTTGTGTTTTTGTTGTATCCTTTCCTGGCTTTGATGTTAGGATAACAGTAGCTTTATAGAATGAGTTAGAGAGGATTCCCTCCTTCTACATGTTATGAAGTAGTTTCTGTAGGATAGGTACCAGTTCTTCTTTGTATGTCAGGTAGAATTGGGTTGTGAATTTGTCTGGTCTGGGGTTTTGTTTTGTTGGGAGATTTTTTATTACTGCTTCAGTCTCATTGCTCATTATTGGTCTGTTCAGGATTTCTATTTCTTTCTGATTCATGTTTGAGAGATTATGTGTTTCCAAGAATTTGTCTATTTCCCCTAGGTTTTCTAGTTTGTTTAAGTAGAGGTTTTCATAGTATTCACGGATGATACTTTGTATTTCCATGGTATCAGTTGTAATGTCTTCTTTTTCATTTTTGATTAGGGTTATTTGAGTCCTTTGTCTTCTATTTCTGGTTAATCTGGCTAGCAGTCTATTAATTTTATTTATCTTTCCAAAGAACCAACTTTTTGTTTCATGGATCCTTTGTGGGGCTTTTTTTGTTTGATTGTTTTTTTGGTTTTTTTATTTGTTTGTTTCCATTTTGTTTACTTCTGCTCTGAGCTTTGTTATTTCTTTTCTTTTGCTGGATTTAAGTTTGATTTGTTCTTTTTCTTTTACCTTGAGATGTGACATAGGTTGTTAATTTGTGATCTTTCCGTCTTTAGGCACTTAAGACTATGAACTTTCTCCATAGGTCTGTTTTTGCTGTATTCCATAGATTTTGAAAGCTTGTGTTCCCTTTTGTCATTGAGGTCAACAAATCTTTTGATTTCCATTTTAATTTCATCATTGACCCAAGGATCATTCAGCAGCAGGTTGTTTAATTTCCATGACTTTGTGTAGATTTGAGTGTGTCTTTTGAAATTGATTTTTAGTTTTATTCCACTGTGGTCTGAGAAGATACATGGTCTGATTTCGATTTCTTTTTTAATCTGCTACGACTTGTTTTGTGGCCTAAGAAGTGATTAGTCTTGGAAAATATCCCATGTGCTGATGAGAAAAATGTATATTCAGTAGTTTGGGGTAGAATGTTCTGTAAATGTCTGTTATGTCCATTTGTTCTAGAGTCCTGTTTAAGTCTAATATTTCTTTATTCATTTTCTGCCTCAGAGATCTGTCTAGTTCTGTCAGTGGAGTGTTGAAGTCTCTAACAGTTAAGATGCTGCTCTTTATTTCTTTGCTTAGATCTAGAAGAATTTGCTTTATGAAACTAGGAGGTCCTGTGTTAGGTACATATATATTTAGGATTGTAATGTCTTCTCTTTGAATTGCTCCCTTACCTTTATATAATGAACATCTTTGTGTTTTTGTTTTTGTTTTTGTTTTGCCATTGTTGATTTGAAGTCTATTTATCTGATATGAGAATGGCTACACCTGCTTGCTTTTGGTTTCTATTTACATGGAATATTTTTTTTCATACCATTACCTTGAGTCTGTATGAGTCCTTGTAGTTGTGTTTTTCATTTATTCAGGCAGTCTGTGTCACTTAAGTGGGGCATTCAGACTGTTCATGTTGAGTGTTAGTATTGGTATGTGGGATGGCTGTTCAACATGTTGGATTATACCTTATTACATTGTTTTCCCTCTTGTGCTATTGTTTTATAAGAACTATAGGCTATAACTTTTGGGTGTTTTTACACTGGTTGGTATCTATTGTGCTATTGCATGTATAATGTACTTTTGAGCATTTCCTGTAGGGCACGTCTGGTAATGACACATTCCCTTAGCATTTACTTATCTGGGAAAGACTTTATTTCTCCTTCATTTATGAATCTTAGTTTAGCAGGATACAAAATTCTTGACTGCCGGTTATTCTGTTACAGGAGACTAAAGATAGGACCCCATTTCTTTTTGACTTGTAAGGTTTCTCTTGAGAAATCTGTTAGTCTGATGGGTTTTCCTTTGTAAAGTTACTTCATGTTTTCACCTCATGGTTCATAGGAGTCTCTCCTTCGTGTTGACTTTGGCCAGTCTGATGACTTGACTATGCCTTGGTGATGCCATTTTTGCAGTGAATCTCCCAGCTGTTCATTGAGTTTTTTGTGTCTAGATGTCTAAATCTCTAGCAAAACCAGGGGAAGTTTTCCTCAGTTATTCCCTCAAATAGGTTTTCCAGGCCTTTTGGGTTTTCTTCTTCACCCTCAGGGATGCCTGTGATTCTTATATTTGGCCATTTTACATAATCCCATATTTCTCATAGACTTTGTTCATTCCTCTTGATTCTTTGTTCTTTATTTTTGACTGGGTTAATTCTAAAGAGTTGTCTTCAAGCTCTGAAATTCTTCTGCATGGCCTACTCTATTCTTAAAACTTTCCACTGTGTTTTCTATTTCTTGAATTTTTCATTTCCAGAAGTTCTATTTGTTTTTTGTTTTTTAATATATGTATCTCTTTAGTAAATTTTTCATTCATTTCCTGAATTGTCTTTCTGGTTTCTTTGAGTTAATATTCTATTTTCTCTTGGATCTCATTTAGCTTCCTTGCAATCCATATTTAGAATTCTTTATCTGTCATTTCAGTATTTTCATTTTGGTTGGGATCCTTTATTAGAGAGCTGGTATGCTCCTTTGGGGGTGTTCTTTCACTCTGATTTTTCGTACTTCCAGAGTTCTTGCACTGATTCCTTCTCATCTGGACCAACTATCACTTCCTGGTTTTCAATTTTCTTTTGTTTTTTTTCCTCCTTGCTCTTAAGGGTGTGTCTGTAGCATATGTTGGGTAAGGACCTTTGGCTTTGCTTTTGGGTGCTTTGATGAGGGTCTAGGTTCTGGATGGATACCTTGGTTTTAGATATCCTTAGTGTGGTGGTTTTCTCAGTTGTTATAATAGTTATCTGTAAGCTGTAGCAGTGGTGAGCTATGTGTGTGGGCCTATTCCCTCTGTCTTATTGACAAGGGAAGATGGAGGTCTTTGAAACTCTTTCTCTTTCCCCAGCCCTGTGGTCTCCTTAACAGTGTGAATCATATTGGGACACCCAGTTTAATCTCTGAGACAATAGGTGATGCTTGTAGTAAGAGTCAGACGCCCTATATGATTGAATCAGTAAATGCTATCTATAATGGGCTGGACAAGTTGTCCTCCCTGCCAGTAGGTGGTGCTTACAGGAAAGAGCTGCAGTGGTGTTTTGGGGGCCATGTGACCAGCTCTAGTTGATCAGGAGAAGTACTCAATGCCCCAGGTGGTGTGCGGGGCCCTGGAGTTTCTAGGGGACTTCTTATTCTCCACAACAGCAGAGGTGGGTGAAGGAGCAAGGCTGAATGGGGCTGGGTCAGGTGAGCCTGCGTTCAGGCTCCATAAAAGCAGGCACAAGATCTCTCTCTGCCAGGCCAAGGGTGGGCTCCAAGGCCACTGGGTAAAGCCACCAGGGAGGCGCTGAAGCAGCCCCACCAAGCCAAAAAGTCTGCTTATGGGGGTGGGGCCATCTGGGATTCACAGTCTGGCTGTTAGAAGTGGGGTTTCATTCTTCTCCCTCTTCCCTTGCTCCGCAGATCTCCTTCCAACATTTGGCTGGAGGCAGCTGCCCAAACTAGCCGAGCTCACCAGCGGTGGTGCCACAGACTGGGAGCTTTCCTGCCCAGGCTCTTGCCTCAGATCGAAAGCGTGGCTTTCCTTTTCAGGGAGGGGTGCTCCAGCTCCATGAGTGCACTGAAGTTCAGACCCACACTGCACTGTCCTTTTAGTTCTGCCCACATGGGCTCCCTAGCCTACCAAGATTAGTCCACACATCTCTCCTCCATGCCCGAGTCCTGGGGGTATGGGATCCAGCCTGCAGGCCTGTTCCCTCGTCCTCCAGGTTCAATTCCTGACCATGCCAGAAAGAAGCATGGTGGTCCTGAGTTCTGTCAAGGGCTCAAGAAGATTTAATGTTCCTCCACTTTGGGGTATGCTCTGCTGTGCTGGAGCAGCCAAGCAAGCAACACTGGGCAGGGCCAGTGACAGGAAAACCACAGTTCTTGTACCCCTTGGTCCGCCGCTGCTCTTTAAGAGTTAAGGCATGAGCCCCACTTTCTGTGGAAGCCTCGGAGTGGTGGGCATACCACCAGAGCAGATGCTCCTGAGAGCCCTAGCTCAATCCTCCCTTGGGGCACCCATGCCAGCTCACATGGGAACTGTTGCTCAGCAGCAGTGGGTAAGGGAGGCAGGAGGAAGAGAAAAGTCTGAATGGAGGAGAGCTGGCACTCTGGTACCCTTTGTCTCTTTCCCTAGAAGACAGCTCACTTGGAGTGTCCAAGCTCCGGGATCACACAGTTTTCCCAGGACCCACCAACCCCCTGTGGCCACCACAGTCTGAGCAGGAGTTGGGAAATGTTTTTGTGGGGTCCGGTGACACAAAAACTGAAGGGCTAAAGCTTCCTGGGGAGGACAAAGGTACATAATGGGTGGAGAAGCAGTATGGCACCTGCCACCTTGGCTTCGGTCTGTGGTGAGGGGAAACTATCCCAAGGGGGCTGGCAGCCTGGTCCTTTGTTCTCAGGAAGCTCCCAGTTCACTGGAGGCAGCAGCTTTTAGGCTCAGGGGGGTAGAAAAGCTCTCCAGCAGCTTAAGAGCCTGCAGTCTGCCAGAGATGTGAGGAGAAGAGAAACAAAACCTCCACCCACCCTTTCCAAGGGGCTCCAAGTTTCTTAGGGGTTGATCTGTGCTGAAATCTTGCTGTTTGTTCTGCTCCACAACTTCTTCCCTGTGGAACCTTTGATAGGTTCTGGCACATTTCCCTCAGCATTACAACTGAGCTATGTTTTTTTCCGTCCAAAACTTTTCCTTTCTTTCTGAAACAATCTGTCAGCTGATGTCTCTAGTCAGTCATCTTGCCCCATCCCTCCAAAAATTTATTTCACAGTCCTGTTTGAGATAAGTGACTAATACCTTACTAACTCTTTATGGCTGAATGATGGTTATTCAGCTGTGTTGAATAAATGCATTGATTTATAAATCTACCACTGCCCAAATCAGAAGAGTCATATACAAATTAGCAAATTTAATTGAAATGTAGTGTATATCAATTATTTCTTTCTTTTTTTTTTTTTTTTTTTTGAGACAGAGTCTCACTCTGTTGCCTGGGCTAGAGTGCCAGGGCGTCAGCCTAGCTCCCAGCAACCTCAAACTCCTGGGTTCAAGCGATCCTCCTGCCTCAGCCTCCTGAGTAGCTGGGACTACAGGCACGCGCCACCATACCCAGCTAATTTTTTTCTATTTTTAGTTGTTTGGCTAATTTCTTTCTATTTTTAGTAGAGATGGGGTCTTGCTCTTGCTCAGGCTGGTCTCGAACTCCTGAGCTCACACAGTCCTCCCGCCTTGGCCTCCCAGAGTGCTAGGATTACAGACGTGAGCCACCACACCCGGCCTAATGATTTCTTTTTGATCAAGAATTTAAGAGTTTGTGAGAGTGGAAATGTTAGGGAATTTGCTACTGATTTCTCTCTCTCTCTCTCTTTTTTTTTTTTTTTTGAGACAGGCTCTCACTCTTTTGCCCAGGCTAGAGTGCAGTGGCATCATCATATCTCACTGCAACCTCAAACTCCTAGGCTCAAGGGATCCTCTTGTCTCAGCCTCCTAAGTAGCTGGGACTACAGGCATGTGCCACCATGCTCAGTTAATTTTAGTTTTTATTTTTTATAGAGACGGGGTCTCACTATATTGACCACGTTGGTCTCAACATCTGGCCTCAAGCAATCCTCCTCCCTTGTCTTCCCAAAGTGCCAAGATTATAGATGTGAACCACCACACCTGGTCCAATTTCTTAAGCTGTAAATTTGCACATTGCAATTTGGGATAAAATTCATTTTCCATTAAGAAACATGTAAAAAGATAAAGTGGGATTTGCTTAAAAATAATTGAGAAAGGGGAGTGGATGGGCTTATAAGTGAAGGAAGATTGGCCATTTATTGATCATAGTTAAGGCTAGTTGATAGTGTACTGAACTCATTTTTAGTGTTCTCTAATTTTGTATGTGTTGAAAATTTTCCATAATAAAAATTTTTTAGCAAGAAATAAAGCAGCCCAACAAATTTGCATTTTAGCATGTATGCAATTTTGAATATATGTTACATAAATATAAAGCATGATTGCACTATTTTCTCCTCTTAGGAGTTTTGCCCCATGACTCCTTCATCTGCTTAGTGTGAAGCATAAGTGCGGAACATCATTTCACTTTTAAGTTCTAGATCTAAGACCCTACCACAGTAATTGTCATCTACATAGTCTTTGGGCTTGTTAGAATTAAGGGACATAGTATAATAACAATAATAATTTCTAATATATTTCCTTTGTACCAGACACTGTGCCATGCCCTCTTAAGTTTATCTTGTTTAATTCTTAAACCATTCTATGAAGCAGGTACTTTTATTGCCCCTATTTTATAAATAAATAAACTAAAACTTATAAATAAATAAACTAAAAACTTAAGATAAGTTTTCTGAAAATTACACAGCTTCCAATTGGCAAAGCAAAGAATCAAACTCCAGACCTGATCCTAGAACCTAAGCTCTCAAATAAATTTGACTAATGAAAGCTTCATCAGACTCAAAGTAGCTATGATGTCTTTATCAAACAGGTTAACCAGATAAGACACAAATATGGTCAAGTAAGCATGGCGAAGCCTATGGAACTTGACCTGTCATAGTTGCATGGTACTGTAACTTTATCATATGCTGTTTCTTCTGCATAGCTCTTCTGTGTTTTGAATGATAACTACTATCATAGAGATGATTCTCCTTAACCTGTGCGTGTAATTCTGTCTAGCCTTGGGCTCCTAGGAAATGGACATTTTATCTCTTCTCAGCCTTCCTTTTGGAATGCTTGTATTCTGTCCTCTGCAGTCTTGGTTCTGGAACTGCCTTCTTTAGCCAGAACCGTCAGTGAAATGAAAGAAGCTAGAATGGGGCAGAAAGAGCAAAGAATGGGGTGTCAGAGCCAAAAATAAAACTCTAGTAATCAAAGCTGGTATAGTTAAAAAATGACATAGTTAATAAAATTATTGTGGCCAGATGTGGTGGCTTGTGCCTGTAATCCCAGCTACTCAGGAGGCTGAGATGGAAGGATCACTTGAGCCCTGGAGTTCTAGACCAGCCTGGGCAACGTAGTGAGACCCTGTCTAAAAACAATTTTTTTTTTTTAATTTAGCCAGACATGATGGCATGTGCCTGCAGTCCCAGCTACTTGGGAGGCTAAGGCGGGAGGACCACTTGAGCCCAGAAGTTCTGGGCTGCAGTGCCTTTTGCTGAGTGGGTGTTCGCACTAACTTATGGCATCGATATGGTGAGCTGCTGGGAGCCAGGGACCACCAGGTTGTCTAAGGAAGGGTGAACAGCCAAGGTCAGAAGTGGAGCAGGTCCAAACTCCCGTGCTGATCTGTAGTGGGATCGTGCCTGTGAATAGCCACTGCGCTCCAGCCTGGGCAATATAGCAAGACCCCATCTTTATAAATTTTTTAAAAAAGAAAAAATGTATGTTGTGAGTACGTGTCAAAATGATATTTTAGATATACTGGATTAAATAAAATATATTACTAACACATTAACTGCCATGTGAGTTGTATTTAACTCATGCTAGTTTTGAGCCCAGAACCTTATGAAGCATATGTAACTCACATGCTGTGTGAACTGTTTTTCAAGTTGCACGTTACTCACTCACAGAAAACAATAAAAAATAACAAATTTTTCTTTGAATTAGAAAGGGTTGTTTTGTTTTTGAAGTTTTTATTCTATTTTTGTAATAAAACACCACGGCCTCAAGGAAAATGCTTTTTTTCTAGTGTGGCAGTCAACGTGTTAAAATTAATTTCACCTATTTCTTTTCACTTTTTTTTAATGTCACTACTAGAAAATTTAAATACCTGCGTGGCTTGCATTATATCTTTCTCTTGACCACCACTCTAAAGCTTTATGCATTAAATAATCTTTAATTAGTAAGTTACATATCTCATTTTTAAGGTAAATCTGAACCTGACTGACCTAGAAATGACATTGAAAAGAGTAGTAAATAAACCTTAGAGCAGCCTCAGTTTTGGCAAAATTTACAAAACACTGAATGCACTCATTACAACAA
This sequence comes from Lemur catta, assembly GCF_020740605.2. Classification (NCBI taxonomy): domain Eukaryota; kingdom Metazoa; phylum Chordata; class Mammalia; order Primates; family Lemuridae; genus Lemur; species Lemur catta. The sequence continues at coordinate 66,148,713 of NC_059137.1, forward strand.
ATATTTATTGAATACTAGTATGTGCCAGGCTTTTTGCTGAGGTGTGTGTGTGTGTGACTTAATAATTTTTCAAAGTATGCATATAATTTCTGCCTGTTTTTTTCCTTCTCAACCAACTGAAGACGTGGGAAGGACTTGTGACCCTCTGTAGTGGCATGCACAGCTTCTTCTCTAGAAAATGGCATGACACTCCATTATGTTCTGATTATTTTAATTATTTTCACATATAGTTTGAAAAGCTAGCACTTGGAACTAAAATAAATAGTGCCTTTTCATGACAGGGCTCCTCACTTAGTTGCAAAGAATAATATAGAGTAGGAAAAAGTTAATGTAATATGGATGTTGCCCTTGTCTGAATAGATCCTTGGAGACCCTTAAAGCTTTTAGATAACTGTTTGCCTAATATTCATTGTTTTACTTTTTTTTTTATATTCCTCATCTCATAGTTGGTTGTTAGTGTGCGTGCTTTACTTTTAAACTAGTATCACTAAATTTTAAGTTCTGTATTCTTAGTCAATCCAGTCTATTTCCAAATGTAGAATGAAATTACTAGAGGAAAATGTCATCTTTCATCAACTGTTTTAATGTTTTACAGGAAGATTATGATAAATACGGAATTCGAATTAGAGTCAAATTTCGCAGTAGTACTCAGCTGCATGAATTAACTCCTCATCATCAAAGTGGAGGTGAAAGAAGTGTTTCTACCATGTTATACTTGATGGCGCTTCAGGAGCTTAATAGATGTCCATTCAGAGTAGTTGATGAAATCAATCAGGTATAGTGATTATTCTTTTACTTGGGTCTTATTATATCCTATAATAGATGTATAGTCATTATTGTTGTCATTGTATAGGGAATGGACCCAATCAATGAACGGAGAGTGTTTGAAATGGTTGTAAATACTGCCTGTAAAGAAAACACATCTCAATACTTCTTCATCACACCAAAGGTAGGTAATACTCAGAAATCCCGTGTGTCCCAATCATATAGTAAATTTTGGTCTAGTATGTAAATATGAACAGGAATACTCCCAAAAAGGAAACTAAAAAGATAATAGTAATATTTACATTAGTGAAAGGGACAAATTCCAGTGACATACTTAATCAGAAACCTCATTACCAGAGGAAACAATGTAGGAGGCGTATCATTATGTTCTAGAACCAAAACTTTCTTCCTGCTTTTGGCACTCATTCCTCTTGTAAAAAAGTTACTCTTTTAACATTAAAAGATGGCTGAGGAATGCAAACCCTAGAACTCTGGCCCTCTCCGTGTTCCAAGAAAGGCCTCTCTTGTTATGTACTACCCTTCTCTGTTTACCACTGCTACTGCCCTGGCTGAAAGGAAATTATAAGCATCCCAGCATCTCCTACTCACAGATTAACTTTGATGAAAACAGAATTATGTTTATAGAGCATTTGCCATAATCTAGAACTATTGCAATGGGAAATTTTCTTTTGTTAAATCTAGTGCTGTGTATAAATTATATTAGGTCGTTAAATATGAAATGTCTGATTTTGAATTAAAAGTTTATTATATCTCAAACAAGAAGCAGTACAATTAAAGTATGTGCCTAAACTATCAACACAGTTTTGCCATCTTAACAGTAGCTTGTTTACACCAGCAGCGAAGAAGCCTGGAGAGCAAATGGCAATGAAATCGTGAAAGGTGTTTTCCACGACTTGTTGAGGATTGAATATTTTTCCTGGCAAGAAGTGGTCCAAAGCCTGAAAAAAGTGGTAGTCAGTCAGGTCTGGTGAATATGGTAGCTGACAGAGAATTTCCAAGTCTAGCCTCTATAGTTTGAGCAGAGTTGTTTATGAGACATGTGGTTGAGCGTTGTCTTGCAAGAGGATTGGCCTGTCGCTATTGACCAATCTAGGCCACTTAGTCACAAGCATCTTCATCATTTCATCCAGTTGGTTGCAGTAGGCATCTGCTGTAATCAGTTGAGCAGGCTTCATAAAGCTGTAGTGGATAATACCAGTGCTGGACCACCAAACAGACACCATTAGGTTTTTTGATGAATATTGGGTTTTGGACTGTTTTGGCACTTCAACTTTATCCAACCATCGTGTCCAACACTTGTGATTGTCAAAAAGAGTCCATTTTTCATCACATGTTACAATACAGTGTAGAAATGGTTTACCTTTTTGTCATGACAGCAAAGAAAGGCAAGCTTTGAGATGATTTCTCTGCTGACACTTGTTTGATTCATGCAGAACCCATCTATCCAGCTTCTTTACCTTGCTGATTTGTTTCCAATGGTCCAATATTGTTGGAATAGTAACGTCAAACCTTGCTGCTAATTAACACATAGGTTGAGATGGAGTTACTTCCACTACAGCTTTCAGCTCATCATTATCCACCTGGTCTCGGGTCACCTAACAAGCTCATTTTCAAGATTAAAGTCACCAGAACAGAACTTTTCAAATCATCGACCTACTGTGCATTCATTAGCTACATCCTTCCCAGACACTTGGTTGATATTTTGAGCTGTCTTCGCTGCAATGGTTCCGTGATGGAACTCATATTTGAAGATAACTCAAATTTTTGATCTATCCATGGTTTCATAAAAATTGCTTTAAAAATAAATTTGAAAGATAATCACAAGCCAAACCATGCGCTTGAAAGACTGAGGATGTACTTCACAATAAAAATAAAACAAGAAGTGTCAAAGTGACATGTCAGAGATAATGACTGTCAAACTTAGTACTTAAGGAAATTGGACATTTCATACTTAATAACCCCCCCAAAATGGACATACTCAGAAATGTGTTTTTAATGTGATCAGATTATTTCCCCTTTTTCGATTATTTATGACAAATATTGTTAAGGAGCCCATTCTACATTCATATTTTTATTAAATAGTATCATCTGCCTTCTTTTTTCAGCAGATACTCTAAGGAATAGCCACATCTGTTAATATCCTATTACTTACCAAAAACTGTGGCCTATAAACCAAAACCTGCTGTTAACATTCTTTTCAGGCTACCAATCTGTCACAGTACCTGACCATAGAATTTGCTTGAGAAGTGTTTGTGGATAAAATGTGAATGTATCCTAGGAAAATTATGGAGGACGTACTCTTCTCCAGGGTCTTCCTAGGAAGTTGTATAATTCCAATTGTCCTGTGAATATAGAGAGTTCCTAGACATTTCAATTATTTCTTAGGCCAGAATTCAGGTATGCAAATTTAGGTAAGTCTGACAAGGTTATATGGAGGTGTTTGAGACCTTCATAAGAGTTTTATTTATATTATAAATAAATAATATGTTTGACTGTACACATGTAAGATTGGGAAACTGTGCTTCTCAATTTATAGCATTATGTGACAGTTTGTCTGTTTTAATACTTACAGCTCCTACAAAATCTTCCTTATTCTGAAAAGATGACGGTATTATTTGTGTACAATGGTCCTCATATGCTGGAACCAAACAGGTGGAATTTAAAGGCTTTCCAAAGACGGCGGCGCCGTATTACATTCACTCAACCCTCTCAATAAAAAGTAAAGAGAGGGAACTTTGGAATTTCTCTGTTAAATTCTGTTTATAAGTATGGCTTAACTGAATAAAATTAGGAGATTCATTAAAACTGAAAAATCGGTTATTTTTGGAAACCTTTTAAATACAAATAGGTTGGTGAAATAAAGACCGTAATGACTTCTTTCTCTGGAACATCATCTGGTAATAAAAGTTCAGCTTTTTTCATTCTTGGTTGAACTTGAGTCCTTAGCACTCTGACCGTGGGTCCTTGGATTCCCATGTTAAAAGGTACTTACTATTGCAAATCAAAGGTACAGTAGATGGGGAGTTATCAGTTACAGGTTTACTTGACATGGTAGCTTTAATTGCAAAGTAACTAATTACTTTTAGAGCCTAAAGATAACTCTAGAGCTTCAGTCCTAGTTTTCTCCCAGTGTTATATTTAATTTTTAAAAATTGATATGGAAATATCCAGCCTAATGTATAGTAATAATTTATGACAAATCTATTCATTTCTTCCTATTAAAAAAGATTACCCTATCTCCACTAGGAAATGGAATTTTATGGGCCTTTAAAAAAAGTTTTATGAAACTTGATGATATAATTATATTGGTATTTCAAAGGGATAAGAAGCACTGGGGTTCAAAAATGGTAGCAGGACTTCTTTGAAATGCCACCAGGTGGCCATTAGATGATGCAAAATGCAACCAAGAGATTGACAGAGAATAAAATCAGGTGACAAGGGTTTTTAAAGAATAACCTTGTAAAATGTGTGGGAGGGTGTTTTTTGTTTTTGTTTTTTAATTTAAAGTCAATTGTATTTTACATCTTAAATTTCTAAAAGCATTTTTATAATTATTTTTAGTAAGATTTTTCTTAAGATTTCATATACTGGTTTCTACAATTTATATTTGAAATTTTTCAGTGTTATGTAAAGAGTGAGGGGAAAGCATTGATTACTTTAAAAGCATAATGTTTTTAGAACTTAGCTTATAGGTCCTTCCTTACGGTGTTGATCTATCTTAGAAAATGTAGTTTAAATTGTTTTCTTTCAGCTTGAAAGAATTAAATGAGAAAATCATTTGTTTATATCTGGGTTATACTAATTAACAGAGCCAAACAAATTCTATTCTTTTAAAAAATAAATCTTGTAAGAAAATGGACTAGTCCAAGGACATGTCTTTGAACAGTGGATTGGATCTGTGCCAGTAGTAACAAAGTTATTTTTTTGACTTGTTTGCCTGAATAAATTGAAAAATTGTATTCAGTATGGGTTTTCTATATCAAGTAGCCATTGAAATTTATATTCTTATTAGGTCAGAAAATAATGAATCATAAGTTTATGTCCTCTCACGTGGACATTTCTCTTTAAAAAGGTATTTTTTCTTTATAAAAATTTTAAAAGAAAGATCCTTCCCCTCTTAAACTAAGTCTAATGCATGAAGTATGAAAATATTTTAAAATAACATTTTTACTAGTATGAACAATGTGTTCATGTAAACATTGAAAACTTGATAACATTATTAAATGGGTGTTACCAAATGTTTTTGTTGTTAAATACTTTGTTTCCCACCAAAATATCTTTACTAATATGTGCTTCGTGTAATTCATTTTTGTCTAAGTTAATACCAGTCATCTTATTTCTGCAAAATGAATATCAACATGAAAAAGAAGTGTGATGTTAAGCATGTTTGAAAATGGTCAATTACATTTCAGTTTACATATGCCAACAATTATTCCATACCTTGTTTATAAGCATTTATATTTCTCTACTGGACAAAGTTAATATTTGGTTTAACATTGAATTTTGAGCTATGGAGGATAAATTATGTACCATTTTAACATATCAAGAATAATAAGTCTAGCACAGTATGGTCTCAGCCACTTAAAACTTCATATATTTTCTGCAAAAGTTGATTTTTAATTACATACAAATTGTAAAGTCTTCAAGTAAAAGCCTGATTTGATGAATAAATATTTAAAACCTTAAGGCAACAAGTGTTTTTGATGACTAAGTCCTCACTGATTTGCCTAAGTAGAGTCTCTGTTAAAAGGTTTCCCATATTCAAAGTAAAAGATTTCTTGCTGCTTTATAATTGTCTTTTGGACATAAGCCTGTTTTCTTTGGAGTATAAATCTTCAGTACGTGAAAAATGTAATTTCTTCCTGCTATTGTGTGTGTGCGTATGTGTAATTGAAAAAAAAACTTTGTGGGAAATGCCACTTTGTTGGTAATAAATACATATTTTCATATTCTTTTGGTGTATGTTATTTTAAGTGAGAACTATTTTTTTATACTTGGAACCTTCCTAAGAGTCATTTGGGTTTTCAGATTTACTAAAAAACAAGTCTACTAAGTGCGAAACATTTACAAAATAGTGTCCAGCAGTCTATTAGTGTTCAAAAGGATAGAAACTTTAGTTCCTCATCTGCCTGGGATGAAATTACAGTCTAATAGAAGCAATAAATACACATGAAAAAGGTTTCAACTGACCGGGCATGGTGGCTCATGCCTGTAATCCTAGCACTCTGGGAGGCCAAGGCGGAAGGATTGCTTGAGCTCAGGAGTTCAAGACCAGCGTGAGCCACAGCAAGACCCCATGTCTACTAAAGATAGAAAAATAAGTAGCCAGGTTTCGTGGTGTGTGCCTGTAGTCCTAGCTATTCAGGAGGCTCAGGCAGGAGGATCGCTTGAGCCCAGGAGTTTGAGGTTACAATGAGCTGTGGTGATTGTCACTGCACTCTAGCCTGGGTGACAGAGTGAGACTCTGTCTCAAAAAAAAAAAACAGGTTTAAACCATCTGAAGAAACCAAGTTACAAAGCAAGTATAAATATTTTTAGATTGAAGCACTAGGTTTGCTAAAAACATGCCCAATAGCCAATTTTGTCTTATTTCTCACATTAAACTACTATCTGAAGTAATTTTTTCAAAATGTATTTTTGAGTCAGGCAGACTTTATCACTTGGTTACAGACAAGTTAATTGACTCAGTTTCATCATTGGTAAAGTGAGGATAATAACTAATTCACAGAATTGTTGAGAGGATCAAATGAGATCAGGGGCCTATTAGGCCTGGCATCATAATAGGTGCTTTATAAATGTCTACATCTCTTCTCACTTTAAATCTTGACAGATGTACTGTGTATTTTATACATCTAGGTCTGAGAATTCTAAGTAAAGTTGATGTAGAGATTTGCATTCTTTTTTATTGATTAAATAATGTCAGTTCCTAAGTGTGTAGCTACCTGCAGACTTCGTGTGAACATTGAGAAGTACAGATAGTTATTTTCATAAACCTTGTTACCTTCATGAAATTTGAATATAGGTTATACAGGTGAGTTGCCCTAAAGATATTTACACCAGTCCATTTTATAATTTTATAGTCATATATTTTGGAAAACATATAATTAGTAGAACTTGCATATTTGGGAGGTTTGACTATTTTGGCAATTTGGGCTTGTTTTTTATTCCCAGTAGGAAAGTTGGCTGTGGGGGGGGTTATTTATTTTTTAATGTTGAAATGTAACTATTAATATTTACTTGTTGCTCCAAACTGAGTTATTGGCGATTGGCTGGAAGATTTAGATATTTTCAAAAAAGCCAGCTTTGTTTAATTCCAAAGAGAACAGGGCTACTCTGGCTAGCTTCATTCTGAGCTGTGCTAAGAGGACTTGGCGAGGCTGAGGGCAACCTAAAAACAGCTCTGTCTCTGGACCTACCTTCATCAGAGAAGCTGCAACGTAGGTTGGCTATTTTTATGCAGGTCAGAAACATCTGAAAGATGTTCTCCTTCCACAAATAGTGCCTTACCTGTCTGACCACCCTTTAGTTAGTAAACTTCCATTTCATTTTGCCTCTCAGGAGCATGCTTACACACTCTTGGCATTCAGGCCCATGTGTTTAGAGTGAAGGTTGAGGGGACAGGTCCCAAAAGGGTCACTTAACCATTACTGCCAAAGTTTCAATAAAGAGTGGGTTGAAACAAATAATTCCAGTGTAAGAAAAGATTAGGGAAAAGCTGCCCAGTGAATGTTGTGATAGAATGACAAATTCTATATTCCTTGCATATTATTTAAAATCTTAATTTAGTGCCAGTGAGCTCTGTGACATGTTGGCATCCTTTACCTTCACAGATTAGATGTTAGACAGGAGGGACCTTCCAAGTGGTTTAAGCCATCCTCTTCTATTCACAGTCATAGAGCATGAAAATGAATTGATTAAGGCTAGGACTGATAAGCCTAAATGTAAGTTATTTTGTAAATTATTAATAGATGCTATAATAATTTGTTTATATAGTATATTTTAATATGTATGTTGTACTGTTGATGGAGAAACAGGAACTTAGCAATGTTATGACTTTTTCAAGTTCCTATTACTGGTAAATGGCAGAATGTTACTGAAAAACCAGGTCTAATTTTTTTTTCCGAAATCCATCCTCCCTTGCTATCAAGCTACCATGTCTTTTGAGTTATGTAATTCCTTGTGGGTATGATATAGCTTCTCCAATGTGCCCCTAAATTAGGGTACAGATTTCTTCTGCTGTAATGAAAACCCAAATATAACTTACACAAGATAGAAGTTTATTCTTAACAGAACATGAGCGATCTGGGGCTGATATTGCCAGCTCCTTACTCAGGTTAGGCTTTGTTGCTCTGTCATCCTCGGGAACCTTTGGTTCCTTCTCCTGGTCCAAGATGGCTACTTCAGCTCTTGCCAACATGTATGTATCCAAACCAAGAAGGGAGAAGGAGACAAGGGGGGACATGATGACTTCTTTTCAGAGTATGATTGGGAAGAGGCACACATTACTTATACTCTTGTCCAGAACTTAGTCACATAGCTGTAAGAGAGGTTTGACTGTCGTCTACATGGCTATGTGCCTAACTAAATTCTAGCCACCCTGTTACTTGATAAGGAGAGGATGAATACTGGGGGACAATCAAGGGTCTGCCACAAGCCCCAAGAAATGACTGACTATTCTATGGCCTGCTAACAGTATTTTCGGGGAAAAGACTTAGTAGATTTTCCATCACACTGGTCTCCCCACTCTACCCCCATCTAAAGTGGCACCCTTGAACCACTCTGCTATCCTCTTACTATGTTTTCTTTTTCTTCATAGCCTTTATCACTACTTATGATTTATTTTGTTTATTGTCTTCTACACTGGAATATAAGTCCTCTGAAGACAGAGACTGTTGTGTTGATGACTTCCCAGAGCCTAGAAAAATACTTAGCAGGCCGGGTGCGGTGGCTCACGCCTGTAATCCTAGCACTCTGGGAGGCCGAGGCGGGCGGATCCCTCAAGGTCAGGAGTTGGAGACCAGCCTGAGCAAGAGCGAGACCCCATCTCTACTAAAAATTGAAGGAAATTATCTGGACAACTAGACATATATATAGAAAAAATTAGCCGGGCATGGTGGCAAATGCCTATAATCCCAGCTACTCGGGAGGCTGAGGCAGTAAGATCACTTGAGCCCAGGAGTTTGAGGTTGCTGTGAGCTAGGCTGATGCCACGGCACTCTAGCCTGGGCAACAGAGTGAGACTCTGTCTCAAAAAAAAAAAAAAAAATACTTAGCACATAGTAAGCATTCAATAACTGTAGCATGAAAGAATGCTCTTTCTCCCAGCATTGACAATGATTTGAACATAATCCATTGTTCATTTAATCCTATTTACCTGTTCTGTGAGCAAAACACTATACTATATAGTTTAACTGATAAAAAGTATAGCCTGCATATGATTCCATTCTCAAGAAAATCTACCCAGTGCTATAAAGTGGGTCACAAAGACACAAGGCAAATTTTGAAATATGGTAAGTGACCTGTGTTGAACATTGTTGGAATTGAGGGGTTGAAATCAACCTGGGACCTGAAAGGCTTCATGAAGTTACAGAATTTGGGTATTCACAATGAGCCTTCAGAAAGAGGGACCAGACTGTGCAGGCAGAGACCATCATAGGGTGTTTTGTAGAAAGTGGAAAGGTGTTCATATGGTTAAAATATACATCCAATTGATCAAAGACAATTTGGTCATGTGCAACTCAAGGTTTTGTTGGTAAAAGACTAATGAAGTTTAATGTAGCTGAGAGCTATTTCCCCACAACCTTGTTAACAGGTTACAATGACAGTCAGTCTTAGGTTAAATTCTGCCACTTACAGAGACATTTGTTAAACATCTATTACAAGAGAGCACAAAACTATTCATATTACTTGTTTTGTAAGCATGGTTAAGTTCTAGCTTTTTGTTGTTTTAGGTGATTTAATCACACTTTGCATGAAAGTTTCACTTATACCAGATGTGGTAATCCAGAAGTACACTATCCTTTAAACGAACATGAAACAACCAGAAATCCTTGGATCCAGTAGATCTCTTAGGGATTCAAGCTTTAGAAACCCTAAGGATGAGGATATAGGCCTTGTTGGATTCTTATACCCAGTTCATGAAATAATGACTGTCTCTGAACATGTTAGCCAATTTAATATATATCTTGAATATCTCTAATTTCTCAGGAAGAAGCCATTTCTAACATTCATCCTGCTTAGTAAAAGCCATCAATTTAATAAAAACCCATTTCTCACATGCACTGTGCTGATTAACAAAGTTTCTATGTGATATTAATGAACATATGGATAGTAGCAGCACTTGTGGTGACACTGTGTCTCTAGTATGGGCTTTCTGTGAACTACTGATTAGGGCGACTGACTACGCTAGTGATTTAACCTAGCATATAATATCATGCTGCTTATGCTGGAATATTTAAAAGAAATTATAACAATGTTAAAGGCAGTAGTAAACACTTAGGAAGGTAGGGGGGCTAGATATTGAAGGATAAGGTACAAAATTTCCTCTTAGCTTTATAGTTTTTGTTTTTCAAGTGGAAGAGCAGCACAGCTAGAACTTCAATTCAGAAAGATTCATTTGACCGTCAGATCTGGGGGGACAGGGGAAAGTGAGTGAGAAAGAAACTGAAAGCAAGTAGATGAACAATAAAGCCTGAATTGTTGCTGTACTAAGAATAGAAGCCCAGAAGTGGAGGAAAAGTACAAGAGCTATTTATATGTAGAATATATAAAAATACTGATTCTGCCTATCATTTGTATAACGGTTGGTCTTTAACATAGCTCGTTTTATTTTTATAATTTTTATAGGAGCTTTAGAAAATAGATATTTTTTCCATTGAGGAAGAAGGTTCAGAGAGATTAAATTGCCTTGTCCGAAGTCACAGACCTAGTAAATGCTGGGATTGGGACTCAGGTAAGCAGTGTCCTACACTGAAAAGAGCATCGGGAATGGCAAAAATTAAGAAGTTGTCAAGCTTATGGTGACAGATACAGATGCACTGTGGGTGACTGCAAAATTGGTACAACATCTGTAGTGATAGAGTAATTAATAAAAACAGCACAGTGCAAAACTCCATGTGTCCTTTTTTTTTTTACTATTTGTGTTTTTTAAAAAATTACACAAATACATACACAGCTAGATTTTCTGTCTCTTGAAAGTTACCGAGAAACTAAGAGTGGCTGCCTCTCGGGAAAGGAACTAGGTAACTGAAGAACAGGGTAGGAGGAAGATTTATTTTCCACCATGGATGCCTTTTTGTATCTTTTGAATGACATACCTTGTGTTACCTATTCTTAAAATCTTTTTTTAAAGAAAAGAGCATGGGCTTTGGATTCAAAGAGAATTTGATTCTACTCTTTAGTTATGTGACCATGGCCAAGTTATTTTCTAATTTAATGTGACCACATTATAGAACATATGGAGGTCTAGGAATCGTCTCTTCTTTACTGTCAACTACATCCTTCCTGGCGAATATCATATCCCACCCTGAGAGAAAAAGAAGCAACACCATTACTACTTTAAATGCCATAGCTCTTGGGAATTTGTTTGTATGGAAACAATATAGGTTATCTTGCCTATGCAGTTCCCTAATGCCATTTACTTAATGCAGGTTACATTATTACTCCTGACTGTGCATCAGCCAGTGACTTCCAATGACTCTGTCAAAGATTGTTAGCGTGCTTCACTGATGATGAGGATAAATGCAAGGCTTACTCAGAGTATGCAGGAAGATGTGAACCCTAATTCATCTTCTAGTCATGTTAAATTTACCATTCGGAATTTTATAACATAAATGTAGAGTAACATATTTTCCAAAAGTGCCTTCGCTTGAGCTCCTTAAGCCATAATCACTGTTGACCACACCCGTGCCTTCCACATATTGCCAGGAGAGAGAAGGCTGAGCCAGTAGCCCATGGGTGAAGTAAGAATAGCAGCCCTGTTCACGACATGTCTGTCCCTTGTTGGTATGACTTGAGATTAGCCTGGGAGGGCATGATGTTGCCACATCCATTGGAAGCAAGACAAGACATCGATTCAAAGGGCCCATTGGCATAGAGCAAAAGTCTCAAAAATCCTCAGAGAGGGTAACCAAGGGACCCCCAGAGGATTGCCTGACATGGAGCACAGAGCCTGTGAAGGAGCAAAGAAGCAGAGACCTGAGCCACGGGGCCCAGGGCAAGGCCCCAGATTGAACTGGACTGTTCATACTGGCAGTATTAGGCAGAAGGGAAATGAGCATCTTTATGAAGCCACTTTATTGTTTGGTCTCTGTTACAGTAGTACAACCCTGTTGTAATTAATATGCTCCCATATATTGGATATTACAAATCTTTCTCATCTTCATAACTCTGATAAACAAAAATGGTATTTTATTTTTGCTTTAATGTGAACTTTTTATTGAAGTTGAGCCTATGTTTCTTGATTATTTGTATTTCTTCTTTGAATTGCTTACTAATGTTCTGTGCCCATTATTTTCTACCAGGGACTTTTTCATGTTGGTTTTTAGGGGGTATATATGATATTCCCTATAAAATGACACTGCATCAGACACTAAAAGAAGTATATATGGGCCCACCCTGTCCTAGATGAAGGAGATAACAGTAGGCCCTCCATATCTGCAGGTTCCACATCCACAGACAACCACCCGCAATTGAATATATTTGGAATAAATAAGTAATAACAATACAAGCCAGGCATGGTGGCTCATGCTTGCAATCCCAGCACTTTGGGAGGCTAAGGTAGGAGGATCACTTGAGGCCAGGAGTTTTGAGACCAGCCTAGCCAACATAGACCTTGTCTCTACAAAAAAAATTTTAAAAATTAGCTGGCTGTGGCAACACATGCCTATAGTCCTAGCTACTCAGGAGGCTGAGCCCAGGAGTTCAAGGTTGCTGTGAATAGCCTCCAGCTGGGGCAACAGAGCAAGACCCTCATCTAAAAATAAATTTTAAATTCACAATTTTATTTTACAAAATTTAATAAAATAATAAATTAATACAAGAATACAAATAAAAAATACAGCATAACAACTATTTACATACCATTTACATTTTTTAGGTATTATAAGTAATATAGAAATGATTTAAAGTATACAGGAGGATGTGTATGGGTTATATGCACATACAAAGCCATTATATATCAGGGACATGAGCATCCATGAATATTGGTATCCATGGGGTCCTGGAACCAATCTCCCAAAGATACCAAAGGATGACTGTATATACATACGTATTTTGCATATATGTATACATATAGAGAGAGAATACATATGCATACACCATTTATCTGCAAGTTGTAAATATAAGTTGTAAATATTTGTGCCCATATATATTTTGACTTTGTTTATAGTTTTTGTGTTTATTTTGGTTTTTTAAAATTTTATTCTAGTCAGATTTGTCCATCTATATCATTTTCAGAAAGTTTTCTCACTTGTAGATGCTATGAATAATTTGCTCATTTTTCTTAAGTATTTTTATAGTTTTGTTTTTACATTTAAATCTTTGTTGTGTCTGTAATTGATTTTGATGTAAGAATGAGGCAAGGAGCAAGCTTCCCCCACTCACTCCACCACCCCCAGAAAACAAGCAGTTGTGCCTATACCATATGTTGAATAATTCATCATTTCTCCACTGGTTTGAAATTCCATCTTAATCACATACTAAACCCAATTTGTATTGGGTTACATTAGTCTGTTACCACATTATTTTAATTACTATTGCTTTAGAGTACATATTCTTACCTTGAGGTTTTCTTTGTGATATAATATGCTCTAATTTTGTGGTGGTCAATCCTGACCAAACATGAGAATCACCTGGAAAACTTTAAAAACTACCATACCTGTGTTGGTGCAATGGCTCACACCTGCAATCCTAGCACTCCTGGAGCCACTGTGTCTGGCCTTTATTTTGTAATTTCTAATATGGTTCTTATTTCTATAATATCCCTTTTTTTGACTTAAATTTTACCCTTTTCTTTTTCATCTCTGTCACCCCCTTTAATCTTATATTCTGTTTTTTCTTTAAGAATATAACTATTTTTTTGTCTGAAATGTTCTATATCCTGCAGTAATTTTTCTTCCAAAAATATTTTTTTCTGACACTTCATGGGTTTTGTTTTTTGGGGGTTTTTTTGCTTTTTACTCTCTTTTTATATTTTTATTTTACACATTATTACTCTCACTGCATTGCTTTGTTATAGGGTGTTTTTTTTTCCTGCTTATAATTTATATTTAAATAGAGGCAGATGGACTCTACTCATATTATTTGGCTGCAAATATTGTGAGTTCTTCTCAACTCTCTTTACCCAGGTACTCTGTAGATGATACATAGAACTTACGCTGAAATTTTGGTGATGCAGAGGCTCTGTTTGGTTTTATAGGTATTTAGGGAGAGTTGACAGTGAGTAGAAGCAGCTGGCACTTTCCAGTAAGTTGTTTTTGAAAATAGCTCTTCTACTTCACTAGCCATTTTCAGTGTGGAAACATCCCCATAGTCTTTGTCACTTCAAAGTAAGGATTTTTAGTAACATGCTTCTGAAATGGTTTGAATTGTGTGCCCTGTACTGGTTAGAGGAATTGAGTGCTGTTGTTAAGCTTCCTCCTTCAGGTTGGTCCAAATGTCCTTGTATCTAGTCTTCGTATACTTGGGTAAGGCCACAGTTATTTTCTAGTTTTATTATTAATGGAGTATCCTTCTGTTTTTGATTCTCTTTGTTCATATTAGTGGGTTTCAGAAAAAAACGAATTATAGATGTGTTCCCTCAACTCTATCTTCTATTTCTAGAAGCTCCCTTGTAGTATTACTTATGTTTATATTTTAAACATGTTTGTAATCAATTCACATAATTTGTGATGTCTTTTGTGGTATGTGTCCAAATTACTTAATCTTTCTGAGCCTTGGTTTTCTCATCACCCAAATGTGGATAATAACACTGCTTTGAAGGATTGATTAAGACTAAATAAGAATGCACCTCTAAAGGACCTAAGTTACATTAGCCACATAGGGTTCTTTAATTGTTGGTTTCTCTTCCTTTCTAACTCCAAGTTCAGTGGTTTTCACAGCTGTGAGGCTGTAAAATACCAGATTAGCATCATTGATCTCTAAGCAAGTTGTTATCTAAACTCAAATACGACCATCGGAACCAGCTACATAATTTTCAGGGCCCAGTGAAAAATGAAAATACAAAGCCCCTTATTCAAAATTATTAATAATTTCAAGACAGTGACCACAGAACAATAAACCCAGCACAAGTCCTTCTGAGCAGGGGCCCTGTGTGACTGCATGGTTGCAAATCTGTGATAGCGACGATAAATCATTATTGCTCTTGGAACTAAAGAGGGAAGTGTAGAGTAACCCAAAGGCATTATATTATACAGAATATTGTTTGTTGATACTAGTTCCTGAGAGTCATCACAAGACTGTTTTGATATAAACAAAAACCATATCCAAAAATCCTCTAGAAAATATCCTCTCCTTTACAATCCAGAATGACTTCATTTGTCATCGTTGTAGAGAGAAAACAGTTTCCCAGCTGATTATAGCCCATACTTGTTGTGAAGTTATAGCCAGAGTCTAGTCTTATAAATCATTGCTTTCTGACTATATAAACCAGGGTAGTAGAATGTCCAGCTTAGTGATTTAATTACCACTGTGTCTTCTGATGAAGATTACGCCTACTTCTTTTTGCCTCTTTTATTCTAATATGGAAATATAAATTATTCTGTATACGGCTGGATCCAGTTTACAAAAATAAGCCAGAAGCCTTTGGAACCCAGGGAGCCCAAGTGGAGAGGTTCTGTTCATTATCTGCCCTCCCTGCTTCCAGCCTCGGCTATAGCCTCCAAATGGATAAAAGCTTTTCATAGAGAGGTTGTATTACCATGGAGTACAATGTCTGCAGACTTGGGTATGAGGGGAACACAGTGGAGGAAAATAAAGAGAGGGCTGAGTTATGTTTCAGTGAGCATCACAAAAGGCAGACGAACCAGTCAGACAGAAGTGGACCTGAAAGCTTCCTTCAGTTTGTTCTCTTGGACTTCGCTACTTGACTGCTCTTTGCATTAATCTAGAATCATGCTGCACAATAACTGTTTTCGTGTTGTTATATTCTCTTCATGTTCTCTTCCTTGCTTCTCAATGCCAAATGTGTAGCTTTTCAGAAACAAAATGTTAAGAAATTTAAAGTGAAAATATTGTAGCAACCTGAGAGATGCATGGAATATCATAAACTGTTGAAAAGCTGGGATTGGCATTGGTTGCTAGAGGCGTAATACGTTTTGCATTTACACCCAAAGAATAATGCCATGCTCTGAGACTTCAAACAGTCATTTGAAATGAAGAGACAATAAATACATAAATAAATGCTAACAAAAACAACAAAAAAGTGACAATGAAACAACTCTCTTAAGTGGAGCTGTTTGGATAAATGCCTTCTTTCCATTTATTGTATATCTCCCTCTCCCTTAAAAAAAAAAAAGGCAGTTAAAGGATTATGGCCATAAAACTGTCTTAGTTAGAACATTATCAGTAAGCATTTGAAGGATACCTCATATCTAATATTATCTTATTGATAAAGTACTTTTTATTTTGCCAAATCAATTTCATCTCTCTTTCTTACAGGTTTTAATTATAAAAGCAATCTTCACATGTTACACACTTACATATACTTTTCCCCATCCCATAGCCAGGGAATTTCCCACAAACACTGCTTAATTTTTTAACACAATATACATATGACCATTATTTTCCCATCCTCCTTTCTTCTTTTTATTCTCAAATGTATTGACTCCTACACATTTGTAGACTTCCACATTTTTATTCTAAGACTCATTCTTCTTTTCTCCCACTGTAGAAATAATATGCATTAATGAGTAACAAAGAAAAGAAGCTTGGTAAGGTTTTGGTGCCAGGCAGACTTTTGCTTCGATGCTGACTCCAGTGCCTATCTTGGACCAGTGACAAGCTGTGTTTCTATTTCAGTGTCCGTAAAGTGGGAACAGTAATGGTATTTGCCTTGCAGGGTTGTTGTGGGGGATTAAATGAGATAATGTATGCTCCAAAAAGAGCAGCACCCCACCCCTCCCTTTTTTGTTAAGTAGTCTCAAAATCTTTTTATATTAATATATTAATCCAACATTGGGTGACGTGCCAGGACTGATACACACCAGGTTATATATGCTATTTAATTTAATCATCCTGACAACTGTGTTAAGTCCTGGCATTACCCCTATTTGGCAAGAAGATATCTAAGGCTTACAGAAGCTAAGTTGCTAATTTACTCCAGGGCACACAGTGAGTAAATGGCAGGGGAGATTTGAACCCTCGCTACCTTGATTCAGAGCCTGAGCCCTTGGCTACTGACTCCTTCTTGTTGAATTTCTCTGTCTGACCTCCATATCCTTCTTTTGAGTGAATCAAATTTTTCTCTTGTTCCTTTTAAAATATATTTTCTACTTTTGACTTTATATTGGCCTTATCACCTTAAATATTTTGCCACGCAAAATAGATAGGAATAAAAATTTAATACTGATATGAAGTGTTTTTTGTACAAAACATTTCCCATGAGTTCCCATCTTTGTCTTACAACTTTTAATTCTGTAGCTATTTTCTGGCATTTTAGCAACCTTGTCCATAAGTCCATTGACTCCTTAAATTATCTTTGAGGTTGCCTGGCATTTTAAATCCATTCTGTAATCTTCCTCATGCCTTTTCACACTTTACCTGTGTCTGGTAGGTTTCTTTTTCTCTCTGATGCGGTATTCCCTCTTTACCAGACTTAGATTATAGGGCAGTGGAGTTCTGAATTTTCTCTCCCCAGTTTCTATCTTCTTCACATGGAAATGGAATCATGCAAAATGATTTTGCATTGATCAGGCCTTGTGTAATAGAGTCTGACTTCAGTTTTTTTTTTTTTTTTTTTTTTTTGAGACAGAGTCTTGCTCTGTTGCCCAGGCTAGAGTGAGTGCCGTGGTGTCAGCCTCGCTCACAGCAACCTCAAACTCCTGGGCTCAAGCGATCCTCCTGCCTCAGCCTCCTGAGTAGCTGGGACTACAGGCATGTGCCACCATGCCTGGCTAATTTTTTCTATACATATTTTTAGTTGGCCAGATAATTTCTTTCTATTTTTAGTAGAGACGGGGTCTTGCTGTGGCTCAGGCTGGTCTCGAACGCCTGACCTTGAGTGATCCTCCCACCTTGTACTCCCAGAGTGCTAGGATTACAGGCGTGAGCCACCGCGCCTGGCCTGATTTCAGTTTTTGATGTTTCCCTTTGGATGTCTTTTAAGCCTCATCCCTCCCTCTTCTCCTTGCACCCCGTATCTGGACAAGCCGATAGAAAGCTGAGTCCTCCCTCCCTGGGCACCAGCAGGGATCAAATCTCCTTACTCTCTCAAACCATTTTGGACAAACTTGGGAGGTCTGCCCTGCTGTCCTCAGAAAACTCATTACTTACGTAACAAATTTTGTTCTATCCTCTTGGTGTATGTGTGTGGCATCATCTTGACATCTGAACCAAACTTTGGGTGGAGGGTCCGTCCTATTCCTGCAGAGTATCCACAACAGCCGGCACTGTAAGGAGCCTTCGAGTGTGCTGCCCTGTCATGTATGGTACCCAAAAATTGCTCGGCCTGCCTCCCTGCTTTGCTAATGCCGACTTCTAAGTTTCTCTTTAGCTCAGCACATTTCCCAATTTTTAATTTTCCTCCTTGTTTCCTTAGTATAGACTAGAAATTCTAACCAGCCTGTCCTTTATTTGCACTTCTGTATTTTTTTTTTAAGAGGGAAGAGCTCGCTGTCGCCCAGGCTAGAATGCAGGAGCATCACCGTAGCTTGCTGCAGCCTCAAACTCCCAGGCTCAAGCGATCCTCATGCCTCAGCCTCCCAAAGTGCTGGGATTATAGGCGTGAGCCACCGCACCCAGCCTATTTGTATTTCTTTAACATTATTAATATTATGATAGTTTCTCTTTTCTTCTGTGTTGATGCTTTTCCATCTTTGGTTGACTCTTGGTCCAGTTTCTGTAGTGTACTCTTAATTCAGTTCAACAAATGTTAGCAAACACCAGACACATTCCATACAGAAGCAGAGAGATTGGATGGGAAATGAGTATTTCCAGTCATGGTTTTGCAACTTTCCAACCAGCAATGACTCTTCTGCCTTAACAAACAATGTTCATCTACTTAAAGTGATGGTTTCAAATATTGCCTATAATGATTGAAATTTTACATTTTAAAGATAATGTATTTTCAGTTGAAAAGGTAATGCATGCATGTGATAAAAATATTCAAACACTATACACAAGGTAGACAAGGAAGTTTCTCCCTTGTCTCAGAACTCCACTCCCACCCCTTCCCAAAGGCAATCACTTTAACATTTGACTAGGTATACTTCCCGAGATTTGCAAAGCAAACATTTTATATACATATATGTAATACATATAGTATAATTTTAAAACATGCATATACATAAACATATTTTAAATTATACGTTTATGTATACAGGCAGTCCTGGGTTACAGATGACCCGATTTACAGCATCCCATACTTACAAATGGGCTCCAAAGGCTCCCCATGAGGATAATTTATAATTAAATTAAAAATTGGGGGACTAGTTTCTTCCGAGCAAGTAACCAAACCTGCACAGTATAAGCCGTTCATTAGTGCAGCATCTTTACAGTAGCGCTAGTCTCAAGATAGAGAAGCAGCCAATAGAAACACCAGAACACAAAGAAGCAGATGCAGAGCCAAGAAAGTTTACGACAAAAGAATTAGCTGAAGCCTCATGTCTCCATGAAGCAGGATTTGTTAAGCTTGAGGAGCAAGATCCTAACATTAAGCAGCTTACAAAGGTTTACCGTGCAGTTAGTGAGAACATCAGCTGATACAAGGCCATTTATGATGAAACAAAAAAGAAAAATGCTGTGCAGACAACCCTAGATGCCTTTTTTAAGAAACTGACTTCAGGGGTAAGCTCCCCTCCAGCAACAAAATCAATCCCTGATTCTCCGGCACCCACTCCATCCTCTCCAGCACCGTCTCCATCATCATCTTCCGATTAACGTTAGCTACCTTCTTGCCTCAAAAAATGCCCTTTCCAGTAAGCAAGACATGGATACCACATTAGGTGAGTGTGAATCTTTTTTTTTTTTTTTGAGACAGAGTGTCGCTTTGTTGCCCTGGCTAGAGTGAGTGCCGTGGCATCAGCCTAGCTCACAGCAACCTCAGACTCCTGGGCTTCAGCGATCCTACTGCCTCAGCCTCCCGAGTAGCTGGGACTACAGGCATGTGCCACCATGCCCGGGTAATTTTTTTTATATGTATATATTTTTAGTTGGCCAGATAATTTGTTTCTATTTTTAGTAGAGACCGGGTCTCGCTCTTGCTCAGGCTGGTCTCGAACTCCTGACCTCGAGCAATCCTCCCGCCTTGGCTTCCCAGGGTGCTAGGATTACGGGCGTGAGCCACCGCGCCCGGCCTAACTTAGAAAACAAAGAGGCTGATTTTTTTTTAATTTAAATAATTTATACATTTCTGGGAGTGAACAGATGTTATCAATATGTGAATTAGGCTGGGCGAGGTGGCTCACGCCTGTAATCCTAGCACTCTGGGAGGCCGAGGCGGGAGGATCCCTCAAGGTCAGGAGTTCAAGACCAGCCTGAGCAAGAGCGAGACCCTGTCTCCACTAAAATAGAAAGAAATTAGCTGGACAACTAAAAATATATAGAAAAAATTAGCCGGGCATGGTGGTGCATGCCTGTAGTCCCAGCTACTCGGGAGGCTGAGGCAGAAGGATCGCTTGAGCCCAGGAGTTTGAGGTTGCTGGGAGCTAGGCTGACGCCATGGCACTCTAGCCCGGGCCACTGAGCAAGACTCTGTCTCCAAAAAAAAAAAATATATATATATATATATACATATGTGAATTGTAGGAAACATGATTTTTTTTTTTTCTGACCAGTTTGCTCTTAGGCAATTCACTTGAAAACAGACATTAAAATGTTAAACAATGAAATGTTGTTTAGTTAGCAGAGTAGTTATAATTTTTTTTTTTTTAAGAGATGGGTCTCACTCGTGCTCAGGCTGGTCTTGAACTCCTGAACTCAAGCAATCCTTCCTTCTTGGCCTCCTAGAGGGAGGGCTAGGATTACAGGCGTGAGCCACTGCGCCTGGTCAAATAATTTAAAATAACTCAGATATATTAAGAGGAATAAAATAATCTGGGGGGATAAATCCATGGTTCATTAAAATTGCTACCTAAGTTCCCCGCCTCACATCTCATTCTGAAAAAGTGGTCAAAAATGACTACTGGTCAATAAAACACTGCAATACTTTTTGACTTGTAATAGATGAATTAGATTCTACAGCCTAAAAAATGTGTAATCAGAGATTTGAAATAATCATTTTATTGTTGTGTTGTTCGGCCAAACATTTTTTTCATCAACTTTGTGGTAGAAATTTGTACCAGATTTGTGGCAGAATTCTTGGTTGAAAGTTATCAAAGCCCAACTTAAACTAGCTTGGGCAACAAAAGGAAATTCAGTAATAAACATAACTGGGAAGTCCAGGGATGAAGCTGGGATTCAAGCACAGTAGTATCAGGGTTTCAAGTACTGTCTCCACGCTTACTCTGGTTCCATAACTGAGTTCTTCCCTCTGTATGCTTCCTTTTTTCTCTCTGGCACACACAGTTTCTTTCAAGTAGCTAGAAAAAATGGCCTTTTGCAGTTCCAGACTTACACAGTCCAACTCAGCAAATGTAGCAGACAAAAGCACTTCTCTTTCCCAGCATTGACTGGGCCAGTCTGAGTATCTGGGGACAGACAGTGTATGGAGCCCCCAAAGTAAGGGGAGTGAGCAAGTTACACCAAGATAAGTAACACCGTTAAGAAACTAAGTGCCTCGTGGAAAAGACAGAAACAAAGAAATTGTTACAATTTCATAATGTTGTTGACTGGAGTCCAGAAAAATGAGTGGCCAAATGTGTGTTTTAAAAACTGATTGATTTAGCCATTCCACAATGCATACGTATTTCAAAACATCATGGTGTATACCATTAATGTATACAGTTTTACTTGCCAATTAAAAAATAAATAATAAGCATGGTAGGTGGGGCAAAAAAATAAAATAAAAAATAAAAAATTTTAAAAAGATTCAGTCTTCCACAATTAACATCACTATTTCACCAGCTGAGTAAATGCATAGACTCTTTTGACCTTTACACTTCATTTCTCTTAAGTGTAACATTTTCTTGTGAAAAGCTCTGCAGTTTACTGTCTCCTACTCCCACCTCGCTCTATCCCCTAATCTCCAGAACATGAGAGGCTTATTCCAGTTTTTTACAATGAGCAACATTGTCTAGTTAGTATAGTTCCCCCAAATATGTTGAGTTTATTTTTCCTTGTGTTCTGTGCACATTATCACCATAGAGATTGCAATTGTACTGGGGCAGGGTGGGGCTGAGGGTGGCCAAAGCACCACAGTTCCAAAAGTAAAATTTCAGGCAGTCTCATTCTACAATGCCTGTTGGAGTACATATAAAATCCCATATGTTTAAATTGGAGGACGCTTTAAAAGTAAATATTTAAATGTTGAGACATCCCATCATAGGATTCCAGAGAGAAACAAATACAGATGATAAATTTCAATAATAAAAATAAATACAACTAAAACACACATAAAGGTAAGTTCTTTGGAGGCCAATTGGTATTTCAATGGGCAATGATAACAGAGAATGATTTTTTAGGACACCCTAAGCTGATTACTGACACAGAAACATACACGGTGATTGTAGGCTTTTAAAAAGTTACTTCGATTTCTATAGAAAAAGAAAACATATTTTTATAGCCATTATCCAAGGCTCTTAAGAGCAATAGATTGCACATCAATGGTGATCTCAACTGAGGAAGATGGAGAAACGATTCATTTAAAATGCACTTATCCATGGTTTCCTGAAAAATAGGGAGGGCAGCTGGAATCTTGGACAGCATAAACACGATACAATGAAATTGCTAAATGCATCCTAGAAAATAAAAATAAAGCTTGAAGAAGCTATAAACAATTTAGTACTTTCTCTATGGGGAGATTCCTGTCTATTTTAGAATGATTCTGGTTTGTCAAATGTGTATTTAAATATGCAAAAGAGTAAAGAGTCTGGCTTAGGCAGGGGTATAAAAATCCGTGGGAGCAGTTCGGGAAAAGACTCCAACGGAGGTGAGGCTCCCAGACTGGAGAGACTGTGAGGACTGGAATCCTGCTGCTTTAGGAAAGCAGGGAAGTTCTGCAACACTGGATACAAGTTTGCAGCTACTAAAAATGCAAAGAAGATAGAAGACCCGAAGGCTTTTCCTAGGTTTCATAGAAAGTAAGTTCGCTCCAATCGCTCTGACACTGGGTAAATAAGGTTGTTTAGAGCTGGCATCAGGAGAAAACCTGCCTGCTCTGAGTCCCCAGGGGGAGTGGTTTTTCTGCCTGAGACAGCCTGAGAACAACTTTAAGGTCTCTCTTATTAAATAGAATAAGCACAATCAAGTTCGGTTTAGCGGTGATTAGCATCGTGCAAACATGATAGGGAGGTGCTGCTTGTACGTCAGCGGCTCTGGCCCTTTATATCCTGTTCTCATGTGTACCGCTTTCTTTAGTGTTAGTTGCATTTAATAAAGATTTTTATTTTTATAGAGAAAGCATAACAAAATGGATGGTTGCTGGATCTGCCCTCTAAATTACGTAAGCTCAGTGTAAACGTGATCTATGCATCAAATCCAGCTGGGCTGCTGAGGGTCTCCGCCAAAATGCTCATTGCCATAGGGGGAAGTAGAAAAAAACAATCTTTGTACGGAGGCTCTACCCAAGGGACTTGCTGTCCCTGTTCCGGGGGTTGCCTTTTGCAGTATTAAACAGAATAGTAGCCATTAGTGTCTGGACAGCTTACCTACCTACGGATAAATGAGAAGGTGAAAATGGTCAGACTTCGCAGGACTCCTCACGTTACAGAAGAATCACAGGGTTTTTAAAGTAGCATCTTCTCAGATTTTATTTATAAATCATTGAATAATAAGAGAAGCTAATGACAGGTGTTCTAGAGTACTGCTGATGAAATATCAGTTAGAACTTATAATAAAAACAAATCTGAAATGGTCATTATTTTAAAATGGAGATACACAGTTTAAAAGCTTAACCCTAAAAGCTAGTCTTGCCCAGTAACCTGGTGGCTCCCAACCAACAGGCAGGCAGATAACCTAGAAAGGCACATGCAACCTTAGAATTGCCAAGATTTCTGAATCCCAACCTATGACAGACTTCATCGGGGTTGCAGAAAAGTGATGGAAATGGAGATTTCAAAAATTAAGGGTTCAAAACACAATTATTTCGTTTAATTTAAAAAAATGCAATGAGCAACACCTTTCTTATTTTTAAAGCTGACTTTCAAGATATACTTATCTAAGAAATAAATAGCCTAGAGAGCTGAGGTTGACAGGTTTTTTTTTCTGTAAAGAACCAGATAGTAAATATTTTAGGCTTTGAGGGCCATACACTCCCTGTTGTGACTACTCAACTGCCTTTGTAGTGTGACCCCTCACCATAGGCAAATGTAAATGTATAAGAGTAGCTGCCTCCCAATAAAACTTTATTTATAAGGACTGAAATTTGAATTTCATATAATCTTCATGTGTTTGGTATATTACTCTTCTTTTTATTTATTTCTTTTTTTTTTTTTTTTGAAACAGAGTCTCACTTTGTTGCCCGGGCTAGAGTGAGTGCCGTGGCATCAGCCTAGCTCACAGCAACCTCAAACTCCTGGGCTCAAGCGATCCTCCTGCCTCAGCCTCCCGAGTAGCTGGGACTATAAGCATGTGCCACCATGCCCGGCTAATTTTTTTCTATATATATTTTTAGGTGTCCAGATCATTTCTTTTCTATTTTTGGTAGAGATGGGGTCTCGCTCTTGCTCAGGTTGGTCTCGAACTCCTGACCTCAAGGATACCTCCCACCTTGGCCTCCCAGAGTGCTAGGATTACAGGCGTGAGCCACCGCGCCCGGCTTTAAATTCTTATGCATCAAGGTAATCACAGTTAACATTCTTATGTAATATCATTTAAATCCTTCTAGCCTTTTTTTCTAAGCACATATACATGTTTTAAAGTAGGACTATGCTGTGCATATCATTTTTTACACAAATGTGTTATGAACGTGTTTCTATGCCATTTCCCAAAGTCTGATTTACAAAATGTCCCCAAAAACAAACAAACCAAAAAAGGTAAAATGACTATAGACAAATAAGTTTGTGCAATTCTGCACACTGTATCGGCTCTTCAGATATTAATGATGCACATGAGATCATAACAAAGACTCTGTAAAGAAATTCAGTAGAGAAACTGGGTTCACCTTGCCAGGGTATCTCAAATTTATCTAATCATAAGATTCTCCAATAATATAACATTTGGAAACTTAATATTCTATGGAATATCCTTGGTGAAAAGCTGTTCTGCATCATTTGTAATGGATGCATACTATACCATTATTATTTAAACAATCAGAGTTGAACATTGAGATTGTTTTCAAATTTTCACTATTATAAAAAATACTATTATGTATATTTTTGCCACAAAATATTTGCAGACATTTATGATAATTCCTTGGGCATGCAATCGTTTTCTCAAGTATATGAACATTTTTATGGCTTTTTAATCCTAATGGCCCAACTGTGTCCTAGAAAAGTTGTGCCAATTTGTATTCCCACTAGCAATATGCCCTTCTCTCCAGTTCCTGTTTTTTTTTGAGAGACAACAACTCTTTCTCTGTTGCTGAGGCTACAGTGTAGTGGCCTAATCATAGCTCACTGGAACCTTGACCTCCTTGGCTCAAGCAATCCTCCTGCTTCAGCCTCCTGAGTAGTTGGAATTACAGGCATATGCTACCAAGCCCAGCTAGTTTTATTTCTATTTATAGAGACACGGTCTCACTATGTTGCCCAGGCTGGTCTTGAACTGCTGGGCTCAAGAGCTCCTCCCACTTTGGCCTCCCAAAATGCTGGGATTACAGGCATGAGGCATCACACCTGGCTCCCCCAATTCTTGACCAAATGGGTGCTTTATATTTTTCAATGTTTGCCAATTGCATAGGCAAATAACTGTATTATTTTATCTTGTATTTCTTTGAAAGCATGGCGAACATTTAAAAAGATGTTTATTGGCTGTTTTTACTTCTTGTTTTATAAAGTGTCAATTTATATCATTTGCCAGATTTTTCGAAATGTGTACATTTTTCATATCAACTTGTAAGGTATATAGTAAAGAGATTATATTAATCCTCTTTATGTGCATTTTTCCATATCCATATCCATACTGTATAACTTTGGTTAGGCTAATTTTTCATTTATAATAGTTCCACATTTTTCATAATTTCTACCTTTAGTTTTGTGCATTTGAATTCTTCCCCAAATCATGATTTATGAATCTTCACCTATATTTTGTTTAAGTGATTTTGTCATCTTTGGTATATAGTATGATATGATTTGAATTTTTCCTAGATAATCTTTCGGCTAAACAAAATTTATTGGTTAATGCATGCATTCCCCACCGATTTGTGATGCCATTCTTATACAATATGTTAAATTCTTATATATTCTTATGCCTTCGAAATAGACTGTAATTCTTGATAGGGCAAATACTCCTATATTATTTTTCCGTTGTAAAATATTCCTGGCTATTCTTATAAGTCAGGGTTAAACTAGCTTCTTGCAATGAATCAAGATGTTTTCCATCACTTTTTTTTTTCTTTTCTTTTTTTGGGGCAGTGGGGCAGGGACAAGGTCTTGCTCTGTCGCCCAGGCTAGACTATAGGGGTGTCATCACAGTTCACTGCAAACTCAAACTCCCAGGCTCAAGTGATCCTCCTGCCTCAGCCTCTTGAGTAGCTGGAACTATAGGCACATGCCATCATACCTGGCTAATTTTTCCATTTTTTGTAGGGATGGGGTCTTGGTCTCACTCAGGCTGATCTCAAACTCCTGGACTCAAGTAAGCCTCCTGCCTCAGCCTCCCAAAGTGGTGGGATTACAGACATGAGCCACTGTGCCTGGCCCTTTCCATTATTGTCTATGGTCTACATTCTAACAGTCTGAATTAAAGGAAATATTGGTTCCTTAAAGGTTTGAAATATTCTGCTTATAAAATTTGCTGAGTGCCTAAGTTTTCTGACATTTGTCAACTTTTTTAAAAAGTTTTTTAGTCTATACCACTGTACCACCTATCAAAGGTTCTCCTAGAAGAGCCATTTCTATCAAGATGTCCAAAATTATTAGCTGATTATAGTTATATCTCTTTTTTCAGTCATAATATGTACTTAGATTTTCTCTTTTTCTGGTTTGCCTTTGTCAAAGTGTGTCTATTTATTGGCCTTTTTAAAGATCCACTTACTGGGTTTATATGTCAATCCCATTTTATTATTCTCTCATTTTTTTCCCTAAATATTATTCACTTTGTGCTTCTTGAATTGATTGCTTGGTTTACTTTTATTTTCTTATGGATGATAACAAAGCATATGAAGCTCTAAATTTTCTGTTTCTAGGTAGGGCTTTAGGGTATATTTTGGATATATAGTTTTCTCTATTTTATTGCCTTAAACTCTGATTATAATGTGTATTTTCTCTTTGATCTAAAAAGTATTTTAAGACAGTATTTTAATTTCTAGTATTTTCAGTTTTTAAAAATTATCCTTTTGTTATTAGTTGCTCACTTTATTTTCTAGTGATCCAAGAATGTGGTCTATAATGTGTCATTTACAGCTGTATTATATTCTGTGTGTTTGTACAGGTTCCATGGATATTTAAAAAGAATGTATGTATTATTAAAATCCGCTTTCTTCTTTGGGTTTAGACTGTGATTTTCATCAAATTCTCCTGCTATTTTTTGCATTTTGCTTTATATATTTTGATGGAAGTTTACTAGGCACTGTTATATCTTCATATAAAATAAAAAGTAATCCACTCTTTGACCCAGTTATTTTTTCCTTAAATTCTATTTTTTTCTGATATCAGTAATGACTCCTGAATTATTTTTCTTGGCCTTGACCTTGTTTATCTTTCCTGTGTTTAACCGTTGCCATTTCATTTTAGGTGAGCCTCCAGTAACATGCACACATACACTCCTCATCCTTCACCCAGATACGTGATTGTTTTTGATCCCAGTTGAGACTCTAACATTAATTTTAATAAGGAAGTTTAAGTGACAAGTGGATTCTATTTTCCTTCTTATTTTGTCTTTTTCTTGTGCTACCTTTCTTTTTCTCTTTTGTTGTGTATTGATCAAGTCTCTCTATTGATCAAGCCTGGTTTTGTTTTCCTATTCTGCAAACTATGCAAGACTTGACTATACTTCCTATTTATACTTTTTCACCTCCCAATTACTTCTCCTTCTACCCAACCAGATGTCAGTTTCCACCATTCTAATTAAATGGCTCTAATGAATCACCAATGACCACAGATTCCTAGATCCAGGGGATGCTTTTCAGCACTGGTCTTACTATACTCCTCAGTGCCACTCCACACAATGCACAACCCCATCCCACCCCTTACCCCACGACCCTGCGATTTTCTTGGTTATGTTTGTTTGTTTGTCTTATTGTTTCCCGAGCTACCTTTCTGCCTCCTCCTCCTCCCCCTCTTCAGTTCTAGGCTGTAACCGCTTCTCTACATTCTTTCCCCAGGTGATCTCATCCACTTCTCTGGCTTCAATTACTATCATATATAACTATGACCTCCAAAATCTCCAGTCCAGACCACTTCTTTGAACTCTAAACTAACATACACAATCACTCTCTCGACACTTCCAGGTGATATCTAACAGGCACTTCGACCTCGACACCTCCCAGGATGAACCCACGCCAGCCCTCTCCTCCTCCCTTCTCCTCCTGTTCCCCACACTGCAGTCCAGCCACCTGCTACTCAGGCCGTAAACCTGAGGGCCATTAGTGGGCTTTGTAGTCCTTTACCCCTCACATCCTAACATCACCAAGTCCAAATGATTCTGCCTTCAACACATTTCTTAGCACTATTTACTTCTTTCCACCTCCACTGCTGACCACCTGGTCCAAAAGACCATCATCTCTTGCCTAGACAGATACAACAGTCCCCTCGCTAGTCTCCCAGCTTTCTTCTTTTTTTTTTTTTTTTTTGAGACAAGGGTCTTGCTCTGTCACCTGGGCTAAAGTGCAGTGTTGTCATCGTAACTCACTGCAACCCCAAACTCCTGGGCTCAAGCAATCCTCTTGTCTTAGCCTGCTGAGTAGCCGAGACTATAGGCACGCACCACCACATGCAGCTAATTTTTCAGTTTTTTGTAGAAACGGGGTCTCGCTCTTGCTCAGGCTGGTTTCAAACTAATGGGCTCGAGCAATCCTCCTGCCTCAGCCTCCCAAAGTGCTAGGATTACAGGTGTGAGCCACCGCACCTGGCCTCAGCAGCTTCCACTCTTGCCTCTCTAAAATCTGTTTCCCACACAGCCCTTGCCAGACTATGCACAGGATCATAGAGCTCTTCCTCTTTAAAACTTTCAACAGATTCCTCTTGCCCTTAGAATCAAAATCAAGCACCATGTTACCACCTACAATACAAGGCCCTTGTGATCTGGGCCCTGCCAACCACCCCACTCTCCCCTCCCTTCCCATCCTGTTTACATTCCAGCCTTCCCTGCAGTTCCTTCGAAACGCTGGTCTGGTCGCATTCCCACCAAACTCCTTCCACACTCCCTCCATGGCTCTGTGAGGCTGGCTCCCTGCCATCCAAGTCTCAGCTTAAATGTTTAGTCCCCTGTGGGAGACCCTCCCTGACCACTCAATCTCTAGTAACCTCTGCCACCCTGCAGGTCGCTGTCAAATCACCCTGTGTTATTGTCATCATCATGCTCATCACCCTGAGATTATGTGGACAATTTATTACTATGTGTTTCCCTCCGCTAACATATAACCTCCTTGAATAGAGGGACCTGGTCTGTTTTTCACTTTCGTGTCCACAGTGACAGCAGTTCCTGGCACCAACAGGTGTGTGCAACAAAATGGGGCAAATGAACATCACAGTCTAGTACATGTGGTCCCTGGGCTGCTCTGATGTAGGCATAGAAAGATAGAGGTTGGATTCGGCAGATCCAGATTTACATACTGTCTGTGCCACTTATTAGATGTGTGTCTTGGCCAGTTATCTGATCCTCAGTTTCCTCATTTGAAATATGTGGATAACAACAATCCTACCATATGGAGCTGCTGTAAGGACTAAATGAGAAAAACCTCAACACTTGGCAACGTGATTAGTATACAGTAAGAGCTTAATAAATAATAGCTAGTATATATGTACATAAATTATACACACACACACACACACACACGCTCACTTTGGTGCTCATCTTTGCTTGGCATAACGTTTCTATTGTGCCTTTGAAAGCCTGACTGGTGTGCTTTTATCGATATCATATCATATCGTAAGAGCACAATCTGAACCTCTAACAATCACTAACCAGTTCCTAGTACACCCTGCACAGTTGCATAGTTATGAGCTCTAAAAAACTCTTTAAGCGATTTATCTCAAAATATAAATATTCCCCTCCAGCATAATACAGCGGTTTCAAGTGACCTCTGCTCTATCTGCTTCCTCAGAGGTGGTCTGTTAATAGTAAATACACACAGATAGGTACAAATATTGCATGTGTTGAAAGGTACAGGATAAAATCATCTTTGCACTTGTTCTAAAATCCCATGAGCACAGGTTAAAGAAGTAACTTTCATTATGGTGAAATATGCCCCTTTTATAACACATGATAGCTGGAACAACTCAATCTTTATCATTTATTATTTTTATTTGGACAATATATATACATATGTACAAAATACCTACTGTCAGAATCCTCTTTTATAATTTCATTTGATTTACAAAAACGGGACAGCAAAATAACTTAGGTCACTAATACTGTACAAAAATAAAACTGATTAAACAGTTGTAAAGATCAGTATCTTACAGTGTTACAGATCATTCATCTGTTGTGAAAGAACATCTCAATCTATCCAGAGTGATGAGTACTGTGCTAAATCTATCTGCAAACTGACAAACTAATCGGTTTCTGTAATTATAACTACCAAATAGAATTCTCAAAAGAAGCATGATGTAGAGCTAGACCTTAAAGCCAGGGCATCATTCCACAATGGTGAAGGGCTTTCTTCTTCCCTAACCAAGGAGAGGAGATATCTTAACTCTAAAACTATTAAATTTTCCAAAATATGACAACTACTTACAATATTAGATAAAACAACTTTTCTTTCTTTTTAAACACCTGCAATAGTCTTTCAAAAATTCAGTTTGGTTAAAAAAGTAAACAAAAATTACTATCCTGCATTTGGATTTTCATAAGTTAAATCCATGGTCTTTTTAATATAAAAAGTAATTGTTTCATAGTTTTAGTGTTCAATGAACTCTAGTAGTCCTAGTTGAACCATATCTTGATAGAGTAAATCTAATTAGAATGCTGGTTCCTGTTTTGTGACATTTTAAAACAGGATTTATCACAAAGAATAAAAAGCCTTGAGTTTATACGTTACATTGCTATAACATATAAGAGAATATCAAATGTGTGTTTGTCAACAACTTGAAAAGGCAAGTAGCAACTTTTTTGGGAAGTAAATTGTGCATCTTTTTTTCTTAAACAAGTTGCTGCATTTATATCCATCTAAGTGCTCAACGAAAGCCACATATAGATTTACTCCTGAAACTACAAAGATTGTCTTGACTGACTTTGCTTTGTTTTCCTTCGTTTCTTTCTGCGAGGGAAGGATGAGTTTTTCCAAGTTAGAAAGTTGCTAGGCAACCCAAACTCCTCACTCACTAAAAGGCAGCGTGCAGAGTATCACAAGCAGAACCATTCCATGAGCTCAGGAAGAAACAGGCAGCCTAACCTATTTCGTATGGAAGAACAGATGTCCTTAAAACTTATTTTGGACACAGAAATTAAAATTTGGTTTAAAATAAGCGTTTCAAAAATCTGAAACAGAGGTAGAAAGTGTTCTTTATTTTTCCTGACATGTTTTCTCGTGAGAAAACACTTTCCTTTTTATCCCGTGGACTGCTCCCAGTCCCTAATGTTAAAAGCAGTTCTCTTTATAGAACTATTAATACAACTACGTTGGTTAAACGAAAAAAACACCGTGCTAGTGATGGCTGTCGTATTGGAAGTCGGAGTCAGCCGTGACCCGCGCCCGCTGCAGGAGCCCACGCTCGCTCTGAATTGGAAACGCGTGTCAGGTGATACAGGTAAGCACCCTATGTTTACACAACACGTGGGAGAGCACTTATATAAACTAGAGTGCACCGGAGCTTCCTGTTTTAAATATCAGATAAAATCATCAGAAAGCGTTACTTCTGAAGAAAAAAAAAATGTAAACATTTCCCCCATGATCACTGCTGACTCCCCTCGTTTTGAGGTTTTTTTTTTTTTTTTTTTTTTTTTTCTTAACTATGAAAACTCAGTTCAGTTTTCTGGCCACTTAAAGGCCCAAATGAAGCTTTCAGATAAATGGCATATTATGGATGTAGTGGTTTCAGCCATTAGACACCGAGATACAAGATATATAGTGGTGAGGATATCGATGTAAAAGGTACAGTGATGTGATTTCATTCATAGTATTCCAGAGTTCTCCAAAAGGGATCATTTTGCAGAGTCCCCTCTGAAGTTACCGTGGTATTTTCCCTTGGCACTCACTACTTGCAGGGGTCTGTTTTTCTTTTCCTATTTCAGCTCCCTTTCCTTCTACATAACTCTTGCACTTGATTGTGGGAGTTTTGTAGGAACATGAGGAGACCCACAAACCCTTTCCCCCCAAAAATAGCTGTTTCCAGATTTAGTTACTGTTATCCACCCATTCAAATAAAACCTAACAGAGTCAAAAGTCCTCTCCCTTAGTGGCATTATGGTACAATACGATGATGTTAACTAAAAGGATAGGAAAATTTGGAAAAGTTAATAGAGTTAAAATTCCATTGGTTCTTTTATTATTTTTATTATTATTATTTTAAAACACTACCCTCCTTCTCCTTCAGCAACTGTTGTGTAGATTCTGCCCTCACATCTCTGCCGTGATGTCTTAGGGAAACGTGGATATTGTAAAACAAGCAGATTATAATGTGGTGCCAGACAGAGTGTCTGCTTCTATCCTCAAAAGCATGTATTTAACTTATTCATCCTCTGCATTAGAAAATAAAAGTGCAGCTTATGTTCAACAAGGACAATTCATACAAAGCAAGGTTTAAAAGTTCTGTACTTAGTGTAACCTTCAAAGGTTTGTCTTGATTAGTATAAATTCAGACTCTGCTTACCCATTGACTATAAGTAACTTTTTTTTTTTTGTTTTTAAGTCTTTAGATGACAGATCATGCTGGAGTAGATGTGCTCTTGCTTGCATAAAGACAGCTGTGCTATGGCGTGTTTTTTTTTTTTTTTAATCTCAAAAGTTAACGTGAGTCAAGAGAGTGGTTTTGCTAAACAAACAGAAGCACACTCGTCATTACATTAAAAGGTAGGAAAACAATTCCGAGAGACAGCAAGCAGAAAGGGCCTAGAATCACTGCGTGAGGCCACAGGTCAACTCACCCAGTCAGACATATGTACACCAGTGTTGGATCTTTAAAATTCTACCCAGTCTTGGCCTGTCCCCTCTCCCCACACCCACCACCCACCCCTGAAAAACAAAAAAGGAGGAAAAAAAAAAAAAAACCCAAAAGCATTTGCCTTCCCTCCAACAGTCAGAGACGGGTTCATCAGAGAGTTGCCTCTGTAAAGGGGACCAAGTGTGGACTTTGATCTTAGGCTACAATGTGCTTTTTAAAAACAAGGCAGGGAGAGGAAAATCAGGATATTGACCAAAGAGCGGTGACTTCCTGTGCTGACAGCATGCCTCCTCTGGGGCTTGGTTTCCACGTGTCCATCTGGTTCCTGGGAGTGGTTCTGTCCTTGCGGGGTCCACCCCTCCCTGGCTGCCGTGGGGAGCACCTCACAAAGGGTTGGCCAGCGCCTTTTTCGATCGCTTGATCATACTGGGGTGGAACTCGGTGTGCCGCCGGGCGTGCTTTGTGAGGTGGTCGCTCCTCATGAAGCGCTTCTCGCAGAGCGGGCAGCGGAACTGCTTCTCCCCCGTGTGGGTCCGGTAGTGGCGGGTCAGCTCGTCCGAGCGCGAGAACTTTTTAAGGCAGTCTGGCCACGTGCAGGGAAAGGGCCGTTCACCTACGAGAAGGGAATGGAGACAGGATACCGTTTCAGGAAGGCGAAAGAAATTTCTGAAGGCTGGTCAAGGTCAACGATCCCTGTGACTCAAGGGACGGATCCCTTGAATGTGACTATTATGGGCAGAATTGTGTCCCCTGCCCCAAAATGCATGTGTTGAAGCCCTAACTCCCAGCACCTTAGAACATGACTGTATTCGGAGGTAAGGCCTTTAAGGTTAAATGAGGTCATTAGGGTGGCCCTTAATCCAGTGACTGGTGTCCTTATAAGAAGAGGAGATTAGGACACAGACATGTGAAGATTAGGAAAGATCACGTGGAGACACAGTGACAAAGTGGCCATCTATGAGGCAAGGAGACAGAGAGAGAGTCCTCAGGACGAACCACCCCTCCCCACACCTTCATCTTGGACTTCCAGCCTCCAGGGCTGTGAGGACACACACATTTCTGTTGTTTAAGCCACCCGGTCTCTGGTGCTTTGCTATGGCAGCCCGAGCAAACTAACACGATGAGGAGATTGCTAACAATCATCTTCTCTAAGCAAATGAGCTTGCTATTTTGTACCCAAGGGATCCCTTGGAAATTACTTTTTCTGGTTTTGTTCTACACAGATGCCGGTTTCATGAATTCTCTCAGGGGTCAGAAGGCTGAACCCTTTGCTAAAACTCCTGGCATCACAGAGATGGAACCAGCATCTGGTCCAACCAACCTCCCACCTGGAGCAGGTGTCTCCTCCTGAGCTCCTGAGTGCTGGGGTCACCCAGCAGCTGTCGGCAAAAAGTCCAGAGACAGGGAGTCCCGCACCTGACAGGACAGCCTGATTGTTCTTGAGCATCTCAGGCACAAACACTCCTTTACTGATGTGAAATCTGCCTTCCTGCAGAAGCCATATTTTAAGTCATATTGTATTAACACTAAAAATAAGTTTGTTCCCTCTGTCACATAATAAACCTTTAAATATCTGCAGACAGCTATCATGTCTTTCTCTAATTCTCTCTTCTCCAGACTAAACAATTCCAGTTTCTTCCATATTCCTCATAAAAGAACTCACATGATAAAATAATAACGTAAGTGCAGACGCAGAGCTAAGAGTTTCCCGTGCCCTCCTCACTAGATGTTCACAAAATACCCAACAAGGTCGCCCCATTTTACAGAGGAGCAAACAGAGGCCTGGAAGATTAGATTATTTTCCCAGGGTCACACAACTGGAATGGGAAAGCAGAGCCACAAATGGACCTGTCTACCCGACCCCCAGGCCCGTGTTCTTGGCCACTCGGCTGTCCCGCCTCCGTGGGCCATGAGGACTTGACAGTTTCCATGTCTTCCCCGTTCTGACTGCCTTCCTTGGATTCACGCTGTTGTCTCTGCGTCCCACTTAAAATGCAGCTAAGTCCTGCCTGCCAGAAGTGATCAAGCCAGCAAAGAGAACCTCCTGCTGCTCCTCTGGCCCCCACAGTGATGTGGCGGGAGGGCCTGTGTCCACGTTGGGGAGGACACACAAGCCGAAGAGCGCATGAGCTTTTGGGATGAGAACCCTTCTTGCTCCTCTTGTAAGTCACGGCCACCACCCGGCTCCCAAGAGCCGCCCGCCTGCCTATTCTTCACATCTTTCCAAGCGTAGCTGAAAGCAGCTGCTTCATAGACACAGGACACACAGACTCCTGGTCTCCACAGAACTCTCCAGACATTCCTTTGGTAGGTGTGAGAAGTGAATATTTTCTCACTTTTGTCCCGGCCTTCCGGGAACCCAGAGGGAAACTGCAGAGGTTGGGAGCTGTCCAGCACAGCATATCTGAATCGTCCAACATTACTCATTCTGTTTCCCTCAGCTTCTCTTAACCTGTGCTGAAGAGATGTAGAAATGATAAAACAAAACAAAGCCAAACAACTCTATCACTTTCTCCATAATCAATACATGACAAAGGTTTTATTTGCTGTCCTCTAAGCAGGGCAATAGTCATAATGCCTTGTACGACCTATTGTTCTTGGGGGAAACCCAATGTGGGCAAAGCAAACCTGTAGCAGCTGATTTTCTATGTGCAGGTCTAGGTAAAAATTCTCACTGAGCTCTGGGTCTAAAAGCTATGGCAGCAAAAGGCAACAGCAAGCCCGGCATGGGAGGCCAAGGTGGGAGGATCGCTTGAGCCCAGGAGTTTGAGGCTGCAGTGAGTTGTGACTGGGCCACTGCATTCCAGCATGGGTGACAGAGCAAGACTGTTTTAAAAAAGAAAAAAAGGCAAATTACAGTAAGCCAATGAATGCTGGGCCCTACCCGAGGTGGATGAGAGATAGGGGTTACTGATGCTTTTAGATACTCCTAGAGGGAGGCCAAAAAGGAAAAAAAAGGGGCTTCCTCCCCGAAAACTCTACAAAGACACAGAAGGTGAAAACTATACTTTTGCCAATTCTATTGGATAAACAGCATTTTTACCCACTTCATCACAACCCAACAAGGCTTAGCTTCTTGAGACAAGGATAATGTCATGTATGACTTTTGTCCTACTCATGCTGGCATGCATTTGGTAAATGCCCAAATGTTAAATACATCCCCTCCCATCCTCCCCCCAACACACAGAGTCTATTCATCCTCCAAGTTACTGATATTGACCAAAACCTGCTAAGAAGTTACTGGGTTACCGGAGAAGACTTCTGGGCTATTCCAGAATTAAACTGCAGCCATGTCCACTCTAACTCCAATGAAGGGGCTATGGGGGGGAATGTTCTTCTAAACATATTATATAAAAAATATAATAATGAGGGGTCAGAACTCAACTGATAAGTTGCAAAAACAAAACCAAACCAAACCAAACCAAAAAAACTCTCTGCTCTCTTCTTTTTGGGGCCCTCTCTCCGATGCTTTGACTTAGAGGTAAGGAAAACAATGAAAGAGAAAGCCTCGATGCCTGTTAGGACAAAAACTCATCAGAAGTGGTTTTCTTAGAGGAGTGGTAATACGGTTTAGCCTACTCGCTGGCTTGTGTACTCGTTCCTTTCAAGTGAGTCACAAAAAGAGGGGGTTCACTGAGTTGGAGGGATCTTGCCCACTGTGGGAAAAATGGACCAGAAGATGACTCTGCTGTGGGCTGGGACTGGAAAGAAATGAGGTGCTTGCTCCCTCTGTGCTAGGAAAATGGCTTTACAGAACTGAAAGTCAATGGAAAATCTCATGAAACTTCAATCAGCTGTAGGAACAGGTGAAATGTTAAGTTTTATGCTTGAGACTCACATATATTTCACATTTCAAGTGTAACCAGAGTCCACTCCCGCGGAATTCACTTTCAATCCAGCTTATAGCTACACTCTCGACTGCTCCTCTTGACGATCATGTTGTGATTGTTCTCACCACTTCCAATCCAGCTGCTATAGTCACTGACCTCGCGTCCTCCTCCCTGAAGTGTTTCACAGAGAGAGGACAGGGAGACCCACAGAGCCCAGAGACCACCGAGAGCTGCCGCAGCCTTTGTTGGACTCATAGAACTCGTACAATTCAAACTTACAGTTTCTAAGCATTTAAAAGGATCTGCTTGGAAGCATGCTGCTAGTGTACTCGCCCCAGGATCATTTTGATTTATCTGAGATCCTTTGGCAAAATATTAGGAACTTTTTGGTAAAAGACCTAAATCGGGGGTTAGCAAACCACGGCCCACTGGCCAGATGTGGCCTGCCATGAGCTAAGAATGGTTTATACCATTCTTATGTTTGGTTTTTACCAAATGGTTGAAAAAAAAAATCAAAAGAGTATGTCATGACAGGAGAAAGTAATATGAATTCCAATTTCCATATCCACATATGAAGTTTGATTGGAAACAGCTATGCTCATTGGTTTATGTATCATCTGCGGCTGCTTTTCCACGAATACAGCAGCCTTGAGAGCACCTGCCGACAGAGACCGCGCAGCCTGCAAAGCTGAAAATATTTACTGTGTGGCCCTTTACAAAAAGTGGGTTGATTCCTGATCTCAATCAGACGATCTGAACTTCTGCCTGGTGTACACTAGAGTTTGTAAATTCAAATGTCTTCCAGAGCCAGACATGTTTAAAAAAAAAAGCAAACAAAAAAAAAAAAAAAAACAGGCGTATTAGATCACAGATCACAGTGGGATCCATGCTTCCCTCACTTAGAGACATTCAAATTCAACACTATATATAAAACACAGGCTGGCCAACAGTGTGTATGCAGGCTGGATTCTGCTTGGGGACCTACAATCTGTGGCCCTTTGGAAAAGCCTGCACCTCTTTAGCACAATGGAGAGTGTGCACACCACCTACTGTGGGACACAGTCCTGCATGTTAATAACAGACACCTAATAAAGTAACATTTAGAAAATGATACGTTTTTCACCTAAGAACCTATGGAATGGGGACACCACATGTAGAAAGGAACAGAATTTAAGGTTGAATGGGACCAGTGATGATTTGCAGAGGAGGAAAAAGACAGGCATTTCATCCCACAACCAGGGGGAGACTGAGTGAGGCCCTCTCAGCTCAGTCCTGAGGTCCAAAGGAGAGTGGTCAGCCTTCTTCACACCAAACAAATTGCACCACAGTGCACCTATCATTAGAGAATCCTTAAACCTGTCTTTAGCATTAACAAGTTACCATCCTTCTGGGGGGAAAAAAACAACAGACTTGTACCAGTGCTTCATTTCCAGCCTTCCCAGGAAAACACACCCAGAGGCAGTGACACAATAAACTTGCTTTACTGGAGCAGAGCTGTTAACAGCACAAGCTTCTCGGAGCTCTCATTATTTATAGGCCACTCCCCGCCCCTTTCAGCAATGAGCTAAGCACCTCTCACCGACTGACTCAGTTCAGATATAAAATAAACTTGATCAAAAGAGCTACTGAACACTCCACAAAATGTGTAAAGGACTTTCTCTGCAGAGACAGATGAGGCCTCCAGAATTCTCTGGGGCCTAAGGCGGGTGCAAGAGCAGTGGCCTGGGGCCTGCTAGCTAAGTACTCGCACACAAAAAGACCCCCTCTGCTTTTGAGAGGGAGCTTCCTGTCTGCCTGTGATTAGCTGATGATGCAAAGTGAAGCTTATTCTTCCTGGTGAAGTCCCAAAATGAATGGAGGTGAGTTCTCCTAAGAGAAGACAGAGGCCAGGGTTCCTGGCAAGTGGAGGGCTTGCTCCCTGCGTATGGACAACCCTCCGTAGGCTCCCCTGAGCTCAGATGAGCAGCCACCAAGGTCCCACCTGGGGCCAGGGAGGCCGAGCCTCTGAATACCACCTCCTTCCTTTCTGGTTTTTCTCATCTTCCTTTTCCCCAGTCTGGAGAAAGGCCTGAAAAGGTCTAACCTTAATCAAGGCAGGAAGGTCAAAAATACAAAATCAAAAGCTTCCATTGCTTCTAGCAAAAGTAAACCAATCTGGTAAAAAACAAATCTAAGGGATTTAGGCCTCCTTTTCAGAATAGAACTCTGAAAGTATCATTTAAGAATCATAGCTTCTTACAGAAGTACAACATCAAGGATTCTTCTGGAGGAAAAATAGTTTTTTTGACTGTGGAAAAGCAACTAGGATTCCACAGATAAAAGGATAATTTCATATTAAAAAAATCATATCGATACTCCCCATTTTAATGAGCTACCACACACACACACATTTGATTTGATGGATGCAAAATAGAATTTGGTAAAATTCAATATCCATTCCTAATAAAAGCTTTTAGGAAAATGGGAGAACAATTCCTTAACAGGATAAAAAATATAGATCTGAAACCGTTCCTCAGCAAGGTCAATAGTAAAATAAAGGTAGTATTCCTACTTAAAGTCAAGCCCAAACCATAAATGGACACCCACCCCCATCATTACAATGTAACATTGTTCAGGAAATGCTAGGGAGTGCAATCAGATAACAAAGTAAGAAGTAAAGGGTGAGAGGGAAGAAGTTTATGAAATAAAAATTATCTGCAGTTGATACAATTTTCTATTTGGAAAATCCAAGGTAAATAACTGAAAAATGTAATATAAATTAAAAATGCATTCGTAAATATAAATATATGAAAAGAGCAATGGTTTTCTCAGATACTGATCATAATCAGTTGGGATAAACCTAACAATGAAAGTTCAGGACCTTCGTGAAAAAAGCTATAAAACCTTGTTGTAAAAGAAAATAAATAGACACGTCTCATGCTCTTGGATTATAAAACTCAATGGTGTGAATATGGCAATTCTGTGCAAACTCATCTATGAAATCAACACACATCGGAAGAATTTCTTTTTCTTGAACTTGACAAAATTATTTCTAAAGCTCATTTGGAAGAATAAACATGCTCAACTTGCCAAGGAAATTCTGTGAAAGAACAAATAAGTGAGCACTTGCAATACCAGTTATTAAAATATATTATGAAAGCTGTAATAATGAAGATAGTGAAATACCAGTACAGGAAAAGACAAACCAGTGGAACAGAGTAGAGTCTGAAAATAAACCTAAGAATCTATAGGGATTTGGTATATGGCAAAGGAAGAATTTCAAATCAATAAAGCAAAAAAATGTTTGATTCGATAATTGGCATAGATATCAGGTAAAAAAAATTAAATCTGGATCCTGACCTTACACTTTTTACTCAAATTCCAAATGGACTATAAATGCAAATATAAAAAATAAAATCATAAAGATAAAAAAATATAGGTGAAAATTTTTATAATCCTGAAATGGAGTGAGACTTTCTAAGCATGAAACCAAAAACAAAAATCCTACTTGAAGGGACAGTTTTGAATACATAAAAATGTTAAACTTCTGAATGGGAAAAATATATATAAGTAAAAAAATTTAAGAACCAAAACAATAAACTAATGAAAGAAACTGCAGCATAAGACAAAAGGTTAAAATCTATACTATTAAAAGGACTTGCAAATATTGATAAAAAAGCCCAATTTATAAAAGCAATTTATAAAATAAGAAAGACTAATGGCCAAGAAATAAATATGGAAATATATTCAATCTCACAAGTAATCAAAACATGCCAACAAAAACACCAAAAAGATATTGTGAGGCTGGTGAAAATGTTCAAAAGTCTGGAGGCATGAAGGAGCAGGCCCTCTGCCACACTGGTGGGACTTCTAATTGATCCAGGGCCATCTGGCAATATTCTTCTGGAAATTATTTTTGGTAATAACTAATCTGGTAATAATTAGATGGGGACATGAAACTATACAAGGATACTAGCATTGTTTGAGAGAGCTAAAAGTTGGTAACAGCTCAAATGTCCAACAATAAGGAGCTAATGTAGCATATCCATACTGAAAAGTAACACATTGTAGCGTAGCCATACAGTGGAATAATATGCACCTGTTAAAAAGGTACCAGATTGTTACACAAGGAAATGGAAAGATGTTAGCTATCCATTGCAAAGTGAAAAGAGCAGTGTATAATCTGCTGCATAGGTGTGTGAATATACATTGAGAGAAAAGAATCCTAGAGGAATATATACAAAATAGGAACAGTGGTTATTTACTGGGGGAAAAGTATAGCTTCCACTCCTTCCTGTAATTTTCCCCTGTATCTTCTGATTTTTTTAAA
The DNA here is from genome assembly GCF_020740605.2 of Lemur catta. NCBI lineage: Eukaryota > Metazoa > Chordata > Mammalia > Primates > Lemuridae > Lemur > Lemur catta. The sequence continues at coordinate 66,190,313 of NC_059137.1, forward strand.
ACAGGGAGTATAAATTTTTTTTATAATGAGAAAAATTCAGAAAAAATTATTTCAATATTTAAGTCTTACTGAAAACAATGATAGATTTGAATGTAAATTGTTCCACAAATGGGTTGATCAAGAATATATCCCATGGGGATGGGGTTGGTGGATGGGGTGTAATTTATTTTCTATTGAGAAATTACTGGGACACTCCAAGTGTCCAAGACCAAAGAAAGGAGAAGAGTCATTCTGTTTGCTTCTCAAACACATTGTTAGAAAGTCAGAAACTTTCTGACCATGCTACATCTGTTGTCTCACTCCACTCCTACCTCCTCCTGTCCTACTTTTTTCCCTATGTGAAAGGGAAGTGGCTCCTACAAGGCCAGACAGGTACATTTCCTCAGAGGAGGAATTACACATACAGGAACAGCAGACAAGGGTGTCCTTGTGAGCAAGCAGGTGAGGAGTCAGATCGTGAAGAGGTGCACAGATTAGAGACCATTAGAGCATTCCTCACAGACCAGGCTGGTGGGGGATGTGTCCACACAGACCTGCCCACACCCCAGGCCTCAACCACTCCATGACCATCCGGCCTCCCTCCCCACTGGAAAGCAATGTTGATTTGCAAGTACAAAATGTGAACGGTTGCTTTTTTTCCATTTTCCATTGCCCTCGCATGCAGAACCACCAATACACACGACAGAAGAGGTGTGCTGGCCATCTCTGGGTACAGAGAATTCCACATTTTCCTGCATAAAGTTCCCTGTTAATTTCAAGTAACATTGAACTAAAAAATCAAGAAACCAGGCTGGGCGCGTTGGCTCACGCCTGTAATCCTAGCACTATGGGAGGCCGAGGCAGGAGGATCGCTCGAGGTCAGGAGTTTGAGACCAGCCTGAGCAAGAGCGAGACCCAGTCTCTACTAAAAAATAGAAAAAAATTAGCTGGACAACTAAAAATATATAGAAAAACAGCCGGGCATGGTGGCGCATGCCTGTAGTCCCAGCTACTCAGGAGGCTGAGGCAGGAGGATTGCCTGAGCCCAGGAGTTTGAGGTTGCTGTGAGCTAGGCTGACGCCAGGGCACTCTAGCCTGGGCAACAGAGCGAGACTCCGTCTCAAAAAAAAAAAATCAAGAAACCAAAAGCCTCCTGTTTGCCAGAAATATTGCTTCACATGTAGATGTTTTAAATGAATAAAAATGCTTGATAGGCTTTGAAAGAATAATCCTGCTTAAATGCCATCCCATCATATTACCATTTGCTCCTGACCTCTCATTGACTCCCTCTGATGATGTGGATCCCTTTTATATGTTATTTGTTGATACAGCAGAGACACGGTAGAGCTTAGGTGTGAGAATGCACTTCCTGGGCCCTGTGTTTATCTGTAGAAAGCAGCTTGTCCGATACTTCAGGTTCTAAAATGGGAAGTGGGTGTGTGTCTGTAACATCCGTACACAGCACTTCCTCATTTAGGCCCGTCGGAGTCCAAGATGCAAGCCTCCATCTGAATTTTGCTTGCACATCCCCAGTCTCAGCTCATCTGTGAGATGGCTCATGCGGTCCCAGCAGACCTCAAACAAAAGGCGGCGGACGACAGATTCTTAACTCCTTCGATTCTCAACTCAGCACGAGCTATGTCTCGATGCCTCGGTTATATGGCCCCCATCTCAGAAACTGGCAAAATCTGGACTCTAAATATACATTTTTAACACAATGCAAGTCTGCCTCACGGTATAGTTTGATAAAAGACCACATTTAAGTCAGAGTTACATAATTTAGATTTGGATGAGATCTTGGCAATCCTCTAAGGGCCCATGGCGGTGAAGTGACCTCCCACAGCCACACAACTAGTCCCTGCGAGAACAGGCCCGGGCCCGGCTTGGTTCATTCCCAGGTTAGCGATGCTCCCGCTGGTCCAGTTATTTGCAGGAAAGATAAATAAAAATAAATGTCTACTGGGCACTAAACATTGAATAGGAAATAAAGGCTTAATGGCAAAGCTATCCTGAGAACACAGACTCTTTGAATTTTTGCATTTTTGATGATTTTTATGACTATTGAATTCAAATCTGTCATGTTTCAGATGAAGCCAACTGAAGAGGGCAGAAGACTTGCCCAAGGACACCCTGCACAGCAGTGTGTAATCAGATCAAATCTGGTTTTCAAATTGCCCAGGCCTGAACTAAAAGTCGAGAGTACCTGTCCCGGTGTGTGTTTCTAATTCTCTGACTCCCAGGCCCTTCCTTCCGGATGCATTGCCTCAGGGAAGTCTGACACAGTTTTTTAGGACCAGTAAGTTGCTACTAAGCTTTAATTTTCAAAATAGTATTTACAAAATGCAAGTCCTTAAACTGAAACTCTTTTGATTTGTCAGAGCCTCCCACCCACAAATGAGGGGTAGAAAAAGAGATTTTAGAGGGGCTGTGTTTACAGGACAGACGCAGAGGCCTCTAAGAAGTGCCAAGAGCTCTTTACTCTCCTTACAGAGACAGGCTTAGGAAGTCCCCAGGGGTAGTCTCTGCTGCCGGGCTTCCCCATGGCATGACAAGAGCCTGTGTAACCCCTGCTAGGCTGTCTCCACACATGCCACGGCACCTGGGGGTGGGGTAGCTATGGCTGACGGGGTCTCAGTGCCTGCACCCCTCCAAATGCAGGGTGGGGAAAAGGACTGTGTATTCCTGAGCCCCAAACCATGCTGTTAGAATGCCACTGGAAGACTGAGTCACAGTGTGAGGACCTAACACCTAGGGCCACTCGCAGAAGCCCTCTTCAGCAGAGGACATCAGCATGTGAGGACAGCAACACAAGCAAGTGTGTGACACCCCAAGGTCAAAGGACGCAGGCAACACGGATGGTGATGCCAAAACAATAGGTGAGCCCCTTGGGCCCCAAACAACAGATCACTCCCAGGAGAACAAAAGGCAAAGGACCCCAACTCAGAGCAAAAACCCTGATTTTGCGAACATTTACCCAAAAGAGAATAAAATGTAATACACTAGTGACGGAGACCCTAAATTGCCAAGATAACACGTTCCCCCAACAGCAGAAATGGAGAGACTGCTGCCTGACTAGTAAACACCTACTCTACCTGCCAGCTAGGTCGTGGCACTCATAAGAACTTGTAGCGACTGGCAGTGCTACTCCAGCAAGTGTTTCTAGCACTTTCCGTCTGGGATCAACCTCAGCACACTGCTGGTACCAGAGTAAGGCTTGTGACGACCATAAATCCTACTCACACATGTCACATGAGCCACCACCAAACAGTTTCTCAAGCTTTAACCCCTCTACTCCTGGGGTGGAGCAAGCCACTACCTCACATAGGTTATTTGTCACCAAAGACTACAAAGAACTGCAGGTCAGAGCTGTCCAACCTTCACAAAACAGTCCCACTCGACTCCCCCTGAGATCTCAGAGGAGGAATGCAGCCCCCTCCTTGGGCAGATATTCCTGGGCAGTGTTTCGAAATTTGGGAGCAAGCAGCACTTCCAGAAGAAATGCCTCTGGTCAGGGGAGACAGCTCAGGCTCTTTCATGCTGGGAACCCCTGGCTCAGTGAGAGAATTTTCACTGGATGAGCATTAAAACAGCAATGGTACAAAACTTCTGTAGAATTATGGTGGCATGAGGATTTAAGTCACTTTTATGTGTTTTTGTAAGTTATTTTTAAGCTCTGCTTTTTGTCTCTTATGATTTATTATAGTGTTTTTGCTGGGCATTGTGCACACTGAATAGACTTCTGAATCTCAATGTGAACTGCTATACAAAAGCTCATCTCTGTATAGACTAGTCCTTTATCTATTAGCACACAGGGTAATAAATGTTCATGTAAACATGATTCATTTCTCTGGGCATTAAAATGGACAGAATGGAATTAAGACCAAGTGGATGGCTTTGAAGATCACACTGTTGCTGTTACACCTGTTCCGTGTAAGGCTTCTAGATCATCAGTTCAGAAGGGCCTGTGGGTATGTGCCTGAGCACATGTAATACACGCTGAAATAATCTGTTTTCTGCAAAGCTCCTTCTGTATATTCACATTGGCCTGTCTTTTAGGTTGAACTTCAGAGACAGTTCAGAGCCCTTTCCTGTCAAGGGGGAGGAATATATGGAGAAAAAAATATCGTCATACTGTTTTGTCCCTCATTTTGTCAAATTCTGCTCTTTGGAATATCCTGTCTGTAGTTCTAAATGGGCCGAAAGAGTGAATAGGTGTTGGTTTTGCCTCTCTGGAATTTATTCCCTTTTGGGTAATAAATAGCACACCCTGAATCTCCTTTTGGCAACCACCCCTTCCCCACTCTGAGTCTACGTAATTCCAGACGGGTGACCCCATGCCCCCAGACCCAGAGGTTGGATGTGACCCAGTCATGCCACAGTGATTCGTTTCAAGGATGGGCACACAATTGGAGCTCAGTCATGGAGCTTAATGCCTGAGACTTTTGCTGGAATCATCAGGAATGGGAAAGTGTCTTTCCATGGGGCTTGAAGGGGCAGGATGTGAGCCTGGAATCACTAGCAGCTACCTCACTACTATTCAGAGAGCCCACCCACGAATGAGGCCAAAACAAAAGACAGCAAAGCTGAGCCACAGAGAGGCAGACACTGAGTACCAGCATCCAGACATAATCCAAACTGGAGCTACCCCTGGGTGTGTTTGCAACTTGAACCAATAAAGTGCTATTTTTTATTAAGCCTGTCCAAGTTTGGATTCTGTTGCTTGCAACCAAGAGTCCTGACTAATATAGAAAGCTATGGTTCCCCAACTGGTTCTTTTTCAATTGGAAGGAAACAGCTTTGGGATAACTCTGGAAAATACAGGGTACGTGTGGGCAGAGTCCAAGATTTCTGCCAACACTACTCACCAAGGTTCACAAAAACCAACCACAAGCTAGAGTTAGAACAACACAAGAGTAGACAGCTAAACACCGGTGGCTTTGTGGCCAAATCCAAGAGAGCTATGTGAAACACAAGGTCTCTTCTCACTGGCAGAAACCCCAGGGGTCTGGGTCAACAACCATTCACGCACAACGCCAGGTACCTAGAACCATATTAGGAAAATTCCAGGGTAACCTTGGATAGGTTAACTAATTCCAATTCTGATTGCTCCTATTAAAGAAGGATAACAGTACCTTTCTAGCTCATAGGATTGCTGTGAGTTTAAATGTGAGAATGTATGTAAACCATTTAACCTGGAACCTGGCATATAATGTTTGCTGTTATCCTTATTATTACTATTATTCACAAAAGCCATAGTGCCTGCTGTCAGCATTTAGCACAGCTTTTTGCATGTAACAGTCACTCAATAAATAATTTAAACGAATGAGACACTACTGGATTAATCTGGAATTCCAAACAAAAATTCTAGGAATCTCAAGGGCTTCTAGGCCACACATAAAAATTATTTTTAACTATAATAATACTCAGTATATGGGGACATTATGCTAAATGTTTTAAATACCTCATCTGAATTGAGCCTCATAACTTCATGAATATATAATGACTGAGCTCCATTTTACAGATGAGAAAACTGAGGCTCAGAGGTATGTACCACCTGAGTTTTCATAATTAGAGTGGTGGAGGGAGGATTCAAAGCCATGTCTGAGGGATCCGAAAGCTTGTGCTCTGACTGCTCTCCTGTCTGACTCTGTATTGAAGGTAAAGGTCTATTCTAGAGGCCCCTCACATTCAAGTTTCTTAGAGTGGACCGGTCTCCTCGTCACAGGGTCAATAATAAGTGGGCTAGGCCTTACTCTTCTTTTCTGATTGTCTTATCAAAGCTGGCTCCCTGGAAGAGAAAGATGGTGAAAGCTTTTCTTCCTCCTCTATGTCTTTGAGCCAGGATGGCCTATAAGATTCCTTCCAGTTCTAAAATGTCCATAACTTCCAAGTGGGATTTTGTGTTTTTGTCCATTGTCTACCAGACTGGTTCCCACTTTGGTTCAAGTCAGGTCTTCGGGAGACACTCCCTTCGGCAATGATGAAGGCTCAGCTTGGAAAACTGTTCAAACTCCACTGAATACAAAACACTGCTGCCTGCATTTCAAATCCTTGTCATTAATTTTGTATGGCTTAAGCTCCAGTCTCTTTATTTTAATCTATTTAAATAAATGTCCTCACTTAAAAAAAAATAAATAAAAAGGCTCAATCTAGCCAGTCAGGGATGGATTCCTTTCTACTGTTCAAATTTGCGATCATTCTCAATTTCACGTAAAAAAATAAATAAATTCAAGGGCCCAGGGGCTCTGGGCTTACGTGGTGAGCTGACTGGTTCTCGTAGCTTTAGAACCTTTAGAGCTCAGATCCAGATTCCCAATTCTCAGGATTCCAAAGCCAACTCTACCACGATAAACTGAGATCAACAGGGAAGGCTGCAGGCACGGCATCATAAACAGGCGTTAGACACAAATGGAAATGAATGCCTTGGAATGTCCCATGTAGGGAAAAATTGCATCTCACTCCCTCGGTGGGAATCGCACCCTTATGAATAATAATGTTAGTCCTATTATTTGCTGAGGGGACTGCTTGAGGCTGGGATAAGACAAATGTTTACTCTTGGCCTTAATGCACCAAAAAGGTATTAAAGTTTCAGGAGGATTCCAGGAAGGGAGGAGTAGGAAATCTCCCAGCAGCTCTGCCTTGGGCTGTTCAGAGTGCACGCAGCTCCCAGCAGCTCCCATAAAAAGGGCAGAGGCTACAATGGCCAACTCCACCTCTGCCCTTTCGCTTGGTTAATTCCACGAAGCATTTCTTTAAACCAAGGTAAAAAAAAAAAAGTTAACCACAGACTGACATCCTTAGGAGAGCAGGAGGGGAAGGAATCCAAATGAAAGAACTAGAAAGAATTCAAAATGAAGGGCAAAACCCCTGAGCACACACAGAGCCAAGCTTCAAGGTAGGGGCTTTAACATTTCCTGCTGAAAAACCATTCAGACTACCGGGTACTCTCATGGGCTGCTGAGGAAACTGAGGCTCTGGGAGATTAAACAGTATGCTCAGAGTCACATGCTAAGTCAAGGCAGAGAGGCAGCTTTTGAACCCTGGTGATTGCTTCCAAACCCTCCAAGTCCCCCAAAATGTTTAAATGGAACAATCCCCATTTCTCTGGAAGGGTGGGCATATGCATCTTTACAGACAAAATGATGGATGTGATGACCTCTCAAGGTCACTTCCAACCTCCAAGTTCTACTAACAACTGCTGCCATCAAGTGCTCTGAGTTAGGCCTAGGCCTGTGACTAACTTCCAACAAAAAGTGGGGCGGAGAGAGCGCCAGGATTGCTCAAAGACCACTGAAAGAGGATCTCATTTCTTTCCCTTTTGAACCATCTGTGGGGTGTTTTTTCTTCTTCCTTTTGCCCCTCCTTTTTGCGTGTGTTGCATAGAAACGGAGTGCCTTTGTACCAATTACTAGGCACTAATTTACGCTCTTCAGTGGGCGCTGGGCTTGCTGGAGAAACATTGGGAAAGGTGGGAGGGTCGGATGTGGGGGAGGATTCTAGCAGTAGGAGGCATGCAAGCTTTTTCTCCAAGCCTGAGAACAGCCAAAGGGAGAGAGAGAGGAAAAAGAAAAGAAAAAAAAAAAAAAACCCAAAAGATTTGGAAGTCAAGACTAGCAAACACGACAAAACTGGATTTTTTTTTCTAAAAAATCAAGAATGCTAATGATCATAAAGCATTCAGAAATTAAATCCATCAAGGCCCCAACCACAGCATGTCAGATTGTTTTAGGGGCTTCTGAAAGAGTGAAGACTGGGAAATCATCCACCCACTTTTCTTCTCAATGAACGTATTAAGGAAAACCATTGTCAGCCACTTTCCCAATATGTCATATGATGTTTCTCTCTGGGAAGTTCAATTTGGGAATTTCCCACAGATGTTGCAGAATGACTAGTACTTGGGATAAGCGTCAACAATGGAGACAGGAATGTAAATCTGACCCGTATGTTTAGAATCTAAGAATTCATTTTTCTCCCAGGTTACATCTTTGTGTCTGAAGGTAACAGGGTGTCACCATCCAAACAGCACTAGATTTACTCTGGTACCTCCCTCCCCACCCGGGGCCCCACTCACACCCCTCCCCTCTCTCCTCTCACCACCCACAGAAGATTTGAGAGGAAAATCAAGGGAAACAATGTGTGCACTCTGTAATTTGACTCCACTTGTATTTTCTGTTGTGAAACAGTAACCCTGCCAACAGCAGCAGCTTCTCTGAGGCAAGCCCACTCTGTCTTTGCTAGGGCAGATAGATGGAGGATGACGAAGGACAAGCAGGAAATGAGGGAAGAACAGCACCTGGTCCTTCCTACCCTGGGAATAAAAACCACAGGGTCCTGACAGCCTCTATCCCCAGGGTGAGATTTCAGCAGTGAGCTGGGGCTGGGGAGCTGTCTGGGCCATCTCTCCCTGGGTTCAAAGGACGTTTTAGCCTCTGGTTTGAAACCCAGAAGCAAAACCTATAGGAAATTCTTGCAGCCCTTAGAAACCCATCCTCTATAGCCAGAAACTACATGCATGTGGCCCTTAGCTCTCTTCTAGAATGTAGATTATCATCTTTCCCTAACAGGATACGTGAGACCCTTTCTAGACATTCTCACATGGGGTGGGGCAGGGCGAGTGATACCACCCCAAGGGGGCAAAAATTGGCTCTTTAGTGGGTGAAAAAAGTCTTAGCTATTAAAATGGTTTGTGGCCTTCTAACGGGGCATAGTCCATAACAGCTCTACAATGCATCTGTGGTATTAAAATGCCGTGGGAGGACAATTATTTAAAAAATGTCTAAAGTCTCCTTAGGGGAGATATAATGAGAATAAGGTAGAAAAAGTTACCTGTGCAAGCTCTGAATAGATCTTTGATGAAGCATGCCAGGTTATGAAATACCATTCCATATCACTTTCAGGAGGCCTCTGGAAAGAATGGGCAGAGCAAATGTGTCCTTATGGATCAAGGCACAGGGCTTCCATTCCACTCATGAAGAGAAGAGAAAGTGGCAAGGACTGGGCAGGGGTTACCTAATGGGCTGCCCAGAGAGCTAAGGCCCCTTAGTCTAGGGCCTGCAGCCAAAGGCCTTGGTCTGTCCCTGAAGCCCTGCCTCCCAGGTAATGAGTCTCTTTCACACCTCTGATGACACTAGACTCTTTTTAACCAAATAGTTGACTCCAAAGCCTTTTGCAGTAATTAAAGGAGAAGAGTGCACGAGGCACAGGGCAACCTGGCACCTGTATAAGCAAAATTTCCTTCCTTGAGTTAGAGTTGGCCAGTGATGGGCATTCCTAGAGAAGCCAAAAAACCTATTTCCCATATTGGAGTACACCTTCCATCAGATATGCTAAGTATCCCAAGGAAATGTTCAAAGAGGACAAGGAGAAACAGAAGCAGCCACTTGGGGGCGGGGGGGTTGGTAGCTCTGAATTTGACATAAACTTCCTTTTGTTCTGTAAAAAAAAGCCTGTTGGTTTTTAAAATTTTTTCCACAGAACTGGGGTGTGATAGTTGGGATTTGGGGGCTTTCTGATTTTCAGAATCCTATATCCTGTGTCATCAAGCTCAACCCATTGTCACTACTTGAGGACAGCTGACTTAGGCCCCTCCAAAAAGAGAGTAAGATGGTACCTGGCATGGAAACAGGGCAGAAGGTTTCTATCATCTGGACATCAACCCAGCATGACTCCGTATCAGCCTGTTCTGATGATCAGAACCAATTCTGAGCTAGAATTAGGACGTAGTTATTTCCTTCACAAAGGATATATTCCTGTTATCCCCCACCTGTAATCTGCCTATACTATATGTGCAGGGTGTCCACAAAGTCAGGAGACATAGGATAAACTTTTATATATATATTTTTGAGACAGGGTCTTGCTCTGCTGCCTAGGTTGGAGTGTAGTGGTATGATCATAGCTCACTGCAGCCTCAAACTTCTGGCCTCAAGAAATCTTCCTGCCTCAGCCTCCCAAGTAGCTGGAACCACAGGCACGTACCACCATGCCTGGCTAATTAAAAAAAAAAAAAATTGTTTGCAGAGATGAGGTCTCACTATGTTGCCCAGGCTGGTCTCAAACTCCTGGCCTCAAGCCATCCTCCCACCTTGGCCTCCCAAAGTGCTGGGATTACAGGCATGAGCCACCATGCCTGGCCAAGATAAACTCCTTAAATGTTAATTACATTTTCAAATAATATGCCCGATATATTTTCATGTGAAGTACTCTAATAGGTTTAATTGAAGCAGCAGGTTTAATCTGAAGCAGCACAATAAATACACGAAGTGTGCAAAAAGTCTGGAAACAGGGAAAAGAATATATTTGTTGTATTTTTTTTTTCTTAGGATTAACCATGGATCTACAGCTTAAACTCTTTTAGAGGTACATTACCTGAAATGATATCAGGTCTGAAGCTTAAGAAAAAAAAAATTGAACATATCATTAGAAAACAAAAACTAACATACTGCTTAAAAATAAGTTCATCCTCAGTTTCCTGATTTTAAGGACACCGTATATATTACACACAAACTATAGGATCTACTATTTCTCAAGGGCATACTGTATGTGGAACCCTATTAGGTGCTATATATATGTTATCTTTGCATAAGAATCTGAGTTGAGGATAGTATCCCTATCTTATGGATTAAGAAACTGAGGCTCAAACAAAGTAGAGGTTGAAAACATAAATGCTAACAGAGACCACGTAAGTGATTACAATAAGGGGTACTTCTCCACGTAATGAATGATTGGTTCAAGCCAATTGTTGCTAGGCAGGAATTTAGGCCCAGTATTGCCAGATCTTTTGATTTTTCCAGAGAAGCCAGAAATCTGGATTCATGCCGAAACTGTCTGATTTTTAGATGTTGGTAACTAATTAAATTTTTATAAATCCTGTGTTGGCCAAGCCAAACAAATCTGCAAAGCAAATTCAGCCACATTGCAAACTCTGAATTAAAGTAACTTGCTTGCAATCTCAAACTAGAAAACAGTGGGGCAAATCAGAACCAAGCTCAGTGGGCCTCAACTGTGTTTCTCCTCTTAGGACTCCACAGAAGTAGCTGCGTTGAATTCAATGTAAATTTGTTTAACTGATTCAACTTCTAAAGCTGGTTTAGAAGATAGTCTATCCAAGTGGCAGCTGTATGAGGCTCTATTAGGAAGTGAGCACGCAGGAGGGATTTGAGGGAATGTTGAGCTGCAGTGAGCAAGGGGGTGTGGCAGCGATTTTAGCTCTTAAAATCTTCACAGAATGCAGACACTCCAAATGCCACCTCTGTCTACCTTCTGGATTTAACATCAGCAGAAAGAAAATCAGGAAGCTCCTTCCCCCACTTCCAAGTGAATCTAACTTGAAGCTATATTTGAAATTTCCAAACACATGAGACCTCTGACAAGTCTCTTATTTAGAGTCTCTTTAACACCTACCTTCTCTGGCAGGAGTATGCTTCTGACAGTATTAACAGAGGCTGAGGTTTTTATTCAGCCATGCACTAGGATTGCAGAGACCCCCAAAACATAGACACCTGCAATCACCATATCACTAGTTTCAAAAGACTGCAGTATTTAAAACTGGATGAACATCTCACTTCGTCTTCCACTCTAGACTGTGCAAAAGGTTCTCCTGAAACAGCTGAGCCGAATGACTTGCCTTATGGAGAATTAAAGAGCAGCACGCATGCACGCACACATAAGCAGCCATTTCTATAAATGCCTGAGAAAAGCACTCAGCCGAATGGCCCAGAATGCTGGAAATCCTGTTCCTCAGTCCAGACTCAGGTGGCTCACAGAGGCACTGCAGGCCTCCCCAGCTGCACAACCGGGCAGCTCCCTGAAGGAGAAAATGCCTTTGCTCAAGGTGGCAGTGGGTGTCGATGAGAACAACTGAACTCCGGGAACATGGCTGACACAGCCAGGCCCGCCCAACAGCTGTTGGTGAGTAACACCCTCCAGTTAATATACCCCTACTTCACCCCCAGAGCCCCGATAAAGGTCACATCCTCCAATGCAGGCACACGCCTTTCAACAACCTTACAGACACAAACTTTAAAATGTGCTGTTTTGTGGCAACCTAGATGAGGACTCCAAACAGAACCTGATTTTGCATTAATACAGAGGAAATCGTTTCATTCCAGTGCCAGCAGCCACCTCCACAAGCACCAGTTTCCAAAGGAAATAATATAGGAGAGGCAGTTACGTGGCCTTTCTCTTAAAAAGCAAAGCAAAACAAAACAAAAAACTCCCAACCAAGTATCATTTTAAAACCATCAGCCCAGGGCCTCATCATAAAAGTATCAAGCTATTACACCAAAAAACTACAATACTTTTCCAACTAATTCCAGCAACACCCTCTTAAACATGGTGTCATAAGACAGAGAGAAAAGGCTTATCTGAGAGGACCGAGCCTCAAGCTACCTTATCAGAATCGCATTTGTAGAACCTTTCTAAAGATGATTAGACAGCATGTCCAAATGTGAATGCTTTCCAACTTTTTCTGTGCATATTAAACAGAATCGACAGAATTGGCTGACCAGGGTCCCTGGAAGTCTCCAAAGCCCATTTTGTAAGATAGATGCCTTTCTAGCCACATTCATTAGTCCAACCCTGCCTCTAGCCCTCCCTGGGAGGGACTCTTCCCCTAGCCCTCCAGAACCGCCCAACATTCATTACTGAGCCTTGACCTCGGGCAAGGACCACACCTCCCAGCTAATCGCCTGATTCAGGGGTGGAGGGTGCGACTTAAGTCACATGGCAAGAAAAAAAAAATCAGCTCTGAAATCTCGCTCTTTGGGAAGGCTAACCAGACGTGAAGTTAGCCCACCATTACTTACTCAAACTCCCCTGCTGCCTGAAGCAGTGTTATTTTAAACCTCTCAGGGGACTCTTGGCCAAATTTAAAACCACCTTGGCAAGCCCTGAAAAGTAGCAGACATCCAGCTAAATGAGTCCTTAGTCATCCCTAAAAGGCTCGAAGTAAAGTGCGCCGCTTCCCCCCTAGGTTTCAGCCACTTCTCTGCAACCCGACAAGGGAATTAAATAAAAGATACGCCATCCGACTCCCCCTGGCAGCGTCTTCCCAGGTGCGGTGGCCCCACCGCCGCCGGGTGCGGGAGTCCCGGGGGCGGGGCGGCACAGGGGCGGGGCGGGCACCACTCCCCGCGAAGCCTCGCACAGCGCTCGCTCTGCTCGCCAGTTTAAGGCTCTCCGCGGGTCTGGGGACCATTAAGGAGAGTGAGCTTTCCGCTTCTGCAGAGTTAAATTATTTAAAGAGTTAAACCGCATCCCATCCAAAATGTTTGCACCCTGTCGGCCGAGCGCGGCGTCCCTAACGCCCAGGAACGCTGCCCGGCCAAAGGTTAACTAACCCCAGAGCTCCGGGGGAGAGGGCGACGCCGCTAACCTGTATGCACTCTGTAATGGGCTTTAAGATGGGAGGATTTTCCATAGACTTTCCCACAGCCACTGTAGGGGCACTTGTGCCTCTTTTCGGAGGCGTGTTTCCCCTTCGCAGCCACTCCAGGGTGGAGGAGGGAAAGCGGGCTGGGCGCGCTGCCAGGATCCTGTCTCTCCTCCGGGCTGTGGGAAGGACTCGACCCAGATTCGGTGGTCACGTCGCTGTCGGATCCCATATCCTCATCCGGACTCTCCAGACTGTCGCTGCACACCGAGGGGGTCTGGATGGGTCGGTACTTGTTCAGGTCCAACAAGCTCTTGGCGATGGTGACCAGCGTGCAGTAATCCTTCCAGGTGTCCCCCGGGTCACCGTGCTCCTTGGTCACCTCGCGCTCAGGTAGTCGCAGCCGCTCGGCGTCCGGAGCGCCCCCATGCTCCGGCACCGCAGCGCGGTTCGAGATGGAAACCAGACACTGGGCAGCCACGAAGTCCATGTAGGCGGCCGCGGACATGGTGCGGGCGACAGCAGCCCCGGCGGCGCGGCCAAACTTGGCGGTGGCTCCGGCGGTTCGGCTGGCCCTGCCCCGGCCTCGGACGACGAGCGCGGCGCGGCGCGGCACGGCGCGGCGGCCAAGGGGGCGGGGGCGCGGGGCGCTTCCTACTCGCGGGAGCGCCGAGGCGACCTCAGCCCCTCATCTTTACGTAACCGGCAGCGCCTCCGCACGCAGCATCCACGGCCCCGGCTCCGCCGCGCCGCCGCCTCTCGCCGCCGCCCCTGCCCCGCGCCGGCCGCGATCCCCCGACGGGCGCGCCGGCCCCTCCGAGCCGGCTCCCTTGGAAAGATGCCACACGTGGCGGTCGCAAGTTTATTCGACTGAAAACGCCCCCGAGGCGCTGGGAGAGGCAACTGCAGGAGAGGTACACGCCCTCCGCCGCCGCTCTCCGTCGAGCCAAAGCCCTAGGACGTTCACCCAACCACCCCGACGTGGGTGGCAAGGGCCGCGCCGAGCGCCGGGTCTAGGAGACACTTTTCCCCGAGTCCACGGACGGCTTCTGAGCCCCAGCTCCTGCCGGGCCGCGCCGTTCCGGCATTCTCTCGCTCAGTAACAATTTCGCAGAATCCCATCACGTCACAAACCAAACCCCCTCCAATTGGCCAGTGGGGAGGGTGATTCAACTCTGTTTACTTTCTCCCCCTGCCAGTCAGAACGGCCCTGCCGTGGAGAGGTGCGTCTAGAACTGAGGCGTGCGGCCAATCCGACTGTTCTGTCTCGCTGCCTCGTGCTACCCCTACAGCCTCGAACGCCGACAGTTAAAAGGGTAACAGCCGGGAGGCAGGGCAGGGGCAGCCGCTCCGCTTTGGGAGCGCCTCCCGGTCCCGTAGCCGGTCCGGGCCCCCCGCCTCACGTCCCAGCTCGAGGAGCGGTGGGACGCATCTTCCCTAGTCAGTTGTGCTCGTTCCTATGACAAAAAACTTCGGCTTCGGTTTTCCAGCTCGCAAACAGTTAAGTGACTTCCTGCAAACGCTACAGTCCCAGCAACCAGCCTTCCAATCAAAAGTAAGTTGGTTGATGTCACTGGCATCGGCTCGGCCAATCAGAAGGGCGTTCCGAAAGCAAGCTCTCGACACTTGTAAACGCAGGGCTGTGTAGTGAAACTGGACACATCTTTGTATTTTGTGTCGCTGGTAGTAAAAGTGAGATACGGATGGGAGGACAGGGGTGATGAATAAATGCAGTGTGAATTTATAATTTTTTTTTAAAAAACTCAATATGTCAGGACAAGTTGTCCAAAAATAAACACAGATGAGAAAGCATCAATTCGTTTTGCTGTTGGTGTTGTTTTTGGATGCAGCACACTTTGGGAGCAGATGTTTAAAAATTCTTCCATCCAGTACATTAACTATGACCAATTCATCTTAAAAATGCAGAGCTAACGAAAGTTCTGGTTTTAAAGCACAGTCTTTGTACTGTCCCCTATTCTTAAGTTGAAGCACCCCATCTTTGTTCTCGTCGTACCTTTTAATTTCTCTACTTCCCTGGTGCAATTTAGCCTCAGTAACTTATTTTAGTTTTGTTTTGAAGCTGTTTTAACCCACCTTCAGTTAAATGGAAACAAAAACTGTTCATTTGTGTGACTTTTGAAAAACACCACCATTCTTAGCTCATTTTCTTTCCAGAGCATGGTTGTTGGGGAACATTTTTCTTCCCTCACTTTACAAATGTGGAGACTGAGACACAGAGAAGTGACTTATCTACCTTATTAGGTAGATAATGACAGAACTCAATAGAAACCACAAATCTCCTGATTTGTAGCTCTTTGTAATTTACAACAAATGGGCCCTTTGGTTTTGTGAAATATTAACTGTGCTAAACAGATTCGTAAGAGCTGGAACCAGCCAGAGATGCTTAACCATTGAATATTGTGGCATTACTTGATCAACAATTAGTATGGGTCTTGGAGTCTGATTAACTCAGTTTGCCTCTCCTTCTGAATGAATAATGGGTTTGTTTTCCATCTGGTAGCTGAGAAAAGAATCTAGGGCTAGTGTCTCTTGCATGAAGCATACTGTCAGCATGA
This sequence comes from Lemur catta, assembly GCF_020740605.2. Classification (NCBI taxonomy): domain Eukaryota; kingdom Metazoa; phylum Chordata; class Mammalia; order Primates; family Lemuridae; genus Lemur; species Lemur catta. Next base: position 66,206,237 of record NC_059137.1, read on the forward strand.
TTAATTAAAAATACATTCACTTTCCTGGGTGTGAGAGATACCTGCTTCTATGTGATTCAGTGATAGCCAACCCTGACTCCCACTGGCTGTTAACCTGTAAGGGAAAGTTACACCAGGTTCCTGTTTTCTAAGGGAGGGGTCCCAAATTAACTCTCCCAATTTGAATTGTAGGGTAATTTATTTTGACTTTACTTTTAAAGTGGCGTAGGGAAGATCTTGCCGTAGGTGACTGCATGGGGAAGAAAGGTATAGAAAGGCGATGTTGGTCAACAAAGAATATCATCACCATCAGCATCATTATCTCTGCCCTCTTTCGTGGAGGGCTTACTCTGTGCCAGGCCCGGTATTTAGCACCCTGCAAGCATCTTTACAACATGCCTGTAAGGTAAGTATATCATAGCATGTAAAAATGAAGCCATCTTGGAGTTCTTGCAGTCTAATCCCCTTAATTTTAGAAAAGAATTCACTGAAGCCCAAGAGAGTTTGCCTACTTCATGATTTTTCTGGGACAAATTCCGTCCCCAAGGATACATGATCACTTAGAAATTGCACCTTTGCTTGCCTTTTTAAGGTCCAGCACAAATACGAGTGGGATCTCTCCAGGATGCTTATGATCATGGCCTGGACAGCCTCTCTCACACGTGCATTTTAACTGGCATTGCAAGAGTAAATCAGACTACTCAGGCCTGGGCATCTATAGATAGCCCTAGGGTTAACATCAGGATTATTCCAGAAAAGAAGACAAATCTGTATCTTTCCTTGAAGATTATGTAATCCAGGAATTTGAATACATCAATCACCTTAGGTTTTTAAAAAACACAAACTTTTCCCTCCCTTACTCCTTGCCCTTTTTTTTCTTTAATTTCACTTTGTTTGGAATGGACATAAACCCTGAACTCTTTCCAACTCGCTCATTTCAGCATTGTAAAAGAAAGTAATAAGAGAAAACTGAGATTTCATCCTCATGAATTTCTCTTACACATTTACAAACATAACTGCTGCTTGAGTTGATTTAGAATATCTTCTGGAGTGGTACAACGCTCTCTCCTTTTCCTCCTTTTCCACTTATTCATTCTCCAGATAATTATGTTCCTGGAAATGAGCCAGGCATGAGGGAATGCAGAAATGAAAAGAGAGTCTGTCCTCCATGAGGCCTATATGCTAAAATCAAATGTACATATAATAACATGTATCATGACAAATAATAATTCCTGCATCAGGATTTTTTTTCTTGTATTTTCAACAATGAAATCTTGTTGTTTTGGGATGTTATTATAATAGTTTTATGATTAAAAAAAACCCCAGCTTACGCTGTTTTGCCAGCATGTGGTTGTCTCAATTATATTTTGTCGAAAGAAATTATCCAAATTAATATGAATCATTCCTAATTGAAATAATTTACCACTAAAGTATATATTATGCCACAGAAATATAAGAGGTCTAATTTCCCCAAGTTAGTCTTTGTAAATACACATTTCAAATCCACTCAAGCCAACTGGAAGAAGCAATGAAAATTTACACAACTGTGCTTCCAGTTTATGTGTTTTCTGCTCTAAATTCTTCCCAAAAACTTTTGATTTATTATCCAAGTTCTCAAAACAATGGCTTATGGGCCTGTAGTCAGAACATGTAAACCTTGTATTCTTTGTATCTTAAACTAATTACTGTTATCAGGATCACCTCTAGGTTGCAGGCCAGGGTGGGGAACTGGTCTCTGGGTCTGAGATGAGCTATGCGACCTCAGGCAATCTCTGGGAGCTATTTCTTTATCTGTAAATAGATGAGATTAGATTAATATGTCTCCATAGTCCTTTCCAAACTCCAAACACTAAAAGGATCTAAAAAAAAAAAAATCGTAGAGAAAAAACGGGCAAGATTTGGGTTTTTTACATACCACCTCACTGCTCTTTATGGTATTGACAGTCAGAATACCTTAAACCAATATTTAATGGGATAGTAGGCACAAATATAAATTTGTTCCAAATCTCTTCTTCCATAATTTCATGGGCCCGCTTTTTCTTTCTTCAAGCTGGTTTGTGGGATGTGGCCTGGAGACTCAAAGAATGTATTCTTTTTCCGAGGTAAATTTTCCGCCCTAGCCCGAAATAGGGTGTTTCCTGGCGAAGGCAGCACAGATTCCTAGGCTCCTCCCCGGGAGATATTTATTCAGACTGAGCCCCAGGCAGGGCTTCCCCACCTTGCAGGGTGGAGCTGATCACCTGGCGCTCCGTTTAAAATACAGATTACCGGGTGTCGTCCCTGCCCTAGGCCCAGGGAAGTTCAGGCTAAAATCACACTGTAGGTATTGGGTTCTGCCAATTCTGGCTTTTCTCACTCTTTCCTGCTGGGAGGCGTGGACCGTGCCGGGCAGAACTGCCAGCCTCCAGGCGGGAAGGAAGGAGGAGAACAGATGGCCCGCTGGGGGTAGGAGATCACGTGTCGGACCTCGTTCTGGGCTGGATCCAGCCCTCCCCCTTTCAGGGCCCAGGCCCTACGGGTTCAGCACCCCCATCTAGGCACGGGGGACATATTCGGTGGCAATCCGTGCTCATTTTAATGACAGCACGGGAATTAGGGGAGGTGGCAAGCTTGAGGAAGGGAGAAGCGGAGCTAAAGCGATCGGGCTTCCAACAATGGCGTTGTTCCTGGATTTGAAATACAATCAGGTACAGCGAGATCTGGTGGAACGCCCCGAGGCCATCATGGCAGTTAACACCCAGGGGCTGGAGGGGAGGGGAGCTCGGGAAGGCGCAAAAACTTGCCCAACGCCCTACTTTGCTCCCGCCCCACTTAGCAGCCTTCCGCAAAACTCCAGCCCTCTCCTTAGCAGAGCAGAAAGGCCACCCGTTCATGCATATGCAGGAGGATAAGTTTAGCTCGCAGCCCCCCGCGCTCGGAGCAGCCCCGCGCGGCGCTCGGTGAATCACCCGCGCTCGGGGGCGGGCGCTCGGCTCCGGCCGCAGACTGGCGGGCGACGCAGCCACTGGCGGGCCGCGCGCTCGGGCCTGGCATCGCCCTTTTAAAAAGTCTTCCGCAGGCGGCCGCCGCCGCAGCAGCAGCCTGAGGAGGCGAGTTCATCTGAGGACAGTCCCAGTTCTCAGAAATCCCTTCCCTGCTGGAACATCCAGCTCCCTTTACTGCAGTTGAACAAACTGCCCTAGATTGGGGGATGAGGAACCCGCCCCAAACTCGTGCAAGGAGCTCCGGGCGCCCGCGCCCACGTGAGCTAACCTTGAAATTAGCCCCTGCTCCCCGGCGGGAGGGAGTGGGAAGGGGCGGGGGCCGGTCGTGAGCCCCGCACGGCCCCAGCCCTTGGGTAGCGCCCTCCGCATGCACGTACCGCCCCCACCACTCTGTTTCACAACTCTAGCGGCGTTGCATTTTTTTTTTTTTTAGTTTCCCGGGTAAGATGGGTGTGGGGTGTGTGTGTTGAGGAGAGGACAGGCCACCTTCCAGCCCCAACGCCCGCGAGTAAGAGAAAAACCTGCCCTGCGGTCCCCCTGGGAGCACTGCAGAGTAGGGTGTCGAGATGACATCAGCTTCTATACATAGTCGGCACCGCACCGCACCCCAACTCTGAGCGCTGCGAGCAGGGCACGGGGGTGGGGAGGCAGTGGGGGAGGCGGGTGCTGCTGTCCCCGAGGGCGGGGCGGGCGGGCCGGCCGGGCGGGCTGTGCTGGAGGAGATGACTTTGCAGGAATTGTGCTCTCCTAGTTTGCAGGCAAATCTCTTCCGCGATGGCCCGGCCACGGGGTTAGGAAACATTCCTGCCATTCCACAATCCCCTACCCCACAGGAGATACACACACACGCACACACAAACACTTGGATCGAATGTGCCTTTATTTATAGATACCCATCCCCAGCGTAGCGCCCAGGTTCGGTCCGGTCCGGGGAGCACCCGCGCCCTCCAGCCCCGCGCCTGCCTCCCGGCTCAGGGTCGGTGCGGCCCTCCCGGTGAGTCAGATGGGCTGTGTTTCCTGTGCTTGTTGTGGAACAGTTTGTCCTTTTTACTCCCCCCGCCCCGCGCCCCGTCTCCACCCCCTTGGTAAATATAGCGCTCACGTTTCATCATCTCTTTGTCCAACGAGTGCCAGACACCCCGGCCCGCAGTCCCCGCCGCCTCCCTCCTCCTCCCGGCTCGCGGTTACCTCGCATAACCCCGCGCGGGCAGGCGCCGGGCTGCAGCCTACCCCGCGGCCCGCGCCAGCCCCGCTCCCCAGCGCCTCGCCGCAGTACACTCCCGCCCCACTCGTGGCCCCGCCGCCGCTGGCCAGTCCCCCTTCGATTGTGCCTCCGTGCCCTTGTCCCACCCCCCTCTACCCGGTGTCTGGGGAATGGGGTCGACAAGTGTGTAGGTGTGGGAGGTGGACCCCCCTTTCCTCCAGGTCCAGGCCCACCCAGTGCTGGATCTTCCACCTCCCCAGCCTCCCCCCTCCCAAGTTCCAAGGTTGCCCTCTGTTCCCCTCCTGAGCGCAGGTGACAAACTGCTGAGACAGTGTCTGATTCACCGACAGCTGAACCAGCTACTCGTGCTTGGGGGAGGGCGCCCGGTGAACCGTCTCCCTCCCACCTTCTCCCACCCCCTACCCGGGTGGGGAGTGGGCTGGAGGGTCGGGAAAGGCGAGGTGGGTGACAGCCGAGAAGTGCGTGCTCGCTCTTCCCTCTCTCTCTCCTCCCAGTTTCATTTCCACACGTACAGCCACCCACCGGGGACCGGAGGCGGCTAGTGTTCTCTCAGCGCGGGGAACTGGCTCTCTCTGTGGTCGCGTGTTTACTTCCCTCCTCCTCTTCCCGGCCCCTCCTCCCCGCCCCCATCACCCCGCGCCGCCTCCCGCCCGGAGAGCTGGGAAACCTGCAGCTAAACACTGCAGTCATGGGACTTCCCTGGACCGGAGCTGTGCCCCGGGTTTGCCCTGTCCTGTCCTGCCCTTCCTTGCCCTGTGTGCACTTGGGGCACTTTGTCCTGGAAAGGTTCTTGGGGCTCCCCACCCAGGAATGGGGAAGAGGTGACAGCCTCCCTCGTTCCTTTTCCTCTCCTCCCTGCTCCCCCCTGCCAGATACCTTCCTGTGGGGGCTCTGCCTGGCTGCCTTGTTGGCCAGAATTCTGGGGCACCCTCGGGAGTGGCCACCTGTCCAGGGAGGAACGGTGAGACAGCTGACAGTGTGTAAGAACTCCGCATCCAGGATGCTGCAGAGCTGGCTTGTTTGCCATCACAGACTGTCCTGTTGCCGGCAGGTTGCCCAGAGTTCCCCGCCGCCGACCAAGGTTTTCAGGCAAACCCCCCAAACCTGCTCCCAGGGACACACCCTCTCCTTATGGAGTCTGGCACAACCTTCCCTTTCAAAGCCTGCTTCCCAGCAGGGAAGAATGCGCCTCTCCGCCTAAGGAAGCTGAATGAACAAAGGACTCCAAGGAGGCCGTGAGGGTTCCGGGGCTGGGTGCCGCCTGCGTGAAGTTCACCCCATTTAAAACTCACCTCTTCACCACCGCCCTCTGCGCCACTGCCATGGTTACCAGCTCCCTGTCCTTCAGCAGCACAATGTTGCGCAGAGGCAGAAACAAACAAGGAAATTTTGAATGTTCTTTCAAACATCCAAAACACTGCCTTGGTATTTTGGTAGCACAGAAAGAGGGAATAAAAGTCCGGCCTGTTCCCTTCCTTCTGATCCCACGACCCTGAAAAAAAAATCCCTTACCCTGGATGGCCTCTCAGCTGCCAAAAGAGAGAAGGAAGCTTATTGAGATACTAGAGGGCAGAATTCAGGACAAACCTTTGGCAGGAGAATTTTTCCCCCAGTTAGACTCTCTCCTCTCCCCCTCATCGGTGACCCCCTCCTCCCAGCTGCTTCGAAGTACCTGCCATCAGACTATACCACCCACTCCTTGCAGCTGTCATCTGCAGGCTCTCATGCACTCCCCCTCATTCCCAGAAGATTCTGGCACTTGACTCACAGTCCCCCACCCCCACCCCATTCCAATTAACAATTTTGGTGAATTTAGCATCTCAGTAGATTAATGACCCATCTGAAACCCTAGTACCTGGACTGCAACCATTTTTCTCCACCCTATCATCACGTGGGTACCCTAGACCTTTTCATCACCAAATAAAACACCACCTCTGAACTCTTCAAGCATCCTACTTCCTGAACACTTTTCTCTTCCAACTTATTTGCTCTAATAACTGCATTTGAACAATTCTTTGACCCTGTTTTGACCTACAGTCTACTTTTTCACTGGTTGTCACTGTCCTTTTATTCTTACATCTCTCCTACCCAGCTGAGATTTCATAGTCTGTCACTATATCATTTCTTTAAATACACCCCTCATTCTCTAGTTCTGGGACCATCTGGCAAAACTCTGATTCTGTCCAGCTTAATACATACTGGCCCAAAATGACAGGGCTAACTGTTGTCACTCTAAATTTATGACCATAAGTCTCAAGTGGGCTCTCAACACTGTCCTTCTGCATTTTTCCCTAGTCAGTTTACTTTCCTACACTCAGAAATCACTATATTACACCTTTTCTCCCCAAACTTCAACACCCCTCCCCTTCCTCACTCTAAGCTGAGAACCTTGCTTCTTATTTCACAGAGAAAATGAAAGCAATTTGACAAGAACTACCTCATTTCCCCACCCCCACACACACCAGATCTTCCATCCTAGCTGCCTTTCCACCCAGACTCTGCCTTGCTTCCTGTCATGTCACCTGGATATACTCTCCCTGCTCCTATTTAAGGAAAACCCTTCCACTTGGCACCAGGGTCCCTTCCCCTCTAGACTATTTGATTGCTCCTAAAATTACCCTCCCCCCATCTGCTGCTCAAAAATGGTCCCTCTCTTCTAGATCATTCCCTTCGGTTGATCATCTATATCAGACATGATGTCCTCTCTCCTGTCTCTATGTATATACTTGTGCATATGTGTACCCCTTGTCCCCAGATTCTCCTGCAATATTACTCTAGTTGCCATTTTTCCTTGTCTGAAAACATCTCAAAGTTGTCTGCACTTGCTGTCTATGTCTGTGCACACCTCCAGTGCTCTCTCGATCTCACGCCAATCCACTTGTCAGGGTCACAGAAGAACTCCATGCTGCCCCATCTATTGGGCAGTTATTTCACTTCATCTGCCTCACAGCAAAGAAGACTAAGGAGTGGACAGTGAAGTAAGAGGAAAAGAGGAGAATATGGCTTCCTAGAAGCCGAATGAAGAAAAGGCAGAGGAGTGAATTTCTTGTTCGTCTCCCTTGCCACTTTTAGTTCTTCTCCTGGCTTTCTTAAAGTTGGGCTGCCCTGGAGCCCTGTCCTAGGCTCTCTTCCACACCTATACTCACTCCCTTTGTGATTTCTTGCAGTCTCAAGGCTTTAATACCTTCTATATGCCAGTGAATCCCCAATTTTTATCTTCAGTCCAGACCTCTCTCTTGAACTCCACACTTGACCATCCAACTATCCAGTCATCATCTCTATTGGAATATATAATGGGCATCTCAGACTTAACATATTAAAATTGAACTGCTGATCATTCCCTTCCAAAATGGCTTTATCCACAGTCTTTCTCATGTTAGATAAAGACATTTTTGTGCTTCTGGTTGCTCAGGCCAAAAGCCATGCATAATCGTTGATCCTTCTCTTTAATTTCTACTCGACAGCTAATTAATCCATGAGGAATTCCTGTTAGTTGTAGTTTCCAAATGTCCCCGTAGCCTGGCCCTTCTCATCGCCTTCCCTGCCATGCTGTGCCTCCTTCATCTCTTGCCTTGATACCTGCAGGAGCCGTCTAGCTGCTGTCTCTGCTTCCACCCTTGACCTTGCTTCTCTTCTCAACATAACAGCTAAGAGCTAAGTGCTCTTCTTAAAATACATGTCGGGTCACTGCACTCCTTTGCTGAAAACACGACAGTGATTCCCATCTTATTCAGAGGAACTGCTGAAGTCCTCACAGTGGAGACAAGCCCCTCCACCATCCACCCCAAAGGGAGACTTCCTGATCTCTCCTACTGCACCTGATTCCTCACTCCCCGCCAGCCACACTACCCACCTCGCTCATATGGGAGCTAACCAGCTGCACTCCTGCTTATAAGCATTTTCAATGGCTCTTCCTTGTCCCTGGAACCCTCTTTTCCAAGATGTCAGCATGGCCTCACTCCCCCACTTTCTCTAAGCCTTTGCTCAAATGTCCACTTCTAAAAGAGATCTGCCCTGGCCATCCTATTTGTAGTTGCAACCCCTGAAGTTTCCCCAACTCCTCTTGCCCTATTCTACATTTTCTTTTCCATAGCATTATATTCCAACATATTACATAGTTGGCTTATTTATTATGTTTGTTGTTTATTGTCTGTCTCCCCCTTTTAGAATACAAGTTGTTTTGTTCACTGATGTATTATTAGTGCCTTGAATGCTGCCTGGCAGATAATAAGCTCTCAGTAAATTTTGCTGAATGTTGTAAACAGGAGCTGCAGTTTTTTTGAGCCCTTACTATTAGCTGGGCACCCCAAAATATACTCTGTGTGGTCTTGGCACTCTTGGTTTATTCATAAGGAAATTAAGGTACAGAGAGAGTAAGTGACAAATCCAAGATCATGCAGTGGCAAGGTTAGAGTTTGAGCTCAGGCTTCTCCTTCCAGAGCTCATGTTTGCAAGTATGCCATTATACTGCCCCTGCATATGGGCAAGCTGTGAGGCCAAAACTGAGTTCTTTCTGCTGTGGCTGCAGTCAGCTATGGAGAAGCACACTGTAGTATCTCCAGATGTCACCTGAGTATGTATGTGGGAGCAGCTTGGGTCACACAGTTTACCTTTCCAGCTCCAGACACTGGTGCAAAGAAAAGAGGAGGGTGATGGTGAAGGACATGGAGTGTATTTGGCTGGCACTAGAGTATTTTGGCTACTTACAAAGATGTTGAGCATATTTGTGTAGTAGAGGCAGCATGGTGCAGTAGGAAAAGCTCCCGATGAAAAGGGGTGCAGACATATGTGATAGTAGGATGGCGTTCTTTTAGTCCTTCCACTCTGCTATTGTTAGCATCAACTTCATCCTCATTCTTTCTGTCTTTCCACTCTGTAATTCTCAGCATCAATTTCATCCTAGGGCTAGATTCCTCTTCGGATTGAAAATGCCTGCCTGGGGCGATTGGTGCTATCTGCTTCTTTGTTCATATCCATCAAGACAAAGAGCAAGATGCCCATGTCAGCCCAGCTGGACTAACTTAGGTTGCATCTCTCGATCAGCAACAGTAGCCGGGGGATACTTTGTGAAGATTGGCTTGGAGTTCTAGTGATACTCCTTAGGGGGATTTGAAAAATGTATGAGGAAGTTTTTGTAGTCACAGTGATTAGGAAAGTGACTGGCCATGGTGGGCTGGGGATTGTGTGGCATGTAGAGATGTTTAACCTCGTGCAGTGTTCAGGACAGTCCCACAAAATGAGGAATTGTTCTGCTGAAAACGCCATTAGTGCCCTATTGGGAAGTATTAGGAGTGGTTGGATTGTCTGTCTGGATCTGGCGGTAGATCTCCTTCTCCTAAGTCACATGGGGAAGGTATGGCAGTTCGGATTTTGTTAGGATGACTTCTTCCCACCCACCCTCTGCAGGCTGCTCTATCCTGCTTTATTTACTTTCTCTTTTCTCTAGACTTAAGCTTCATCACCAAGATGATGCTGAAGTCCAGTCTTCAATGCTACTGGGAACTTTTGGTCCATTTCTCCTTTTAGTCTGCCAGCCGTCCAGAGAATGAAGGGATGTATTCTTTTCAGATTTAATCTGGAAAATACTGTACACATGTAAGCCATGAAGTATTCTCATTGGGGAGGCAATGTAATATACTGAGTAAATACACAAGCTCTGGGGTCAAGCTGTCTGGACTCTAGCAATCCAATTCTGCCATTCATTAGTTCTAGGAAATTGGGCAAATCACTTAACCTCTTTTAAAGTTTCTTCATCTGAAAGGGGGTAAAAATACTCACAGTGTTGTGAGTATAAAATGAGATAAGTGGTATAAAATTCCTGGTACAGTGCCTGGTATTTAATAAGTACTGCCATGATTGTGATTGTCCTGGAAACGAAACTAAAGATAAGGACTTGGGTGCAAATGGGTTATTTGGGAGGTGGTCCCAGGAAGCAGGAGTGAGGGAGAAGGAAGAATGACACAGGAAAGGAAGAAAAGCCAATATTTGGGAGCATTATTGAGATCCCTGCTGTAGTAATGCCTTTTAGAATTGTCTGTCCCCAGAATGGGAGGCAGAAGGATTTATCCACCAGCACTAGATCGTCATTGGTGAAGGGTTGCCCAAGGAGTATTAGCCCCTGTACTTGTGGACTCCCTCACCTTTGGAGAAGTCCCTGGGACAGAAAGTACACACTGGATGGAGTCAGTCCAGAATCTGCACTCTTACAGAAATGTTTAGTGCAGCTGTGGCTGAAATTAGAGGTGTGTCAGAACATGTGAAGTGAAGACATGCAAACCATCTGTTACAAGTGCTCGATATATTTTAGCTATTGTTATTTTAACTGTTAGATCATTTAATCCCATACTTCTCGTACTGTACTGTACATAAGGGTCTTGTTAAAATGCAGGTTTTGATTCAGTAGGTTTGGGGTAGACCCGAGTTCTACATTTTTAACAAGCTCCCATGTGATGCTAATACTAATGGTCATCAGACCACAATTTTAGCAAAGATTTATTTAATTAATGCACATTTATCAAATGCCTCCTATATATCTTGTTTACTGTGGTAAACACTAGTGATACATGTGGTAGGCTCAATAGTAGCTTCCCAAAGATATCCACATCCCAATTTCCAATCTGCAAATATGTTACCTTACATAGTAAAAGGAACATTTCAGGTATGACTAAAGTAAGGATCTTGAGATGGAAAGATTATTTTGGCTTATCGGAGTAGGACTGATGTAATCTCAAGGATCTTATACGAAGGAGGCAGGAGTCTGGAGAGAGGGAAGATGCCACACTGCTAACTTTGAAATGGAGGAGGGGCCATGAGACAAGGAAAGTAGGCGGCCCCCACACGTTTAGAAGGCAAGGAAGCATTCTCCCCAGGAGCCTCCAGAAGGAATGAAGCCCCGCAGACACATTTCAGACTTCTGGCTTCCAGAACTGTAAGGCGGTAAGTTTATGTGATTTATTTTTATTTTTTATTATTGGGGGTACTTAATAGCTGTGTATCTTTATAGGGTACACGTGATGTTTTGATACAGGCATACAATGTGAATTAATCAAATCAGGGTAATTGGAGTACACATCACGTTAGGCATTTATCATTTCTTTGTGTTAGGAACATTCCAATTCCACTCTTTTAGTTATTTTAAAGTATACCCTAACTTCTTGTTGATTCTAGTCATTTTGTTGTGCTAGCAAATATTGTTCATTCTATCTAACTATCTAATTATATTTCTGCACCCCTTACCCATCCCCACTTTATCCCCCTCTCCCTGCTACCCTTTGTAGCCCCTGGTAACCATCATTCTATCTCTGTCTCTGTGAGATCAATTGTTTTTAATATTTAGCTACTGCATATGAATGAGAACGTGCAAGATTTGTTGTTCTGTGCTTGGCTTATTTCACTTAACATAATGTTCTCCAGTTTCATCCATGTTGTTGCAATTGGCAGGATTTCATTCTCTTTATGGCTATATAATACTCCATTGTCATTCTTTTTATGGCTATATAATACTCCATTGTGTATATGTACTACAATTTCTTTACCCATTTATTTGTTGATAGACACATAGGTTGATTCCATATCTTGGCTATTGTAAATAGTGCTGCAATAAATATGGGAGTACAGATATCTTCTTGATATACTGATTTCCCCTCATTTGGATATATACCCAGCAGTGAGATTGCTGGGTCAAATGATAGTTCTATTTTTAGTTTTTTGGGGAATGTCCATACTGTTCTCCATAGTGGTTGCACTAATTTACATTCCCACCAGCAGTGTATGAGGGATCCCCTTTCTCCACATCCTCACTAGCATTCATTATTGCTTGTCTTTTTGATAAAAACCATTTTAACTGATGTAAGATGATATCTCATTGTAGTTTTGATTTGCATTACTCTGATGACTAATGATGTTGAGCATTTTTCGTATATCTGTTGGCCATTTGTATGTCTTCTTTTGACAAATGTCTATTCAGATCTTTTACTCATTTTTTAATAAAATTATTTGATTTTTTTTCCTATTGAGTTGTTGGAGCTCCTTATATATTCTAGTTGTTAATCCCTTGTCAGATGGGTAGTTTGCAAATATTTTCTCCCATTCTGTGGGTTGTCTCTTCATTTTGTTTTGATTGTTTACTTTGCTATGCAGAAGCTTTTTAGCTTGATGTGATCCCATTTGTACAATTTTGCTTTGGTATCCTGTTTTATGGTGGTATTACTCAAGAAGTCCTTGCCCAGGCCACTGTCTTGAAATGTTTCTCCAACGTTTTCTTTCAGTAGTTTCCGGCCTTAGATTTAAGTCTTTAATCTATTTTGATTTGATTTTTGTATATAGTGAGAGATAAGGGTCTAGTTTCATTCTTCTGCATGTGGATATACAATTTTCCTAGCACTATTTATTGAAGGTACTGTCCTTTCCCCATGGTATGTTCTTTGCACCTTCTGTTCTGTTCCATTGGTCTATGTGTCTGTTTTTATGCCAGTATCATGCTGTTTGGTTACTACAGCTCTGTAGTATAATTTGAAATCAGGTAATATGATTCTTCCAGTTTTATTCTTTTTTCTCAGGATGGCTTTGGCTATTCTGGGTCTTTTGCAGTTCCATATAAATTTTAGGATTATTTTTTCTATTTCTGTGAAGAATGTCATTGGTGTTTTGATGGGGATTGCATTGAATCTGTAGATTGATTTGGATAGTATGGACATTTTAACAATATTAATTCTTTGAATCCATTAGCTTGCAATATCTTTCCATTTTTGTGTGTCCTTTTCAATTTCTTTCATCAGTTTTTTATAGTTTTAACTATAGAGACCTTTCACTTCTTTCAATAAGTTTATTCCTAGGTATTCTATTCTATTTGTAGCTATTGTAAATGGGATTACTTTCTTGGTTTCCTTTTCAGATTGTTTACTATTGGCACAAAGAAATGCTACTGATTTTTGTATGTTGATTTTGTATCCTGCAACTTTACTGAACTTGTTTATCAGTTCTAATAGTTTTGGGGTGGGAATATTTAGGTTTCTCTAGATATAAAATTATATCATCTGCAAACAAGGATAATTTGATTTCTTTCTTTCCAATTTAGATGCCCTTTATTTCTTTCTCTTGTCTGATTGCTCTAGCTAGAACTTCCAATACTATGTTGAATAACAGTGGTGAAAATCGGCATCCTTGTCTTGTTCCAGATCTTAGAGAAAAGGCTTTCAGATTTCCCCCATTCAGTATGATACTAGCAATGAGTCTGTCATATATGGCTTTTATTGTGTTGAGGTAAGTTCCTTCTATACCCAGTTTTTTGAGAGCTTTTATAATGAAAGAATGTTGAATTTTATCAAGTGCTTTTTCAACATCAATGATCATATGATTTTTGTCCTTTGTTCTGTTGATGTGTCACATTGATTGATTGCATATCCCTGGCATAAATCCCACTTGATCATGATGAACAATCTTTTTAATAGGTGTTGAATTCATTTTGCTAATACTTTGTTGAGAATTTTTGCATCTATTTTGATTAGGGATATTGGCTTATAGTTTTCTTTTTGTGTGTGTGTCTTTGGTTTGGTATCAGGGTGATACAGACCTCATAGAATGAGTTTGGGAGTATCCCCTCCTCTTTGATTTTTTTTTGGAATAGTTTAAGTATGATTGGTATTAATTCTTCTTTGAATGCTTAGTAGAATTCAGCAGTGAAGCCACTGGGCTTCACTGTACTTTTCTTTGATGGGAAACTTTTTATTACTGTTTTTATCTTGTTACTTGTTATTGGTTTATTCAGGTTTTGGATTTCTTCTTGGTTCAATCTTGGTAGGTTGTATGTTCTAGAGATTTATTCATTTCTCCTAGGTTTTCCAATTTATTTTATTGCTCATAGTCTCCGATGATACTTTGGATTCTGAAGTATCAGTTGTAATGTCTTCCTTTTCATCTCTGATCTTATTTATTTGGGTCTTCTCTCTTTTTTTTCTTAGTTAGTCTGGCTAAAGGTGAGTCAACTTTATCTTTTCAAAAAACCAACTTTTTGTTTCAGTGATCTTTTATATTGTTTTTCTGGTTCCTATTTCATTAGTTTATGTGATTTTAGCCCACTAAGTTTGTGGTAAGTTGTTATAGAAGCAATAGAAACTAATACAAATGTAAACAAAGTGAAGTCTATATGAACTAGGATATGTTAGGTTAAGCTATGGTAAATATGTGGATAAAGATAAAAGACATTTTAAGTAATTTCTTTAAAATACATATTAACTATTTAAAACCAAAATTATAACATTGTCTTATGGGGTTTATAATAATGTAAATGTACTACATATGACAATTATAGTATAAAGAATAGGGGGAGGGTAAATGGACTTATACTGTTTAAGTTTTCTAAATTTTATGTGGAGGGTATAGTATTAACTCTAAGTAGATATATATGACAGACAAAAAATTAATGAATATGAGAAAAAGTGTCCTGTTTGTGCTTAAGCCATTGCTGGTTGGGTGTTTTGTTGCTTGCAGCCAAAAGTATTCCTAACAGATGCATATAGGAACAGTTTCAGTAGATTAGTAGAGTATTAGTCAAACTTCAATGAGCTGAAGTGCAAACTAGAGGTAAATACATATCATCAAAGACTATGGCATAAATTTTCAAGAAGTTGGGAGGTTAAAGGACAAAGCAAATGTTAAGGTATATTGAGGGAAGGAAAGACCATGGGAATAATTTTCTAGATTGCACATACTTGAATGTGATTCAGTCAAGGGGAGGTAGCTAGTAATTAGAAAGAAATTAAAAATATATGAAGGAGGAGATAAATTGATAAAATCAGGTACAGAAGGGAATAGAGTCTCAAAAACCCAGGAAGAAAAAGGAAAACCATATTTTCCTTTGAGGCAGAAAGAAGAATGTGAGCCTGGCTGAAAACTGGGAGAAGTTTGGAGGTATGTCTTTGTCTGCTTTGTGTTGCTATAAAGGAATCCCTGAGGCTGGGTAATTTTTCAAGAAAAAAGGTTTATTTGGCTCACAATTCAGATGGCTGAAAAGTTCAAGATTGAGCATTTGCATATGGTGAGGGCCTCAGGTTGCTTCTACTCGTGGCAGAAGGCAAGGGGGAGCTGGCATGTGCAGAGATCACATGGCAAGAAAGGAAACAAGAAGTGGGGAGAAGTACCAGATTCTTTTTAATAACCAGCTCTCTTGGGAACTAATAGAGAACTCACTCACCCCCAAGGGAGGGCATTGATTTTTTCATGTAGGAATCCACCCTCATGACACAAACACCTCTCATTAGGCCCCACCTCATTAGGCCTCCAACACTGGGGATCAAATTCCGACATGAGGTTTGGAGGGGACAAATATCCAAACCAGAGCAAGACAGAAAAGAAAAAAGCCTTGGGAGTTCACATCTGGTGGCATCTGTTTTCTTTGTGAAGTAGGAGTGTGGTAGTCTGTGTAAGTGAGGTGATGGGGAATATGGCAGAAGGTATGAGGAGAGTAGCAAGGATTTGGAATACCTGTCATTGGAATGAACTGCTTTATTTATATCCCCATGCATTGTGCCTGGCACATGGCAGGTTCTGTCTGTTCGAAGAATGAGTTTACTCCATATTAGTGATAGGATTGTTAAACAGCAACAGCTGCCTACCTGAGATGGAAAACCATGCATTTGTGGGGCATTCTTAGTAATTCTCTCTCTCTTTTTTAAAAACTGAAATAGGGTCTTGCTCTGTCACCCATGGTGGAGTGCAGTGGTGCCATCATAGCTCACTGCAGCCTCAAACTCCTGAGCTGCAGCAATCATTCTGCCTCAGCCTCCTGAGTAGCTGGGACTGCAGTTGCGTGCTACCGTACCTAGCTAATTTTTCTTCTTCTTCTTTTTTTTTTTTTTTTGTAGAGATGGGGTCTTTCTATGTTGCCCAGGCTGGTCTTGAACTCCTGACCTCAAGTGATCCCAAAGTGCTGGGATTACAGGTGTGAGCCATAAGGCCCGGCTGACTTCTCTTTATTTCTTGTTGCAAAATGAGTACATTTTCATTGTAGAAGAGTTTTAAAATAATGATAAGAAAAAGAAAATAAATAGAAATCAATCATATCTTCAACTGTAGAGACAACCACAAGTAATATTTTAATATATATTAGTTTTGTCCTTTTTATACATATACATACATTTTTTGCCATTTTTATTGATACATAATAATTGTACATATTTATGAGGTACTTGTAATATTTTGATACCTGTATACAGTGTGAAATGATCAAATCAGGTTAATTAGGGTATCCATCTCCTCAAACATTTATCATGTCTCTGCATTGGAAACATTTCAAATGTTTTCTTCTAGCTATTTTGAAATATACAATAAATTGCTGTTAACTGCAGTCACCCTATTGTGCTATTGAACACTAGAACTTATTAATTCTAACTAACTGTATTTTTGTACCCATTAACCAACCGTTTATCCTTCCCCAACCCCTACCCCTCCTAGCCAATGGTAACCATCATTCATTACCTCTGTGAGATCAACTTTTTTAGCTCCCACGTATGAGTGAGAATGTGCAATATTTTTCTTTCTGTTCCTGGCTTATTTCACTTAACATAATGATGTCCAGTTCCATCCATGTTGCTGCAAGTGACAAAATTTCATTCTTTTTAAGGATTGAATAGTATTCCATACATACCACAATTTCTTCATTCATTCATCCATCGATGGACACTTAGTTTAATTCCATATCTTGACTATTGTGAATAGTGCTGCAATGAAGAAGGGTGTGCACATATCTCTTTAATGTATTGATTTCCTTTCTTTTGGCTATATATCCAGCAGTAGAATTGCTTGATCACGTGGTAGATCTATTATTAGTTTTTTGAGGAACATTCAAACTGTTTTCCATAGTGGCTGCACTAATTTACAGTCCCACCAGCAGTGCATTAGTGTTCCACTTTCTCTTTATCCTCACCAACATCTGTAATTTTTATCTTTTTTATAACTAGGGTGAGATGACATCTCACTGTGGCTTTGATTGATTTGCATTTCCCTGATGATTAGCGATGCTGATGCTGAGCACTTTTTCATATGCCTGTTGGCCATTTGTACGTCTTCTTTTGAGAAATGTCTATTCAGATCATTTGCCCATTTTTAAAATTGGATTTGTTTTCACTATTGAGTTGAGTTCCTTGTATATTCTAGTTATTAATCTCTTGTCAGATAGATAACTTGTAAATATTTTCTCCCATTTTGTAGGTTGTTTCTTTACTCTGTTGATTGTTTCCTTTGCTGTATAGAAGCTGTTTAGGTTGGTGTGATTCCATTTGTCTATTTTGACTTTTGTTGCCTATGCTTTCGAGCTCTTACCCAAAAAATCTTTGCCCATACCAGTGCCCTGAAGTGTTTTCCCAAAGCTTTCTTCTAGTGGTTTCATAGTTTCAGGTCTTACGTTTAAGTCTTTAATCCATTTTGATTTTATTTTTGTATATGGCAAGAGATAAAGGTCTAGTTTCATTTTTCTGCATGTGGATATCCAGCTTTCCCACCATTTATTGAAGAGACTGTCCGTTCCCCACTGAATGTTCTTGGCACCCTTGTCAAAAATCAGTTGGCTATAAATATGTGGATTTATTTCTGGGTTCTCTGTTCTGTTCCATTTGTCCATACTGTGTTTGTTTTCATGCTGTTTTGATTACTATAGCTCAAAGTCAGGTAGTGTGATGCCTCTAGCTTTGTTTTATGTTTTTTTTTTTTTTTTTTGCATAGGATTGCTTTGGCTATTTGGAGTCTTCTGTAGTTCCATATGAATTTTAAGATTGTTTTTTCTATTTCTGTGAAGAATTTCATTGGTATTTTGATAGGGATTGCACATTTTTAAAAAATAAAATTGAAATCAGGCTTATGTATTTTTTTAAAAATCTCTTTTTTAACTAACAATTTTCTATGAATATTTTCTACATTATTTTACTTCTACCTTATTATTTAAAAATTAATTTATCTTTTAGATAAGTAAACATTCACATGGTTCAAAATTTGAAATGCATAGAAAGATAGATTATGGAAAATTTTCTTCCCAGCCTTCTCCTTCAGCTATCTAGATGCTTTTCCCACAAGCAACCAAATATTATTTTATTATAAATACTTCCCAAGATATACTATGTATATCCAAACAAATACATATATTTTCTCCACATTTATTCACAAATAGTTCCTATAACAGTGTTCTGCACCTTCTTTTATTAACTTAATACTGTATCTTGAGGGTTATTAGATGAAGATCAACTATATATTGATCTTCAATATATAGTTTTCTCATGTTTAAGGCTGCCATAGAACTTTGATGTAAATATACATTAATTTATTTAACAAATCCCCTACTGCTCAGCATTTAAGTTACTTATGACCTTTTTGAATTTCAAAAAAATACTACAGCAAATAACCTTCTTTTACATTGGGGCAATACATCTGTAAGATAAAGTTTTTGAAATCTAATTGCTGGGTTAAAAGGTACATGCATCTGTAATTTTGATAGATGTTGTCAAACTGCCTTCCTTAGAATTTGTACCAGTTTATAGTCCTACTAGCAATGTATTAAAGTGCGTGTTTCTCTTTTTTTCCCCCTTCCCCCAACCCCCTGCAAAGTGCCTGTTTCTCTACATCCTGATCAATGAGTCTGGTAAAAACGTGTTTGAAGCCGAGCATGATGGCATGCACCTGTAGTCCCAGCTACTGGGGAGGCTGAGGCAGCAGGATCACTTGAGCCCAGGAGTTTGAGGCTGTACTGCACTGTGATTGTTCCTGTGATCACTGCACTCCAGCCTGGGCAACATAGTAAGACCCTGTCTCAGAAAAAAAGTTTGATCTTTGCCAATCTGATTGATAAAAAATGATATTTCAGAGTGATTTTAATTTTCATTCTCTCATTATAGATGAAATTGAGAATCTTTCCATGTTCAAGAATTTTATTTTATTTTTATTTTTTTTGAGACAGGATCTTACTCTGTTGCCCTGGCTGGAGTGCAATTTCATCATCATAGCTCACTGCAACCTCAAATTCCTGGGCTTAAGTGATCCTACTGCCTCAGTCTCCCAAGTAGGTGGGACTATAGGTGTGTGACACCATGACCAGCTAATTTTTTTATTTTTTATTTTTGTAGAAACAGGGTCCTGCTCTGCTCAGACTGTTTTTTTTGTTTTTTTGTTTTTTTTGAGACAGAGTTTCACTTTGTTGCCCAGGCTAGAGTGCCGTGGCATCAGCCTAGCTCACAGCAACCTCAAACTCCTGGGCTCAAGTGATCCTCCTGCCTCAGCCTCCCGAGTAGCTGGGACTACAGGCATGCGCCACCATGCCCGGCTAATTTTTTTCTATATATATTTTTAGACGTCCATATAATTTCTTTCTGTTTTCAGTAGTGACAGGGTCTTGCTCTTGCTCAGGCTGGTCTCGAACTCCTAGACTCAAACGATCCACCTGCCTCGGCCTTGCAGAGTGTTAGGATTACAGGCGTGAGCCACTGCACCCGGCCCCTCAGGCTGGTCTTGAACTCCTGACCTCAAGCAATCCTCCCGCCTCAGCCTCCCAGATGCTAGGATTATAGGTGTGAGCCAGCACCTGGCTATGTTTGAGAACTTTTGATATTTCCTTTTTATATATTTCCTTTGCCTGTTTTCTTTTGGATGGTAGGCTTTCTCTCTGTAGAGTCTCTCTATATTAAGATAATGGTCCTTTGTCTGTGATACGACTCACAAATAGTTTTCTCAATTTGTCACTTGCCATTTATCTTTATTTGTTGTATTTTAGTCATGTAGAAGTTTTTTTGTTATTGTTGTATTTCTTAGTTTATTATACTTGTAAGATGATATTTCATAATCACAAAGGTCTTCCACATTCAAATTATGATTGTCCCATGGTTTCCTCTAGTGCTTTTCATTTCAATGATCTATTAAAATTTTTTTTTCTGGTGTAATTTGTGAAGGTGTACTCAAGTTCATTTTTGCCAAATGATACCCAGTTGTTCCAATACCGTGTGTTGATTTTACTGTTCACATAGATAATCATGCCATCTCTGAATAAAAACACTTTCTCTTCTTTTCTGAGCTTTATGTCTTTTATTTATTTTTTGTTAAGACTTCTCATAAAATGTTGACTAGAGTAGAAGGAGTGGGCTTTTTGCCTTGTTCTTGATCTCACCTGAGAGCAAACAGGTAAATGACTGGCTATGTAGTGTCAGATTGCTCTCCACAAAGTTTATGCCAATTTGAACTACTCTGCAGTGTACGAGGTTGCCTAGGAAACCATAACCCTTAATTAGGATGTTAGCTGTAGGGTTTTTGTAGACGCCCTCAGTTTTATCAGACTGAGAAAGTTCCCTTCCATTTCTGATTAGTTGAGAGTTTTTATCATGATTTTTTTTAATTGAGACAGAGTCTTGCTCCATTGCCCCAGGTAGAGTGCAGTGGCCTCATCATAGCTCGCTGCAACCTCAAACTCTTGGCTCAAGCGATCCTCCTGCCTCAGCCTCCTGAATAGTTGGGACTACAGGTGCATGGCATGATGCCCAGCTAATTTTTTTATTTTTAGTAGAGACTGGGTCTCACTCTTCCTCAGGCTGGTCTTTGAATTCCTGACCTCAAGCGAACCTCCTGCTTTGGCCTCCCTGAGTGCTAGAATTACAGACGTGAGCCACCGCACCTGGCCTTATTTTGAATTTTGACAAGTGCTTTTTCCATGTCTATGCAGATGATTATATGCTTTTTGGGGGTAGGCCTTTATTCTGTTAATGTGGTAAATTATGTTAATTTATTTTTGAACACTGAATCGACCTTGCATTCCTGGATAAAGCCCACTTGTTCATGATTTATTTTCCTTTTTATACATTGTTTGATTCTCTTTACTATAATAATATTTTGTTAAGGATTTTTATATTATTAGAGACACTGGTCTGTGATTTTCTTTTCTTGTAAAGTCCTTGCCATGCATTGATGTGAGATACCACTTTTGTCACATACTAAATTCTCATATATATTTGGGTCCATTTCTGGGTTTTACATTATATTCTTTTCCATTGACACTTGTCTTTCCTATCTCATTATTATTGACAGGTGCACTGTTGAATGTTTAGGAATTACATTGTTTCCAGTGTCCTGCTATTCCACTCAGTGCTGTAATAAACAGAATTTTGGCTCTTTTCCCACTTCATGAGCATATCCTTAGTAAAAATCCTTCAAAGCTGAATAGCTGGATCAATGGGTAAACGTTATATTAAGGATTTAGCTACTTTGTCAACCAGTGTCCCATCAGGAAAATAGAAGCCATACTAATTGTTCCAGTTAGGGGACTTAAGGAATGACTCCTATTGTTGGAAGGGCTGAAGGAGCAAAAAGGGGGAAGTGAGATAACCTCTGGAGTGGTAACTGCAGGGAACAGTAGGGACCCTGGGATGGTAGGAACAAGCAGGAGGTAGTGTTACCCAAGCCCAGGACATGGCCACTGCTGATAATGCTGACAGCTGTGCCTGCTGTTGAAACCACTGACACTACCTATCCAAATCACTGAAGGATGCTGGAACCAAAGTCACCCACCACTGCGGCCACTGGAACCACCAAAGGATGACCTGGTGTTTCTGGAGATTCACCAGAACAGAGAAGGGTAAATGACTTCTTCCTTCCTGCCTTTTAGTTGGCCCCTCCCACCAGGGCCTCCCCCGGCTGAACCTAATCAGAGGCAAGATGGCAGAGAGTCTGGGAGAGACGCAGGGCCCAGCTCCCTCTGATGCAGGGCAGCAGGCTGGCTTCATGGGCATTCCCTCTGTGCAGTCACACAGGGCCCCAGCCTTAGAAGAGCCCGGCGCTTGGTTTAATGTTCTGCTGTCACTGTCATGAAATTCTGAATAGTTTTCAAACAAGGAGTCTTGTGCTTTTATTTTGCTGTGCAAATTATGTAGCTGGTTCTGTAGAGCAGAGCATGGAAAGGCAGGAATGGAACTAAGAGCAAATAGAGCAATCCCAGGGTTGCTCTCCACCAATTTGAACTACTTAGCAATGTGAGAAGTTGCCCTGGAAACCATAAATTAGTTATGGTGCTGATAGACAAGCTCCTAAGATTTCCCCTAAGCAGCCTCTAACAGTTCCAAAAGCAAGAATGGGGAAGTCAACGAACTGGTTCTCTGGTCTCCCAACTCAGAGAGGCAGGTTATAAACTGTGTAATTCCCCTACTTCACTGCTTCAAGGAGGGAACAGATCTGCCTGGGAGTACGTCAATTATCATAAAACCAATATATTCCTGCTTTGTCTTTGTACCTGGTGGTATTTAAATGTCCATTGTTAAATTTATCTTTCATTGTGCTTCCTTCTATATCTTGTCAGTATGGAGACCAGTTGGGTCACTCAGCAGCTCTTGGGGTTTTATGAGGCTTAACCGGTCGATTTCCAGGTTCCAGCTCCTGGACATGCTCCTGGAGGTAGACACCAACCCCCGTGCTGGCTCTGAATAACCCAGCAGCCCCAAGGGAAAGGTTTTACGATTCTGGGGAGTGGTTAAGTTATAGCAAGGACCAGAGTGTGGTCATGTCATTCAAGCAGGTGGGGAGGTGACATGGAGAGGAAGCAGAGGATCCTCACAGGGAACTCAGAACCAGTGCTCCAGCCCTTTAAGAACCAAGAAGAGCCCACACTGGGGTATGGCACCTTCAGATATACCTCCTCCATACCTGCCACAGTTATCTAAAATGTACTTCTTCTTAACAGTCCATTTCTTTGAGTTAAAAATAATTTTCTACAATTTTCTATAATTACTTATAAAAGAAGCAACTCCATTCATTCATTCATTCTTCAACAGGTTGGGCCCCCCATATGGCAGCGTTGGGCTTGGCACTGGGAACATAATGGTGAGCAGGGCACACAACGCCCCGGCCTTCCCAGGTCCTACGGTCTAAAAGGGGAGGAAAATAACCAATTGCATACGGTGTGATTAGTGCTGTGACAGGAGAATTAAAGGGTGCTGGGAAGAAAACATAACACCATGTCAGAACATCAGGGAGGGATCAGGGGCTAAGCTGAGTAGGAGTTAGCCAAGCAAGGAGGGAAAATGGGCGGGGCATGGAGGTTTCAGGAAGAGGGAATGGCAAGTGCAAAGTTCCAGCTGTGAGAGCTTGTGCTGCGTATAAGAATGGAAAGAAGGGAGGCACCTGAAGGCAGCGGTGGAGCCCCGAGGGCTGGAAGGAAGGCACAGGGCAGATCTTAAAGGGCCTTGAATATCCACATTCATGACCTTGATCCAAGGGCAATGGCAGGCTGTGCAGGTCTTTTGTCAGGAAAGACACATAAGATTTATATTTTAGAAATACTACTCTCAAATGTGACATTTCTAAAATGAATTGAAGGGAACCAAGGTAGGGAGATACGAGTCCCGGACAGAGATGGAAGTAGCTTGGGGCAGGAGAGTGGCAAAGGGATGGACAGAAGTAGTAGTCAGATTCCAGATAAATTTAGGAAGAAAAATTGACAAGTCTTGGGAATCAGATTTGGTGGTAAGGGCAAGGGAGAGGGTGAGGATATCTCCTGGTTTTCTGACTTGGACAACTGTGGAAATCACCAATTTGTAGGCGAGAAAGAAGAATTGAGTTTTGGATGAGTTTGAGGTCTCTGTGGGACAATCAAGTGGAGTTGCCTAGGAGACAGTTGGGTAATCATTGGCCACTAAGGGCCTCACCTTGTATTACTTTGTTACAGATTAGCAGTCTGGTTAACTTGCAAAGTCCTAAAGGAATAAGATACAAATTCTTTTGTTTTGCTGAAGGAGAGGAGATATCTCCCCCTGCCCCAAATTCAGATGCCCACTTAAAGTTCATCCTCTTTCTGGCTGCACAAAACTTTTCTCCCTGTATCTTTAGTATAGCATTGCTTTCTAAGTTGTCTGTCCACCCATCAGTTTCTCCTGTTAGATTATGAGCTCCAGGCAGGATCTGTGTTCAGTTTGTCTTTGGATCTCCAGTGCCTCACAGGGTGCCCTGAACATAGTTTACCCATTTCCCACAGAATGACTTTAATTTGTTTCTTAAAATTCTGCTACTAAGTCAAAAGCTGTTACATGAAAATAAAAATAATTCTATTTATTTTAATGGGAAAGATTATGCTGTATCCCACCCCAAGATACCAAACAATTTTCACAGATAGAAAAATATATCAATTGAACAATGAAAAAAAATTTAAGTAATAACCAACAGTTTGAAAGTTAACTATAGTTTATACATAACCGATAACATTATAGGTTTGTTGTACTCAGTCTTTTTTCTTCTTTCTTTTTCAATTTCCCAACCTTCTGGTGACTTTTGCACTCATACTGAACTAAAAATAAAATTATAGCACAGAAAAATACCTCTAGGGCAACATAAAAGCTAAACATGTGAGTGCTTTAAAATATATGGAAACAGCTCCCGAGCACAGCCAATCAAAAGGCCATGGATGATGCAGCCTCTTGGTCCTCCCATTTGGCATATGTACACAACACACCATGTCTTGGCTTTAATCAAACAGGGAGGGCTCACAATTTAAATTTGTTCCAAATAATATTCCCCACAATAAACTGTTGTGCCAAGGAAAATGGTGAGTGGGTCTTGGCTTGAAATCCCAATGAAGAAATAGTACTTCTTGTTCATTACTTATTTAGTGAGTTTTTTTATTATTATTATTATTTTGACACACATTGAGTCTTTTTATTTAGTGAGTTTTTGAGTGAAAAGATTGTTACACTCAAAAGAAAAAAAAAAGAAAGAACGAAAGATCACAAATAAAGTGACATAACTTTTCTAGGGCTGTCATGGTGAACAGTTGCTAACATGTAAGAGAAAATATAAAGGAGAGATGAATGACTGACTTGGTGAAGGAATGAATGATCAGGTGCCCTTGTTCTCTGAGAGAAGACTGAGAGCTCCGGGAAGTATATGATGGTGGAAGAGATGATGGGACACCAAAAGAGAAGCCTAGTGCACACAACAGAATAGGGGAGCATTCTAGCTACCCTTTATAAATCATTCAGTAATGCCAGGTGTTGTGATAAGATTAGCTCATTTGAGACCTCATTCTCCTGGTTTGTCATTTTGCAGAAGGCTATATACTGTTTCTACTCTTCAACCCCCTTTCCAGTGGCATGATTCCAATGAACATGTCAAAGACTATTCCACTGTCCCGTCATGGGTTTCATACTTTCCATTTGGAGATACGGTGATCATGGGGGGACTACAAAGACTTGAGACAGGGCAAATACTTTTTTTAGTGTGAATGAAAGGAAAGGAAAGGAACAATTTTCTGTTGGTATACTTTTGGGTAGCATATTAAACTATGAGGGTGTACTTCCTGCTTTGCTCAGTGTTTGCAGATAATGTAAAAATGTTCGAGGCGAAGACAACCAAACTCCAGTCTTTAAACAGAGTATCACAACTGCTGACGTTTACCTTGAGTCCTGGCCCCCTTGGTTATGAAGTAAGGAAATAGAAACTGAACGGAGTGAATGAGCAGGGAATGCACATTTTCATTCCACCTTTTAGTTGTGTTTTTTACCTCATTCACTTGTGATGATTTCTCTCTAACTTTTCCACCAAAATATCTTATAGTCCAGAAGAGTGAACCTCTGAGATTCTAAGGGAAGGACTCGAAGATAGCAATTTCTTCTCATTTCTTTGAATCGTGGTATTTTATTATAAAAGCTCACATGAATTTAGTAATAATGCTCTATATCTGTATTTTTTTAATGTAAAAATAATTTTTTAACCCAAACTTAATGGTGAAATCATCACCCCAGGAAGATTTGGTGTATGGTGGTTATTTGATGGCTTTCCATGTAGATTCTCCGTGCCCCATCATTGCCAGATTACCATATACTCCTAATTTGGGTTAAATATCCTTATGAGTTCAAAGGTAAATCAATCTCTGAAGCTTCGTTTTAACATTTTAAACATGTGTTTACTTCCCAACAGTTTTGTTCCACTTTCTTTAACTGGAAACCTCAGGGAAGGGTGATTCTACCAGACAAAGGGATCATTAAGTATCGGGTCACCTGGGGTCAGCCCTGTGATGGTAACTGGCCGCCACTGCTTCCAATGGCCAGGCACATAATTAGTGGCAACACTGAACAAAGTGTCCTTAGGGAGGACATGTGGGCCAACACTGAACATTGCAGCCCTACAAAACACAGGTTTTTGAATCAACATCTGGCATGTCCCTGCTCCATCCTTGAATGTTAAATTTTTCCATGTAGACAAAGACTTTTACATCTTGAGGCCTGGTTTAATAATTAGTGGGAGAATTCTGTCGAGGTCATATTGTAAGTTTATGGTCAATCACTATCTTTGCTTCAATGATACCAATGATAAACAGACTATAAAATAAGAAAACAAAACAGACATAGCTTCCTTCAGTGTGCTGTGCTTAAAAAAAAAGAAAGAAAGAAAGAAAAAATAAGAAAATAAGAAAAAAATTAAAAAGAAAAAAAACAGACATAGCTGTACTCAAAATAAAAATTTCACAGTAAGAAATGAGGCAGAAAGACAAATAGTGAGTGGGACTGAAGCAGCAGGTCTGTTGGGCCTTGGGTCCAAAATCAGGGAGAAACACCTAAGAAATCAACTCTTGCTTGAAATGGGGCCTTAGTGCCCACTGAGGCAGAGGATCAAAACCAGGTTCACTGCGAAAACCAGGCTCTGAGGAGGGCCACCCTTTACCCCTTCACATCTTTGAGGGGAGAGTGAAAAAGGAAACTGACCACTTCCTAGGCTACACAAAGCAGAATAGTTGAGGAGAGGGAAAAGGTAGACAGACCCTCTTGGCCGGAACCTAAACCAAGCCACCCACTGCCGTATCACAGATATTATCCTAGGACATCTGTCCTGAGCTGTCAATTATAAAATCCAGTTGTATTTTGGTGACCCTGCAGGTCTGGGTTGAGGTAAGTGCAAGACTGTTAGACCAGGAATGGTGAGGAGAGAGACAGAGGGCAACAAAAACTCTCATGCAAGATGAGCTTGCAAACCAAAAATTTGAGCACATGAGGAAAACAAAAACTAAGAAAGAGTAAGCACAATCAATAGTGGGGAGATTAATTTATTCCAGATGAAATAAAAATAGTAAAGCAATCTAAAAATGACCTTTAAATAAGTATGTTTAAAGTACTTAAACGGATAAAGGAAGGCTTAAATCTTTAAAAGAAATTAGGAAACAGAAACAAGTTGGTATGAAACAAGAAAAATTAGATAGGAAACTAGAACAGCTGGTTATGATAAAGAATCAATTTTAAAACCCTGGAAATGAAGCAAATACAGTTCTTGAAAAAAAACCTCAATAGTTTGGATAAACTTAAAAAAAAATTTTTTTTTGTAGAGATAAAGTCTTGCTATGTTGTCCAGACTGGTCTTAAACTCCTGGCCTCAAGCGATCCTCCTACTTCAGCCTCTCAAAGTGCAGGGATTACAGGCATGAGCCACACTGCACCCAGCCTGGTTGACCAGATATAATTGAAGAGATGATTGGTGAACTAGAAGATAGTTTTGTGTAATTCTTCCAGAATGCAGCACAGTGAGATAAAGAAAATGAAACATACCAAATTAAAGTTATGAGCCACAGAATACAGATTGAGGGGATCCAACATACATACAGTAGGATTTCTAGAAGTTAATAGAGGGAAAACCAGAGAAGCAATAGTTGAAAAGATAATGACTAATAATATTACAGATTTGCAGAAAGACATGAATTTTCAGTTGGAAAATATATATTGTGTGAAAATGAAGAAAGGCTAAAATAGGATATATTCATACATATAAAGATTAAGAAAGCTTACCACCCACAGACCCTAGTTAAAGGATGACCTTCAGAAAAAACAAGTTTAAGGCAAAATGGAATGAGAAACATGTAAGAAGTAATACTTTGCACTAACATATTCATAATTATAGTGGAAGATTTTAATACGTATCTCTTAGAATCAGATAGATTGTGCAGATAAAACAAAAGTAAAAATATACTCTGTACTAAACAAATAAGAATATATATTCTTTTCAAGCACACATTGAAATTAAATAAAAAAGATTGTTATAGATCACAAAAGAACTCTGAACTTTTAAATAATTATATAGGCCATGTTTTCTAATTGTGATACATTTATATCAGACTTTTATTTTTAGGTGCTTACAAAGGGATGCACTATGGCTGAAGGGTTTCCCTATATCAGACATTAACAGTCTTAAGAAAAATATTTTAAACTCTAAATGTTTGGAAACTAAAAAGACAGAAAACTCACCTTCAGTAATTCTTATGCTAAAGAGGAAGTCACAATAGAAATTATAGACTATTTACAATTGAATATCAAAAACACTGGAGCATCAAAACTTGTGGAATATAGCTAATATAAAACTTAAGATGAAATTTACAGCATTAGACACATTTATTAGATATCAAGAAAGAGTGAAAACAAAATAGTTAAGTACTGTACTTGAGAAGGTAATGAGAGAATAAAAGGGTAAATCTAAAAGAAGTAGAATGAAGAAAATAGTAATGCTAAAACTAAAATAAAGTAAAATAGAAAACTAAGCAACAATAGAGAGTCTCAGCAAAGCAAAAGCTGATTTTTTTGACAAGTTTAATAAAATTGTCAAATTTCTGGCAATATTAATCAAGAGATCAAAGAAAAAAGCATAAACAATATTGAGATCATTACTACAGATAACTTATAGATTTAAAAAATGCACAAGTGATGAATATGAACCAGTTTATGACACTAAATTTAAAAACTTTGACAGAATGGCCAATAGTCTGGAAAAATACAACACACCAAAAGTGAATCAAGAATAATGACCAGTAACTATTTAAGACAGTGGCTTGGTAATTTAAAAATCATCACTTTGTTGACACTTGACCTGGATAATTTTATAGGCCAATTTTGCTAAATCTTAAGAAACAGATAATTCCTTTTGTACAAACTGTTCACAGAACAGTAAAATACAGAAAACTAATTCACTTCATAAGCCAAGAAAAACCTAATCACAGAAATGACCTGCCATCAATTCTGCCACATTATCAATAGAAGTGAGTCACTGGGTCCACCCAACACTAGCGGGGTGAGGGGGATTACAGAAAGGTGTGGATACCAGGAGGCAGGGATTACTGGGGGTAGTATCAGAGACTAGCTACCAACAATCCGAATAGAGGACAAAAAGTACGTAATTATCCTAATAGAGGAAGAGAAAACATTAGTTAGAATTTAAAATTCATTCATAAGAAAAGACTTAAATTAGGAATAGAAGAAAAAATTTTTACACTAATATATAGTCTCCAAAAACCTATAAAAAACATGACACTTAATGGTGAAATTTTAGAAGCTTTATCGTTAGAGACAAGACAAAAATGGCCCTTTCACCACTAGTAATCAAGATTGTAGAAGAAACTCTAGCTATTGCAATAAGACAAGAAAAACAAACAAAAGGTGTAGGATTGGGAGGGAAGAGGTGAAATCTTCAACATTGCAGATAATAGGATTCTCTAAATGGGAAAATCCAAGCACACAAATAATTAGGGATTAGTAACAGTTCAGAATAGTAGTAGATCCAACGCATGAAGAAAAAGACAGAAGGAAAAAAAAAATGAAAAAAAAAAGATGTAAAAAAGAAGAAAGAAAAGAAACAGAATAGATACATTTTCAACAGACTTACCAAAATCAAAACTTTTGTTATAAATGATTAGCAATCTATTAGAATACATAATTGCTATGGTTTCGTTGTGGTTTGTCCCTGCCAAAACTCATGT
Organism: Lemur catta; assembly: GCF_020740605.2. Lineage (NCBI taxonomy): Eukaryota > Metazoa > Chordata > Mammalia > Primates > Lemuridae > Lemur > Lemur catta. Next base: position 66,236,163 of record NC_059137.1, read on the forward strand.
TGGAATTTGATTCCCAATGTGGCAATGTTGGGAGATGGGGCCTAGTGGGAGGTGTTTGGGTCATGGGTGTGGATACCTCTTGGGTAGATTAAAGCCATTTCTCCAGACTGGACTAGTTACCAGAGAGCCAGAGTGAGAGCAGGTGGTTTCCTTTCATTTTGGTCTCTTTGCACATGCGCACTTCCCCTCCCACTTTCCACCATGAGTCAAAGCAGCAGGAGACCCTCACCAGGTGGGCTACCCAGTCCTGGACTTCCCAGCCTACAGAATCATGAGCCAAATAAATTATTTTTCTTTATACATTGCCCTCTCATGTATTTTGTTATAGCAACACAAAACAGACTAAGACAGTAATTTGAAAAGATCCCATTCAAAATATCCAGCAAATATTGTTGGGTACCTAATTATTAAAATATGTGCAAGACTGTTTTGGAAAAATGTATAAAACATTTCAAGTATCCTAAAGAAAGATCTGAATAAAAGAAGAGACAAACTGGTTTTGTAGACGGAATGATTCACTATTTTAAAGATGCAAATTAGTCTAAATTAATCCATACACTTAAGCCATTCTAAATAAAATCTCTGAGATAACTTTGGACAGTGTCAGCCTAGCTATGCAGGAACTTTGTTACCCAGATGTACCTTCATTGAATGATCATGGGTTAGGGTGAACCATAAGAAAAAATTGTGCCAAGAGTGGAAGGTGAAGGTGAGACGGTAGCCATTTTTTATGCTCTGAAGGTCAGAATCTGTTGCAGCTCATGCAATAGCAGCTGGACCAGCTGTGTGGCAGCTCTGTGATGCCAGCGTGTCCTGCTGGACAGCCATATCACCGAGATGGGGAGAACCAAGAGATAGACATGAGCTTGCCCTTGTGGGTTCCTAACCATTCCTGCTGTTTACCATTCACTTTCTTTCCCTACTGCTGGCCCTGCTGACTTCAGGTCTGACACCAGATTTAGAATCAATAGCCTTGCATAAAATGCTTAACTACCCCCCACAATTGTATGAGGTCCTAGTGCTATAATAAATCCTCTATTCTATATCACTCACAGTGGTTCTGTGCTTCTAATCAACCCCTAACTAACACAATCCCAAACAGGCATTTCATAGAAATTTACAGGCTAATCCAAAAATTAATTTGGAATGTCAAGAGGCCAAGAATAAACTAAAAGAATTCTGAAAAAATAGAAGAAAAAGGGAGGAGACGGGAGGGGATTTGCCCTGGCAGATATCAAGACTCATTATACAGCTATTTAATCAAAAACAGTATGACACTCGAGAAGGGATAAAGCAAAAGGACTAATAGGAAAGAATAGAGAGCCCACAAAGACACTCAAACTTACATGAACGCATGATATATGATAGAAGAGGCATTACAAATCAGCAGGGAAAATGATGGACTAGTCAATAAATGTTGCTGTGGCAACAGGATATCTACTATATGAGAAAAAATTAAATTATATATCTACAATCTATTGTATACAAAAATACATTCTAGAATAATTAAAGCTCTAAATATGAAAAGCAAAACTCTAAAATGAATTATAGGAGACTATCATTCAGGGTATGGAAGAATTTCTATACAAAATACAAAAACTACAACCATAAAGGAAAAGTTGATACCTTTGACTATATTAAAAAACAAAAACAAAAACAAAATTTTTGAACGATAAAAGACACTCAAAACAGAGTTAAAATACAAATTACATTTGGGAGAATACTGTGCATTTATACACAACCAACAAAGGGTTATACAAAGAACACAAAGAACTCCCACAAATAATTGAGAAACAACCTACTGACCAAAAAAAGGAAAAACAGGAAAAGATTACAAAGAGGAAATTCCCAGAAGAGACTGATCTGAAGAGGAAAAAATGTGCAAAGATGGTCAGTCTTACCAGTAATCATGAAAATGCAAATTAAAATAAAAATGTTAGCCATGTGCTATGGCTCATGACTATAATTGCAGCAGTTCAGGAAGCTGAGGTGAAAGGACGGCTTGAGGCCAGGAGTTTGAGACCAGCTGGGCAACATAGCAAGACTTCGTCTCTAAAAAAATGAAAAAAAAAAAAAAAAAATTAGATGGGTGGCAGTGCTTGCCTGCAGTCCCAGCTACTCGAGAGGCTGAGGCTGGTGGATTGTGGGAGCTCAGGACTTTTAGGTTACAGTGAGCTATGATGATGCCACTGCACTCCAGCTGGGTGACAGAGTGAGACCCTGTCCCCCACCACCACCAAAAAAGAGAAAGATATTATGTTACATGCATCAGATTAATGAAATTTAAAAGTCAACAATGTTAGTGAGAATGTGGGAAAAAAGTAAACTTCACACATTGCTGGGGAGCAGAAATTGGGAGAGCCATTATGGGGACAGTTTGGTAATATCCTGGAAGTTAAAGATATATGTACCTTATCTCCAGGAATATACCCTAGAGAAACTCTCACAAGGATCTCATTCAGTGTTGTAACAGCAAAAAATGAAAACCGAAAGTCTGTTGAAAGAAGAACGAATAAATAAATCGAGGGCTAGTCAGATAAGGGAAGAGCATACAACAATTAAATGAGTGAGTTAGACCTACACGTAGCAATCTGGATGAATCTCAAAAACAGAATGAATTTAAAAAAACAAGTTTCAGGATCATATGTACTACCTTTCATGCAAATTTAAAAAACACCTCCAAACAGGCTGCTCTGAAGATACGGAGTTATCTCATTTGATTGTTCCCTGTCAGGTACAGATAGAAATGCTTGTTCTACTCTCTCCCCCCTCTCACTACTGCACTTGACTAGTCTTAAAAAAAAAAAAAAAAAAGAAAGAAAAAAAATCCAAACAATGACAAATATTATTCATGGATACATATATATGTAGTAAAACTTTAACATGGATTTTAAAGGATAAACACCAATTTCATGATTGCAGTTACTTCTCAGGAAGCAGGATCAGGGAAGGGTCAGATAAAGTTCAAATGTAGATGCAACATTTAGAATAAAGATGCAAAGCTAATATGGCAACATATCATTTGTTACATCCACATGGTGGAAACTCTGTAGGTTGACATTTATTCATAATTAAAAAAAAGAGAAGAACAAATACTTGTGGTGCTATGAACAGAATGTTTGTGTCCACCACCTCCACTATCCATATATTAAAACCCTAATCCCCAGTGAGATGATATTTGGAGGTGAGGCCTCTGGGAGGTGATTTGGTCATGAGGGTGGAGCCCTCATAAATGGTATTAGTGCCCTTATAAGAAGAGACATGAAAGAGATGTCTCTCTCTTTTAGCCATGTGAAGATATGGCTGTCTGCAAACCAGGAAGAGGGCTGTCACCAGGAACAGAATCAGGCAGTGCCTTGATCTTGGACCTCCAGCCCCCAGAACTGTGAGCAATAAACTTCTATTGTTTAACACATTAACTTCCATGTGAGCTGCATTTAACGCATGCTAGTTTTGAGCCCAGGACCCCATGAAGCCTATGTAACTCACACATCTCTTTACCTTGAGCCATGTGAACTATTTTTCAAGTTGCATATAACTTACCCACAGAAAACAAGAAAAAATAACAAATTTTTCATTAAATTAGGAAGAATAGTTTCATTTTTGAAGTTTTTATTCTATTTTTGTAATAAAACATCCCAAGGAAAAAATTTTTTTTCTAGTGTGGCAATGAGTTAACTACACAGTCTATGTCATTTGTTAAGAAGAGAAGTGGGAACTTGTAGCCTCAACTTCCTCCCAGAGACTCTGAGGCTCTTCAGACAGCACAGGCACATGGTCTGGTTTTACCACTCTGAGAAGCTTGCTCTGCACGCCAGTCCCAGTAGACTTTCATTTGGAGTGCACACAGTAGGTTGGACAGAATTAGGAAACCTTCAAGTTTCCAGTCCACTCTGGGGGAGGGAACTCATTTCTTTGGCCCACTGGGAATTCTCTGTCTTCCCCAAGGCTGGCGTGGGACAGGCTTTGGCCCCACGCTCCCTGTGGACTTGGAAACCAGAATGTCAGGTACCTCCTGTACAGCCACACTACCGTGTGATTTCAGTCTATGTGAAATCACACTTGGGCCTGGACTGCTGCAGCTTCCTTGTCCCAGTGCTGCCTTGGTGCAGTCAGCACATGGGACAACATGACTTTCCTCTTTTTTGCAGTCAACAAACCCATCACCCCTTAGCACTATTCTTACTGCCTCAACTCAAAACAATCTGGAATTGAGAACTCTTTCTTTCATTTACCACCTACCTTTAAGATAGATACCTTGTTCTCCTTATTCTCCCATTTTTTCCTTTTCTTCTTCTCCCCTTTTCTGTTTTTTCTTATTCTTTCTTTCTTTCTTTTTTTTTTTTTTGAGACTGGTCTCACTCTCTTGCTCAAGCTGGAGTGCAGTGGCGCAATCATAGCTCACTACAACCTCAAACTCTTGGGCTCAAGTGATCCTCTTTCCTCAGCCTCCCAAGTAGCTGGTACTATAGGTGTGGTATACCACACCTGGCTAATTTTAATAAAATTTTTTTTTTTTGTAGAGACAAGATCTTGCTATGTTGCCCAGGCTGGTCTTGAACTCCTGGCCTCAAGCGATCCTCCTGCCTCAGCCTCCCAACTTGTTGGGATTACAAGCATGAGCCACTATGTTCAGCCTCCCTTCTCTGTTTTTGCATTTGCTTCTCTGGTTTCTGCACATGAGTTTGTTCAACTTGTGTGTCCACTTCTTTCTCTGGTCTGTCCTAGTGCTCCATTTTTTCTGCTGTTTCTCTTTTTCCCCTCTATTGCTCTCTCTCTCCCCCAGTGCATCTGTGTGAAAATCAGTTAGAGCTTCCCATCCCAAAGACTGACAGGGAAACCATAGGGAACTCTGAGTATGAGCATAACAGGGGTGGAGGTGGAAGAACATGATCAATTGCAAAACAATCTTAGCATTACAGGATCTGCAATCCCAGGAGATGGTAGCCATTGAAATCCCATACATCTGAGTGGAATTTTATTCAAGGCTTTCGTGAGCTCTCAGTCTTATCTAAGGCATCCTACTGAACAGAACTGTTTCCCACTAGCTCACAGATTAGTGGGAGTTGGGACAAGATGGTGTAAGAGTTAGTTAACATAGAGGTTTTCTCAGGGGTCTGTGATGAATCCAGGAACATTCTTTGGGTCACTAAGCAAGCTTCTTCAGCCAGCTCTTCAGCTTCCAGGCCCTGGAGTCCAATGTTTGTAGCTAAAAAAGTTTATGACTTTTCCCATGGAGGCACCTTCCTTATTCCAAAGTCTATAACTGGGTTTTGGGTTTGCTGGAGACTAAGAGAATCTAGTGACCTGAGAAAGCTGTATCTTGGTGTTAGGCTGATTCTAATAAATTATAAATTAAAGTAGCCACACTGAATGAAGTTACCCATCCAGCCCAAGTTATATGAACAGGGGTTTAAGATGTCAGTGCTCTCATATTTCATATGACCATGCTGGATCTAAATGGAAATTTTATTCAATGTGGCCACTTAAGAGAGAATATCATGTCTGAGTTATTTTAAAAAGGCAGTTCTGTCTTCCCATAAAACTTTTATCCTTTCGGGGTTTTATAAGCATCTCTGTCGCCTGAAATGGAGGCAAGCATTATCACTGTCATGTCATGGATGGAGAGATGGTGCACAGACATTAATCGACTTTCACCTTGCAGGGCAAGGGCTGAGTCATTCAGGGTCACAGTTCTCCTTTTGCTGCTTATTCTACAGGACAGCAGCACCTCGTGGTGTTTGAGTTAAAACTCCTGGGCTCTACTGCTGATGGAGGCAGTCTGTTGGTAACCTTGAGCAACTTTCACATTCTCTCTGAATGCCCGTTTTCTTGCTTTAAGTTTGAATAACAAAATTTATCCTTTTTATTTTTTTTTAAATCAGGAATGATGGGATGCCAGTGAATCAGAGATGAGGGATTCCATGTTATATAGAAGCACAGAATTTATAGGTCAGAAAGAAGCAGCTGGCCTAGTGGTCCTGAAATTTTGCCTTACAGGGGAATTAGTGAAGAAATTGAAAAAAAAAAAATTACAGATTCTTGAGCCCATCCTGTATCTACTGAAGTGGAAAATACCAATCTGAGGACCAGGATTTTGTATTTTAAAAAATCATTCCATGTAATCCTAGTACTCAGGGAGGCCAAGGCAGGAGGATGGTTTGAGGTCAGGAGTTTGAGACCAGTCTCATCAAGAATGAGACCTCATCTCTACTAAAAATAGGAAAAAATTAGCTGGCAACTAAAATAGAAAAAATTAGCTGGGCGTGGTGGTGCACACCTGTAGTCCCAGTCACTTGGGAGGCTGAGGCAGTAGGATCGCTTGAGTCTGGGAGTTTGAGGTTGCTGGTGAGCTAGGCTGATGCCATGGCACCCTAGCCCAGGCAACAAAGAGAGACTCTGTCTTAAAAAAAAAAAAAAAAAAAAAAGTCATTCCAGCCTGTCTAGTGCAGGCTTAGATACCATGGCTTAAGTGGAATGACTCCAAGTGGGAGAGGGACATCCTGTGCATCTGCTGATGGATTGGATGTGCAGTTTAAATAAATAGGCTGCAGGGTCAGAAATGCAACCCTCTTAAAGACAATGGAGCAGATGGGACATGGACCAGGCAGAAGTGTTGGAAAACCCTGGGCTTGTTTTTGCCGGTTGGTCCTCGAGCTTAAGTCTGGAAGCTGGAAAGAGCCTTGCATGGAACAAGGCTCCACAAGCAAGTGTCAACCAGCTTGTGATCTTGGCCAAACCACCCTCCCTGTCTGGGCCTCAGTTTCCTCATATATGAAATGAAGATGTGGACTTGTTGATCTCTAAGTTGTTCTATGAGACTTGACATGTACCAAACATCCTTTTGTATGTGAGCGTACTGCAAGTCAAAAGGCTGCTCATTATCTTAATTTTTTTGTAGTGTTTTGTATGACCCAGTGCTCGTACCATCTGACCTGTTTTCAGTCCCAGGCCTCCTCGAGCATCGTAAGTGCTGTGCCCAGCCACTGAGTCAGTGCGACAGCCCATAGAACTCAAACCATTCCAAGATGATTCTCTGCATTTCAGGCTGGAAAAGCAACCTCCAACAAGGTGAGGTTTGGAAGAAAAGGTGGTTTGGTTTGGAGGGAGTTAAGTCTCCTATGAGACAGCTCTGCTCTGGGTGAGGGTAATTCTAGCTGCCACCTGCTGCTTCAGAAGGTGGCAAAAGATGGCTCCAACAACTGGCAAAGACAGAACACTTTCCAGCTACCGTGCTCACCTTGCTCCTGAGTCATGGCCACTGCTGGCAGAAGCATGTAATGTTATAGTTACTGGCACCAGTGTCGGTTGCTCAGGTCCAAGCCAAGAGAGGAGGCTGTGCAAAGAAAGGCTGCATCTGCAGCGTCATTTCTGTAGGCCAGAAACGACCAATGTTCACCGTGACTGGATGGGAACCAAAAGGACACAGTGTAGGTAAGAGAGCCCAAGGCTGAGGAGCCAAGTAATAATAGATTGTATTGGGTTTTGTTTTTTTTTTCTGTTAGAGTTGATTAAATTCAATGGAAAAAACATTTAGTGAGCACCTAATATGCATCAGAAAATATGTCAGGCTTTATGAATTCATACAGAAAAAGGCGTAGTCCCTTTCTTTAGTAGTTGATCACCTAGCAGGGAAGTTCTCCATAAAAACAGACACAATATATTCATTCTAGTGGTGACAGCAAGAAAAGGAGCTTCCAGCAGGTGAAGCAGGTGAAGTGATGATGTTTGATGTGAGCTTGGCCTGACAGTCGAGTAGAACTTCGCCAGGAGAAGAAGGGAGTGGATGGGCCTTCTAGGCAGAGAAGAAAAAATTAGCAAAGGCAAGAAGGCTCAGAAAAGCATGGTGTGCTTGGGAACAAGAAAGCAGGCTGGAGATGTGAGGATGACAGGTGCACTCAGGAGAGCGGAAGGTGGCAGAGTCGAAACTGCGCTTAATAGAGTGTGTGTTGGCGGGGGGTGGTGATAGACAGTGGGTTCTTATTAAACGGTCACATTTGTGCTTTGGAGATACTGTCCTGGAAGCAGTGTGGAGGACAAGTGGGCAGAAAGAATGGGTCTGAGACACATACTAGGAGATCAAGGAAGAAACGCAGTAGCTAGAGACTGGGTCATATTTTGTTCTGGGTCACAGAATGGCTTTGAGGGCATCTGGATATGTGCAGTGCATGAGAAGAAAGCACAAAAGATCATTCCCGGTTGTCTGGTTCAGATGAGCTCCAGAGATACCACTTTCCTTTCTTCCCTCTCTTCTCCCAAGTATGCCTTAGTTGGGCCAAGGTGAGATACAGCTATCTGCTTTTATAATGCTCATGTGAGATAACTCCAAAGCAGATGGTCTAGCAACTCACTTTAAGAAACAGTGAGATGGCCGGGCATGGTGGCTCATGCCTATAATCCTAGCACTCTGGGAGGCTAAGGCAGGAGGACCGCTTGAGCTCAGGAGTTTGAGACCAACCTGAGCAAGAGCAAGATCCTGTCGCTACTAAAAATAGAAAAATTAGATGGGCATCTTGGCACACACCTGTAGTCCCAGCCTCCTGGGAAGCTGAGGCAGAAGGATTGCTTGAGCCCAGGAGTTTGAGATTGCTGCGAGCTATCATGATGACACTCTACCAGGGTGACAGAGGAAGACTCTGTCTCAAAAAAAAAAAAAAAAGAAAGAAAGAAACAGTTCTTAGAAGCCTCATAAGAAATACTTAAACTTTTATGATATAAATGTATTTATTGTCACTAAACTGTACACTTAAAAATGGTAATGATGGTAAATTATATATATATATACACTTTACCTCAATAAAAGATAAATTAAAAAAATTAAAAGTTGTTCTATTAAAAAAAAATCACCCTAAATGTATTATATGAGCTTTTAATAACTGCTGTATTAAGGCATAGATGAGAGGGGAAATGCATATTATGATTTAGCAAGCATGAGGAATGATGTGCTTCTTCCATTTTGATGTACATATCTATATGATAACTTTTGTAACCATTAAAAGCAAATATAAATCTGAAAAAAACTTTTGCAAAACTTTTTTAGGAACTGTGCATTATTTAGGGACTGGCTATGAACCTTGGAGGGAATAGATATATAAAATTGTGAAACATGCCAGTTCAGAAATAGAGAACATTGCCAGCACCCCAGGAATCCCCTTTTATGGCCTCTGTTGGCCACTACTCTCTTGTCCTGTCCCCTGCCAACCCCAACTTAGTGTATTTTTTCCTTACCTTCCTAATCTGGTCAAGTTTTTCGGGATCCTGAAACAGTCTTTGGTTCAATATATACAGTAGTAACAAAATTGTAATCTGGGCTGTCTTTAGCTTGAATTGTGTCTATATAAACTAACCTATGGTGGTTTATCAATTAATCACCTCTGTAACTTTTTGTAGCTTACACAGCTGGGAGCTTACAAAAGTCCATTTATCTTAAGAGAAGTATTTGGTTTTGTGTAAACAGTGGTGAGTACACCCTGAACCATTTAATGGGAGGGAAGAGAAAAGAAAAGGATGAATTGTTGAGCCTGGAATCTTAACATTGACTTATTTAGGTTCTTGGCCTCTTTAGAGGCTTAAAGAGCTATTTAGTGGTCCTCTTCCTAAAGCTGTGGTTTTTTTTAACAGGCTGCTAGAATCACCGGCTCCAGCCACCTCTGATACATTCAACACTTTCATTCATCGAAGAAGGGAGTTGTGTAGAGAGAGGGTCTGCTTAGACCAAAGAGTGGATGACCCACATGTTTGATCCAGTAGAGCGAGCCACATAGGAGAGTTTGGTTGGACAACAGAGCAGGTGTCATGGAGATTTGGAAAGATGGGAGAATCGGCAAGAAGGCAGCAGCTTCCCACCTCTGCCATCCTGAAGGCAGCTGGGCCCCACCTCTCTAAGTTCATGTCAAGGTTTATGAGGGTCAGTGTGTTTGTGCTGGCATTTTCACAAATTGCTCTGCTGTTGTTTTTATTAGTTTTATTCCAGCTGTTGCTCCAGGGACTTTCTGGCAGTCGGGACTTCCAGGCCAGCTTGGAATCCCTTGTTAATTGATTCAAGTCATGAAAAGGTGCCATCAAGGCTGCTTTGAACTCTTGCCTATTCCAATGCCGGACAAATCTCAGGCAGGCACCATAGGAACAGCAGTAATGAGACTCACACCTCCAAGCTCACAGTGCAGAATTTTGCCTGTTCAGGTGGTAAGTGCAGGGGGGAGGTGCAAGCCCAGGGGAGCCAGGTTTGAAGAGTAAATAGACCTTGAGAATGTGCTTCCTCCTGGGTCCTAAGCGAGGAAGCCAGGCTTCGGGAGGAGGGTTCACAGCGTTCTCGCCAAAGCCCTGCTGTTAAGAGCATCGTGATGACCCAAATAAATTCACAGATATCTGTTACTCCCTGTGTTTTCACTTCACACCAACTGTCCACAGATGCGACTCAGCTTGGGAGAAACTTGCCAAGAGGTCTCAGTGAGATTTTTCCTGTGAAGCTATTAGTTTTACCTCACTTAATAGAAGAATATAAAAGCCACCTTACGGAGGTCTAGGGAGAAGGGCCACTGCAGTCATCAGGATGTAACTGCTGTGTGTTGCTTTGAAACGCTTTCCTATTTCTTATTTATTATTTAAAGGCTATGGCAAAGGCATCGTCAATGGAGCAAAATATTTATTTGACTTTTGTGAAGCATCCTCTGATAGTAGAGTTTTTAAAAAGTGTTACAGCAACTATTGCGTGAAATTGACTCCTGTCTCCTCCAGCACGAGGTATAATTAGGCTGTCTGTCATTGATAAATTTTAATATTTTAAAATGAATCTAAGTGCAAGCATCCCTCTTAAAGTTGTATCTTAAAGAAGGGGGTCCAGTACGTTGTTATTTGTTTAGCAAGAGAGATGAGTCACTAGTGGAAATCAGAAAACAGCGTGTTCACAGGGCTTGGAAAGATTGTCTCAAAATGTAACCCTGGTGCAGGGCGTGGTGGGTGGGGAGTGGTGGCAGATGGGGGCAGAAGCCATAAATTAAAACAGATTTAAGAGTCATATCAACTAAATGCAAGTATAGGCCTTGTTTGGATCCCGATTTGAACAAACCACTATAAAACAAACAAACAAAAACAATGTGAGACAATTAGGGAAATAAGAACACTGACTAGATATTTGATGACATTAAGGGAGTTTTTTAAAACTTAGGTATTGTAGGTATGTTTAAAAAAAGTTATCTTTTAGAGATACCTATTATAGGTGAAGTATTTACAGATGAAATGACACAATGTCTGAAATTTGTTTCAAAATAACCCAAAGGGTGAGGGTGACAGTGAAGTGTATGGGGGAGTAGGGTGGGATGGGGGGGTGGGTAAGAGATGAAATAAAGTTGGCCTTGAGCCTGACGCTAGTTGAAGATGGGTGATGGATACAAGAGTGATGGGTTCATTGTTATTCTCTCTACTTCTCTATGCTGAAAATTTCCATTATGCAAAGGTAAAAAGCAAAGACCTCAATGGACTTGTACCTCTGACAGCTTTCTCTGGTAGGGGAGGGAAAAGGTACTAAGGATCTCCTCTTAAGTTGGGTATGCAATTTTTACCTTTATTAAATTTATAATCAGAGAAATCTCACTGGGCTCTTTCTAACCTGATGATTCTTTGATTATATGATTCTGTGAAATTGTGATCAATTGATATACTACTCATAATAATCATCAGCACTAGTTCCACATTGGGGCTGGAGCGAGGCAGAAAAGGAAGGCATGATTTCCTGAGTTTTTACTTATACAAAAGCAGAGACGTGGTCTGAATATTTGTAATGGGGTGGGGAGCTGCAGGACAACAGCATATTGTGCTTCTGGGCACTTATATTAACGTGGGTGGGGAGGGTAGTTATGGTGGGCATGGCGAAGCTCGTTTTAAAGAAACTCTAGATTCAAAAACAGTTCATGCCTTCTAATCTATCACAACTGTATTATCATAGTTAGTTATGCATGCTGTGTAACTAATTACCCCCAAACAAACATTTATTACTCACAGTCTCTAGGGATCAATCTGGGCGTGGTTTTGCAGGGTGGTTCCGGCTCAAGAGTCTTGCAAGGCTGCAGTCAAGGTGTTGTCTGGGGCCCTAGTCATCTGAAGGCTTGACTGAGGGAGGACCCGCTTCCAAGTTCATTCACGTGGCTATTGGCAAATCTGCTTCCAGGCCCACACATGTGGGTGTCGCCACAGGGCTGCCTTGGGTCACGGCAGCTGGCTTCTCCGGAGCAAGTGAGCTCAGAGGGAGCATGAGGGAGAGCATCCCATGGAAGCCGCACTCTCTGTATAACATAATCTTGGAAGTGACCACTCATCTCTTCGGCCGTATTACATTGTGTAGAAGTGAGTCACTAAATCTAGCTAGGGTGACCAACTCAGCCTCATTTTTTCAAGACTTTCCTGCTTTTACCACTGAAAGTTTCACATTTGGGGAACTCCCTCAGGCCTTCCAGGGCAAACCAGGATGGCTGGTCAGCCTCAATCTAGTCTATACTCAAAGGGGAGGAGTTACACAAAGGCATGAATACCAAGAGGTGGGGATTGTTGGGGGCCACCTTGGAGGCTGCTTTCTAAGATTTAGTTCTCTTCATTCTTGCAAAAGAAGCCCTGGGAGCCATTTTGTGGTTCATATATATATGCCTCCGTTTTTTTAGCGGTATGATAAATCATGTTAAAGTGAATTGAATAAATATATAAACCAACTTTAGAAACAGTACTTTGGTGGGGAAGGGCTTAATGAGATTTATTACATACATGTATTTTTTTTCCTATCTGGTCATTCTTTCAAAGCAAATGTTGATGTTGGTATATCAGTTCTGTCTTTTGTTTTGATTTCTAGAATTCCTGGCCAGATTTATGACCTATATCCCTTAAACGAAAAACTTTATTATGTTGTAGATGACTTAGAATCTACAAAAGGGTAAAAGGAAGTGACAAGGAAAACAGCTCAAGATTTTTGTTTATTTCCAGACATATTTTGGTGCTTTGTGTTTAACATGACAGTATTTCTACTGTACATATAATATTGAATTCTACTTTTCCCCATTGATATTATGTACATTTTTTATCTTATTACAAATTCTTCATTCATGTGTGCTTTTTTTGCAGCTACTTATTTTTTCAAGTAAGAGGATGTACCATGATTTTCTTAATATTTCTCCTGTAGCTGGGTATTTTAATTATTTTGAATTTTAGAATATATATAAAAATTTTAAACCCAGATTTGGAGTTGATCATTTTGATTCTGACTCAGAAAGAGAGTAAAAATATTCATTCATTCATTCACTTATTTATTTAAGCAATGGATATTTTTAACCTGAGCTGTGCACTATGTCCAGCGCTGAGGACATAGAAGTGAGAGAGAAGGACTTGTTTACTTTTTGAACTTCATGTAACTTAGAGGCTATTGGATCAGTAAAATGAAGTGTCATTTCTTTCATCCACCACTGTGGGCTTTGTGCTCTGTTAGCACCTTCTACTTATGGCTGTCTGACCTCTGACACCTCATGGAAATTACCCGTTTGTATACAAGTTTCTTCCACTATACTGTGAGCTCCTTGAGGGCAAGGACCATGTTTTTGTTCACTCTTAAAAAAATAAAATCAGCATTGATGGCTTCTACTGCGCTAGGCTCTTTGCTATGGCCTGGTTAAGAAAGCTGAGATGATCTCTGCTTTCTTGGAGCTTCCAGTCTGGTGGGGAGACAGATCTTAGACAAGCAAACACACAAAACAGGGTTACAAATTGTGGTAAGTGCCAGGAAGGAGATAAAGGGTGTTAGGAGTGAGGACAACCAATTAAGGTGGGTTAATGAAGGAAGGCCTGTCTGAGGGAGGGCATTTAGGCTGGGACTTGGAGGAAGAAGGCCAGGCATGCAGGTGAGGAGGTGACGCCTGGCCCTGGAGCTAAGAGTGATCCAGGCCGAGGGGACAGAGTCTGCAAAGGCCCTAAGATAGCAAAGGGATTGGAATGTTCAAGGAACTGAAAGGAGGCAATGTGATGCCAGCATTGTGGGGAAGGAGAGCATGATGGGAGGTGAAAACTGAGAGGTATGTAGGAGAATTAAGTGGGACTTTCTAGGAAAAGTTAAGGATTTTGAATTTTATCCTAAAGGCAGTGGTATGCCATGGTAAGGATTGTAGGCAAGGAAGAGACATTTGCCTTAGTCTGGTTTTCCCCAGAAGAAGACTAAGACAAAGTAGTCTCTTTGGAGGTGGTATAAGTCAGTAGAGAAGTGGGAGACTGAGGCGGTGAAGGATGTGTGATAAATCAAGTTATCACTGGGGACAATGAAAGCTTTGTCCCTCTGGGGAGCTCTGGGAGCCACTATAGACTGTGACCCTGAAGTTATCCCACTTGAGGGGTGAGAGAACTGGGGTATTTACATACGCAATCCGGTCAGCCATTGTTTGAGGTCTGTTGGGGGACAAGGGAGTGTCTTGTGGGGCTCAGGCAGGCATTTCTAGCCTGCTTCAAGGGTGGGCAAAGCAGCTTTGTGACCAGAAAAAACCTTCTGGCAAAGAAATATGGGTTGTGGCATTTGGAAGCCAGGTTAGTGAGCACTGAAGTGGTAAAGGTGACGGTATATATACATACAGCAGATAGATATGCCACAAACATGATCCACTTTAGGAGTTAATAGTTCACTTTTGTTCTTGCAGTGAGTAAACCAGCAGACCAGAATGAAAATGGGAGACCCATTCAGAGGCAATTTCAGTGGTCCAGGTGGGAGGTGACAGAGACCTAGACAAGGTGGTGGCAGATGAAGATGAACAGAAGAGGTAGACTTCAGATTCCTGCTGGACATTTTATCAATACCTTGGTGACGGTTTGAATGTGGGGCGTGAGGTAAAAGGGAATTTCAAGAGTGATTTCTGGCTTGAGTACCCAGGTGGGCCTTGGTGCCATTTTTCTGAAATTGGATTATTGGGAGAGGGATGGGTTTGGGTCATGTATTATAAATGACATCAGTTGGCACAGTGTTGTGGCTTTCTCCAGCAATGATGAGCTGGCACAGAGGAGGGAGGTGTTAGGTTTCATTCACAAGTGAAGGTTTGCCAGAGTGTGCAACCGGGGAGAGAGGGCAAGGGAGTTGAAGGCATTGCAAGGGAATGGTTAGCATAGTGTTTGATTAGGAGCTCTAAATTCATAGATAGGAAAACGAGGGTGGAATGAGTCGTTGGTCAGAGACAAGATGGTGGGATGTGAGCTGGAAGAATGGGAGAGTGTGGTCTTCTTCACTTTGGTAGCCACAGCTCCTGGCACATAGTAAAAGCTCAATTAATTTATGTGATTAAGCTGAGGTAATTATTATTATTTTATTTTTTAAGAGACAGGATATCTCTCTATTGCCCAGGTTGGCCTCAAACTCCGGGGCTAACGCGGTCCTCCCACCTCAGCCTCACCAGTAGCTGGGACTACAGGCACCCACCACTGCACCCAGCTTAACGGAGGTAATTATGGACCTGAGGGTGGCTGTTAGAGGGATTGAGTTGCACATTTCTCCACTTCTCTATTTCTTGGGTTCAGCAGTCTTTTGGAACGAGTTCATTCTATTTTTCTATTCGGTTTCTTCCCCTTAAAGTTCAGCACACAAGAACTTCTCTGCGTCCAGTCTCTGGTGGGGTGTAAACAAGATGGTGTCTGCTGAAGCCACTCTGTGCTTGTGGGAAGTTGGATGGACTATAGACTGATCTCTGGATATTTCATTCATTCATCCATCCATCCATTCAATGAGCCCTCACTGAGCACCTACTATGTGCCTACCCTTAGGTTTTCGAGGTTTTGAGATAACAAAATGAATGGATGAGTAGATGGCCAAAAAAGTTTTGCTTCTTAGGGAGCTACAAATAGCCCCTGAGTTTCTGAACATGAACTTTTTGGCTCTCCGCCCTTCATACACAGTTATATTGAGACTAAAGGCGGGGAAAAAAAGCTTTTATTCTTTTGCCTGCTGTGTTGTTTTAAAATTTTGTCAAAATGTACAATGCTCTGAAGAAGCCCAGGCAGAAAGAAATCTTTCTATGCTATCTAAAAATGTACAGATCTATCTCTCTGAGAACCAGGGTACGGTCAGCAGTCCTGCCCCCATAAAGGGCGGGATGCAGACTCTCACCCCTTTCACGTTTTTAAAGCCACGGCATTTTATTTTTTAGAATGGTTTTGCCTACCTAAGGATGCACTCACCAACACTTCTTCAGAATTTGTGCAGTCTTCCGTGAGAGACATGTCATTTTAGTTATCGAATCAGCCGTTTATTTTGTTTTCCTAAACTGTCTTCCACCCCCAGGCAATCTGTGAAGAAGTTATCTCTTCTCCAAAGCAAACAGAACCAGGCTTTTCTTGTAGGTGCTTCAGTATCAGTCCTTTCACTGTTGCATTCAGCAGGCTGGAGGGGGCAAGTCTCAGGTGAAGGCTGAGCTTTGTAAATCCAAAAGCGTGCTCTAGGGTTGGCTCATTTGATTCCTCTGAGGGAAAAAACAATTTTTTTCCTACTTGCACTCAACAGAGCACACTTCTGTGACAGATGGTGGTTTCTCCAAACACCAAGCTATTCTCCAGCAGAGCCCAGGTGGGTGTCCCCTAATTCAGTTCAATCCTGACACTATCTACCTGGAGATAACCTCAGGTCCCACACATTCAGGGTTCAGCCCCACAGCCCCCACTTCAGATGCCAATCCCAAGTTGTCACCTATACTTATGACCAACTGACTATATATCATGGTTCTAACTACCTCTCCTCATGTTTGATTAATTTGCTAGGATGGCACACAAAACTCAAGAAAAAATGTTTATTGGTTTATCATAAAGGATAGTACAATGGATATAGATGAACAGATGGAAGGGACACGTAGGGCAAGGTATGTGGGAAGGGGCGTGGAGCTTCCATGCCCTCTTGGGGGCCACCCTCCTGGCACCTCCACGTGCTCAGCAATCCCAAAGCTCATCAAATCTTGTTGTGCAAGAGTTTTGTAGAACTTAATGCCCAGCTCCCCCTCCTACCCTTCCCAGAGGTCAGTAGGGGGAGCTGAAAGTTCCAACCCTCTAATCAGTTGGTCCTTCCCAGAACAGCTCCATCCTGAAGCTATCTGGGAGCCCCACCCTAAGTCACAAATTAGCATAAATTCAGGTGTGTTCAAAAGGGGCTTATTATAAACAGCTAAAGACACTGCCATCTCTCAGGAAATTCCAAGGGTTTTAGGAGCTCTTGTGACGGGAACCAGGGACAAAGACCAAATATATTTCATAGTCTACCACAATTCCTTTCTAGCTCTGAACAGCGATGTGAAACAGGACCATGATTTAGAATACTTTTGCCTGTGTCCTGCACCCTTTTTGGGGGAGACGGAGAAGAGCTTAGGAGGCAGTCATCCTTCACCAACACGTGGGGCTGACGTGCCCCTCCTTCTCCATTCTCTACTCCGTGGAAAGTGTCGCTTCCCCCAAGTCACTGGAGTAAAAACCCCGGGTTTAGTCGCGACTGCTTCCCCTCCCGCGAGAGCAGTGCCAGGACCCACAGTACGGAGGGCTGGCCGGGGACAGAGTGAGCACAGAAAGTGGGGAGCACTGTCCGCGGGCGGAGGAGGGAGCCTAGGGAAGAAGAGCGTCCTTTTTCAGGGCCATTGGGAGAACCTCCACTGTCACACGCAGCGTGGTTTGTGACTTGACTCACGTTGGGGGAATCCTCGCTCGCCGCTCACGACATTGCTTCCCTGTGGAGGGCCTTCCGTTACAGTGACATTGCTGGCCTTCCCGTGCCCTTCGACGCACCCATGCCAGGAGAAAATGGGTGACTTCAGAGAGTGCCGAGTTTGGAGAAGGAAAGCTCCTTCTTGTCCCGCATCTAAGATCCATCTTCCCACGCAGCCTTTATGAGTAACAAGGATGGGGCTGTCATCCTCGCCTGCCTGACTCCTGTGGCTCTCCCCGTTGGTTCCAGACTTGGGTGGAAAAGGGACTCCCTCAGGTCCCAACAGCTGAGGTCTACTGCTTGGGCGGGGGTCGGTCTGGCTGAAAGGGCACAGGGACAAGCAGATGGCGATTCCTTGGCTTTGCTCTTGCCCGGTTGCACTGAAGAAATTCCATTTTCTTTCTTCCCGTGCCTGCGTCCAGGGCCGCCACAGCGCCCCCTACAGTTGGGGCTCCCTTCCCTCCCTGAGGGCTTGGCCTTTCCCCGGCGTCCTTCCCCTGCTGCCACCACGGGTCACGGCGGGGACTGCAGGAACAGAGCGGGAAGCGGGCAGAAGCACTGAGCAGCAGCCCTCCAGGCAGCGCCCAGTGCTGTCCTTTAATGGAGCCCGACTCTTCTGCAACCCAGAGGGTGCTCTGGACACTCCCGTCTTATTAGGATGAAATCATTCCCATGGAGCATTTTGGTTCTCCATGCAAATAAAACTTTTCACCAGCCAAACCCCAATAACTGACCAGGTCACATCGGAATTTTATTTTATATATACATATATGTATGTATATATATATATATATATATATATATATATATATATATAATATACACATATTGGGCAAGGAGAAGAGTAGCCAAAAATAAAATAAAATAAAGTAAAATAAACATATGTATACAGACATATGTGTATGTATATAGATGTTATTCATATACGTACATATCCATGTAACTTACATGCTATATACATATATGACATAATGCTAAATGTATAATATATGTAAGATATGCAAAGCTATATATACACACACATAAGATCTAACACTGCAGATGGATACATATATGCATAAAGAAGTGTGTGTATACACATGTACTCACCACATACAATAGGACAACTTTCCCCTAAGAGCCTTTAAAATTCAATGTCAATCTCAATACTTGAAGAAACCAGAAAAAAAAAATTCAATTTCAAAAGAGATAGGGAAAGGACTTCTTTCATATTTCTACTGTCCTCAAGGTTAGTTCTTTGAATTATGCCTCTCTTCAACCAGGGATTTAATTTCCTTGGAAAGAGAGTATATGGAAAGCAAGAAGTTAAGGACCAGGGTCCTTTTCCTGACTTTCATCACTGGTCCTATGGCCTGGAGCACCACCCTCCTTCTTCCTCTGCCTGAGCTTCACTGCACATTAAGTAGGGGTGGAGGATGTGCTATGTTGGTTCCTCTTAGTTCCCATAGATGTGCACTCTGATCAAAGTGCATTATAGACAGATAGATAGATGGATAGATGGATAGACAGAGAGAAAGAGAGAGAATATACACTCTGCACTCGGCACTCTGTTGGGTGCTGTGACGACACAGTAGTGGACCAGTCATGGGTCCTTCTCAACTGCTTGACATCTCTGGCAGGAGCAGTCAGCTGTAAGCTCAGGAGAGAGGAGAGACTACTCCCTAAAAGAGGGACAGGTAAAGTGCTATGGAATTTTGATAAACTAGAACTGATCTCTGAACCTTTCTATTGAAGTCATTAAATATTTACCAGACAAATTTCTTCAAAGAGAGCCCCCATATGACTCCTGTGTGTTTCTCTTACCTTTCCCATCTCACAAAAGGTGCAAAGGCACAATAAAATTTATTGACTAGACTGGCACCCATTATTTACAAAACACTGTGCTTGAATTGTGGTTAGGCTGCAACATATTTAGAGAAGCTTTTGTGATCACCATAACTGTGTGCTAGAAAGATCCGACTTGAGATTCTTCAATTGTGTTTCTTGAGTATTCACCTTAGATCTTTGTGTTTTCTTTTTTTCCCAATTCCTACTCAGGTGAGCTCCTTCTCTTCCTCCAAAACCAGTCGAATGGTTTAATCTAACGGGCCTGTTATTCTCTTACCAGAGACACAACGCTTTGCAAAGCTTGTGTTGTATAAGATTCCCTTCAATGTCCACACGTGGCACCTGAACAGAAGGGAAGCGACTTCCACACAAGGCCTTAAAGCTGGAAAGAATGTTCTTCAAGTGGAAAGTGCCACGTGCACAGCTGGATGCTCTGCCCAACTGTTGCCACCCCCAAAGGGTGGTGAGCACCCCCAAAGGGAAGGCAAGTGGCTCTAGATCCTTGGTGCATATATTAGCCTCTGAGCAATAGTTGTTACTACTATTATTGTTAATAATTAAAACGACTTATTTAGTGTTGATGCCAAATCTCCAAGGTAGAAATTATTGCGACCTGCAATTTACCAAGGAAGGGACATGCAATTTGACTAAGGTTATATTGCTAGTAAAATGCAGAGCCAGGATTCAAACCAAAGTTCTTTCCCTTTTGTGGAATGAATGATTTAATGAATGAATGACTGGTGATGTCACTGCAGTGGGCATGAGCTGAATTTCACCAGCAGTTGACCTAATTGCTGATGTTCTGAAATCTTTATGCCTTTCTCCAAGTATGTCATATTTGTTATCTAAATTCAAGGTAAGTTATTCAACAGGTATAGGCCACAGGAATCCTTTCAATTCATGAGGTCAGCCCGTGGTGGCTCACGCCTATAATCCCAGCTCTTTGGGAAGCCAAGGTGGGAAGATTGCTTGAGGCCAGAAGTTTAAGACCAGCCTGGGCAACACAGTGAGACCCTGTTTCTACAAAAAATGAAAAAAATTAGCTGGGTGTGGTGGCACATCCTATAGTCCCAGCTACTCTGGAGGCTGAGGCAGGAGCCCAGGAGTTCAAGGCTGCGGTGAGCTATATGATTGCTCCACTGCACTCCAACCTGGGTGATAGAGCAAGACCCTGTCTCAAAAAAAAAAAAAAAAAAAAAGCAAAAAATTCATGCAGTCACTTCTTAACTGGGCATTTTAATGAAAGAAGGAGGTACCATCAATGAATTAATAAATTTTTGGTCTTTGAGTATTGACACATAGATGCCCAACAAGGTGAATTTATGAAAGCTGGAATTCAGATGTTCTCAATTGCTTGTTTTAGCCACTTGTTTGTTTTTCAATTCAAGGGCTGACAATTTGTAGTAACACAGAGTGAACTTAAGCTGTCTGTGTTCTCCTCTCACTCCCCATGGGGTAAATGGGCCAAAAGGTGAGCACCCAGCAGGCCATGGAAAGAAAGGAGGGACTGATGTGATCCAGATCTTGGAAGGCAGTGTTTGAATAATGAGGAGTAACTTATGGTTATTTTCAAAATTCCCTTGTTCTTCTTCCTCTTGTTCTGGCTGCTTTAACGTCCCAGTGTATTTTGTTATTCCTGTGTCTGATAACTAGGCAGCTAAATTTACATCACTGTTAAGGACTTACAGATGGCACTGTAAGATGTGAGAAGGTATTAGTATTGTCACTGACAGAGGCTCTGAGAGTCTCGTCCTCCAAACCTGGCCTTGACTCCAAACTCAGTGTCCCGCTGGAACCCCAGGGAGGTAAGATAACAAGGAGCATCTCTACCCTCACTTGGAGACTGTCACCTGCCTTGGAGGGCAGTTCCTAAAGCCTTAGATTTTCCAGACTATTCTACGGTCTCTTGGCAATCAACTCACGAGAGTTTGCATTGAAACAGTGATTTCTGTGTTAGATACTTACTTTTTGGTATTTCCTGCTGGAGCTCTGCTTGGGTGGAGTTCCCGTTGGAAGCGCCAGAGTTTTCCTGTTTGTGCAGTTGATTTTCAGAACCTTAAATAAACTCTGTTATGTGTTCATAAGAATAACAACTCGATTACTATTCATTAAGCACCTACTACGAGCCTGGGAGTGTTCTTAGCAGCTGGGGATACAACAGTGACCTCAGCAGACCCTGCTCACAGTCTGGTCCAGGACACAGATTAGTAAACAGGCATTTGCCTTCCACGTGATAAGAGCCACGAAGGACAAAGTACAGGGTGTTAGGGACAGGAGGTGGGGTGCAAATAGTGGGCAGTGAACCCAAGCTCGGGAGTGGCAGGGCTTGAAGGGGGTG
Organism: Lemur catta; assembly: GCF_020740605.2. Classification (NCBI taxonomy): domain Eukaryota; kingdom Metazoa; phylum Chordata; class Mammalia; order Primates; family Lemuridae; genus Lemur; species Lemur catta. The sequence continues at coordinate 66,258,017 of NC_059137.1, forward strand.
GGGTGGATGCAGTACGCCAGGAGAGATTTCCAGACTTCACGCTGGATATAAAAAACTCATTTTTGTAGAATCTGTTCTCAATTGTCTACAAGTGGATTATTCCAGTAATTTGCAAGAAAACTTCTTTCAAGCTTTTTTTGCAATGGCTGTGGCATCTCATCTCCCTCTATTTATACTGCACGTTAGGCGGAGGCCCCAGATCCCTTGAAGGCAGAGGCACCAACCCAGATCCCTTGAAGGCAGAGGCACCAACACACAGAGCCTGCTGAAGGAAGGTCTGGGACTGGGCAAATCTTTGCATTTCCTGCCTGGAATAGGGAAGGGAGAGTGGAGTCAGACAAGAAGCGTGATGTGCCTCCCAGCTCCCAGCAATGCAGATCTTTATGGGGAACCTTCATTATTTCATTCCAGGTGCATTTTGGGGATGTCAAGCAGGCCCATCTCTGTTCAAATTCCAAACAAAACACATTCCAGAGCCACCAGATGTAAGTGACTTGTGGATTATTCTCTTTTTAGATTCTCCTTGCTATTGTTCCCATCCATGATGAAGACCAACTTCTTGCCAAAAGAAAAATTAGGGCACAGGGATGGGGAATGTTACAAAGGCTTTTGTGTGTCTGGCCAGTTGGAGTTCCCTATGATTACACTTGGATCTACTTTCAATCTCTTGGTCAGGCAATAAAATGCCTATTTATTTCATTTTGAAATCAACTTTACTGAGGTATAATTTACATACAATAAGCGCACCCGTTTTAGGCATACAGTTCTGAGAGTTTTGACGAGTGTGTACACCAGCGCAAACACCTGCACAATGAAGACACGAACACGTTCAACTTCCAGAAGTTCCCGTATGCCTTTTGCAGTTGCCTCCCCCACCCCTCGGCTCCAGGCAACTACGGATCTGCTTTCTATCACCACAGATTAATTTTGCCTGTTCTAGAGTTTCTAATACATGGAATCATACCATGTATCTCCTTTTGTATCTAGCTGTTTTGCTCGGAATAATATTTTTGAGATTCATCCTTCTTGTTGTATCATAGTTCATTCCTTTTTATTTAAAATGTGGATTTTTGAAGCAGCAAACAATTGTTCCATTGCTCAGCAAGACGAGCAGATCCAGGAAGTCCCTCTGGTCTAAAAATTCTATCAACTTGCCCAGGAAATGAAGGCCTGAGAATTTCATCAGGTTAGTGCAGATCACATTGAAGAAGCAGCCGAGCACATGAATTTCTGAGCTGCAGGAGCCCAGGAGGACAGGCAGAGATGAAGGGCTGGTGAATGATGGAATATATTACAGAGGATGACAGGGCTATTTGTTCAGTTCTGTTATGAGCTCAGCAAAATGTGACAATCCTGGGAAATATAAATATATATTGCTATATTTATATGTGTGTTTGTCTCAGGAGGCCCGGTGGGGAGTGGCGGGTGGAAGAGTGGGTTTCCTGAAGGATTTGGCAGAGATAACTGGGCAAAGCAGAGTCTGTCCCAGGCCACGTCGATGTATAGTTGATAAATAAAAATTACAATCAGAGTTGATATTATCCAGCACTTACTATGTGTCAGGTGCTGTGCTCTGTTTCTTACCTGCATTGGTGCATTTAACCTGCATCTGTGCCCCACGTCGCCACACCTCACTGCTCTGCCTGCATCCCCTTGCATATTCCTCCGTGCCCTGTGACCTTACACTATGCTCCCAGCAGCCAGCACTGCGGCTTTGTGTTGGAGGATAGTCCTCGTGCTACTGGAACCACTTTGCTTCTCAACCCAGAGAGCAGAAGTGCCTGAGACTTTACCTGTGACTAACAGGTGCAGGGGACAGATGCTCCCAGCTCCCTGTGTGACCTCACCTGTCTCCCACATGCTTCTCCATGGGACTTTGCTTGATCCTCAACGCTGCTTGGACTCCCTTCTTCCCGTCCCAGCCCTACTCCCCACCATCTCTACCAGTTTTCTCAGTTTCCTTTGGGGACATTTCTTTATAAATCACCTTCCTGTGAGTCCGCATCCCAGGGTCTGCTTCTGGGGACCCCACACTTAGGCAAGGCACTGTCAGTACAGTCATTTTACGAAGGAGGAAACTGAGGCTCTTCCACACATCACACACACACACACACACACACACACACACACACACACACACACGCACACTCACACATCTACCTAACTCCTGCTCATCTTTCACATGAACTTTCTCAGGCAGCCTTCTCTGACCCCTCAGGGTAGGTCAGGCTCCCTGCTTATGTTCTCAAAATCATCCTTGGTCACCCTTAGCTTAGTGCGAAGTTTACAATGATCTGTGTGATTATTACATCAGTGACCGTCTGTCCTACTAGACTGCTGGCTCCAGGATGCCAGGGGCCATGTCTCTATTGCTCTTAGCTGTGTCTCTAGCGGCCTGGCATAGTTTCCAAAACATAGTAATTGCTCAGCAAATATTTGCTGAATGAATAAATGATTTGAAGTTGCTTTGGTTTCTTCACAGGTGCTCACTGGACTCCTGGATAGATACTTTCCAGCCTCTGCTGAGAAATGGGCCAGAAATGCATAATGTCTAACTTCCTAGAGTGACACAAGGTCACCTGCCCACTGCCATTCTTCTGGGTGTTTAGGGAAAAGCAATAACCAGGGCAAGGTGATAGTATGTTGCTCTAGGGGACCAAGGTTTAATGTCAACTGTAGAGCTGATTCTAGAGGTGGATCTTGAAAGCTGGGTAGAATTTGAACAGATGATTAGAAGGAAATCTGAATAACATTGTAATGAACTACTATGTTTTTTTGGTTTCTTTTTGTGACAGAGTCTCACTTTGTTGCCCGGGCTAGAGTGAGTGCTGTGGCGTCAGCCTAGCTCACAGCAACCTCAGACTCCTGGGCTTAAGCGATCCTCCTGCCTCAGCCTCCTGAATAGCTGGGACTACAGGCATGCGCCACCATGCCCAGCTAATTTTTTCTATATATATATTTAGTTGTCCAGATAATTTTTTTTTTTAAATCTCTATTCTTAGTAGAGACGGAGTCTCACTCAGGCTGGTCTCGAACTCCTGACCTCGAGCGATCCACCCGCCTCGGCCTCCCAGAGGGCTAGGATTACAGGCGTGAGCCACCGCGCCCGGCCTGAACTACTATGTTGTTTAAATACATACTCATTCTGAATTAAATACACATCTTGGATCTCTGTATTTCTCAACAAAAGTACATTTAGTCCCAAGTTCTCATTAGGAAGCTGATAAGTGTCTATTTCCTTCTATTTCTGCCTTGGTAATTCCCCAGCTATATAAAATTTACAAACTGCTTTGGAAGCCTTTGCGGAGAAAGGTGCCAGAGCAATGTATGAGATTATTGAAATAAATGCCGATTGAGAGATTTCCCAGGTGGATAGTTAAAATAGACACGGGCACACACATACACTCACACCCCACACTCAGGATACTTTTGGCTCTGATCAGTGGAGATAAATTTTCCCACCTGACAGTTGACCATAAATCAATAAGTATGTTTTAATAGTCACCAGATTTCTGCTCCTGTTTACTGCTGCCTCAGGCGATCTTTCACCTGCTGGAACACAGGACCTCAAGGATCCTGGCCCATTCTCGCCACTGCACACGGAGACGTGGTGCTTAGCAGCCAGGTAAATATTGGCATAGTGTATGTGGGAGGTAAATATAAAATAAGTTAAGACATCCTTAGGCTAACAGGAAATCATGAATTTCCCAGGTTTTTTGCAAATCAAAACAATAGAAAAGCTGGAAGTTATTCAAGGGTCAGTAAGTGCTACATGAATAATTTTGAAGGTGAATACACGCTGTTATTTCCATAAATCCTGGTTATTGGGTGAGATTCCTGAAACTGCCCTTCCCGATTTTATCCCTCAATCCTGTCTATCACAGTTTACTTGGAGTTGCTTGAACAAGCCAGACTGTTCCACACCCCAGAACCTCAGCGTGTGCTGCTCTTGGTGCCTGGACTGCAATGCATTCCATTCATCCAAGTGGGCTGGGGACATCATCTGATCTTTCAGCACCTGGCACCAGGATCCTCTTTCATCTCCTTAATGAAGCTTTTCTTGACTAACTCTCCACTCTCAGAATGAGCCACTTTATCCTGTCCAAATTTGATTGCATATATCTGTTTAACAAAACATGACTAGGCTCTCTTGGGAAGTCTCCGTTCACACCCTGTACCCACTTTGAGGCCATAATCAACACTTCATTGCAACCCACTTGTCCCCTTGTGACCTCTCAAGCCACCTCCCAAAGCATTTCAGTAATGTAGATTTTACTGAAACGCTCAAAAGGGAGAGAAGTGGAGGGCTCACACTGAATACCATATGGCCAAACTTCATAAAAATCCCCATTACAAATCTCCATTCATTCCAAAAGCCTTTCTCCCATTGCCAGCTGCCTTATCTCCCGGATCTCCTCCAAGCCTCCACTCTCCACTCTGCACTGTCCTCCAGCTGCACTGGCTCCAGCCTCCTCCCACCTGAATTCCTCACCGCCACCCCAATCCCATCTGGCAATTTAGTCGGCTCAGCCCTTTCTCCTTCATAATCTTCCATCCTTAAAGCTTTAGGTTCTATTCATCAAAGAATCTCTTTGAGATCAATCCATCTTAAAAGATGAGGGTAGCTGGGTGTGGTGGTGCACACCTGTGATCCCAGCCACTCTGGAGGCCCAGGTAGGAGGATGGCTCAAGCCCAGATTAGCCTGGGCAACACAGCGAGACTCTGTCACCAAAGGAAAGGAAGGAAGGAAGGAAGGAAGCAAGGAAGGAAGGAAGGAAGGAAGGAAACAAAAGGCAAGAGTATTACAAATAACCAACACATTTCGTCTTCTGCTAGAGACTGGAACAACTTGAGGGTAAGAATCAAAGCTCAAACATCTTTGCATCTCCAATGCAAAATACTTCAAATATTTGTGAAGTGACGGAAGAAATAAATGAAAGAATGTAGCCACCAATTACAATCCCTCAAATCATGGTTTTCTCCTGTTTGAAGATTTTTCCATACCTTCTCAACTAATGCCTTGGCCAACTGCCATTTCTCCCTAACTCTGGCATTCTGCCCAGCTATGATGGGCCCGCTTCCTCCTAAGCCCACAGTACATATTCTTGATTTCAGGTGTTCATTCAGGTTGTCTCTCTCTAGACCTGGAATAATGTATGTCATTCACGAGGGTGATTGGTGGTAGGTTACTATCACCCTATTGAAAGTCAAGGTGGATGTAACTGCTTTGGCCTTGTAGGTCTGGCCAAGTTCTTCCCACTCTTCAAGGCTCAGAATAGGTCTTTACTTCCCCAGGATACTTCACTGAAGTCTCCAGCCCAGGCATGGTTCTCTCCTTGTTGAATCCTTAGGACATAAGCCTTGAAACCATTCACTCAGAGAGCAAGTAATCATTTGTCCTTGCATGGTTGTAGAATGTGGGGTATGAGGCTTTGAGGTCACTCCTCTTCCCGGACCACAGTCATTAGTAGGGCTATTCACCAACATTTCCCCATTTCCAGACTTGTGGTAGGTTTGTATATAATTTGGCATCATGTGTGGCTGATTTGCTTTGGCCAATGAAATATGAGCAGAACTGGCACGAGCCCCTTTGGAAGGGAAGTTTTCAGAGGAAGAAGTGTTAAGAGCTGGTGAGTGATCGATCACACTTTCTTTTCCCTGACATGGTGACTGGCAATGCTTGAGGTATCTGGCAGATTATATCTTAGCCTGGGTGCTTGAGTGAGGACCCAGCTGATTCACAATGGGCATGTGGTGTGAGCAGGAAATAAACCTTTGCTGTGTTAAGTCATTAAGAATCAGAGGTTATTTGTTACTGCACCCCAGCCTATCCTATCCAGACAGATCGTAAGTTCCTTGGGCAGCATGCATGCGTAACTTCCCTTTCTGTCTCCTATAGAACAACACAAGGCCTGGTGGATGTTCAATAACTATTGCTGATTGATTATAGATACTGAGATAGGGTAAAATATATGAGACTGGAGAGTGGGACTTGGTATCAGACCTTCAACTTGGGACTTCAGTCTCTGAAAAAAATCAAAATAAATGTACACGATGATTCCAATTGTATTCTAATAAGATTCTTGCATACAAGGAGGCAGAATAGTGTAATGAAAGGAACCTGGGTTTTCAAACTGGCCTGGGTTCAAGTGTCAGCTCTGCCAGGTACGTGGCTACATGACCTTGGGCAAGTTCTTTGAGTGTTGATTTCCTTGTCTACAACAAGGATGATATAACCACCTACCCCACAGGATCATCGTGGGGATTAAATGAGAGAACACAATGAATGGTCAACAAATGTCACTCTCTTAGGTCTCTCCTCCCAGCAGGTGTGTTTGGGTTGGTGCGAACTCTTGCTTAATTCTCTGGGAACTCCTTCCCTTCATTTACTCCCTCTGAGATCTTGGCTACTGGCCGAATCGCTGGGTTCGTTTAGCTTGATCCATCTCAGATCATTAAGGTTTTGCTTTTCCTGCCCCACGCACGCTCTAGCTTGAGAAATTCCATCTGCAAATGACTGAAGTTGGCACTAGCCCTTGGCAAAGGACTCCAACTCGGGGGGGACAGTGTCTTTGAGACAGGTTCTCTGCTGCCAAAATTTTAAGCAGTGCCCTCAGCCAGGGCGGTATAGTCAGGGAAGTGAAGGGAGGTGATCCCCACAGGGAAGAATTTAAGATGTCCGGTGACCAGTTCCAAGAAAGCCCCACCTTGGCCTGGGCCCTGGCTCTAATGGCAGGTGACTCCTCAGCTGAACTCTGAGATCCTCTCAGTGATGGTAGCAGGGAAGTCTGTGAAATGATCTTCAGTGATTGACTCCTTTGGGCCACAGGTTGGGTCATGCTGTGGAGGTCCAAGGACTTGTGTTTTATTGGACTTCTGGCCCAGCTAGCTTTGTGTTCATAGGCTGTATCGTCCCTGAGTCCTTGAGGCCAGCTCCCTCCTCCCTCCCCGTGCAGCAGCAGCTGTGATGTGGCATGTCCAACCACCCCAAAGGTGCTTGTGTAACTTGTTTTTCAAAGTCTTGGCAGGAGCTCTGGTCCTGAAGTGACAAAGGGTGTTTACATTCTGGAAGAGCAGTCCTGAGAAATGTCTGGCACCCGGGCTGTTCTCAACCAGTCCCTGCTCCCCAGCGCTCCCAGCAGCTTCTTTTTCTCTGGGATGGCTTGTCACAGCCCCACAAAGGGACATCCTGGACCTAGAAGAACCGAGCGTGAGCATGAGAGCAGGTAGGCTGCGAGGAAGTGTTTGTCAACCGCCCAGGGCTTACTGCCCTCACTGGAGAGGTGAGGGAGCAACCAGGACAAGGCTGTTGTTGCCCCAGTGCCTCGTGCCTTGCCTGGCACAGAGCAGGGTGCTGGGAGCAGGTGCTCAGCAGACAGTCACTGAGTAAATACATTGTGAAAATACTTGGGCAAGAAAACATTTCAGAGGACACACTGGTGGAAATTCGTAAGTGACACCCTGGTCAACAGCTTTCACTGACTGGTCCTTACATTAATAATAACATCGGTTACTATTTATTAAACACCTAGTCTCTGCCAAGCAAAGGCATATATTATTCCCATAAATCCCCCAATAGTCAATAGTTCTACAGTAGGTAGCCTCTCCCCAGTTAATAGCTGAGAGCCCAGAGATTCATGGGCACAAAATCTGGGGAACTTGCCTGAAGTCACACAGGCAGCAAATCGGGATTCAAAGCCACTTGCGAAGGAGCCCCTGCCTTTCCAGGTTCCATCTCTCTGTGCTGCCCCTCCCCCGCTGGTCTCTGCCCCCTGCGGCAGTGGCAGCAGGAAAGGGCAACCTTTGCAGGAGGCTGAGTCACCCTTGCACTTGCGCTCCCCCGCTGAGGGCCCGCGTGCATTCTTTTTGTCATTTCTTCTTCCTGCAGATAGGCTTGCATTCAATGTGGAAAGAGCACGGGTGAAGCAGCTCGAGCCAGATGTCTGCTTTGTCGTACTTAAAAGCACCCAACCGGTGTTCAGGCCCTTCCATCCCTCATTCTAGCAACTCTCCCCTCCCCATCCCCCGCCACGTGTCTCCACGTACAATTTTCCTTCTTTCTTTCCTTCCTCTTCTGACTGGCTTCAAGGCCAGATTTTCACTTCCCGAAAAACCTTGCTGTCGGTATTACTCTACGGACAGGCCCTGGCACAAAATAAACACTCAGTAAATATGTGTTGAATCGCACGGCACGCTAAATTCTAGATAAAGAAAGAGAAGGCTTTGGGTCTACAAGAAAATAAAAAAGGCTGGGCCTGGGCGTAGGGGCAACAGCCAAGTGGATTCTCTGTCCCCTCCTTCCTCTTTCCCTGCCTCCCCTCCCTTAGCCCAGGCAGCGGCACATTTAGTATCGCTGCTGTCATCTGATTACAGTAACATCCAAACAGATTGAAAGGCTCCAATCAATGCCAGAGCTGAAGTGCACACGCAGGGGGTTGTTTCCCTGGAAATGTTTTAGCTGTAATGACTCTCCAAAGAGAAAAATCCAAACAACTTCCTTGACCCTCTGGGGAGAAGAAGTAACAATTGAACTGCCGGGGACAGAAAGTCATTTCTCCCGGGCCGCGTGCGTGCGTGTCCCCACCTTCGCAGCGCGCTGGCCGCAGATCGCCTTTGACAGCCCGTGTGTTCAACCGCGGGCTGTGGGCTGGCAGCGCGGTGCCTGCTGCTGCCGCCGTGGCGGCTGAGATCATGCTGTTGATCTTGTTTTACAGAGCGCAGCCCGGCCTGTGGTGCCGAGTACAGAATGTTCTCTTCTGTGAACTGAGCTTGAACTTTCCCAGCCCACTTCGTTTGAGGAACCACACAGACACAGAGGGAAAAGACAGGGAAGATAACCCCCGAATCGTTGAAATCGTTGTGTTCTCTCCGAATGTGGCCCAGACTGTTTGCTTTTTGCACTGCTCGAAATTAAAAATCCTAAGCATTACACTTCTTGGAAGAACAAAATGCCTGTGATGTCCTTTTTCTAACACAGGACTTGGCATCAACTTTGGAAATTAACAAGTCTGTCACTGTCTCTCTGTTCAATTTCTTTTTTTTTTTTTTCCCTCTGAGGCATTCAAGGAACAACAACAATAGAAGCTATTTCCCTATAAAGGAAAGATAAGGCCCCCAGTGTCTGTGACTTGTCTCCCAGTTTTTCAGGCTATCACAATATTACAAATGGTGTCCTTCAGTTTGCTGTTATGACCGGAGAGAATTGATAGTGAGGGCTTTGAGTCATTGGCCTCCATATAAATAACCAACGAGCGAAGCTGCTGAGCTGCTAACACTTGGTAAGGTGGTTTGAAATATCTCTTCAAAAACAATCTTCACCTACCAAAAAAGAAAAAAAACTGGATTGAAAAAATTAGCTGGACATGGTGGCGTGCACCTGTAGTCCCAGCTACCTGGGAGGATTGTTTGAGCCTAGGAGTTTGAGGTTGCAGTGAGTTGCAATCAAGCCACTGTACTCCAGCCTGGGTGACAATGAGATCCTGTCTCAAAAAAAAAAAAAAAAAAAAAAAAAATCTTCACTTTGTCTCCAGTTGAGTCTTCAGTTTGGGGACACTCTGATAAATGGCTTAGGGGCTTCTGAGAGGATCTGAGGGTGAGACCTTTATAGGCTAGACAGTGCAGTGCAGAGCAGTGGTTTCTCAATTTATTATTATTATAATTTTTTAATAGCAGTGGATTCCTTTTTTTGTGCTAAAATTTACAAAAAAACCCCTCACTGGTGAAGCAGGAATAGCACAACTTCGAGCTGTGGATTTGAAGTGTGAGGCGTAGGTTCGAGTCTCCTTCTACTTAAGGGTACTCATATAATATGGGGCAAGTCATGTCTTCTGAGACTTAAAGGGGCACAGGCTTGTCTTGTGTACATACAGTCATTTGTAAGTGTCGGATGTTATGCCACTGTACCAATGAAAGAGATTCTTCTCTTGGATTTGCAGTTCTACTACCTACCTGACAATTTAGGGCTGCTGTCTTGTAGATTTTGCTCCCTGCTGGCAACAGGGAGATCTCTATAAGAGTGTCTTTACTTCTGAGTTGGTTTCCGTTCCCAGAGATTCCCTGTGACTTCTTTTATCAAAAGCCACATGTCAACATGCCATGAGAATATTGGTTAAATAGTTCATTCCTTTTATAAACGTCCATTGAAAGCTTGCTATGTTAAAGTTAGCGGCTGGGATCTAGGAGTTGTTGATGAGTGAGATATATTCACTGCCTTCAAAGAGTTTATTGTCTGGTGGGAGAGGCAGAAATGCACACAGGTATATACAATACATAATATACATATGTAATATTTACAGTCCAAAAGAGGTCGATACAGGCTGAGCAGAGGTACACATAAACTGTGAAGGGAGGGCACTACAGGATCAAGATGGGGTGGGAAGTTGAGGCAACAGCAGGCTAGGCAGTTAAAGAAAGGCATCATAAAGTAAATGGTCTTGGTAGTTAATAGAATTGCATAGTATATCTGGGTGATAAAAAGTAGTTGTTGTGGCTGAGTGGTTGGTGTTAGAATATGCAGGAAGAAGCAAAAAAAAAAAAATAGATTGAGCCTAGAGCAGAGATAGGTACCTCCTCCTGTTGTGCCCATTGTTAACCCTTTTTGCTGAGTTTGCATGAAGCCTCGGGATCCTTCTCAACACAGTTCTCCAAGAAGCCACCACTGATCACTTGGCATTGGCACTTGAGATAGAATCATTTGTCATTCCTGGCTTAGGCCTTAAATCCCATGCTTACATATTTTTATTTTAGTTAGTTGTTCTTGGGGAGTTATTGCATGTTTTTAAGATGAGAATAATGTGAGTGAATGACATGATTGGACCTGTGTTTGGGTAAGGAAGCTGACGCCGTGGGAAGGATCCACGGGAAAGGCGAGAGACTGGACACAGGGAGACCAGGAGGAAGACGACACAAACCATCTAGAACAGTGAGTGGGAGGGAAAAGCAGGCTGGGCAGAGGAGGCACAGGGTGGTAGAAATGATGCGAGCTGGCAGTGATGGAGAGAGAAAGAGACTCGGCCATGCTGACTTTCTCATGGGGTGATTGAGAGGAGAGGGGGGCCAAGAGAAGGAACACAGGGTTCTTGAGCTTTCCTTTTGTACAGGGAAGGTAGTGAGTAGAGTTTCAGACAGGTTGAATTTGAGGAGTGTATGTGACATCCACAGAGAGCATTCCAGTCATCATTTGGAAACACATATCTGGAGTTAAAAGCCAAAGAGGCAGTTCAAGATTCAGCCACAGAGTGACCAGCGAAGGCCTTGGGAGTGACTGCCATTGCCTAGGGTGAGAGCCATGCAGGGTATTTACAGGCCTAGAAAAGGAGGGACCTTGATAGGTTCTGGTATTTAATGAACACCAGAGGAAGGAAATCTGAGAAACAACATAAATTCCTAGCACGATGGGGTGTCATGAGTTAAATCTAGTCCTCTATTCCTATGTCCCATTCTTCTTTAATACAGAATAATGACTCACCTGAATGTGACCTGCTGCTGTTAGTCTGAGAATTGAAGAAAATAGGTAGTTTCCTCCTGCACATCCTTTAAGGCAGTGTTTCCCAAACTCTTCTGATAGCTACCATGACAGTGAGAAATACATTTTGTATGGGGACCCAGGACACACAGGTGTGTATAACTGTGTAACTGCAACAAATACTTCATGAAACAGTATCAGCCTGTATCTTCTGCCATTAATGCTGATATTTTCTATTCTAATCTATTTCATTAAAAAAAATGCTAGTTGGTTCCCACTAAGTTGATACCACAAACCGCTAATGTGTTTCAAACCTGCAGTATGGAAGACATTGGGTTAAAGGACTGTGGTTTCTGGAAGTCCATTCTCCCTCTAGTGGTCAGTATCTTTCAGGAGCGCCTAGAGCTTGTAGTCTCAGCTCAGCAGCGAGGATCAGTGGAGAAGAGCTTAACCTCATCTCCAAAGGCCTCCTTGGTGTGTAGGAATTTTTAGCTTTGGGAGGAAGTCTAGGTGAGTCCTACAGCAGGGTTGCTTGTGATTTTCCCAGATACAAATAATAATAATAATAGTAATGACATTTATTGAGTCAAGCACATTATATACATTATTAACACGATTAATTTCCATAATAGGCCTCTGAGGGAAGTTCAACTATTGCCACCACTTTACAGATAAGAAATACTTGCCCGTGATCACACAGCCAGTGTATGGAGAAGCTGAGATTCAGGCAGTTGGTTTGCAGAATCCAGGTGCTAATGCTACTTGGAAAACATTTTTAAGAGTTGAACTGGTGAGCTAGATCTCCTTTAGACCTTCTCTCAGTGGAGCCTCCTTGAGTTAAAGTTTCTTGGATATAATAAAATACCTGACATGATTTCAGAGAGTAGAGGCAGGAAAAGCAGGGGAGAGAAAGAGGCGTGGGGAGGGCTGAGGCATGGGCTCCTGAGGCTGGGCTGGAAAAGGCTGTCCTGCCGGGTGGCGTCTGGCCCCGTCACCTCCACCTGGCAACAGCTTCCGGCTAACTCTCTGCTTCTGTCTTCACCCCTTTCTGTCCACCCCCTCCATGTCTCCACCTCACTTATCTTTCCAAAGCAGCATGTCATCATCACTCTCCTGCTTCATGCTTCCTGCTGACACTGCAAACCCATCCTGTCCCAAACTGAACTCTTCCCTCTCCTTTCGAGCCCAACCTTCCCTTCTCACCCCAGTCCAGTGTCTACAGGACACAGTTCTAGCTCCTCAGATGGCCATTCCAGTCTTTCAGTTGGTCTCATGCTACCTTCCCCATTCCTCTCCTACTATTTCCCCGTACGAAGCTCTGCCTGGCAAGTTTTCTCTCTGTCCCTGGATGCCTGGGACTTGTCTGATCTCAGTGCCTATGTTGTGCACTGTCTGGAATGCACCCTCCTCCTTCCCCTGCCCCACACCTACTCATCCTTCAAGACCCAGTTCAGGTCTTGCCTCTTCCCTATGGTGTCCCCTGATCTCTTCCTTTATTTTTGCATCTTTGCTTTTATGTTAGCCATTTAGTAATATCACCAGATACTGTAGAATTTTTAATGGGTTCATACTTTATGTCCTCAATCAGATCCACTCATTCATTCATTCATTCATCTTACAACTATTTATGGAATTATCTATTAGATTTCAGACACAGGGAATCCAATGACAATGAGGACCAGAACAGATGTCATAACTCCAGGAGACACAAACAGGGTCAGCACAGTTGTTTTTGACACCTGTTTCCATTCACCTAGGAAAATTCCCCAATTTTCTTTTGTGCACCCACCCAAGTCTTAGTCCATGTGGTTTGAGCAGGGCCAGTCTCCTCTTCTTGAAGGAGAAGTGGGCATGGACAGAGGCCTGGCCAGTGAGAGGACTGCTCTGGTCAGAGATGTTGGTTCAGTGCTGGGGATGTGACTGCAGCTAGGCCAGTGAGTTAGCCCCAGCTTCTTGCTAGAACTACCTGGGGCTGCCAAGCTGGTAGAATGTGAGCCTGGAGCTTCCCGCCATGATTATCACCACCACTTGGAGAGGGCCTGTCTGAAAATGAAGCCAACACGGAAGAAATCAGAATTGAGGGATGGAAAGCAACTGATTCTGGGTAGCATCTTTTGAGCACTTGGACCCAGCCAATACTATACCTTGAAACTCGTAAATTCCCTTTGGGTTTAGGTCAATTTCTGTTGAGTGTCTATAACCCACAACTAAAATACTTCTATCACATTGCATCCTTCATGCCCCAGGACTACCTGCAAGTCAATAGCAGCTCAAAGAACAGCCCTCTGGCATCTGGCCTGCAACTGTCCCCCAACCCTATCTATCTTAGCTTGATGCCCATTCCAGCTCAGGTTGTGTTGAGCGTCAAGATTCAAGTGAATCTGAAGGCAGGGTAGATCTAGAGTAGTTGGTTAATGGATACAAACATACACCTAGATAGAAGGACTAAGTTCTAGTGTTCAAAAACACAGTAGGGCAGTAGGGTGACTATAGTTAAAAATATAACAATAATTTATGTATATGTCAAAATAGCTCAAAGACAAGATTTCAGGTGTTCTCAACATAAAGAAATGATAATGTTTGAAGGGATGGATATCATTACACATTGTATGCATGTCTCAAAATATCACATGTACTCCATAAATATGCATAATCATTATGTATCAATAAAAAAATTTAAAAAAAGATTAAAGTGAGTCAACTGGTTTGGCATGGCTCTGGGCACAGACAAGCACTGCCTGTTTTCCTTGCATTGCATCCTTTCCACAGGGCCTGGCCTGGTGCTGATATCCTCCAGGTGTTCAGGGTACACCTGGTGCTTCTCTGCTGGCTTATGTCAGCCTTTTGGTACAGCTAGTCTGCTTTGCATCTCGGCTTGCAAGGAGATAGATCCCCATATTGAGCACGATTTACGGTAAGGTGCTTATAAACCTACAGCGGGCTTATAAACTGTAAGTGATTATGTGATGAGTGAGAAAAGAGAACTTACTGTAGTCTTTATTTTATTTTATTTTGGAGACAGAGTCTTACTCTGTTACCTGGGCTAGAGTGCCGTGGCATCAAGCTCACAGCAACCTCAAACTCCTGGGCTCAAGCAATCCTTCTACCTCAGCCTCCCGAGTAGCTGGGACTACAGGCATGTGCCACCATGCCCGGCTAATTTTTTTCTATATATATTTTTAGCTGTACAGATCATTTCTTTCTATTTTTAGTAGACATGGGGTCTCGCTCTTGCTCAGGCTGGTCTCAAACTCCTGACCTCCAGCGATCCTCCTGCCTCGGCCTCCCAGAGTACTAAGATTATAGGCGTGAGCCACCGTGCCCGGCCTGTAGTCTTCATTTTAACAATGCCTGTCCATGGGTGGTGGCTGCTGAGTGTGTGTTTTATCTGTTCTCTGATAAATTCTTATAAATCAATCCATCAATCAATTGGCATATATTTAATAAGCACCACCTAGAAATTAGAGACCAAACCTTTTTAGTCATCTTGCATAGCGCTGAGCCTAACTTTTGGTGATTAATAATACTTTGCAGCCCTCAGGATATTTAGAGAGATGATTGAGCAGAGAGAGAACAAATGCTTGGTTCCTAATATAGTACTCATCTTCACCCCTGGTTCAAGGAATAATCACATATTCCTAAGCCAGTGGTAAGAACATTTTCTTTTCCTCTAGCATGTGGCCTCGGATTCTTAGAATATTGTCAATTCCAAAAGTCATAGGTTGGGGAACATTTTAAAATGCTGTTAACAGAACAGGTTATGCCTTGAACTAAATCACTGCCTCACCTTAAATGTCCCTTGGCTGCCCGAGATGACTTCCTGTGCCTGCATTTAGTCTCTGGCTCAGGCCACATGTGGACATAGCTTTGGAGCAGCACCAAGTTGGAGCCTGTCCAGCTGAAGGTGTCCCTCTTGCTTAAGTGCTTCTGCCTGGTGAATATTTGGAACATTTCAGGTGCCCCCTTTGGCCCCTTTTAGTTAAATCTTTCTGTGGAAAAATCATAATAAAATAATTTCGGTGACCTTCTGCTAAGGAGCCCTATAAACAGCTCTGGCTAGAGGCGTTTCCAGCAGTAAGACTAGCCACTGGCCACATGAGAGAAGAGTTGGTAATGGCCGTCTTACAGAAGAGAATGATTTAATTAGAACCTCTCAGAAGTAAGACTTCCCATTCCGGCTAGCTCCTACTACTAAAGCTCTGAATCCTTTTGAGCCAGAACAACATTTTCCCCCTAAATAGCTCAGGAATCATTAAAGATTCAGGCAACAGTTTTATTTTTCCTACAGTCAGGAGTAGGGAAATGTTGCACTCACCTCCCTTTTTGCACTGGGTTGAGGAGCCATTGGTCAGGCAGACTCGGAGGCAGGACTCTCAGTCTTGGGGGCACACTAGAGCAACCTGGGGGGTTAGATCCTCACACATTCTGTGCATGTAACAAAATATCACAGGTAGCCCATAAACATGTACAAATATGTATCAATCAAAAAATTTTAAAAATAAATAACCCCCCCCCCAAAAAAAAACTATTGACGACTGGCGCTCACCTCTAGTGATTCTGAATTTATATCATCTGGAGTTCAACCTGGCATCAGGACTTCAAAATCTTCTTAGTTATTTGTAATGTGCTATAGTTATATGATCTGATCAGATCAGAAAAAAAGAAAAATTGAATCCAGCCTTTGTTTAACAGGTCATCATTGTTTAATTAACTTTCTATATGCTGCAGAACAGGACTTCATAATAAAGAAATTTGGAGAAATCCTTTGCTTGTGTTTTGATTGCAACTGGGGAGGGTAAAAATCTTTCCCTTGCCTGCCCTGCAGGGCTGCTGTGATCTGCGGCATGGGTTGGGGTGCAGGGTGGGGGAGAGCTTTGTAGACCAGGATTTGCAACCTCACACATCTGCGAGGCGGTCAGGTAGGTGCCGGAGGAGAACGGCAGGACATAGGACAATAGGAAAACAAGCAGTAGGGCCTGGAGTCCTAGGTCAAGGAGGTAACAGTGACCCAGCTCTGGCTGATTGTTGCCAAATGAATCTGGACCTCATGTTGCCAGACTTTCTTTTCTCTTCTCTGTTTTCTTTTTCTTTCTCTCTTCTCCTCTTCTTTTCCCTTCTCTCCTTGTTCTGTTCTCTCTTTTCTTTTTTTTTTTTTTTTGTTAGGAGAGGCACACATTAGGATTTGTATTCAGAATCTCTCGATATTAAGAACACTGAATGCTGAAAAGCACATTTGGAGGTTAGATCTATGGAGTGGCATTTTGTGAACGCTAAAGCTGTGTGGAAGTGGGAACCTATTTAAAAATCAAGATTTATTTATTTATTTATTAGTAAACCAGTCCATTTCCACAACTTACTTTTATTATTGTTTTATGGATTGACTCTCCCCTCTTGCCTGCTTTGCTGGGGGAAGTAGATTCTTTATCCTCAGAGGCACCAGAGAATGTGTCAGTTTATTCTTCTGGAGTTTCCTAAGCTTCAGGGCATTAACATGCCAGGTGGGGAAGATGTCCTGGGAAAAAGATCTGAGCTTGAAGGAACGTTACCTGCTCTATTATGTATTTTTGAGTTGGCAAAACATCTTTTTAAATTTTATTTAATTTTTTTCCTGCAATCCTAGCACTCTGGGACGCCGAGGTGGGAGGATCACTTGAAGTCAGGAGTTTGAGACCAGCCTGAGAAGAGCAAGACCCCATCTCTACTAAAAATAGAAAAATTGGCCGGGTATCATGGCATGAACCTGTAGTCTCAGCTACTCAGGAGGCTGAGGCAGGAGGATTGCTTGAGCCCAGGAGTTTGAGGTTGCTGTGAGCTATGAGGACGCCACTGTACTCTATGCAGGGCAACAGAGTGAGACTCTGTCTCAAAGAATAACAGTCTCACTCTGTTGTCCAGGCTGGAGTGCAGTGGCATGATCATAGCTCACTGTAGCCTTGAACTCCTGGGCTCAAGTGATCCTCCTGTCTCAGCCTCCTGAGCAGTGAGGACTACAGGCACAAGCCACCACTTCTGGCTAATTTTTTTATTTTTATTTTTTGCAGAGATTGGGTCTTGCTATGCTGCCCAGGTTGGGGTCTCAAACTCCTGGGCTCAAGCAATCCTCCTGCCTCAGCCTCCCAGACTGCTGGGATTACAGGCATGAGCCACCACACCTGGCTTTGAGTCTGGCAAAACATCTGAACCAAGCTGGCAGGCAAGCTTCAGCATCCATGTGGTGTGTCTGAAGCCAGGATAGAGGAGGCAGTAGCATGGAGGTGTACCATGCTGACAGAGTTCCTGGCATACATGGCCCTGCTTATGTATAGTGAGGGGTATCAAAGAAGGCACAAGGTAGAGTGTTTAAGGTGAGAGGTAGCAGGGCAATTGAGAGGAGTCTGGAAATTGTCACGGGAGAACGAGGTGCTGAATGTCAGCTTGGACTAAAGACCGCTTTGTCCTCAAGCTCTTAGAAGCTGCTAAGCTTAGATATCAAATTTTGGCTGTGGAACCAGTAGATATACCTGCTATGCTGCTTCCTCATTTTTATGACTTCAGCATATGCCAAAGTAGTAGCATGGATATCAGAGGGAAAGGAGAAAGCTGTTGTTTGGACACAAATGTCCTTAATAAAGGCCAGGAGTGATAAGGGAAGCTATTAAAGCACACAGGATGCTAAATTGATTTATGTTGAACACTGCTGCATCATGTTAAGATTATTTTCCCACACTTTCTTGGAAAGTCTTCTTAGTTCCTTCTTGTACTCATTGCACAAAATAGCTTATAAGGCCTTTTCAAATGCAAAGAACAGCAGAATTCCTCAAACAAAAACCAAACCAAAAAAAACAAAACAAAACAGAAAAATCAAAAGATTGCAAGAGTAATTTCTTCAAATTTAAGACATCACAGCATTTATTTATTTATTTATTTTTGAGATAGAATCTTGCTCTGTTGCCCCAGCTAGAGTGCCATGACATCAGCCTAGCTCACAGCAACCTCAAACTCCTGGGCTCAAGTGATCCTCTTTCTCAGCCTCCTGAGTAGCTGGGACTACAGGTGGGAGCCAACATGTCTGACTAATTTTTATCTACTTTTAGTTGCCCAGGTAATTTCTTTCTATTTTTAGTAGAGATGGGGTCTCGCCCTTGCTGAGGCTGGTCTCAAATTCCTGACCTCAAGCTGTCCTCCCTCCTCGGCCTCCCAGAATGCTAGGATTACAGGCGTGAGCCACCACGCCTGGTCTAAAGACATCACAGCATCTTAATATCTAAAAATAAACAGGAAACAGAAAAGAGAACTGTGGTAAATCCCTTTGTAAAGCAAATGTATAGTCCCATCTAGGTTTACATGTTTTATGGATCTGATTTTTGGGTTTTCCTAAACACACCTCTGTCCTATCAAGACATCTCCCCCGAAATGAAGCAAGTTTGAAATGAATAAACATGAGCTTACCACCATCATCAATTGTCCCTTCCTTGCCATGCCACCGCCCTTGGCTTTCCTGTTTGGAATTAGGAGTTAGCAGAGTCATAGCATATTAGAGTAGGAAGAGAGTATGGATTGATTGATTCTGCCCTCTTCAATTTGCAGATGAGAAGTTATAGGGATATGTCCAGGTTCACATGGTCAAGTAGTGGTTATAATGACATTTTTCTTTTTTTTTGTAGAGACCGGGGACTTGCTACTTTGCTGAGGCTGGTCTTGAACAACTGGTTTCAAGCAATCCTCCCTCTTTGGCCTCCCAAAATGCTGGGATTACAGGCATGAGCCACCATGCCCAGCCTATGATGACATTCATGATCTTACCCAACATCTAATCTCTTCTTCTTTCTTCTCAATAGAATACCAGTTTGGGGCTTTATCCCTCCACATTATGACTCAGGAGAAGCTGACACCATTTCCAGCTCCAGGGTAGATCCTGGTTAGTTTAAGCCAATCAACACATGACATTCTCCTGGCAACTGCTATTGATCCAATGGCGACCTAAGATGGCCCAGTGAGACTGAAGGGGAGGACTTATGTCCCATGCTTGAGGGAGAAGATTCTCTTTCTCTCTTGCATATAACTTCTACGTTACCATTGGGAACAATCTTTTCACTGTCGGGGGTGTGTATCTGATGCAGGTATCCAGGCACAATTAAGCACTGTTCAATGTCTACTAAGTGTAATTCTTATTACACCACACAATTGCCTCATGACATCCAGCAGGCTAGGCATCCACGGGGCATCTGGGCAAAGGGAACTTTTTTTTTTTTAAACTTTTTTCCAGACTACTGAGTAGAATTGGTGGTTAGAGATGGAATGGTACTGAGGCAATTTCTGTGACTCAGTTTTTGTTGATTCAACCTTACGCTGCTCTCCGGTGCTGTGAATGGCATTGCCTGCATCTGCGTATGGCTAATGAGATAGAAGAGGAAGAAACTACCTGAACCAGCCAAGTGACAGATGATGCAATCGTAGTTGCCTAGTGACACTTTTAGTTGTAAGTGACAGAAGATGCAATTCGAGCCTAAATAATAAAAGAAATATATTGGCTGAAGTAAATACTAAGTACTTGGGTATGTGACTCAATCCAGAGGTTCAAATGATGTCACCAGGATGCTGCCTCTTGGCCTCCCTTTCATCACATTGGCTTTCTCACATTCCACATGAGGGCAAGATGGCAGCCAATAACTCCAGACTAAGCTTCCACGCTCAAGACCAATGAAAAAGAGGTAGAGGTGGCCTCCCTCCCATCTCAGATACTGCAAACATCTCCTTGCCCCTCCCTGGCTCTGGCTGGATCACATGTTCATTCCTGAAGCAGCCACCACAGCAGCTCGGAGGTGCCTGTCTCTCCCTGGGCTGAAGACTGTAGACTGAGATTGGCAGCAGGTCCCAGGGGAAAATCACTGTTCTGTTACCCGGGAGACAGGCAAATAGGTGCTGGCTGTCCAACTCGATACCTGGAAGCTTTTCTAACTGTGTAGATTCTTTTTTGATTCATATTGTGCAAAGAGCAGAGAATCTGAAATCAGAAAACTGAGGTTTCAGTCCCGGCTCTTTGAGTCCCAGCTCCACAAGTGTTACCCAGTCTGAACCTGCTGTTGCTCTGAGGCTTGAATGAGATCCTGGGTAGGAAAGTACTTTTTAAAACAGTAAGGGCTAAAAAAAAAAAAAAATGAGGGACTGTTATTATTATTATTGTTACTATGATCATCTTTTCTGAATTTCTCCCACTCCTGCTGGGACTATGGTGCAAGGTTGTTTCTGGCAAGACAAGAAGAGTAAACGCATCATTAGCAACTAGAAAGACTCTGGGCGGTGTTGCTGTAAGCATAGATAACATCTTTGTTAGAATCAGAAATAGACCGCTCCTTCTACCTCTGGGCAGTGCAGTCCCTAGAGAACATGGCTTGACAAGTGGATAACATCTTTGTGCAAAGAAAAAAAAAATAACCTTTTCTTCTAGGAAGACACACCTGCATGCTAGGTTGCACAGCACGGGGAATGGAATACATGCTAGATTTCAACGGTCGTTACCCCTTAGCAGGGAGGGGTGCAATTTTGGGGGAGAGAGGGGGGTCTATGCAGTGTACAACCTGCACAGCTGTACTCTGGGCCCTGACTTGGGTGACGAATCACTGAGCAGGTTGAACTCTGGAAGGCTTACTCTTCATTTTTCTGGCAAAGCCCAGCTAACCCTCTAAGCCTGCCCACCACTTCCCCCTTTTCTGAGCTGTTTCAGTTCATGCTGATTGCAACCGTCTGTGCTGTCTCTCTTGGTTATCTACCCACCAGGGAGCCGGATTCCGCTGGCCTTCTCAGATGCTCACCTGCACACCATTCCAAGGGCAAGGAAGAGGAGTCTTCCTTTTTAACTATTCTGAGGAGTGATTTTGCAGAGGGCAGCTAATCCTTTAACATAAACACGGTGCATTGGTTGACTACAGTTGGCTGTTGCTGGAAAGTCAGATGCCGATTTCTCCAAAATGCCCAGGAAGAAGGGATGACAAACACAAGCGGCTTCACCTAGACTGACCACCACTGTTTGCTATTCCAAATCCTCCTGGCAACAGCAGCTCCAGAAAGAAATTATTTGAACTCGATCCAGCCAGCCTCCAGGGAGCCAGAGACCTGATACAGTAGCCTTTATGTTACGAGCACTGAAAGTCTTCCTTTTCTTAGAAGATTATCCTGCTTTTTTTGTGAAAGATGGATAGTTAGCGCCAACAGGCGCTTGCAGCGTTGTGTTGGGACTGAGTTGCCCCTTGTGCTTTGTCCTTGGAATCTTTTGGGTCATCTGAGATGCATAGTTCTGACAGAAACTTTTCAACACGATTTTAGCCAGGATTAAATTTTAGCTGGGTCACAATGAACTCGGTGGTGTGGCTTAGGTGAACCGGGTCTCAGTTTAAAGCATGCTTCAGTCTCTTTTGCCAAGAAAGGCCGTCTGCTTGACACTGTTACTGTTATCTTATATGTCTTCTGTTTTCCACAGAAAAAATTCTGCGTTAGCTTCTGTTTCCCCGCTGTCTACTTGTTTTTACTTCCTCCAAGTTGGTAGGTTTTTCTGTTTGTCCTCTTCCCCTGGCAGATCATTCTCCTTCCTTCTCTGGGCCCCAGGGCTCCCTTGTCCTTGAGTTTCCAGTTAGTTCCCCCAGTGGGGGGCAGAGAGTGGGGATGGCAGGGTGAGAAGGCAGGGAGATGAGGCATTTGCTGCCTCTGACCCTCCATCGCAGCCTCAGGAAGGGTCTGGCAGAGGCCATGTACCCCCACCGCACCATTCCTGGTGGAGGGAGGGGTTCCTCTGTGGCTCTAGAGTCGCCACACCCTCTCTTGCCCCTTCAGGCACAGAGATGGAAACAGCCTGATGGTGAATCTCAGGGTGCATCATTTTCTCTTGCTGGTCCTCTTAGTCCCGTCTATACCCTATATGGCCCCTTTATTAGATTCCTTACAGTTCAACCCTTTTGAGTGTCCGTCTGTTTCCTGCCAGGATATTAACCGATGCAGCGTTCATCCTCACCGCGCTGCTGAAATAGCTCCTTGGAGGGTCATCAGAAACGTCCAAGACAGGTACCTAAGAAAACTTCCCAGCCCTTTTGTCCTTAGCCACTTGTGCTCAGATTACTTCTTCCCCTGTGTCCTCTCCTTTCCCTGCGTCTTCCTCCTTTCCTTCTACCTTTTCACTCATTCTCTGACAAGAGCTATCATACTTATTAGTGCTCGTCTTGTTTCCACTCCATCCTGCCCTATCTGGACCATGACCCATAAACAAAAATAATCTTCCTAAAACACCTGCAGCCAATTTACGGAGCAGTCTTGGCTTGGGAGAGGTAGGTTCTGGATAGTGTTCATTTGCACCTCTTGATAAACTCTCCACTCTTCCCGCGTGCTCTGATAGACCTTCATGGGTGCATCAGAGGGCTCCTTGCTGTCTAGCTACCTGCTAGGTTCAGCCAGTTAGGACGCACTGGCTGGGGGCTAGGGAGGAGGGGACGATGTGGGTGTTACCCATCCCGACGGGCTGAGGATTGGCAGTGGCCACATTTCTCTCCCCTAGACCACACGCCTTCCCAATGGCCACAGCTACTTTCTTGCTTTCCCTTCTGCTGCTAGACCTGCTGGCTCTCCTTAACCTGCCCAGCACTTTGTAAACAGTCATGCCCTGTGAAGGTCTTCTACGTTACCCCCATTTGAGGATGCCGTCTGCTTCCTGCTGGCATCCTGCCTGGGGACCCGATCGCTGCGTCCAGCCTAGATCTGTGGATGCTCACTTTCCTATCACACAGGGAGCTCCCATTGCTTTCTGGTCATTCCCATTATTACCACTTAGTCCAGTTGTGTCGAAAATTTAATCTCTCGCCTGACTTAATTTTCCTTTCCTCTCCTCTGCTCAAGGATAGGGCCCCGAGCAAGCGTGCGTGGTGCACTCTTCCACTGGGGGAAGGAGGAGAAGGGAAAGGGACACATCTCTGTCTTCATAGCTAGCTACTGAGACAGTTTTTTCTTTCTTGCTTGCTAATGTCTGTGGCCAACAGGGAGGGCCCATCAGGGCTGTCTAGGAGGCAAAGGTCCAAATGCTGATTCTTCCAGGATGCCTTAGGCGCTGCTGTGGTAACAAATTTGGATATCTGAGAGCAACAAGTGATTACTTCTCTTTCATGCTATGCGCCCACTACAGGTCAGCAGAAGCTCTGCTTACCACGTCACTCAGGGACTCAGCCTCATGGCACAGCCGCCATATCCAACAGAGGGAACAAGAGCTCCCAAAACATCTTGCATCAGGGCTTAAATGTTGGTGTCCAAATGACTTATACTTGCATTTCATTGGCTAGAACTAGCCACATGGCCCCGCTCACCCAGAAAGGGACTGGGAAGTCCAATGATACTCTGTACCATGTGCCCAGAGGGGTGCTCTGGAAATATTTGGGAACAGTGCTGATGACTAACCCAGGGCACATGTGTGACCTCCAGAAAGCCAGCATGGTCTAGTTCTCTGGCAAGGGACCTCTGACACCTCCAGAAGACCCTGTCCGACCCCTTACATTCCCTTACTGGAGGTCCATCCTTCCGTCCATCCTGCTGCTGGATCTCCGCCCACATGGGCAGCCCTTGAGCAGGCAACTGACCTGGGGCCCAGCTGCTTTTTTCTTCTTTGAAGAAAATTATTGTGGTAAAATATACTTAACATGAAATTTGCCAATTTAATCATTTTAAAGTGCACAATTCAGTGGCATTTAGGGCAATCACAATGTTATGTGACCACCACCGTTATCTGGCTCCAGATCATTTTCATCACCCCAAAAGGAAACCCCATACCCGTTAAGCAGTCAGTCCCCATCCTCCCCCTCCCTTCAGCTCCTGGCAACCACTAATCTGCTGTCTGTTTCTAGGAATTTGCCTGTTCTGTACCTTTTTTTTTTTTTGATATAGGGTCTAGCTCTGTTGCCCCAGCTCGAGTGCTGTGGCTTCATCACGGTTCACAGCAACCTCAGACTCCTGGGCTCAAGCCATCCTCCTGCCTCAGCCTCTCAAGTGGCTGGGCCTACAGGTGCATGCCACAATGCCCAGGTAATTTTTCTATTTTTAGTAGAGACAGGGTCTCACCTTTGCTCAGGCTGGTCTCGAACTCCTAAGCTCAAGTGATCCTCCTGCCTTGGCCTTCCAGAGTGCTAGGATTACAGGCATGAGCCACCTCACCTGGCCTGAATTTTTTAATTAATTTATTTATTTTAGAGACAGGGTGTTTGCTCTGTCACCCAGGCTGGAGTGCAGTGGTGCAATTATAGCTCACTGCAGCCTTGAGCACTTGGACTCAAGGGATCCTCCTGCCTCAGGCTCACCGTGTGCTGGGATTACAGGCATGAGTCACGGCGCCCACCCCTGTTCTGTACATTTCATATAAACAGAATCATACAATATGTGGCCTTTTGTGTCTTTAAACTCAGCTACTTTTTGAGGTGTCCTTGTGGCCCATGGGAAGTGACACAATACTGCACCAAATGGTGGCAGCCTAGGTGCTCCCCAGGTGTCTTCTCTCTGCACCTGCTGTCCTCCTATTTCCACTTTCCTGGCTCGGAAGGAGATCAGCACCCTGCTGCCTAAGCAGGGACTGGATTGCCTGCCTCTCCTTTCAAGTTCTAGATCTCCAAGGGTGCAGCTCTTGGAGTGCCTGTGCAGCACAGAGGAGGAAAAGCCACTGCACTCCCCGGGTCCATCTCTCCCGACTGCCTGCTCCCTCCCCAGCAGGAGTGCTCATATAGCTTGAGGTGGTGGCATTTTAGTGGGACCCCAGTCAGAAAGCCCTAGGGGCATGTGGCATTGGCAGCACATGCTCTGCCCGTGTTCTTTTTTTTTTTTTTTTTTTAAGGCAGGCATGAAAATGAGGTTTATTGAGGAGAGAAAGATACAATTATAGGGCAAGAGCAAGATACGGGATTACGGAGAGTGATGCGTGATACGTATGCCACGGATGACAACTGGACCCATTGTTGCTCAAAGGGAGAGCCAAAGGAAGGGCGCAAATAGGCACACGCCTGTGTTCTGTAGCAAGTACCAACTAAGCTGCAACAAGAAGGTCCTTTGATATTTTCTTACACATCATTTTGATAATGTTCCTCTCCTGCTTAACAACTTTGTCTGTTATGAAGGGGATAAATTTTAAACTCTTCTGTTGGCATTCAAGGCCCTCTACATACTAGTTTTATTTTGAGTTTTTTAGGTTTTTCTCTTACCGTCCCCAGCACAAACTCTTTGTTCCTTTCAGGCTGGCCCACACACTCACTGCCCCCGAAGTGGCCTTGCTCCATTTCTGTTGGGGTCCTTTTCTCATCCATCCCCACCTGCAGTGTCCCTTCTCTCTTCCCACCTCTCCTCCCAGCCTCCTCCGCCCTGGGAACTCTGCAGCCTGGTCCTGTGCCCACTAGGCCAGTGGTCCCCAACCTTTTTGGCACCAGGGACCAGTTTCATGGAAGACAATTTGTCCACTAATGGGAAGCGGGGGCAGGGAGGTGGAGCTCTGTGGCCTGGTCCCTAACACACCACAGACCGGTACCAGTCTGAGGCCTGGGGGTTGGGGACTCCAGCACTGGGCAGCCCCACATGGGGGGTGACCTTCTACATGTCTATGTTCTGTGCTAAGGCGGGGTGAGTTGCCGAATGACCCATTGACTGCAGCCAACGCGAAGGTTCGCTGTCACCCCTCACCCCATCTGTCCTCAGTAAGGGATGCTGGCAGAGCCAGGCAGGAGTGGATTTAGTCCAGGCTACAGAATCCAAATCTTTTCCTGATGAGTGATGGAGTGTGAGGAACGTGTTTAGAAAGAGACTCTGGATAACTCAGTCATCTGCCCGGGGTGCCTGCCTGGCTCATGCTGGGGTTGGGGACCCGGAAGAGGCAGGCATAACTTGTCTTCCAGAGGTTCTTTCAGGCTGACCCAGAAGTACATTCTGTTGTCACTGTGTTTGGGCAGAGGAATGAGCAAAAAGGCAGACAGGGAGAGAACCAGAAAGGCAGACTGGGGAGGGAAGATGAGATAGAAATGAAAAGAAAAAAGCAAGTCAATGCAAGGAGGAGGAAGGGGAGGAGATGAATTTGGGGGCCTCAAACCTTGGGTGGAAGCAGCAAGCTTCCACGCCTGTCTGCAGGGAGGACACACTGCTGAGTGGCTCCCACTGTGTCTATGCTTTTGCTCCACCCCCAGGCCGGATACACAGCACCCCCCCCTTATGTTGCCTGCCTCAATGGATCAAAAAGCAGCCCCAGGCCTGAGGGTATTTTTCCTTGGTAGTCTCATCTCTGTGCTGTGCCTGCCTTTGTTTTTGAGTTTCTGGTTCAGTTTGTTTCAGTGGGAGGGGCTGACTTATGCCTTGGAGGACTTATCCCCAGCCCTGGAGACATGGGGAGAGGGACAGAGCCAGTGCCACACTCCGCGCTGACCTCTCTCAGGGGTCGGCATCTTTTGTACCAGGAGTTCCCCTTGGCCATGCAGGCACCTGGAGGTGGGCATGTCTCCTTTTAAGACCCCCAGCTAGGCCTCCCTAAATCAGGCCAGCCCGGCAGCACTCTGTGCCAAGGCATCCTGACTTGGCAAGTTCTTTGTTCCCCTAAAAGTGAAGGCAGAGGCTACAGGCACAAGGCGTTGTCAGGAGAAGTGGTAACACTTGTGCTTGTGCAAGGCCTGTGGCTTGGCTTGCTTTCAGGCGAGGTGGCCTGCTGTCCTCGTCTCTGCAGGCATCCCATTCACGAACACTTCTCACCGGGGCAACTGTAGCCCATTTCCAAGAAGCATCCTTGCCTCTAAACTCTCCCCTTCGATCCGTTCTATCTGCAGCTGCTGGATTAATTTGGTTAAAGGGCCTCTCTTATCCTGTCATTCCTCCACTTAAAAACCATCAGCGGTTCCTATTGCCCGCGGAATAAATAACTGGTTTGTGCAATCAAAGTTGCTGTGCTTACTCCAGAAGATACACACCCCATGGACTCACCCGGCCTTTGCTGAAGGCAGGCCTGCGAGCTGGGGAGAGGGGAGGGATGGTATCTGGGGACCCTAGTGTAAGGCTGGTGGCAGGCACCCCTCCCTTCCCTAATGAAATAGAAGAAGCCCCTCCTAACCTCAGTACCCTCCCTAAAGCTGAAACAAAGAAATTCCTCACTCTTCCCACCAAAACCTTCCTGCCAGAAAAACTCCCATCCCCCCCACCCTAAAAACACATATAAGCCCACTCAGACTTCTGGGCGGTGTGACTTCTCTGGTCCCACTCTGTGGGGCCCGTGAAGCTCGCCTGGGTCCCTCTCTTGGGACTCATTACCCCCACCCGGGAGCGCTCCAATAAAGCCTCTTTACTTATCCCTTTCAACTCTGCTTGTCTTTCTTTCTCTGGCACCAGCCAATCCAAAAAACCTCACACCTAGAACCTGCCCCATCCCATTCCAGTTCCAGAGCGGCCACTTGGGGTGCCGCTCCTGGAAGGATTCTGTCTCTTAGCACCCTGTGCACTCAGGGTTCCCACTTTTGGTTGGTTTTCCATCAAGTCCTTTCACCATATTGACTTACATGATCTGGAAAAGGGAGGTTCCAGAAGAATCTCCAAGTTTGCTGGTAGCAGTAAGGCAGTGCCAGCAAGGTGTTGGCCTGCATGCCATCACCTCCCTCCTCTCATGCCCATGGTGAAGGCCACTAAGTCATTTTTGCCCACTGAGCCCAGCTGAGGCCTCAAAAAACCTTTTCAATGCGACTCCGGGCAGCCACTACCAACCAATTCAATTTGGTCAGCGAGATGAACTCTATCTGTTACTCCTACACCCGACCTTTCAGGGAGTGAAACGTTAAACCTTGCCAAGATCGGACACAAGATGTGATGGGCCATTAAAGTGGACTAAATCACATTTGGAGATTTTTTTTTTCGAGATTTAGCCAATGTCTTCCCCCTCATTTCCTTCTACCCTCAGCCCTTCTCTGAATCCAGGCTGAGGACTCTCTGCTTTTATGTTCTTGGTGAATGAATGACTCAGCAAAGGGGCAGAGAGAAAGCTAAGAGTCTAAACAGACTTCTGAAATTGCTGGGGGAGCTGGTAATTTGAGAAAAAAAGAAAAGCTTCTGAGGTTCAAAAGCTTAAGTTTTGGAGTTTCAAAGGCGTAGCTCCTGAGGGGATTCAGGGCAGGGAGAATATATGATGAGTAGAATAAAGAACAAAAACAGGCAAACAGGGAATAGCTGCCCTAGAGCGGAAGCTGGAGGCGGAGGAGGAGAAATATTGGTCTCTGCCCGTAGCGTGTCCCCGGGCCAGGTGTGGTGAGGAACGATGGAGCCCCGGGTAGGTTTGGAAACTGAGGGCAGAGGGGGCCTGACATCCTGCTGTACTGGATGAACTACAGAGTGTGGACATGAAGAGGAACCAAGACAACGTGGCAGAAGACCTGTCTGGAGGTGACACAGAGGACCCGGTGACCCCTTCCCCTGACATCTACAGGGATCCTGAATTGACTGAGATTAAACTTCTGCCAATGAGCATAATGGGAGCTGCAAAGAGAACTTCCGTTTAATCCCCAAAAGTAAAGAAAGTTACATTTGAGAAACACTGCAGCTGACAGTTATATGCATGACCCATAGAAAGCCATCGCCCCAGCTGTAATGATGAGGTGACACTTTTTAGCTCTTTATTGTGGCTTGGGAGCTATATTGGTGGCTTCTCTTAGGAAGCATCCCCCTCACTGCAAGGGTCCCCTGTCTCTGGAATTCTGGGTGTAGACCCGGCCGCTGCCCTTTTAAGAAGGCTCTGCTGTCTCTGGAGAAAGAGCAGCACTGAGGGAAGCAGGGAAGTTGGCGGGAGGTGCTGACACACAGGGCGGCTGGGAGATTGCGCCTGTGGCCGGGAACACACAAGGCAGGCAAGGGATCTAGCCAAAGTTGGCAAGGTTGAGGGCTGGGCCCTGTGGATGGTTGGTGAAGTCCTGGAGTTCTGCAAATATGTAAACTAGGCCTGCGCTGCATGGGGATGGAGGGAAGAAAAGATATTAATATACTTCTGGGACTGTTAACCCTCTAGGAATATGTAGGCTGGAAATAGAAATATTGTAAAGAAGGGGTTAGCTTAGGGTTTCTTAACTTTGAGATTATTGGCTTTTTGGGTCAGATAATTCTTAGTTGTGGGGTGCTGTCCTGTGCATTGTAAGGTGGTTAGCAACATCCCTGGCTTCTACCCGGTGGATGATGGTAGCATCTCATCCCCTGCCCTGACCCCAGTCGTGATAACCAAATATGTATTTGGATGCTGTCGTGGGTCTCCTGGGGGTCAAAATCACCCCTAACTGGGAACCACTGGGTTAACATAATGTTCCCAAAGGATGGGTCACAGAATAGGGTCATGCAAATTGACCCTCCAGACTTATAGTCAAATAAGTCTGGAAATGGTGAATTAAAACAAGCTAAACAGCATTTTAGTTTTAGGACTTTTCAGGTCTGTAATATGCCAATGCTATGGACTGAATATTTGTGTCCCTTCAAAAGTCCTATACTGAAATCCTAATCCCCTAACTGATGGTGTTAGGAGGTGGGGCCTTTCAAAGGTGATTAGGTCATGAGGGCAGAGCCCTCACAGTTGGGATTAGTGCCCTTATAAAAGATGCCACAAAGAGCTGATTTGTTCCTCCCATCATGTGAGGATGAAGCAAAAAGACTACTGACTGTGAACCAGAAAGCTAGCCCTCACCAGACACCTAATCTGCTGGTGCCTTGATCTTGGACTTCCTAGCCTCCAGAACTGCGAGAAATAATTTCTGTTGTTTATTAGCCTGTGTAGTCTATGGCATTTTGTTATATTAGCCCGAAGAGACTAAAACAGCCAATGTACACCTCAAATACTTAAGAGAGAACATATGGGATTAGCATGCATTGAATATACTTTGGGCATTGCTACATTAGATACATTCACAGACTATGAAACATTAGGGTTGATAATAATGAACATGTCATTAGTACTTTACAGATGAAGTGTCTGCCAAATAGACTTGTTTTTTCCTTATTATAATTCTCCAGGGTAGGTATAATTACTCCCTCTTATAGATGAGAGAACCAGGACTCAGAGAATTAAAACATTTGCCCATGGCCACACAGCCACCGACGGGGCGGTTGGGACTAGAACTGGTTTTGAATTCTCAGTTCCATGTTCTTTACAGTGTTCTGTGCTTCCTGTTGGGCATGGCTCTAAGAATTTGAAATTGATGTTGTGCCAGAATCAAAGTATATCCTCATGCTGGGTGATATGAACTTTTTTATATTTAGAGGTCTCTGGAGAGACATTATCAGCTGGGTCCACATTTACATGGTCAAATAGAAGGCTTGATGGTAAAAGATTGACTATGGTTAGCATGATGAAGAAAATTTCTTTTCATCTCAATTTTTAAGTAAACCTTTTGTCCCCTTTCTAAAAACAAAATAAAGAATTATAGAACTGTGTTGCTTTATTTTTTCCTTGGTTGCCAGGAAGCTCAGATCCAGAATTTCCATCCTGTCTGACAGTTTTGTGCCCCTTTCCTTTGGTTCTATCGTTTATTATCTGTATTCTTTTTTGATTTGTCCCTTTTACCATGTGATATTGTCTGTACTTTTATAGAATTTATATATTGCCTCAAACTCTTGGTAGATAAAAGGGATGTATTAATACATATAATTAATAAGCAGAAACTTTCCAAAATAGTCACCCCTCAAAAAACAAAACAAAACACCACCATCACAATGCTTAAAAATCATTCCATCTGGTTTTATTTCCTAATCACATTGGAGTGTTCATGTATGGGTGGCAGCCAGGGGTTCTACTTAGGTGAAAGATAAGTAGCCATCTATATGGAATAATTTATTATTTTTTAATTAAATCAAACTCATATTCCTATAGTGCTTAGGGTTTACAAAGCCCTTGCCTAAACATTATCTTACTTGGTCTTGTCAACATCCCTCTCTGAGTGCTGGAGCAGATATTACTGATTAACTATTTTCATTTGACTGCTGATGAATAAAGGCAGGCTCAAATATTTTGAGTGACTTATTTTTGCTTTCAATGTTACTGGCCCAGACTAGCTTGTGGAAAAGTTTAGAGATAGATCTGAATCTTTTTCCTCCAGATGGGATGTTGGACCCGAGCAGGGGTGGCAATTCTGTGGTACATGGACTGATGGGTCCCGTCCCCCGCCGTAGGGTTAAAGAGATGGCAGAGGCAGCCCTAATTGGTATAAGCTCTCTGTTCCCATTGAGCCCAGCCGTAGCAGAAGTCAACACAGTGCCTCAGACATACAGCCCCAATGATGTGACACAAGATATTGCAGGACTAGGTTTTTTTTAGGGTTCTATTAAACTCAAAAATTCTTAAATTGTATGACTATACTAGATTAGAAACCTGAGATCGTTGAACATGATGAATCTTGTCTGTAGCATCTGTGTGGCAATTTAAAAAGTAGCAGATGGGTCATTTGGGGATAATCTTCTTTCTCAAAATTCATTCTAGCTGGGCATGGTGGCGTGCTGAGCCTGTAGTCCCAACTACTTGGGAGGCTGAGGCAGGAAGATCACCTGAGCTCAGGAGTTTGAGGGTGTAGTGTGCTATTATTGCATCTGGGAATAGCCCTTGCATTCCAGCCTGGGCAACATATCGAGATCCTGTCTCTCAAAAAAAATTAATTCCAGTTTGTATAGCACTAACTTTAATTAAATTAATTAATTAATTAATTTTTGACAGGGTCTTACTCTGTTGCCTGAGCTAGAGTGCAGTGGTGTCATCATAGCTCACTGCAACCTCAAACTCCTGGGCTGGAGTGATCCTCCTGCCTCAGCCTAGTCCAAGTAGCTGGGACTATAGGCACATGCCCATGCCTGGGTTATTTTTCTGTTTTTTATAGAGACAAGGTCTCACCCTAGCTCAGGCTGGTCTTGAACGTTTAGCCTTAAGCCATCCTCTCGCCTCGGCCTCCCAAAGTACTGGGATTACAGGCATGAGCCACTGTGCCCATCCTGTACTAACTTTTAAATCAGCCATTACTAATAGACACTAAAAATAGAACACACAATACATGTAGAGCAAATATTACACCTTTGAAAAAAAATCTTGTTGCTCCAGATATACTACACTAAATTCATTTCTTAGCTGATATTTTGAGTCCTGCACTCATAGTTAGTATATGAAAATCTTGCTTTAGAGCCAAGATTTTAACATGGGTCAAGACTATAAGATAGTACATATAGATAACTATTTGGGAAAAGGGAAAAATGTCTCCTTTTAGCTTTAGAGAATGGCTCAAGCAGAACCTAGCTTTCTGCCTGCACAGACACCATGATTTCAGGATTTTTGGTTTTTTAAAAAAATCATTACGTTTTCCAAAGTCTTGCCTTTTCTCTGGCTTGAAGTATAAATTAAGAGCAATTAAAATCAATGTCCTGCTCTCTGCATAATATTGTTTTTCATAAATTTGCTTCCTTTGATGTCTGGTCGTAGATGATACAAGATCTCCCTCTATCAACACTGATGTATAAGATGGTGAAATCACAGCTCAGTACGTTTTGTCTAAAGATTGTTATTTTAGGCTATGCTCCCATTCTTTTTGATCCTATTTCTTAATTTCATGTGAATGTGCTAGAAAATGGCTAAATGATAAAGGAATTCTTGGACTATTGATTGACAGTCATGTTTCCAATCTCTCTCTTCCAAGTTTAAGGGATCTTGAGTATTGCATGATAAAGCCACAAATGGAACTAAATTATGCTGAGCAAAAATAAATTCTTTTACTGAGAATTTCCCAGGAGTTTTGATATTTTTGACTCTTGCTCACTAAATATGGAAAAGATTGAGACACTATGAAGCAGGGGAGCTGTTCTGCCTTTTTTAGACCTTCATGTAAGAAATTGTTTCATCCCTTTAATGCTATGTTAACAATATATTAGAGATCCCTTCCCTGTTGAAGAGTCACAGCCCTCTGAATGGTAACAGTCTGGGGAGATGTTCTCTAAGCTTCCATTTTTATATAAAAAATAAAGCTCTGGGAATTATAATTTATATTTTCTAGCAGTCTGAATGTTGTCCAACATATGAAAATGATGGAAATGGACGTTTCACAGCATCTTCCTTCTTGAAGAAGTCAAAATCCCTTTAGGCTTAATTTTCTCCTTGGTCCCATTGAGTACAGGTTCACGGGATTATCCAAATTCAGTGCTGCATCAGTGGAACTCTGTTGGAAAGTACTTGTGTACAAAGGCTAGGGAGGAAATTTAGTACTACCTTATGAATGTGTAGGATGCTTTTTATGAAGGAATAGTTATGATCAGGAACTTCATTTAATGGGGTTCATTTTAAGGATACAATTGTGGAAGGTAAGAAGAGGTGGAACAATTCCAGCAGTTAGATGGCTCAGCTTCAGTGAAAATGACTGCATTGTTCAATGGTGTTTAGGATTCATTAAGGCTTCAGTAGTTTGTCAGCAGTTGTATTGATGGAAGAACAATTTGGTAACCTGTAATACTCCTGACTATTCCACATATCACCCTGGTACTATTTAACATGTTTCCCTATCCCTTGTGGTACATGCAAATTGATGCAAATTGGTAGTTAAACCTAGAGATTTGATCAGTTTTTTTTTTTTTTGGCTAAGACTTCAGAGTTGGTGCTGTGTTGTCTGTCTATCAGTCTGGTTGTCTCTCCCATAGGATTGAGAGCAGCTGTAGAAATTCACTGTCTAGATACATTAATTCATTTGAGTTGCAAAATGACGGCATTCTAATTTTATCGTGTTTTATTTGCCAGAATACATCTATAAAGGGCAACTTTCCCATGTAAACTATTTGGTTGCCTTGACATACAGTCCCTTTGGAAAGCTGAAATAAACGCTTCCGATTTTTATTCTGTTTATTACTTTTCAAGATAATGAGTTGGTTCTTTCAACTCATGAGTTAGTTAGCAAAAGTAACCAACAATGGTGTTTAAATAAATCACTATGAACATATAGATAGAAATATGTTTTTAATCGACTGCAGTTTTTACCTTTATTGATGGCCACACTTTCCCATCTTTGAGCCATAGGTTAGTTCCTAAGTCTTTGGTATGATCCTAGTAATCTTTAATAGCTTCCTTGCTTTCGGGTGTGACAAGGTGGTCTATGTTCTTTGTGTACATTTTTGGTTTCAAATCTGGAATCAGCCATCTCTCCAAGGAGATTCATTTCATTATAATGGAAAATGGTATTTAGAAATCATGATTAGGGTGCCAGAAGAGCTCATTGATATTGGGTTGGTCATTGTTTCTAAGTTTTTTTAGGAGATAGAGCTAGGAAATTTTTATTTGCTTTTAAAAGATGAAATATACCGTGTATTCAAGGTAAAATTTCTAATTCAAATTCAGTTCTATTGGGTTTTTATTTAAATTTATCAATCTTACATCTTTATTTCTTCACATGTTGAAAATTGTAATTGCCAGCAATACAATATAACTACTAAATTGCTTTAGTTCATAACGCATACACAATAGTCTTGGAATAACATCAACACCACAACCAATAATATAATTACCAAATATAGCTTTTTTTTACAGTTATATATATGTATATATATTTTAGTGATGAGATCTTGCTATGTTGCCCAGGCTGGTCTCAAATCTTGGCCTCAGGTGATCCTCCTGTCTTGGCCTCCCAAAGTGCTGGGATTACAGATGTGGGCCACTGCACCTGGCCCTACAGTTGTGTATTAAAAGAATTGTGAAACAGTTCATCTCTGTGTGGTTATGCCACCAACTGGACACGTAATTAGGTTTATTTGCTTTATTCTACTACTGACTTTTAGGGTTGTTTTTGTATTAAATTAACTTTGGTATAATTATGTAAAATATTAAATATTTCCAAAATTGAATCTATAAAACAAGACATGTTGAAAGAAGACTAGCTCTTTTCCTGTTCCATCTGCCTATTTTTTCTATATGTAAGTACTTTAAAACATTATGGTTTACTATTCCATTTTAAAAATATAAACATACATATCTACGCATATCTCTCTCCTTAGGTAAATGATAGCATACCATATACACTTTTTTCCCTCTTGCTTTTTTGAAGTTAGTGATCTGTCTTGAAGATCCCTCTTTAGTAGCGTATGGAGATATTCCTCCTTTCTAAAAGTGTGTATTTTCCACTGTGTTCATGTTTAGGATCATACAGAGAAAAACAAGACCCATTTAGAAGGACCTCTGACACACTGTTGGTGGGCGTGTCTATCGTTGCAACCACTTTGAGGGGAAATTTGGCAAAATCTCGAAAAGATAAAAGTATGTACTTGCTACAACTCAACAAGGGTTTCTTTCTAAAGAAACTCTTAATGTTGGAGGCATATGACATGATTTATAATAGTGGGAATAAAAAAATCCCTAAATGTTCATCAAAAGAAGAATGGATAAATTCAACTGTGGCACATTTTAATGATGAAATACTATATAGCAGTTAAAATGAATGAATTACATAAATATATAGCAACATAGATTTGAAAAACATTAAATTAAAAACTGTGTAATGAATATAGTAACATCTTATTCATGTAAAATTAAAACTTATGAAATAATACTGTGTATTGTTTATGGCTACATAAATAGATAGCAACAGTATTAAAAAAGCAAATAGGATGGATATCCACCAAAGGTCTTCTATGAGCTCACTGTTGTGGGACCAGAGAGCTATGCTTTGTAAATTCAAATGCTTTTATAGGGTTCTTTTCCTTATTTCTCTGCTCACTGTTCTGCCTTGCCTTTTGGTTATCTCCTGGGATTGACTGATTAATTGATTGATTTCTAACCATTCTGACTCATCCTTGTCAAGGGGTACCAAGAAATATACGTTGAACATACTCAGCAGCCGTACACCCTGGGGACACAGAGTGGTGGCTGAGGCAAGAGAGAAGTATTTGAAGGAAGGTATCATTATTTGATTTCTGCAACCTTCCAGAAGGAAGACTATTCTTGTGTAAACATGTCAGATCTGTTAAAAGCACATGAAATCCACTCCTGAAATTGTGAAATAGTTATAGTTGTATGCATCCCGTGACAGGGTAATGTGCAAATTTTCGTCACACAAATTTTCATCACATAAAAACAAAGAAAAATTGAGCCCTGGGCAATATGGGGCAGGAACCACAGTGTTTTGGGTTGAGAGACATAGTCTTGTACTATGAGAAATGAGATTTTGGGCTAAAGGACACAAACTGGTAGCCCACAGACATTTTTGGGAAAAATTTTTTGTTGAATTTTTACTGAAAATATGTATCATTAAAAATTTGTAAACATTTAAGTATTGGAAGATTTCACATTTTAAAAATCCATATTTCTGGGTTCTCTTGACAAATCAGAAGCTTTGGCAACAGTGCTACTGTGCAGTCTGGTATAACACTCACCTGGAGGTGCTTCCCCCTTTAGGTGGAGTGTTTGCTCTCCCGCTAACCAGTTTTCCGCCTGACAGTGTCACTTATTTGTGCTACCTGCCTGCCTATCAGGTTGAGAATGCCTAGTTCAGGGCAGCAGATAATGGCATTTGTATTTCTTGCCTCTAATAGTCTTTCCTTTCACCAAACATTTCAGTCATGTGTCTCCAACTATGCTCAAATCGAATGTCGGGAGACTTGCAAGTCAGAGCTGCTTGGGCCCTGCATCCTTCCTTAGGTCTTTGTTTTATTTGGGGGTTGGGTAGTTTGATTCAGTTAAAATTATGGTCAGAAGTTCCTTGAAACCCTGCTGCCTCGGAGGCAGGAATATGGCCTCAGTGCTTTTTCTTGGTCCTCCACGGCCAGGAAAGATGGCTAAGTAGGAATAGCAGAGCGTACCACTTAGCCAAAATTAATTTTTATAATTCTGAATGCAGACCACACTCTATTATTTATAACATCCACAGCAATAATTCCCCAAGAAATAAGTCTAATTAAGAATTCCTGCTCATTAGCTAGTGAGGAAATAGATTGGGAAGAGTCCCAGACCCCATCCATGCCTACGGTATGGGGAGGGCGAGGGAGGGTGAGGACTGCCCAGGTGGTCTCTATCAGGTACGCATAGGGCACGCAATCAAAAGGACTCGTTTATGCAGGGCAGCCTCTCAGAAAACTTCCTCTGCAATGCTGTGGGCAGATGAGGGTTGGTGAGGAACGAAAGGCTCAGATACAAAAGATATTTCTGGACTAAGTAGAACACACAAAGCCGCAGCTGGAATTTTTCCATCAAGTGGGCACAGGCATGATGTGAACCAAGGGGTGCTGGGAAAGGGTGACTCAAGGGATCCCTCACCACCGCCAGAAGTTTTAGAAATTCACTTTCCATCTCTGCTTCCGAGCCTGCCTGATATCCCATCATTAGAGTCACTCCTTTGTATGCAGACACTATCCCTAAGCATTATCTCTTTTTACATAAATATCTTTAGGAGGAGCTTTATGAAAGCTTTTTAAAAAACATTTACTGTGTGTGCAGGGCTCTTTCTTATGCATGACTTCATGCCCAAGGTCAGTCACCAGGATTGGAGCTCCGCTAGCTCCAAGTTCATTGCTCTATAGCAACGGTTTTCAATGTATGATCCTGGGACCCTGCAGGAGTGGGAGTGTGTGTGTGTCCCAGAGAACCTTTCAGTGTGTCCCCGAAGTGAAAACTATTTGTAAAGTAATACTAAGACAGTATTTTCCTTTTTCACTCTAATTCTGTACAGACGAGTTTTCCAGCGGCTACACGACATGTGATATCACAACAGAGCAAATGCAGAAGCAGATAGGAGAATCCAGCTGTCTTATATTCAGCCAGACACTAAAGAGGTTGCAAACATATAAAACAATGCTATTCTTCTCACTAACTTTTTGTTTGTTTGGTTTGGAGCTCTTTAGGGTTCTCAATAATTTTGTAGAGTGTGAAACATCCTGAGACCGAACTGCTCTGCAGCACAGCTGGCTGTGCTGCTCAAGCCACCTTCATCTGAGTGTCGACTGAATTCTGTTTTTGCTGAGAGAGCTGGTGAAGAGAGGCTCTGGGTCTGGGAGTGGGATGGGGAGAAAGGTGGTCTCTGCCCTGGGAGAATGCAGACTTAGGAAATGAGAAGGTAGCTCGAAGATCCTCAGGAGAAGGAGAGGGGAGTCCATGAAGCACTAGGAGCAAGACTTTCTCCTTGCCCAGGACTGGTAATTGGATATAATTGGATATTATGGCGTAGTGTCGGGAACCAAGACATGATTTAGAAAACTCACTTTAGCAAAACCACTTAGAAGTGGTGTGACCTGGGCAAATTGCTCACCCTTACTGGGCTTGACTTTCCTTGGCTGTGAAATAAAAAGATTGAACTAAATCAGGATTTTTAACCCAATATTGTGATAAATAATTGACAATACATATAGCAATAAAGATAAAATAATAGATAAGATAGCAAAGTTTGTAAATATTTACTTGATAAAAAATTAAGGCAGATTTAGCATCGTCTCCTAGCCTAATGCCACTCTGCTCACTTGAGTTTGATGTGCTTTCTTGACTGAAACTACTGCTAGCACAGAGTGAGTCACTGCGGCCGATAAGAGAGGCAAACAGCCATTGGAAGCAGATGACTTTGTAAGGTTTCATTCCCAGCTCGAAATCTCTAGTGGTCTTAAAAAGCATTTGGTTCCCAGCCTGTTGACACGTGCCCTCAAACAACAGAGAGACCTACTTAGAAGGAAGGTCAAGAGTTATCAGACTTTCCAGCCACATAGTCCTGGGATTATTTCTCAACTCTACCACCTGATATTTGTGTGTCCTTGAGCACGAGATACAATCTCTCTGTAAAAAGGGGATAACAATGCCCACCTCGCAGGGCTGTTGAAGCTGTTTAAGATGAAAACATATGTTAAACTAGCTGGCTCCTAGCCAGCACTGGATAAACTATGGTTGCCTTCTCTTTTCTCAAAGTGGGCCCGTAGAGAACTGAAGGACATGTCTAAAAGGCTTGTCTTTTTGTGGGTGTCCCTGGATGAGTGGGAGGACTGCCTCAGAGGGGTGAGGTTTGAGCGCTTAGATGCTCCATAGAAGGGAAAGCAATTTGGCAGTTCTGTAGTCTGCAGCTGAGTAGGTCTGGAGAAGCCATTTCGGTGGCCTGTTCCTATCTCCTCACTCACCTCTGCTCCCCTGGGTCCCATTTCCTGGGAGACATGCCGGATGAGCCACAGCCAGCAAAGGCTTTGTTCCCCGTTTATCACCTTCTGGCTTGTTTAGTGGGGCCATTTGCTTTCCAACAGGTGAGTCGGATGAGATGGATTACCCATTGTCAGAACAGTAAGTAATGAGATGTGGTCATTTCTTTGTGATGCAGAAGTGGGACACAGTTAAGCATTTCAACTTAGCTTAACAGCAAGCTCAGGAGTAGACATTCATGATGCCCAGTCTGCCCTCCCCTACCTGTCCTACTTAGTGAATTTAAAATTACCACAAAAGTACCTTATTTAAGTTGATTTTTTACTATTTTCTTGGTATAAAAGTGTTTAGAGAAGATAAAATAAACATTAACTAATACTAAACATTCCTTTACAGCACTTTGCCCCAAAAAATATGGTACACAGAGATATGAGAAGAATTGTTGGGATTTTCTGGTTAAATCCTCTAAATGAGCTCCAATTGAAGAAGAGCCCAGAGTTCAAAGAATTACAGAATCCCAAGCCCAGGCTTGGCATATATTCTGAGAGGCAGAGGAGTGGAAAAGCATGGGTTTTGGAGTTCAAGGGATCTTAGTTTGAATTTGGGGTCCACTCTGTACTAGTTGTGTGACCTTGGAAATACCTTTTAACCATGCTGAGCCTTAGTTTCCTCATTAAGTTGGCGATAATAATGCCTACCTTGCAGAGCCGTTTTGAAGATTAGACATAACAGATGTAAAGTGTCTTGCAGTTACAGATACAAAATAAATGGTAGCTCTGATGATGAGAATGATGTCTGTAGTCTGTGCAGATAAATTCAGTATGTCTAGT
Source organism: Lemur catta (assembly GCF_020740605.2). Lineage (NCBI taxonomy): Eukaryota > Metazoa > Chordata > Mammalia > Primates > Lemuridae > Lemur > Lemur catta. The sequence goes on from NC_059137.1 coordinate 66,298,414, forward strand.
TTAACCAGAGCTGTTTACCCCGTAGAGTTGCCTGAAAGTACTGCTATGTATACCTACCTCATGCTTCTGAGTTCTGTCCTCTAGTCTAGTTTAAAATTATTAGGTTTTTGGAGAGGCAAACAAATTAATTGACAGGCTTATCATAGATAGTCACAAACTGCACAAATGACCTTACGAAGAAAGTACATTAATATACATTAAAAGATATAAAAATATTTGAACATATGTACATTGTGTAAGCATAAGATCAACTGCAGGTAGCTTATGATGGAGAGTATACAGGAAGGGCCACCAGAGAGTCAATCTGTGCATGTATTTTTCTCTATCTAGAGGTGCCAGCAATAACTTTGGATCATTGAAGGTAGCACCCCTAGAAGGGGGTGGGGTATGGAAACCTCAGAATCACTTGAGGAGACACTCTTGGAAGGACACATAATCTTTAAGCATGGCTCCCTTTAGAAGGGTGCATGGGGTCACTGCTACCTAAGATAGGTCATCTTTTCTCCAATCTCTGGTAGCAATTTCTAGCTTTCACTCTGAATTTTTCTGTTTTCATTGGGAATAGATTTTTTTTAAAAGAAACACAAAAAGCCTCAACCATAAAAGGCAAGTTAAGAATACATATTTATAAAAGATACAGCATTTAAAAAGTCAAGCCACTGAGAGAGAGAAGACATTGGTAATTCATATAAATGGCAAAGAGGTTATGTGAAAACCTCCTACAAACCAGTAAGTAAAAAGACAACTCAGTAGAAATGTAGAAGAGGGGAACAAGCAGTTCAAATGTGGAGGAAGTCCAAATGGCCAAAAAAAAGAAAATATACTAATTAGTAATCTGAAGAATGGGCATTAAAACACAATGAAATATCATTATATACTCTTTGAAAAGTCTAATATTAAATGGACTGACCAGGTTGGACATGGTGGTTCATGCTTATAAACCTAGCACTTTGGGAGGCCAAAGTGGGAGGATTGCTTGAGCCCGAGAGTTTGAGACCAGCCTGAACAACATAGTGAGACCCTATCTCTACAAAATAAAAAAAGAAAATTAGCTAGGCAGCTAGGCATGGAGGTACACACTTGTAGTCCTAGCCACTCAGGTGGCTGAGGCAGGAGGAGAGTTGTTTGAGCCCAGGAGTTTGAGGCTGTACTTTATCTAGCCTGGGTGACAGAATGAAATCCTGTGTCAAACAAACAAACAAACAAAAAAAAAAAACCAAGCAAACAGATTGACCATAACAACTGACAACATGAAGTGATGCAAAATGTCACACACAGTGGGAGGGAATATAATTTGGTAAACCATTCTAGAAAATTTTGCTTAATCCACTAAAGTCAAAGATAGACTTACCCTACTACCCAGAGATTCCAATCAGAAGTATAGACCCAACAGAATGTTCATTATTATTTTTACTAGCCTCAAACTGGAAACAATCCAAATGTCCAAGTGGACTTTGGATAATGATACATGGATACCCTATACATCCGTGAAAATTATCCCACTATAGTTACTTTAAACAACATTGGTGAAACTCGTACCCATAATATTGGGCAAACAATAAGCTCAATGTTATTCTAATTACATAAGAAGAGGGAACTCAGTTAGGTTTTAGGTTTTCAGGGATGCGTATGTCAGCAGTAAAGTCCTGAAGGAAAGAAAGGAGGTGATTACCGTAGACGCAGCCGCCTGCTGGAGCCCGGCTGTGCTGCGTCAGGACAGCTGATTGTGGCATCTCAACCCGAATCTCTGTTGGTAGCTTGGAATCAGCCACAGTCATAATATTTACATTATGGAAATCAGCAAAAGCTACAATGAGAGTTTTTTTCCCCTGGAGAAAGAGTTGTTAAATGCTTGCCAGCATACCGGTACCTGAAAGTCATCATAATGATTACCTTTAGGGAAGGGGATAGTTACTGAAGACAGGCATATTTGGGTCTTCTCAGATGCTTATTTAGCCAGAGCTTTAGTTACATAGATTTTCCCCAGTGTGTTACATATCACAATAATCAGTTGTTTTTTTTTTCAAAGACCTAAAGTGAATGCAATAAGGCAAGAAAAATAAATAAATTAAAAAACAAGGGTGCATGGGGAAAGGGAGTATCATCAGAAAACCTGCCTGCCTCCTAGTGTGGGTCTTTGGGAAAGAATGGAGTCAGTTTCATCATAGGGTCCAGGAGGTGGAAGATGCCAGAACTCATCGTGGATTAGCACTCCTGGGGCAGGCTGATGTGCCGAGTAAGTGTGTGTATGTGAACCAGAGAGCTGAACTGGGACTACGGGAGAGGGGCATTTCCAGCTCCACTTGGCACTGACAGGCTGGGGTTGGCCTCCGTTGTGGTCACAGCAGCATGTTCAGGGATCTGAATCAGCGTGGCGTCATCTTAAGGTGGCCCAGAACCGTTAGGGCTGTGTAGGGACAGCCTTCAGCAGCAACACTGAATAACAACAAGAAGCAATGACAGTGGCAGACTGCTCAAACCTAATGCTCACCTCACTTGTATGTGAAAGTAGAACTGACCATTTTAAATTAAATCCAGAAGGGAAGGGGGTGCATTTTGCAATCCCTAGTGTAATAATTGTTTCAGTCAAGGGTTGGATCAACGGATACTAAAACCATTAGGTGCAAAGTTCTTGGGGGAACAGTATATTCATGTGACCTAAGTATCTATCACCCCATAGATTGCTTGTGAATTGTAAAAGTAAACTGTAACTTTACATCAGAGAGATCTTGTGGTCTACACCTTAAACAAGAGGTCAAATTTAGCATCCCACTACTGATGGAAACATCTGCCTCCTGCTTACAGCATTATGGTTCATACAGCTGTCAGACTGATTTCTTCTGCAGACAGATGTTCCCAAATAACTGTATGTGCTTTCTATATTGACAGCCTGCATCTGTCTTCTGGTGTGATACAAAAATATGTAAGATACTTGTGAAGTATTTTTGCCAAATATGTTTAACTTGAGTCTGATAAAGGCTTAGACCAAAATTCCAGTTTATATATAGGGAATACAGGGGACAGAGGAGCATGAACAAGACGAGGAAATAATCACACAAATTCAGAATGTAGGGCATTCAATAAGATGGTTGGCCTGGACTCTTTAAAAAATCAATGCTGGCTGGGTGTTGGTGGCTCACGTGTAATCCCAGCACTTTGGAAGACCGAGGCAGGAGGATTGCTTGAAGCCAGGAGTTTGAGACCAGACTGGACAACATAGCAAGACCATGCCTCTACAAAATATTAAAAAAAAAAGAAAGTAAATTACACGAAAAGTAAAGTGTGTGCCAGGGAGTTGCTCTAGACTAAAAGGTTAAAGAACTATGTCAGCCCAATGTGATGATTTGGAAAATACAAAATAGTCACAGAAGTACATTTGGAAATAACTGTGGAAATTTGAATATGGACCAGATATTAGATGACATTAAGAAGTATTGTTAATTTTCTTATGCACAATAATGGTATTGTAATTATGGGGGCGAATTTCATCATTCTTAGGATACAAATTTTAAAGTGTATAGAAATGGAGTGCTTCAATTATTGCAATTTATACTTTTGCATAGTTTTGGAAAACAAAATTATATATACAGAGAGAGTAAGAAAGCAAATAGAGCAAAATGTCAATAATTATTGAGTACAGATGGAGGGTATATAGGCATTCATTTTTCTGTTCTTTCAATGTTTCTGTATGTGTAAAAATTCCATAATTAAGAAAGAGGGAACAGGGAGACTCAAGAAGAGATAGTTGACTTCTAGCTAACAGGACACAAGGATTCCAAGAATTCACTGGAAAAACTAAGAGATGTGACAATAGCTGTAGCGTGTTTGTGGAACCCCAGCTCATGGTTCAAAAACAGCAAATGAAGCCTGTTCATTTAGACTATCCAGTGTGACAGAGAGTTGTGTGTCAATCCTGTAATGTCATGATGAGAAAGGCCACTTGCTTCAGTAGGGGTGGCTTTCTCATCAACAGACAGACCTTCATGATGTGGAGGCAAGGGGTCTGATCTCGAGACAAAGTGAGATAACTGACGAGACTCTTGGTTAATCTCCATTTGCAGGCAAAGCTCGCCATGGGAGGGCTGTAGAATCTGGTTTACAGGAGACTTGGAAGGTGCACACACTGTTCACATTGTCTTTGTGGGGAATAATTTGACTTGCTTAATTTAGGATCTTCCTGTCGCGACCTCAGTGCATTTGTTCAACAGCTGTGGAGGAGGACAGGTGAGTGCCTGCTGCTTACATCACGGTTCATACAGCTGTCAGCCTGATTTCCTCCACAGACAGAGAGACAGGTTCCAAAATGACTGCGTGTGCTTCTATTTTGACAGCCTGCGTGGAGTCTCGGGGCTTTAGAAGTGGAGGGACAGCTGATTCTTAACCTGGGGTTCATAGATTCTTCCCTTGGTGGCTGTGGAAAAGTTTCAAGGATTCCATGAACCCCTTTAAACAGTCTTCCAAATAAATTTTATTATTTTATTTTATTTTGTTAAATCAACCAAGGAGGTGGAGTCTTTTAAATACATTTTAGCCCTTTCTTCCCCTCCTAGGAAATGTTTCTAGCTTTTAGCAGATTCCATAAGTGGTTACAACGAGAAAAAAATTTAGGAGCCACTGATCTGGTCCAGACTCTAAGCCTCATTTAACAGACAGAGAAACTGAGAGAACAAATTAGGAAAAGAATCAGTTATTGAAATTTTTGGAATATCTGTGTATTTTATAGAACTGACCTGGTTTTCTTCCACTGCAGACTGAGCTAATGGCCCAGTAAAACTGGCTGAATGAAATAGAGCCGCTAGGGAGCTTTTGCTGTCAGCATAGAAACCCCAAATAGCAGAGACAAGTCTGGTTGAAATCCCTAAGAAGAGAAACAAATTTAGGAGCAGCCCCTGCAGTCTCTAGAAGCCAGCGACATGGGCGAGACCAGTTAGGTTCTTTTGCCTGGATTACATTTGAGCTCTGAGAAAAAAAAAAGAAAAATTATTAAGAAATACCTATGCCAACAAATTCCATCCTTCCACCCACTCTCCTCCACACCTAGCCCTTCCACCCACTGTTTCAAAAAACAAAACAATAAAAAATGGGTCCCTTGGCAGAACTGACACAAAAGAGATAGTGAGATAGCTCAGTTTATTTTTTCTGAAACAGAGAAAGCACTCTATTTGATGAAGCATTGCCATGCTTACCAAATAAGATAAGACAGAACAGAGTCTTTACATTAAACATTGAGGCCTGGGCACAATGGCTCACGTCTATAATCCTAGCTCCTTGGGAGGCCGAGGAGGGGACAGGATCGCTTGACGCTAGGAGTTTGAGACCAGCCTGAGCAAGATAGTGAGACCTTATCTCTACAAAATATAAAGGAAAGAAATTAGCCCTGCATGGTGGCATGTGCCTGTAGTCCTAGCTATTTGGGAGGCTGAGGCAGGAGGATCGCTTGAGCCCAGGAGTTTGAGGCTGCAGTGAGCTATGATTTTGCCACTGCACTCCAGCCTGGGTGACAGAGTGAGACTCTGTCTCTAGAGTAAATAAATAAATAAATAAAACATTGAGAATGATAAGGGTGGGTGTGAGGGCTGGAGAATAGTTATAACTAAGAATAATGCCATTTAAGTAATTTTTGAGGGGCTTCAAGCATCTGGGTGCCCAGTAGAAGGGTCTGGAGTGTTCTGAGGCCACCTCTGCTCCCAGCTGTGCCTCTGGGTCCTATGGGATTCTGCCCTCTACCCCCAGTCTCCCGCTGCTGTAAATATTTATTGGATTACAATTGCAGTATGTAACTGCAGCCCCACTATATTGCTTGTCAGCTCCTCATGACCATGAGTGACTCTGGGGCCTACGGCGGAGCACCCCGTCAGTAGCATGTTCCCATGACTGAGTTAACGCTCACGCCAGATTTGAAGTCTTCCCTAGGAGACATTGGTTGGATTTTATATACCCCTGTTGCTACTAGAATGGGAGCTTACTGAGGGCATGTTTAAACACAACACAGTAGGGAAAAATACCTTGGTGGACAAAGCATTTGTGGCCATGATCCCAAAATACTTTTCAGTCCAGATCCAATTCCGGGTAAAAGGTCCCATGTATCTTCCACCTCAACCTCCTGTCTACTTGCCACTGTTCGGACGAAGAGCCATCATTCATTTGTTCACACATTCAATTCACCACTCGTTTGTTTCATAATTCATTTATGTGTCCATTCGTCCATTCAGCAAATATTTATTGGGTTACAATTGCAGTATAGAATTGCACCCCCCAGATTATTTCTGGAACCCACATTTGAGACTAGGGATTTCACAGTCACCTTCAACTCTTCCCTTTCCGTTGGTTTGTGTCTACTCTCACCCTATTGAGTCTGCCTCACCGACTCTTCCTGCACCTGTTCCATGGCTCTATTACTCCATGGGCAAGTCTCTTCTATTTCCCATTTTGGCTTTCAGGGGCAAAGAACAACAAATCGTTTTTCCTCTGCTCTCATACCACCACAACAATCAACACGGAAGACTTCTGTGACCAAATGTGTGGGTTTAGTTTTCCCCACGCACCAAGCAGGCAATGAATTCTGCCTGAACACCAGCTGAGGGTCCTCTCATCCAATTCAATTCTGACACTAGATGTCTGGAGACGGTGTCAGGTCACATAGGCTGAGGGCTCTGTCCCACAAGACTGTCCCTCACTGCTGATGCCAATCAGAAACCCCAGGTTGTTTTCTCCGTGCTTCAGACTAACTGGCTGTAAATTGGGGTGCCCACAGCCCCCTCCTTGGGTCCCACTGATTTGTTAGAATGACTCACAGAGCTCAGGGAAACACTGTACTTACATTTTCTGGTTTATTACATTACAAAGGATACAGATGAAGAGATGCATAGCACAAGACATGGGAAGGGGTGCAGAGCTTCCGTGTCCTCCCTGGGGGACCACCCTCCAGGAACTGCCACGTGTTCAGGTATCTGGAAGCTCTCTGAACCATGTTCTTTCAGATTTTTATGGGAGCTTCATTACATAGGCTTGATTGATTAAATCACTGGCCACCGGTGATCTACTTACCTTCCCACTTCCCTCCCGAGAGGTCAAGGTCGGGATGGGGTGGGCTGACAGTGCTAACTAACTCTCTAATCCTACTTTGGTTTTTCTAGTGATCAGCCCTGATCCCTATAGGGGCTGGCAGCCATCAGTCAACTTATTAGCATACAAAAAGACATCACTTTCGAGATCCTAAGTGTTTTAGTAGTGGTAGTCAAGATCAAATACGTATTTTACAATATAGGCTTCCTCCATCATTTCTCTTTCAGCTCATTGTCAGCTCTCACCAAGATCAAATTTTCTGGACTCATCTCTTTCCACTTATGACATGCTAGCCCATGCTCCAGCCTCGATGAATCATTCACCTGTTTTCCAGCACTCTGTTGTATCTTCATTCCACTGTGACTTTTCTTGGTCATGCTGTACTTTGTTTCCTGGAACCCTCCCCATCTCCGTCTTTTCTGCCTCTTGAAATTCCACTCATTCTTCAAGGCCAAGATATTTGAGCTCAAATATTGCCTCTTCTGAGAAGCCCTTTCAAATTTTCCTTCAACTCTGCTTTTCAGTTGTTGCAAATTTGAATGTACATTAAAAGAACACACTGTATGCTAAAGCTGCCATCCCTAACCCCCAGACAGCAGATGGGTAATGGTCCGTGGCCTGTTAGGAAATGGGCCACACAACAAGAGTTGAGTGGTGGTGGGCAAATGAAGCTTCATCTGTATTTATAGCCACTCCCCATCACTGGCAGCACCGCATAAGCTCCGCCTCCTGCAGCATTAGATTCTCATAAGAGCACGAACTCTACTGTAAACTGCTCATGCTAGGGATCTAGGCTGCACACTCCTTATGAGAATGTAATGCCCAATGATCTGAGGTGGAGCTGAGGCGGTGATGCTAGTGCCAGTGCTTGGAAAAGTCTTATTTGTATCGTGACATATGTGTTCCTACTAGATTGGGGAGTTTGTTGAGGGCAGGAACTCTCCATTTATTTCTTCATTCACTCTATGTGCAGGCACCAAGCTAGGGACCAGGAACTGTGCCAAAGTGCTCACAGTCTGGCTAGGGAGATAAACAGGTACACTTACCAGTATCGTGTAGTGTGACGGTTGCTATGATAGAGGACAGATGCAAGGCTTCATGCATGGTCAAGAAAGGGGAGTTCGTTGTGGTGGGTTAGAGAAGGCTTCACAGAGGCAGAGATGGTTGAGTTGTGACTTGAAGGATATATTGCCCATTTTATTAATTCTTTTTTTTCACATCCTGAAGCCAGAATGTATTTTTTTTTTTTTGGTTAATGTATACATTTAATGTGACAATGTTTCTCTCCCACTCCAAATGTGGTATTAATTGACAGTGTATCTTACAGTCTGTGTCATCTCAGTGTTAAGAAGATATGGTACATTGACTCTTACAGTTGCACAGAATAGACAACTTGATTTTTTTTTAAAGGTTGGTGGGGAGAGGAGGTGCATTAATTCCCTGTTGCTGCCATAACAAATCACCACAAACAAAGTGGATCAAAATAACACAAACTTATTCTCTTACAATTCTAGAGGTCATAAATTCAACATGAGTCTTATGGAGCTAAAATCAAGATGTCAGTAGGTCTGGTTCCTCCTAAAGACTCTAGGGAAGGAGTCTGTTCCTTCTCTTTTCCAGCTTCTAGAGGCCTCCTGCATTCTTTGGCTCACAGCCCCACCCTATGTCTTTAAAGTACATTGCTTCAATCTCTGTTCTGTTGTCACATAGCCTGTTCTATGACTCTGACTCCTCCTGCCTCCCTGTTAATAAGGACACCTGTGATTACATTGGACCCACCAGGATAATCCACCCATCTCCAGATCCTTAACTTAATCACATCTGCAAACTCCCTTTTGCCATATAAGGTAACGTTTATAGCTTTTGAGGATTAGGGCATAGACATCTTTGGGGGCCATTATTCAGCCTAGCACAGGGGGAATTTGTTTTAAGGATACTAATAGGTCTTTAGACCCCAAAGACCCCATGTCTCAGGAAGAGTCTAGAATCTTTGTTTCCCACATCTGCTCCTATTTCTGTCTGTATTTTTTTTCTTTTGTTCTTGGCAGACTGAGTCCCTTTACAACTCAGCCAGCACATAGAAACGTGATTGCTGACAATTCCTGAATCTATAAGTTATGGTTCCACTATCCGGAGATTGCTGCCCACTTCCCATCTCTGTTCCAAATTCCCAAGGAAAAAATTCTGATTGGTGCTCTTGGGTCAATGCCTCCTCCACCAAGGGTGTAGCCAAAGGTGTAGCTGTAGCCAAAGGGTAGAACTCTTCCACACTGTACAAGATGACTACCAGCAAGGAGGCATTCCAATGGATGTGCATATACTAAAAAATAGTCCTCTATGAAGGATGACTAGCTGCTCACTAGGAAATGAGTAAGAGGGTGACATTTCAGATAGAATGTACTAGCACTTAGTCAAGTGTTTTTCAAATAGTAGGTATCCAAGAAATATTTCTTGAATTGAATTGAGTGGTGAAATTTCTTCAAAGTGTCTTCTCATCCATAAGATCTTATCACCTTGTGCCTGGAATCCTGCAATCAGTTCCCCTGCACCTACCCCCTCCTCCACCACGCCTCATTATTACATCCCACATTTTTGCCCAGAATTCTTCAGTCACTTTCTTCTTAGCACAGCATGAAGTCCAAAGGCTTACCTGGCATTGATGCATAAAATAATGCACCCCCTTTTCCCCATCTGGGACAGGAGAATAACAATGCCAATCTCATGGGTGTGTTGAGAAGATCAAGCAAATATAAGGGATTGTTATACTTTCTGGCAAATCTCCAATGTGAGTCCTCTTCTCTGGTCAGATTGGTTTCCTACTGTTGCCCAACCATTTGTCTCAATTATTCTTATGGCCACATCTGGGACTTTGGCTTGGAAATGCCTGACTCTACCTCCTGCCTTCTTAGTCCTGCCTAGTCCTTTGGGCCCTTCTAGGCTACAAATGTTCATTCTTTCCTCTTAATTCTAAGAGCATTTCTAGTCTGTTCTACACAGAGTCTCAGAATGATTATATAGTCCAGTTTGCTACCCAAATGAGGGAAACCATCCATACATTGCCTTCCTGGGGGCCATTTTGCTTCTACTTGAATAGTTTTAGTGTTGATGAGCTAAACTTAGGCTGCTCAACCCCATTTTTTCAACAGCTCTAATTAAATAACTAAAACATGCAATTATCTTTTTAGTCATGACTGTCTTGCTTTTTTAATAAAATTTTCAGTTCTTCCAGAGGAACAAAGTAGCTGCTCAAAAGGCATTGATTATATTTATGCCTAAAATTATAATTCCATGGCATTAATAGTTAAACCATTGCTACCATTTTTATTTTCTTTTATTCCAGTTTTACTGTACCCTGGAGAAGATGACTTGCCATTACAAGGCTTATGATTATTGTCACAGTACCTACAACAGGTTTCTGAACAGAAAGAAAGCAAAGAAAACCCTCTGGTTGATGTTTATTGTTACCTGAACCAACTTTATTTAGGTCACTTTAGGTTACTCTTACGCAGCATTTGAATTTATGGAAAAAAAAAAGTTTTGTTGCAAAACTTTTACTCCCTTTTGTGTTATCCCTTAGTCTTTCTACTATTCATATAGTACATCCATATCTATATACTTGGTTTAGTTTTTACAAAAATGGGGATTACAACATGCTATGGTCTGAATGTTGGAGTCCCTCCAATATTCATATGTTGGACACTAATACCCCATGTGATAGTGTTGAGAAGTGGTGCCTTTGGGAAGTGATTAGGTCACAGAGGCCTTAGGGATGGAATTAGAGCCCTTATGCAGGAAACTTGAGGGAGTTCCCTTCCCCCTTCTGCCATCTATGAAGCAGGGGGCAAGTCCTTACAGGACACCAAATCTTTCAGTGTCTTGATCTTGATTGAACTGCCCAGCCTCCAAAACTGTGAGCAATACATTTCTGTTGTTTATAAATTACCCAATCTAAGATATTTTGTTATATCAGCCTGAATGGACTAAAATAGACCATATATACAGTGTTCTGTATTTCCTTTTTTTTTTTTTTTTTTGAGACAGAGTCTCACTCTGTTGCCCGGGCTAGAGTGCAGTGGGGTCAGCCTAGCTCACAGCAACCTCAAACTCCTGGGCTCAAGCAATCCTCTTGCCTCAGCCTCCCAAGTAGCTGGGACTACAGGCATGCACTACCATGCCTGGCTATTTTTTTCTGTATATATTTTTACTTGTCCATATAATTTCTTTCTATTTTTTAGTAGAGATGGGGTCTCACTCTTGCTCAGCTGGTCTCGAACTCCTGAGCTCAAAGGATCCACCTGCCTCAGCCTCCTAGAGTGCTAGGATTACAGGCGTGAGCCACCACACCCGGCCTGTATTTCCTTTTTTTAAAATTTATTTTTACTTTTATTTTTTTGGAGACAGGGTCTTGCTCTGTTGGCTAGGCTGGAGTGTAGTGGTGCAATCACAGCTCACTGCAGCCACAAACTGCTGAGCTCCAACGATCCTCCTGTCTCAGCCTCTCAAGTATCTATCTAGGACTACAGGCATGTGCCACAATGCCCAGCTAATTTTTTATATTTTTTGTAGAGACAGGGTCTTGCTCTGTTGCCCAGACTGGTCTGGAACCCCTGGCATCAAGGGATCCTCCTGCCTCGTTTCTCAAAGTGTGTATTTCCTTTTAAGAGGACTTGATAGGCTGGGCACGGTGGCTCACACCTGTAATCCTAGCACTATGGGAGGCCTAGGCAGGAGGATTGCTTGAGCTCAGGAGTTCGAGACCACCCTGAGTAAGAGCATGACTCCATCTCTACTAAAAATAGGAAAAATTAGCTGGGTATGGTGGTGCGTCCCCTACTGGGGAGACTGAGGCAGGAGGATCACTAGAGCCCAGGAGTTTGAGGTTGCTGTGAGCTAGGCTGACACCACAGCACTCTAGCCCAGGCAACAGAGTGAGACTCTGTCTCAGAAAACACACACACACACACACACACACACACACACACACACACACACACATACACACACACACAAAAGACTTGATAATATACCAATGACATCTTTTCATGACAATATACAAAGATTTGATTATTTTTAATGGCTCTATGGTGTGTCATAACTCATTTTGTTTCTCCTATATTGTTTCCAGTTGATTCTTGAATTCTGATTCCTTTACCTTAAAAGAAATTACAGTGTTAGAAGACCACTATACCCCTGCTCATATATTTGCTCATTGTTATGGGTTGAATTTTGTCCCCCACCCGGTGCAAATAGGGGCCTTTTGGGTAATGTTAATGGGTAAAGGGAACCAGATATAGGAGACAGTGGGGAGTGGTGGGGACTGTGGTGTATTGCAGAATGCCTGCTCCTTCTAAGGGGGCACTGAAGATGCCGTGATTCAGCAGATTATTGTCATGTGGAAATTATAGGTCTCATATAACCAGATCTTTAGATTTTTTAAAATAGGCCAGGAATCTGGAATTAGATGTGAAATCTACCAATTTTGAAATGTTTCAAATTAAAAAAAATTTTTTTTTGTGCTGGCCAATAATACCCTGTCTCTGCTGGCTAGATATGACCCATAGGCTGCCAGTTTATAACCTCTGCTCTACCAAAACAGGTGATTTTGGAGCCATAGGTAATTACCTCTACGTAACCCACATGTTCTTAGCATGAATGGTGGAGATGAGATGGCAGAAAATAAATGCACAAGGAAGTCCAAGTCATGTTTTAAACTACTTATTTTTTTTTTTTATTGCAAAACATTTGTTACAGAAATTTCAGAAAGTTTTCCCACGGTATCTGCCAACTTCTGCTTTGAATTATATATCTAAACAAACAAGCTCAAAGTGCATTGTGAATCCAATAATAGACCTTTAAAAAAGAACAATTCCTCTAAGGATTTATATATATTTATAGTGTTGGTAGATATGCAAACCGCTGTCTATCCATACACAAAGATGTATATAGAGTTAGCAAACCCAATTTCAAAATCATTGTATTTGTAGGAATTCATTTAAAAAGGCTATGTGAATAATTTCCCCCATTATAAACTATGGTTAGAATGTTTACAAATGAGAGTCTAAGTCCTATGTTATGAAACGGCTATGAGTACAGTATACTGCAGGTACTGTTTCGCACAGCGGTAGCAGCAATATAAACTCAGGTCAGATGCTGTAGTGACGGGCAGCAGGTCAGTCTTCATACCATGCTACGGTACTCTTTCGAATCTCCCTCACAAAGATCCTGCCTTTGGGTCTGGAATGATGTGGCTAACAAATACACATGCAGATACCACTCAGGAGAACAAGAGCAACCTCGAACAGGGTGAGTTCCTTTCCTCCCCCAGTGCTCAGTGTATTTTGTGTGTACACTCACCAAGTTGTCATCAAGAATCTGATCCTGGCTGGCTCAAAGTCAGAGGTCCCAAAGTGTGGCCTTTAGGACTGGACGCTGCTGGCAGACACGGTTGTTTGGCTAGCACGGTGTTTGGAAATCTGAATTTGAAAGTCTCTGTGGTGGGACATGTATTCCCTCATGCCCTACAAACCCTACTTCTTCTGTTGGCTTTCTCTAGTCCAATTCACACGTTTTGTGTTCTGGATCCGGCCCCTCCATGTATTTGAGTTTGCAGCTCCTCAGTCTAGGTGCAGATGGCTGGTTCTGATGATGTGTGGGAAGATGTGAGGGACTCTTTTCGGGATACAGATGGGCAAAGGATTGGATGAGGCGGATACAAACACCAGCCAAGTTCGGAGCAGGGGATAGAGTCAAGAGGAGGCTAAGTTAGTGGGAAGATTGGGGCTGGGACAAAGTCTGAATATTTGGCTTTTCCCAAGTAGCTGCTGTTTCAGCTTATTGTGCCAGGCCCACAAGGTATTGAGGTAACTATGGGAATAAGGGTCTGTTGGTCTGGCAAAAGAGCAGCTACTATCGGACTAGGAGAAAAGAAGAAAGTAGAGGAAATAAGAAAGCCACATCCAGGCATGAGGCTGAATTTTCCTCTGTGTCCCATGGTTCTAGCAGCCTGCCTCCTCCAGACGAAGGCCTGGGTGCTGGCTGGCATTGACGCTCTCCAGAAAGGCTGTGGAATTCTAGTCATGCACATGTCTTTTCACTTTCCAGCACACAACACTGTGCAATGCGCAATGGCCTGCAGGTTTAATTAAGGTGGCCGGTAGACTAGGTAAATTGGGGAAGGGAAAAGTCACCTCACTCTTATGACCATCCAGATTATCTGGTCACTGAAATTCTCTCTCAGATGACACGTAGAAACGGTCACATCTTGCTTTCATTAGCAGTGATAAGTGCAAGGAAATCATCAGAGAAAAGGTAACACAACTACCTTCTGAAATGAATTAAAGAAAAGAAAAAAAAATCTTGTTTTTCTCAAATCAGAACCAACCCTTCCTTTGGTTGACTCCAACCCGAGAGACAGACAGAATGTTTGACTTGTATGAAGAAGAGAAAGCTTAGGTTAGTGCAGGATGAGAGAAAAGTTTTCTCTCCTCATTTTAGGAGCAGTAATTTACAAGACTGCAAATTGGCTCTTCTCTTTTCTAGATGCTGAATGGCTTCTAATAATGAAATGGTGATTTCTTTAAAGAGTAAAACTCTTCAGAGTCACCCTGTGCTCAATTAGACACCCAATCACCCGCCTCCCACCCCCCGGCCAGGCTCACCCCCACGGTGAGAAAGCCACAAGACAAGGAGGGAGGTCTCATGTTGTATCATTGGACCACTCATTCACAGTGACATGTGCACTTCTGCACTCTCACCAATGGACTTCTCACTCTCATCTCTGGTTTAGCAATTTGCACCCAGTAGCCCTAAGTAATCAGAAATGTGTCTTGCATATATCACAGATGCACCAACACCTAGACCTTGGCAAATCCAAGTGGTGTTGGCTTGCCATCTATGGGTCCCACAGCTATATAACCTTCGGTTAATACTTCATTTCATATTGTTTGTTCAGAGCTTAAAAAAAAAGATTTTAAAAATCCTTGGTTATTTTTTTGTTTTTAATTTTAAAAAATTGAACATAATCCCCAGTATAAGAAGCCCAACCTTTTGAGTGAGTTCCTAACTGGTTTAAGCGTCACAGCAGGCAATAGTAAAGTATTAAGTGCCTTAGAAAAATCAAAAGAAATGCATAAAGCAGTGCATGCATTTTGTTGACACAAAATTAAGACTGGGTTTAGACAGAGATTACTTCATTTCAGTCACATTGTTATTGTTAAAGGATAGTGACTTATTATATAATGCAATATCTAGGCCAAGTATATAACCACCTACACACTAGCATCACTTTATCTAGAAATCACATAGTGTTACTAAATGAACATATTTATAAAATACTGTACACTGCTTCCACATTAGGTCGGCAGATGTAAACAAACAGCTAATTCAATTGGAGTTTAAAATATTATTTTAAGTTCATTTGTTATATAGTCTCTTGCATAACATGCCAGTTTCATCTTTCACTAAATCACAACTTGCCTACCACAGCTCGCGGGACTCACTGGAGCATAGGCATCAGCTTATACAAATATTTTACAGTGGTCTACAGGGATGTGAAAAGCATAGAGCAGATCAGGAACAAAAATGCCCATTTCACAAGGATGCTAAATAACATGGAATTGGGAGCATGATTAATCCTTGCAACATGTGCTTCTTTATTGAATGTTACAGATTTATAAATGATTATAAAGCTGTCCTGTAACGTTCATTAATACAACCACATGCTACAACTATGCTGGGTTAAACACGGGTTACATATATGTATACATATGTTTTATAATACAGCATTGCCCAACATATGGAATGGCATAGCCTATAGATATAGCATGATGGATGACTGGATAATATTTATTATCTTTAAAGAAATCAAACAGCCCAAACATTCAGGAAGATTAGACTGTACAGCCTCAGAAAGTAAAAAAAAAAAAATGTACTATCCAGTTATCTACCATAATATTACCCATAGAAACCATATTTTAGAATACATTTGAAACATTCAGAAGAAACACATTTTGTGTTTTTACAAGTACAATTTTCCCATTTGATTATTCTTATATATATATTTTAAAAGGGGAACTTTCAAAGTGCTAAATAATATACTAGACCTGGAAGCTTAGACTTTAGAAAAAATCCAGTTCTGTAAAGTGCTGCATTCTGACTGCTAATGCACCTTTCGGCTTGCAGAAATACACAAACTAGCCATGACAATTGTCCCCAAGCTTTCCAGCTTCTCATTCCCATCTAGCAAGGAGGGAGTCTCTCTAACTATAAATATAAAGTATGTCAGTTAATCAGGAGACTGCCATGGTCATTTTCGTAAAACATCCTTAATTTTTTTCAAAAGGAACAAGCAATTTTAGAACAAATCATTACATATAGTAGTATATAAAAATGGCACCTTTGAAGCAGATGATTAAACCAAAGCTATTAGTTCCTTGACTCTCTATGACTTTATTTACAGTCCTCAATAACTTGCAGATCATGAGCTGCTTAATTCACAGAGACAGGTAATTAACATCCCGTTGGTCAGGGACGTGGTGGGATCAATGGGCTGGGCATGAGCTGACAGAACAAGGCCACAGAATCAATGCCACATCAGTGCGCAGAGAGCCCGGAAATGGAAAGAAATGGGTTGAAAAATAACACGCATGTATGTACACAGGAAAGAAATGGCTCATGGACGTTACACAGTTTGTGTCTAAAGTCATTCAAATTTGGCTATATATTTCACAGACATCACAAAAGATATTAGAACTTAATATGCACGCACAAAAAGAGAACCAGGTAATCACAAGATCAGGACTGATACGTGTATTTAGTTTCTCGGGTTCTGTTCCTTTCTCTCCGAAATCATGATGAATGGAAACACTCGGGTTCGTAATTTCTTTTCTCACTTCCAATCTGGTCCAGAATGAAGCCCTGGAGGTGCTTGATGTCAAAGAATAATGGTTTCACCTCCTTCCTGGATTCCTCTATAGGCTCTCTCAGAGAGCCTTCGGCTTTGTGAGTGTGCTTGCTACTTAAAATCATCAAAACGTTAGGATGTATGTACATGGAACTAGCAACATCTAATCTAAGGAACGAAAATGACAAAATCTTGGTTCAAACTCTGGTGCTGAGACTTGGCCTTCCTGAGATTCACAGAGAAATGGTCTCAAAATGTAAAGTGCCTATTACAATCATATTGAGTATTAACAAACATGGTTCCTTTCCCTCTTTATCAATCAATATGGAACCACGGGCTCATGAATCCTTTAAGGTTATATTGCAACTTCACGTGTATGTACATTTTTTTTTTCTTGGGGAGAAGGCCCGGAGTTTACATCAGATCCTCACAGAAGTTCATGATCAAGGAAGTTTAAGGACAAATGATTTATTCTCAGATCAAATGCATGTTCACTGAGAGGGGAATAGCCAGTGTGGGGTCCAATAAAATGTTAAATGTTTCTAGAGCAATTATAAATGAGGAAGTCTGAATATTTGTTACCAATTTACCTAAATACCAAGGAGTGAAAAAGGAATTCTTTAATTTTTTACATATGTGACCTCATCACCATCACTTTTTCTATACCTGAAAAACTTGTTCAGAAGGGTTTTTTTTTGTTGTTCATTTGTTCGCTTTTGTTTTTGTATTTGAAGGCTAGGTGTTTTGTCCCTATATTTACTTGATTTCACCAAATGAAATAAAACTTGTTGTTTTCAACTATAACTAAATAAAAGAACCAGGTACTATCTTCGGTGAGGAACATTAAGTAATTTTCCTTATAAAGGCTTTATTTTCTTTTAATCTTCAGTGATCCAAACAGGAATTCAATTTGGAGTCAAGATTTCTTTACCCTACTTCAAATCTAGATTCTGATCTAGAAACCCATGCCTATATTCCAGAGTCTGTAATACTAACTGGTGTAGAATTGAATGTCTATTCAGAGTTGTACTTGGTGTAAAAGCTTTATGTGGGAAAACCCAGAATAAATGGGATGTCCTGATCACGAGTGATTTCAGACAAAAAGGGGCAGAGGGCAGGTAGGGTGAGTTGTTTTGACAACTTTAATTTGGTATGGGGAAAAGTTAAGGTTATAGGAATTTTTAAAAATTATAATTTCAACGATTTGGTCTAATAGTTTAATGAACTCTTTCAATGGAACTTCTTGGATATTAAAAAATCTTGGTTATACTTCAAGGTGATAGAAAAGTCCAAGCCTCTTAAGAAAGCTCTATATGTCTGTTTATATATTATATATAAACATGTGTCTTTATGTAAATGCATATATATGTATATAGGTGGTATATAGTATAGAACTCTTTATATGGTTTATTTGCTTTCTATTTTGGTTTACCGTATCTTTTTTTAATAGCTCTGTCTATAAGAAAAATATTCATGGTATGCCTGCAACTGATGGCTTTGGGTTGATCCCAAACTTCCAGTCAATTCTAAGGTTATTTATAGCTTTGAAACTTCCTTAAAAAGTACTTTGGAACATTTCCATAGAAAAGATACCAGCCCTTGAAAAACTCCAATTAAATTTATGCTGAGCTCAGATTAGATGGCAAAACTCTAGGTATGAAAATATCCACATATACCATATATTCATATACAAAATGGTCATGTGATGGGTAGTGTGAAAAATTGGCAGTTACATCTTGGAGGTGTTCAGAGGACACGGTGGACTCATGCAAATGAGGAAGGTTAGACAGCAGCATAACACATGATACGAATGGTGAGACTATAACACTATCCCACATGGCAATTTTAGGTTAGTTCTGCTCACTGTTTTTTTTTTCCCCCCCAGAAGTTCCATATTACATATTCAGGGAGTGAATTCATTGATGACAGGTGCAATACAAAATAAATTAAAAAATATAAAATTATTTAATTACATTCATCCTGAGCTTGCTCGACTATATTTGCTCCATATATAATAAATCACTTGACTTTTGTTTTTAACATCAACTCTTCTTTCATTCCGATTGCAATACAAAAAAGGCATTTCTGTTCCCTTATTTTCTTCCAAAAAGATAAACAGTTGTGGCACCAGAAGTGAATAGATAAGAGACAGGTGAACTATGACTGTTACCTTGTTTTTTCTTTATAATGATCAATTACAGAAGTGTTGGCATGAGAAGGATGTGGGACGTTAGGTAGAACTGCTTGCTGCCGGCTTATACTGAATAAAAAGGATGCTCTTCATCAGTCACCAGTGATGAGCCAATGTGAAAAGAAAACAGAATGGAAGTTTAGAATATCTCATTTTGTATGCTGGCCATTTTATTTTATTTTGCAATTTAGCCCTGCATCCTAAGACTCTTGATAATGGTCAGAAATCAAAAGACGCCTCCTGGCATGGAGAGTTCTTGAAGCCCCTTGGTTCCCCAGCTCTCATGGCTTTTTGCAGTGACTGGTGACACTCTTTCAGCTCTAACCCTTTTTCTTCCCCTCGTTCCCCCTCCCTACCCAGCAAGTGTGAACATGCCTTAAATCCCCTGTTTTTGGCACTGGGTCAGATCAAATGCTTTCTTGATCTGTGGCCCAGAAGTCACCTTTGAGTTAACACCTCCCAAAGCATTGCTTGTTTTGCTCAGCTTGGAATAAAGCAGATATGATTAAAGGAAAGGGGAAAAGTGGAGTGGGGGAGAATTTTAGGGCTGGATTCTTGAGCCTCCTGCAACACATATTAGGAAGGTTTAGTTGTGCTTGCTTTCAAAGCTGTGGAAAGCCGACATTCTGGACAGTCTCCTCATGGACAGGCTGTCCCCTCGGCCCTCCGGCTTGGAGGGCTTACTCCTCTGGAAAGGATTTCGCAGGCTTGCTGTGTTCCGCTGCCTGTCGAGTTTGTCACTGATGGAAAAGCTCTTCCTGGTGTGTGCATATGGCGCGCTTGGCTCCTCTGCCGAGTAGCTGTTGGCGCGCTCTATCTTGGGAACCGTGATGTTGTTGGACAGGGTTCTGTCTGAGTTATCACCCTCTTGGGAGGATATTGCGATGGCGGCTCTCCGGCCTCTGGCCTCGTTCTCCTCACTGTCAGAGCCGGGGTGACTCAGTTCTGCTTCTCGCTCAGGATGGCAGCAAGATAAGTCCTCTGCTTTGTCTCCAAGACCTCCAGGGAAAGTGGCTCTGTCTGCAATCGCTTGAGGGGCATTGACACACCGTGTGTCAATACAGTCTGTAATACTTGTGTATTCTGCTGTTTTCATAGGCACCCCAAAGTTGGCGTAATAGCTCCTCGAAGGAGAAAACATAAAGCTGTGAGATTTTACGATGGGGGCCTCTTCTAGCAGATAGGGCGTGGTGGCTAAGTAGCGGCTGCTTTTCGAACGCTCAATGGCGTGATATGTTGGAGGGTCTGAGTCCCAGGGGTTTTGGCATTCTGGGAGGTGAGTATAGTCTGAAGAAAAAGATCTAGTGTCCATAGTGGTGATGTCCTCGAAATCAATGCTCCGGCTTGGAGGTCTGTCTGTGGGTGCAAGAGTTGCATAGGCGCTACTCGAAGGGGCTGTGGAAGGTACTGGAGCCGAGAAGCTTGGCTCACCCAGCCCAAGGATGTTCATGGAATTGTCCAGAGGGTCTATATCGCAGTGGAGCTCATCCATGGCAGAGACATAGATGTCTATACACGACGATGGTCTTCTGGAATCAGGAACAATGGCCAAGGTGTTTGCAGGGGCTGCAGGAGCTTTGGATTCTTTTGCTACAGAGTGGGAACTAGTAGCCCGGTGTAGGCTCAGGGACCTTTCTTTAAAAATACTTTCCAACTTTTCTATACCACCTTTGTCTTTCATATTGACTGAATAGAAAGAATGGCTTCGCATACGGGGCATTAAGGTTGGAGAAGTTGGGGACATGGTCTCCTCACCTGCAGGGTCTATACTCTCTTGGAGCTTGAAGGTGTTCCCCTCTTGGCTGTTGAAGCTGCTCTGGCGGACGATGTAGGCTGCATCTGTGCAGTCTGAGGAGGTCCTCGAGCGGATTTTGTTGGACTCAGCTCGCTCCAGGCCTGTCAGGCGCTCTAGGGCTGTGGCCATGCGCCCGATGAGGTCCTCAAGCTGTGCCAGCCGGATGTCCACGGTCTGGAGCGAAGCCTTCATGGAGTGCTCTCTCTCGTTGACTTCCTCCAGCCGCATGGACATGTTCTCCACCCTGTGCGAGGAAGAGAGAAGGAGAGTCACTTGGGCCGGGTTCCTCTGCCAGGGTTTAGAGAGCAAGAATCAGGTACAGAGGGGGATCAAAGCCGTGCCTGGCCTTGATGCCTTCAATGCTGTCCTCCCAGAGGGAAACTGAGGGGTTACAGGTCATCAAGGGGCTGGTGGGGAGAGAATGGCACTGACACTGTCACTGAGAATCACAGAATCCAAATCTTTTTGAGCTGGAAGAGGCTTTAGAGATTATCTAATCCAGTGGTTTTTAGCTGCCGACCCCCCTTTCCCTCAATGAAATGGAATGCTCAATCCTCGTAACTGAGCCCCACAATGGAGCAGCTCTTACTGCAGTGGTGTGAGGCCAAGTCCCACCCCTGTCCCACTCCTGTGGCCTGGTTGTGGCTTGGGGCAGGATTGAATGAACTTAGCAAGTATTCAGGTATTGGTTTATCAGGGCCACCCATGAAAGGAGAATGTTGCATTTTGAAGATTTTACCCATTAATTTTGCAATAGACTTCTAGAATGTAGCTATTTTTATTCCAGCATACATGTAAGTTTTGGATTCCATGGATGGAAATCATTTTTATTTTGCATTTATACAATGATCTTTGTTGTTGTTATTCACGATCACCTTTTGAGAATTTAGTGTCTCCAAAGGATTAAGATGGCCTTGTGACTGAGACATCCAAGGTTGATCTAATCTAATCCAATCCTTTCATTAATAAAGGAAAAGCAAGAATCAAGAAATTTAATCAAGATTACATAAAGTAATTTGTGGTAAACTCTGGGGTATCTGTCAATAAGTAAACCATCCTACTCCTGTCTCTGTCTTTTCCTCTCTGGGTAGCTGATCACAGATGCCTTGTATTACAGTTACTTCTAGATGTCTCAACCCTCCTAGGCGTGGTCTGTCTTGTATTTCTGTTCCCATCTCCAAGCTGCTGGCCCAACACCTGCCAGGTGTCAGTAAATGTTCACTGAGTCAATGACAGTTATGAACTTGATTTCAATTGTCACCAGTCTGCCTGGCCATTTATTGACAAAGATGGAGGCCACATATTAAAAATAAAACTGTACCTTATATTTTACCTGCTCAAATTATTAATAACTTGGAAAGGACAAACCAAAGCCAAGTCATAGGTTGAGCTCAAACTTTCGCTTTGAAATGCCCACAGGTAATTTTTTTGTTGACTCTCAAGGAGACCCATTCACAACTTTTCTGGGGAGGAATAAAGACTTTTTTTCCCCCAATCCTTCCAATATGCAAAGTAAATCACTTGACTGCTGACCCTTAAAATGCACATGCCGCCAGTAGACCAAGGCTACAGAATATGCTCTACAATGAATGTGGAAATTAGAGCTGGTCTCCCCTAGCCTGCGGTGGTGCTGCTGTTGGCACTAGGCTATTAGTGACAGGAACACCTCTGTTAGGGAGGAGTATGTACACTTCTGTACCAGAAGGAGGTATACTGTAATAGGCTGTGGAGTCCCTCTCTTAGCAACCCCTAGGCTTTTTTAAACACCTCACCAGGGCAAGGGGTGTGATTCCCCTGCCTTGGGGCACATTTCTGCCTCTCTCAGCACCCTGTCACCTGCTCTGTCCTCCAGCTTCTCTTACTCAGCCTACGCTCCTACCCCTAGACCGTTCTCAAGAGCCCTGCATCTGAGACATTTTCTCTTTTCCTCCCTTTGGCTATCCCATGACAAACCTAGTGCCCCTCAAGGGCCAGGCCCATACTGCCGGTGTATTCTCAAAAGACTTGAACACTAAGCTATTCTGTATCTGGCAAACCCAATGCCATTCGCTCAGCTAATTCAGAAGGAAAATACAACTTTTCCCTCTTTCACTTCGTTTTATCATAAAAGCATAGCCCAAGAAACAAATTATTTACAATAACAAGTTTGTGTCTTTTAGAGACTTTCAATTCGTTTTTCATCATCCAGCCTATGGAGTTTGATGTTGCAGGTACTGCAATTTCATTTTTGCAATGCAATGAGCTTTGTTAAGTGGTAAAATACTTGTTCATGAAAGTCTCCCGACCATGCATTTCTGTAACACAAGACTTTTTGTGTAACATACTCTAGGTACTGGATCTCACTAGCTTTTTATTGCTGGAAGAGTAATGAAAGACAGGATAGCTTTATTCTTCCTTCTTTTTTTCTTTCTGGTGCCCAGTATACACAAGTTTGGCATTCAGCAGAGATAAAGTTGCTTTTTTGGAATAATTGCATGTGATCACTGGTCTGAGCACTATGAAATAGCTCCCCGCCATGGGCTGTGCTGTGGGGGCCTCTCTCCCTACATCCCACCCCGCTTCAGCCCCAGGAGCGCGCTGCAGTCCCAGCTACTCAGGAAGGTGCGGTGGGAGGATCACTTGAGCTCAGGAGTTTGAGGCTGTACTGTGCTATGATTGTGCCCGTGAATAGCCACTGCACTCCAGCCTGGATGACATTACGAGTCCCTGTGTCTTAAAAAAAAAAAAAAAAGAAGAAGAAGAAGAAGAGTCAGGACCTGGTTGTCTGCTCGTAGGCAGTAAACAGGACACAGAGACTGAGGAGACCAAGGAGGATGGGAAGGAGACAGGGGAGGCAGAGGAGGAAGAGGCTCTTCAGGGAAAGACAGAAGGTGCCAGGTGGGAGCCCCAAGAAGTATGGCCCCAGGGAACAGAACTAGGGGAGGGGACCTGCTAGAGGCCGAAGAAGTATTCTTGACTAAATCTTAGGTCTCCTGTGGGCTCTGGGATGGATTGGAAGGTAAGACTTGACTAAGACAATAATGGACTATTTTATTCGTTTTCTTCCAGAATTGTTATGTTTAACCATCTAACCGTCTAACTGTATGATCATTTCCGTCATGGGCCTGACTGATGGGAATTTGGTGTAGGGGTTACAAAAGAATAGAAAGTCCTAGATGCAAATTTGCATACGTTTCTCCCATACAAGTGTGCTTCCTTTAATCTTTAAACACGTGTTCTTGAGAAGTTCAGTGTAAATGGGCACACATCATAGATAACAGGCCTGAGGTGCAGATCGAGAGTTTTGGGTCAGGATTGTCCTCACGGGGAGCTGACTCTGATCCAATAACTCCGGAGATAACCGTGGAGATGTGGGTGATAAGAATTTATGGACAGGTAGGAATTCCCAAGGAGATAGATGCTGAAAGTGACTAAGGAAGGAAAAGGAGCCACTGTGGAAAGGAAGACATTCCATGGGAGGAACTCTCCATTTAACTTTCTCTCTTTTATATCTCCAGGCTCTGAGTGGCTTGTTTCAGAAAAAACTCAGGAGGAAGCGATTGCAACAGGGACACAGTGGGGTCCTGGAAAGCTGTGAGGTGGCCCAAAAAAGGAGCCTCCATAGGTTGGTGCAAAACCCCAGCTGAGAAGACAGCCAGCAAGATGAAGAAAAGAGCATTTGAAAGAAGATTCCGGTGGCACAGCGATTGTGGCTTCAATACACAATTTCTTAAGAATTGTTATTTTAGATAATTTCATTTTTTTCTTTTCTGATAACCTCAAAATGTGGTTAAAGGAAATGTGGTACCAAAAAAAAAAAAAAGATTGGCAGGCCATGCCTGTGAATTTCCTACACTCCCCCAGTGCTAGTAGTGGGGTGTGTGTCGGATGAAGGGAAGGGCGACCCTGTGCTGCATGGGCTTAACCCTGGGGCTCTCGTTGGGAGAAAAGGGCACACAGGTTTCAAATGAAAGGCAATGATGCAGAAGAGCTAAAGCCAACTCTTGCTTATCCACAGACTGATATCTAATTTGTGAATTATTAAGTCCTTTAGGGTCACCAACTGTTCCTGTTGAGTTAATTATCCTCCTCACTAACTCTGAGAAGAAAAAGGGTAAGTTTAAACTCAACTCAACGGAGAGACCAAAGATCAGCGTTGGGAAAAGATATGGTGGCAAGTGGTGAAGCTCACCTTTTTTGGCTTATACTGCTTTTTAAAATTATTATTATTTATGAATTTTCTATATCCTAAGTTATTGCTCTCTGTCATTGTTAAGAATACTTATAAGTTAGGTATACTATTAATAGTCATGTTTTATCACTTCTTGGATTTAGACAAAATGAAAAGGGCAAAAAGCTCACTGGCTTGGGAAAGAATGTTAGATTAAAAGATGACACCAGAAATAATGCTAAATCCTAGTTTGCTTAAATTGTTGCCATCAAGGAGAAAATTCAAACCGCAACTGCTTCTGACAAGTGGAGCCTGACAGGTGGGTGATGGTGAGGATGATCTCTATGCTTTAATTAAGAGTCTGAGAAGCAAATGCCTCTGGGCAGGCAGATCAAGAATGCAGGTAAAGCAGGCAGGGCGTCAGCCGGCCCTGGCAGGGGCTCACTCTGTGGCAGTAGAGAGCCTGCCCAGTCCAAAAATATATTTGGGATAAATTTTAACAACCACTGCAAGTCCCACAAAACAGCCCTCTTTGGGCAGATGCTTCCCACAAGCCACCAGCTTTTGAGTTCTGCTTTCAATGGGTTAAAGGAACCAGAAAAGAACTTTCAACTGTGATCACCAGAAAATGTAGGTAACCCTTAAGAACCAATGGGAAATAAAAAGAAATGCTGGGAAACTGGAGGTAGGAAAAGCTCTTTCTGGTATTTACAATTCCTGGATTCTAGAAATTGTGTAAATTTGACATAAATTCTGGGCAGCATTATAAAATGGCTTGGTAGTAGGTAATTAAACCAATGATATTTTTTGAGTACTTTAAAAAGATAGGGGTGGTTAGCAGGACAGTGTATGAAATCAATATTAATCTTGCCTCTTTTTTCATAATCTAGACTGACAGGTTACCATAGAAGTGCATTACTTGTGATGAAGTGTACTGTGGAAGTAGCAAGGAGGTTAGCACACTGGGCTGCCTGGAAGAAGGTGAGACCTGGTTGGCTTATGAACCAAAGGAGAGGTGGCAGAACAATGGGCTCATGTCATCATGAAAGATATTTTTTTGGAATTGTACAATGGGCCTCTGTCTTGGTTCACATGATCTGTGCTCGTGGCATTTTGGTGAACTATGTTAAAGACACAGTTGATATTCAATAGATGGTGCTGGGAAAATCGGATAGTCACATGCAGAAGAATGAAACTGAATTCCTATCTCTCACTATAAACAAAAACTAACTCAAGATGGATTAAAGACTTAAATGTAAGACCTGAAATCATAAAAATTCTAAAAAATGTAGGAAAAACTCTTCTGGACATTGGCCTAGGCAAAGAATTTATGACTATCACCCCAAAAGCAAATATGGCAACAATGAAAATAAATAAATAAATAAATAAATAAATAAATAAATAAATAAATAAATAAATAAACAAACAAATAAATAAATAAATAAACAAATAAAACTATTAAGCTAAAAGATTTATGCACAGCAAAGAAAATAATCAACAGAGTAAACAGACAACCTACAGAATGGGAGAAAATATCTGCAAACTATACATCTGACAAAGGAGTAACATCCAGAATCTACAAAGAACTCAAACAACTCAGCAAAAATAAAACAAATAAACCCACCAAAAAGTGGACAAAAGACATGAATAGATTTTTTTTGAAAGAAGATAGACAAATGGCCAAAAAACATATGAAAATATGCTCAACATCACTAATTATCAGAAATATGCAAATCAAAATCACAATGAGATACCACCTTACCCCTGTCAGAATGTCCATTACTAAAAAGTCAAAAAACAATAGATGTTGTTGTGGATGTCATGAAAAGGGAACCCCTGTATACTGTTGGTTGGAATATAAATTAGTACAACCTCTATGGAAAACGGTATGGAGATTCCTCAAAGAACTAAAAGTAGACCTACTATTGGATTCAGCAATCCCAGTACTAGGTATCTACCCAAAGGAAAAGAAGTCATTTTACAAAAAGGACATCTGCACCCGAATGTTTATCACAGTACAATTCACAATTGCAAAGATATGGAATCATCCTAAGTGCCCATCAACTGAGAAGTGGATAAAGAAAATGTGGTTTATATGTAAACATCATAGAGTACTCCTCAGCCAGAAAAAGGAATGAAATAATGTCATTTGCAGCAACTTTTTTGATGGAACTGGAGAACATTATCCTAAGTGAATTATCTCAGGAATGAAAAAAACATACCACATATTCCCACTTATAAATGGAAGCTAACAAGGGGTATATATGATCATGAGGTGGTGTTATGGACATTGAAAACTAAGAAGAGGGGAGGCATAAAAATCTACCTGTCGGGTACAATGTGCACCATTCTGGTGATGGCTACATCGAGAGCTCTGACTTCAGCTTTTTTTACAATTCATCCCAGTAACAAAAAACACTTGTACCCCCTAAATCTACTGAAATAAAAAAGAAGAAAAAAGAAAAAAAAAAGATATAGTTGAGTATGGTGACCAAACAATGGCATAAAATGAATAGAATGAAAAATTAATACACTAAATGATAAAAATCAGGATCCCAAAATTCTTGAGGTGTGGAAACAATGAGCTGAAGGGGAAAAAGAAATTAAAGAAAAATTTCACAGCAATGAATGTTAAGTCCTGACTTTAGGTTAAAACAAATTCTTTCACAAGAAGAGGTCTGAAGGTATTTGAATTAGCTCGTGTGAAAAAGTCCTGGTTTTTGTTCATTGCAAGCTCACTCTGAATCGAAGACTCAACTTGGTTGCAAAGAATTGTAATGCAATCTTAGGGCACATAGAATGTGTAGATCCAATAATAATAATTTATCAAAAACATAATATCTCATGTATATAGCTCAATAACTTTTAATAATTTATAGTTAGGTGTTAATACTCCATTTCACAGATGGGGACCCAGGTGTGGGGGAATGTAGGAAGTTGCTTGAGGTCACACAGCTAGTTACTGCAGAATTAGTATTAAAATTTCATTGTACTGTGTTATACACATTATATTTTCCATTATAGTGTGTTCTTTCCCTTATACTATGGAAGGGACCACTTGTCCTACTGTACACATACTAGCCTGGTACACAGTAGAGCTCAAAAAAGTAAATGAATGAATAAAGGAATTAAATGTAGGCTCTAATTACAACACAGGAAATTGAGATTAATTTAGGCACCACATTTAAAGGGTGGTGTTGACAATTTAAAGTGCATACAGATAAGATGAGCAGGGTGGTGGACAATCTGCTGGAAAGCACGTTAAGAAGTTAAAGGATCTTGGGATATTTGGTTTGGAAAAGACACAGCACAATGGGAGAGATGACAGTGATCTTCTCACATGTGAAATATTTTCTGAGAGAGAAAAGAATGTAGTCTTTTTCTGTGTTCATTCTTAAGACTGGCATCGAAGGCAGTTTTCTTCTCTTTTCTAGGAGGTGTTCAAACTGAAGCTGGGTAGTTAGACGGTGCATTCTTTCAAAGCAGAGCCTCTATATTCCCTCCTGCTAACCCAGGCCCTGCTCATGCCAGTTGCTCAGGACATATTGTTAAGTCACCATTGGTCAAGTGTGCAGAGGAAACAACTGCTTTGGGTACAAGCCATCTGTACTCAGTGACCTCTAGAACCTTTTCCAAATTTAAGATGCCAAGATTTTATATGCTCCACAGTGAATAATTCTGCATCATCCTCTCCCAGCTTTGGACTTTAAGCTTGTCCCTTGGCTTGCATCAGCAGCTTTGCAAGTATGGTCCCTGGACCAGCAGGGGCAGCAGTGTCACCTGAAATTGTGTTAGAAATGCAAACTTTCACGCCCCAACCTGGACCTAGTGAATCAGAAACTCTGGGGAGAACAAGAGGGTGCCTGGTAACCTGTGTTGTAACAAGGCCTCCAGATGATTTTGAGACCTGCTAAAGTTTGGGAACCACTGGATTAGATGTTTCCACTCATGTCCGTGGGATGTACATGGGAACTCAATTACCCTGCATGTTCCCTAAGGACTGAGCCTTGCCTTGTGGGTCCTTGGCGTGTGGCATATCACCTGCACATGGTGAAAGTCCAGTATTCACATACTGAAACAGAACTGAACTTGTAAAAGGACAATACACACAGAATTTGATGGAACAGCCTTTAAGAATGGGTTATCTTCAGCCAAGAGTCCAAAACTCCTCAGGAAAAAAAGCCAGTTGCCAATGTCTTCACATGATGTGATGAGATATACATGTGTATATGTATGGATATGCATATATACATGTGCATGAATCAACGTAGTATATGTGCAACTATCTTAAAAATCTATTAACTTCTATCTAAATCACCTAGAAACACAGCATTACTCACAAAAATTGGAGAAAAAGAGGGCACTGACAATTTGTGTAATAGGCAGCAACATGCCATAGAATTTTGCAAACAGGATGTACTTAGCAAAATTTTTAATTCCTACTGGCTTTTGTTAACCTCCTATTTCTTTACATACCTTAAAATGAAAAAAAAATACATGTAGTCATTCTTGATTTTTAGAAACATCTCAGAAAGAAAGAAAGAGTGAGTGCATGAGCACACAATACGTGATAACTTGCTTACAGTATACAGTAAGAAAATCATCAGTCATTAGTGGCATTTCACATGTTTTGTTCCAGGAAGTTTTTTTGGTTAGCCATTCCCCCACTTTCAAAATTAAACAGTGTTTTATCAGCATCTTTAAAAAAAATGCCATAACTTTTCATCTATTTTCTAATAGATGAGAAGTTTGGTTATTTTAATATAGCGATCATTAGTTAGATATTGACCCAAATAAAGTGGAGGGCATTGGTACTCTCCCAGCTCATTACATTCTGGAATTGTATTGCTTTAGATGAATCAGGGTCATTGCTATATAAAAAATTGTAAAGACAGGGATTTTTCAGAATCAATTTCCTGTGAGGTGTTAATGATCTCCTGAATATTGTATTCAGCTCTTCATATACCATTTCAGTGCAAAAGTGTAATTCAATAGTGATCTGTTTCAATTTATAGATTATGGAAGTGTCTTTGTACATCTGAGAAGATTCATGCAAATACAACTTGTATAAATAACCTGCATTTTAGAGCAAGACCCCGTCTCTACTAAAAATACAAAGAAATTATATGGACAGCTAAAAACACATATAGAAAAAATTAGCTGTGTATGGTGGTGCATGCCTGTAGTCCCAGCTACTCGGGAGGCTGAGGCAGGAGGATTGCTTGAGCCCAGGAGTTTGAGGTTGCTGTGAGCTAGGCTGATGCCACGGCACTCTAGCCAGGGCAACAGAGTGAGACTCTGTCTCAAAAAAAAAAAAAAAGATATATGTTCTTTTATAAAATTAAAAGAAAAAAAGAAAAAAAAATAACCTGCATTTTAAAGGCAGTGGCAGGAGAAGGAGTATGGAGCTCACTGTGTAAAGCTACCCCTTTCTTTTAGCAGAGCAAAGAGCTAGCTCTTAATTTTGCTGATTTCAAATCTCTGTATTGTGGTTGTTTAATGTGAAGGTAGAATTATATAATATTCTGTATACTACATGGAATATTCATGGGTTAATTTAGGTATATTCAACAATACGTCCCTATCCAAATGTGTATATATACATACGTACACATGAGTACATATCTCTAACCCTATCTCTCCAGCTATCTATCTCAATTGAATATAAATAGGTGACTTCCCCTGCTAGTTCGAAAGGACATGTCCTAGGAGATGTGTGAGATGGGTAGGATGGGTCCGCTCTTCCCTTCGTTGGTCTCTGTTCCTTCATGCACCCCATGGTGTGTCTGCTGTGATAAGTGCAATTCCAATGTTGAGAAATGTTATTTTTTGCTACACTTACAAATACAACTCCCCCAAAACCCAACAACAACAGCACCCCAAAACAAACACAGACTGAAGCAACATAAGCAGAATGAGGCCCAGGCTTAGGTTTACTTCCCTGGCACCTGCACTTGGTCATGAGGTCACCTTGGTCCTCCAGGCCCCCGTTACTTGAGAAGGTCAGTCTAATGCCCAGGACACAGGGAGGGTGGGTCTACACTCTGTTCTGGATTTCTGGGAATGGCTCACTTGGGTCAAGAGACTGTGTAACCACCCAGAGAAAAGGGCCTTGAGGAAAGAGGGGTCCTGAAGGGTTTGCAGGCATGGGGTGAGGGGCTCAGGTGGAGGTGCTACAGTTCCTTTCTGTTTCTCTGCAGAAGGCATTGGTGAAATGGTCACAGTATGTTCACATGTGCTGGCGTCTGCACCTCCTCACTCTAGTTCCCCAGCGGGGCAAAACCTTCCTTACATAATAACACTCCTTCCTCCCTACCTTTCTTTCTTTCCAGGACTATGGCTTTTCTGAATTTAAAAAGAGTTTCAAAGGCCCGTAGACATATGCTCTGGAAATATGTCTGAGCAATGGGTAATGTGTCCACATGGCATAATTTCCTGGGAACCACATGGCTATATGTCCACTGACAAATAGCTTTTTCAAGGCCTCAGAATGAGAGAAATATTTGGATTTCCAGTTCCTTCCTCTGTTTGCCAGAAAATTGCTTTTCATTATATCATCATAAAATGCTCTATTCTGCAGTGACAGATGTGTATAAAGTCTGTGCATGGCTTTAAACTTTACTAATATTGGCTGGATACCTATGCCTACAATCACTCGATGGCCTATGTATAAACCTACTTATCTAGACTGCATTCTTTCAAGAAATAAAGGGCCAGGGACAAAAAAAGTGCCATATATGTAATTTTTACACAGTTACTGGGGAATGTCTGAAGTGGATAAGCAGACAAAACATCATTTCATGAAAACTAGAGGTGATGGCCTTGAATCTTAGAAGCCTGAGTCATATTGACTAAGGCCATCAGTATGTTGTGCTTTTCTACACTATTTATTATTTGTTGCTGCCATCTTTATATTGCAAATACTTAAAATTTAAAGTTACACCAATGTTTTGTAATACTCTGGGTATCCTTCAGAACAGGGGTTCCCAAATGCCAAGCTTTGAACATAATAGCCTGGAATGAAGTATTTATTAGTCAAGATAAAGAATAAGAAATAAGAAAATGTAAGTACATTTGCATAAAGCTAGAGTTACTAGATTTAAAGAATTCTTTTCTCTTTATTTGGAGATTTTTCTTATAGCCCTACTGGCTATGCTATGGTGGTCAGTAAGAGCTAAAAGTATATAACCACTGGGTAGGAAAATCCACTTTTATTTCTTTTCTTTCATCTTGTTCTATAAAAAGAAAAAAAAAAAACCAAAGCAATTCTTGGGGAGGGGGGAAACTCCAATCATTATTCTAACTAATTCACAAGTTTCTCACCATCGTTTGTTCGGAAGGTGTTCAACACCCATATGAGCCAGGCAGTTCGACAGTTCTGCTCCCCTAGAGGAGACACTCAAGGATCTACACAAAATATAAACCTGTTGCTAGAGTTGGGCTGAGTCTCTCCTGGTCTGTGTCTGGGTCAGAACTTTACAATTTCTGGTCTGAGTCAGCAACCCCAGTCCTGTCCTCAGCTCAGCAAACTTTACTGTCCAAGAGGGCACTGCTACTGCTGGCTAGCGACATCTAGGATGTGCAAGTTTGGAATTTGGTCTGCAGATACTTTAGGCAATGTTCTGTTCTCTCCTAAGCTCCATAATTTCTTGGGTGATAAAAACAAACACAAAAGATCTCTGTTCTGTAACTGTGAACAAATTCAGTTGGTGAAGCATGCCTTGGCATAAAACATCTTTAGGGGCATGAAAAAGGAACACACCTTTCTGAGGTCACCCGTATCCTCTCATCATTGGAGGAGTTGAATCGATCATCCTTTTCTCTAAAATATTCTTCTATGCACTGCTCTTCAAAGTCATGTACTTTCTTAAGCTCATCATCAGTTATGAAGAGTTCTGCGGAAAAAAAAAAAAAAAATTGAGAGCCATGACGGAGAGAAGTAAAGGTGATGGTATCTGATTTGCGGGCTGAAGCACATCCCTAATATAAATCAAGGCTGGGAAAAGCGGCCTAGATTCCTTACTAAGTTTCAAACAAAATCCAAATCCAATTAGGCAACTTGTGTTACTGTCTTCTTTCTGAACATCGGATTTACCGTGGGTTTCTGAAGTTCGCTTGAGTTTATACCTGGTTTATTGCAGGCATGAACTCAAGGGGCTGGTTTGAATTAGGGGCTGGTTTGAATTAGGCAAGTTGTAAGACTGAGAACATAGCTAAATCAAGGAAAGGAAAGCTACTCAGAGCATGGAATTTTCTTACAAGCTCAAAAATTTCTGGGCTGGGGTGTGGCAGATATTGTGGATTGGCCTTACTAAAAGTCCCTAGACAACCCCCTTCTCTTTTCCTTCTTCCTACTACTGAAAGGAAGGCCTTTCACAGGGCCAGTGACCTGGCAATGCTTTTATTGTTACTACTGGTGATAACAACAAGAAAACCATGAACTAGAGCTCTATGGAGCGGTTCCCCCACCGGCCCGGTGTCTGGTTTGCTCGGGTTCTCATGCCTTCCGCGAGGGCATGGGCACTGGTGCAGAAGTGGATCTCTGGACCACCCTATTTCCTGGAAAGCCAAACACACATTTCCAGTCTCCTTTGGAGCTAGCAGCAACCATGAGACACAATTTGGGTCAAGAAACAAGAGAAGTTTGCTGCAGGGGTGGTGTGTTGGGAAGAGAGTTTGCTTTCTTGACAAAATACAGAGATGTGGTTGCTTCCTTCTACATTTTCCCACCTTCCCCTCTTTTTCCTGCCTTGAACATAAATGTGATGACTGGAGGTGCAGCAGCTATTTTGTGACCATGAAACAAGACAGTGCAATAAGGAATAGCTGCACTTTAAAATAGAAGGACTCTAGGTCTTTGACTTTGGTGAGGCATTGCTGGGCTCTGGGCTATCATTTCTTTGTGTTATTTATTTCCTTGTGTTATTGTTAGCCTGGTTTTCTATTAATAGATGGTAAACTAATTCATAAATGATACAGCAGTAGAAAGAGCCCAGTTGAAAGTTGAATCTTTAAATGGTTTATAAATCAGGGTTAGGGTGAGAGAGCTGCTTCACAAAAACCATAAATGGGACAGGTCCCTCGTGTAATTCTATACCCTTGAGATGCCATAGGGATTGTCCCAAATGTTTGGAGCCGGGTATTTTAGACCCTCAGGGATTTTGTTTCCCGAGACTGCTCTTGCTTGCTTTGAGGCCTTGGTCTGAGTTTGCCTGGGGCATGGAAGATAGGAATGTAAAATCAGGTGAGAGAAAAGAAAATAACAGAAGTCAGACCACTCTTCTCAAATATGGCAGGCTTCCTGAGGTGGGGAACAGCAATGCTACAAGGGACTCTTGAGATTTGGTCATGAAATTACACAGAGCATTAACTTGGAGGGAAGAAAGTGAAGAGAGGCAGTTTATAGAGGCCCCTAAAGCACAGAATCCTTCCTGCTACTGCTATATTTGGGACCAAAAGGAGTATATTTAATACTTACTCTACTTGCACCTTAATTAGTGTCTCATTTAACTTCTTTGGCTATATGTAATGCTTTTCTTTTTTTTAAATAACTCCATCAACATGTCAAATTTTGCAATAAAAATTAAATTTTGCATTTCAAAGTGCTTTTATCTGAGGCTCTGCTAGAATTTGGCAGTGCCCTGGGTTCTTCCAATTAAGGCTACAGATAGACAGTGAAAAGTTCACTTTCCTTGATTAATTAATACAATGCAGGGCCCTTGCCTCTGCTTTTCACTTTCTGACCCAGCTCCAGCTCTGAAATATTTTTCTGAGAAAGCTGACACTTTGTTCCTCTCTTTCACAGGGCCAGTGACCTGGCAATGCTTTTATTGTTACTACTGGTGATAACAACAAGAAAACCATGAACTAGAGCTCTATGGAGCTGGCCCCCTGCTGACCCGGTGTCTGGTTTGCTCGGGTTCTCATGCCTTCCGCAAGGGCGTGGGCACTGGTGCAGAAGTGGATCTCTGGACCACCCTATTTCCTGCAGTGCATTTCCAGCCACCCCCTTCCTAAGCTCTCTGGATAAGTGAGCTAAACAAGTCATACTTTATTTTAAATTCCTTTTGGGCCCAGAGGTAACCCTCAGCACCTTATCCGCTGCAGGGCGTCATTCAGTGTAGCGTCCCCCTGCCCCCGGCCAAGCAGCCCAGGCTCCTCCACACAAGCCGAGGTTCCCGAGTTGAGAAGCACAGGGTTTATCTCATAGATCATCCTTCCCCCACCCCAAGCTTTCTATTTGCCT
Organism: Lemur catta; assembly: GCF_020740605.2. Taxonomy (NCBI): domain Eukaryota; kingdom Metazoa; phylum Chordata; class Mammalia; order Primates; family Lemuridae; genus Lemur; species Lemur catta. Next base: position 66,333,762 of record NC_059137.1, read on the forward strand.
AAATTTGTGTTTCAGATGGGACAGTGAATTTTGGAATTTCCAGCTCTCTCCAACTCTCCGATTTTAATGTCTATAAAGAATCTGGGTATTGCTATGGTGGGGAGGCTGGATTTGTTAAATCTCCTGCAATGTGTGGGACAATCCTACACAACAAGGAATTGTTCTACCCCAATGCCAGTAGAACCTCATTTTAGAAACCCTGGGCTAGAAGGTGGATGGTGGAAGGTCTTCTGTCTTGTCCTTTGAATAATGGAAAACAGGACCAGTTTCCCCATGATATCATACAGGCACAACCCCTAAAGCTTAGGAAAATGTTTAAGACCTGAAAAAGTGATAGGTCCAGAAATTATAATGGAAAATCAACTTAGTCACCTATAACTCAACCCATGACAACACTTGAGTTATATACAGGGTACCCCAAAAGGAAAACTTTTGTAATGAGTATTTTGTAAATAAAGGTACATTTAGCTTCAATTTTCCATTTCCCCTCTGGATGGCAACTTTTGGGACACCCTGTATAATGTAGCACCGGGTACACATTAATATGGTTGATATATTTGGGGGATCTCTGAAAAGAAAGAAACGTAGAACCTATGAAGGTGCTAAAACAGCCCTGCTAGAGACTGGCTGTATCTTCCTAAGAAAGATGAGGCTAAGAATGCTCGATTTCAGCCTCTATTGTCCTCTTTCCAACACTGTTTCTCAGGCAGGCAGACCCTGCCTCCCCTTCCTACATCTTCAGCACCACGTGCAGCCTGCAGGAGGCAGGAAGAACTCAGTGCACACGCGATCCTGCGTGACTGCCTGGAGGAAGGGGTAGGGCTCTCAGATTTGCGGGGGGCCGGGCTGTCGCCTGAAGCTTACTCAGGCCATAGTCCCTTTCGTCGGGGTCGCTCTCGTGTTTCCTCCACCGGCAACACAGGTGCTGGAAGATCATGGTCATGTGGCTGAAGATGATGAGTGGCGGGGGTAAGACTGGCCTTTCATGGAAGGTCATGATGAGCTGATACCGCTGGAACTTCCACACTTGGTTGGATATCGATTTTACCTCGAAGAACGTATTGCTGAAGTAGAGACCAGAGAGAATCAAGTGAGGAAATCCACTGTTTTCTGAAGCATCAGCCCTCCCCTTCCCGCCGGCCTCCCCGGCCACCCCACGGCCTCCGAAGAAGGATCCACTCACTTGAAGACGGCGATGAGGAGGTTGACGAGCAGGATGTTGGCCACCAAGAGGTAGCAGGCCATGATGGCCGGCACGATCCACGCTCCTGTCTTGCAGGGGGGCAGCTGGATGATTTTACCATCCTCTCGGGTCTCGTTCTGTCCGCAGGGAGCTGGAGGAAGCAACACAGGCACGAAATGAGAAACCGTGGCTATTCGATTTGGGGAAAAAAAGAAAAGACTGATTGGAATGAGGGTTTTAGATGGAAGAAAAATACAGCCATCTCCCAACAAACAAAAAAGTTCCAAACAAGCCGAGATTGAAAAATGAAAGCTTCATGAATACCTCCAGGGGCCAGAGGGGCCTGGGTTCTGCCTGTCTCCCCCTGGTGTCATCCGACAGGAAGAGGGGGTGGAGCTGCCTACTCACTCACCCTGTCCCCAGGCCCCTGCACTGGGCGAGGGGCGCTTGGTGTCCTTCGGAAGCCTGGTGAGGGCTTTCCTGGGAGCGCCCAAGTTGCAGAGAGGCTCGCCACCCCACAAGTTACTTTCAAAATGTGCTGTGGAGGCCGACAGCTGTAAGAGCAGCGCATGGCAGGGCTATTGATTGGGAATTAACACCAGGGCAGCTGTTAATTGCTGCAAGAAACAACCTGGGAGCTCCGAGCTAAGGATTTGCTGTCTCAGTGCAGAAGGAACAACACAGGGCAGCGCCTTGGGAAGCATTTAGAGGGTTTGTCGCTCTGTGCGCCTGATGGATGGGATTTCACCAGGAGGGCAATGAGGGGTGATGGAGCGGGACCACGGAGCCCGCGGCCACCCGCTACCCGCCAGCAGCATTTCCATTCCAAAAATGTGCTTTTTGGGGCACAGGGAACAAAACCAAACTGCAGTGGATAAAATGGGCAAACGGGGGGAAAAATATCTGGAGGTGGGGGTGAGGAGGAAGGTGATGTGTGGGACTGGGTGAGCGTGAGCAATGTGCTAATGAGATCTGCTTGGAGTTTCCGCGTAAATGCAAGGGGGAAATATCCTTGACAAAGCTTCTTAGTACTGCACAGACAGTGTGGCTCCAGGAGCCAGATGTGCCCCTCAGGTGCCAAGCAGAGGTGAGGTAGCCCCGCTTCTCCAGCCCCTCATGTTGGCTTTAGAACAGGGTCCTTTGTGTCTACCTGTTACAGGGGGTGGCGGGGAGTGAGGAGGAGCGCCAAGAGGTGTCAGCAGTTGTCACAGGCTGTTTTTGAGGATCTGCCAGGAAGGTTTGAAAAGTTGACCCAGAATCTACTCAGCTGGAGTACCTGGCAAGGGGAGTCCACTCCCTGCTCACCAGCAGAGTTTCCGTTGCTAGGCTGCACACTCCACAGTGGCTCTCAGCCCCGGCTGCCCGGGGGGTCACCTGGGGAGCTTTAAAAAATCCCAGTGCCCAGCTCGGCTCCAGACGAATGAATCAGAATCTCTGAGGGTGCCCCAGGCACTGGCATTTTTTTTTAAACTCCTCAGGTAATTCTAAGTTGCCATGAAGGTGGAGCCCACTGAGCTAGAATTAGGCTGGAAAAATTATGTAATTTTTGACATGCTCTGAAACCCAAAATTCGTCTTCTCTGCCTATGAGGGTTTTAATAACGTCAGGACACCAAGGCTCTGTTTTTATGGCTAGAAACAGATGGCCAAAGTGCTTCCTTTGGTTTGGACAGCAAGATGACTGGATGTTGGAATCAGGTGTTTTTGAGGAGCAGGAATCTTTTTTATTATTGCCAGTTGCGGCACTAAACCCCCAGGATAGCACTGTAAGAGGTCCTGATCGTTTCCTCCTTTGGAAGGAACACCCAGTGACCGAGGCCCCTGACTCTGAGGGTGGCTGACCTAGTGCCATGTATTGCCACTTCCCACCTCTTTCTGAGCACAAACTGGACTGAGTTCCTTGAAATGCCACGTTCTCTCTTACTTCCTGATGTTGAACCATCTTCTTCTTCTTGCAAAAGACCCCTCTGATACCTTGCTCCCACCTGCATGCGTTGCCTGAGTAGGTGAATCCTACTCATTCTTTAATGCTCACCTGGCTTCTGATTTCTAACCCCTTCCAGCCAGGACTGCGGTAGGTATCTTCCTTACAATCCCAGAGCACCTTCTGCCTGCCCCTTTGGGAGTCTCTCCCACCGTATTGCCATTACTGATCTACTCATCTGCATCCCACACAAGACTCCCTAGTGGGGAAATTGCTCTTTAAGATTTCCCATCCTCTGGCTCAGTACATACACATGGCACCTCCCTAGGCATCCAAACATGATTAATGGGGAATGAATACAGGAGATTATGGGGACTCAATCTTGCTCTGGAACACTAACAGACGTTTCCCGTATCTGCACAGGCATGATAGTCCTAGCTCTGAGGGGTCCTTGGCTCCTTCCTTAGGTCCTTTCCAGAAATCCTGCCCTTGGCTCCACCAGACTTCAGGGCCTCTGCTACCCACTTGGCCTCAGGCTTCATGGAAGCTTTGCTGTGCTTTCCTCTCCTCTGCAAAGCTTCCCCCCACCTACTCTACCCTTTTCTTTCTGGCCTGTCTGGGGGGCTGGTCACTCCTCTAGTCTGCCCTTTCCTCTGGCTCCTGCTCAGATCTCTATGGGAAAGCCAACAAAAGCAGCAGACATAACTGCTCAAAGTAAATTACAAAGCTTATTCAATTTCTACAAATGTGGTCCCTGATCTCCATTTCTCGACTCCATTCTGAGAGAACGTAAAATAAACTTGTGAGAGGCAGAACTCATCCATCTTGCTCTTTCTGATCCCATATTGAGTGAAGGCCACGCAGACACTTCCTCCACTTTGGCCCCTATTCCCAGCAGAGAGGGGAAACCAGGGAGAACAGTAGGTGCTTGCTGGTTTCAAGTGGTCCATGCCCATGTGCATGAACTTTCAGAGCAAGCTGTCTGCTCAGTTCCTCCGAGGCCCCCACCAGCTGAAGAATTGGACCAGCTTAATACCTTTATTGAAGATTTGATTTTATGTCAGCACTGGGAACTGCCTGCCAATTTGGGGGGTACTAATTTGTTCCAGCTTTCCCCACCTTTTACTCATCCTGCCTTTATAGAGGTGGTGTTAATTCAGTGGTTAGGAACATGCGTTATAATCAGGCAGACCCGGATTCAAACCCCAACTCTACCATTTTCAAATGATCTGATTTCAGCTTTGTTTGTGAACTTCAGCTTCCTCCTCTGTAAAATGGGGTTAGTAATCGTATATACCATGGGGCTGTCAAGTTCATTACATGAGATAATGCATGCAGAGCACGTAGTTCAGTACCTAGCACACAGCACTCAATCAGCATTAGCTGATGTCATTGTTAGTATTGTTATTTTTATAATTAATAGATTTGAAGCTTCTCAGGGTTGGGGACTATGTCTTATTCCTCTTTGTTTTGCAGTCACTAAGCATAGCACTTATTCTACAAGCATTTATTGAGTGTTACAATAGGCTGAGTACAGGGCATATTGGGAATCATAGACGTCTCCTGCTGTTAAGGAACTCACAATTCAGGAGGGGGGACAGAAAGGGAACAGAACATTGCATTGTTGTGTGATGCGAGTTGGGATGGGGTTCTGAGAAAGCACTGTTGTTTGAGCTGCTGTAGTCTCTCCAGCCTGGCCACACAACCGTTGAGTGGTCAGAACTAGCCTGAGGAACATCTAGGTTCTAGAGCAACAAGTGCAATATGAATGAGATGATCCCTGAGACAGAGATAATGGCAATAAAAGTGAATCATTAAGAAACAGCCTTCATTTGGTAATATCAGCAAAGAAGCAGTGAACATTATATGCAGCAGTTAGTGCAAAACATTGCTCTATAATGGCTCCTAATGGCATCCTTTGCACTAGAAAGTGCTATGATTCAAACTTACAGATATCTACCACTGATGAAGATGAACTTGTGCCTTAAAGCCCTGGAAAGAAGCAGATTTCAAGATGGGGAGAAAGTTATCTGGATTATCATGACACCAGTATCTGGGGGCTCATGCCCCAGGGACAGGCACCCAAGATGGCACATGCATGGATGTTTAGGAACATATGGGCTGGTGGTTTCTACTGTGCCTCATCCTTCCATGATTTTGGGACCTGACATTTGGGTGGTTTTTCTCCCAGCCTTCTGGCAAGAAGTATGACATCTGTCCAGAAAGTATCCAGCCATGTAACTATTCTCATTATGTTAACAATGGCTGGATACTTTCTGGACAGATCTCATAAATGCATAGTCACTACCACTTCATACCAAGTGGCATGTTGTCATCTGCCTCTTTACTGGTGACAGTCAGTGCAGAGTCCCTCTAGTGGATATTGGCTGGTTCCACCTGCCTAGTATGTATTTTCCCATCCTGTTTTTCCTTTGTGAAACCACCCCCTCTTCCACTCTCAGTCCATGAAGTTTGGGTGAAATGAACTCCAATTCTATATCTAAGAGAAGATTAATCATTGTGTTTTACCCCAATTGCAGTGATTGGCTTAGGGATGGAAGTGTGATCCAAGCCTGACCAATCAAGGTCATTGAGCATCAGCCTTGGGACTTTTGCTGGAACTAATATAGAAGAGCAGCTCTCAAATTAGTGGTATGTGCCTGTAATCCCAGTTACTCAAGAGGCTGAGGCATGAGGATCACTTGAGCCCAGGAGTTTGAGGTTGCAGTGAGCTATGATACTACTGCATCATGGCCTGGGCAACAGACCAAGACCCTGCCCCCCTCCCACACACACACACAAAAGAGAAACTCTTTTTACAGTGCAATGTAAGGTTCCAAGTGGAGAGGGCCTGCACAAGACTGACTCAATCACAGAGAAGAGAAATTGCTTCCTGAACCAGCCATGCCTAAAACCAGTCCTCTTCAGTTATATTATACAAACCATAAAACTGATTTTTACCTTAAGTTAATTTGAGTTTGGTTTCTGTCTTTTGCCATTAGTCTTGACTATACAGTCACATTCCTCCCCTCAACCCCCGCCTGCCCTGACCTCTAGCCCCTGTCCACAGGCCAGCAGTAATAACAGATGTTCATGTTTTGGGCACCTCACTCCTGAGAGACTGCATTTGGAGTCTTGGAATAGCATAGAATGATTGGAGGAAGGAACCTGGGGTGTTTAATGTGACCTGAAACCAAGGTCAAATGAGTGTCAGTGTTTCAGGAGCCAGAGGCCACTGTTGCTCCCCTTCCTCCCCAAATCATAAAATCATAGCTGAAGAGCTCTACACTGATACAGCTCCGTTTTGTCCAACTGGGGTCTCTGACTCGGAAACTATGGCTGCAGATTTGACCTATTATCTAATTAGTAGGGTAAATACAATTAGGAAACTTTGGTCAGGCATCCAGACACAGCCAGCTATCCCTAAAGTGAAGAAAACTCATTCTAGAAGCTAGTCATAGATAGATTAAGCCATGGAGCTTCCAGGTGGGGTGCAGGTACAGAGTGGGAACCCTACGTCTATGCAGTTGTGGCCAAATTAGAAAGGATCAAACATTTGAAGGTTCAGATTCTCTGTGGTTTATTGATGGGGGTCACAGCGACACACTGCATCGTAGGAAGCTGGAAGTACTGTTTCTGCTAATTATGCATTCATAAGTAGAAATGGATGATTGGGCTCTGGAACAAACTGATAGGCTGTGCAGGCACAATCTGGCCGAATTATGTGGATGGTGGTAAGAAAGCCCTCCCCGTACATGTTGTGGAGGTTTTGGAGTGCAGCCTTTCAAGGGCTGGAATTTTTTTTCACAAATAAGCTTTCATAATAACAACAGGATAATAAACAGCATTCCTTACTAGAATATAAGCCTGACAGGACAGGATTTTTGTCTCTTTTGTTCACTAAGCAAAACAGTCTCCAGAACATGCCTGGCACATAGTAGGTGCTCGATAAATATTTGCTTCATTGGATGCAGGCACGAGCTCCCCACCCTATACGCATGGCCTACACTGTCAGGCATTTCTGTGAGTGTTACACCTGCTCCATTTTACTGGGTCAGGGTCTATTTTCCTATTGACTTCAAGACCTCATCAGGTGCCACTACGACTTGCCAATATAGGATGGCCCCTGTGAGAGAAAAAAAATGACAGAGGGAAAAAATAGATTTTGTTCGTTTTTGCTTTTTGGCAATTGCCAAGGTTAAAGCAATATGCCTGGTCTTTGGCAAAGGCTGTAGACAATCTCCCTCTGGGTGCTGCCGTGTAAATCTCCACAGCAAACCAGCCACAACACCCCACCTTGCATCCGTGGCAGACGCTGCCCGTTAATCCTGATTCTTTTTTCCCTTTGAGCCAAGATGTGACCTCAGAATCTTTCTCAAGATGAAAATTCTCATAGCACAACCAAGCAACTGAAGTTGACACAAAAGATGGGGCCTTTCTCTTTGCCCCTTTAGAATGGGACTGTGAGGGCTGGGGTGGAGGATACCTCTGTCCCTCTCTTCAGGATCCTCCTCAAGCCCATGTGGCCTGGGGACACGCGATCTGTACCCCCTGACAGTTGCCCAGGAACCAAAAAAGGGTCAAAATCCTGCTTCTCTGAGATGTTGACACTTCTGACCAGGGACTGACCCGAGAGGGCTGTGGGCTTCTCCCACATACACCCTGGGCCCCAGGACCCTGCCCACTGCCTATTCTAAAAGACAGCTTTAAAAACGGTGCTTCTCCAGAAAATGTTGATCCTAGCTTTTCCTTTTTCTGGGATCCTCCAAAGCGCAGAAGAGTGGAGATTTGGAATAAATGGCTGAGGAAAGCATGTGAAGGGCCGACCTTCATGCCAGGCTCTTTACATTTGGCCGTCGCGTTTGAGCTTCCCACCAAGCCCGTAAGAGATGCATCGTCTTTGTCTTACAACTGAAGAACCATGCACGAGGGGTGGAAGGCCTTACCCAACATCACACAGCTGCTAAGGGATAATACCAGAACCATTCCATTTGTCCAAAAAATACTGAGTTCTCGCTATGCGCCAGTGGCAACTGGCACTGGAGATGCAGTTACGAAGGAAGCAGAAACGGGCGCTACCCTCTCTCTGACCTGCCAGTCTGTGTGTCTTCCACTCCACCTCACGTGGCCTTGCCAGTGTAACAATACTAGTGACCCCCTGCTGCATACTTACATGCAAAGCCCTGTGCTAGGAGCTTTATTTTTGTCACTTATTTTCATCTTTACAATATCTTGACATGATAGATGTTGTTATTCCCATTTTACAGATGAAGAACCGAGGCTCAGAAGGCTCTAGTATCTCTGTCACTATGTCAGAGGCAGGAAGAAGAGAATCAGGATGTCACACAAGCCTGCTGAACCACTAAGTCCCTTTTCTCTGTACCCCTGAGGAAAGAGCCAACATGGGGTTGAGAGGAATCTCTCAATTATGGACACACGTAGAAACTGTTCATTAGACACCTGACTTTTTCTTGTTCCCGTCGACACAAGCAACTTGGCCTGAGCGGTTCAGATGAAGTGACAAGCGTATGGAACACTTTGGAGTTCTGAGTGTGGAGAAAGAAATTAGGTTCATGTAACGGGTATCAGGTGTGGGTACTTCTGTCCCAAAGAATGAGATGCTTGCCCTTTTGATTTTATCCTGTGATACGCCCAGAAAAGAAATGTTTATTTACTAAATGCGCACACCATTTTGTTTTCAATAAGAGAAATTTAAAATGAAACACCAGCCAATGTCTGATATAATCAGCATCATCCTTAAAAATATGACAAAGAAAGATATTTCTTGAAGAGGGCCCCTGCCCTGTCTGAAGAAATGTCTCAAAAGCTTATTCAAAATCACAGGCAATGGAATAAATATCTTAGTTGAATATCTGACATTTATCCTATTTATCCAACACGGATGAGCAGCTCAGGAAGTCCAGGATGAGTTTAGGACACAGAAACAGGGCGTTACATAACATTGAACTAGGTAGTAAGAAAGTGATGACCTTGTCAAGCCTCTTTTGATCTTCCTGACTCCATTAGGGAGAAAGAGTCAGTTTGCACATACTATCTCTGTGCCACTTTCTTCACGTTTGCTAAATTCCCTTTCTAGGAAAGTAAGGGCAGGCTGAAGGTTCAAGCACTGGCTAGAATTTCATAATAATGTAGTGTTTTCATTCTGTTTATTTTATGGTTATCTCCTTTTTATGTCAAATGATGCTGATTTGCAACTTAGGGCCATAATATAAATTTTTAATAAACTGAGTTTTAAAAAAATGAATCATTTTTAACTAAAAATATTAAGGAGTAGAACAGAGCTAACAAAACAGTGAATGGGGGTATGTGACTGACTAAGGGTTGGGAAATGCTGGATTGGATGATCTCTAAACTCTGTCTATTCCAGATATTCCATGAAGAGGTGCAAAAAACTTGAGTAATCCCCAAAGTGAATCATCTATCCCAGGAACGAACTGTAGGCCATTTGTAGAAGCCTTTCTCTTTCCACCCCTGGAAGAGAAGCAAACAAATAACTCAGCCCCACTGCATGAAATAGAACCCAGCCACCACCTGGGGAACAGAGGAGACCAAGGACGGAGCCTCTAACTTTTCAGGGCCATCTTAGCCTGCGGCCCACCTACTGTTGGCACAGAGTTTCAGCTTTGAGCTATTCAGAGCACACTGTTAGGTTGAATGTCTCATTTTTAAATCCAGTGAATTAGAAAGTAGGATGTCACAAGCCTGCTGGATGTTGGCAGGGTGGGATGGGGTGGGGTGGTGTGTTCTAGAAGAGAAGGAGAGAGAATTTGATTCCCTCTGTTACCTTGGTTCTCTGTTCTTGCTATCCTATATATCTAGTTTTACCTACAGACAAAATTGTCATTTATTTGAAGAGAGCTCCGAAATTCCAACGTTGGTAGTTCATTATTTTGTATCAAGAGTTAGTATCAGCAAGATTTTGTGCAAATCTTGTTGGGGAAGAATATATATCTATCCTAGTCTGTTGTACACGTCAGTGAGTTTGCTGCCATGATGTAGCAGATTGATAGTGTTAATAGCCATAATTTCTCTCCCCTCCCTGTTCCTGAGCTCCTTTGCTGGGTAATTTTAGAGTTTCTCTCACTGAACAGGTGGGATCTATTTCCTTGACCCTTGATTCTGAGTTTGGCCATGTGGGTTGCTTTGGTCAACGGGATGTTAGCAAATGTGACCCATACAGAACTTTGGAAAAACCCTTGAGTGTTTCTGTTTCTGCTTTTCCACCTCAGCCGTCACCGTGCGAGACATGCCTGAGCTAGCCTGCTGGGGCACGAAACACATGGGACCTCGGCTCCCAGTTGCTTGTGTTGTCTGAGAGGAGGCCATTCTGGAACAGCTGATGGCCAGCTGACCCTGGCATGGGATCGAGCCCAGCCAAGACCAGAAGAACCATCCAGACAACCCACAGCCCTGTGAGCTCAATACATGCTTATAGCTTTAAGCCACTGAGTTGTGGAGTTGAGCTACACACGCTCAATTTCCTTTGCTCTCACAGCTGGAAGAGGCAGCCCTACGTCCTTCAGGTGGACAAAGCCCTTTTTCTCATTTCTTCACCTCCCCTTCCACCCAATTCAGGCCACAGCTGATTGGAGCAGATCCCATCATTGCCCAAGGAGGAGCGAGTTCACTGAATGACCGGTGACTAAAAAGACTCTGTCTTTAGAGATAAAACTGAAGTGCAGAGTCTTTAGTTAGATGATGGCAGGTACTTAATTTAAAGATCATATAAAATATAAAGCCAGACCACAGTGCTCATATAAAAGTAAACGAAGCCCTCTGAGAGAGGGAGGGGGGAGAAGGGAGAGACAGCAAGAGAGAATGAGAGAGAAAGACGATTGATGGATGGAGCCTGGAGAGAGGTAGAGAGAAAAGCAGATGAGCATGGTTGTGTCTTGAGATTCTGACTTTCCAAAACCACTTCCAGTTTTGTTCCCAGTCAGCTCACATCACGCTTTGTTTTCCGTCTTTGAATGCCTCTGTGGTTTCCTCTTAGATGCTTACAGTCTTTCTTTAACCTAATTTGAGTGGCTTTGTTTTCTTGCAATCAACATTTTTCCTCTAGTGGAGGACACTGTTATTAACACCTTAGAATCAGCTTCTTTGCCGAGTGGTTTCCTCAGAGGGTGCAGAGACCCAGAGCTCTGGGAATGCTGGGGGTTGGGGGTGGGGGCACTGAGGAGGGAGGGGGCGGCTCAGGGCAGGCTTGAGAGGTTGGAAATAAAACCTGTTTAACTCACAAGTTTCTTGTGGGTTTGCCTCGTCATCATCATTACACATTCCTTTTGATATCCGCTTAAACTGAATAGGATTAGGTAAGCTATTTTCTTCTTCAAACCAAAAACAACAAAAAAATTTGCAGAGAAAACGTCAAATAAATAATGTACTCTTCCAGATTTCTGTGCTGCTGTCCACCTCCTTGCAATTCTTGACTGTGGTGGTCTCATCACAGCTCCTCAAGCTGCAGCAATACGCCTGTCAGAGCTATGAGGGCAGGAGGAGGTGCCCCTTCCTTCACAGGTGGGGCGAGCTCAATTGCATTCTCACTGTCTTGACCGAGGAAGATTTTCCCTGTGGCCCACACCACTTTAGCCTCACGCCACATACTAAGGAATATGCCTCTTGTTTTTGTTTAAGATGGGGTTTATGATTTTTCAGAAACCCATGCATAGTTAAGGTATTCAGGATATTTGAAGAGGGAAGAGCCAGGGAGGCTGTCTAATAAAAAGAAACCAGCAATCTCACATCAGGGCTCTCTGTGCCTAGAAGGATCATTTCAGTGAGCCAGACTGCTTAGCTATGTGTGGACACACATCCGGGGACACGAAGCTGTACCAGCTCCAAAGAACTAATCCATGGCTCCCACCAACTCCCATTGGATTGTGCCCAAGGGGTTACAGGGCTTCTACAGAAACCATGAATGTGGTCCCTAATATTCAGGAACACAAATATAAGCAAACACAGGTTCCCTGACCTTACTCCAAATCCCCTGGTAGGTGACAATGCAGGAAACCCATTTGTGCTCACCGCTCACATGCCTAGCTCTGATCTGTCTGATCTGCGGACCCTTCCCTCTGTGCCCCTCTTCCCTCACTACCCTCCGGATCCCAAGCTCTGTTCTCCCTTCCCACTCCTCCCTGTTTCCTATTAAAACTCGAGTTTTCCTCACTTCAACTGATGCTCCTCCAACAGCAAGGAATCCAGTCCATGTTCTGCCTGGAACCTAAGAGGCTGTTGGCCCTCGTGTTGTGAATACGAGTCCACCTGTATGCTGAATATGAACACCGCCATTACGGTGAAATAGCTGGGTGACAGTACACCCTGTACACTGGACTAACAGTGTTTGCTTTCCCAGAGCAACACTGACATACATCAATGAAAATGAAACAAATAAACATTTTCATCTTGACAGATTTATCTGTTAAAAAATAATAAACTCAGATGCTGATCAAGTGGAGAAGTGGGGTGGGGGCACAGAAGGAGGGAAAGGATCAGAAGGGCACTTGGCGGATCACCATGGTTTGGGTATTTTAAGTAATTACATTATCCTACATTTCCCGTTTTGATACTACCTGCAACTGATTCACCTTGTTATTCCTTGAAGTCACTAGACACAGGCACTAACCTTGGATAGGTTCAGTTTGAGACCCGGATCTGGCACTTTGCCATCTATGTGCAACTGGGTAAGTCCACTGATGTGTCTGAGCCCCAGTGTCCTTACCTCTAAGCCTGATGTAACAACGGTAACAGAAACAATGATAAGAGTGACGCTGACACATGCCCAGCTCCCCTCATGGCTCAGGCAGCAAGTATTTATGGAGCCCCTGCTCCGTGCCAGGCACCGCTTGCTCTAAGTGCTCAGGATACCTCAGTGGGCAAAACATCAGAGCTCCCTGCCCTTAGACAGTGTACGCTGGGGAAGGGATGGTGGCAGTGACGGTGGGTGGACTGAAAATTGACGACAGCATAATAAGTAAGCTAAGGGAGCTGTCAGGAGGTGGTAAGTGCCACGGGAGCAAATAAAGAGTAGAACACAGGGTAAGAAGGATCGCAGGTGGGGAGGTGGGGGCTGGAGGTCGCATTGAGAAGGCAAGATGTGAATAAAGACTCCAGTCTCAGATGAGGGAGCTGGCCAAGAGGGTCTCTGGGGAAAGGGTGCTCTAGGCAGTAGGCCCTGCTGGGGCAGAGGCCCAGAGGCGGAAGCGAAGCGTGCCTGCTGTGTCTTGTGCATGCCAGCAGGTCCCCTCTGAAGCAATGCCAGGGAGGGGGTGGAGAGGAAAGGGCACAAAGGGGTGGGCAGGGAGAGCTTGGGAAGGACCTCAGAGCACCCAATCAGGCTCCACGGAGGTAAGCTTACATCCATAAGGCATTATTACTTCTTGTAATCCTTTACTGGGCTTATTACAGAAACTGAGTAATTCCTCTTCATTCCCTCCATCTCCTGCCTGATGTTTTCTCATGTACTAAGAAAGCCCTTGCTTCATTACTTCTATTTTTCCCGATAGATCTTCAATGTCCTTAAATGGAAGGGGACACAGCCGGGGTCCCCAGGTGGGAGGACTGAAGGCGGCTGAATCTCGGTCCTGTGCAGCCTGCTTTTCACGTCCCCCTCCCCTGAGGAAAGGGAGCGCTAATGGCAGTGGGTGCCCAGGCTCAGGTTTGCTTTCAAGCCGCCCCCGCACACAGCTGTCCTGCCTTTATTGGCCACACAGCAGTCTGCTGAGGGAAAGCTGATTTCTAATCTGATTTGAGCAAAATCAACCTTTATAGGTAGTTGAAAACCTCACAGTATGAGGCTTAGGAGAGGGAACAAGGTTCTTATCGATGACATCAGAGCACAAGCCCAGCTTTCCCCACTGCAGCTAAACTCCTTAGCGGTTGCTGCTTAGCACAGACAGTTCACTGCACCTGCTGTGTGCAAGAACAATAAGCTTAGGTACAGGCCAAATCCGCCACTCCTTAAGCACCTTAACCTTTTTCGAGGCAGGAAACCCGACCCCAAACTATAGCCAGCAGTTAGTCTGAACATTTTCTGGCCACTTTTGCTCAACAGTGTGCATGTTCATCATAAAGTATGTGAAGAGAAAGGGTAGATTTAAATTCTCATTTGCCTTCTTCATGAAGGCAGGAAGGTTGCTCCTTTTTTTTTTTAAGTGAAATAGATGGTTTGCAAAAAATCTGAATTTTTCTTTTTGGTCTGGAACACACACACACACACACACACACACACACACACACACACCCAAAGATCAACTCAGTGGATCATATTCATTAGAGTATTTGAAAATAAGATGGCTTCACTTTGCCATCACACAAATACTCCAGAGTACAAACTGGTGACATGTGAAAGCTGACCTACATTTCTCTTTTTAAAATATGGCTGTCACATTTTTAATAAGCTAATGCTTCATGTAGTGCCATTCTGAACAATGCTGTGAGTGGCATTTCCTTTGGCCAAGTCGGTCTGAATAGACCTGTGGGAAAATCCTAAAATGAAACCACAAGCAGTATAAAAATTGGCTAGTTTCTGAGTCCTGCATAGAAAGAAAACAAGTTGGGAAATAAAAAAAAAAGAAAAGAAAAGAAAACGAGTTAGGCTTTTCCCACTGATATCCCTTGCCTAATTGTGAAACAAAAGCTTTTTGCCGGGCTCTGATAGATCAGTACTCGTGCAAACCTGGGGACCAAACTGGGGGAGTTTATAAAAGAATGTTCTGTCTTCTTTTCCCTACATCTTGTGTAACTAGTTAGTAAAGATGGGACAGCCAATGTCCAGGCTCTGTGCTGCATTCTCAAGGTCATGCAAATACATGCAAGCACACACACACCAAACACACACAGAGGAGACAGAACAGAGAGAAGAGCAAAGAGCTAAAAGAAAGTTATGGGGTCAAGTCCAGCTTGACTTCTAGTTAACTAATAAGATATAGGGGAGTAGCCTCATGCGTGCATTGTATGTGTGAACTGACTATGATGAAATCTGTAGGTAAGATGCAATTCTACTTCAGGCGTCCAGTGGAATGAGAGTGATAATTGTTCACTGGGGCCACAATAGGACATGCCAGCATGCACAAACATGAGGAAGATGGACAAGTTTTTCTCTTTCAAAGAACAGGCTTGATATGGATCTGATGAAAGAAATTTCCAGCTCAAGCACAGCAAGCATCTATAATTATCTAGAAAACACTTTTGGTTACAACCATCCTAGAGATGGACACGTCAGTTTTCTGCCAGGTGCTTTCACAGATGTAGTATCTCATTTCATCATCATAGTAACAAACACATTTTAAAAAGGGTATTAAGATTATAGAGGCTGCTCTTTAAGACAAAATGGCATAAATCCTACAGGAAGGATTTTTGACCCATTCATTTACTTTTCAAAATTTTTGTTTCAGAAACACATATTAAACACTTGCCATATTCCAGGGGCATTATTCTGCATACTTATAAATTTCAACTCATAAAAAATATGAGGTGGGTACTATTATGTCCATTTTACAGATGAGTAAACTGAGACACAAAGAGGCAAGTACTTTGCCCAAGAATACACAGCTAGTAAGAGGCAGAGCCTGGATTCAAACCTAAGATTTTATCATCTCAACAACCACATTGTGCTATTTCTCATGGTGAGGAGTTCGAGGTTATCTTAAAGGCAGAAGGTTTTTATTTATTTATTTATTTTAGAGATGGAGTCTTGCTCTGTCACCCAGGCTGGAGTGTGCAGTGTATGATCATAGCTCACTACAACCTCAAATTCCTGGGCTCAAGCAATCCTCTTGCCTCAGTTTTCCCACTAGTTAGGATTATAAGGACATACCACTACACCTGGTTGATTTTTACATTTTTTTGTAGAGTTGGCTCTCACCTCCCAAAGTGCTGGGATTACAGGCGTGAGCCATTGCACCTGGCTGGCAGAAGGGTTTGAACATCCAGATCTTTGCATTTAGACTTTCTTTATGTTCCTTTCTTTTGTTTGGGTCAGTCATTCTCAAATAGTGACATTTATAAGTAGTACTCTTTCCACATTTTAAAGGCTTTTGAGGGTAAGTTTAACCATAAGTGATTTTGGCCAACATGCTTACTTTGGAAACACCTCTATGTTGACAATATATTCTATGTAAGTGGAAAACTTATCACCACAAACATAATGAAAGAAACTAAAAAGCCCAGTCTTCATTTTAACTACTGTCCAATAATTCCTTTGGAAATGAGTACACTGATACTCTTTGGAAGGGGCATAAACAATTTCAGGCTGGGAAGTATCATTTATATTGTGTTGGACAAGGTGATTTATGCCATAGCCTCAAAGCTCAATATAAGTCCTTTTCAGGTCTTGTTTGTTCTGAGTCTGTTTTTAATCCATGGAAACAGAGACCTTTCCATTTCGCTAGACAGTGTGCATGGGCCCAAGAGTAAGCAGCCTGCTTAAGCATAGCTATTTGCACATACCCTGGCCAATAGCATCATTCAGCATAGTAGGGCTGGGTTTGCAGTAGGATCTCTGTTAAGAAGAGGGTAAGGACAAGCATAAAATAAAACTTATACAAGCAATGAACAAAACAAAATCTTGTTTTGCTGTGTGTCACAAAGAATGGCCTATTATTTTGTGTTACTAGGTGATTGAAAGAACCAGTTATATCAACGGTTGCCATGGATATGCACTGCTCCAACTGGTCCCAGATTATAACAGGAACCAGACATTGAGTTTCAGAATATAAAGCAAAGGGATTTGGCTTTATCTCTTGGTGGAAGTCTATGTGTTAGCATCTGAGATCAATCAAGATGTTACCGTGTGTCCAGTTCAGACTTAGTAAAAAAAAAAAAATGGATGTTCACAATCATGTTTGTGGGTTTCAAAATTCAAGAGATGGATTTGCTCTCATAGAATTCTAATAACAATGGCAGGTATACAGGGCCAGGTGGGCAAGGCGGTGCCAATAATATCTTCATGGCAGTGTTCTTTTCACATAATTGATTAATTGATGTATTTTTGCTTCTGCTTTGTTTAGGTCTATCTCCAGTCTAAGGTATGTTTCCATGGAACTGACCCAGAATGTTGGTGCATGAGCAATTAATTTGCTCTATTTTGAGATTTAAAGAGATAAATTTAAGGTTACTTCCATCTTTGTGTGCATATGTTAGTCTGAAATACTTCATGCTCAAGATTGGAGTTACTTTAGACTCTGGGACTCTGTATTTTTGTAGAATCTTCTTGCTGGGCAATCCATAGCTAGCCTAACTTAAGATATTGTACACATGTAAAAATAATGGAATTGCATTTTTAAACTTTATAATTCAGATTATTTGGCTAATTCAGATTTATTAAAACTTGGTACTTAAGATTAGTAAAATTTGGGTTCTTCTTATTAGATGATATTTTTAAAAGCAGATTTGCTGGGAGAGCAACAGTCATTATTTTTTTTCTCTCTACCTGAGAGAATCTTAGGCTAAATTAAGTAGATTGAATATTGGGCCATTATGACATGACCCCTTAACTACTGGAGGAAACAGATCCAGATACTGAATGTCCATTGAATGGTCAGTGAATCATTTGAGAGTGGGGAAAAGCTATTTAATTGCAAACAAAATACAATACTGATTCCAAATATCTCCAGCATGGAGATATTCCAAGATCTTTCAATCTTTCCCATTCTCTTTCTTTCCTTTTGCTTTATTGTCTTTCATTCTCTCTTTCATTTCCTTGCTCATTTTTTTATTTTTTTCACCTTTATTAATTGGAAGCTACCTTGCTTATCTTTGAAGAGATTATGAGGTAAATGTTCTATTCCACCTGAATAACAGTATCAGTCATTTTCGGCTGGCCAGAAAATGTCTCCCCCGTGTGTCCTGCCAAATGCAAAGCCCATAGCATCTGTCTGGAGGTTTGGCAGGAAAAGTCTCTCCTCTCCAGACTGTTGATCTCCAGCAAAAGCCCGTCTCAGTCCAAATTCTGCCAGACCTACGAACACACAAGAGACAGAGAACACAGGACCCAGGCTCTGGAACCAGTGGAGGTGGGTTCAAACCTCAGCTCTGCCATTTATATAAGCTCCATCTTAGTAGCTAAGGAGGTCTTAGTCTCTCCAACTATAAATTAGGCGATATTCGCAGCTACTTTAAGAGTGCTGTTACGAAGACAAATGAGTTGTTCATGATACACATAAGGCTTTAGCACAGTGCCTGCCACGCAGGGAACACTCAGTAAGTCCTGGGAGAGGCCCCATAGCTTGGAGGCTCAGAGCCCCCGGCTTCTGAGCCAGCTGCCAGGGTTCAGAGTCCAGCTCTGCCTCTCAAATAGCTGTGTACAAATTACTGATTAGGTTAAATATGAACTATATGAACTTTCTGAGAATAGACCACTGTTGACTTACAAAAATGGCAATTTCATAGGGTTCTGTATAATACATAGGTAATATTTTCTGTGCTTCAGTTTCCTTACCCACTAAACACAGGGGCAATAATCCTATCTGATAGGATTATTGTGGGGATTAAATGAGTTAGCAGCCGTAAGACATACAGCACAGTGCTTGATATGTAGAAAGTGCTATTTAGGTATTTGCTAGTGTTGTTTTTATTACCCTGGCATCTCATCACTGCCTGACAAACTTTTCCCAAGAATAGCCTGTTTATTAATCCCTTTTTGCTTCTGTCAATCAGCCTTTCTGTGTTGCCGGCAACGTCCCTCTGCTCCTCATGGCCTGGCTCAGTTCATCTGATTGGCCGCCCACTCCGTGTCCTCGGGTCTGCCACATCTCTTGGCATTTGTGTACTCCCTGGGGACCTGATGCCTTAGGTTAGCTGGCAGCAGTTGCGTGCTGTCCTCGTCTTCTTTGTATATTGACCCTGGAGCATGAGAGCTCAGGAAAGATACAATGTTTCTTCTACTTTAATTGTCTTTTCATGTGATGGTGATTTTATATCTTTAGAAAAATTCCTTAAGTTATGTTCAAATGTGGGATTCCTACTGCTTTCCTATGCCTTTTTTTTTTTTTTAAAAAGAAACCAGACTTTAAGAAAACTTAAATAATTTCAGACAGGAAAGTTGCAGAGATAGTACAGAGAGTTACTCCTGTTCTGTGTAACCCTTACTTAGCCAGCGTCAATGTCAAAGTCTTACATAACCATTGCGCATTTGCCAAAACTAAGAATTTACATTTGTGTATTACTATTCTTACATGACTATTAACTAAACTCCGGACTGGCTTCAAATTTCATTAGTTTTCCATAAAATCCTTCCTGTCTTCCCGGATCCCACATTGCATTTTATTATCCTGTCTCCTTAGTCTCTTCTGGTTTGTGACAGTGTCTCAGTCTCCCCTTGTTTTTCATGACATTGATGGTCTTGAGAAGTACTGCTCAGATATTTTGTAGAAAGTCACTCATTTTGAGTTAGTTTGATTATTTTTTTCTTCTCGTGATTAGGCTGGGGTAATGAGTTTTTGGGAAGAATATCACAAAGTTGAAATGCCTTTCTCATTGTGTCATAGCAGCCTGTAAATTATACCAAGATGACTCCTCACTGGTGATATTAGTCTTGATAACTTGCTACATTATTTAACAAATAGAAAATTTGACACAGAATTCTCATATGTTAAAGTTACCAAGAGACCATCTGAAGATAGTAAGTAGCTAGCTAGATTCCTAAAATCACAGCACTTGGAAGCACTAAACAGGCTTGTTCAGTTGTTTTCAATCTTATCAGACCCAGCACATCTTTTTCATAATAAATATTTTCTACTGCCTCCTTTCCTCTTCTGAAATGAAATTTGTAGATGGTATAATTTACCTGTACACATAATCACAGAAAAATCAATATGCAGTTGTAGTTTTAATATACAGGAGAAATAAAAGGAATATGATTTATAATAAAATATCTATTTCAATATACAAAATCTCAGGCATGACTATTCCACAAGCCGTAGTGAAGTGGTCAGATGCTTACATCTAAATGAAGAATTCCCATGGATAAGACAGACACAAATGCAGACGAATATAAGGCTCAAAGACAAGGAGCAGCGTTGTCATTGGTGAGTTGATTTCCTGAGATGCCAAACAACCCAGGGGAAAGTTCCAAAGCAAACAAAATACCTTCTCCCTCAATTTTCATGGTGGTTTCATTCCTGGAAAAATTCAGGACTTATTAAAAACTCGCAAAAATATTGCGCATTTAAAAGTAAAATGGAGTTAGGCTCAGATAATTATAACCAGGTTTTTCACCTACGTGAATCTCTGTTGGGACACTGGAAAGCCGTGTGGACAAAGAACAACGCTTTCACTGTGGGAGTGTCCTGTGCACTGCAGGACACACACCGACTTGGGCCCTGGCTACTCAATGCCAGTGGTGCCCCCAACCCCAATCAGGAAGGGCAAGCAAAAACACCCTTCGAATTTCCAAGATGAAATTTCCAAAATCTGGAGGCCGTGCTGTGCCCCAGTCAAGACTACCACTGCTATAATTTAAGTCCAATCACTTTATCTCATAGCCAGGAGCTGGGTTCAGGTCCACGTAGCCAGCACATTAGGGCAAACTGAACCTGCCAGCTCCTAATCTACAGGATCTGGTGTGTGCTGAGCCCTCAAAAATGCCTATTGGTAACCCTTGGATTGATGCTGAAATGTAGGTTAAGCCATGTGATTGATGTCACATGCACACACAAACACAAGCATGCACACACACACCATCACCACCGCCAACAAAACCACCAACTCAATTCCTGCACAAAATCCTTCCTAGGGCTCCCATGGAACGTAGGAGATCATTTAAATCCTTTTAAGGCCTTGCACAACCTGGCCCTCATCTGCCTCTCCAGCTTCATTCTGTACCAGTTTCTTCCTCGCACATTATGTGTCCACCCTGTTGGTCTTCACTCAGTTACTGGCAGGAAGAGTTGCCCTCCCTGCTGCTTCAGGGCCTTGGCGCAGACTGTTTCCCCTCCCTGGACTCTTCTACCTTTTGCCTGGCAAACTCCTGCTTATTTTGCATAGCTCGACTTAAAAGTCACTTGCTCGGAGAGCCTTTCTCTGAGTCCCCAGTATGTCTCCTTGCCAGATGTTCTTGTAGCACTCTGTATTTCTTGATCACACACTCATCAGAGCTTATGATCAAGTATTTATCTGTGTGATTCTGGGTTTGATATCCGATGCCTCCACTATGCTGTGAGCTCCCAAGGAGACAGGAGCTTCGTCGGTTTCATTCATCACTAAACCCCAGTACATAGCAATACTGCCTGTACAGGGTCGGTTCCAAATATTTGCTGAATCCATGAATGGATGAATAATTGGGTTAGCTGCCCGGAATGACTTTCAGATTGGCTGGAAGGCTGACACAGTGGGGGAAACACAGTCATGATTTTTCATGAGGAGCAGCAGCATAATACCTTGCTTCTATTTTGCTATGAAGAGAGAGAAGCGTGCCATTTGAGACTGCTTGTTTTGGCTTAGTTGTTTCAATGGGCTTGGCTTTGAACCAACACGATGGAGTAGAGGCACCTAGAAGGCACCTCACTGTGTGGACTAGTGAAGGCTCCTGCATCTGTCTGGAGCTGGCTTCCCTGCTGGAAGGGTCTGGAAGAAACAACAGCATTGCAAACTTCAGCTTTATTGGGCTCAACCCTACAGATGCCTCCACTTCATCCTTCCACTGTTATTACCAATAACACCCGATCTCTGAGTAGCCCATGACATTGTGCCTTTTGTTTCACTCTTCCCCAAACTTTGGTCTTTGGGTATCACTTTCATTAATTTGGCGCATCTGCAAATTACCAGTGCTATTATTTATTAATGTTTTTCTTTGAATACATTGCAACCTGACATTAATTCAGATTTTAGCTTCATCATAAATAAAATAATATGCATGAACTCCTGTATTTCTTGGGCTTATCATGCTCGTTTGGGAAGGAATGCTCTTTTTCTTAGCAGTGTTCCTGTGTGGGAGGCACACCCAGGCAGACCTCCTTACTGTCCCCAATCTGTTAAGAATACTGAAGAACAGAGAGTTCCAGTAACTTCTGTAAGGTCACTTGGTTAATAGAGATGACAGAACTGGGATTCGGTGCCTGACTCTTGGCTCTGTCTTGGGCTGTCCGTGTCACACTAACTCAAACCATTCTTTGTTTTGTTTTTTGTTTTTCCTTTTATTCCACGTCAGACAAGAAATGTGCTGACGTGGTAACAAGGTTTGAGGGAGGCACATCTCACACAGGCATGTGAAAACACAATCATCACGCTTATGAACTGCAAAAGGATCTCAAACCATTTTTAACTGAGTTCTCTACCCACACCAGGCACTCCACCACTGTGAACTGTTGTTGGATTAACGATGACTTCCAAAAGCAGACTATTCTGTAAGATTTTTTTCCCCTGAGTATGTTACATCCTGTGCAGCGTTGCTGACATCTTGGGGCTAATACTTTTTAGCTGCCTCTTCCCAATTTGTAATTTTCTGACCCACTGATGGGCCATATCTCATTTGCAAGTGCTGCATTCTTGTTTGCATTACTAAGAGGCTCACAGTTTTTGTGATGGACGCCATTTTGACATACTTGTAGAGACAGATGAATCTCCTCTTGAGAGGTACGATGTATTTTTCATGCTACAGTGTCTAATTCATCCATGCTGGGTGCTTCTGAGACTATCCAAGGTGTCACTACCTCAATGCCATAGAAACCCTCTGGGAGGCCACAAGAAGGCTCCGACAGTGGAGGCAGCTCCTTTCCTGATGCTGGAAACCGCTGGCTTCTGGGAGATTCTCTCCCCTCCCTCTACCCTACTATGGCGATGTGCTCTTTCCTGAATAGTTGCAGAGTTGCTAATTCTGTCCTTAAATCCAGTCCTAATTTAAAATTAAACCACATATTTGAATGCATGACATGTTATACCAACTTTAGCTGCCACAGATCTTAAATACCAGTCACACTGGCATTCTTTTTGATCCTGGTCAAACACTTCTAGATCATTCTTACCACAAGGCTTTTGCAATTGCTGTTCTCTCTGTCTGGAATGTTCTTTCCCCCCGCTCTTGTCACACCTATTTTCATTTTTCACATTTCAACTCAGTGTTATCTCTTCAAGGCCTTTCACTGACCATCCTACATAAAACTGTACCCTTAACTCCTCATCCCAGTAACTCCCTATCCTACTCGTTGGATTTATTTTCTTCATGGAAGTTTCTACCACCCCAAAGTATGTGGTTCATTTATTTACCTATTGTCTGTCTCCTTCCTGCCTACCCCCCACACCCCTAGCAAACAGTAACCACTGTGCACGGAATGCCAGGGTATCTCTTATCGCCCTCTCGCTAGTGACCAATGGGGCCCTTGATAAGGGTTCGTAAGTAAATAAATGCATGAAATGGTCCAGGTACCGCAGTGAGGTGCAGAGAAAAGAGCAAGTCTCTGGAGTCAGATGGAAGCAGCCCTCTGTTATAACGCAGAAATTAAGAGCGTGGGCCCAGGAGTCAGAGGGGCCTGGGTTCCAGTGCAGCCTCTGCCGCTTTGTGGCTGTGTGTTGTAAGCAAGTTCTTTCACCTCTGCTCTGTATGTACATCAACAGCAAATCGGGACTGATGAGTCACAGTCTATCATGTGCCTGGCCTGGTGCCAGCCACTGTAATAGGATCTTAACAAATGTTAATTGACTTCCTTTTCCTAGAAATGTCACAAGAAACTCAAGAAACCCAAGAGGCAGCCTTTGTAACACACTAGATAGTTAATGGAGAACTCAGGCCTCCCTATATTCAATACAATGTGCTTAAGCACAACTGCTGTACATTTTGCAAAAAGCAGTGACATTTGCAGCACTTGGCTATCTTATGTAGACTCCTGATAGGGTTTATAATCTTAAATCCACTGAAAAGGACCCAGTCTTTTAGCGCCTGACCTGTTTGATAGAGGTGTCCCCCGCCCTGTATATTCAATTATTTGCTGTAGAATAGAACCGCATGCACCGTATATAGTTCCTTCGGTGGCTGAACATTATGTTCCTCAGGTGGCCTAAGTGACTTTGAAGTACTTGTCAGCAACTGGCTTTCCTGTAACAGTACTGTAACCATTCAGCTCACAGTGACATTTTACTTCTGAAGCCCTTGTTCAGAATATTAAAAAGGGCATGCAACAGACTTCATCCCTTGGCCTCAGGGACTGTGATTTTGTGAAGCTAGCCCATGGTCTACTCGGGGGAGACACGCTGGCTCCAGTGAATGTTGAAAAGCCGTTTTGAATTTGGCTCAGTGGCATTAAGTTGGTCAGTAAATACAACGATTGAGTCTGTTTCATTCCAATTGATGAGCTGGATTGACTGAACTGATTCACCAGGATGTCTGAAATCACTCCCACCACTTTCTTTGTCAATGAATGATGATGCTTTTCTATCAGAAAAAAAAAAAAAAGAAAGAAAGAAAAGACTATTCAAAGTTGGAAGGGAAGTTTTGCAGTTTGCTAGGTTTCACTTGCATCAGCAAAATACTTGTGAATTCCAAATGGATGAAGGCCTCTGGGTTCTTCTCATTCTTCGTAGTAATGACAGCTGGATTTATTCTATCCAAAACTGGTGCCCAAGAGCACGTGACAGGACCTGTTGGTGTTTGTCACAATGACCATTCAGACACCGTCACTGCGCGATGCCCTGACTTGGTCTTTGGTCTGAAGAGAGAGTGAGCAGAGCGGACGGCCATGCTGGGGGACTCTCAAAGGGCTGCTAAATGGGGACCCGGGGCAGTCTGAGCCTGGATTTAGTTTGTGAGGACTTGGGGCCTTCTCATATCTGCCCTTTAGGACTTTTTACATGTTGAGGCAACCACATTGCGACATTTTTCTTTGAGAAGCAGCAATAAGGACTTGAGTTTTGGACTCTGACAGGCCAGGTTTCCTCACTCTCAGCACACTGGCACTTAGGGTTGGCTGCGTCTCTGTTTGGAGAGGCTGCCCTGTGCGTTGTAGGATGTTTAGCAGCATCCGGCCTCCACCACGAGATGCCACTAGCATCCCTCAAGCTGTGACAGCCAAAATACTTCCTAGAAATGCCAAATGTCTCCTTGCTGGGTAGACGTTGGGGGCGGGGCACAATTGTCTCTGGATGAGAACCAGTGAGGAAGACCTTAACCGTGGGAGATTGTTTTGTGGTCACAAGAAAGCCTCTTGAGAGTGCTCCAGCTTCTCTCGTCTGTCCTGGGGCCTTTCAGACCTTTGAGTTTCCTAGAGAATAGGTTTTTGATGTGGATGAACTAACGATAAAAAAGGAAAAGGTGAGAGAGGGTGGGACATGGATGCGTTAACTCCTCTCCTCTCTCTTCCTTTCTCTCCTCTGTACCTCTGTGAGTCTCCCAGAAAGGGAGAGACTGCACGTAGGGGAGGAGAAACCTGGCTGCAGTCTAGCTGTGCTGTAGACTGAACCAAGGGAGACTGAGGCCTGTGGAACTTCAGGTCATCCTGATATTTAAGTCCAGGCATCAGAGCTCACTGCAGGCCATGTAGAAGGTGGTGTTTGGAGGCAAGCTGGGCATCTGCCAGGACCCTTGGCAAAAGTGCGATGTAGGCAAAGTCGTTTCTGCCTGAACATCTATTTCTGAAGCCTCCCCATTCCCTGTCGCACTTTCCCTGCCCTCCAGACACTCGGTGGCCTCCTGTGGACTCTGGCTGCTCAAAGTCCACCCCCCTAGGCTGAGCCGCCAGTTTCCACATTACCTGTCCCCATGTCAACGCCCCTTCCTTGGGTGCTGAGTTCAGCTATTTGGGGGGTTGAGAGGAAAGAGTCTAATATTTCACTAAGGGGAGAAGAGTCAGCAGGTTTAACCTGTTCAGGGGATGTTTTGACTCCTAAAAGAGAAGCTTGTTACTCCAAACAAAAGGCTTTTCTATGGCTTATGTGGTTGCCCTGAAATGCGCATTACGGTTGCATATTCTCCAGCCACAGTCTCTGCAGTCCTCGGTCACACCTGTGAATTCCATAAACCAGAGCCCTCACTGAGGAAGGGGCTCCCGTGAGGTGAGCTGTGAATTTCCCGTAAGAAAAGATCCAAATCCCTTCGCCTGGCATAAAAAGCCCTTTGTAAGAATCTGCCTTTCAAATCTCTTCTCCATTCATCCACTCAAATAATGGTGGAAAAGATGGACACAGATCCTGACCCCCAAACCACCCCCCATGCATATAGTCCAGTGGGGGATTATACATAAGAAATCAGACAAAGACAATATGGTGTCACATGTCACCTGTCAACCCGGGGTAGGTACGGGAGGCTCAGGAGTACCTTGAACGTGGAACTAACCTGGAGACTCACTCCTGGCTGGCCCAGGGGAGAAATCTCACGTGTCTGCTCTATTCAAGCCCACGTGCCCACACTGGGCATGTTTTGTCACGCCTCTCTGGCTCTGAACGTAATAGTCCCTCTGTTTAGAATGTCCTCTCATTATCTGTCTGAAAAACTCTCAATATCCTTTATGATCCAGCTTAACTGTTACCTCCACGAGACTTTCTCTGACCACACTTTGCTCTCCCTCGCTTTTCTCTGCCTTGCCATGTCCCCGCTGCCCTACCACCAAATGAAAGTGTGTTCTTTCCTTTGAGCTAAGTCCTTATACATCACCCTATGGAAATATATATCACACTGATTTGTAATGATGTGTTTATTCATCAGTCTTTTCTGGTAACTTTCTTTAAAGCCCAGGCAATAAAGTATGTGTCTTTTTAACCCCCAGCTCCTAGCACAGTGCCTGGCACACAGCAGTGCTTGGTAAATGTCATCAAATGAATGAGCCCATTCAAACTGGAATCTAGAAAATGTGATAGCAGGATGTCTCCTTTATTCCTTTTTGTATTAGGTTGTGAGATATATCATATATATAGAACAGTTCATAAGACATATATGTCCAGTGTAAAATGAAAACCTACGTAACCACAGCCTCAGTCAAGAAATAGCCTCCTGTATTCTTAACTCATCAGTGGATGTCATATACTTGAATTGAGTGTGTCACTAAGATGAAGACTCCACATTCTTCATCTGACCTGAAGTTATTGGGGTCTTCTTCCAAGCAAGCAGTCATCTTGAACCTTAGGCCTGACATTCTGGATGCCAAATATTTGGCCAAAAGCCAAGCAAGTCAGTCGAACATCGGTTGGCAGACATGGTCCAAAATCTAGCTGCAGGAAGCTATTCGCTCCACTGGACAGTATCATGCAAAAGATCTTGAGCACCTTCCTTCCTCCTACATATTGAGGTTGCAGGCTTGTTTGGACTCTGTCACATTTGAGGGAAAAGAATTAATGTGTGAGCCTTGCTGGGATTATCTATGTAATACTCATAGTTAACCCATGTGGAGATCAGTCTGTTTGTTGGTTGCTGTTAATGCAGATCGGTTAAAGTCTTGCCACGTTATTCAGAAGGGGTGTACTGTACTCCGCTCTGCTTTGAGTGGAAATCAACCATCTGCCTCCTTGCATTTGGTCAGAACACTGTGCCTTTGGAAAGGCTGTGGTTACAGGATGCATGGCAACCACCTCCAGCGTGGTATGGCTCAGAGCTGGCAGGGCTCTCTGCACGGGCCTCATCCGGTGCCACTGCTGGGCTCTCTCCTCCTTCCTATGCTGTCCTTAACAACCAAGGGCCAGTGGTCAGCCTGCCTGCCTGCCTGCCCTCCTTTCTTTCTTCTTTTCTACCCTCCCCCTTCCTTGCTTCCTTGTCTCCCACCTTTCCTCCTTCTCTTCCTTCTAGCTGCCTAATCTCTACACATATACTAGAATAATGACTTGTTTGATGGATATTTCCTGAACCTGGCTGTAATTTTCTTCTTGAATACAAATTAAGCCCATTTCAAGAACTTATCAACTCCAGGATCCCGTCTGATTTCACTTCTCTCTCTTCTTCCTCCTCCCACCTCGTGCATGTGTGTGTATCATGAATCTATAATCACTCCATTTAATTTAATCCAAATTTTAAACTCCCGTTATAAAAAACTTAACTCCTTTTCATCATTTTCACTGACATTTCAGACACTTTGATTTTTCTAGTTTTTTAATATGTCGTTTCTGAAGTCTTTTTGTTTGTTTGATTGATTGTTTAAAGCAGATAACAACATCATTCTCTATCCTTTGCTTCAAGGAGTTTAATTCATTTTCTGAGCTCCTACACTGCGCCAGGCACAGTTTGAGATGCTGAAGAGACAGCAGTGAACAAGGTAGATGTATGTGGTCCCTGCTCTCATGGAGCTGACATTCTAAATGAATTTTATATTCTAAAACTGACCTGTCCAATACAGTAGCCACTAGTGACATGCAGCTATTTAAATTAAAATCTCAATTAGTTAAAATGAGATAAAATTAAAAATTCAGTTTTTCATTCGCACTGGCCATATCTCAAGCACTCAATAGCACATGTGACTAGCAGTTATGGTACAGGACAATGTAGATTTGGACCAGTTCCAGATCTATTGTACAAGGCTTTCTGGGGAAATTTGCCAGTCCTACTACCATTCTGGGAGTCTAAGAAATTCCCTGTAGCCACACTGTGAGATGATTATGATGACATCAGGTCATAATTACCTCATATATAATCATCCCTTTGAAATTTGTAAATTATGTCTAGCATGCTTGGAGCCTATCAGTTTATTTTTATTTGGGGCATCCTGTTTTTACCTATGAGATGGTTAAATTAGTGTGGTGGGATAAAATTTTGAAATACTCACTCATCTTCCCTTCCTGTCTTTCAAGCAGGTACTGGCTCTATCCACCATCCCAGGAGAAAGAAGTTTATGGGGCAGAACACAGAAATAGTCCTTGAGTCTCTTGGTTGTTTTTGTGGTCCAAATATCCAAGCTTTCAGGGGTCCTAGAGTATTTCTAGAAGGGGCAATAGAAAGGAGGATTTGGGGACTAGATAAAAATGTGTTGGCAGAAGCAGGGCTGGAGGAGGAAGAGTCTGCACACACACGTGAGGGTGTACAAGAGTGATGCCATCTTGCACATGCGTTGTGGGCTTAGGCTGCGTGGTGTCCCTGGAGGTTCCATTGGGGGTAGCAGGGTCCAAGAGCAAGAAAGTGTCCAGGATTTGGGACTGTGGTGGGACCACATAAATCCACTGGGCCTGAGTGATCACACTGACTGGAATAATGGATATTTCAGCTGGAAACAGATGATTCACCAACTACGTCCTGCCCTTCCCCCAATCTCAATCTACCCTCAAGGAAGATAGAAAGGGTGAGTCTGAGATGGTGATTTTTCTCCAGCTCAGGGGGATGAGTGTTCAAAATGGAAATAAATGGAATTATAATAAAAAATAAAGTTGATTTTCTGGCAGCCTCTGTATTTTTGTGGTCTGTGAGCCATACCCATTTCATAGGGAGCATGATTTCATTCTATATACGATAACCACAGACATCATCTTCTCCTTTGCTCTATTTTATTTATGCCTACATTATTCTATCAGTAGAATAACACTTTTCCTGGGAAGTAGTGCACAAAGCAGTGTCATCTTATGTATTTGGAGAAAACTTCAAATGGCATGGAAATTGAGTCCATCCTGGAGCTCTGGTTTCACACATTCCTCAACTAAACTCAGTGGGAAGGAAGCCAATGCAATTTAACGACTGGATGATTTAGACCAGGGCTAAGAGAACTAGAGTCCATAGGCCATGTCTGGCCTGCCTCCTGCTTTTGTAAATAAAGTTTTATTGAAACACAACCACACCCATTAGTTTACTTATTGTCTATGATTGTTTTTGTGGTACAGTGGCAACATTGCATAGCTCAACAGAGACTATATGATCCTGCAGTACCATCTTGCCCTTTATAGAAAAAGTTTGCTCACACCTGGCCTAGATTATAAACTTTTTAAAGATGAGGACCATGTCTAAACATCTTCCTATTTCCTTTCAGCTCCTGCTCCACACAGAGCAGAGATTTGAGAAATGGGGTGTAACAAAAGATCCTAAGGCTAGAATGAACTTTCAAGCTTTAAGGATGACTTCTTTCAGTGATGCTTAGGAACATGATGCTTTGAGTTACAGCCATTAACCTCAAGTATTAAAGAAGTACAAGGTGGGCTGGGCACGGTGGCTCACGCCTGTAATCCTAGCACTTTGGGAGGCCGAGGCAGGAGGATCGCTCAAGGTCAGGAGTTCGAGACCAGCCTGAGCAAGAGCGAGATCCTGTCTCTACTAAAAATAGAAATTATCTGGACAGCTAAAAATATATATAGAAAAAATTAGCCAAGCATGGTGGTGCATGCCTGTAGTCCCAGCTACTCGGGAGGCTGAGGCAGAAGGATTGCTTGAGCCCAGGAGTTTGAGGTTGCTGTGAGCTAGGCTCACGCTACTGCACTCTAGCCCGGGCAACAGAGTGAGACTCTGTCTCAAAAAAAAAAAAAAAGAAGTACAAGATGCAATGAAGTCTCTGGCAGCTGGAATAAGAGAGATAATCTTATCTCCTCATCTCGCTAATACAGATGACTAGATCAGCCATCTGCTGTATATATAATGGGGGGCTCCCCGTGGCTTCCTGCTCTGCACTGCAAGGAAGAGTCTTGAGCCTCCATTACAAAAGATGTCGGGTTGGATCTGAGGAGACGTGGAGCCTGAGTGCTTATCTTAGGGTGGTTTCTTCCAGAAGTGACCCCTAAGCAAAAGCTTCAAGTGAAGGTGATTAGTTAAGGAAGTGCTCCAAGGAGAAACTGGGTAGGATAAGCAGAGGAAGCTGAATAGGAAAGGGAAAAAAGCCAAGAAAGGTGTAATTTCAGTTGAAGTCTGAGCCTTAGCCTGATCCCATGGGGATCTCCAGACTATGAATCACACGTGACATTTAGGAAGGTATTTTGCAGTCCTGAAGGTAGTAGTTTTTTCCATTTAAACAGGAGCCAAGGGAACAAGGCTTTTATACTCCCCATATCCTTCCCTTCCCAACAGGCAGTGACAGAGGACAAAACACCTTGGACAGACAAAAAAAAAAGCCCCCAAAACATTAAACTCTCTGGGTGGTAAAGAGGCTCCAATAGCTCAAGAGCAATTATCAGAAGTCCACAGTGGGAGTCCTAGCATTAAATCACACAGAAACTGGGGGATGAGTAAAAGGGGGAAGGGAGGGTAATCTGGGCAGAGAACTAATGGTATCTGCCACAGCACCAGACTGGGTGTCTTCTCCACCAGTGCTTATTATGTGTAATTTGATATGATGTGCCATTTTGAGTTATCCATTTCATTTCCATAAAATGGGTCCTCCACTGAATGGCAGAAACAACTTCTTCCTCTTTTTCCTCATCCTCTTACTTTTCTTTCAAAAGTAAATTATTTTGGGGGGAGAAACAAAAAGCCAGCTACTTTATTTGGGGGTGGGGGTGGTGAGTCTCCTTTTTTTATGATTGAAAAGATAAAAAATTCAAAGTTCTTTCTGAGACTCTATTATTTCTCTATAACATCTCTTTGGGGGGAAATATAACCCAGAAGTTCTCTGCCCACTCTGTAGAATGGTATTTATTTTATTTGACATAAGTCTACCACTTTCATATTTCAAGGGATCGTTGGCTGAAATATACTCAGATTTGGGACTCACGTCATGCTCACTGTATCCACAGAGAAATTCACTTTCAGAATTCTTATATTTCAGGCACATTCAGTTTTATCTTTCTGAAGTGAAGAACCCTATTTTTTCTGACCCGTCCTCAATTTGCAGCTTTTTATTCATTTTCCTTGACTGGTTGGGTTGCTCTTCGTTGGCTCAATGTATTTATGTCTTCCTGGGGGCACAGTGACCAAAATTATACTTGGTGCCCCAGGCACAGGCACAGATACACCACGGCTTTGGATTAGATAAAGATAGCTCCTTGTATTTTTTTTTTTTTTTTTGAGACAGAGTCTCACTCTGGGGCCTGGGCTAGAGTGTCGTGGCTTCAGCCTAGCTCATAGCAACCTCAAACTCCTGGGCTCAAGCAATCCTCCTGCCTCAGCCTTCTGAGTAGCTGGGACTACAGGCATGTACCACCATGCCCAGCTAATTTTTTCTATATTTTTTTTAGTTGTCCAGCTAATTTCTTTCTATTTTTAGTAGAGATGGGGTCTTGCTCTTGCTCAGGCTGGTCTTGAACTCCTGACCTTGAGTGATCCTCCCGCCTCCTCCCAGAGTGCTAGGATTACAGGTGTGAGCCACCGTGTCCAGCCTGTATTTTGTTTTTAATGCTATTCTAGATAATGTTCAACATCATTTTGGGTTGAGTTACACATCATGCAGGTGACTCTAGTTTTCAACCTGTAGTGATTATCTTTCCTTACCTGTAGCCAATTGCATCTATTTAGAGTACAGAGTATTCCTGTTTCTTGATGACCAATTTTATCCTATTTTGTTTTAAAATTATTAATTTAATAATTTAAATATATTTCATTTAAAACTTATTTTTAAATGTTATTTAATCATGTTCTTGGTAAGCCCTATCTGCTACTTTCCTACTGACACAAAACATGAATGTTTTCTGAAACCCTTTACTGTGAGCTTAGTATTTAGCACTGCCATACATAGATTCTTCTCTAAATCTTGTGGACTCCCATTTTTCGATCACTTTTGCACATGCTAAAGAGGACAAGTTTCAACATAGTTTTAAGGAAACTCTATTGATCTGTCTCTCAAAGGGACATTTTCATAACTTTTTCCCCAGTAAGAAGTTAGCTACTGGTAGGTGACAAAATAGTCCTAACAACTAGATAAGACGTCAACTTTTTTCCTCCAAGCACACATTTTTGGGAAGTGGTCTGGAGCTTTATTGAGAAGGTTTAAAGGATTTTAAATATATCACATCTGCTGATGCTTTGTTTTCCACAGGATTGCCTAGGACTGAGTTAGGGTATTCATGGTAGGGTAGGAAAAGCATGGATTTTGGAGTCATACAAACATCAAGTGAACGAATAGCGCTCTGTTAAAGGTGGAGTTGCAACAGAGGCTGAAAATGGTCAAGATGGGCCAAGCACTAATTTTAATTAAAAGCAAGGTATTAGCAAGTTTCAAAGAGGCTAAACAAATGGAATATTTGGAGGTAATATCAAGAATTCATTTTTGTGAAAGATGATGAATGGTGCTTCTCTGGCATCACTGGCCTCTACCTCCTTCGAGACGGAGCATTCTCCAGCCATTTGGGGAGGTTCCTTTTCAGGATTTTGTTACTCTTCTCCATTACACAAAGTCTCTGGTTCCATCCTTTTAGGGCTAGATATCATTAGCTTCATCTGATCTCTTATACTACTAAGGTTCTAGTCTCTGGTTGCCTCAAAACTCTGGCTAAGATACTCCTACATACTTCTCCCTATCATCCTCCACTCCTGCAATGCGAACTCCTCCAACTACCCACCCTCCCTTATGCTATTGTCCTCACACGAGGCTGGGCTTTCTGCCCCCTGAATTTTCTCCTCGCTGTTCCCTTTTTCTCCCTTTTCCCTGAACCTTCTGGAACCCCCTTATTATCGAACGCAAACTTCTCTGTTTTCTCATACTTTTATGAGCCCATTTCGCCATTTTCTTGCTTTAAAACCTGCTTTGCAGCAGGATATCATTTCTTTGTAACCTTCTCAAGTGGAAAATGCACAGTCTCTTATATTCACTGCAGAAGTAATGTCTGCCTTATCATTGATACTCTCGGCCTTTTCTGAACCACTGTTTTTAACTCTTGTGCAAAAGGTCCTCTCTCCTTTGAGTTTCAGGTCATCCTGATCAAAGTCTTACTGTTCACACCTTCTCCTTTCATTATTAGAAAAAAACTTCAGTATCTATTGACAAACACAGAAGAATCTAGTTTTAAGATGCTTGACCTCAATTCTAGCACAGTCTGGAACCCATTCTCATAGCTACACCTGACCTTATCATTATTCCAAATTGCTGCACCTCTTAATGCCAGTTTACCATTCTCTGACCACAATATCTTATCACCACAGCTATCAAGGTCCTTAGTTAATGCAATTTCTGCTCAGGCTAGAAATCTAGCTCTTGTATTATTCTTTCTCCTTACAGGCTCTTATTATAACTTATTATAACTTTACTTTCTTTTCTCTCCTTCTTAGATCTCATAATGTGTGACTTTAACAACCCTTGAGAGCATCCCTAAAAGCCCTAGTCCCCTTTCTCATTGCCATACAGACACAGCTAAGCCTCAATCTTGGATTAATCCAACTGTTTGTCTTTCCTGATACTTTATCTGGGCTGGTGAGTCATGATTGAGAAAACACACAACCTAATTATGCAAATAAGGGGCCGTAAGCAATCCTGTGATGTATACCAATCAGTGACATCTCTCATTTTCCCTAGTGGCGATTACAAGACATCACTCTTCTTCTCAAAGCTCTGCTTCATTGATACTTTCTCTGCCCCTCCTCCCACCGCTGATACACATACAACACTTCTACCCCTCTTCCCCAGTAAATGCTTTGCCTTGTTGCTTATTTACTCTTAAATCACTGTACCTGGTTTTTGCACTCACCACTGAAATAAAAATTCTCTGGCAAAAGATATCAGTGACTTCCTAAAGGACTAATTGAATAGAGTCTTCTAAATGTTCACCTAGTTGGACTTTTCCCTTGCATTTGAAACTGTTGACTATTCCAATCTCAGTATTCCACTCTTGCCTTCTTTTCTCTCTACTTGTGCTTCCTGGCAAGCTCACTCATCATGGCTTTAACTGGCAGCTACATACGTGATCCCTAAATCTATAGCTCCAGTCCAGCTCTTGCTACTGAGCTCCAGAATTCTACGTACAAAAGAGCCTTCTTCATGGTTTTCCTGGAGTTCCCATGGAAACCACAAAATCAACTCAACCCCAAATGAACAAATCTTCCCCCCTTCCCCTCACAATTCTCCTCCTAGGTTCTCTAGCTCACCCTTTAGACTCAACCAGAAATTTGGGCATGATCTCCAGCACCCCCATTTTAAATCCTCATCTACTTTCCCCACTACCACTCTCTGTACCATCTGATTTCTTTCCAGGTCCTTTTGATTTGAACTTTCTAAAATCTTATTCTGCCTGTCTGCTCCAACCTAGCTGCTACTGCATTAGCAATGAACTCTCACCTCTCATCTCAATCCTTCTTATGGACACTCCATATTTTTGCTCAGGAGCTCTGATTAA
The DNA here is from genome assembly GCF_020740605.2 of Lemur catta. Taxonomy (NCBI): domain Eukaryota; kingdom Metazoa; phylum Chordata; class Mammalia; order Primates; family Lemuridae; genus Lemur; species Lemur catta. The sequence continues at coordinate 66,368,965 of NC_059137.1, forward strand.
AACGTGTATCTGATCATGGTACCACCTTGAGCATGGAGTAGAAGTCCTCCATGATCTGCACTCAGGTCTCTCTCTTCAGACCTGTCTGTTCTAATTCCTGCCTCTTGCCTTTAACGCTACAGTTAGCTATACGCAACTACCTGCTGCTCCTGGAAATTTTCATACAAATTCTCAGTTTGGAATGCCATTCTTCTCTCTTCACACCTCCTGCTTCCATCTGCCTAGCAAACATCTGCTCATATTTCAGGGTTTGGCTCAACTTCTTTGCAAGACCTCATCCATTGCACCCCTGCTTCACCCCGGGTAGAACTGACTACCTTCTTCTTTGGGTTCCATCTCTACACATATATTGTCAATGTCAGTTTGCCTCTCCTACACTGTAAGCTCTTTGAAGACAATGTCTCTGTCACGGGCATCTCTGTGCCTCAGTTTCCATCTCAGAACAAGAACAAAATACATATCTGCTGAATGAGGCAAGAAAGAATTCAAAATGGAGTCCAGCCTGTGAGAAATGCTAAATAAATGTCATGACGGTGGCACAAATGTTGATCACAATAGCGTACTACATCGTCACAAAGGCCCGTCTGCAGATAGCTCTGTTGTTCGTAACTCCATTAAGCCTCAGTTTACATTAGCAAACAAGTGAGGTGGGTATTCTCTATGAAGTGAGCTGATTTTCAGGGACGGAAAATGGAGATGGCGTCTTTTATTGGCTTGCTTCCTTAGCAATTTGTGAAAACAAAACCAGACAAAACAATTCCCCCCTTCCCAAAAGTTGGCACTGGCTCAAGTTTTTCTTTTCCAAAATACTCTGGTCAGGCAACACTCCCCATGCTATATAGCTGTTACGCATTTGTGCGCTCTGAATCCATTACAGAAGGTCAGTCCAGAATACTAAACAGATGCACAGGCCTGAGTTTTGGGAACTGGGGTCTAACGAGTGAAATGCATAACAAACAATACCCATCTCCTCCGTGCATGCTGGTCTAAGCATCACCATAAGCAGGCATATTTCAGAGACTGGCACCTTACGCTGTCCTGACTGCCACACCTGAAGTGAGGAACAATTAATTCGAGGCAGAAAAGTAATTCAGGAGACTATTTTGGCTTCACATGCATATACGTGATCCTTGTTTCCTGACAAACACACCACTTTAAATCCAGTCAATATCATAGAGACAACATGCACACAAAAGAGCAAGGATTTTTTTTTCCACACCAAGCCTTTGTACTATATGTATACATATAAATAAATAAATGAAGCAAAAACAAAACAAAAAACTCCTCCTAGCCCAGACTACCTATTAATTCCAGATGGAAAAGCCCTGGGCAATAAGACAAAAAAAAAAAAAAAAAAAACCCTGACCCATGTACTAAGTAGATTGGATAGTTAATTTGGAGTGACTGGAAGAGCTAGATAATACTAAGTTGTCACGGTAGAAAGTAAGTTTTGGACATTCTGCTTTCACATTACTATCTAAACTTGTAAAAATACTCAGAGAGGCAGAAAGAAGGACTAAATTTAGACTCTTATTTAATGCATTCAAGAGCATGATTCATTTTTCTCCTGCCCTGGTACAGCCTGGGGAATCTGAATATACACCAGGCAACACATGGATGTCCTGTAAATAAATGAAAGTCGCATTCATTCAGGGGCCAGAGAAAGCCAGAGACACCCCATTTTCTCTGCCAGCAAAGGTACACTTCTAGTTCTAGGCACCTCACACACCAGGCCGTAGAACCAGATTTCTAAGCTGGCAAGAGGCCATCTAATTTTAGCTTTGCTCAGCCTTGGCACGAGCACTGCTGGGCTGGAAATGTGTTCTATGTCTCCTCTCCTCTCAGTGGCTTTTTCCCCTCAAGCTCCCGTGGGATCCTGACCAGCTCTCAGAAGCCATACAACATGCAGTGCCCTAATGAGACTGCCCAAAAGGATGACACCATTTCGTAGCAACGCATTCAACGGCCTGGAGCCCAAGTCACTTCACGGCAGCCCTTAGGCTGGGTCTTGGAGAACTAGTATTATAGATAACAAAGTTTGGGCTATTTGAAAACACAAAACTAAACCAAAGGAAACCAACCAAACAACAACAGCAAGTTCAATTCCCAGGAATGACATCAGGGTCGTTGGTAGGTACAGTTTCCAGGGTCGAGCAGAGCATCACTGTCCCTTCCCCAATCCCAATTTCATCATCTTCTGCTTCCAGTCACATTCTTGCCTCAGCTTCCAAGACCAAGGCAAATATTCTAGCTTCCATAGATAATTTAGATTAAGGCTGAACTATCATTTGTGTTAGTCCAACACAGCTTAGAGGAGGAAAGCATCTAAGTTATTTTGTGATTTCACAGTGATTCCACTTTTTTCCCTTTTGATTTTAGTTTTTAAGCACATTTGGAAAGTAACCTTCCCGGGCTCATTCTAGTGTCTTAGGCTTTATTGATCTTACTGATCTTCGGTCTGTGTGTTTAGGACAAATGATAGGAAGAAAGAGGAAATGTATATAAAAAATCTGTAGTTAGGTAACATCGTCTCCCAAAAGTGAGGGCATTCAAGCTGTCCTCCCTTCTGAGGTGCAAGATTGATGTTAATAACCCACTCTGAGCGCCCTATTGTGCATCCACAGACATCCATCCCAATTAAGAAAGAGATTATTTCCCAAACATGAAATGAGTTCAGCAATTTTGAAGTAAAAAACAAAAAGAGTCAGAGATGGAGCGCGTGCATCACGTTAGAAATGAGTTGCTCTGAGAACGTGTTTGCATGAGCAGCGCTTGGAAAGGCCCGTGTGGGCCACATCGACAGGATGGGACCGGCAGACCCCGAGCAGGGCTGTGTAGGTCCAGGCAGTTGTGAGATCCGATCAGCCTGAATACATGCTTCACAAACCAACCTGGTCACGGCACAAAAAAGAGGCAAGACATCATAGGGCAGCAGAAATGATTTGTACCTTTCTCAAAGGGCTCCATATTTGGGTCTCTGGGGCATTTCTGAACCATCAGGTAGGGCAGTCACCCAATCCTCACTGGGCCCAGCCAGTGCCATAACGTGAATATCAAATCATTTAGAGGGTGGGGGTGTTCAATGCCATTGGCCAAATGGAATGACAGATGGGGGGGGCAGCCTTCTATACCCGTTTGAGAAAGGACAAATACTCATTAGCACTCTACACAGAAAACTGGCTGATTTAGCTTAGAACAGTGGCTACCATTGCAGCCAATTTCAGAACATTGAAAAGGAAGGTAAGTGGTTGGGGGAAGGGCACAGTGAAGGTTGCATCTATCCAAGGCTGGGTCAGTTATATACTGGGATTTGGAGTAGAAATTTATTCTCACACACGTAGAGCACCACATATCTAATTAACAATGTGGGAAATCTATTTTCATATTTCATTCACACAATACACCTCTCTTCCATCTCCAGGGGGTTTTCAAGTTCTAAACTACAATCAGCCCTTCTTTTAAAATAACAATAATAAATCCTCTTGTTCAGCCAGATGGTGGTGTTTGTTGCACTAGGCTTGGTTCGTAGTACAACATCAATAAATGGCCACTTGTAGAGGGACAGACAGAATCCCACTGATAAAGCACACCTACACCTCCCTCCTCCTCCCATCCCCAAATGTTGCATTGTCAAAACACCCATGGGGGATTCTTCTCATTTTGGGGAGGAAAGGAAAACTAGAAAAGGTAAAATAATGAAACTAAGGGTCAAAACAATTTCTTGAGGGAGAACCAGCACATTGAGTCTCTGAGGAGAATGATCGTAGGCAGGCTTTTCAGGTGTTGTTTTGCCTTTAGGGACTGTTTGAAAGGAGGCTCTCAAGAGGACTTTCCCAGTCCCTGGAAAGCTGTCTTGGGGAAGGCTGCACATTGTTAACCAAAGACAACACAACCAGGAGATAGAGTTAAAATTCTTTCTCAGTGAGTTGGCTAAGTCTCATGAAACAAATATTTTGTTCCAGTTAGGTGTTCCAAAAAGTCTTGCTTGCTTCAGATAACATATTTTGAGAAGGAAAGGGTATTTGTTCAAAATGCATCACGGAAGAAAAGACTATGTACTGGTGTGTTCTGCTGCCAGTGTGTACACATCCTCTTCCTAGGCCCGGAGGACTCACAGTCTTGGGTGCCTTGTCCTTCTCTTCCTGGTCTCAGTCCCACCTGGGCTGGGTGGGGCTGGGGGGTGATGCTGCTAGTCTCTGCTCCTGTTCTTTGTAGCTATACACCTGGTTATGTAACCCTAATCCAGGCCCACCGTCCAGGGCTCAGATGGCTGGCCTGTCAGCAAAAAATGTCTGAAAAATGTTAATCCAACAATGTTGGAGGGATGTTATTTTCAAAGATAAACTCCTCAGGGAAAATGAGAAAGAGTTGCTGCTCCTGGGATTCAACTCCTCCACACTGGAAGATGTTTCTTTAACGATGCTTTCTTCCCCCCCAAATTTCCCAATGTCTGATGTGTCTTGACATTTGGTCCAAATAAAATCCTGGAACAGACTCCTAGGATATAACTATCTTCAAACTCCACGCAAGAGGAGTTTTTATTACAGAGAATCAGCATCTATTAGGGCATGAAACATTGGGGGTCTGCTGGCGCTCACTCCCCACATGGAATCTCTGCATAATATAGATATTATTTTTTTTCTGGCATTTATAGCAAGCAACTCAGTTTGTGACCTAAGGCATTTTCCATACTTCCAGGCAGTGAATACTGGCTTCTTATGAGTCTCAATGGCACATAATTTAAGACAGTAGGAAAGGGAGTTAGAGAATAGTTTCCAGTGCAAGGAAAACACCATGCAGATGTTTGCCCTTACTCTTGAATTCTGATGGCAAAATTGAGAATTGTTTATTTGTTCCAAAGTCAAACTCAAGAAATTTATTTTCTAAAGGCTGGGGGTTGGAGTAAGGGTGGGGAATAGTGACATATCCTGATACTGAAATATTCAACACATGGCCCTGGGACTTTGAATCACAAAATAATTTAGATCTTTTTAAATGGTTCATTTTTTTGATCCAATTTGGCATGCCAGATGTCGATTTGTATCACGGAACATGATGTACCTAAAGAAACACCCGAGGACTGGTTTGCTAAAATTGTATATTTACCTTCTGTAATTGTTGTTTTTTGTTTTTTTTTTTTCCTCCAGGATAGGAAGCTAGGAATCGGTCCTCTATCTTGAGCCATTTATTGAGAACAAACAAATGAACTCAGAAAAGACACAACCCAATTGAATTTAAATACCTGACTTTGGTGTATGAGAATCATAAACTTGCTTACGGTCTATCTGGTCCGCAAACACTTCCCCATAAATCATCCAATAGGGCATATAGAAGATGTTCTTGGCCAGTTTCCATGATGGCTCCTCGTTGGGAAACAGGATGGCTTGCCTGGCGACCCCAAAGCTCATCAGCACCACCAGCATAATGATGACAAAGTACATCATGTCTATCATCTGGAAGGGTGGAGAAGCAGAGGGAGAAACAGAAGAAAACCCATATGATTGAGTGTACTTATGAACACTGACATTGATGGAAACCTTTGGAGGAGATCCACTTTCTGGACTGCTAATAAGGGATGTTTAGACAGGGAATCATGTCCAAATAAGAGGATACTTGGTCTACTGAAGCCAACGTCCACAAAATCTTATCAGTAACTCAAAAAACATTTTTTTAAAAAAAGTGCATGCATGATGGAGTCTCTTCATTTTCATTTCTGACTGTGGGACCAAGTCCATTCTAGGCATGGGGGTCATATAACACAGAGGCTTGGCAAACCCAGTACTAACTTTTTCTCTGCTCCTGGGGGAGGCAAGTGTCCTCTTTGGGTCTCTTTCTTCTTAGTGAAATTGGAATTGGGATAGCTGAACTATTCCAAGAATGACTGCAATGTTGTAAATTTCCTTTCTAAGTTCTGAAGGGGTAATGAAAAGTTGGAAAGCTCAAGAAAATAACTGCTTGTAAACAAAGCTAGGACAAACCAAATATCCATCATATTCTGTCTTATTCCTGTGGCCCCACCCCACTGCATGATGTTTCTGCCATCAACCAGTCTCTCAGAGAAGTGCTCTTTCCCCTGCAGGGTCTCCTATTGGCTCTGGAGGGTGTTTTCCTGGGCATTAGTACCATGTAGCCTAATGACCCACACCTGTACCTGCTGTTGAAATGATAGATTTTCATCTTGACATGTTTATAAGATCCTCCAGGCTTCACTCTAATACAATGTTATCTCTTTTTCCTCTTTATTCCTTTCTTCCCTGTTTGTCTCCATGATATATGTAATTTGGGATCTGTTTCTCATATGCCAAATTGCCTTCCTTTTATCACCCACAATAGACGAGGACGCAGTACCTATTGATTTTTGCCTGGCCAGAACCCATTACCTCCCTCTTTTGGAAACAGTTTCTACCTATTTTGGCCACAAGGTAGGTGTGTTTTCTAGGCTAGGTTAATCATGGTTCTCTGCCCCCTGGCAGAAGAGATGGGAGGCAGTCAAGGTGACACAAGACAGGCCAACCAATGTCCTGTTTTCTTTAGGTTTTTATTTAACTGAAGGTGGGAGAGAGAAGTTTTCTTTTCCTCTCTTTAATGATATAAATGCAGAGTGTCTGAAGCTGAGTCCTCTGCTATTGAAACTCATCAGAGTAGATGAAGCAGACATGCAAGACAAAGAGAGCAAATCCTAACAGTGGTTGGTTCCCTGCTTGCAGCAGGCCCTGAGCCCAGTTCCATCAGACCTTTCTACAAGTCGGTGCATCCCCCTAGGCTTAAGCTAGTTGGACATTGGTTTCTATCTTGCATCAAAACATCTACTACAAAAGACTTTCTCTTGGATATCACACTTCCTGAAGGGATGTCCGTCCACAAGGAAAGACATGTTAATTTTACCAGTGACAATGAAGACTTGAAATTAACTTTAAAATTTTGTTTTAGAAGAAGACATTCTATGGTTCCTGTTATTGGAATTCGAACATTACAGCCTTCCTGTATGCCTTAGGACATTGGGGTCTCAATATGTTTTAGGCCAATTAATCAAGTTTCAAGGCAGCTTCAACATTCATCTCACAAGTACTGTATGACTTTGAAACTAAATAGAAATATCTCAAAATCTGACATTCATTCATACTTTTAAATTGTCCCTAAAGTTATATGCTGATTAACTAATTATTCCTTCTACAGTTTAGTGGTCTCAGAACTCCCTTAAAGTGAGTAAGCCAGCTGTGTTGAAACAGTTTTATAGGAAATGTGGGTCTCTTTTTCATCCTCTTTCTTTCTCTTTTTTATTTTGTAAAATTCTTTCATCGTTTACTTACAAAAAGTTCTAACAATGAGAAAGCACACACGGGTCCTTCATTTTATGTTTACTTACATTGATTGAAAGATGGGTGGGGAGAGGAAGGTGTGTATTCATGAGAGGTAGGAGCTAGTTTGACCTAAGAAAACTCAGCCAGCAAATACAGAAACTGTTCTAATTAAATTTCTCAGGATTGTTTTTGTTCAGATTGATCATGATATCAATGCAAAGGGTCAAAACAATCAAACAGAAGAAACGTTCTTCCCAAACACTCAGCTTCATATATTCCAAAGAAGTCTTAGCTTTCATACAAATACCGAAATATGATAGGGTGGAATATGAAAACAGAGCATTATTAGTGAGAACTGGGGGTGGCTTCCTCTGTTTTTAAAGCTCAGCTGTCCAGTTGGTTCAATATTAAGAGAGCTGATTGTGTTCTATTTTGTAAACATCTTTCAGTTGTGTTCTATACAGGCAAATATATACTGTAGTGGTTAAGCATGTGTTCTCAGGTGTCAGACTACCTGGCTTTTTATCTTGATTTTGTTAGTAAAAATAGCTACATGGTAAAAAAAAAAAAAAAAATCCACAAAAAAGTAAAAATAATTACCAAAAATAAAATAAAGGCTTTCCTGACCATTAAAAAAAGAAAGATAGTGAGGTGGCCTTGGGAGCATTGTTTAATCTTGTTTGTTACTTGTAAAATAGACACAATAATAAGAATAATAATGCATATTATTTTTGTAAGGATTAAATGAGATAACATGGGAAACACTTAATATGGTAAGTTCTCAGTCAGTGTTGACACATTCGTATTAGAATTGGGAGGAGATCAGGCTGTGGAGTCAGATAGAAGTTTGAATCCTGTCATTGTCCCTTGCTTTGTCTCTTATTCAATTGTTCATTCAATTGTTAAATGACGACACTAAGACCTATTTCATGGGGACATAATGATTGTGACATGTCTGACAGGGTATCTAGCACAAAGCAAGTGATAGCTGTTATTATTATTGTTTTCATTTGCACTGTAAGAGTGAGCTCAGTACTAGGCTGAGAGAATTCCATTAAGAAGTGGAACATGAAGGAAAGGGGTCAGGATTGCGGTAAGTGATCCTGGACCTGCAGATCAATTGCAATCACACTGGCGAGGCAGGTTTTCCAGGCTGAGGCATTAGGTGCGCTGGTTTCTTATGCAAAGCAAAGACTCATAGCACCGGTTTCAAAATGGACTCCCCATCATTGTGCCTCCTGGAATCTTATCAGCTGTCTGTCCCTAGACTGCGGGGCAGTGGCAGCGAGTTACTTGGCTGTTCACTTCTGAATAGGGACTCCCTCATGTTGAGAGGCCTTCAGTATAAACACATCTGGGCACATGTTGTTAAGCTTCCAGCCTGGCAGTCCATCTGGCTCCCAGATAAATTCTATAGGCATATTTTATCTACCTTCTGGATCAGCGACTCAATTATTGAACTAATTATCTTAAAAGCCTCATGAAAGAGAAGCAAAGTCCCCAAATATGCTCATTTTCTACTTATTCTTGGCTGGTAAATGAAGTCATTCACAAGTTAAAAGGCAGAGAAAATGCAGTACTTCCCTCTTGCTCACTCCTTGGAAAGGTTTCATTCTAGTCAAAACCGGGGATAATTATGCCATTATTAAAATGATAGACGTGGATTTTAAAATCATCTTGCTGCTTTCATGTGACGTTAGTTATTTCAAGTATATAAATGCCACCCAGACTTTAAAAAGTTATGTATTTGGTTCGTTTGGGTCTTTTCAGATTTTACTTGTTAAAATAAAATAAGTCAGAAAAACAACCAGGTTATGCAATCGCCTAATGTAGTGGTTCTCAATAGAGGACCATTTTGTCCCCCAGGGGACATGTGACAATGTTTGGAGACTTTTTTGTTGTCATAACTATGTGTGTGTGTGTGTGTGTGCGTGTGCACACTCACTGACATGCCTGATACTGACAGCTAGTGGGCAGAGGCCAGGGATACAGCTAAACACCCTACGATGCACAGAACAGCCCCGAAAACAAAGAATTATCCAGCCCACAATAGCAATAGTGTCAAGGTGGAGAAAACTTGGCCTAATTTTATAGCTGTTATAGTTCTTCACTTTCACCGAATCCATTTGAGAATACATTTGAGACTCTCATGTAAGCTTGTCCTCTTTGTCCAGAAAATTCATACACCCACACATTTTTATATATAAATTGGGGGGAGGGTCCACAGATTCTGTCTCCTGAGCCTCATCCATAGACTCTAAATAGAGGCTTTCTGTTTTTAGTCATAGGAATTTTCACCATAATCTCAAATTTATTCTTGAAGTACAAAGAAGATGATATAACAGACAGTATAATAGAGTAATACACATTTTTTTTCCTAGTCAAAATTTTGCAGGAATTGGAGATTTTTTGGACTAGGAAAAAAATGCATATCTTATTCTATAAGTCATTGGAAATCAAGCAGGTGGGAGGGAAAAGGAGGGGATGGGCAAATTCACACCCAACAGGTACAATGCACACTATCTGGGTGACGGGCACACTTATAACTTTGACTCATACTGTACAAAAGCAATTTATGTAACCAAAACATTTGTACCCCTATAATTTTCTGAAATAAAATTAAATTAAATTAAATTAAAAAAATCTTCAGTTGAACTGAGGTTCACTTTTGGGTAAGTAACATCAACTTCTGAATTCAAGTTTTTCCTCTCTATAATGTGTTTGGTGACATTTGCCCTAAACTATGCTGGTGTTTAACACCAAACTTTTCTACAAAAGGATTAGGAATACAGCAGAATAACTATGTTTGCCAATTTTTCCTTTTTTCATTGTACTTTAAAAAATAAAATATGGACATAATGATAAGAGATACAATTTATGTACCACTGAACTATGAGCCAGACACTGTTGGTCATTTTAATACCTATTATTTCTACTCATTTACAACAATCCTACAAGATATGCATTTATTATTCATTACTACTTTAGAAATGAGAAAACTGAGTCTCAAAGAGTTTAAATAAATTGCTCAAGGTCTCATAACATTCATTTTAAATTCAAATTCTTCCTCTCTTTGCATGAGTTTGTCAGTGCTTTTGCAGGAAGAGTCTTGGTTATTTAAGTTCGTTTCAGTAGAATTATACATACACACACAGATGTTTAATAAATAATGAGTTAGCAATGACATATGTAGTAAAATGAGTGATAATGATAAGGAATATCTATTGACTAATTGTTAAATGGAAGCAAAGTGAAGGTTATTATTAGCAAAGAGGTTTTTCAGTAAGAGGTGTTTGCCATGGTAGGATGGATATACTTAGCTTTCCCACATATGTCTTGTAAAGGTGATGTAGGGGGCACACTTGGAAAACTGGGGGAACAGATAAAAAATACCCAGTCCTGGCTTCAGTCTCTGCTGCTTCCTCTAGTGAGTTAGGAGAGGAAGCTGATTTACTGCTGCTCTCCCAGATCCACAGGATGCTGTCCTAGTCTTTATGGAAAAAGTCTGGAAGCTGGTGTGTGCTCAAGGAGTATCGGAACAAGCCGCCAGCATTTGTGGGGAAGCATACCAGCTCACCACTTGGGATTCTTCTTTAGAGAATTAGATAAGTACGAGCATTATTCTGGAACCTCGTTCTTAACAGTCATGATTTTCCAGTAGTGCAAGAAAACACAAGATGTATGATAGAACTTAATGTTCAATTCAAACCCGACCCAAGTCAGCTCCACTCAGCTCAGCTCAAATAAACTGTTTTCCTTCCCTTTGTGGAGTGAAAGGCATTTTTCTAGCACTTCATTTAGAAACACAGGATCTTTAAAAAATCTTAAAGGTCTGTTAAAAATCTGTAGGGGAGACTCCATTGGTCTTCCAAGACCCAGCTAAAACATAACCTTCGTGCGAACCTGACCTACATTCTCTTTTCTATGCCCTTGTTGTTCTTTATACACACCTCTCTCTACTACAGCATTCTTACACAGTATGGCAACTACTTCGCTCTCTTTTTCTTTCTCTCAACTTCAATCACATGGAGAGGATGCCTTTGTATACCCAACTCCTAGTCCAGTAAGTAAGCCTGGCACAAAATAGATGGTTGTTCTATTTTTTTCAGTAAGTGAGTGGGTGAATGATGATTAAATTCTCCAGTTTTGTAAATAGATGTAGTCAAAGGAACTTAGAAAATAACCCCGCCTCTAGGGTCATCTCATTCAGCCCTTGATGGCAGGCCCGGAAGAATTCTCTCTTTCTATTATCACCACTTCTCCTCTGAGAACTTATAACATGGAATCAGAGGCACCTGCTTACCATTTTTCCAATCATCATTACATACGGGCCCAAATACTTGTTCACGCCGAAGATGTCTAGTAGGCGGATGTACCAATAAATGATGTTCACGCAATAGATGACCCTCCCGTCACTCCTGAAGGGCTGGTCTTGGAGGCGAAGGATCATGCCAACAGAGAACAGAAGGATGGCTATGAGGTCTGTGACGTTCCAGTACTCTTGCAGCCACACCTTCACTTTCTGCAGCAGTTTTCCCGGCTCTGACATCAGAATCTACAAGACAGGAAGGGGAGTGGGGTTAGGTCTGGCTTCTGTCTACCTTTTCAGCCCAGTTGGAAAGTGCTTGGTCTGTTAGCTGACGTAGTCTCTTGCTTTGTCTACCTGTGTCTACCTGAATACTTTTGTGCTGAGAATGTCCAACTGAGCTCAGCTTAGGCAATCCAGATGCAAATATTACAGAGATGGATATAAGGAATAATTTTGATTCTTTGGGTTGTCTGAAAATTCTAAGACACACATTAGGGTTTTGCTATAAAATTATTGAATCCTAATGGGCTGCAAATCTTCTCTGAAGTCTTATTCCCTCTCTGTAAACAGTGCCACTCACCATGTTGAGTTACTCAGGCCGCCCACTGGGGAAGACGCCTTCATTCCTCTCTTTTTCACCCCCATCCTCTGCATCAACAAGTCCTATTGCCTCTATTTCTAAATGCAACCTACCCAACCACTTCTCCCCACCCTGCCTGCCGCCACCCTATTCTAAGCCTCATCACATCTTGCAGATGATTGCAGCAGCCTTCTAACCGGTGTCCCTGCATCGTTATTGCCCCTGGCCCCCACGGTCATCCTAGTCTCTGGGCAGCACACAGAATGATCTTGAAAAACCTCAGCCATGATCTGGACGGTGATTACACAGTTGTACGTACAGGTAAAAACTCATCAAGCTATACCTTTAGGAGTTGTTCATTTTGTTATAGGTAAATTATATGTCTATTAAAAAAAAGGAGAGACTTTGAGAGACAAATGAACAACAACAGAAACTAAAAGGAATTATGATAATTGCATATTTTAACTTTCTTATGGCTTCCATTACAAACAGAGAAAAATCTGGAGTCCCAGCTACTTGGGAGGCTGAGGCAGGAGGATCACTTGAGCCCAGGAGTTCGAGGCTACCGGGGGCTATGAGTGCACCACTGCACTCCAGCCTGGGCAACAAAGCAAGACCCCATCTCTAAAACAAACAAACAAGCAAACAAAGAAAAAACCAAAAATACAAATAGAGTAAAATCCAAACTCCTTACAGTGGCCTCATTTCACATCTCACCATAATCTCCCTCATTCTCTACCCTGCAGCCATAGTCACCTGCTCTTAAGCATAACAAGTTTATTCTATGCTCAGGACATTTGCACTTGTTCTTTCTGTTGAGAACTTTCTTCTCCCAGATTTATATTTGGCTTCTCTTCATCCTCAAGGTCTCTGATCAAATAGCCCCTTCTTAGGACGACCTTTCTTGACTTCCCTAGCTGCAGTCACCTCCATGTCACCAGCTCACTCTCTAATACATTACTACCCTGTTTATCACTATATGAAAATATCTTTGTATGCAGGGATATGTATGTGGGTATGAGTATGTGTGTCTGCCTATGTATCCATCCATCCATCCTTCTCTCTCCCCTGGATTGTAAACTCCAAGGCAAGATCCTTTGTACATCACAGGTACTCAATACACATTTGTCAACTGACTGACTGTTGCATAGGTACCTGACAGCAATTCTCTAGTCCTTGCATATCCTAACTGCTGGGTGAGACTCTCAATTTACCTTCGACCTAGAGGGGCTGCCACACCTGGCTCTGTGAAATGCACAGCTGGACAGCAGGAGTGGCAGCCATCCTGCACCACAGTCTGCTCCAGGGTGTGAAGAGCCAGGGAACCTGGTTTTGTAAAGCTGCACACCAGGGCCATCTACCCGGCTCGCTTGTGTTTGCCCCTGAGGTTCCCCTCTCTTCAAACATGAGCACCCTTTCCGTCACTCAGGACTTCTCAAAGGAGGGGAGAGAACAGACTGGGGACAGGTCTATTTGCAGCTGTTTGTTTGAAACCTTATTTGCACTGTATTGGTTTACCTTGGTCTGAAATGCTAAGGCAGGCAAGTTTTAGTAAGTCAGGGCTGGGGCTCAAAGGATGAGCAAGACACCAGGAGCCACCTGGTAGCCTTATTTTTCATCCAGTGTGATGTCCCCGTCCTAAGCCCTAGCCCAGGGTTTCTTAAACTTTCCTGTGCACCAGAATCACCTGGAGTTTGCCCAGGCTGCACCCCTGGAGTTTCTGCTCCAGCAGGCCTGCGGGGTGGGGGCTGCAGGATTTATGTTTCCAACAGGTTCCCAGGTCATGCTGGCGGCCACAGTTTGGGAACCACTGCCGTACTCACCAGCAACTCCTGAAGTTGCTGTCGTCCTGATGGTTTCTCACCCTTGGCTCCATGTTAACTGAGCAAAAATCTGTGTGTGTGTATGGGGGGCTCGGGATGTGGACAGTGCCTTAGAGCTTTGCTAACCCTTGCTCACACTTTCCTAGAACTGCTAAACATACAGGTTTGGAGTATAATTTTTAAATAGTGAAAAAAAGTTTTTGTGACTTCCCAACATGAACAAAAGAGATACAAGCAGAGCAGTTTGGGGTGAAGCAGAGGGGAAAGTCAAGGGTCCCCCCACCTGGCACCCTTCCTTTCTGGAGCCAGCCCTTAGGCACCTGGCTTATAACCCGGGACCCTGAGGGGCATCTCGGGGAGCAGAAAGAGCAGTGGGTGTGGACACGGACCCTTAGCTGTCCTTTCTAGCCGTGGGATACAGAAAAATTGCTTAATCCCTCTGAGACTTAGTTCCCAGACGTGTAAAGTGGGGATGTCATCACAGCCACGCCACTGACCTCAGAGTTGTGGGGAGGCGGACCCAGATGAGGTCGTGTCTGCTGACGCACTGTAAACAGTGCAGGCTATTAAGGGATTACCGCTGCGGCTGGCTGCTCGCTTTGGTGACTCCAGGCAGAAGTATGCGGAGCTGGGAACGGGGGCAGCAGGGAAACCACAAAGCCCCCCTTGTGTGTCCCCGGGAAGGCACGGAAGCATGCAAACTTTTCCACGTTTCCAGGATCTTGCGTCTGAGCCCGGGTGCTGACGCGGCCTGTGGGGGCCTGGCCCCTGGGTAGTCGAGTGTCTCTTTAATGGGTGCAGGGCAGGGACGCAGGCGGCAGGGAGCCACCTCCCCGGGCCACAGAGGAAAAGGTCAGCCGCTAAGGTGGTCACCACCTCCCTCCCCACAGCTACCCTGGAAGCAAGGGCGCAAGCATCTCTGCATCCTGAGAATTCAGGAGTGGGGTACTAGTCCCACTTTATAAAGGACGGGATTTAAAAAAAAAGAACAACACGAAATGCCTTGCCCTGTTCCAACTAGGTGTCTACACTGCTGTCTTCCCGTTCATGGTGGCTTTTCTTCTTGCCCCGCGCTGCGGTCGCTGTCCCCCTGCTGACCTGCCCTCCCTGCGGTCCGGCCTCAGGGGAAGCGGATACCTAGGCCTGGAGGTTCCTGCCGCCCGCCCGCTTGGCAGCCCCCGCCAGGACAGTCCCCGGAGCACAGCCTGCTGCCGGCCTGCACCGGCCTAGTCCCTGGAGAGACGCCGGTCTCCCTTTTCTGCTTATCACGGGGCAGGAAGACGCGCTGGGCCTTAAGTCACAGCAGCTCCAGCTGGCGCCGCGCGGCCGCAGGGCCCCGGCAGTGGCAGGCCTCGGTTCTCAGCTGCACAAAGACCGAAGCAAAGTTATTACTCTTTTTCAGTTTACAAATGGGAGATCCACAACACTGGTCAGGAAGAAAAGGCATCAGGACACGGGAAGACCCCCGGTGTAGACAACTAGTTGGAACAAGGCAAGGCATGTCCTGTTTTTTCCTTTTTTCATCCTATTCTTTATAAAGTGGGACTGGTACACCACTCCTGAGTTCTCAGGATGGGGAGGTGCTTGTTAGAATTAAGATATTCCTTCTGCTTCATAGGCCTATAGCATAAGGAAAAAAAAAAAAAAAGAAGAGAAGAATTAAAATAGTCCCCAAATAGTTTCAAAACTCAAGAGCAGGGCTCAAAATACAGGTAAAAGATTTTTTTTCAATAAAGTGAGACCCTGTCCTAAAAAAAAAACCCAAAAAACTCAAAAAAGATTTTTCGTGATTCCAATACAATTGCATCAAATAGGTACTGCATCTTTTCTCTGGAGGAAAACATTCTAGAGCTGAAGCCCTTGCCAGGGTTCAAGCTGTCTTAGTAATGAAGGCAAATTTGTGGCGCGTTTGTGGATCTGTAGGAATCCTTTTCTTTGCTGCCCAGTATATTTTCCCACCCACTGTAGTACAGCAAGTAGGGTTGTTCCTGAGCTCTTAAAGGTGCAGTGGACTTGACTGGGAGCATTTCTTCCAGAAAGGGCCTGTCCTACAGACTGCAGTTCCAGGGAAAATGCAGAGGAATGCACTGTCTCCCAAGCCTGCCTTCTCCAGTGGTTTTTCTCTAGTGAAAGTTTGTGGAGAGCGTTGAGCAGGGTTGCGGCGCCCTCTTGTGGAATTTAACCTGATCACATTTATCTTAACGGCTCTTTGAATCCGGTGGGCCCCTGAGGTTAGCTGGGATTTCCACTAAATCATGTGCGGGTGGTGTTTTGATGGCTCCTTTTAGGCCACAGGGAGGGGGGAGAAAAGAGGGGCCCTACACCCTCAACCTGAAGGACAAGAACTGCGTTCAGTTCACCTTGGTGATCCCTAGCGCTGGTGGAGTGGGTGGTGCCGGCAGGTGCATGCTGAATGTTGAGAAGGAAGAAACCACAGAATAAACGAAATGAATGAATGAAGCTCCTGGAGCTGCTGAAACCCATCTGGAGAGTCACAAGCAGGCTGTGTCCAAAGAGACCCAGAGTAAGGGGTGGAAATGGGAGTTAAAAGCGGCAAAATTTAGAAAGTGCTGTTTGTAGGGCTGAGTACAGAGAGGTGTAAACGGCATCAAAGACAACTGAAGGGTTTCTTGGGGCGGGGGGTGGAGGGAGGTGAGCAAAAGCTCCGGTAGCAGAAAATAGAATAAAAATCCTAAGCACTGGTGGGGTGACAGCCCCATGAACACCGCACTGTGCAGCCTCCCCGGGTTTGTCAAAGGAGGAAAGCAGCAGCCCCGTGGCAGCATTAGACGGAACAGTTTCTGGTTGAATTTGGATCCCCAGGTGACCCCGGCCCCTCCATCCACAAATAGAACTAACCACTGTCTTTCTCCTGTGTTTTCTTTTATGAAAGCAATTACCTCTCTCATCTTTTCTATCCCCAGCGTGAAAATGTAGGAGATGACGATCCATTCCTGGGTGGAAGGCCAGCGCTCCATCTTCACGAGCACGATGTAGTTGAAGAGCATGAGGTACCCGATGTACGCCAGCTGTGAGGAGACACAGACAGAGCTCCGGCTGCAGAGGCCCCCGAGCCCTGGCCTCGGGCAAGGCCACCGCCCGGCAGCACAGAACGAGGTCAGCTAGCGGGACACAGAATTCATGACAAAATGAACGCACAAGCTCTAAGCTAGCAAAAGGATTAGAAAAGACTATTGTTTGCAATAATGTAATATGCAATCTTTCTTTTGACCCTTCCATGTGTCTCTGGCATCCTGGTAATTTGTTGATGTCTGTCATGATGCATCATTTTGTTTTGCAATTAATTACTCGTTTTTTTGTGTCTCCCTGGCTAAAAGGGGAACCTCATCTGTCAGCGGCTGCTCTTGCTCATGCGTGGACCTTAGGTTCTTAAACTAGGACAGCACAGTGGATTTCTGCCTCATGAATGCCAGGCAGAATAAGTGTCTGTGGGAAGGAGAGGAAGACACGTGTAATACCTGTACATCGGTCAAACCAACATAAAAACAGCCCATACTTTATCTTGAGGCCCCACTTTAGTTCTCTTCTGAGTTAATGTCATCTTTTCCCCTCCTACCCTAAAGTGTTTGGTTGTCAGTGCCCTGGGAGGGTTTTACCTGGTTTTCATTGCACCACCTTCTTGCCCTACCCAGGTTGCAATATTTCTTTCCCACATCTGCTTCTTTGAAACAAGGGAAAACAATGCAATTTACAGATGGGAATGAGTCTTTGTGGCCTATTGTGATTGGAGTGGGGTTTAATCCTCATGTGGCTCTAGCACCTTGAGGCTGAATCCTGATGTGAGTGTCGAATTGCTGGATGTCCAGGAAAAACTCCTCAGGGTTCAGGTTTGGGGACTGTCACTGGAGGACTCAGTTATGTCAAGGTGAAAGGAGTGCAGGAAAACCGGTGAGGCTCTTGCCTGAGAGGCTGAGGAGCCTTGAGAGAAAGTCACCCTGAGGGAAAACGGCAGAGAAGCCAAACCTTCCGTAGGCTATGCCTCGAGTGGAATAAGGCACTTACTGGCCTCAGGGGCCGCAGGGGCTGGGAGTTGGAACTAAGAGTGAGTTAATTCAAATTTTCTGCACTCTTTAGAGTGGCATTGCAAAGAATAAGACACAGTGTGGGTGAAAAGATCGAGGTCTTGAGGGTTCTGGAGGCATTGTGTGACTTTGGAGTCACGGGGGCAGCTTAGAAGGTGGCGGAAGCTGCAGCTGGCTGGGGATACACAGAGACACTGGAGAAAAATGCTGCTTCTCTACTAACAGGGCCCCTCCCTCCCTCCTTCCTTCCTGTTCTTTCCTTTCTTTTCCCTTTTTGTTTTTGTAAGAGAATAAATAGATTCTTAATAGGAATCGGAGGTATTTCTAAGACCCTATAACATTGTCACATTTGCAGACACAGCTGTTGCATATAATTTCCCCATCTCTTAAAGGATGAAAGTATGTGGCAACTAAATGAGATCACGTATGAAAGCGGGGCTCACTCTCCACCCGAGTGATTGGCTCTTCTCCCCGACCCCACCCACGACTATCACTGTAATCCATGCCCAGGTTCCTACCCTTCCCTATCCTCAAAATCATTAGCAACTCCTGAAAACCTCTCATGAAAGAGTTTAGTTAAAATCATGTAGGACACTGTTTAAAAATCAGCTCAAAATGGAACTTGGTTCATATGGTTTCTGTTTGTCATTATAATACACTGGCATTCACTCTGTAGGCCCTGAATACAGAATGTAAAAAAAAAAAAAAAAAAAAAAGGACTTTGCATTTTACAAAATGCAAAAAAAGGACTTCAATGATTCAAACTCTAAAATACACTCTCAGCCTCCTTCTGACTTGAAATCCTCCTCCTCTCTCTCTCTCTCTGGTTGCTTCCTTTTCTTTGTTGGATCAACTCCCATTGTTTCTAGGTGAAATGAATCTTGTTAACTGCCCCGGTTTTTCTCATTTTCTCCAATTCACTGCAAAACATTCCAAAGCATTATCTTCTCTTGTCACAGGTAGGCCCAGTGACACAAGCACAATTCTTCTAGAATCTCTGTGTTTTAGTACTCAAGTAACTCTTACTTGCACCTGTCCTCTGAATACAGATCTCATGTGTTTGGTGGGGGGAAGGGAGGCATAGGTTTTAATCCTGGCTCACACACTTCCTAGCTGTACCATCTTTGCAAGTCATTTAACTTGCCTGGGCCTCCATTCCGTAAAATGGAGGTCATTGCTACCTACCTTTTAGGGCCTTTGGAAGGATTGGGGATCTATCTGTCTCTCTCTCAACACATTGTAGAGGCCCCAACAAATGACTAATATTCACCTTTTTTTTCAAGATGCTTCTCCTATTCCTCTTATCTCCACTTACCTCAGCCCTTGCTTCCCTCCAATCTCCTGTGTACTATTCATACCTCTCTTCTTTCTCTTTTTCTTAAAATTGTCTTCATTATTGTTCATGCTTCCTCCACTTTCATCCTTTTTAGCTCCTGCCTATTCCTTAAATCACAGTTACTCTGTAATGAACTTTTCCCACAATTAAGCTACCATATAATATTTTGGGATAACTCCCTAAATATAGACTTCTGAAAATAGGGTCTTAAACATGTTTAGACGGCACAACAGAGGACTGGCTGCTATGCTAGAAGCAACCTATCTCAGAACTTGCCGTCATTTGTGCAGCCTTACTGCAGATCGTCTTAACACAACATGCTTTAATGTTGTAATTGTGTGTGTGTGTGTATTCTGTAAGTTTTAACCTGTGTGTGGAATGTCAAATATTTTGAACAAAAATATAATCTTATGATTCTTACTTGTCAGTGGCAGTCCTGTAAGAATTTGTATTCTATTTGCTTATATATATATTTTTCGTACATTTTCCATTAACCAAGATACATGCTTTGTAAGCCATCAAACACAAGCATCAAAGCCTGCTGCAGTTTGCTGTGGATCCCTGGTGAGGTCTGCTCTTCCTCACTTCTTCCTGGGCCTTTTCTAATGTCTCTAGAGAGTAGAGGGGGCACATGGCCTTGTAGAGGATAGAGCTTGTCACTGCTAGAGAAACGCTGCGTGCATGCCGTATCCTCTGACCTGCACCCACTTTGCACCTTGAACTTGAATCCTCTCCAGCTGGACACTTGAAATGGGCTCACCAACAGGGTCTGGGAGCCAGCTGGATCCCTGCCTCCTTTCTTCTTGGACCAGAAGACGACCCAACCTGCTCCTCGGGAAATTGGCTAAGATGGAGAAGTGAGGTTATGGGGAAATGAGGGGTGTCTGACCTTTCAGAACCCTGGCAGAGTAGAAGGGGACACTTCTGGAAATCAGAGTGAGAAACACTCTTCCAGAGAAGAACACAAGCAAAAGCAAACAGGACCTTCAATCTAAAAATGAATTTTATTGTTAAGCATCCCTGGCAATTGGAAAGGCTGGCACACCTCATCTGCAGTTCACTTCCTTGAGGCCTGGGCTCTGTATATACGTGAATATGGATTTCTGAGAATCGTTGTAGAAACACAATTGGATACATGTGGGGGATCTACTCAGAAGAGAGTTGGACACATAGACCCCCACCCCTCAAAGAGGCAGCTTCCCAACGTGCTGCAAATGATGCAGACAAAGCAGTGTGTCCCAACCTTCCTTAATCATAGGATTTGCCTGGGAGGCTTGTTAAACACACAGCCTCTCAAGCACCTTCCTGAAGATTTGACTCACCTGGGTCTATGATGGGGCCAGGAATGTGCACTCCTAACAAAACTTCTAGATATATTGATACGATTACTTCTACTGATTTCTTTTCTGCTCTCAGGAGTCTGCAAACTTTTTCTGCAAGTGGCCAGATAGTTACTTTTTAAGGTTTTGTGGGCCCAGCAGTCTCTATGGCTACAAATCAGCTCTACTGTGGTAGCGCAAAAGCAGCCAGACTATCGGTAAGCACACGAGTTGGGCCGTGTTCCAATAAAACTTTATTTATGGATGCAGAAATTTGAATTTCATATAATTTTCATGTGTCATGAAATAGTCTTTTAAAAACTTTATTTCAACCCTTTAAAAATGTAAAAACCATTCTTAGCTGGTGGGCCACAATCCCAGGCAGTGGGCTGGATTCAGCCTGAGGGCTGTCGTTTGCCAAGCCCTGTTCTGGGTTGAGGCAGTTGAAGCAGCACAGGGTAAGAGGAAGGGCAGACCTGGGACGTAGAATGGCAGTAAAAATATTATCTTGGTAAAATTTGCCTTTAGGATTATGGAGCGCAGTTATATAGCACCTAGAACATTGCCTCGAATGTAGCAGGTGCTCAATAAATGACATTATTATTGTTGTTGAGTGGACGGATGAACACAACACTGATTACCTATTGCTGTGCAACACGAATAGCCTAGGAAAAACGACAGGGGCAGTTACACTGTGCTTACATGTCCAGGCACTGTTCTAAGTGCTTTATATAGTTTAACACATTTACTCTTCACTAAATCCTACAAAGTAGGTACTATTATTATCCCCATCTTCAGGAAACTGTGGACAGCACGGGAAAGTAACTTGCTTGAGGGCACACGGTGCTAAGAGGCACAGATGGGATTTCCACCCAGGCTGTTGGATTTCAAAGTCCATGCTTGTCACCACTGAGCTGTTTTCTGCAACGTTAAAAATAATATAGATCTGTATAAAATATATAAATAGGAATGATTTTTGCATGCCTCCGTTATTTTGGGGGGGGAAGGAGAGAATTTTTCTGTCTTTTTAATATTGATACATTTGGATTTTTACTTTACTAAAAATGCTAATACTTTTATAATAGCCCATCCTCTTTTAAGACCATACTTTACAGTAGTAATTTTCAACTGGTGGCAATTCGATCCCACAGGGGGACGTCTGGCAATGTCTGGAGACATTCTGGTTGTCGTACTTGGGGGATGGAGGATGCTCCTGTGGAGATCCAGGGGTTCTGCTGAACATGTTACGTGCGGGGGGGCAGCCCCCGCAATGAAGAATTCTCCTGCCCAAAGTATCACCAGTGCTGAGGTAGAGAAACTCTGCTTCAAAGCCAGGGCTCAGTGTTAGCACACAGGACGACACGAAAAGAGCCTTGTCTGGTCATCTGAGTCATCTTGGGCTCAGACTCAGATGATCCTGTTGCTGACTCAAATGACTGCTGTGCAGCGGGTTGTGACAAAGGCTAAAAATACAGATGTACTATCCTTCCTCTGGCCCAGCGCCACTGTGGCTGGAGAGTATCAGAGATGACCCGAGCCGAGAGCTCACCTTAAACTTAACACATCATTGAAAAGGAGAAGCGGAAAACCAACAGTGGAGCCATTTGTACCCCATCACGAGGCCATTGCAGGCACAGCCCATGGTTCTGCAGGCAGGAAATGTCTGCAGGGTGTGCATCCCAAATAATATTTGCTTGTAGGTTTTATTGAGTGGTTTTTGCTGCTATGGTTTATATGTTAATTGTGTCAGAGCAGCCTGAACAACATAGCGAGACCCTGTTTCTATAGAAAAGAAAATTTAAAAAATTAGCCGGGCAGGGTGGTGCATGCCTGTAGTCCCAGCTACCAGGGAGGCTGAGCCAGGAAGATACCTTGAACCCAGGAATTTGAGGTTGCAGTGAGCTATGATAGGGCCCCTGCACTGTAGCCTGGGTGACAGAGGGAGACCTTGCCTCAAAAAAAAAAAAAAAAATTGTGCCAGAGCAAGAAAGGTTGTTTGATGACACCACCAGATTGGCAGTAGTTACACAC
This sequence comes from Lemur catta, assembly GCF_020740605.2. Lineage (NCBI taxonomy): Eukaryota > Metazoa > Chordata > Mammalia > Primates > Lemuridae > Lemur > Lemur catta. Next base: position 66,391,707 of record NC_059137.1, read on the forward strand.
ACATGCTACCCTTCCTTAGTGGTGTTACTTCTATATTCTCCTCAGCCTTTACCCACCAAAAGTGTCCCTAAACTTGGGATTGGCATCTAAAACAGGGGCACTCATCCATCCAGGACAAGGAAGTGTTTTGAAAAAGGATATCTACTGTCCTGCTAACTAGACTCATATTCATCTCACCTCTATTTCTGTTAGTTCTCTTTTGCCATTTCCTTTATTTTGTGAGAGGTGGAGAAATGTAGCCTGTGGAAGCTTCCTAACTTAGCTTCCTAACTGCACAAAACTCGCAAAGCTATTGAAAAAGCAAGATAACAGAGCTTTCATTCCTGCTTGTGGGTGCTTATATTATGACTTGCAGAGAAAACCTCACTGGTGCATGAGAAATGGATGTGGGCTCCTTGTGCCCATCCATTAGGAAGGAGAAAAGGAAAGATGCTTACAGTGTAGAACCAGAACTTCACGATGGGTGCATTGTAGAATTCATAGATTTTTCTGCCCAGGGGGATTAATCGGTGCCTGCTCTGAACTTCCTCTTCATCCTTCTTCCTGGAGGACTCTCCATTGTTTCGTCCCAACATTGCCTACAGTGGAAGAGAATTGAAACCATCACAGCAGGGCTCTGGAGGGTGCATAGTTCAATGTGCTCATTTTACAGAGGAGGAAAGGATGCCCATAGAACCTAAGAACCTAAGGCCCCAGAGATTTAGAGGTTGTGCTTTCCGTAAGCGCACATTTGCACTATACATATAATCTGTGTATACCCTTTGTCTGAGATGGAAGACCTTGAGGATATTTCTTTTTATTTTCTTTTTTTTTTTTTTTTGAGATACAGTCTTGCTCTGTCACCCCGGCTAGAGTGCAGTGGTGTCATCATAGCTCACAGCAACCTCAAACTCCTGGGCTTAAGCGATCCTCCTGCCTCAGCCTCTCAAGTAGCTGGGACTACAGGTGTGCACCACCACACCTGGCTTATTTTTCTATTTTTAGTAGAAACAGTGTCTCCCCCTTGCTCATTCTGGTCTCCAACTCCTGAGCTCAAGCTATCCTTGCACCTCAGCCTCCCAGAGTGCTAGGATTACAGGTGTGAGCCTGTAATATTTCTGAGAATATTTCTTGACGGTTCTCTTCTCTTCCATCCTGAGCGCTCTGGAATATGTGGGTGCTAGAAGACACCAGTGTTCCGAGGGGAAGACAGAGTGCAGCCTGGAAAGACCAGGCTTCAGCAATCTGTCCCTCTCTCTCCTCTCTCCCCATCCCTATCATGAAATAAACTAGATAGGGATTAAAATTCTGTCTCCATCCATGCTAAACGACTCTTAAGTCAAAGGTAAATTAAACCAGAATATCTAATTTATCCAAGGGTTGTGAGTATTGAAGAGGTGAAGTATCTGAAGTGCCTGGAGCTTAGTTAGGTTAGGGATATCCTCTAACTCTTAGGCACATGCTCTTAGGCTCCCGGATTTCAAACCCTGTAAAACCTGAATTATTGCTGGTACTAGTTTCATGGTGACTCCTGGGCACACTACCTTCCTCTGCAACCAGGTGGGACTAGGAGAAGGACCCCCATCAGGCCTGACCCAGAGAGGTCCTCATCTCCAAGGTGTTGCAGATTTCCTTGAGAATGGAATTATCTCCTCATTCACAACAGTAGCAGTGATAACAATAATCATTTAACATCGAAAAAAAGCAGGACTTGAAAAAGGCAGACACCTGCCTGTCTTGGGTAGCAAGTGACAGAATGCCTCAAAGACAGCTGAAGATCCTGGTGGGGAAGTGTCCCAGCCTTGCGTCACTCAGATGGGAGACTGAGTCCGAATTTAGACACTTAGAAACGGTGGCACCATGGACAAAGTTTTAACCTCTCTGAGTCTTAGATTCTTTAACTGGAAAATGGGGTAATAAAGCACCTGCAATAGGATTGGCCAAAAATCAATTAGCATCTGGTACTTAATAAGTGCTCAGTAAATATTAGCCAGTCATTAAAGCGAACTGAGACTTTCTTGGATACTCTTGAAATGATCTAGTTGAGATCTCTTGCTAAACAAAAAAGTTTTATTAGAATCTATAACAGCATGATTTCTTGGCTTTAATTTTTCAATATTGTTCTAGGACAAGATTAATTCCACAGAGTTCGGAGATTTTTATTAAACGTGAGAACAGGGTAAAACTTTGTAACTTCTCAGGACTATGGAAATCCTGATAAATGGAGACATTTATCTGGCTATGTGAACAAAACAAAAACAACCACCTGTTTGCTTCTATTATTCAGATATATTCCAACATGAGTGCATTTGTAAAAGGCTTGTCTTTTGTGGGTTTGAATACAGCACTTCTGATATTTCATTAATTCCAGCCTAAGCAGCTTAACTTGAGATTTTGCTGACAAGGATTTGGGACAAGACAGAGTACTGGGGATATGAGTTTAAAGTTGAGAGATCTAATTATAGAGACAATTTCTTTGTTTTGAAGTTGAGAATAAAGATAACTACTAGATAATTCTGGTTTCAAACCAATTACCAAAAATATACAAATATTAGTTTCAACAGCTACTTGGATCATTGCCTCTAATGTCTCTAATAACCACTTTACTCACATATGCAATGATTACAACTGATTTCCTTGTAACTAATAGGATTTCTGGAGAAGGTAACGTCCACGCCTTTGTGGACCTCTGGCTAGAAAAGTGTGTTGAGTTAGCAGATAGGTAAGATTTCACACTAAGGCCTACCTAAGTGTTTATTTTGATCAGTGAGCTGAGTCAATCTTCATGACCGATATAGCACACTAGACAGTAATAAAGTTCTAAAAATATTGGTTGTTGACCTCAAGAAACTCTGAGGTTACATGATATTTGGGCTCCTAAAATTTATATAACATTATTAGCCCATTTCTGTACTACTTATTTACATGCTTGGCAAATACAATGCTATTTGGTGACACAATGAGATGAGAGTAAAGACAGCTTGAAGGATTTTAGGCATTTTGGAGAGTGGCATCTTGGGGTAACCTCTGGGAACAGTGGCTTTCCCAACAGAGCTATAGCCCTGTCCTGGGTCTGTGGACTTGTTGGAACCTTATTAGGCAAAGTGCAAGGTGGAGATATTTATCTGGCTATGTGAGCAAAACAAAAACAGCAGCCATCACCTGTTTTGCCTTTATTATTCAGACATATTCCAACATGAGTGCATTTGTAAAAGGCTTGTCTTTCATGGGTTTGAATAAAGCATTTTTGAAATTTCATTAATTCCAGCCTAAGCAGCTTAACTTGTGATTTTGCTAATTTCTTTTCCCTATAGTCAAACATTTCCTTTGACATTCCTTAAAGCAGAATTTAACAGAGTCAAATACAGATGAGACCACACAGTATGATTTGAGAATCTTTGTTGGCTGGACACAGATGTCAAAACTGAGAAAGAACTTTGAGGTGAACTAAGTTACTAATGGCTACAAAATGGAGTGAACTGAGTGTGATATTTTTGTGTATAATTTTGGAAGAGCCAAAGAAAACTGTCCCATTCTAAGAGAGGATATATTAGTTTAACACAGAAGCTCAAATATCAATCCTATGAAGGTGCCAACAAGGTGCACTCTCCAATTCCGTCCATGGTGAGCCCGCTGACCAGTGCCTGAGCAGTGACAGAATTTGCCATCGGAGTCAAAGGAGGCTCCACTGGATTTAAAGACAACTGCTGTACACTCTGGAGTTTGCCAACTCACACGTCTCTTCCTTCCTTTCCCTTTCTCCCTACCGTTTCTGCCTGTGGACAATAAGCTTAGGCAGGAATGCTACTGCAGTGTCTCCTACTTGGGTTCTCGGTAAACAACACCAGGGTCTATTCTCTCCTAAACAGACTTAGCTCTTCATCTAGAGATGCATCATTTATTGTGGCTTCTTGAAGGATCGAGTCTTCAAAGCTCTAGGCTAAGCAGGCGAAGCCACCTCCCTTTGCTTTCTTCCTTGCAACCCAACCAGAGAAAATGCTGATTCAGCCTCTGGCTGTCTTTCTAGGATGTCTGCCCAAGTCAAGGCTTTTTCACACTTGATTTAGGAGGCCTGTGTATCACTCTTGGATTCTTTTTGCTACTTGGTGGACCAAACAAGCTGAGAGTAGAGAGAAATTCACTCTCCCCCTTAACTTATTGGCTACAAGTGTGGCTGATGGAATCCATATGCCTGGGTTCTAATCCCAGCTTTGCAACTAATTAGCTGGGTCAATTTGAGCAAGTTAACCTCTCTGAATCTGCTTCCTCATCTGTAAAATGGGTATAATAGTGCCTACTATGTGGGACTGTTGTGAGGATTCCATGAGTAAGTGTATATAAAGGGCTTAGCACTGTTACAACATTAGGGAACATTTATCAACATTTATGGTGTGCCATTTGCTAATCTAAGTAGTTTACCTGCACACTTTTAAAACCGCACAACTGCCTATGAGGTAGACAACGTTATTATTCCCATGTTAGAGATGATAAACTTGTGCCCATTGGTGGAGGGGCAAGATTTTGCTCTAGAGCACACACTCTGCTGAAATATTCAATAAAGATTGGGTGTTACTACTACCAATGATTCTGCTAATGATTAAAATATCCTATCCTATCCAGAGGCCAAAATTAGGATAAGACTATTAGGGAAGACAGTCGTCTGATCTTGTTACAGAGGTGAGCAGACTCCTCCACAGATTTTTATAAGGATCCTGAGACCAAAACACAAGTTGGCTTTTATTCAGTGAGTCAGGGATTGGGCTGCAAATACATCTTTACGAAGGGCCTACTGGAAAGAAATATTGTTTATCTGGAGGAAAAACAATTCATACAGTGGTCCCACTAGGATAATAATGCGAAGGCCTTTTGTCACCTGAGCAAAACCCATTTTTGTTTTCTCCCCTTATAGCTTCTTCTGGGTCACTACAGCAACGGTCATTGGCCAGGGTGGTGGCGGTGGGGGGGTGAAGACTATCAAGAAAGTCCTTATGGAGTTGTCGCTTGATGGCTCCCAAGCTATGAAAGCCTTGTATGTCCCTTTAATGGCGTGTGATATTTTTAGCCTTTGGAAAGCTGCCAACAGCAGTCACGCTGCTCAGGCGGGAGTTGCGGGAAGCTGTCCCATGCCCAGCTGCCCCCTTCCCTCCGCAGAACAAAGCCTCCATGCTCTATAATTATACCAGGAAGAGCTAATAAAAGCTTTCCATACAAACCTCAAAATTCAATTAGTGCTGTAATTGCGAGCCTGACCCCCGAAGACAGATACAGGCTCAGCCTCTGATCAGCCGAACAGTCCCAGCTTGGGGAAGCCGGCTGCTCCCAAATCATGGATTCTCTCTCCTTCGTTGTTCAGAACGCTTTGCTTGTTTGGAAAATTTAGGGTGTCTTGCTTTTGAATTTTATTGGTTTGTCCTGCACCACTGGCTGGCAGAAAGATTTCACATACAATTGGACCCTATAATCATGTTATTTAGACAGAAAGAACACACTTTTGTTATACCCTGCTCTCAACACCCAAATGAAAGCACCCCATGATTAAACATGGGGGGAGGCTAGGGAACAACTGTCTGACTTCAAGAGTAGTTATTGAACCTTCAGCATGTCAGCGGGACAGGTGGATTAGGGATTCTCCCCATGGACAGTGACTGCGTAGTGTTTTCTTACTGTCAGTTCCATGTCCTCTTCATCTTTTTCCTTCGTGGGCTTCTCTGGTTCTTCTGGCTCCTTCTCTTGGAGCTGGATTTCCTGGGCCTGAGACATATAGGGCATGTCGTCTTTGTTCTTGAACTCCAAGCTGAGAATTGAAGGAGGAAGTAGAATTCCCAGAATTACCTAAAGTAATAATAATGATAATAATAATAATCACATTTAAGGGATTAAGATTAGGGTGGTTGCTTAGAATCAGAGGGCCTGGGGTGTGGTGTTCAAGTGTTGGTGTGTGTGCACGTGTGCACATGGGTGTTGTATGCTCTGTGGGGGATCCTGGACATTCGAATAACTAAACACATGACTACTAAGAGGGTCCCTTTGTCCCTTCTGGGAAATTATTTTGCACAGTAGCTCCATTTAATTTTTGAAGGAAAAAAAGCATTTTACCCAACTACGTCTTACCCAATTAGCACTCACTTTGCATGGGGGAAACTGAGGAAAAAAGAGACTCTATTCAAGACAAAAGTGGTAGAGAATTCAGATTCCCATTTGGCCATTAGACAGCACTTGATTTTGACTGTGAAACCAATTCATACATATGTCCATTGGCATGTATTTGCTAATGTATCAAGTGGAGTTGATTATGCATTATCTGATTATCTCTGTCAAAAAATGCTGTTATAAGTTGATCCTCAGAGAGTACATGTTAGTAAAGCATTTTATTCATTTTAGAGCAATCCTACTGTACAACAGAAACACACATACACAACCCAGCAGGCTCTGCATGCAACAAGAGGGTGCCCTGGGACAAGTACCCCAGGAAGTGCCAGAACTGTATTTCTGTCACATGTAAACATCATGTGTGAATCTCTATGTGAGGACACTAAATGTGGAGCCCCTTCCCATGGGAGGGCAATGTCATTCTCCATCGTCAGGGAGCAAGTGCAATTCTGAATGATGATATACTGACATCTGATTTCCGTCCCCCACGTCTTCTCCCACCACTACTCTCAATCCTAAAACGACTCCGGGCACAAGGCTTCCGAAGATGAACCTCCTTGAAGAAACTGCTCCAAGGTGAGGGACTCAGAGAGATCCTGAAGGGTCCATAAAAATGATATTCAAGTAGTTAGGCAGGCACAGCCGGTGCTCGACTCACCACAGGGTCTCAAGAGCAGTTCAGGGGAAAGGGACAGCGATGACCCTGAATTCTGGGTGCCTGGCAGGCCTGGGGAGGCTCAGGTTGCGTGCTGGCAGCCTTCAGGGGACATTACACCATCTAAGAGCTGAGAGCCAGCTTGGCTCCCTGCCTGAGGCTAGGCTTGGCGGTCACTAGCAGTGTGGCCGTGGAACATCCATGACCCACTGCACAGAACCCTTCTGTGACCCTGGGCCAAGAGCCCACGGGAAGAGTGGTGTGGGGGAAGAGGTGCTGGTCCAGTAAAATGGTGACTAGCAGAGTGGGGGTGCGGGAGGGGGAAGGGAGGAAATGGGAGATATAGGTCAAAGGGCACAAAGTTGCAGATATGTAGGATGAATAAGTACAATAGAGATCTGTAACTATAGAGTATTATAGTTATAATATTGTATCGTATACTGGAAATTTACCAGGAGTATAGATTTTCGGTGCTCTTACCACACACAAAAATATGTTGATTTGCTGGACTATAGTAACCATTTCACTGTGTATATCAAAACCTCATGTACACCTTAAATATAGACAGTCAAAAAATGAAAAGAAACTGGTATCACAAAAATTAAAATAAAAAACAAACAAAAAACCCCACATTCTTTCAATCTTCCACTTTCTATTTTTGCCTTTCTTTTACTGCTTTCAGTTTAATGATGTCTTTGAAAAACACTGAAGGAAGCCATTAGAAAAGCAAAAGCTGCACTCCAGCCTACTTCTCTTAAAAACAGTAAAGTTCCTGACATTGTCCTTTCAATGTCAGAAGTAACCACCACATGCAATTTACTATGTGCCCTTCCTATTTTTTTTATAAATTAATTTACACAGACTTAGCAATACATACACACACTGGATAAAAATGGACTCAGGTTATACAGTCTGGTCTGCAACTTGATTTTCCTCATTGAAGACTAGATCAGGATTATCTAGCAATGTCTTAGCATACACAGCTGTTTCATTTTTATTTCAATTTAAAAACTAGCTCAAGCACATCTGGTAAGAGCCAATGTCTCTGTGACACGATGCTTTAGAGGGCTGGGGGTTCGGGTACACACAGAAGTGACAGGTCGCCTAGGTGGGGACTTCTGTGCAGCTGGCTGTGCCCATACAAATGGCACTCCCTGTGGTACCTGTGTGTTATCACCACCTTCGGATCTTCTGAAAGATATTAACGTCTAGGCGCCCTCTCTGGGGATTTTGATTGAGCAGGACTTGGGGGAGGCCCTAGCCTCTGCGTGCAAAACAAAACAGAACAGGACAGATTCTGACACACAGTCCAGGTTTAGAACCACCCTCCTAACACAAGAGAATGCCTAATCCCCCCGCGGATCTGGCTTGGGAAACTCCAACCAACCCTCTGGCCCGAGCAGCCGAGAGGGCCTTCTTGGGCGCGCTGACCTTGAGGCCTGAGTTCTTGCGCATGCGGAGCCGGCCCATCCACATGTCGGTGAGCAGCATCTGGCTGCACGTGTGCGCGATGAAGTCGCGGTGCTTGGCTGCCACCGCGAGCTGCAGGCAGGTGGCGTTGCTCCAGTTCTTCAACTCGTAAGTCAGCAGTTTCATGGCCAGCTGCTCGTCCTGCTTGTAGGACTGGTCCAAGAGCTCCACAGCCAGCTGGCCAAAGTCCCTGAAAGACAGGATGGGCGGAGGAGTCCTTCAGGCCAGCTTGGAGGCATATGACAAAAGTGGGGACCCATTGGCCAGCCACAAAAAAATGGCTGCTGTGTGGGGTAGTTGTTTCATGTGGGATCTAGTCTGTTCATACATTCATCCAGCTAACATCCATTGGCCATCACTGTGTGTGGGATACCATGTTTCACTCTGGGGGTGAGAGTCAAATAAGGACTGATCCCCACACTCAAGGCCTCAAATTCAAGGGATATAGATTGGGGAGGCAGACCAATCAATCAGTAGTTTGAGTGCAGGATGTCTTCTTAAATGTGACAAACCTCAGTTCAAATTCCAGCCTTGCCAACCACAAATGTGTGATCTTGGACAAGCTGCTTAAATTCTCTGAGCCTCATTTTCCTCAGAAATGCAAAATAGTAGGACCTCTCTACTGGGGAAGTTGAGAAGATGGAATAAAAATTTCTGTGTATCTGTATGTACACTGTGCATAATACTCATGCCCACCTCTGTGTACACCATTGGGGTGATACTGTCTCCCTTTAAAGTTTTGGGTGGCTCAGCCCCTCCAGTATTTGAAGCCCACCTTCCCGTCTCTCCCCAGAGACTGCCCCATTTGCTGGGCTGGCCAACCTGGAGTTGTGATTCAGCTCCTGGGAAATGTCATCCACCATGTCGTTCTCAGAGGCCTCGTGAGCCATGGCTTTGCAGAGCTTACAGGCCACCAGGGCCTTGGCCATGGCCTCCTCGCCATGTTGCCAGAAGAACAGGGCCATCTTCTGCCGCTTCATGAGGACAGCCCACACCATCAGCTCGTGGAAAGGGAAGGGGAAGTGGTTGATCTCAGGGTCATCCAGGTCAATGTCCACCTCTTCTTCGCGCTTCTTGGTTGTCTTTCTTCCTCGCCGTAAGGGAATATCATCCTGTAATTTTATGGAAAACATACAGGCTGAGTTAGAAATGAATCAGCTCCTTTCCGTAAGTAGCTACTGTATGTCTTCTACTGGCTCAGCTCTGGGATCAGTACTGGAATGAACTGGGCCAGCTCCTAGCCTAAAAGAACTCACATGCTCACCCATGCCTAACTTTAAAGCAAGTTATAATAAATGCAAACCACAGTCCTGTGGGAACATGGCAGTGCTATACTCTAATTAAAAAGTTATTTTTTAATGGATTATTTTCTTTTTCTTTACATTTGTCCTTTCTTTTTCTTCTACAGGTAGGTTTGTTTGTATCTCCTGATGGACAGTACTACTCTTTTTGCTGAAAGGACAAGGGCATCTTACACTTTTATTTGCATATATGACAATAACCACATGAGCGAAAGATGGTAATCATAGTCTATCTGGAGTTTCTGCACACCTGTTAGATACAGCTGTGAAGTAGCTCTGGTCCGTTGTCATTTGTACACACCTATGAATAGATTTCTCTCACTGTAATTTATATGCTTCCTTAGTCTTCAAGTTAGTATTTCAAATAGGATTTATTTTTTTGTTCACAATGCTGACATAACCTCACTGTGGAATTTTCAAAGCTACTGTGAGATGCCTCCGTGACACTTGAAAAGTTTTAATTTTTTCATTTTAAAACCATGTACTAAGTAAGCCTTACCACTGAAATGAACTTATAGACATATTTTTTAAGATATGAAATAAAGGGAATAAATAATTGACACCAATAATTTGAGCAAACACTTACCTCCATTCCCAGCAGTTTCAAGGCTTTGGGCTGTTAAAAAAAAAATGTTATGAACAAAGTTAGATCTTTCTTTCATAGAGGTAAGAAAAGAGTCCTACTGTATCTTAAACAGGTAGTGTAAGAACTCTATCGTACCATATAGCACTTATTTTTATTTTGCTAAATACAACACCACAAGAAGAAAACCTATTTATAGAAGTTCTAAGAGAATTATGTATTTAGTGATTTTGGTGAATCACAGAAAATTGGGAAACTGGAGAGACATAATAAGATTGCCCAAGGGGTAGAGCCTACGGGTTTATAATGTCTTTTGTGGATCAAGATTTCTTTCACCTTCCTATAACATCCTGCATGGCTGCCACCTGCAGAGCACTGCCCCTTCTCCACATTCATGTGTTGAAATTCTAACCCCCAAGGTAATGGCATTAGGAGGTAGACCTTTTGGGAGGTGATTAGGTCAAGAGGGGAGAGCCCTCACGAATGGGATGAGCGCCTTTGTAAAAGAGGCTTATGGGAGCTTGTTTGCCTGCCTACCATGGGAGGACACAACAAGAAGGTGCCACCTATGAACCAGAAAATGGGGCCTCATTAGACGCTCAAGCTGGCCCCTTGATCTTGGATTCCCTGGCCTCCAGAACTATGAGAAATAAATTTCCATTGTTATAAGCAACACAGTTCACGGTATTTTGTTATAGTAGCTGCACGACTAAGACAGATGAGCAGTGAAACATCCAATCCAACCAATTAAGTCACATATTTCTGAAACCCCTGGAAAACCTGTATTTCCTGGAGACTTGGGATATTATTCAGAAGTGTATGTTTGGATGCTTCCTGCTGGCCCTCTCCCTATGCTGCTGCACAGTGGGGCAGGGGTGAGTGGGGCCAGAGGGCATGTGCTGATGGCAGCAAAACGTGCTCAGGCATGGGAAGTGTCAGCGCACAAGGTGTCATCATCAGCCATGCTGGGAATGTGCAAAACAGGCACAGACCGAGACAGAGACAGAAGGCAACTCAGCAGATTACAGACCCTGATTTATATTTAACAAGGGAGATCAAAATTACATCTCAGGGGTCAGGAATACCAATTCTAAGCTTTTAAGTATTACAGAGTGGTGGGTGTGACATCTTGAAAGTTATCTGAGTAAATGACAAGGTTATAGCATTTACAGTTCCTCCAGATTTTATTTGACTATTCAAGTTGCAACAGCTTGAACCTGCTCTGTCTCCCTTTCTTTTTCTTTCAGCTTCTAAAGTGACCACCAGTCTAAAATCTGTGTTATTTTTTTCTTCTTCATACATTTTTTGTTTGTTTTCAAAGTTCTCTACTAGTCCTGCAAAGTACCTTCATAATCAGAAGAAAGCTTTGTTAAAAATAAAAATCATGCCCACTACCAGCTAGAGCAGCAGTTCTCAGGATGTCGTCCATGGATTGTGGGGATCCCTGAAACACTTTCAGAGGGTGTGTGAAGTCAAAGCTATTTTCATAATAATACGAAGATGGTATTGGGTTTTGACACTGTGTTAACATTTGCACTGATGGTGCAAAAGCCGTGGTGAATAAAAACTGCTGGATGTCTTCTTAGCAAGAATAAAGGCAGTGGAACCAAACTTTACCAATTGTCATTAGATTCCACTGTTATGGAAAAAAAAGTTTAACTTAAGAATGTCCTTGCTGAGGCCTAAAAAATGATTAACCTTAATAAATCTCTCCCCTTGACTATGTGTCTTTTTGCTATTCTGTGGGATGAAATGGAAAGTATGCCCTGAAAGTATTTCTGCTGCATATTGACCTATGTACGATGGGTTGTCCTGGGGAAATGTACTTCTGTGATTGTTTGGATTGAATTATAGCCACCTTTTTTTTTTCATAGAATATCATTTTTACTTGAAGGAATGGCTGGCAGACGGACTACGGTTCTTTAGACTTGGACATTTGGCAGACATTTTTGGAAGGACCAAAGGAGATTATTATTTCAAGGAAAACAACTGACAGGATTTGTTGCCAATGAAAAAATTCACACTTTCAAAAAAAAAAATTGGAATTTTAGAAAACTTGTATTTCTCCCTCACCATGACCTTGACAACTTTTCAGTATGTAAAGACTTTTCTGATGAGATTAGAGGTAATATTAATGAATGAGATTTTTTGGAAATGGTATAATGAAATGTGTCAGCAGTTGGAAGATCTGCATAACTCAACAAACCGATATTTTCCAATGACCCATCTATGATGTTATAAGATCCATACACAATGCAAGATAGACTAGTGGATTTTATTTTATTTTATTATTTTAGTTTTATTTTTCTAGAGGCAGAGTCTCACTATGTTGCCCAGGCTGGAGTGCAGTGGCCTATTCACAGGCACTGGAATAGCATACTACAGCCTGGAACTCCTGGCCTCAAGCCATCCTTCTGCTTCACTCTCCTGCGTAGCTGGGAACCACTCCCGGATAAACCAGTGGATTTTAATGTGATAGAGTTTGAAAAGTTCACTTACATGGTGTTAGATTTCACATTGCAACTCATTTTTAAGAAACTGTTACTTGTTAAATTTTTGTGTAGTACAAAAAAATAATACCTACAATTGTATGTGAAGATTGCTAAAATACTCCTTCCTTTTTTTGATATATTAATAATATTTGTCACATATTTGTGTGAAGTCAGATTTTCTTCAAATACTTCAAAACATCTTGTAATAGACTGCCATTAGAAGAATCTAGCTGTCTTCTACTAAGCCAGACATTACAGAAATTTGCAAAAAAAAAAGTGAAACAATGCTACTCTTATCATTAATTTTTTGTTTTTGAAAATATAGTTTTCATAAACATGTTATTCATTTTAACATTTAATGGGATTCTTATGGTTATCTTAAAATGAATAAATATTTTTAGAATCTTAATCTAAATTTCTTACATGGGAAATACTGATAGAATTCTCAGAGGTAAACACTCTTTGGGGTTCTCAACAATTTTTAAAGGTATAAATAGATCCCAAGACCCAAAGCCTGGAACACTGCTGGGCTTAATAATCTTAATAATACGATTAATTTGAATTTCATTAATACTCTCTGATTATTTAAGCTCACTCTCAATGCAATTTTCTGATTTGAATGGGACCTAGCGAAAAACCAAAGAAACCCACCAAAAACAGTTTCCCCTTTTCCCCATACACTGTTTTTGTTTTTCTAATAAATTTTTTTTTTTTTTTTGAGACAGAGTCTCACTCTGTTGCCGGGGCTAGAGTGAGTGCCGTAGCATCATCCTAGCTCACAGCAACCTCAAACTCCTGGACTCAAGTGATCCTCCTGCCTCAGCCTCCCGAGTAGCTGGGACTACAGGCATGCGCAAAAAAAATTTTTTTAACAGATTTTATGGAAGAGGGAAGAAGAGGAAGGGTTATCTACCTCCTTCTCAACTGGTCTTCCTCTCAGACAAAGAAGCCACACCCCTAGCCCTCCCAGGAAGCCCCCGGGAATGCGCCCCAAGCCTCACCCGCTTGGGGCCGAAGAGGTTGTGGTAGAGCGTCCTGAAGCGCTTGCGCGTGTAGTTGCAGCGGTAAGCCCCGCCCATCAGGTACTCGATCACCAGGCCGATGTCAATCAGGCTGATTCTGTAGTCTGGGGGCAGGTTCCCCTACCAGGGAAGAAGGAAACGAACAAACAAACAAATCCAAAAGACAACGCGGTTTACTAGGGCTTCTATTTCATGTGTTGTGTAACTATTTTAGAGAAAAAAATTAATGCAAAAAAAGAAACATATGAATGTATTATTATGCTGGTTAATTAATTCACCTTAAAATAGATCCAACCGAAACCTGGATATTCTCGCTTGGAAAGAAGACATAAGTTAAATAAGAAGATGCAGTAATCGTCGGCAATAACAGAAAATCAAAATATTTATTCAAGTCTTCAGCTGGGGAGAAAAAAACACCAGTGTAGCAGAAAGAAACACAAAGCTAGACATAACAAATGCTATCACTCCCAGCCACTAGCAACTAGGGTCCCCAGATGTTCCCCGAGCCCCCTTTTATGCTTCTGACCCAATCCTGTTACTGCTCTCTTGACAGTCGTTTAGTTCTTCCCACTCACTAACGGAAGACTCTTTCAGAAGATGAGTGTCACTACCAGGGCCTGCATCAGCTGGGACCTGCTTAGGACTCAGGTCTCCTTTAATACAAAACCTCTATTAATAATTTTTTAAAAATGAAACCTGTTTCCTAAAAAAAGAGCAGTGCCTAGGGAGGGGATTTTGGGTGTGAGGATGAAGTCGTATATGAACATCCCTTGTGTTTAAAGAGAGGTGGGAGAGGAACAGAAGAAGACGTTTTGTCAATGGAATATTCATTGTTTCTAGAATTAAGAAGATTTTTCATTTTTTTCTCTTAGAATAGTGTTTCTTAAAGACCTAGAGTTATGGTGTATCTTTTAGCTGCTTGCCATACATAGATGCAGAAATAGTAAAGTTTTTATTATTGTTTACTCATTACTGCTTTCTACTTCAAGAAGAAGCTCTGAAAGTTTTTCTCTATGAGGTCAAGGAAGACAGTTCCATTTGTGGGAAATTCTGAGTGTGCAGTGCATTCCAAACGGCATGATTAATCAACTCTCCTCATCTGGTTTGGTTCCTTCTCGCAGGAGAGCGCTCTATACCGCGAATGGCTGGGGCGTGAAGCCTGGTGTGCATTGTGTCCTTAGATATATCTTGGAGAGGCATGAGGGACTTCTTCCAGTTTTGTCCTTAATGGAGGATCCACCTAGGATGCTGTGTGAGATTTCTGCCACTCCAAAGATGAGACTCATAATCTATAGTGGTGATTTTCCAACTTTGGTGGCACCAGAATCGCTTGGGGAACTTGGTGACAGTACCAAGGCCTGGACCTTGTTCTACTACTACAATGTATTAGTCTCTGTGTTCTTTATTAGCTCCTCCGGGTGGTTCAGGTGTACACCACAGTTTGTCAGACCGCTTGTCTGCTAAATAAGGTTCTGGTGGCAATGGTAAGTTACATCGCAGAACTGGGAAATTCATAATGTAGAAAGAAAATCACTGCCAGTTGGAAATTAGCTTAAGTTCTTTTGCTAACCTGAGGGTAGGTTTTCAGTTATCCTTACTCAGCTCTTCTATGGTCAGTCATATCCATTGAAAGGTTTTGGGGTTCAGGGATAGAGGTAGCCCACTGTATCCTATCATGAAACCTATTGCTTTATATTTTTCTTAATTGTTTTATTTCTCTTTATATTCTCAGTGCCTTTTACAGGGCCATGGGTATGGTAGGCATTCAGAATGTTTTTGTTGAAAATGTAAACCAATAAAACAGTGAAATTAATTGATTTGATTGGGAGTCTGAGTTTGGGTTTTTTAGTATTATATTCTCAATAACAAAACTAATTAGCCATTATCTATAAGTCGCCCTTGGTTGGGGTAGCCTGAGCTGACTGTGGAAATTCAATTTGAAATACATGTTTTGCGGTATCTGAAATTCAGTGGCTATTCTCAGTGGGGTAAATGGAGGAAAAGCAATTGAAGCATTAGCTGCAAGCATGTGAGATTCCATTGCTGCTCTTCAGACTTCCTAGCTGTCCTCAGAATTAACACCCACCCCAACCTGTGGGGTTCCACCTCTCCCTTGGCTTGGGGTGCATGGCAGGCTTGGGGATCTAATTTGAGCCAGCCGGGCACAAGGGGACTGTGTGAAGGGCATCATGGATGAGGTGGGAACACTTTGAGACACAGAATCCCTCCCCTCCTTGACCTGGGCCCATCCCTACCCAATCTGACATCCAGATTGTCCCTTTTGTCCCTTCACAAAAATGATCTCTACCCTCCTCAGTCAGCATTTCAAAATCTCCTTTGTTGGAGTTCTTTCTTTCTTTCATCACCCAGGCTAGAGTGCAGTGGCCAGATCTTAGCTGGGCTCAAGCCATCTTTCTACCTTAGCCTCCTGAGTACATGCCTGGCTACTTTTTAAATTTTTTTTGGAGAGACAGGGGTGGGGGTGGAGGGGGTGGGGAGGGGTCTCCTTATGTTGCTTAGGCTAGGCTCAAACTCCTAGCTTCAAGCAATCCTCCCACCTCAGCTTCCCAAAGCACTGGGATTGCAGGTGTGAGCCACCACGCCTGGCAGGTTG
The DNA here is from genome assembly GCF_020740605.2 of Lemur catta. Taxonomy (NCBI): domain Eukaryota; kingdom Metazoa; phylum Chordata; class Mammalia; order Primates; family Lemuridae; genus Lemur; species Lemur catta. The sequence goes on from NC_059137.1 coordinate 66,407,973, forward strand.
CTTTGTCAATCTAACTGAATCAGCAAGTTAAGCTCCCCTCAGGCTACAAAGACAGACCAATTGTCTGACTTCTTTATGAAAAACCTGGCAAAACGTATTTAAAAAGGGAACTCAGAGAAAGTTTTAAGATAGTAACTTTTCATGTATTGCCTTTTCCACAAAAATTAAACCGAGTTTAAAAATAGTATCCATGCAACCACTTTTTTCCCATTATTTTGGGGCAGGTTAACAAGGCCATGGTTTCTGTATCCTCTGGCTCTAATGGATTGGTAGGCAAGGCTGTTATTTAATGAGAAGAGCCCAAGAGACTGGAGCTGCCTGGGTCGGCCTCATGTCATAGCCGTCTGGATCCCGTAAGGATGACCTCCAGAGCGTTCCCAGCCCCTCTGGGTTATTTTCCTGGGCATGCTGAGGCAGGCAGGAGGAAGAGCCAGCTTCTAGCCAGCTGCCCTGGGCTTCTGTCTGTCCTACACGGATCAGCCATGTCCCTTGGGGCTGCCCTTTTCTTTCCAGTAAAAGGAGGTTGAACTCCATGGCCTTTATGGTCTATAATGCTCAAATACCAGGTTTCAGAAAAATCCCCAAAGGACTGATTGTGATGCTACGGAAAGGCAATCAGAGCAAGTCTGTGAATTGGTGCCTATTTTAATCTTGTAAGAATAAAATTTAAAATATGCATAATAGTGAACCTAATGCCTACGCAGTTTGTTTTGAGAAACTTAGGTAGGAGCATCAGTTTGAATTCTAAGAACAAGACACCAATATTGCCTGAAGACCTGTATAAAATGGCAATATTTATACTTTTGAGGTGTCTTTAGGAGTGGGAATTGTCAAGAAAGCAATAATAGTAGTAACATTCAAAATAAAAATTTAAGGGGCAAATAAAACATTTTTAGCAAATGCTTTATTCACAAAGGACTTTTAGGGGTATCTACTGCAAAGGAAAGTGCTGGAATCTCATATAAAGCTTGATCCTTTCAGAATGACTTATGTACGGTTGGGTCTGAAGCAGGAGGAAGGTTTTGGTGACCATTCAGGTGCTACAGAACTTTGAGCCAAAGCCTGCAAGGAACGGGCCTGCATTCTGTGTGACCACAGGGGCCGATGTCACCTAACGGAAGCCAGTGAGAATTCCTCCCTCACCAGCGTTTACCTGCCTGTTCTTCTTTATCTGTGTAATCAGGCCATATAAATGAGTCCAGGGTAAATTGAAGGATTGGAGGATAAGGAGAGAGTCAGATGCTCTTGTCGAAGTAATATCTGCAGAAGGAGAGTTTAACAAGTAATGTGTTTGAACTCAGCCTGCAAGGCTGATTGCATCTGTTTCTTTGCAGGGACTTTTGGGGGAAGAGAAGTTAAGGGAAATTAGTTTTATTTCTTACTAGGAAGGGTGGAATCCTTTGGGGGAAGAAGAAATAGGTTTCATAAAATGCATAAAATTGGGTATAATTTAGATCCTTTGGAATAACTGTCCTGGGTGGGCTCTGGAGGGGACGGCGGCCTGGGTGCATTATGAAGTGCTGGGCCTTGACCCCTGCCCGTGACCTGCAGATGTCAAAGCTGAAGCATTTGCATTGCTTCTCCTAGGACGGGCACTGCTGGACGGAGGGGACCTTATAGATGCTCATGCAGAGAACAGCCAGTGACGTGACCCCACAGTGGAAACAGCACTGGGCTGGGCTGCGGTCCTGGCTCTGCCCCATGTAACCCTGGACAGATCATTTCCTTTCTCTGGACCTCAGCTTATGCTCTGAAAATAGATAGTTTGGACAGAGTAACTTCTAAGGTCTTGTTGATTTGTAAAGGTCCAGTTGGATGACCACTAACTGGCAGGCTGCTCTTATTTCTATGCTGCCAGACTACTGGCCAAAGACCACGTCTAGAGCTTCCATGGTTCATGTAGCTTCCAGTTATCCCCTGGAGTTCGGTTAGTGGGACCAAGTCTCTGAGATGAAGGATGGTAAAGGAACAAATGGGGATGGGGTTGTGCTCACTGAATCCTCCTCCTCTGGGAAAAGCAGAGAAGGTGAACAGGACCTCACATACCAACAGGTAATGTACACAAACCTTCTGGAGGAGTCTTCCTTTGCTTGGGTCCTTTTCAAATTGGAAGTAAAAAACGATACTGGAGGAATACTCATTCTGCCTGCTGTTTCTGTTACAGTTCCTCCCAGCCCACCCCACCCTACCCCTTAATGACCTTGGTAGTTAGTAAAGCCTGAACTATTATTTTCCTTTTCATGACTTAACAACACGTGGTAGGCCCCGTGATTCAAATAATTTGCTAGAAAGGATCGGGTCTATGGGTAGATACAATTTGACAACTTGAAAATATCTCCTTTTATTCATGCTATGAACTACTAATCTGAAGCTAAGGTTTAATCTGTGCCATGCCCTTTAATTCTTTTAATTAAAATAGTAGTGTAAATTCACTTATTAGATCTGCTTTTCCAAATGAACTCTGTTTTTCAGATGTCAGTTCATGTATCACTATTAGATTTCAACTATTTAGGAATATTTTTTTCTTGGAAACTTATGACAAGCCTTCAAAACAAGATTGTTGCCTTATGACATAGGCAAAGTGTCAAATGATTGCTGGTTGTTAGGTTTCCCGAGAGAGTGAAAAATAGACGACCCTGGGGCAGGTTTTATCCTAAGGAAAAGTGGCCTGCAGGTGTTATGAGTAATCACCAGGTAGGGGCTTCATCTGGTGAAAGCTCAGGGGAAAAGAGGACCTCATCCCAGGGTTTGGCCCATTAGCATGGTAATAGACCAGGCAACCAATCTTTTAAAAAGTAAGAATGCTTTTGCAAATTCGCATGAATTTAGCAGATGGGATTATGAAAATGTCCTTTCCTTAGTCAAAGTGTCTGAAATGCCTTCTTTTTTCTTTTTTGCATTCTGTAAAGCTCTGGATCTTAAGTCCCATATAAATGAAATTTAAATTATCATAATTTCACCACTACTTCTGTATAATACTAAAATATCATCCTCCTTTGGTGGGGCGGGAGGGTGGATAGTATAGATAATCTGAGGTATTAGCACATTTAATTTAAGAAAGAAAAAACTACTACTTTAGAACATACAGAGGCACAAGTTGAGCAGACAGCTACTAAAATGGCAGGTTATATTTCACAGAAAAGCAGACAGACTTGGGCCACTTTGGTTTAATATAAGAGCATTGGTACATTCAATGGATTTATGCATGAAAATATGTCCAGGAACTGGGTTGGCTTATATCAATTTAAATTTCTGATCGATGCTGAATAGCTACTTTTTTTACCTCATTGCTCCTAGATTGTTCCTTTGATATCAATAATTTGAGATTTGAAAGGGGCTTGGGAGCAATTCTCCATGTTCAGTTCTGTTGGTCTCAAAAAATAGTTGAACTTGGAGATGTCATGCTGGTTGACTTAGGATGGTCTGATAATTCCTAAATGCATTCTTTGGGTTCTTAAGAGTTATTTGCATTTCACTTGACAGGCATGTTATCAAACACTATGTTTAAGGTCTAGAACTATGTTCCTAACTCATGAACAGCATTTGGTACCACGGTTTATAACTTACTGGTTAATTTTTGTCATAGATGAAATGTGTATATACACATACATTTTTTCCCGCTATAATTGTAGAAAAGAAAGCACACGTTAATTATAGTTATGTTCCTTAATTTTGAAAATTGCTTAAACTTCCCAAGATTTTCTTAGCATTTTAACCCTAGTTTTTGTAGTCTTTAGTATCTTATTTTCCTAAATTGCTGGAAGTCATCTGGAATCATCTGAGAAAGTTGTGTACCAATGATAATTTCTCTCTTACGCACTTTAAAACAAAACAAAAGACTTCATTTTCAGCTCCCATCATTCATGTAACATAAAATGTAGACACTTGGGCTCATTTGACTACTATTGTTATTCTCTCTGCTCTCCAACAGTTAGACCCTCACCTTGACCATGGAAATTCATGAAATCTGCATTTCTTGCTCTTATTTCTCCCCAAGGGAAGAAACTAAACATCAATTTTCTGCTTTTCCCTGTCTTATTGGCAGTTTCTTTTCCCAGGTAAAAGGATAAATCATTCCTAGGCTAGTTCAGTACTATGCTTTTGATTTATTATCATTTTTCCAGTTACTAAATCGGAGAGTAAGTACATGCTCATATAATTATGTTCTTCCTCCAATATTTGGATCATACTTAAAAGAAAAAAAAAGCTGCTCTTCGCTAATCCTCCTCTCTCCCAAATTCTTACTGTCGTATTCTTTCTTGTTAGTCTATATTATTTTTGATGTACATCTTTAGCTAAGAAGCTAAGAAAACCCCTACCCTAAGGATACTTTACGTGCCGTCCAATAATACAAGTGATGTGAGCAAATGCAAGAGGCAGCCCAAGGGATTTCCGAAAAGAGAAAATACTATTGCAAAGCACAGTCTTATGGGAAGAAAAGTGTAATAAGAGGGATTTTGATTACTTATACTCAGTGAGATCTAACTGTGAAAATCCCATTGAAAATCCAGCAAAACATTGTTGCTGAGAGACTAGGTGGTGGGGTTGGGTGAATGACTTTGTTTAAAGGCTTGGATTGGCTGATGGCTGGGGCTGAGGGACAAAGGCATAGCTGTTTCTTCGGAAAGCCTCACAGTTCCTTTAGGGACACATATTGGCTTAAGGTGAGGGGGATAATACCTTATTTGTTGTTTTAGAGAAACTCAAAACATTTTATCGAACACGAGCAACAAATATCTTGGCAAAGAATACACATTGGATGTGTCTACTGTTAACCTTCTGAGTTTAGCTTCCAGGCAATTTTAAGCCAGGGTGAATTCCACAAAACTGGAAGACTTGAAGGAAAGAGAAATGAGTTTATGGAGGGCAACTCTACACCATGGCTTGGAATGGGGTAGACCAGTGAAAGATATGGTTTTAGAGAAATGGTTGTTGAAGTGGGAGTACAGACTGCATAAAGCCTGTTTCCCTTGCTTTGAAAGAACTGCAGGTGTCACTCACAGACGAAAGATCCTTCATTAAGGGTGTGTGGAGATGGGGGGAAAATTACAAGGGCCAAAGGAGGGAGGTTTTGGGGGCTTTTTTTGTTTTTATTGTTATGCCCTTTATTCATTCTTAGCAAAGGTCCAGAAGGTTAATAGGTACATTATTAGCAGCGCCAGGGCCTTTGCTTGGCCTTTTGAAGGAAAAATAAAAACAGCTACAGGATGCCCAAAGGTAAATTCTAGCCAATGACTGCCTACGAGATGAAGGGATTATACTCTATTTTTGACCTCACTTTGTAGCTTTCTGTGAGTATGTCCTGTCGATTTTGGTGAAGAATTGCTACAAAGTGGCAACAGTGGTATATATGTGCGTGTAAGAGTAGGCACATACTTACAGGGTAGGGTAAATGCCATCATTTATTTTGTCCTTTGGTGTTAAAACGTCACCTTTTGGGATAGGTTCATGGGTTCAGAACCCAAGCTACCTCTGAAGGAGATTATATGGGGCAAAAGAACAAGCACTTGGCTAAGATTAAACATAATCTCTCTGCACCTCATTCTTCTCTTCTTTAAATGGGAATAATACTATGCAATAATAATAAAATAATAATTCGACTTCATAGAATTGTGGGGATTAAATGTGTTAAGATGCATCTAAAGCTTCTATCAATGCTATATATGCACCTCGTCATCACTAACTCATAGCTATTATTTTATTATTATTAATTAAAGGAACTGAACTCTAATCTAGCTGCTCACTAACCACTTAATACAGTTCTCACCTCCTTGTATTTCAGCCTCTTCATCTGTCAAAGGAGAATAATTCTACCTGATCCATCCCTACCAGCTTTTTTTCCCCATTAAATGAGATGATGAGTGAGAAAAAATATTGTGGAAAAAATAGAGTGTTAGAAGAATGGAATACATGTATGTGCTTTAGTCTCTGTTTTCTGAAATTTCGGGAGCTATGCTTACTACACACCATGTAATGCTAGACGTGATATTGTATCAGGAGCTGGCAAATGAAGATAACCTTTTATGGCCAGCCAGGCAGCATGGAAGCCAGCTCCCCAAGCAGTGAGGGGCATATGGAAAAATACAGGTAATGGCATAAATCCACCAGGCACGGAGGAAAGCCTAGAGGTCCACGACCCAAAAGCATTATGTCCAACGAAAGCGTCTAAACCACGGCGGCTGGAGAGAGCACCACAGCTGCATTGTAAGCGGAGGTGTCAGAGTTAAAAGACACACGCACACACGCTGTTCGGAAATGACGGGGTCTGGCAGGGACAGGAATACTCTGGCAGCTCATGCAAAACAGAAGCACTTTCTAATCACAGGAAGCAGTGAAGACAGGGCCTCTGACCTGCGGTCGAGAGGGTTCTTACCTTTTTGACATCCCTGACCAAGTGGTACAATGTATTTGAGGGCCCATGTCTCTGAAAACAATAGAGAAGAATCAAACGGTTTTGCTAGTCAGGGGCTCTAACTGGCAAGGCAAGAAGGATCTGGAAGGAAGGGTTCTGGCTGGTGGAGGGCAGATCATTAAGATGGACCTTGTTCTAGTTGCTCAGTTGTACCTGTCTTTTCTAAACACATACACTGGCAGGTTTTTGGATTGTGTTTCTCCAGGAAAATGCATTTGAGGTTCTAGGTTGAAACTTTGTAAGCGAGGTTGTCAATCTTGTTGACAACCGGGCCAGAACATGCCTGCCTGAGCTAGTTTTGCAGCAGGGGGAAACAAACGGGCCTATTTACTGCATTGGAGATACACTTTGGCGCTTTGCCATTGCTACTTGTTTGTTACCCATAATGAATGAGAAATTGTCTAAAAAGCACTGGCCAACATTTTCTATAAAAAGGCCTGATAGTAAATATTTTAGACTCTGTGGGTCACACAGTCTTTATCGAAACTGTTCAACCCTGTTGTTGTCGTGTAAAAGCAGCCATAGGTGATATGTAAACAAATGAGCTTGGCTATGATTCAACAGAATTTTATTTGTGGACACAGAAAGTCAAATTCCATACAATTTTAATATGTCATAGAATATCATTCTTCTTTCATTGTTCCAACTATTAAATAATGTAAAAAAAAAAAACCCAAATTGTTAGCTTGGAGGCCATACAGAAACAGGCAGCGGGCTGGATTTGGGTGACAGTTTGCTGAAACTTGATTTAAAGAAAAAGCCACAGGCTGTTTGGGAAAAAGAGAGACTTGGAGAAAAGATGTATGTGTGCTTGAGGGAAGAGTAAAGTGAAATAAGTTGCCATTCTATGGTCTTTCAGGAATAGGAATGCTAGATAAAATACAAGATGTCTAATTACATTTGAATTTCAGATAAGCAATGGGCAATTTTAGCAAAAGCATGTGCCATGTAATATTTGGGATATACTTACACTAAAAATTGTTTGTCATTTACCTGAAATTCAAATTTAACCAGATATCCTGTATTTTGATTTGCTAAATCTGATGACGTTATTAAGGATCTAAAATAGTGATAGCAAATCCTTAAGCATAGTTGCAACACATTCAAGTACTGAGACAATTCCTGTAAAATGCCTCATCCTCCTGCCCATTCATGTGAACATACTCATCGGAACTCTTTTTCCACCAAGGGGATGGGGGGTGCTGTATTGTGTAGTGACTGAACATGCAGACTTTGGCGTCAGGGTGCCTGGCTCCAAACCTTGCTCTGCCGCTGACCGGCTCTGAATACAGGCGAGCTGCATAACTGTGACTCAGTTTTCGTCATCTCTAAAATGGGAATGATGATACCACTTTATTTGATGGGGTGGTTATGAGGGTTAGATGATACAATGTTAATAAATCCATTAAAACAGTGTTTAGCACTCAATAAATGCTAGATACTATTATTATTGCATATGATATATCTAAAACATATAATAATATATAATATTACTGAGGCCAGTCACTATCCTGTATCCCTTGTCTACACAGTATTCCAAGTACCACCACCAGTTGATTGGATTGATGGAATCTACCAGCCTTTGTCTTTCTAGAACTTTCCTGCTTCTTTCCTTTCTTTTGAAATCTTTGGAATTTTGGAATAAATCACTCTACTCCCTTGGTTCTCTAATTGATGTGCCATTCAACTCTGTCTTATTTTATTTTTTAAAAGAAAACCCTATTATTCTTACTGAAAGTCTCGGATGCTGAATCAGGAAAAATCTGCAGAGAAAACAGAAACCTGGAACCACTCTGCTAACCTGTTTTGTACTTCCTGCAGTGGGAATGAGATAAAGCCAGGGTGGCACCACCTAAAACTTGCCCTGTCTGGGGACAGGTAATAAGCTCTATCCTGCTGAGGCTGTGCATGGTGGGACAGGCATTGCAACAAATGGGAAAAATCACCTCTGAGACAGAAGTTTATGTTCAGTATTGGCTTCTTTCTTTGGAGTTTTTTGACCTTGAACAAACTAATTCACCTTGGCCTCTGCTATGGTTTGCATGTTTGTGTTCCCTACAAAAATCACATTGAAACTTAATCTCCAATGTGATAGTACTAAGACGTGGGGCCCTTAGGAGGTGGGGCCGTTTTGTCCTTCCATCCCTTCTGCTATGTGAGGACAAAGCATTGGTCTCCTCCGGCAGATGCAAAAACAAGGTTTCCTTTTGGAAGCAAAAAGCAGCCTTTACCAGACACTGAACCTGCTGGTACATCGATCTTAGACTTCCTAGCCTCCAGAACTGTGAGAAATAAATTTTGGTTGTCTATAATTTCCCTAGTCTCAGATATTTTGTTATAGTAGCACAAATGGACTAAGACAGCCTCAGTTTCCTTGTCTGTTATATGGGGGAAAACAATGTCTGCTCTTCAAACTTCATTGGATTTTTGTGTCAGCTCAGAGCCAATCATTTAACTTATTGAACGCTCTCAGCAACTTCATAAACAATAGTTTCACCGATGATTACTTGTTGGTATCCTCGTAAGTGCAGTAGCAAATTATTACAAAACTAAAAAGAAAAATATATTTGAGTAATTCCAAACAAGAGATATTTTATATTTTATTCCACTATTGTGGAAAAAGGATGAACTTCATAGCTCTGAGGGTAACAAAATGGTGCAGGGTACTTAATTGGCCTCCTTTGATGCTCTGAGTTAAATCAATCCTCCTCTGCTAATTGGCTCAAACACCCTCTGGGCTTACGGAATGAACTCTGTTCTAATTTCCAGAGCCTTGTGGTCTTATGTAAGAATATGAGGACAATATCCTTAAGTTATCACATTTTTGCCTTAGATGCTGACAACTGAGCAGCTAAAACAAGTGGAATCTTGGTGACTTGGTGTTTGTCACCTACGTAGGTCTAAGGGAGTATTTGTGAAGAATGTTCCATGCATTTGGAAGGGATGGGGAAAGAGACTCACAGGCATGTAGGGGGCAGGAGAAAGGTAAAACAAAAAACAGAGAAAATAAAAAGTGCCTTAGTTTGGCCCTACCGTATTGTACAATTCCTCTAGTCTGGAGATGGTGAGAAAACGGTGCATGCTTACTCCATTCTCTATGAGCAATTTCACAAAATCCACTCTGTCCAGAACTAAGGCATCCAACATGGCTTGCTCCAAAGACCCCACCTGTGAATCAAGTCACTGAGTTAGTCTGTCCCAGGGTCTTGGGATGCAGTTCTTTGGCGTTCACCTGAACAGCTTAGGAAGGGATGTCTTTGACATCCGGTAAGCCTTCAGCTCGTCCAAGAACATGCTAGCAAGACTGTTCACAGCTCTGCTTTTGGGACTGCCCCAGCCTCTCCTGTATTTGGGGGCCTGTCTTTGCAAATAGAAGTGAAAGATTTCTAGTTCCAAAAGCTATTTCTTCCCCGAATCTCTTTCTTGTACTGGACCCTGAGAAAGTGTAAGGGTTTAGAAGGTTTTCTCCTCACAATTCTCTGACCAAACTTTTGCAACACCAGGGAAGTGCTGAAGTGGGCAATGTGCAGTCTTCATTTTCAGCATCCTTAGGCTCTGAGCGAGACCCCTGGCTGACTTGAGACCTAAGGGACCTAAGTAGATGCTGCACTCTGTGCAGAAGTGGGCAAGACCAGGACAAGATGGTGTCACTTAACTAAGAAAAGAATAGCCTACTTTCTGGAATTGCCACTGGCTAGGATTTTTATTTAATTCCTTTCACAAAAACTTCATAGTGTCCAGACTCTGACACATCTTTCCATACTAACAATCCACTGGCACTAAATGCAGACAGGTGCTCAATCCCAGGCAGAAGCTCTCTGGGGGAAAGGAAGGGTTAAAAAGACCTGCCCGTGAGTGGTGTGATTCCAGGAACAGAAATCAAATTTCAGGTTGCTGGGTTGCCTCCTGTGGACGCGTGTGCATATACCGCCCAATGGCTGATTTTCCAAGTTTTTATTTTTGGTAGAGGCAATTGAGGGAAACAGACCAAGAACGGTTACATAAAGTATTGGTTCCCTAGTGTTGTTCTTTTCGAACAGGGAGGACCTGTGCTCAGCCACCAGGACCAGATGGCACTTGCCGAGGGAAGCCTGCTAATTCTGCATCCTGAGGTGTGACCCAGCCATAAACCAGCAGGAGGTGCCACCACTTGGGCAGCGAACGCTTCCTTTTGTCCCCATTAAGGACAATCAGAAATAAACTGCTAATTCCACTCCTTCCTTAATTTTAATCAATACAACTTTGTTTTTTCTTTTTTTCAGATGTACTAAAAGAAATAGTATCATTTGCAGCTGAAAATTGCTATCAAGGGCCACTGAGAGAGATGGACATGTTTGCAGTTTGGCGTTGTGGTTAGTTGTAATTTCCACTAGGTGGCAGTGTTTCCCCAAATATGAGAAAGGGAGCCCAGGTGAGGGGCTGTGCGGCAAAGGAACACTTTCCATCCTAAAGAAAAGGTAGTAGTTTCCCGAGCCGATCTCAGATGCTTCTTAAACAAATACCCTTGCCCAAGCAAGAGGGCTTTCAGGGGTGACAACATATACTCTACCGGCCACTGTTGCCCATAAATAAAGATCTGGCTGCGAGCGATGTCCACTCTGTTCCAGGCTAAAGCTAAGCTCAGTTGGTCTGGGGCCGAGGCATTGGCTCCTGTGTGCAGACAAACGGGAGAAAAGAATGGAAGAGAGAAAACAACAGTCAGTTATCATACCAAGAAGACTCACTCCATCACTCTGCCCCTGACCCCTCTTCCCGCAGAGCAGACTCGGCTAGACAGGAGGGTTTCTCAGCCTTGGCACTATTGACATTTTTGGGCAAGATAATTGTTTGTCTTGGGGGCTCTCCTGTACATTACAGATAATAAGTATTATTATTACTATGTTTTAAAATTTTTTTAAAAGAAGGTCTTTGAAAGACCCCATGCTTTTTCGATACACAATTGTACATATTTATGGGGTGCATGTGATATTTTGATACACGTGTATGAGTACATCGTAGATTATTACTAGGGTACCAGGACTCAACCCAGTAGATGCCAATAGCACCTGCCACCCCCATCCTCGTGGACATGACAATTAAAAACGTCTCCAGACATTGCCAAATGCCCCCAGGTATGAAGGGAGGCGAAATCAGCCTGTTGAGAACCACCGTTCTACAGCCTGGCTGGTTCCGTGGGGTCTGCAGGGCAGCAGAGCCACCTGGGCACCTGTTAGAAATGCAGACCTCAGGCCCATCCCAGACCTGCTAAACCAGACTCTGTATTTGAACAAGCTAGATCCCAGTTGATTTGTGCACACTAACGTTTGGGAAGCACTGCTGTATAACACGTCATGCTTCTGCCGGCCAATCCATTTTGCCATAGTATTTTGCATGGGGGTGGTGCTGTCATCAACCAGTGGGCCTACTTGTCCCCCTACTACACAAGAGCTCAGAAGATCTTTGAAGCAAAAGGCAGGCAAGTGGCTTAGGTTTGCTTTTATTTGAGAGTAGAAACCATTGGAACAATTTCCCAGTTTCCCATTAATTCTCCAGCCTCTGCCTCTAGATCTATGCTGTTCACATGTGGGTATTTAAATTAAAATGAATTAAAATTAAATAAAATTACAACTTTAATTCTTCAGTCACATTAGCCGCATTTCAAGTGCTCAATAGTCACATGTGGCTAGTGGCTTTTGAAGTGGAGAGCACAGACAGGAAACATTTCCATCATCGCAGGAAGTTCCACCGGGACGGAGCTGGTCTAGATGCGAGTGTCCTGTCCATAAATGCCACCTGCCAGGCAGCTGGACGTGGAGGCAGCACGGGGGGTACGGAGAACATTGGGTTACAGTCAGGGGATCTGAGTCTGCCATTGCGTGACTGCGTCAGACTGGAATCCTCTAAGCCACTGTTTTATTGTCTGTGAAACGGGGACAAGATTATCCCATTTACATGGCTGAGATGTTGGGAGACTGCAATGAGATCCTATGAGTGAGTTAACACGTAAATAGGTTTTCCACAATTCGCCAACACCCTCTGCGCACTGAGGAAGACAGACTTTTCCCAACTTAATGGATATCCCACCAGCTGGGGAGAAGGGCAGAGAGACAGCTCTCCTCCTCCCCGCTCAGAGTTTCTCAGCACCTGACATGTGCTAGGCAAAGTACTGGGCACTTCCAGTGTTGTCGTATGTAATGTCCCAAATGGTCCCGGGCACTGGGGCTTACTGTCTCCCTTGGACAGACGAAGACACTGAGACCCAGAGAGGCTGGAGTGAGCAAAGGTCAAACAGTGCCTAACAGAAGATAGAGGGAACAAAGGGTCTTCGTGGCAGCCCTAGTGAGCTCCTCCTTCATTCCATCACTGCTGCTTCCGATGTCTGGGAAGGAAGGAGGGTTAGCAAATGTATCCAACAGCAGTGGAGGCCAGAAGCGATGAGGTGGGAGCAGGGTTCCTGGTGATTAAGCGAGATCAGCGACTCAAATGCAACTTTCATGCATGTTGGAATCACCTGGGGAGAGCTGCTCAGGTGCACCCCATACCAATGAAATCATACTGCTTGGTTTGGGATCCAGGCACCGATAATTTCTAAAGCCCTCCAGGTGTTTCCAATGTGCAGTTGGGAACCGTGTGCTATATATCCCCTTTCCCGCTTACCTTCGCCTCTTCCCTCTGGGCTCTGAGATACTGACATTAAGAATTCGGCACAGTGTTCGCTAGATGAGCACTTCTCAAATTTGAGGATGCATAAGGATAACCCTGGAACTTTCCAAAACACAGGTTCTTGGGTTCTAACTCCAGATGTTCTGATTCAATAGCTCTGGGGCGGGGCCTGAGGCTCTGCATTTCCAGCAAGCTCCCAGGTGATGCTGCTGCTACTGATCTGGGACCACACTTTGAATGACAAGGCCTCAGAGAGCTGTGGTGCTATGTTCCCTTCACAGGTTGAAGAGCATTTCTGATTCTGGTGTCTACACCAGAATTGATGGGTTCAGTACAAATCACATACTGGGAGTAAATTGATGAGTGTTTGGAATGATGAATTTTAATTCAGTTTTCACCAGGAATTTTCCATTAAGAAAATTATTATCGCCTCAGATAACAATAGGGACTGTACACTCATACCAGGGTAACTGCATACACAGTGATAAACAGAAATGTGTCATAATGTACTGTCATCAATGTGGAGAGAAAAAGAGGTGAAGGCTCCTTGAAATGGCACTTGGAAAGGTAGCACTTTAGACATTCCTCTCCTTCTTTAACGGGTCCATTGGGCGGGCGCTGACTTGCTGGAATGATTTAATCATTCCTTTTGGCATTTGTGTGTCACAAATTTGTATGTCACCCAAGTCAATAATAGCAGCACGAACCTGAACGAGAACACATAGCAGGAAGCAGGTGCTGGGGGCAAGGCCAGCTGCAGGCCGGAATGTAATTAGCGAAGTGTCAAGTGAAAGCATGAAACCAATGAGTCTTGACTTTTCAAAAATGGAAAATGCATCACTCAGAATGGGCCTGGGCGACAGTTTGGATCAGCGGTTCTCAACCAGGGTGACCAACCATCTTGGTTTTCCTAGTACAGTGGCAGTTTTAGCACTGAAATTCCTGCATTCTGGGAGATGCCTCAATCCCAAATAAACTTGGGTGACTGGTCACACTATTCTCCACTGTGGTTGTGCAATGGAATTGCCTAAAGAACTTTCGTTATACTCATGCCTGGGACGCACCCCCCAGAGATTCTGGTTCAATTGGTCTTGGGTGTCGCAGTTTTTAAAAGGTTCCCAGGTTATTCTAATGTGAAGATAAGAGTAAAAACTTCTAGCATAGATAATATATGTTCATTCATTTATTTATGCATTCAAAGATACTGATTTCATGCCTTCTTCTATGGCAAGCACTAAGCCAGTATGAAGACCTGGATGAATAAGACAGAATCCTTTGTCTTGACAGCTTACATCCTAGAGGAACAGAGAGGTCTGTAATCAAATATACCACCTTGTACAATAATTAATCTGCTCAACAGATATTTATTGAACACCTTCTGTTCCGGGAACTGTTTTGGCATTGAATATCCAATGGTGAACCAGATAGCAAAGGGAACCCTCTTCACAGAGCTTACATTCTACTGGTGGTGGGGCAGCACTCAGAAAATAAACCAATGAATGAATAAGCCGTGTCTTTTCAGACTGTGTAAGTGCTATGAAGGGGCAGTGCTACCCCCAGGGTATGTGGGACATGTGTCTATATAAACAAATCAATGTGGCAGCACCATTCTGGCCACCCAATCTTGCATGTTCCTGTGACAAATATTGTCCCAGCCAGCTGGAGCCATCTGCTGGCCAGCCTGCCCTCCTGAAGTGAGGGCTGGACATGGAGTCATTGGGTAAGCTCATAGGTACAAGTGTGAAAGTTCTTTGGGACATCCTGGTTGATTCCACATGGGAAGAAGAGGGTTAAAAACTGCTCTGAAGTATTGAAGTGGATCTGGAGTCCATGCAGGTCCTGGTTTGGGCTCGAGGGGTGGATCTTTCAAAGCAGCAATCTAGGGGATAGTGACCAGGGTGGGGGAGGACAGCTCTGTTAGAATGAGGAGACAGGAGGCCTGCCGGAGAGTAACATCTGAACTGAGACCTAAGTGATGAGAAAAAGCCAATATGCGAAGAATTGTGGGAAAAGCATTCCAGGAAAAGGAAACATCAGGTGCAGAGACCCTGATGTAGAAATGAATACAAGCTGGTATAAGACATCATATTATAGTTTTATTATTTTCTCTTTCTGCAGGAGGTCAGGGAAGACTTAAGTGAATAAATAGTAACCACATGGGTTTTAAGGGGTTAGTTTAGTAGACAAATGAGACGAAGAAATGCATTCCTAAAAATGGGAACAGTGTATGCAGGGACTGGGGGAGTGAATAGTACAGTGTATTTGAGAAATTCATGGGAAGACACTGTACCTATATGCTTGTGGTGCGGTGTGGGTTAGAAGCAGAGAGAGATGAAGCTAACATGGAAGGATTTGTAAATGATGTGGAAGAGTTTCCCCTTTACCCTGAGGGCACAGGAAACTGCTTTGTCTTTGACACAATGCAGTCAGATTGTGTCTTAGAGAAATCCCTTTGGCAGCGCAGTGTGGAGGGTGTATTTGAGGGGCATTGCGCTGGCATGGCATTGCGCTGGCGTGAGGAAGAGTAGTCAGGAAAGCTTTGCAATATTCTAGGAAAGGGATAATGAGGACCTGAAAGAGAAGCTGGTACAAAGGGATGTTTAGAAAGCAAAATTGATGGCCTTGGGTGATATATTTAAAGTGAGGAACAAGGGAGTAAGAGAAGTCAAAAGTAGTCTTGTCTCTAGCTTGGAAGCCCAGGTATATAAGGGCCAACTGAGATTGGCAATGGAAGATAAAAATAAGCTTTTTTTTTTTTTTTTTGAGCAGCAACATTTTATTCCTGAATATATTGGGCTTGATGCATCAATACAGAGCCATTGTACATTGAGGTCTGGAGCAGGGGACAGTCAGAGTTGAAGACAGAGATTTGGGAAACATTAGCATGAAGGTGACAAGAACAAGAGGGCAAAGAATGGACAACTGAATAAAACGAATATTTAAAAGGGATGAAAGTAAAACAAATCATTAGAAAGGGACCACCAAAAACAGTCAAAGAGATAGGAAGAGAACCCAGAGGTCATGGTCTTTCTATCTTTCTTTCCTCATCCTCTCAACTTTTTTTTTTAATAATTTCTATATTATATGGCAAGTAACAATTACATTTCTTTCTGTTAGTCAAATTCCTATTTTTGTTTTTATCTTAGTTCTATTAGATTCTAGTATCAATGGTCATAATTAGGGTTTTTTTCTTGGTTTTTTGTTTTTGTTTTTGCCGGAGTGTAGTACCCAAGCATTTCTTGGTTGGTAGGTTGGATTGTTTTCTACTAGGATTTTCCAAGAAGAATGTATGAGAATAATATTGCCAGAGTTCTAGAATATTTCAAACTGCTTTTCCAGTAGTCTTTATAGTTGAATGATATTGGCTCAATATAAAATCTGTTGCTCTATTGTCTCCTGGCATTGAATGTTATTGTAACATTACCTAAGGCCACCTTTATTTTCCCCCTCATAAGAGACTTGATCATTCTGTCTGGTGGCCCAAAGTATACTTTATTTTTCTTTCAGGTTTAGTAACTTTACTGGGATATATCTGGGCATTGATGATTCTGGATCATTGATGATTTCCTGGCATAAGGTGGCTCTTCCCATATCTAGGTCAAGTTTAAATTTTTTTTTAAATGAAAACATTCCTAAATTATATTTTTTAATTATGTAATTATATTTTATAATATTTGCTATGATCCATTATTTTGGTTTTCTTCTTTGGAGACATCAGTTATGCTTATGTTGGATCTCTGTTTTCTGTCATATAATTTCTCTTTAATTCTCATTCACTCATTACCTCCATTTCATTTCATTTTTCTTTATATTTCTATTCTCTGTGTCCTGCACTGAGTTTTCCACATTGTTTGATCTTGCACCATTTCTCATTTTCATCTGCAATTCTGTGATGATCTTATTTTTTCCCCTGCATGTCATTCCTGAGTGCTGCTCACATTTTATCTCCTCTTGCTGCCCCATCTGCTCTTACCTGAATTTTGGTATTCCAACTTTGAAGTATTTCTTCATAGATGAACACTTCACTAAGATTTAACATTTTTAAATTTTATGTTACAATATTTATTCATAATGTTCATCTGTTTCCTAGAAACATTTTTATAAAGAGTATTCTTCTGTTAATACATTTGGCTCTTTTATTATTTTTTCTTACAACATCTCTGTAGGTAGTCTATGCTAATCCCTCTTTATTATTTATCACTTAATGAGTATTCCAGGCTAATTATTATCACAACTGGAAGGCTTTCTTCTAAGCTACTACAAAGTCAGACTCCCTCCTGCAAGCAAGGCTTATCTGCATACTTCAGTACGTAGCCCACCTCCTCTATTGCTACGTACTAAGCAGGGCCAGGACCGACTCCTGCCACCATCCAACTCACTCTTGTTCTTGCACACACTGTTCTGAACAACGGAGAAAACTTTGCATCTTAGGGTGTTATTCATGTCCAGGCATGACATTTTTGTTGGTGCTTTCTGAGGACTGCCACTGCTGATTCCTCTCTCCTCAGCTTGTACCCCTTCCTCCCACATAGTTCCTGCATATACACATATTTGGGATTTACTTCCTAGTTTCACCAAAAATGCAGTTTACTTGATTTTTCTTTTCCCTCCCTTTTCCTATTAGTTCTCAAAGCTCTCTAGGATAAGAAGAAAAGGATGGTGAGTATATATAGTCATGCCTATATTGGCAGTCCTGAAGGATTTTGGAGGCAGAAGAGTGTCTTGATCAGAGCTTTGCATTGGGAGTATTCCTCTGTTTGAAGCATGGAGGATGGACAGGATACGAAGCAGGAAGATCCCTTAAGAGGCCATTGCAATAAATCAAATCAGAACCCCTGAGGGCCTGATGGTGCTGAGCAAGGAAGGAACAGAAGGGATAGACATGATGATACTGTGGTGGCGAAAAACGCTCAGAATTAGCAAGAGCTTCCTCCAGGCTTTGAGCCTAGGTAACTGAAGAGATAGTGGCTACATGAACAGGAATGGGGAAATCAGGTAGAAATAAACTTTTGGGGGAAAAACAATTCATTTGTTTTTATTGTTATTGTTTGTTTTTTAAGACAGTTAATGTGATTGAATGTGAGGTGCCTAGTGACACCCAAGGGAGCTGTCCAGTCGGCAATCAGAAAGGGGTGCAGGGAGGGAAGCCAGGGTGGGAGGAAAATCTAGAGGTTTTCTGTAAATGTGACATTTGAAGTCAGGGTACTTCATACACTTGGCAGAAGGTGAAGGGAAGAAGTAAGAGGGTCTAATGAAGGAGACAAAGGAGTGGTCAGAAAGGCAGTATACTCAGGATCTCTGACACGAAGGAAAGGTAAAAAATAAATATAATTATCATGATGCAGCGAGAGCCAATTACATGCTGGCCATGTTACATGCATTGTCTCATTTAATGCTCATGAAAAATCTGTACAGAATATCTTTATCCCCACTTTGCTGATTGGAAAATAGGCTCCGAGAGGTGAAGTAACTCATAGTGCCAGGCTTGAAACCGAGGTCTTCCTTTAAAGTAGGAAAGAGTTGCAGTAAGAAGTAGATAAAGTCAACACTGTCAAAGTTGCTGAGAGGTTCTGGAAACTGGTCATTGAGTTTAGAAGACCATTTAGAATCTTCAGGAGTATGGAAAGTTGTGTGAGTAAACTGGGTGGAGTAAAATATAGAAGGTAAGAGTTTTCAGAGCAAATGAATGAGTCAAGAACTTAGAGTGGGAGGAGATGAGGAAGGTTGTAGGGAGGCAGACCCAGACTACCTTTCGGAGTTTGATGGTTAAGAGGAGAAAAGTTAATGGTACCTTGAGGGGCTTGGTGGAGAGGAGCCAGGGTCTTCTTAGGTGACGGGGGCTGAAGGTATTTGTAGCAGAAGGGAAAATACCACTGGAAAGGGGGACATTGAAAGTGTAAAAAGAAAGAGCAAGCACGTGATGGGTGGGACCCCGGAGCACCGAGGCCAGGAAGTACTTTTAGCTCAGAAGAGAGGTCTTCAGAGGGAGGAGGAAAAGCAAAGAGAATGAAGCAATTAACATTCATGAGTGGAAAAGGATGCGAGGAAGGGAGCTTGGCTGAACCTGAATGTTGTGAGTGATGAGAGAGGATGCCGTCTGCTAAGGGTGAGAGGGGGCAGCGACTTGGAGGGAGTGGAGGAACCTGGGAATGTGCTAGAGAATAAGACTTAAAGGATGAGGGGATTGCAGACTAGAGTTAGGTCCCACCTGAGAAAAGACATCACACATATGTTATGGCACCGCTGCATATGTGTTGCAGGAAATATGCATTTGGGGACTTGAGCATCAGTGTTTGGGGGAACTTTTTTAAAAAACACCTTGAAGGTTGCTAAATGCTTCAGTGAGTTGTATTCGACTTATTTCCATCAATTTACTTTATCTGTAGATGTTGCAACTAAATATGATAGGGCCTAAGGCAGTTAAAATCCATCCTTTTATTAAAAGACATCAGATTCTCTACCTATATGAAGATCACCAAGGTGGAAGGAAACTAGCCCCGTCACATGACTTGGGTTGCTAGGAGACGCCTTGGCGGGTCTCCCACAGTGGAGACGCTGCCTGCCCTGGGTGAGCCTCTCTTAGGAATGTGGGTTCTACATGGAGAAAAGCCGTAATAAAGGCCTGAAACATACACATAGAAAAGTAGATGAGGTCTGTGTATAATTTATTCTTTGTTCTATTTTCTTGCCCTGAATGATAACTATCTCCTCTTGGTAAAAATAACTTTAGCTGAATCCCCGGAGAAAGTTAAAAGGAATCAGGAAAATTTGAATTAATGTTAGCTGGAGAAATTCCTATTTGGCTTATAGGAGACAAACAAAACAGGCAACTCAGTGAGATGAAGCTCTCTGTGGGAAGACAGGGTTTTCTTTGTTGGCGTGTCTTTAATAAATGAGAAAGATAATAACTAACATTTCTTTCACGCTTGGCTTGTGCCAGGCACTGTTTCTAAGTGTTAATGAGTCAAATTCTCACAACAGCCTAGAAGGTGCCATTATCCCCATTTTACATACGAGGAAACCAAGGCACAAAACGTTGTCCAAGTTCAAGTAGCTAGGAAGGCCCAGAGATGAGACTCAAACCCAGGCAGTCTGGTTTCAGAGCTGAAATTCTTGACGTCTTCATTTTACTGCCTCTGGGGTTAGGAAAGGGGAATCCGGTCAGCCTTTTGGGAAGAGAGCTGGATTCCCAGAGAGGCCCGTTTCCTCCGCAAATTTCACTCAACTCCAGTTCTTTGCCAACCTTTATTGCAGGTATTGGGAAAACAGGGTTGGACCAAAGTCTCTACCCTCAGGGAGGAAAAAAAATGTGTATACACACACACACACACACACACACACACATATATATACAGAGAGAGAGAGAGAGAGAGAGAATTTTTCCCCCACCTGAGTTCTATTTTGGGTTCTATTAGTGAGTCTCTCTTTTGGACAGAATCCTCTCAAAGCTACCTAAACATCTATGCCAGTTTCTGAAGTGACTCA
This sequence comes from Lemur catta, assembly GCF_020740605.2. Classification (NCBI taxonomy): domain Eukaryota; kingdom Metazoa; phylum Chordata; class Mammalia; order Primates; family Lemuridae; genus Lemur; species Lemur catta. Next base: position 66,428,512 of record NC_059137.1, read on the forward strand.
AAATGAACTCATTGTTCTTCATTTCCTCTGGAAGAGCAAATACAGATTCTAAGTTGGACTCCACCCACACATGCCAGCCCCATTGATCCCAACCACTCCATCCTGATTGAAACCCCTCCCTGAGAAGCATAAATTAAACAGCTATGCTGTAAAAATGAATACCTACAAAACAGGTGATATTTATTTTATAATCACCTACTTAGGTGATATTTATTGTATAAAGAGATTCTCTCTTTCACAAAGGTATTTGAATTTGTATGAGCAGGTAAAGATGATGCTATTCAAAAGGTACAGTTTACAAATACATTTGAAGGAAGTTACTGATTAGATAAAATGGTGTTTACCTGTAAAAGCAAAATGAACCCTGTTTGGACACTATAATATCGTGTTTATTTGGAGGTTCTGATTTTCAGTATTAATAAGATTTTTTAAAGGTAAATTCCTCTAAAAATGAACTGGTGTACTATTTATTTTGTAATTCTCCAGGCTATGTGTTAGATACAGTAGGCTTGGATTTGTCTGTGGCCTGCCAAAGGCATTCTGAACTGCAGCAGTGCATTTCGAACGCTGCCTCTGAAATAACGTTTCCCCTGAACACAGGAGTCTCTTTCATTTGAGACTTTTTAGTATTTAGTTTACACTTTATATTATGGTCTGTACTTCTACCATATTTCGAGATTGTTTTACACATCTTTAAGGACTTCGTAGCACTTAAGATAATGCCTTGTACCCAGTAGATGTGCCAGGTTTTAGGCCAATTGTCCCTGATGTTAGGACCAACACACGCTGGCTTCTTGGAGAACTGAAGAGATACCAGCCAAATGGCAGCTGTCTGACTCAGTTCTCTGATCCATGTCAGGCTACCCCTGATTGGATAGCATAGGAGAGATGAGTATAAATACAGGCCACAACAACTTCTTTGGGGGAAGGAGAAAGTGTACTGATTTTATTTATTACCAGTGGGGGCTTGGGAACGTTACTTAACCTCTCCAAGACTTAGTTTCTTCATATATAAAACAATGTCAATAATATCTTCCTGAAAAAGTCACTTGGAAGATTAAATAGGATAATAAATGAAAAAAGATGCTTTATAAAAAAAATTAAAGCACTGTGCACTTATTTTTACTGTCTTACAAATGCCTGACAATCAATTGATCAGGTGAATAATCACAATTTAATAAATTTAGCAGGTTAATAATGCCATTGCCATGCAGACACTTCTGGATGGAGAACAGTTACCAGCCGGGTTATTATTTTGGTTTCTACTGTGGTCGATGTGAATGATTAGGTGTCACTGAATTTTCATAAAAAGATGCTTACTGTATAGTGAAGCAGTAGTTTTCAGAATTAAGTACAGATAGTGCCTGAATCACCCAGGGCACACACACGTATAAGAATTGCTGATGAGTATTAGGAGTGGTTCTCCGACAGAGCTTAGGGAGTCAGTCAAATGCTACCTTCTGTTGAGGCTTTCGCTGTGGACACTCCCCTAGGTGAGTTGAAACTTGCAGAAGCTCAGATATAAACAAGATGAAGTAAATTTGTTGCAATGCAAGTGTCTGAATTTAGACACAGAGGCTATGTTTGGATTGTAAGAATGTGATTATTTTGTAGGAACTTAATTTGAGAGGATTGCTTGTGTATTTTTGCCTGGGCAGCCTTGGCCATAGACATTGGATATTTTCCTTAAAAGCTATAACCACGTCCAATTAATGAAGTACCTCTGGCACTTTCCTCACGCTGCCTGGTGTACCAGGATGGTGCTCACGATTGTCTGGTGGCACCTGATGCAAGCTGCTGTTAGAATTGTTGTACCTGTCCTGACTGGTCAGAGCTGGCTGGTGGCTCCCCAGGGATGATCAAAAGCCACTTCTTCTCTCAGAATTGCTCCCTACCTGGAGTGAGAGCTGGACTCTTCTTCTCCCCTGAGTCCCTTCACTTCCTGGCCACTGGATCTAGGGATGGCAGGAGGTGGTAATTAAGCTGTGTTTGGTTTTTCCTTTTATTTATTGAGTTTGCATTTTCTGCGTAAGCTCTCACTCACTTTGAAGAAATATTCCTAATTTCCAGAGCTAGGGTATTAGACTTTTACCGACCAAAGCTATATAAAAACCTCAAAAAGTCAGATATTTAAATAGGTACCCTGTCTCCCTGGGGATGTTTGCCAGGAGTTTCTGCAGTAAATATTGCCACTATTTCCTCATGTCCTAACAACATATGCAAACAGAAAGGACAGATGAAATTATATGGCTTATGATTAATAACATTGTGAAGTACCATGCTGTTTCCTTCTTTTTTCCAATCTACCTAAATGGATGTGTACTCTTTATTGTGCCCTTTCTACAATTAAATAAGCCAATACTTCACAAGTTTCCCATTGACCTGTTAACAAAGAGCTTTACAAAAGCCTTCCTGTTTCATGCTCAGTATGCAAAGCTGGGAAACATGTTACTAATGTAAGACTGAGGGATAAAAAGAGAAAAACATTCTATTGGTTGTTCTACTTACTTGTGACACAACAAAAAGAAATTCATTTACATAGCGGGGTAAGTAAAACATCTGCATCTTCCATATTGTTTTTTTTTTTTTCTTTTAGCAGGATTCTATAGAAACCTACGCTTGGAGTTCTGAGGAATTATTGCATTGATGATTTCCTACCTTCTGTTCTCTTTTTTTCATTTATTCTTTCTGTCTCTTTTTATACTTTCTAGAAGAGCTTTTCAATTTTATCTTTTAATTATTTCATTAATTCTTTTCTTTAGTGCTATTCTATTTTTAATTACCAGTAACTCTTTTTAGTTCTTAAATGAACTAGATGTTTTATAGGATTCTGTTCTTTTCTTATTTTTAAAAATTTTATTATTTATTTATTTTTGAGACAGAGACTTGCTCTTGTTGCCTGGGCTAGTGTGCAGTGGCATCACCATAGCTCAGTGAAGCCTCAAACTCCTGGGCTCGAGCAATCCTCCTGCTTCAGCCTTCTGAGTAGCTGGGACTACAGGAGGGCACCACTGCACCCTACTAACTTTTCTATTTTTAGTAGAGATGGGGTCTCATTCTTGCTCAGGCTGGTCTCGAACTCTTGAGCTCAAGCCATCCTCCTGCCTCAGCCTCCCAGAGTGCTAGGATTACAGGCGTGAGCCACCGCACCCGGCCTGTTCTTTTTTAATGGTTGAAATATTTTCTTTGATTTCTCTGAGGCTATTAATCATAGTTTTGGTGGTGAAGTTTTCTTCTCCCTACATAGCTCTGTTTGCTCCAAGTTGCATCTCTGTTTGTGTCAATCTCTATTAGGTGTCTTTCCCGTGTGACTGATAAACCTTGGTTATCTGCTCATATTTAAGAGGGAGGCACTAAAGTGCTGATTGGATGCCCTGAGAGCATTGAGTGGAGATTATCAACTGTAAACTTCATGGTAAGACAAACTGGTTGGGTTTCTTAGATGGGAAATCTTTCATGTAGTATCTTTAGTTCTTTTTTCTCGAGAGGATCAAAGTTTACAGAAAAGCATCTTCCAGTCTCCTGCCTGGAGGATAGAGACCTCTCTGCCGGAATACTGGGAACCAAGTAGGGAAAGAGGGCTGGGGCCCCACTATCTGATGTGCATTAGCTGATTTGGTTGCCTTCCCACCCACCCCTCTTCAGTACTGTAGCCCAGCCCTCGCTTTGCACCCGCTGTCCGCTAGAGGAGAAAATCTGCTTTCCCCTCTTCAGAGAATAAATCTTTACTTTTTGGTTGGAGCAGGATTTGGGGTGTAGAGGAAAGCATATGGCATTCTGGCTGCTTCTTTAAAAAGACTTAGCAAATTCTTTTATATTTTTCCTCCCTTTACTCTCCTTATTTGAGTTTCTGGAAGCCCCAGTTTCTGGGCCTTTTGGGCACTTTGAAGTGTAAGTCAGCTTGATAACAGCTCAGTATTCCGTTTGGTCTTTTTGGTCTGCTGTTTTCTACCCTTCCATCTGCTCCTCGTCTTCCAGGTCTGGAAATGGCAGGCGCCACTTCTGCCCCAGTCCCATTGGTTGAAGCACAGTCACATAGTCCCAACTTCTCTGCAAGGGAGGCTGGGATACTTAGTCTTCCAGTATGCAAGAAGAGAAATCAGTTTGGTGAGCACAAAATATTTTAGTTTCTGCCCCAATACTTTTAATAAAGAAGTCTCAGTCTTGTTTTATATGCATTCACAGGAGAATAATAGTAGATTCTTGTGTTCAGTGGGCCATATTTATCTGACAGTCTGTCTGTACTTTTTCCTGTACCAAGAAAACTTTAGTCATCATTGACTGTCCAAAACATGTCAAAAATGGGGGCATGTCCTTAATAGTCAGGGCCATAGATTCTCAGAATACAGAGAAAATGTTCTGGACTGAGACAACCCAGGTTCATGTTCAGACTCCATCAACTTCTAGCTGTGTGACCTTGGCCAGGATACTTGGCCTCTCTGTGCCTCCATTTCCTCATATGTAAAATAGATGATACTGATAGTACCTGTCCCATTGTGGTACTATGAGGATTAAATTAGCTAATACCGACAAAACATAGTGAGTTCTGTATTAGTTGTGATTGTTATATGTCAGTTTTACTATTGTTATTGTCATTATTTTTATTATTAATGTAAGCTACTCATTTCAGAATTGTGCTGTTGCCAAGCTGCATGATTATGTAATTCTGACTAGGTGATGATTCATTTAATGAATGAAGCTGATTCACTGCCCTCAAGCAAGTCAAGAAGGAAGAAGTGTGACTCCATAGCCCTGCTGGGCAATCAGTGGTGATGAGTTCTTCGCAAGCTGAAAGTTACTCAGAAGCTTTGGATTCACAGTTAATTTGACGTGTAGATCACTAAGTGGGGAGAGCTCCGTTCCCCTGCCAGTTCTGAGCCTGAGCAAGTCACAGAGTGGAAGGACGTTCAGCTTCTGTGTAACTAGGGGCCAGGGATGACCACATCTGTCATCAGAAATGGCTGCATGGTTGTGTAGGGGAAGAATAATGGACCTGGGTATCTGCAGACCTGGATTCTAGCTTTTTCTCCAAATACCAGCAGAAGCCTCTCTGTTTCCCAGATCTTTGTGGTTCTAACCAGCTTTAAAATTCCCCAGTGAGACAGTCTCAAGGATATAGTCATAACCTTGAAAATCTGGTAGGAGTAGCCTATCTAAGACCTCAGACTTGGAAACCCTGCTGTTCCTGGTCCCTGCAAGCACTTGAGTCTACCTGTCGCATCTTTTCTGCTGGTAGTTGTGGCCCGGGAACAAAGAATACTGCACTCTCACCTTCTGAGGAGAGACATGAACCCAGGCCCCATTCTCTCACTTACCACCTACATGGATAGAGCTAAAGAAATCACTCTCTCCTGTGAATTGGCACCAGGACTCTGCTCGGGAAGGGCACTGTCTTTGTTTGCAAAAGTACCTTGCAAAAGTGCTTACAGTAGAAGAACCTTGAGGGCAGGGGCCAAAGTATGAGAGAGCAGGGATGAACTGCTCTATCTGAAAGGAGGAGAGGAGTTCGTTGCACATTTAAAGGGCAGCAAATAACGGGAGGAGTGGTGGGGGTGGTGTGGCCGTGAGATAGCATGACACTAGGGAAGTCATGGGTGAGGCGTCTGTGACAAGTCCCCTGTGTGAAGTAGCTGAAAGATGTCCACATTGGAGTTGCCTGCTGTTCTGTTAGACGTTTGCATTATTGAGAAATAAACCTCTCTTCTATCCTTCCCTACATTTAATAAATAAATAAATAAATTCTATGTTTATTAAATGCTTTGTATAAAAAAATTTTGTTTTGTTTTTTTTTTTTTTGAAACTGTAAGAGGGTTAAGTTTTACATTTTGGTTTCTGTGATGAGCAAAAGAAATGACACATATGGACTCAGGGAGCTGAAGGCAAAGGTGATCAAGAGAACCTGAGTGTTTCAGGAACTTGTGGAAATCCCAAGGTGGACGTAGGATTTACATTTCTGTGGGTCATTGACTGGAGAGGTTGGAGCTCACCTGCATGACATTCCAAGGGGTAAGGAGGCCTGGCTTACATCTGGGTTGTTTATACAGCTTTGGCTAGTGGTTGATTGGACCTGGATCCAATCTCACTTCTATTAATCAATGGTATTTATTTAATGGTATTTATTCCTACCATTTGTCAGATGTTTTGCTGGTTGTTGGGATACAAAGGTAAAGAAGACATAATACTTTCCCTTCAAAAACTTCCCGGTTGGAAGGTAGGGTTTGTAACCAGGGTGGTTATGTCTCCTAGTTTGCCTGGCTATTCTTGGTTTAATCTGGTGTTCTGGCATAATTATTAATACCGCACACTTTCATGCCAAGGAAGTGCCAGTTTCAAGATAAATTATCTGGTAACCATTCCACAGAGCTATTGTGAAAATTAGATGATAAAACCTACGTAAAAAATGCTTTGTGAATTGTAAAGCATTCTACAAACAAAAGAGATTAAAGAGATTTAAATTCTTTTATTGCATTCTTCTGTCACCTGTGCCTAACAAAAAATCCCAGTTGCAGCAATATTCCACTGATGGTCTAAAATTTGAAAAATAAAACAAGTGTCAGATCACACTTATTTTTGCCAATACATTAGGTAAAATTGTGGGCATCCTAGTTTCCGCACTAAAATATTAGGTTTTTCTTTTTTCCCCACTTCTCCCCCAAGTTTTGGTGAATTCATGGTGGTATTCTTGTCTTTGAAGAGTTGTTAGTTGTACTTTTGTCGGGGGAGTGATATGGGGGGTCTTCTATTCCACAGTCTTGCTGATGTCACTCTCCCTACTAAAATACTGTGTATGCAACTAAGGTCTTCTGGCAGCAGAGGGCAACTGGGAAGTGCTTTAGGGGAGAAGACATACAGATCTGTTTATTACTCGAGATCCTTCTGGAGCCACAGGTGCGGATGCCTGACACCTCCATGGCAATGAAAAGCCAGGAAATCTTGGATCCCCCAAGGCCTTGTAAAGAACATTCAATAGAAATGAAGAGACCTGAATTTCAGCTTTGGCTCTACCACTGATTTGCCAAATAACCTTTAACATCTTTTAGACTCCTTGGCCTCGGTTTCCTAGTCTGTAAGATGCATGGGGGGTAGCAAGGTGGAAGTGGGTATTGTAGCTTCCAGGTGGCTTTGGGATGAGGCAGTAACAAGGGGTAGGTGGCAGACATTGGTTTTGGGGGACTCATGCTTGGACTGCAACTTCTGGTGACTGATTTGCTCTGTGACATCTAAGTTAACAACTTGAACAAAGGGGTAAAAGGGACCACCAAAAAAACAATTGCTTTTGGGGAGGCTTGATTGACGAGTCAAAGGCTACAGGAATAGCAAAGTAGACTGAAGCAGAGAAAGGCTTAATAAATACTTTTGGAAAGACTCTACATTGTGAACCTTATCTGGTAAGTTTAGTCCCTAACTGGAATACTTCACTATTTGCCTACAGTTTACCTCACACAGCAAGGTCCCCAGGTGCCTTTATGCCTAAGAGAGATGGAAAATGTCACAAATCTTGATTTTGTAGGTCTCTTTAGGGCAAAATTTCATCTGCTTCCCTTTATACATTATTTAAGATGTATGGTAACTTTACATCTCTTATAAATGATAAAAATGTTAACAAGGATCTCTCATATTTTGGCCTTATTAAGGATATTGAAATAATACCAGGTTAAGAAAATAACAACATTAAAAAGAAAGCATGCAATATATCAAACTGCCTACTCACAGGAAAGAGAGGCAGCAAAGATTGTACACATAATTAGAAATGTTTTTATTTTCAAAGCAAGGCATAATAAATTCCCATAAAACCCATTAATGAATCATCAGAGTTGAAGCAAGGCAGCTTCTCAGCAAACACTCTAGGACGAGTTAATTGCTTATGAGATCTATCTGATGCATAGAATTAATCGGATGTAAACTATGTCAGAACATATGCCAAAAGTTTTGTTTTACTAGGGTTTGATTAAGTTATTTTTAAAAATAAGATGAGTTACGTAGCAAAACCAATTGCCTATTGATGTCAGAGCTAGTTTGTGATAATAACTCCCCATTTTCTAGTTAACAGAGCTGGGGGATATGCATTCAGAAGTAGTTTCAAAACTTCAAAATGTATTGTTTTTTTAAAAAAGATTTTATCCACCTTTATTTTGCATTCATTTTTTTTCCCCTAAAGATACAATTTTAAAGGAAGATGACTCCAAACATCGTGATTTTCAATGTTTTGTGTTACCTAATCTAATCAACAGTATGCTTTCTTAAAACTTTTCTAATGTCATATAGACCATATAGACTACTCTTTTTGCATTTCAATTTTTATTTTGAACTTTCTGTTTACACTTTGAACAAATTTACAAAATGCTTATCTTAGAAGTTGTCTCCATGTCAGTATCTAGAAGTAATTAATTAGTTGATTAATTATTGATGGCATCAATTATGTCTGAGGAACAGAAACACATCAAATAAAGTGATAGGGACTAGATAATTATTTATGAAATAATTGTAAAAGTCCATAGGGGAAATTTGATTTCATACAATTTTTTGTCTTCGTTCCACATTCATTTATCTCTTGCTTAGATTTCCCAGTGGTATTTATAGTCATTTCTTAGATCAACAGTGATCAGCTATTATTCATATCTATGTGATTTATACAGATACTTTATGTAGATATTGGCTGTACCTGTCAGGTCCTTTGAATATATATGTACTTGACCTTTACAATGAATTCCATAAATTGCTATCTCCTTTTATGTCTTTTTAATATGAAAGAATTGTGGAGGTTTTTGATTATATGTCTCCCGCTCAGATTCATAATATATGATAACATAGCTTTCTTATTTTTTCTTAACTTTTTTTTTTTAAAGACTAAAGTCCATACTTTATTCAGATTTTCTTAGTTTTTAACCTAATACCTGCCTGCCCTTTTATTATCTGCACCAGGACCCCATTCGGGAAACCACTTTACATTTAGTCATTATGTCTCCTTAAGTTCCTCTAGGCTGTGACAATGTTTCAGATTTCCCCTTGTTTTTGATCCCCTTCATAGTTTTGAGAAGGAGCATATTGTTTTTGAGCTCTCTTTTAGCTCTTTTAAAATGCTTTCCAGAAAACGAAGTAAGCAGGTTTATAAATACCAAACAGTTTATTAAAATAAGTCTGGGGTCCTTTCCAGTGGAAGTCTTCCCTGGCTGCTAGGATTAAGGCAGGGCTGAGAGGAGGAGGCAGATAGAGGGAATCAGGAACTTCCCTAGATTCTTGAGTTACTCTTCCCATAGGCCCTCTCGAGGTGTCTGAGGTCTAGAAGTATTAATGGTGTTGGGGCTCAGAAAACAGTACCATAAACTGAAGGCCTCAGAAGCAAAGTTTCTCTCTGAGTTTCTCCTGCCCTCCTTCCTCTTGTGCCTCATTCTCTCCCAAGGCAAGCCATGGAAACTGGAATCTCTCTTCCCCAAGGTGCGTCATAGAAACCAGAACACCTTTTCTCCCAAAGCCAGCCATAAAACCTAAAAATATGACTCTAACCTTCCTCCTCTCCTTCCACCCCCTTTCTGTATAACAGCTGGTCATAAAGAAATTAAGACTCTCATTCCAGAGGGCCCTTACCGCACACCCAGAAGGAAGGAATGCTACACCGAGGGGCCAAGAAGAATCTTAACAGGCCTCGCCGAGTTTCCCCACTGAGTCTATTAGCATTAATTAGATCAAACAATTTTTTGTCCAGTCATATTTCTACACAGCTGCCCATGCATCATTGAACCTAAGCATAAAAATGGATAGTTTTCCCTGCATCTTCGGATCTTCATTTGGAAGGCGCCTGTGTCATGGAAAACTATGATCAAATACATTTGTTACACTTTTCTCTTGAACCTGTCTTTATTAGAAGGGTGTTGGCCATGATCCTTATGTTGAGGAGGAAAGGGATCACCCCCTTTCTGCCCCTACATTGGTGACAGATCTCCTCTGAGTAGGGTGGCCTGATTTAGCAAAGAAAGAATCAGGGCTCCCAGTGAAGTTCAAATTTCAGGTAAATAATGAGCAATTCTTTTTAGCACAAGTATGTCACATTTGGAACATCCTTATGCTAAAACATTATTTGTTTTGTGTCTGAAAATTCAAAGATAACTGGACATCCTGTATTTGGGGCTTCCAGGGTGTGTGTGGCAGGGGTGTGAGAGGGCTGATGGAGGAGGAGGGTCCACAGTCTCTGGTGTCGGACCACCACCCTTGTCAAGCAGTCACCTTAGTGTGAGGGACAAATATGACATTGATTATTCTCAAATGCTACCCCAGGTCACCATTTGAAGGAACTATGGGTCTTTTAAATCTCTGACACAACATTCTTTTTGTCTCCTTTCTTTCTTCATTTCTGAACAGACACCTAATAAGTCTGTATCACATGAACAGTACTCTCTAATACATAATATGCAGCTCCCAAAGAAAATCAAAGCCAATGGAATTAGAAGCAAGGAGCAGAAAAGATGTATTTTTCTCACAGCCTCCTGATTTTCTGTCTTTGGCCTTTGGATGTATGGACCAGTGGGTAGCTCTCTCCTCCTAGCCTTTGGTTTTTCCCAGACCTTTCTCAGATTTCTCGGAATAAAAACTGAACTGTACAAAGATTCTCCATGCATTAGATAATTGAAAACTAAATATAATTATAAATCTTAAATATTAAGCCATGTTACATGCACAAGCATAATTAAAAAAAAACACACACAGGAAGAATAATTTAACACACTGAAGAATCTGAAACTGATAGAAGTATGCTCTTGGCCTCCAAAGAAGTCAGCAAATGTATTATGCTTGATACCCTTCACAAATCAACTGGGTCAACATTTGAGAGCATTTAAAAGCCTTCACAAAATAGAATTGGCATATCATAATCTTTTAACGGCATAAATTCCCATTAGCATCAACTGCTGCATAAATAATGTTCATTATAGTGATTAGAAATGTTAATTTCTTAGAGCAATAATAATTTTCTTTAATCTTCTATGGCAGTGTTTTTTAAACTGTAGGTTATGACCCATTAGTGGATCATGAAATCAATTTAGTGGGATATAATCAGCGTTAAAAAGAACAGAACAGATTAGAATAGAAAATATCCAATTTCATCACATATTGTCAATGTAAATATTATTTAATGTACTTTATATGTATATGTGGTGTGTCATGTTCAAAAAAGTTGGAAAACAACTATTCTATAATACAACAAATAAATTCTGAGACTGATTCAAAGATGAAACACAATTTAAAGTCTCACAAATTAGTGAAAGAGGAAGAAAATATTTTCAACAGAAGATATTATGATGAACAATGTGTTTTTAGCAACAATTCAATCACTTCTCCATTTGCCATTAGTTTTGCCAAGGTCACAAAAGTGATGTTTCATTTCTTATTACCAATGAGATAGAGACACCTGGGTGTTGTATGTAAGCGAGGACTATGCAGTCAGACCGTTTCTACCATTTACTGGCCAACTTATCTTGGGCACGTTACTGAATTGCTTTGTACCTTAAGTTTCTCATCTGTAAAATGGGGCTTGTAAAAATTGAACAATTTTTATAACAATTGAACTATTGTAAAGAATAAACAAATTTATATATGGAATGTATCAAACAGAGTATTTGGCACATAGCAAGCCCTTAATAAATGTTAGTCACCAACATAATTACTTTTTAAAATCTTTATATGAGAATAGCAAATATCATAGAGTTACTTGCCTCAAATTTTTATTTTTGTCTCTGATAAGGGGAGAGTGGAGCCCATGGTAGGCTTTGTGGTTCAGCCCATGCATAGTCCCTGGTCCCTTAATTCTTCTGCCCAGTGTTTGTATTTTTTAGTTCACGGGAATGAAATGCTTTAGAGAAGAGGTTCTCAATCTGGGACACATGATACACTTCATGGGATTGTGAACCTCCTGAAATGCAATGAGGATTTTGAATGAATGTGCCTATGTGAATTTGGTGAGTGGGTGGAGACAACAGACAACTACTATTGTCAAAGGGGTCACGTGTGGTATAGTGAAGAGTTAGACATACTTGGACCTAAGTCCAGGTTTACTAATTAGCCCTGTAACCTTTAGCAAGTTACCACCTCTTGTAGCTCCACTTACCCCATCCATAAAATGGAGATTAAAAATAGCTCCTACATTATATAGTTGTTGCAACAGTCAATGTTTACAGTATCTATAAATAGCTTAGCACAGTGGCTACCACATGATCAGGCCTGAAGAAAATATTAATAGTGGATGAAGAGTATGTAGACTGGAAAATAGAATGAAAGAGTTACTATTCTGAGTTTTAATTTTGGAATGCTGAATCTGTCACTGAATCACTGAAAAATCATTCATTTCTTCATTTATTAAAAAATGATTGAATGCTGTCAGTGTTAAGCATTGTGCCAAGTGCTGAGGATGTAGTTGTGAACAAGATACATTCTTTGCCCTCATAGAGTTTATAATCTAGGGAGACCACAAGCAGGTAGTGAACAACCATGTGCTAATGCCGCAGCAGACAGACTACGGGCTAAGGGAGAATGTAAGAGACATTTCTAACCCAGAGCCACATTCAGCAAGATTTGTGGATTTGTTTTGTTTTATACTTCCATTTGAATTTTAGTACTGCAGGGCAACTTCCTCTTGTTTATTTTAACACTGAAAATTATTAGCTGAGTGTAATATACTCATTAAGGCACATTAAGAATGGGATTTGACCTGAGGAAACTACAGGAAACTGCTCTTGGATATGGCTCCAAGGATGAGGACATGTAGTAAGACATCTTTGTAATATTGGGACTGGAGAATAGGAAAATACTCACCTTATAAATAAACATCCTACAATACAGGGTATTTTCATTTTTGTCTTGACTTCCAGGAAGCTTAGAGTTAAATTTGGTGCTTAACTATAACAAGGACAGTAGCCTATTTTTTTTTTTTTGTTCATTTCTTTCTCCCTTCCTCTTAATGGTGTTTGATTTTCCATTGTTAATGTATTGTGTGTTTGTGTATATTCACACATACACACACACACATGCCCACACATATGCCATATCAAATGGTTTTTGAAAGTAGGGTAATAATTATTATTAAATAACCTCAGGTAACCTGTGCCTTACATATATGTCAGCCTTTTTCTTTATATATGTTTATAATTCAATGGACATAACTTGAATTGTAGTATATGTAAATCTTGTAAAATTGAGTCACACTATAAAAGATCTGTTCTAGGAGAATTTAATAGCAGTAACAGGGTCTTAGAGGAGAGGTCCTTATGTTATCAGTAACTTAATGTGTCATAGTATCATTTGGGATTATATCCACTATTAAAAGACATACATTGCTGTTTGTTAATCCATTTAAATTATTTTTGCACTCTCTGGACACAGAAACTCTTTTACCTTTGAGTAAAGCTGTCAGGATAGCTAAATCAATGTCCTGGTGTCCTTCTGATCCCATCCGAAATACCGTAATCTGCAATTTGAGACAAGGTGACCATTAGCAATGCATTTTTCCCCCAAAAGAAGTTAAGTCAATGAGACCGCATCTGAACAGAGACCCTGTTACTATCTATAAAGTAGATTCGTAACCACAGGGCAAGCACACAGAACAAGAACCTAATGAGAAGGCTCTGCAATTCTTTAAGAGGAAGATGCCTCATTAACTTCCAAACAGAGACCTCTTATAATTGCATTGATCATGATTATAACTACGTAACCCCCACTATGGTCTGAATACCTGTGTCCCCCCCTGAAATTTATATGCTGAAACCAAATGATCAATGTGATGGTATTAGGAATTGGGGACCTTGGGAGATGATTAGGTCATGATTAGTGATCATTATAAAAGAGGCCTCAGAGACCTGATTTTCCCCTTTTACCGTATGAGGTCATAGCTCAAAGCTGCCCTTTATGGACCCTAAACATAAACATGGTCCGTATTAGCCACTGAATCTGTGGTGCCTTGGTCTTGGACGTCCCAGCCTCCAGAACTGTGAGAAATAAATTTCTGTTGTTTGTAAGCCACTCAGTTTCTGGTATTTTGTCATAGCAGCCTGAATGGACAAAGAAAGCCCTCTTCCCCAATGAAAAAAAAAAAAACTATGATTTTGGGGCTTTCATATGTGTCAAGCATAGAGATGTATATTTTCAAATATGTTACCTTCCACTGTTGCTAATTTTTTGTAAATACATAAAATAAATATGTGAATATATATAAAGATAGATCTACATAAGTATGTAATCAACACACCATTGATTTGAACATTTAGATTAGAGACAGATGGAGAAATTAATAAGGTTAAGCTATCCAGGTCCCAAAGTCCTACATAGCACATCACAGCTGCTCATAGACCCATTTAACAGAGCAGAAGATAACTTCAACCAAAGTAAGAGGGTAAAAGAACATGGCAGTGTTGGCAGAGTATGGCTGACTGTGTATTTTCCTTGAAAAGTGGGATTGTCGCAAAGTCCGTGGATTGACTGATGCAGATAGAGGGTGGCTGACAAAATGACATTTTAATATACAGACAACATAACTATGTGGCCTCTGGCATAAATTTCAACTTCTAGAACAGTAACAACTAATGGTAGAGAAAAAGGGAGAGGAAAAAGTCCCAAATAGTTCTTAAAAATAACAAAGACTTTATTTTCCAAGTCAGAGGAAGCTTTGTAGGGAAGCAAAAATGTTGTTTGATTATCCACCCTGTGTTAACTATTGTACTCAACTGTTTCATGTGTCAAGTTTCTCCATCTGTAAAATGCAATCATAATAGTGCTTGTCTATTTCCAACTACATAGGAAGTAGACAAAATAGGATTTACTAATATATAATTCTAAGTTTTGTCACTATAGTGGGGAGAAAAGACACATAGAATCATAGACTGTTAAACTATTAGTTGCCTGAGAAATCTTCTAGTGTCCCTCCTAGAGATAAGGTAACTTGTTTAAGGTCACACAATGAGCTATAAAGAGAATTGTGATTGGAATTCAATAGCTCTCACCTTTTTGTCTTGTGCCTTAAATATTGGGAAAAGAAATGGGGAGGGGGACATAAAAAAAAAGCACCTGACTTGTGAGCTACCTGAACCTGTTGTACTTGTTTATGTCCCAAGGTCAGAGCCTAGGATGAGTAGTGTTAAGGCAGATGTTGCAAGCTGAAATGTCTCCATAGACATTTGAACTCAAAAAGTTTAAAAATAGAGACAGCCAAACAAAATCCATCTATACACTATGTTTGGGTCATGGGCCACAGTTGTGATCTCTGGTAAGGATTGTCAGGTGGGGGTGTGTTCCAGCTCAATTAAATTTGCACAGAAATCTGCTTCAGTATAACCATAGGTTTGGCCAAGGTGCCATGTGGACATTGTCTCAAACAACTACTGATACTCCCAGAGATTCCCTTGGGAGTTGAGAGGCAGCTATTTTATGCTCTGAACTCAGGAAGGGATGCCTGAATTGAGAAGAAAATTTGGGGTCCATTGGAGAAAGAACCAGGAGGCAAAGATGGAATTCTGGCTAACTCTTTAAGTTATTAGAACTCTTTAAGCCAGGGCTGGTTATGCTCTGAAAGCTATTATCGTGTATCTTGCACTTAGCTGGTAGCAAGCTGAAGAGAATCAGGATAACATCTGAGCTGATTGTTTAAAAGAATTAAGAAATTAGGCATCAAATGGAATTCCTTAAACATCTGACCTACTTGTTCTGCTGATGCCTAAATTTCACTGCATAATTAGAGATCACATTTCAGATGGAAATTCTTCTGAGGCAGCAAATAGATACATTAAATTTACCCTGAAACGAAAGATTATCAAGCTTTCCTAGCAACAGATTTAAATTTGAGGTTGGGG
Organism: Lemur catta; assembly: GCF_020740605.2. NCBI lineage: Eukaryota > Metazoa > Chordata > Mammalia > Primates > Lemuridae > Lemur > Lemur catta. Next base: position 66,444,339 of record NC_059137.1, read on the forward strand.
AAAGGAAGATAGATAAATGTAGAGTTTCTGAAGGATTTCTGGGGAAAGGTCCATGAACATGTGTATTGTTGTTTGCAATGTTATGGTACGACGAGGCTTTAAAGTTTTTCTGGAAAGCTGATGTGGGAGCAATGGTTGCCCACCTATTCATGCCCAATCCCAATATGCTGGGGTTGAAGAACCCAAGGACCTGGGGGTAAAACTGGTTGGAGGGAAGGGTGTCTTAAAAAGATGAAAAGGGAGCACCAAAGGGAGACTGGAGGCTCCACAGAAAAAAGTTATTTTATAATTTTGCCTTGGTTGACTCAAGATACTACATCCTCATCATGACTCAAAAACTTTGTTATTTGAAATTAAAATGCTTAAAAATATTAATTGCATAATTTATATCTTTACTTCAGAATAAAAGAAGTCAAACAGGAAACACCAGTCTTCCTCTCCTAGCAAGCCCCCTATGTTGGCAGAGATGCAAAAAATCAGGTGGTATTAAATATTCTTGGTGGGGAGGTGAATCAAAATAGTAGTTTTGGAGTATGATATGTAGGTAAAAATTTCTTGGTTTGTGCAGCATTTTGTAAATACGGTATTTTGTTTGAAAAGAGGGTGCATTCTCTATTTGCTGGATACAGAGTTCAATATATATAAAATAGATTACACTTACTATTTTTTAATTCAAATCCTCTGTGTATTTACTTATTTCTTATTTGTGTTATTTTTTGAATTCTGAAATCATGTTATAATCTCCTATTATGATTATACACTTCACAATTATCCCTTGAAAATAAAGTCTTTGAAAACAAAGTATGTTTTGAAGCTTTTTATAAATGTATAAATATATTCATGACAATCTATGTTCTTTGTGGATTACACTTCTTATCAACATATGATATCTTCCTTTCCTATTTAATGCTGTTGCTTTGTATTATATGTTGTTTTACATAATATTGTAATTACCACATATACTTTTGGGGGATTAGGATTTGTCTGATATATTATTCCATCTGGTCATTTGTCACTTTTCTGTGTCATTGCATTTGAGGTATGTATTCATATCTTGTAAACAGCAAGGCTAGATTTTTCCCCTAAAACTAATTCTGTCTCTTAATTGCAGAAAAAAAATCTATCTACATTTACTGTAATTCCTGATTTTTGGGTCCTATTTCTTCCAACTTATTTTTTGTTTCCTATTTTCTAGACTTTCTTATCATTTATCTTCCACACTATTTCTTGCCTTTAAAATATGATATATTTGAACAGGTAATATATGCACAAATGGTGCATATATTACCTCAGTACTCTGGTGCTCCTCAACGAAGCAAACCAGTATTACCAGTTTTAGAGATGTTCTATACACATATAAAGAGGTCTCCCTTTCACATAAGTGGTAGCAAACTTCATGCACTATTCTACACTTTGCTTTTTCCACTTGACAATTTATCCTGGAGACCATTCCATTCAACCACAGGGAGATGAGCATCATTATTTGTTGCCTGCGTAATGTTTCATTATGTGTATGTACCATGATTTATTTAACCAGTCTTCTGCTAATGACATCTGGGTCATTCTCCATCTTTTGCCAAACACAGTTGCACTGAAGATCGGTGTATGCACATGGGTGAGTATATCTGTAGGCTAAAATTTGTAGATATGGAATTTCTGGGCCTAGTTACTCTAGGGGAGTTCTTTAATTCATTACTCTGAGTTTGCTCCCAGGACCTCCTCCTGTTCCCTGCCTTTGTTTATTTTGATCCTGAATGGCAACCAAAATAACTTTTAACTTCATAGTACATATTTTTCTCGTATAATAATTTGGAAACTCTAGTTTCTATACCTGCCTGAAAATTCCAGAAATTACTCAAAATTTCTTGTTTCCTAATATGGTATCCTTTTCCCTCTCTCTTCAAGCTGAACACACAGAGATCTGTTTAGGAAACACATATGTTTGTCATTTTGTCTTCTTGGGTCATTTGAAGATGAGCAGCAGGAAGGGAAATAGCTCCCTCTATCAATCTCACCAATGTAAATTTTAATAGAAAAAATTTTGAGTCAGATAGATGTTACTAATATAACTATTTCATAGGTGATTGAGTAAAGCCTGATTTTTTATTTACTATAAATTGGTATTTTTAAGATGCACCCTAAAAGTAACTCTCAGAATTGTTTGACATGGTTGGTGACCTTGTGAAAAAGCACGGTGGAATACAGGAAGATTAAAGTGTTCTTTGAGATCCTAAAGAACAAACATCAAAACATTTTGTTAAAGAAGTACTTTCCCCCCAAATTCAGTTTGATATCTTTTGTTTTCTGCTCTCTTGTGGAGAAATTACCTTAGCCTAGACGGGATTTTGATTCTCATGTTGAAAGGAAGTGAAATCTTTCAAAATGACACCATCCCCCTATTTTCTGCCCCTCTGACCTGCCTGCCAACCAGCTTCTCTGCTTACGTTCTTGCTCTCATTGTGCACCCTCTAAAAGTCAGGAATCTGGGCATCACACTTGTCACCCTCACCCCCCTGCATGGAGTTAATTCATGGAACACATTTATTGAGTATCTCTTCTGTGCCAGGTACTGTTAAGTTGCTGGGGATACCGCAGTGAACCAAACTGACAAAAATCCCTGCTTACATGGAGCCTACATTCTAGAAAGGGAAGACAGAGGGAAAGTAAGTAAAATATATTATGTGCCAGACTGTGAAAAGTTCTCTACGGCATGATTTCTTCCTCCTGTTTACTTCTTTCTCTCTATCCTCACTGTCACAACCTTTGTTGAGCATCTTAACAATTGTAGTAGATTCTTTTCTAGTCTTCCTAACCCTGGTCCTGTCTCTCCCTTCTTCCACTCTGGTCTCAATGCAGCTATTCAAGCAATCCTCCATGCTGGATCATATCACCCTCCTTATTATAATTTTTTAATGGCTAGTCCCTATGGCATAAAGTTAAAAATTCTTAGCAGGGCATCCAATGTCACACTCCCAGCTTTTTCTTCAGTTTTATCTCTTGCTGACTACATTCTTGCTGTCGTTCCCACCACCACAGCCACGACCTGACCCCACTCACCTGATGCCCCAGCTGTGCTGAGCATCTTGCTCCTTTCAGGAACCCTGATGCTGTTTCGGAACTCTCTGCCTTTGTTCGTTCAGTTCCTTCTTCCTGGAATACACTTCCCCCTGCTCGGTGAACAAAACTCCAAGCCTTTTGCTCGACATGTGCCATTTAAGAAGCCTTCCATATAACTATGATCAAACCTTCGCTTTCTCTTTGTGCCTCTATTATTCTCTAAAGCTTTCTAACATACTGCTTTCAACTCTTCATTTCTTGCATTTGAACATGTCTCTTTGCATTATAAAGAGGTTTATTTGCAGGCAGGAGTCCTAGTCCTTGCGCAGTAAGCATTTGCTGAGTGGAGGGATTATTACCAAATGGTTGTGTTTGGGAGACTAGTTTGAAGAAAATAAAAATTAAAAAGTAGGATATTCCACACAAAAATGAAAACATAGCTAAAGTGAATGGGTGTATTAGGCCACAGACCAAGAGTTTGTCATAAGTGTTAAGAGTCAATTTTAACACAAGACACATGACACTACCTTATTGTTCAGGGATTAAACATTTAGTCAAGCATTGTGTGATAGAAAGTGGGCTGCCTGAGTTTTAGACATTATATATTGAGACTTATTATGAATGTGACATTTTTGAGATATAGGCAGCAAACCCAAAAGTATTTTTCACCAAAATGTTTAAACTTTGGTTCCATGTAGATTAAGCCATACTGTAGAGAAAGACTTAAAGCAGGAACATATTACAGAAAAATGAAACAGAAATGTGGAAGTAGGGGAATTCCAGTTTTGAAATGGTGGCAAAAAAGCAAGCTGGCTCCACTCCCTCCCCACTGCCTCCCCACAGAAAACCAAAACCAAACCTGCAGTGGGTAGATTTTCATGAGCAACAACCCAGAACTCAAATATGAGGATGAGACAAATCCTAGGGCCACAGAGAAGTGAAAAAACTCTGAGCAGATGACGGGAGAACTGGACTACCACATCTGTGATGCCCTCCTCTTCATTCTGCCCAGCATCAAGCACACAGAAAATCTTCACCCAACTCATGGTTCTGCACTGGAAAAAGTGAGATTGAGGTGGTCAACCAGCTTTCCTACCATCTTGGGTTCCCTGGCAGGAGACTTGTCCTTGCCTTAACCCCTAGGAAGCATCACGAATGCTTGCAGGGAGAAAAATGCCTGAGGACAGGCAGAGACAACAATCATCCCCCAGCTTTGGAAACTGTGCTCTGTAAAGCAGCCAAAGGAGACACAAAATCAGAGTGGCTATTCAGCAGCACCACACTGTAGGAGATATGTTTCACAGGTCACTTGGGCACAAACCCCTAGCTAATCTTCCCACACTGCTGGAATAATCCCTTTGGGACCTCCCCCATTCAGGACAGGCTGTGCTCTACTCATTTACTAGAGCTGAGGCTAACCTGGGCTTAAGGCATCACCTAGGGCTGAAAAGGAGGCGGTGACGTAGAGATAAAGATTTGCTAAGCAAATATATCCAATAAAAACCAAAGCAAGCTGGACAGAGAAAACCGGAATAAATAACTAATCCTTCAGTGAAAAGAAATAGGCATATATACCCACAAGAAACAAAAGCAAAAAGGGAACCATGACTTCCCCAAAAGGACAAAGCAAAAATCAATGACTGGCCCAAACTAGACAATGATTTGTGAGCTCTCTGACCAAGAATTTAAAGTAGCTGTTTTAAGAAAAAGCTCAGTGATCTCCAAGATAATACAAAAACACAATTCAGAAATTTATCAAGGAAATTTAACAAAGAGATTGAAATAATGATAAAAACCAAACAGAAATCTTGGAACTGAGGAATACATTTGCTGAACTGAAGAACTCAGTAGAGGCTCTCAGCAGCAGAATGAGTCAAGAGAAGAAAAAATCATTGAGTTTGAAAACTGGTGATGTGAAAATATACAGTCTGAAGAGAAAAAAGAAAAAAGAATGAAAAGGAATAAAGAGCACCTAAAAGACATATAAAATTACCTCAGAAGACCAAATCTAAGAATTACTGGTGTTCAAGAGGGAGTTGAGCAAGAGGAAGGGGGAGAAAGCTTATTTAAAGAAATAATAACACAAAATTTTTCAAAACTTGAGAAAGATATAAATATTCAGGTGTCACAAGGTCTGAGAACACCAAACAGATTCAACCCAAATAAGGCTATGCCAAGGCAATAATAATCAAACTCACAAAGGTCAAGGGCAAAAAGAAAATCCTAAAAGTAGCAAGAGAGAAGAAGCATATAACATATAAAGGAGCTCATATAAAGGGACAGGTAGACTTTAGTAACAGTAGGGGACTTTAACACACCAATCTCAGTAAAAAAACAGATCATCCAGACAGAAAATCAACAAAGAAACAGTGGAGTTAAACTACACACTAGACCTAATAGGTCTAACCGATGTTTACAGAACATTCACCCAATTGCTGCAGAATACACATTTTTTTCATCAGCACATGGAGCGTTCTCCAGAATAGACCATACTTTAGGCCAAAAAACAAGTAGGGAACACATTCCAAAAAATATAAATCGTATCAAGTATCTTTTCTGATCACAATGGAATAAAACTAGAAATTAATAATAAGAGGAACCTCAGAAACTTCACAAATGCATGGAAATTAAACAACATGCTCCTAAATGACCAACAAGGCAATGAAGAAATTAAGAAGAAAATTTAAAAATTTCTTGAAATGAATGAAAATGAAAATACAACATACCAAAATCTATGGGATATGGAAAAAGCAACACTAAGAAGGAAGTTTATAGCAATAAATACCGATATCAAAAAAGTAGAAAGACTTCAAATAAACAACCTAATGATGCACCTCAAGAAACTAGAAAAGCCGGAACAAACAAAGCCATAATTAGTAGAAGGAAAGAAATAATAAAGATCAGAGCAAAAGTAAATGAATTTGAGAATAAAAAACAATACAAAAGATCAATGAAATGAAAAGTTATATTTTTGAAAAGATAAACAAAATCAACAACACTTCAGTTAGACTAAGAAAAAAGGAGAGAAGACTCAAATAAATAAAATCAGAAATGAAAAAGAAGATATATAACTGAGAACTCAGAAACACAACGAATCATTAGATACTATTATGGACAATTATATGCCAAGAAATTATGAAACCTAGAAGTAATGGATAAATTTCTGGATTTATACAATATACCATGATTGAACCATGAGGAAATAGAAAACCTTAACAAATTAATAATGAGTAATAAGATCAAATCTGTAATATAAAGTCTCTCTTCGAAGGAAAGCCCATGGTTTCACTGCTAAATACTACCAAACACTTAAAGAAGAACTAATACCAATCGTATTCAAACTCTTCAAAAAAAAATTGAAGAGGAGGGAATATCAACAAAGGTGCCAACAACAACCAATAGGGAAAGGACAATCATTTCAATAAATGGGGCTGGGAAAACTGGATAACTATATGCAGAAGAATGAAACTAGACCCCTATCTCTCACCATACACAAAATCAAATCAAAATGGATTAAATACTTAAAATCTGATACCTGAAACTACTAGAATAAAACATTGGGGAAATGCTCCAGGACACTAGTCTGGGCAAAAATTTCTTGTTTAAGAGCTCAAAAGCAAAAATAGACAAATAGGATTACATCAAGCTATAAAGCTCTTGCACAGCAAAGGAAACAATCAACAAAACGAAGAGACAAGCCATATCTGAAAATATTTGCAAACCATCCATCTGACAAGGAATTAATAACTAGAATATATAAGGAGCTCAAACAATTCAATAGCAAAAACCCAAATAATCTGGTTTAAAAATGGGCAAAGGATTTGGACAGACATTTCTCAAAAGAAGACATACAAATGACCAACAGGTATATAAAAAATGCTCAACATCACTAATCATCAGAGAAATACAAACCAAAACCACTGTGAGATATCATCTCATCCCAGTTAAATGGGCTTATATCAAATAGAGAGGCAATAGTAGAAGTTGGCAAGGGGTGTGGAGAAACGGGAACTCTTATATACTGTTGGTGTGAATATAAATTAGTACAGTCATTATGCAGAACAGTATGGAGGTTCCTCAAAAAACTAAAAATAGAACTACCATATGATCTAGCAATTCCACTACTGGGTATATATCCAAAAGAAAGGAAATCAATGTACTGAAGCACTATCTGCACTCCCACATTTATGGTAGCACTATTCACCATAGCCAAAATATGGAATCAACCTAAGGACCCATCAACAGATGGGTAGATAAAGAAAATGTGGTATATATACACAATGTAATATTATTCAGCCATAAAAAGGATGAAATCCTTCCATTTTCAGCAACATGGATGGTAGTGGAGGCCATTATGTTAAGTGAAATAAGCCAAGCACAGAAAGACAAATATTGCATGTTCTTATTCATATGTGGAAGCTAAAAAACTGGATCTCATGAAGATAGAGAGTAGACTGGTGTCTACCAGAGGCTGGGAAGGGTAGGTGAGAAGGAGGGATGAAGGGGAAAAAACAATATAAATGTAGTTATTACCACTTAACTGTACACTTAAAAAATGGTAAAGATTTTAAATTTTATATGTATATTTTACTTCAATAAAAAGCTTTTAAAAAAAAGAAATGCAGAAATAATTTGGGGGAAGTAAGTTTATGTTTAAAGACAGTTTAGCTCAATTTCTGGGAAATAAATAAGTATACTCACTACCTAAATAACAAAACAGAGTATATGTGCTTGAAGTAATCATGGACTTTCCATTTCTTAAACCCAGCAGGTCTTATCGTTAAATAAGATGAGGGTATGAGAAAATATATTGGGAAAATTAAACTGACTCACTGTCAAGGTATATATTAATTAGCTTAATTTGTGATTTATATTTATGTCACAGTGAGCAATGAATCTGTGAAAACAGAAAAAGAGATTGAGAAGAGCTTTTGAAAATGAAAACAACCATGATATTGGATTGAAAAACATCTATAAGCTGCAAGGACACTTTGGGTCTATCTATCAAAAATAAAAGGAACACTTCACAATCATTTCATGCTGTGTTAGATATGTAAGAGATGATATTCGAGTTTGACAAACGGTGTGTAACATGTCTGAGAGTTTTAGAAAAATACCATAGCTACACAATAGGTAATCAATAAAGAAAGTTCTTATGATGTTCTAAGAATTTATAAAATCTAACTACGATAATGTTTAACAATAGGATTAAGGACAATAAAAATGCTACTTCTGGAACTTTCATAGAAGAGACATCTCCAAAATGTTTTCTATTTGCCTGTTTAATTTCTTAATAGGATCTGGCAAGGTATTTCCTGAGGATAGGAGCAGAAGGAGAGGGGAGAGAATTAGATCCAATAAATAATTCAATCACTACAATGCAATGATTTTAAAAAATCCCCAGTTTAGGATAATATTTCCCTGATGAATCATTACTATCCAAAATAATTTCAAGTAATTGAGTGATTAATAGAAAATGCAAAAGTTCATCTTCATCAAGATATGGAATGATGCAAGATCGTTGATAGGAATCCAAACAGGAATCCTGATCGGTGATAAAAATCCTCAAGCATATACTAGCTTTAGTTTTCTCTTTGGCATAATCAACGGTGACTTGGTACAGGGAAGACAAAAATGCAACTTGATGAATAGAATATTTTGCATCTAAAATATATTCATATTTGATTTTTAGTCTTTGAGAAAATAAGCTTTCTTTGGTTGAGAAAATTCGTAAAGCTAACATTTTGCCAAAGGGACTGAATTCTAGAAATGGATGTGCTGATTTATATGGAGGAGGGAAGGAAATCAGAGAAAATCAAAGGAATTTCAAATACTCCTGGAAATAAGCAACAAAAGATTAGTGGAGAATGAGATGCAAAATTTTTATTAGAAAATTAATATCAAATAAGTTCTATTACTTTCACTGAGTTCCATATAAACTATAGACTTTCCATGGAATATTTTTGAACAAGTCTCACAGTTTTATATTGAAGTGGGCAACTAAAAAGTGATGCTGGGGAGATAGAAATTTGGTGAAATTAATATAATTCCAGTATGTCCTATAAGCTATCATGTATGAATTTACACATTAGATAAAATAAGTGATAATTTGACTTTCAAAAGGATATTTTATTATACAATGGATTTCCCGGTTTATTTTAAAGGTGTATTCCATTAGCACACAATTTGATTTAGATTACTTTTAGTAGCAGATTGTTTTATAGATCGAATCATGCTCACATCACCACTCAACTCCACTTTCTCTCAAGGGACCGTCGTGAACAACTTGGCAACTAACAAAGAGTGCCACGTTTTGCTTTTGACTCTAATCTTTGACTCCTTTTTCCCTTTTTTCTTCCACGGTAATTTAAGAACACTAGAATTTATTTCTCTAGAAATGCAATTTAGAGGCCAAAGGTCCACTGGTTCCGACACAGAAAAAAAATTTCTTATTATAATAGTAATGCATTTTTGTCATTAAAAATTGTAGAAAGTTTAGAAAAAATTTAATGAAAAATAATTTCCCAAACCCCAAGTCCTACTCAGAGACACTACTGATGATATTTTGGTATATTTCCTTCAAGGTTCTCTCTTTTTATTTTTTTTTCCCATAAGCAAAGTCTGTGTGTGGAGAGGAGGGGTTATTTGTGAAATACTAGTTTGTAGTCTTATTTTCTTTTCTATTAACATTATAACCAAGCACTTTCCTGTATTCTTGGGAACTCTTCAAAAGCATAATTTTTAATGTTTGCAGAATATTTTGTCCAATGGCGTGTTATAGTTCACTTAGTCAATAACCCCATTGTTGGACACTTACATTGTTTCTACATGTTTGATATAAATAACAGTGTGATGAACATCTTTATGTATGAATTCTGTTCTGTAGTTAGCATTTGGCTCTTGGGATGATTCCCAGAAGTCTTTTGTCACAATTTGCCTCACAGCTAGAAATGAGTATTTTAGCACATAAAAGTGAGTTAAAGTAAAAGGAAGCTTGTGTTGTCCTTGAAGCAGATTTGCTGTGATGTCACTCCACCCCCATTAATGAAAGTCCTAGGGAAAGCTGACTGCACCAAAATGGTACAGGAAAACACAGACACGTGTATGTTGAGAACGCAGCCTTTACACGTGGAGGCGGAGGAGCTTCGCGCAGGATCCACTCTTGGCCCTCTCTTGGGACTGCTACCAAGCACCAGGGTGAGTTTGAGCTCTTGCTTCTTGGAGAAGGGTCTTGAAAAAACAGATTGACCACATCACTTTCTGCCAGTTTCACTTTCCTGATTTTTTCCTTCAGCCTTTTCAATGCTGCGTAGGTCCCAGGGCTGTTCTGGCTTATATAACTTGAGGGTGCAAATGAAATCTTCCGGTGATAATGAGGTTTGGGGACTTTTTTCGTAAAGCGCATACATCATACTGCAGTAAGAAAATTTTTAGATGTGGGTCAGTAACTCTACCAAGGCTCCCTGGACCTGTGATTGACATAGCCTTCATCACTGAAAGAGCACTTTATGACCCTAAGGTGACACGTAGGGAGGCCAGGAAAAAGCAACCTGTTGATTTTGTGATGAGAGCAAAAAAGGGAACAGGCTAAAATTCCTCATCTACCGATTTTATGGGGAAATTTCACTGGGGCTTTCTAGGGGGCTGGAACTGGATGACAACCTGTCATCTACCATCTCTTGCTTTCATTTCTTTTCCTGACAGTTGATGTTACCTCTTTCATTTGTTACATAACTTTGTATTATACCTCACTGGATGCCAATGTGACAGGTGCCACAGGTCCAGCAATAATATTTCCAGAAGCTTCTTTATATATTTCATGGCCCTGGCTAAGCAGAATCAAGAATATTTGTCACCTACCATCTTGTCAGACAACCAGATGGCTGAAAATTTAATTTGATTTAAGGTGATATTTTTCATCTTAGGAAAGACATTACTAGGTTCACATGCATCGTTTCATATATTTTTAAAAATAAGTAGACATCCTTCTCAAGAGAAATACCCAGAACCACAGACAATTCTTCTAGGCCAATAATACCATATGGGCTTCTTATCAAATGGTAAAAATTTTTGGCTTTTTTTTGGTAGTTTTATCTTATTTTTTCATCATTATAGGGTGAAACTACATTTTTATTGACTTCCCTGCCACATTTATCAGGACATCACATACTTTGGCAGCCCAAGCACTTCTCTGAGAAACTATCGCCAAGGGAGAGATTGTCAGGAAGGCATCAGAAAGCGCTACAGAGAAGTTTCTCACCTCCCAACTCCAGCTGGTCCAGTTCCCCTAGTGACAATCTTATTGACACTTTCCAAGGCTGGCAGACCAGGTGCTTTTGGTTTGCCTCTCTGGGAACCTGCCCACCAGGCAGGCGGTCACACCACCTGTTACTGGGCCAATCTCACCCTGCTCAAGCTTGAGCAGGGCAGCTCTGAGTCTGAGCAGGTGAAAGAGACCTTTGAGTGTAAGGAGAATAACTATTTGAATTTCCTTGTCACCTTAGGAAAACATACATTTTACCTCTTTGTTCCTTCCTGCTCAACTATGAGGAACACCAGAGGCAAATATCTTGAGGGTAGGGCATATAAGCTCACTGAGGACGGGGGATCTGCCTTCTCCCAGGCTGGCCCTCTGCACCTTGCCTGGTGGAGCAGCAGAAGCTGCTTAAATAACACTCACTTTGGAGCTTGGGGAGATTCCACTATGGGGGGTCAGGGGAAATGTTTTGGAAGAAATTGCCCATTTCAGCCCTGTGTCACTGCCTTCAGGTTCCTGGGTTTTCTTTGTAAGGCTGACAGGAGGAGGTCAGTTTAGCATGATGGATGTCCCATGTTGAAAAGATCGTGTCCTAATCACCTCACTTCTCTCTATCTTGGTTTTACTGTCTGCAGAAAAAAAAAATAAGTTTGACTAAGTGGTCACTGGGACTCTTTTTAGCTTTAGAGGCCACAGATTTTCTTTCTTCATGCTCAGAATGGCAGAAGATCAGCATTAGGGCATCTAATAGTTCTGGCCTCTTACCTGATATGTTAATTCTGCAACAGCATCCATAAGAAGGGACCTTGGTTTTCATGGATGGCACCATATGAAAATCTTATTTCCATTTGCTGTCTTAAGTATTTTGTTCGTTAGATTAGGACAAATTACCATTTAAAAAATGTTCCCTTTTTATGGTGTTAGACCATGGCACCATATTCTTTATTACTGATGTGAATCCTGCTATATACCCAGCTATTAAGCCTGTGAAATTAGCTAAGTGGCACAAGACAACCCTTCCCCTATTCAGGAAAACCTGCCACAGGCTTATAATCTCGTCAGTGCCCACGGCCCAGGGCAACCCCTTACTGTAAGTTCTCCTCTTCCACAGCCCCCATTCTCCTCCTAACACCAAGACACATTTTAAGCTTTGGCTCGGAGAGGACAGACTGTGTACAGAGCATGGACTTTGAAATCAAACAGACTTAGAAGCAAATCATGCCATTTACTAGATGTGTAACTTTAGGCCACGTACTCCTCTGAGCTTTGGTTTCTTCCTTTGTGGAATAGGGATAACTCTTTGTCTCAGCAATATTGCAAAGCTTTGTGTGAAATCGTCTTTTTAAATTATACAGCACAGTTTCTAGTGTCTAGCATGGGCTCAGTCATTGTTAACTCCCTTTCTATTTGCTGTCCTTGGCAAATTTCCTGGGCATGTTCTCTTCCATTGTGGTGGCTTTGCCCTGTCTGTTCCCTCTGCTGGTTGGTCTTTTTCCTAAAGTTCTGGCTGGCTATGTGCTCCTTGTTCTCGGAGGCACAGTTCAAGTGCCATCTCCTGCATGCTCATCCTGGTTCTAATCATTCTTTGCCTGGATTAGGTGCCTGGCCTCTTGTGCCTTCTCTGAACTATATGAATATACCTCTATCACAGCACAAACGATGCCAACATTGGTAACAACGATATTACTAATGGTCACTTAGTGTGTACTTACAATGTGCCAAATACTGTGTAAGCACTTTGCAAACATGACAATCCCACAAAAATATTTTTCCTAGTTATTCTTGTTATTCCTATTTCATTGCTGATGACCTTGAGGCCAGAGAGCTTAGATACCACATGGAAAACCACACGGTTAGGAAAGCCTGAGGTGCATTTGAGCCCATACGACCTGGCTCAAGGGCCTGTTATCCTATTGCTTGTCTACATGCTTTAATAGTCTCTGATTCTTGGTGGGCTGGGACACCTCTTGCATTTCCACATCCCTGTTACATAGTAGTGTGGTTGGCATGTTGTGGGTGCTCGATGAATGTTTGTGGAATGAACCCTCCATTCTCAGTCCAAATCTGGCCTGTACTTTTCAGATGGGAAATGTATTTGGTACTGAACAGTCCTGATTAGGTTCAGGTAGGGCAGGGCAGGAGTCTTAGTTGCCCAATGTCTGAATTCTGTGACTGTGTGTCTCTCTGTTATTTTCCACCCAGAGATTAGTCAGGTTTGCTCCTAATATCCACCCTTAGTCTTACTAGCAAAGACAGGACAGGCTCAGTGCTGTCTTGGGGCAGTCACCTCCCAAAGGGTTAGGACTCACTTTGCTTGCGGCTTTTCAGGCTAGTCATAAGCAAAACAGTTACTGCCATTTGGTTAAGAACATCCCCATGTGGTCATAAGAGCCAGCAGTAAAATAAATTCCTAGTCTGAGAGAGGACAGAGAAACAATAGCTTCTGGCCTGCTTTGTGGATGTGTGTGCAAACCTGCTTTTGAAGGACATGCTGTGCCAATGGCAGAACGTTCTAGAGTTTGTGTCTGACCCAAGATAACCCTAAATTTTGTTTGAGTTAATATACTTGAAAGCATTTGTAAACAAAGATGAAAGATTACATTTTAATATGATGATTACTGTCTTAAACAGTGGCAAATAAAGGAGAAAATCACAAAGACCATTTCCTAGAAATCAAATCCACCCAGACCCTCCCCTGCCCTGAAGTTGGCATGCCTGCCAAGGGCTTCTCTTTTGTCCTTGCTCCTGTGTGCCAAGCCCTCCGTCCCACGGGCAGAGAAAACCCCTTGTTTATGTACACAATGCCGAGCCTGGAGATGCTGCCTTTTTTCCCTTCCTTTTTGCAGTTTTCAATTTCAGTTGGTGCTCTCTCCATGGCTTTTTTCTAGGGCCACCAGAGAAGAATAAGAAACAAGCAGCGTCCTTTGTCATATGACAAGAATGGAAATACAAAGGGAAACAAAAAGCGGCTCTGGTAGGTTTACCCCGTAAATCAGCTTGACAAAATAAAACTAAAACTGGTAGGAGAATACAAGTCTTCACACGGAACTGCATTTTCTGACTTGACAATGGAAGAACATGACATTTGTTAGATGGTAAAAGGGACTGTTCTTCCAGGGCCTACAGACTCACATTATCCTAACCTACGATGAACCTTATTTTGAAAAGTTTTCTATTCTTTCACGCTCAGATGGAATTGATTCAAAGAAAGAACAGTTCAGTTTATCAGCTCTGTTGTTTCTCTGTAAACCCAAGTAATCCCTCTTTCTTCCTTGGGCCAAAACAGACGCACAACCCTGCACTCTACCACTGAACAGTTGAGTTTATTCTCATTGTTGCCCATTGCACAAGTCATGGTTGCTGACTTCTCCAGGGTCAAAACTCTGTTGTATAAAAATTACAGGCTAAGATTTTAGGATTATTAACTTTCTGTTGAGAATGACTGTTTGGGAGTGACAGCTTTTCTCCCAAGGGGAGCAAACTTTTCTCTCTGTCTCTTCTAGGACTGCCTTTACTGTTCCATGTCGCAGTTAAGCGTACCTCTCTGGCAACTTGTTAGGAAGTTTTGAGAAGAGTATTTGTCAGTATAATTATCATTATCAATAGTTAATATCATTAATGGCACGGGGTCCGTCAGCAAATTCTGCTGGCTTCTCTCTTACATCAAATCCAGAACTTGACTGCTGCTCAGCATCCCCGTCTAAGCTACCATCCTCTCTCCTAGACGACTACAGTAGCCCCAGTAAGCAGCTGTCTAGCTCCAGCCTTGCCTCTTCTTCAAGTTTGATTCTCTGCCTTCTGAAGCGGGCAGCTTCTGGAGTCAGGCTGCTGGTGTGGGAGGCTCTGTTCTTCCTCTTAGTAGCTATACTTTCCCTCGGGTAAGTTCTTTGCCATCTCAAAACCTCTATTTCTTCATCTGGAAAATGGAAATAATACCAGTTCCCATTCTAACTGTCTTCTGTTGAAAGTTATGAGTTAATGCACATTAAGTACTTGGCACAGCCCCAACACGTGTGCTAGCATTATTATCGTGACTGAATTCCACGGTAAAAGAGCGTGAGTTTTGATGTGACACAAAGTCTGCAGCAAGATGTATAAAGAGAAAGTATAGAGCTTATATACAGACAACATATATCCCAAGGAGCAGCGCTCATTGGTTCCAAGAGATTCGGTGGTCACAAAAAGACCAGGAGTTGAGTAATTGAAGGGAAAGAGGGAAGCGATGTAGTTCGTTTTGTTTCTTTCTCACAGTTAAAGCCCTGCTAAATGACACGCAGTCCTTGTAAGTCCCCGTGTGTATTCAGCAGTGGCCAAACACAGCCTCTACTCTTAAGCAGCCTAAAAAGCTGATTTTGGGGAGAAATAGAGATTCAAATATCGTCAAAATCAAGAAGCTGTGATAAAAGTCACAATCAAATTCCAGCTAGAAAAATAATTTAAGGGCTAAGGAGATAAGAGTCATTTGTGGCTGGGGTGACATAGAAGACTTCACGGAGAAGACCAAGGTTGGCTCTGGACCTTGGGGACTGTGTTAGGATTTCCATCAGGAAGCTGGTGGTAGCGGGGAGCAGGATGAAGAAAATGATAAGAAAAAATAAGTGAAAAGTGAACACTAAAAACATTATGTGCAAATACTCAGTTTGCTGGAGGGTTGAGTAAAGGAAAAGCAACTTATAAAGTAGGGTGAGAAAGGAAGGTTGGGGACAAGCTGTAGATGATCGTTCATGGTAAGGAATTTGGACGTGATCCATTACGTACCAGGCCTCGTGCCAAGCACTTTATATGTGTTACCTTGTTAATCCTCACATCAACCCCATGAGACCCAGAGATTGAATTATTAAATAGTTACCTGAGATCACTGAGCTGATAAATGACAGAGTCAAGATCTGACCTCAGATCTTTCCAGCTTTAACCCACGCTCATAGTGTCTCTCTAGGCTTTCTTGCTAAAATCACACTCTGCTAGTGGCAATTTAATCTTGGGGAGTGGATTGGAGTTGGGGCCCAAATTCAAGCTGTTGCACTAGGCTTGGGATGAGATGATAAGGGCCTGGATTAGGGGTGGCGTGTGATGGAGAGGCAGGTGCTGTGTGAGGGCCTGCAAGAAGAGTCACAAGGTGGGTCGACTTACAAGGACGAAGGGCAGGGAGGAACCAAAGAGGATGCCAAGTTATTGGGCCACAGTGCTGGGAGCATAAGGCTGCTCTCAGAAACAGGGAAGCCAGGATGATTTGGGGGAAAGTGATGAGTTTATCTAGAACTTCCGTCCTGTTTGACTCCAAGGTTGAGTGTAGGCCCAGGGCAGGACCCTGGAAGATAGGAGGGTGACTCAGACAGTGCTCTACCCTGTAGTGGAACCAAAATGAGTAGAGTCATTACTGCCCACATGTCCTAGAAATCTTGCTTTTGCACTGGTGATCAAAAAGAATGTGCTCTTTGTTAAAATGCCTTTGAATAAAGCTATGCTGCAGGTTGGGGGAGATTCTTTTCTTTTATTTCAATAGATTTAGGGGGTACAAGTGTTTTTTGTTACATGGATTAATTGTATAATGCTGAAGTCAGGGCTTTCAGTGTACCCGTCATTAGAATAGTGCACATTGTATCTGATAGGTCGATTTTTATCCCTCACCCCTTCATATCCCCCCTTCTTAATTTTCAATGTCTGTCATGCCACTTTATGACCATATATATCCATCATTTAGCTTCCACTTACAAGTGAGAACATGGGGTATTTGTCCATTCCTGAGATACTTCCCTTAGGGTAATGTCTCCAGTTCATCCTAGTTGCTGTGAAAGACATTATTTCATTCCTTTTTATGGCTGAATAGTACTCCATGGTGAGTGTGTGTGTGTGTGTGTGTGTGTGTGTGTGTATGTGTGTGTGTGAGTGTGCGTGTGTATCACATTTTCTTTATCCACTCCTCAGTTGATGGACACTTAAGTTGATCCCATATCTTTGCAATTGTGTATTGTGCTGTGGTAAACATTTAGGTGCTGGTGTCTCTTTTTGTAAAAGGACTTCTTTTCCCACTACCCAGAAGTGGGATTGCTGGATTGAATGGTAGGTCTACTTTTAGTTCCTTGAGGAATCTCCATACTGTTTTCCATAGAGGTTGTACTAGTGCACATTCCCACCAACAGTGTATAAGCATTCCTTTCTCTCTGCATTCATGCCAACATCTATTGCTTTTGACTTTTTAATAATGACCATTCTGACAGGGGTAAGGTGGCATCTCCCTGGGGTTTTGGTTTGTATTTCCTTGATGATTAGTGATGTTGAGCATATTTTCATATGTTTTTTGGCCATTTGTCTATTTTCTTTTGAAAAAAATCTATTCATGTATTTCACCCACTTTTTGATGGGGTCGTTTTATTCTTGCTGATTTGTTTGAGTGCTTTGTAGATTATAGATATTAGCCTTTTCTCAGATGTATAGTTTGTGAATATTTTCTCCCATTCTCTAGATTGTATATTTATTGTGTTGATTATTTCCTTTTCTGTGCAGAAACTTTTTAGCTTAATTAAGTCCCATTTACTTAGTTTTGTTGTAGTATTTGCTCTTGGGGTCTCAGGTTACAAAACTAATGTAGACAAATTAATAACATTTCTATACACTAATAAAAGTTAAGCTGAAAGTCAATTTAAGAACTCAATATCATGTACAATAGCTGTAAAGAAAATAAAATACCTAGGGATATACTTAAAGAAGGAGGTGAAAGATCTCTACAAGGAGTACTACAAAATACTGATGGGAGAAATCACAGATGACACAAACAAATGGAAAAACCCCCCATGCTCATAGATTGGAAGAATCAACATTGTTAAAATGTCCAAACTGCCCAAAGTGATTTAAAGATTCAATGCAATTCCCATCAAAATACTAGTGTCATTTTTAACAGATCTAGAAAAGCAATCCTAAACTTTATATGAAACCCAAAAAGAGCCCAAATAGCCAAAGCTATCTGAAGCAAAAAGAGCAAATCTGGAGGCATCACATTACCTGACTTCAAATTACACTACAAGGCTGTAGTAACCAAAGCATGGTACTGGTACAAAGGCAGACATATAGATCAATGGAACAGAATAGAGAAGCCAGAAATAAAGCCATCTACCTACAATCAACTGATTTTTGATAAAGCAAAGACATACACTGCAGAAAGGAAGCCCTATTCAATAAATTATGCTGGGAAAATTGGTTAGCCACATGCAGAAGAATGAAACTGGATCCCTCTCTCTCACAGTATACAAAATTTAACTCAAGATGGATTAAAGACTTAAATGTAAGACCAGAAACCCTAAAAATTCTAGGAAAAAATATAGGGAAAACTCTTCTGGTCATTGGCTTAGGGTAAAGAATTTATGAATAAGATCCCAAAAACAGCCTGGGGGAAATTCTGAAAAGTGAGGAAAGGGACAAATTTGGCAAAACTCAGAGGGTGTCAATAGCTTTTTAGATTATAAGTGGCACAGAGCCATGTGTATATATAGAAGACGAAGAAAACAGAACCTGTCTCCCAATTGCCCACTTTGGAGAACAAAATCTGAGGGAGGTTTTACACACATCCATTTGCCTATCCTGGCAATAAAGAGACATGTGGGGGTGCACACATGTATGTGCATACAGTGGTTTCGTGAGTCACATGCCTGGGCAATGTTAAACATGCTACATATACTAAACGTTATTCCAGAAAGCAACTCTGGTACAATGTTCATGTGGTCCTCTCAGATGGCAGGTTGTTCATTTCAACCAGCAATGCCTTTCCCACAAAGAACCCTCAGGAAAATGTCCAACTCACAGCTACCACGTCAGTGAAATGCTAGCATTTTTGGTCCACATCTCCCCACCATAGTGATTGTAGTTATACAATGATGCCTATTTTATTTAGAGATATTAAAGAATAAAGTATTCCATAGAAGTAAATTTTCTAGTTAAGTATGGATTATCCCTTCATGCCAAATAAAAACAAGTTAATCCTCTGGGATGGAAACTTTTCTAAAATGGAATAGACACATCTGTCTTCTTCGATAACATTAAATAGAATGAAAACCCATTATTTTCTTTTGGCGTGACTTAGTGATGTTCTCACTGACTGCTGGAGACAGGAGGCTATTCGGGCCTATTTAGAGACTGCTCACATTGAGAGTTCACGTGTCTGTTCTTTATAGTTTCCCATCTCTATGGTCTAACTGCTCTTTGCAACTCTCATTCATTGCACCTCCTGCAGTGGGCAGGACTATGAGACCAAAACTGAGCAGGGAAGAAGTGATTTCTGCAGCATTTAGTGCCTATGACTGTGAGGGATTTAGTGTATGGATTGTCTGATATCGATGTCATGCTTTAAATTGATTTTTTTTAAATTTCCTGGTTCTTGTATATATTCTGGGTAACTACGAGTTCTGTGTAAGGGACCATTAGATAAATTAGGTATTGCCATATCCTTAGCAGGAAAATTTTGTAATTAATTTTATTTGAACTCTTTCTGCTCAGCTCTTCTAGGGAATTAAGGAGTGAACATATATAAACTCTTAAGGAGAACGCTTGCTAAGTGAAATAAATATATCTGCCTAAGGCAGGAGTAGAAGTGAGCTCTTAACAATAATAATAGCAGCTGTGGTGTGCCAGCACTCCACTAAGCACCGTACGTGTCACTTAATCTTCCCAATGACCCTCAGTATTGTCATTCTTATTTTGCAGTAGAGATAACAGAGAGACTTAAAAAGGGAGAGTAACTACTGAAAGTCACATACTGGAATTCCCACGCTGTGCTCTCAAACACCACACGGTTGCAGGCCTCCCCCCTCATTGGGACCCTAGGGAGGGACAGAAGGAGGATGAATGGGAGCCTTGAGGAGGTCAGAGGTAGGGTTCCATATTCGATGTTTCAAGCAAATGCAGAACCTGCTGGGAGGATGGGTGAGCAGCAGCAGAGCCTGGCCGGTCACGCTCTCGGGCCACGGCTCTGTCACTGAAACCATGCTTCCCCATGTTTTGTGTAGTCCATTCCTCTACTCAAGGGACTCTTGAAAAAAAGCTCACTAGCTAAGGGAGGAAAAGAATCATGACTGCTGGTTATTCTTCTCTTTGTTCTCTGAAGTACAGAATTCAATCTTTTCTTACTTCCTGTAAAACCATCAATTTACAGGAAAGGGTAAAAGGAACCTTGATTATAAAGAAAGAGACAGGGTTACTCTACAGTCTTTTTTTTTTTTTTTTTTGAATCAGAGTCTCACTCTGTCGCCCAGGCTAGTGTGCACTGGTGTCAGCCTAGCTCACAGCAACCTCAAACTCCTGGGCTCAAGAGATCTTCCTGCCTCAGCCGCCCGAGTAGCTGGGACTATCGGTGTGCACCACCACACCCGGCCAATTTTTCCTATTTTTAGTAGAGACAGGGTCTCGCTCTTGCTCAGCCTGGTCTCAAAATCCTGACCCCAAGACATCTTCCTGCCTCAGCTTTGCAGAGTGCTAGGATCACAGGCATGAGCCACCATGACTGGCCTGCTCTACAGTCTTGAACTTCTTCTCTATTGCTTTGGCAAGAGCACCTACTAACTGGTCAAATGATCCAAATGCATTTTATCATTGATCATCAGCTCCTTTAAACATTGCTTTTAAATAGGGAATTCCCTAGATGCCCACAAGTAGAACATGAAATAAAGCAAGCTGCTAAAGAAAGTCAAATTCTAAAATATTGGCGTGGTAAAACGGCATGAAAAGGTGTATAGTTTTAGCTAGTAATTATAAATCTTTTGAATTTGATTTTGGTAACAGTTGCACAAAGTAGAATATAATTATTTTCTGTCCAGCACCTGTCTTTGAGTCTGTCACTTAGCTACTCATTTCTGGACATCAGTGAGAGACGTTTCTTTTCTTGTTAACCTCTTATCAGTCCATTGCAGGAAAACACCTCTTAGCTTGAAAGTTCTGTACAGATAGATGCATGGGAACATTCAAGAATCACTCAAATGCTTAGTCCCTGTCTCATAGAAAGCCTGCCTTTCATTCGGTTATGCTTTCAGTCTCCCCTTCTCTCCCCTCCCTAATTTCCTTCTTCACTTTCAAAAATATAACTAGGAGTCTTTAAAGTGCTAGGCACTGTGTGAAGACCTGGGGAGACCCTGTGTGTGTGCATGCATGTGGGTGGGTGCACGCGTGTGCACATGTATGTACACTGGGCCTGCCCTTAGTATCACTTGTGCCCTTTGTCTCACATTTTGAGTAATTGGGTAGATATTGGGTAGATAACATTTAATCAGCCATTTTTTTTTACTAAACTTGAAGGACATGGTGATTCTTTGTTTCTAAACAACAGGATCTAGAGGTAGGTGAACCTCAGTCAAATTTATAACCTCAAAAATTTCACCATTAGAGCAAGTTTATTATCTAAAAGAGTAAATAGGTCAGGTGCGGTGGCTCCCGCCTGTAATCCTAGCACTCTGGGAGGCCGAGACAGGTGGCTCGCTCAAGGTCAGGAGTTTGAGACCAGCCTGAGCAAGAACGAGACCCCGTCTCTACTAAAAATAGAAAGAAATTATCTGGTCAACTAAAAATATATATAGAAAAAATTAGCTGGGCATGGTGGCGCATGCCTGTAGTCCCAGCTACTCGGGAGGCTGAGGCAGGAGGATCGCTTAAGCCCAGGAGTTTGAGGTTACTGTGAGCTGAGCTGACGCCACGGGACTCATTCTAGCCCGGCCAACAGAGTAAGACTCTGTCTCAAAAAATAAAAAAATAAAAAAAAATAAAAGAGTAAATATAATTTTGGGGCTATGAGTAAAATGTGCCTAACAGAGAATTTTTTTTTTTTGGTCATAGTTGTCTAAAATAAGAAACAATAGATTATATCAGGAGCTAAATGAAACTGAATTTAGCAGTGGGAGAAATTACAAAATTATATACTACTCAGTGGGTCCCTGAAATTCTGAATGAAAAAAAAATTAGTGGGTTTATACCAGGTATAGTGGACAATTCTAACTCTTTGAAAAGAAACCAGGTTTTATTTTTATTCACCTTTTAAAAGAGAAAAACTTAGTTTTTGTGAGGCAGTAGGGTCTGAGAAAATGACACCTTTGATAGCTCTTCATAATTATGGTGTCAATCAGAAAGAATAGGTAAGGTCAAGTTCAAGCCACACATGGATATCATAACTCCCTGGGCTTAAGGCTCTAGAGAAACAAAGCAGTCCCCAAAATAAATTGGGAAACTGGAAGTATTGTTTTCCAAAAGGAGAAATAAGAGAATGATCAGTTCTATAATTATTTAAGACATTAACTTGTCAAGTATCTCACCATCTTTTAAAAAAATGCCACCCAAAACATAACCACCATGCTCCCAGGAAGTAACAAGGAAGACAACCCACAGCCACCAGTATCTCTGATGCTACGAGGGAGGGAAGACTCAGGAATATTTTCCAGGTTACTTGGTTTTTTAACCTGTCAGGCTAGTTTGATTCCTCCAAGCATTCCCATATGTGACAGGCAGTCAACAGCTTTGCTGGGCATGACAAGTTTCATTTCAAGGAGTCCAGCTTGTAATTTCGAGTAGACTGACTGCTGCTACAGGCCCAATCAACTCCAAGTTTCAATTACTTTTCAAGCACTGCTTCGTTGAATACACTCAGCAATCACAGACCTACCCAGGCCAACGTGGCGCAGACTGGGAAAGAACTCACACAGCACTTAAAGGAAAAGCATATTTTAGCAGTTTTCTGAAACAATAGTTTTAAACATACCTTTTTATAGTGACTGATTCTATACTTTCTGATATGGACTTAGAAAAAAGACATTTCTAGAACTGGTAAGAAATTCAGGGAAGAGCTGGTCATGTACTTATGCTGCCTTATGAGAGAATATTGGGTGCTCCTGCTCTCACTCTGAGTCCACATTTTTATTGGGCTTCAGCTACAGTTTCTAAAATGATTAGGTTTTAGAATGTTACAAATGTTTGACTAGGTATCAGAGAAAGAAGTTTAAAAATTTCATTCTCATTTTACATTCACACACACCCATACATCAAATACACACATTACACACACACATTAAACACACATACACTGACTATACAAATGGAATTTTCCAAAATGGTCCCTGTTTCAAATATTTTGTCCTATTGTTAGCTCACATCCAATGCCATCTAACCTAGATTTTACCTTCCAAAATATGATTACTGGACCCAGATGATTCACTATTTTGACTATAAGAATGAAATTCAGATTTTGATTCAATAGATATTTTTTTAACACCTTGTTCAGATGCAGGATTGATGTTCCGATTCAGTATCTTATGAAAGCAGAGGACTTTTACTATGTGGAATATGACATATTTTTCCCTGATTTTCCTTGGTCACACATAATGGACTTATTGCAACACTCTTGAATGAAATAGTCAATAAATAGAAACTTTTAGAAAAATGGATTTTCATAAAAATAAAAATAAATAAATATTATATTGAAACATATGTTTTAATATATAATATAAATAATTATTCATTACTGTATTATAATTTTATTATAATATAATATGTTACATATTATAAATAACATCATAAATAATATATAATCATCAAAAGTTGTGAGAAAAGTAAATTAACATATGTAAAACAGAGAAGATCCTGGAGTATTCTTGGAGAAACTGGACTAGCTTGACAGATGGGCTAAAAAAGTATTCAGTATTCAGTATTCCTCAGATGAGGAAAGTATTCAGTAAGTGCTTTGCAATTATTGTTATTATTTAAAGTCCCAGTTTCCTCATCTGTAAACTGAGGGGGTAGATTTAATCTCGGTGATCTCTACGATTTCTTCCCTTTGGTGACGCTCTGCTGCCTGTCCTTTAACTTTCTTTGGAGTGACCAACATCACCACCGCTGAGTTAGGTTAACACTTAATACAAATGAAAATTTGCCCTGAGGTGTTAAGGGCCCATAGTAGCAAATAGAAGCATAAGAAAAACTGTTTTGTCTTGCTCCGTGCAAATAACTTCCCCGTGTTTGCTTTTTTATGACGCCAGAAAGATGAAATGGTAATAAGCAGGTAATTTCTCCTGGGGATTTAAAAACTTGGCCTAGCTTTGAAAGCTTTGAGATCCTGAAGGAGAGAAACCCTGCTCAGCCTTAACAGGGAAAGGAACAGCTTGTCAATTGGTTGCTTTAGCTCCCTGGAGGCTCATTCTGATATGGTAATTATAAATCTGGGAGAATGTTTGGACAGGCTGAGGGCCAGTTGTTGTAACAACTGCTACTGTAAATCCTTCATTCCCCAAATAGTTGCTTGCTTTCTCAAATATCTTCCTGTGCAAAGTAAATGCTAGTCACCGGGGCTATAAACTGCTTAAAATTAGGCTTTGGGCTAATGAGTCTATCCTCTCCTGAAAAAGAAATTTTTTTTTCATATTTCCCAGTATTTTGGGTCCACCAAAATCCAAGGGCTGTATTTCTTGTTCCCAAATGGATAGAAAAAGTATTTTGAAATTTTTCAAAATATTTAAATACTGGTGAGAGGCAAAGCAGTCAAGAAGATACAGTTTCTCTAGGTACCAACAGTTCAGACAAGAACAGTTCAGTTCACACTATTCATCAACAGTGTGATTTTAATGGCATTTTACAAAATGAACCACTTCTCATCAGACATGGATTTATAGGTAATACTGCTTGCAAAACAATTTAAAAGGAAAAGAAAGACAACAAGAGAAATAGAGCTTGCATGAGAGAGAGAATGAATGGAGATTCCCTTTGGTGGTTCTCATTGGTTTCCAACATTGTCCTGGACATAGCTTTTGTTGCATGGAAAGAATACACTGTACAGTGACCCAAGACCTCTTTAATAATAGTTCACTGTTTTGTTAGTCAACAGCTGGTATGTAAGCAACTTTGCTGGTTGTATTATACCCAGGAAATAGGAGACTTACAATGGGACCTTTTACCAGGGCCAGCTCATAACCACATTAACGGAGAATGCAAATTCAAACAGAGGTGGGACTGGCGGGAGTTCATCAGTGAAAGGCTGCATTCATCACAGACGTCAAATGCAGGCTGGGTCTTCATATTTCTTTTTGTCATGCAATTACTTCTTATCCTGTGGCTCCTTCACATGGACTATGTATTTGAGGAGCACAAAGCTTCTGTAGTAGGCTTTGAGTAAGGTCAAACTCCCTAATGCCTAAGAGTCCATGATACTCACCAACTCAGGAAATTGCCCAACAAAATTTTTGGACATTAAATTAATTGTATTATATGAAGTTCATGAGTAGGAAGGGCAAGTAGTAAGGGTCATCTCTGCATTATAATATTCAACAATTACCTCCATTCAAATGCTACAATATTAGGCAGTCTTTAGTAGATGTTCATAAACAGCATTCACATTCAATTTTAATGGTTAGGAAGGGCTTTGTTAGGCGGATGTGGGATTGGCATGCTAATAAATCCAAAGTTTTTTCAAGTGTTGTCTATAGGGTCATAGCATTACTGCCAGGATGACCCCAAAGTTTATACTTGCCAAGGCAGATCCCTTGCAAAGAAGTTTTGAGTAGAAATGGAAGAAAAAGATGTTACAAGCACAGAGTTGGGTATACTTATAATTTGACACCTATTCCTTTCTAAAATCATAGCTAGAAGTACTTAGATGCTATTGGTACCTCTTCCCTACTCTAAAACTCAGCCTAAAGTTTTAAATGGGGTGGGAGATCTCACTCTATGAAATAGCCTTAAAAAACTATATTTATAAATCATATGAAAAAATGCAAATACTTTATTGCTAAATGAAAGCTCTCACTATATAAGTATACATAACATGATTACAACCATGTTTAAAACAAAACAAAATAATCCTAAAAACTTATATATATATATACTTGATCTTAGCCAAAAGGCCAAGAAGTGATGAAAACTTATATGAAAAAAATACCTTAGAAGGAAATTCAACAGAAGTCATTTGGTGCTTTTGGCCTGTGGATGATATTTTTCTTCCTTTTATAATTTTGATAGTTTTAGCATTTTCTATAATAAACATATTTTTAATCAGCATATATCACTTTCACAATGAAAAAAATGAACCGGATCAAAGCTATACTCAATTTCAAGATGACTGTTCACTGAGAAATGTGAAATTAATTTGAAATATGAAAGAAAACTCTTACTATGTAAATGAATCACTGAATTCAAGAAAGGCAGTGCCAGATGGGACCTAGGATTCATCTAGATTGCATTCTGTCTAATCAGATCACTTGAAGGTCAGATATCTGGGCTGGAGAGTTGAAGTCTGTCCTCACATTAGGAGAGGGAAGTGGAAAGAACACAAGCTTTTTATGCAAACAAGTCTGGATTTAGATTTTGATGCTGCTCCTTAACTCTGTGTTGTTTGGGCAAATGACTTAACCTCTCTAAGCTTTAGAGAAGACAGATAGATGGCAATGATTCCTATTTCTTAAAATGATTTTTTGATTTAAATGAGAGAGTACATAATAGGTACCCAATAAATGCAGCTTTTTAGCATTATTGTTATTATTATTTGAGCCTCTTTAATTCCTCAATAGCCCACAGGCCAGAGGTATTTTGATGCCATTTCTTTTTGGTTTTGAAGAGAAGAAAGATAACTACTGACGTCTCTGTCTTTTTTTTTTTTTTAATTGTGGTAAGCACACTTAACATGAGATCTATCTACCCTTTTAACATATTTTAAGTGTGCAATTCAAGTAATGTTAACCACAGGCACAATGTTGTAGGGTGGATGTCTGGAACTTACTCATCTTGCTCAACTGAAACTTTTTACCTGTTGACTAGCGGCTCTGCATCTGCCCTCCACGGCCCCGGCGACCACCGCTCTACTCTCTGCTTCTATGGGTTGGACTGTTTTAGATCCCTCAGAGTCCTGTGTCTTCCGATATCGGATAGGATAAGTAGTTAAGCACATGGTATATTTTTTATGGACAAGAGTTGTGATATCGTCTCTTCATCTCTATTCTCTTCCAGTTTCTTCCCTTTTGCTTTTCCATTATTGCAAAATTCCTCAAAATCATTTTCTGTCCTCACTGTCTTCACTTTCTTCAGTCTCATTCTCTCTTGAATGGGTCCATTCAGGATTTTCTGACAACACCACTGAAACTGCCCTTCCCAAGGTCACCAATGAGCTCCATCTTGCTAAACCTCGTGGCAAATTTTTAACCCTTATAGTACTTGCTGTATTAATGCAAGACCGCTCCCTCCTCCCGGCAGTTCTTTCTTCCCTTGGCTTACAGGACGTCACACTGTCCTGATTTTCCTTCCATCTCTCTGGCTGTTTCTTCTCAGCTCTCCTTCGTGGGGTCCTCTTCCTCCTCCTGATGTTGCAGTGTCCGGGGTTTCAGCCCTGGTTCCCCTCCCCCTCTGCATTCCCCTCTCTGTTCCACGGTGGGAATACGATCTATATGCTAGATTCATATCACTAATTCATATCTACCACTCCAATTGCTCTCTGAAGTCCAGGTTCATAAATCCAACTGCCTCCTTGCTATCACCACTTGGCTGTCCAATAGGCATCTAAAAATGATCATGTCCAAAATGAAATTCTTGTTTCCACTTCCTTGAAAACCCCCCTCCCCCATTCTTCCCCATCTTCTTCTATAGTAACTCCATTCTTCCAATTGCTCTAGAAGTAACCCTAGACTCCTCTCTTTCCCTCATACCCTCATCCAATCCATCAGCAAGCCCTGCTGCCTCCACCTGCAAACCCCGTTCCCCTCCCAGTAGCTTCTCACCATCTCTCACCCCAGTACACGCACCACCACCTTTTGCCTGGATTGCATGGTAGGTTCTGAAATGATCTCCTGGCTTTCATAGATGGCAGAATCAGAATGATCCTTTAAAAACCTAAATTAGATCATGTTACTACCTTGCTCAAAACCATCTAATGGCTTCCCACTCAGAAACCTAAATTCCTGGCAATGTTCTGTCAATCCTGTACTCTCTGGCCCCAGGCTGCTTCTTCAGCATCATCTCCTATCACCACTTCTCTTACTTGCTTTTCTCCAATCACTTCGGCCTTTTTACTATATCTTTGACCCTACAGGCATGCTCTTGCCTCAGGGCCTTTACACCTACTCTTCCTTCTTACTAGAGTGTTCTGCCTCAGGTCTTTGGCAGCTGGCTCCCTCTCCTCACTAAGTTCTCCTCTTAAGTATCCCATTTTCATGGGGGCCTTCTCCAATCCCCATTTGCATACACTCACTAACTCTGGGCCAGGCACTGTTCTAGGTGCCGGGGGGATGGCAGTGAGCTAAACTCCTCCCCTCAGCAGTTTATCCCACCTCATCCTGTCTTATCCCATCTCATTGGTCTCTACTAATCCTGCTTTTTATTTTCATCGTACACATCACTACCCGGTACTCTTCTATATATTTGCTTTCTTTTTCTTTTTTCTTTTTTCTTTTTGAGACAGGGTCTCACTCTGTTGCCTGGGCTAGAGTGCTGTGGCATCAGCCTAGCTCACAGCAACCTCAAACTCCTGGGCTCGAGCAATCCTCCTGCCTCAGCCTCCCGAGTAGCTGGGACTACAGGCATGTGCCACCATGCCCAGCTAATTTTATATATATATATATGCACACACACACACACACACACACACACACACACACATATATATATATATATATATATATATATATGTTTTTAGCTGTCCATATAATTTATTTTCTATGTTTAGTAGAGACGGGGGTCTCGCTCTTGCTCAGGCTGGTCTCGAACTCCTGAGCTCAAGCAATCCTCCCGCCTCGGCCTCCCAGAGTGCTAGGATTACAGGCGTGAGCCACCCCGCCCGGCCTATATTTATTTTCTTATTTCTTTACTATCTCTTCGCTGTGAGAATGTAGGCTGAATGAAGACAGGTACTGTTGCATCCCTAGCCCCTAGAATAGTGCTTGGCAAGTGGCAGGCACTCTACAAATGTTCCTGCAGTGAATGAGTGCCAAAGTAGTTTGGTGAACAGGAGACTGTTGCAGGCAACAGGCAGAGACTTTATCTTGTTGTGTATGACTTAGAAGGGGACCGTAAGAGGAACAGAAATAAATGTTCCAAGCTGAAGCCTACCTCATGGATGCCACCAGCGGTACCTGAGTCCATCCTGGACTTCCGCTCAGTGTTTTATGATCTGTTGCATTGTGTGTTGGTTTGGCTTTCAGAAGAGATACAGTTCCTACTTGGAGTTTTCTGCAGTGAGCTTCGGTTGCATATGCCCATGTTTATTTGTGTACAATATGTGCTGTGCTCGGCATCTGCTCTGCTTTCCGCCCCTCCGTGTGCCTGTGCCCACGAGGCATCTGAGACTTCGTCAGAAGGTTATAAGGTAATTTGGAAAATCCTCCTCTCTGAGCCCTCTGGCTTATCCTATCCGGGCTGAGAGAGCTATCAAGTGTTGCTAAGCTGGCAGAGAGACAAAATCAGCCCACATAAGGAGATAAAACAGCTGCAGGCGGTATGGAGAGCTTCCGAGGACCAATGACAGAGGAATACAAAGAGGCTATGGCTCATAGATGGCAGATGGTCGAGGTCTGGTTAGAAATCGGGTTGTCCAGAAAGCTGGAACATTGGCATTTGGAGCCAATCAGTTCTGGCAGTCGCCAGCTCTATCTGTGTCAGGATTGGGGTTCTCTCCTCCATCATTCTGCCCTCATTTTTTTTTTCCAAATGAAAGTTGTACGTTGGTCCTTGTGAGCCCTGAGTTTTCGGGTTGCTGGTGGGTGTGTTATCTGGGCATGGCACCTTTTCCCCCGAGCTCTTAGCTGGTGCAGAGGCATTTCTCTGATGATTGAGGGGCTGGGTACGGTGTGCCACAGCCTGCTGCAGTGAGGTGCTGGAAACACAGGTATTGGGAGAGGAGATTTCTGGGGGAGCCATGGAAAGGAAGCTTGTCATCCAAAGCGACTCTGACTTCAGGGTTTCCAGAAAGTGGTATCTCCGACAGGGATAATTTTCCTGTGTTTTCTCCAGTGAACGTGCATGTTTTTGGCAATGTGAAATGGGATGTGGGGAGGAGAAATGAACAAATAAAAGGAGAGGAAGAAAGATAGATGAAAAGGATGATCTATTCAGTGCTTCAAAAAGATTATCCATCCTCCTTAGAGAGCATCACAAAGTAAAAAGAGCACAATCTTTGGGATTAGATGCATTTGTGCTTGAATCTTGGCTGTTTCAGTTATGGTGTTGGCTTAGGCGACAAACCTAATTTCTCAAACCTTATTTTCTTAATCAGTAAAATCAGAGAATTAATACCCATTATGTGGGATTGTTTTGAGTCTTAAATGAGATACATGCAAAGTGCTGGTATAAGGCCTGAAATAGAGTCCTTCCTAAATGGTAGCTATATAAAGGGGAAGGAGGAAGAAAATACAGCATCATATATGACAGACCTGGCCTTTACTTATTAATTTATTCAGTGATCTTTAAATTGAGTATCTATTTTGTATCTAGAAATGAGTGACATGATGGGCAAGGCAGATCCTTAATTGAAGTTAAAGGCTCAGACAGACAAAAACTCCTGCAGACATAAATAAATGAGGGAAGTGCAAAGTGTCACCAGGAAAGGGATAGGAGAATGAAAGGGGGACTGGTTTATGTAGGGTGGTCAGGGAAGGCTTCCTGGAGGAGGTGATGTTCAAGCTAAAAATGAAGAATGAGAAGAAGCCAACCGTGTGAAGACTGGAGGGAAGGGTCTCACGCAGAAGGAAGGTTGTTAGCAAATGTCTGAGGCCAAACCAGACTTGGTTGTGTTTGAAGCACTGAAGCAAGACCAGAGTGGCTGAGCCGAGAGACCAGTGCCAGAGCAAGGAGAGACACAGGTGAAAGTATTGGTAGTCATTCCTGGGGAAAATCTTTCTTGAGAATCTATCACGAGAACATTCTATCTTGTAAGGCGTTTTCTCTCTTTGGTTACCAGTCTGTGCCCTACAGTTTTGGAAGCAAAATGATGCCATTTATTAGAGTGTATCAGTTTGCCTATATTTGAATCATTAGCAGTTGGTTATTTCTTAGTGTGGTTCTGTGAGAGGATGGTGGGTGACCATGAGTGCCCTACTGTTCTCCACAGGCGCCAAAGCTGTCCCCCCATCAGCTAACAGAGGCAGCCTCCAGCCCAGTCCCTGGGCAGCCTACTGGAAGGACTCACACTCCAGTCTTTCCATTCATGTTGCACCTGCTGGATCCTGCTGGTAGAATTTCTGTTTCTCACTTGAGCAGATAAAAGTGACTCATTGTTCCCTTGGAAGCCAACATGCTGCCAGGAAAACTCAAGCTCTACTTCTTGGCTCTCAAATCAGCCTGCAAATCCCCCCCTACCCCTACCCTCCAGCAGGGCTGACACCTGCAATCCCTGCTCTCCCTTGGTTGGGGACCTGACCTTCATCCAAGCTGGAACCAGTCTGGTGGGAAGTATCAGGAAAACTTAATTTTCCTCTTATCTGGAGAGTCTGTGTTTCCCGTTTCTGGTTTTACCTTCAAAACCAGGGCGGTGGTCTTTGAGTGGACAATAACAGCAGACTGGAGAGGCAGGCAGTGTTTACCTCATGCCACTTACCAGCTGAGTGACCTCAAGCAAACTATTTACCTTCTCCAAGCACTTTTTTGGGAGGTCTGTGATAATAACAACAGTATAATCTATCTCTTAGTGTTGTGGGGAGGATAAAACTGCAAAAAGCACCTGGAATGCTAGGTGTTAATTTGCTCTTTTTTTCTTTCTCCTCTTCCATCTCTCTTCTTCTCTTCCCTTCCCTGCACTAGCCAGTGGCTCCTTCTCCCTCTTTTCTGCCTCTTATCATCGAATGGCTCATCTTCGGCGCGTGCAGAGCCCGTGGTGCGGGGCGAAACCCAAACAGGCACTCTCACTACCTGTTATTTCATGGCCAAGTGCTCGGGGAAGGATGTGATCACAATACTGAAAATCTAGTCATTTGGAGCCAATTTCACTTAATTATGTGCTCTCTCTGCTGCAGCCCCCACCAGGCCTGCTCTCCATGTAGAATGATGCTTCCTTTGGTGGTATCCTTGAAAAATGAGGGGTTTTATATAAGTGAACTTTTAAATTTTTCCCCAGAATAATTAAGCCCATTTCCTTGCGATGAATTATGGCAGGACTTCTCTAGGCCCAAAGGCACGGTAGGAAATAGAATGTATAAGTGGTAGTGTTGCTGATGTAAGAATTCCTTTGTATCAGAAGGCCCCGCCTGGGGAGCTTTTAACATCTTTTCACACCCAGACCAATCACGTCAGAATGTCTAGGGGTGGGATCCAGGCATCAGTAATTTTTAAAGCTCCCCAGGTGGTTCTAATTTGGAGCCAAGACTAAGAACCACTGCTGTGTGGTTTCCTAACACCCCAGACCTCTGGATGTGTCTGTGTTTTTATGAATTAAAGGAAAAGAAGAAGACTACAGCCACATGGCTGCCACAGGCCAGTGCTTTGGCCCACAGGGATGGGGCGAAGGAAATGTTAGCCAAAGGCAGGTACGTGATTATGGGAATGAACGTGAGAGGCTGCCTCAGGATCTAGGCACGCACATCAGCCACCACAGGTGACAGCCATGTGCCCATAACACACAGTGGAATTGCACAGGAGAATAAAGAAAATGCAAAGAGAGAAAAGGCCAGATGAGAAGGCAAAAATAAGGAACATACTGTTTACTCTAAAGAAGAAGATTAGCAAGTAAATTATTTAAATGGAAAGATGGCTGAATAGAGCAGCTAAATCCCAAAGATAAAGTATAGAGAGGTAATAGCAGCATCCGTCCTTAGCAATGTGTGTTTGCCCTCCCTGATTAGGTTAATTTTCTCACATCAAGGTTTGCATTCCATGAAGGCAGATGATAAATTGGGAGAATGATATATTGAACAACATGTGTTCAACATCAGGCCAATAGCCCTGGCTGAAGCCTTGGAATTTGATGAATGTATGCATTTACTGAGCATCACCTCTAACAAGCAGCAGCATAAATACTGACATAGAAGCCAGTGTGGGTGAATGAGTTCAAATGATAGGGGGTATTTTATACACATTGATTAGCAAGGAAGAAGAAGCAGAAACAAGCAGCCTACGCATACAGATAGCTTCTCTAACTCCTTCCTGTCTATTTTCCTCCCACCCTCCACTCCCTCAAAGCACTGTGGGTCAAAAACACAACAAAACTTGCAGGTTTGAGCAAAGGCAGAAGTGGAGGAAGGGAAGAAGCTGGGAAATATCAGTCTATTTTTGAGCAGTGATTTGCAAACCTCAGTCTTGTGACCTTTAGTCAAATGAGTGCTACTGGGAAGGGTTAAAGAACTAAAATAAATTTAAAACAGAGATAGGGTGGCTCAGAATTTTTTATGTTCAGCATTCATTTTTCTCCTTGCCATTACCCACCATGAAGATGCTGCAGGAAGCAGAGTTTGCATCTGAATATGAGAGTTGACATCAGGAGAGTTCTAAGAAAACTCAACAATCTATTTGGCATCCACACCCCTTCCTAACCCTTCCCACCTGTATTTCCTCCATTTTGCCACACTACTTTGAACCCCAATCAATAATTCTTTTGGATCAGTGTGTAACCTCTGTTGAAAGCAATTACAGAGGTCAAAGAGCTATCAGTCCATATACATGAATGTGAACTCAATAATACCACTGGCCTCTAAATTCCCAGGTGAGTTTCTTTGCAGTGAGGAAATGGAATTGTAGGAGGTGGGAGATGGGTAATTCTGGAGGGGGAAGGAGCGGAAGTCCTGTTCAGGTGTCTGTAGGGGATTTTGGTGGGGCACTGGGAGCAATGCTGCAGAGCAGGGCGCAGGTAATAAAAACAAACATTGCCCATTAAAAGTTTTTGTCTGGGGTCAATCTTATCCCAAGGAAAGGGGTGGCAAGTTCTTTCTTCTTTCCTACTACATTTTTTTGGTTTCTTGTTCCCAGTGTCTTAATAGCAAACGAGAATTGTGCTAAATTATTTACATTGTTTTATGAGAAAATGAATTCTGATCTGCAAATAGATCCTTGGATCAGAGCCCATTTAAAAAGTGATGACTTCCTGAAATGCACAATTGACTGTTTAGTATGGAAGAGATTACCTTTACAAAAGCTGTTAATGAGCACTGTGGAGGTTCACACATTTAAAAATTTCTCAGAGAATGTTAAATTTTTATCCAGATGTGGCATCTCTGAGGACTATGAGGAGTCTAAGGCAACGTTAACGGCTTCTGTGATTCTAACTTAGTTGCTGCCACAGAGACGACCCTAATTCAGTGGTTCTTAACTCTTTGGAGTTAAGATACCTTAGGGAGTCTGAGAATTGTATGCATTCATCCCATGACAAGGAAACACACTCAAAATCTTGCTTCAGAGGGTTCACAGAGCTCCCTAAAGACTTTGAGTTGTTCATGGACTTTAGGCTTAGAACTTTTGCTCTACTGCTGCAGGCAAAACACTGGCCCATGTTTAAGAGAAAAAATCCTATTTGGGAATAGGCTGTGGGGTAGGGGTAGAGAACCTGTCCTGGTACTTGTAGGGCCTACTGCATTTAATATACAAAGGAAAATTCAAGGGCTTGCATATCTCCTATATGATACAAATAAAGATGTTCTGCCCTTGCATACCTAGGAAATTCATCAAGGATCTACAAGGCTGTAAGGATTGATGACTGGATACTCCTAATGGAGAATTTAGGAAACACCTATTAATTCTCATTCATTCTTACCACATTTATTGAACACTAACTATGTGGAAAGGCATTGTGATAGGTATTGTAATGGAACACAAAGACATATAAAGCCTGGTCTTTTTCTTTAAGTTGCATGCCATCTTGCAGAAGGCATAAACTTTCTATCCTAATAAAGGGCTCAAGAAAGCATGTTCTGGAACTTATTCTGCTTAGGTTCAAATCCATACTTGTCCTTCTCAGCTGTGTATCCCTGTGGATATTGCCATGCCTTGGTTTCCTCATATATGAAATGCATGTAATACTCAGGGTGACCATATAATTTACAGCCCAGATCATGACACTCTTGAAAGTGGAAGGGGTGCAATTAATAATCATGGTGAGCCGCAAGCATAAACTAAACTGTCTCAAGCAAATGAGACATGTGATCGTTCCAGTATGGAAAGATTGTCATAAGGCTTAGATGAGGCAATGATGGCACATTAGCGCAGTGTGTCTGCCCTGGGTGATTGTTATCTGCTGTGATTACTATTGTGGATGCTCAAAGGAGAAAAGGTGGCATTTGAATTAAGAGGAAAGAGGATGATTATTTCTTAAAATTTAACATTTGGTATATTTCCTTTATAGGCTGTTGGCTCAAACTAGTGAAGGAAAACAATAAAATTAAAAGTGCTTCTGCAAAACAGCCCTTTCGTGCCCAGCTGCCATGTGTCTCTGTCCTGGTCCTGCCTTTCTGTGCACTCCAGTCCCAGCCCTTGAACTGCCCACCAAAAGTTTTCTGGGGCTCCTCATAGTAATCTCCAACTCGACATATTTGACTCAAGCCTGCATTGACTTTCCTTTTGTTCTTTAAAGTTTTAGTACTTTCCTGATTTTTTAAAAAATAAATATATTCCTGAAAAGTTATGACATATTACTTATTCCTTAAAGCCACATTTTTGATGAGACAGGGAAATCATTATATATATATTAAGTCAAAAAATCCTGAAGATAGAAACATATGTAAACAATTACCTCAATCCTGTAAAAATTATGCATAGGAAAAAATGCAGAATGTGCCAAAATTATAATTATGGTTATTTAAGTTTCTCATGTATTCCTTTATTTATTTTCTATATTTCTACAATTAAAATATTTTATTTTTATTTTTTAATTCACACATTGTACATATTTTGTGCAGTGATGTTTCAATATATATAATGTATAGTGACCAGATCAGGAAAACAGTATGGCGATTCCTCAAAAAACTAAAAATAGAATTACCTTTCAATCCAGCAATTCCACTACCTGGTTATTTACCCAAAGGAATAAAAAAATCAGTATATCAAAAGAATACCTGCACTTGCATGTTTATTGCAGCACTATTCACAGTAGCAAAGATATGGAATCAACCTAAATTTCAATGAATGAATGAACAGATAAAGAAAATGTGCTATATATACACAATGGAATACTATCTGCCATAAAAAAGAATGAAATAATATCATTTGCAGCAACATGGATGGAACTGGAGATCATTATCTTAAGTAAAATAAACGAGACACAAAAAGACAGATATCACATGTTCTTTCTTGTCTGTGGGAGTTAAAAAACTTGAACACTCCAAGGTAGAGAGTGGAAAGACAGATAAAAGAGACTAAGAAGGGTGCATCGGGGGGGTGGGGGAAGGATGAAGAGAACTGGGCTAAAGGGTACAAACATACAGTAAAATAGAAGGAATAGGGCTGGGTGCGGTGGCTCATGCCTGTAATCCTAGCATTCTGGGAGGCCGAGGCGGGTGGATCGCTAGAGGTCAGGAGTTCGAGACTAGCCTGAGCAAGAGCGAGATCCCGTCTCTACTAAAAATAGAAAGAAATTATGTGGCCAACTAAAAAAATATATATAGAAAAAATTAGCCGGGCATGGTGGCACATGCTGGTAGTCCCAGCTACTTGGGAGGCTGAGGCAGAAGGATCGCTTGAGCCCAGGAGTCTGAGGTTGCTGTGAGCTGGGCTGACGCCATAGCACTCTAGCCCAGGCAACAGAGTGAGACTCTGTCTCAAAAAAAAAAAAAAAAAAAAAAGATAGAAGGAGTAAATTCAGTGTTTGATAGCAGAGTGGGATGACTATACTTAAAAAAAGGTATTGTACTTGGGTGATGGACACCCTAAATCCCCTGATTTGATCACTATGCATTTTATACATGTAACAAAATGTCACATGCACCTCATAAATTTGTACAAATGAAAAAACAAATCTCTCCCTTAAAATAATTTTTATAATTAGAAAAATAATGCAATTGTTATTATTGTTAATATTATTAGTGTAAGGAAGCCCAAGGGTTGTATTCTAGCTTTGCTGCTTAGAGCTGTGTAGATAAACCTTTCAGCATTATTGAGTCTGAGGTCACCATGAGTAACACACACATAATCACAGCTGTCCTGCCTACCATGAGAGGTTGTTTTGACGATAAAATCTGTGAGATAAAATACATGACGGGGCTCTATCAGTTGTAGTCAATCCACACAGGTATTAATCTTCCTAAATCAAGATCCATTTCTGGGTTTCTTTGTATTGCTCAGTGGAACCATGATTCTTGACCATTATCTTTCTTTAGCCACCACACTCAATCCATCCTCAGTTCCCTTGAAATTCCCTATTTATTTTGTGGGCTTCTGGGCAGAGACCATGAAAGAGGCAGCCTTTACTCTGGGTCTGGAGGGTGGCTAGAGATAGGGGGTTACAGAGAGAGGACATTTTGACACAGTGAACACTGTGAGCAAAGTCACAGAGGTGGGTTATTCTTGGATTTTTTGAAAATTAGATTTGGTTAGAGTAGAGTACAAAAGACAGGAGTAATAGTACTTGTGGTTGTGGATGGAAAAGTAGGGTAGGCCTGGATCATGGAAGGTCTTGAATGTCAGACTAAGGAACTGAACATTCTGAAGCCCAGTGTGTTCCAACTTAGTCATTTTTGTACAATCTTCACCTTTTTGCCATCTTTACATACCAACGTTACAATTAGAT
This sequence comes from Lemur catta, assembly GCF_020740605.2. Classification (NCBI taxonomy): domain Eukaryota; kingdom Metazoa; phylum Chordata; class Mammalia; order Primates; family Lemuridae; genus Lemur; species Lemur catta. The sequence continues at coordinate 66,482,291 of NC_059137.1, forward strand.
CTTTTTCTTCAAATTGATTCCCCTTTAAAACTTTTATGTATTTAGGCTTAATATCAATAGTTTTGTACTTTATTATAATTATTTCATTTACATATGCATATAAAAGCATAACTCTGAGAATAGAAAGATGAATGTACATTCCACCTAACATGATCTCCTAGCAATCAGCAGTGGGAAGTCCTAACTTTGGGAATCACAGTGTGGACGATGGGGGTTTCTGATTGGGTGGGAGGTAACATTATAAGAGTTCCTCTTTAAAGAGAGTCATTCAGCAGTCCTGTGTCTGTGGAATGGAGAGACGGTGGCGGGGAGGTCAGCCAGGTATGGCCAGTCTAGGTGAGGGTGGTGAGGTTCTGGCCTGGGGAGGCAGAGCGGGACTGCAGAGCAGAGATGAGATGTACTGAATGTCCCCAGTCCCCAGGAAGACCTTCCTAGAGTCGGAACTCAAACCACCAACTGTCACATAGATTATTTCGTAAGTCAGCTATTAAAGAGAATAAAATAACACACTAATATGTTTATTTTTATGTGTGTTATTTTTATTTTATTTATTGTATTATTTTTATTTATTTTTCTCAGTAAAAAAGGAATGTTTATGTTTTTCCATTGTCTCCAATCTACTGATATTTAAGCATTAAAATTGTATGTATTTTCATTGGTTATGAGAGGGAATCTGAGGCCTGGATAGTGAGGTTGAAAATCAAGTGGGCATTTGCTGCTCACTTCTGTGGTCTTCCTCAGACTGTTTCATTGTTCTGGTTAGCTGAAAAACAGACATCATTCTTGCCCCATTGTTGTGCAGCTGAAATGACACAAGGGATGCTACAGAGCTGGGCACATTGTAAGGTGTTATTACACATTATATACCATAAGATGAAAGGCGCTATTATTGTTATTGGCTGTCTTGGCAAAAAATTGTGTAAATGTCATTCCCTTCAAATTCCTTTTATATTTCAAGGAATATTTTGTGAGAAGAACACAGGGTGATCTGGACGCTGTGCTGACATTTCCCTTGTAGGAATAGGGGGCAGAGGGGATTCCAAGAATGCCAGCCAAAAAGATAGTCTTGTCTTTTCATGAATCTCAAAGTCTAATAAATATCTGTTCCTATAATTCCAGGAATGGGAGAGAAAATTAGCTCCTACTTTAAAGTTTTTTTTAACTTGGTCAAATTGGACATTTAGAAAATGGAATCAGCTGAAATATGGTAGAAAGAGCCTAGGACTTGCAGAAAGATGCTCTTGGTTCAAGTCCAAGGTTGCAAGGTTTAGACTTGTTTTAATGTCTTTGAGTCTTGCTTTTCCTCTGTAAAATGGAGATACTAAAGTGACCTCATCATTGTTGATTTTAGCATCAAATAAGATAATGTGAAAAGTGATTTTTGTTAAATACAAAGTGCTGTATAGACATCATCATATCATCACCATTGTTACAATAAAAATATTTACTGAGTGCTTATTATGTTATCTTCCTGTACTAACTCATTCAATCCTTATAATTAATCCCATACCATAGATATTATTATCTCAATTTTCCAGAGGTGAAAACTAACACATCTGGAGGTTAAATAACTTGCCCAATGTGATGCATTAAATAGCAGATCTGAGATTTGAAGCAGGCAAACTGCAAAGCCTGCATCATCCTTATTCCTAGATCAGTGATGTTATAATCATCTAAAAGTGTTTCAGAACCTCCAAAAATTTACTAGTAATCCATTGTCTGTTGAGAACTAATATGGAAAACATTTTTAATTGAGCAAGGCTATTTTTATACTCTCTTTCCACTATCTCATTTAAAATGTTTTGACTTAAACCATGTGATCAAGATGATATTCAGATAAAATTTAAAAGGAGTTTAGGTACAATTCAACATCTATGTCAAAGAACATTTCTATTTCTCCCCAAACATAGTGTGGGGGAGAGCTGTTTTCTAAACTTGATGCATGACTCTATGCCTTTCAGTCATTTGGCCTAAAGAGTCTCTTCTCAGCTATGCAAGGTTTCTTCCCCTGTGACCATAAATAGTCCTGTTGAGTTCATTTGGCCAGTGATGTTAAACAGGGGAGACACTGGCCTGCTTCTTTACCACCATCTGAGAGGTCACATATATGTTTCCTCTTGGCTGTACTCTCTGTCCGTTAAAGTGAGGAAGAAAGGAAGATGGAACTGAAGATCAAATGACAGGTCACTGAAGCCAAAGTACGCCTCATTAACAATTTTAACTAAGACTGGAGAAAATACAAGGGAAAGAGGAGACATCTGGGCTTAGATACTAATCAGTCCCTGTAGTTACTCATACAATAACTGTGATTACATTTTACAATTACTGAGTGCTTCCTAGGAGCCATACACTATGCCAACATTCTTTACACATGCTAACACTTAACTCGCCCAGCAACCCAGGATGGAGGGGTCGGTACTAACAATCCTCAGGAATGTCTTGTGTATTGTGCTGAGACCCTGACCTGACAGATAACGCTAACCATGGTATAAAGCACCTATTTTTCTATTTTCTAAGAAACATCTTGGACTTTGTGATCCTTTCCCAGATATTGGATGTCTACTGCAAAAAGACATGAAACTTTTTTATTTAGAAATTATGCTGGCTTGATTTTTATAAGTCTATGACAGGATAGGTAGAGAGTTGGCCCTCAGTTTCATAAATGGGGTAAGAGAGTTGTGATTGGATGCCAGCATAGCCTTCATCCTATGTTATGCCCTCATAAAAATAATAAATCTCCCTGCATTGGCTAGTAGTGGAGTTGGGCCTCCAAAGAGTCATCTGCAAGGCACACACAGTAGCTCTCTGTTGTTTTCTGCAGTGTCTAAGGGACATTCGCAAGCTTTGGAGCCTGGGACCCTTATAACAGAAGACAGGAAGCCATGTAATATCTGGATACTTCTTGGCCTTGCGTTTGGTAGGGGACACAGGGCATGTGAAACCCTCAGACCAGTCTTAATCTTTTGGTATATTTATATTTGTCTCACTGGAGTAAAACAAAAATCAAAGCATAGTCCAGACCAAAAAGGAGGAAGCTCCACATCTGGCAGATCCTAGCACACATAGGGATTATTACCACTCTCTTTTAAAGCTGAGGATCCTGGGGCTTAATGCAGGTTAAGCCACTTGAATGATAAAGCCAGAACTGGAATCCAGGGTTGCCTGCTTCTAGAGCTTGCCCCTCATAACCACCACATTAGCTTGCCTCTTTGGGTCTTGCAACTTAAGTGGATGGGTCTGAATCAAATCTAAGTTCATAAATCAAATCTATAATTTTCTAAGGAGATGTGTCACTGTGTTAGAGATGTTAGGTAGATAGCTAGGATCTCCAGCTCTTCTAGGGACAAGGGTGCCCTGCTTTGGTGCTGCCTTGAGTAATTGCCCCACCTGGGAAGAAAGATAAGAGTGGGCACTCTGTTTTGGTGTTGCCCCACCCTTAATCCTATCCCAAGCAACTGCTACACCTGGGGAAGGAGGGAACGCTTTACCAATCTGGGAATTCCTGGCCTAAGCATAATAGGATCTGGAAAGTGACCTAGAGTAACCTAAGTCTAATTATTATGTCAATAGCTTAAATCTACATTGTGGTTCATCTCCCCGACACCCCAGGTAGGGCTTTTAGAGAAGGAGCTCGCATATCGCAAGTACAACCTTGAGAACACCTGTTAATCATTCGGCTGCTGAAAGCTCTTCCCCAGAATGGGTCAATAAAAGGAAACAACTCGAGAATTCCCAGAGAGGGAGTCAGTTAGTCAGTCAGTAAGTCAGTGAGTCAGTCTGTCTTTCTCTCCACTCACAGAGACAGACCTGTTTCATTTTATAATATAAAGCTACTCGTGTGAAACTGCTTCCTTCTTGTGGTCACTCCGTTACACTGGCTCTGCTTGTGATTTTTTTCCAAGCAAGGAGCCAAAGAACTAGGATAACACTCCACCAAGAGGCCGGACCTGACACTCTGGTGTGTCTGGTCATTCTTCGGCCAAGAGCACACCAAGAACCAAGAGCAGACTGCTACCCTGACAGAGGTTTTAATAAAATTTATGGAAACTGAGTATTCATCATCCCCACTAATTTATATTCATCTGGATTCATTCATTCACTCTCTTATCTATTAAACAAAGAGTTATTGAGTGTCTACTGTGTACACACTATGGTACTAAGCACAACTAGGCATGAGTAAATGCAGAGAAAACATAGAATAATGAATCAGACAGATTCGGCTCTTAAAAGCATACATAGAAAGTTAGAGATGTATGTAAATATCTTAAAGTATTATTGACAAACACCACAACAGAGTTACAAATAAAGGAGTTAAGTGTATTCCAGCTGCGTGTGTGTGTGTGTGTGTGTGTGTGTGTGTGTACATCCATATGCATGTATGTGCATGTGTTTGGCAGTTGGATATGACTAAAGAGAGTGCTCTAAGCCTGAACAAAAATGCAGGGAAATAAAAAATTTAAAAATAACTGTAAGAAGATCAGTTTGGTTAGTGTGAAGGGCTCATAAAGAAGCAATGGAATTTGAAACTGGAACTAGAGGCAAAACATTATACTTTACATTCAAAAGAGTGACGTGATTGACTCTGTGCTTCAGTAAGAAGCATCAGGCATTACTGCAGCAAGGGGCCAACAAACCACCGCCTGGGGGTCAAATTTGGTTCATGGTCTATTTTTCTATAGCATGAAAGTGGTTTTTATATCTTAAAGTACTGTTTAAAAATAAGCAAGCAAATGAAGAAAGGAGAGTATTTGACAGAGACTGTATCTGGCATGCAAAACCTAAAATATTTACTATTTGTCTCTTTACAGAAAAGCGTACCAACCTTTTCAGTGTACAGGATGGATTGTTGGGTGGGGGGCAAATATTGGACTAGGGGGGCCAAGTTCATAGGAAATAGCAATAGTCTAGGCAAGGAAGAATGAGGGTATGAGCGAGAGTGTGGAATTTGGAAACACAAGATCTTGGAGGAAGGCAAGGCTAAATATTTGTGCATTTGGGAGTTGTCTCAATTAAAATGGTAATGGAAGTCATAATAGTGAACAAAAGGGAAAAGAACCAAGAATTGATCTTTGATAAACACCTAGGTATAGAGTGGGGAGAAAGAAGAAAAACTAACAATGGAAAGAGAAAATGAATTGCAAGAGAAGTGATAAAGAAAGATTTCAAAAATTGAGAGAGTCTGACACGGACTCCGTAGGAACGTAACTTTAAGAAGGAAGAGGAAGTTGACAGTGTCAGATGCTACAGAGAACTTACTGAAAAGGATACAAAGGTGATGACCTAATATCTTTGCTTCCATTTAGTCCATTGGCACATTTTGTATGTCCTTGGCTTTTCCTTACCTTAAGGTGTCCTATCCACAAGAGAATGTGATGATAATGGGGTTTTACAGCTTTAGCTGCTAGGGTATAACAGTGAAGTTTAAGTTTAACTTCTTAATTTGTACCTCCATTATGTTCCAGACACCAAGTTCCCTCTCACTGCCCCCAAACTACCTCTTTGCCATGTCTTCTGGTGGATATCTATGTGACTGCTATGTATGGCCTGGATGTCTGTGTCCCCCCAAAATTCATATCTTGAATCTTAATCACCAAGGTGATGGTATTAAGAGGTGGGGCCTTGCGGGGTGAGTAGGTTACAAGGGCTCTGCCCTGATGAATGGGATTAGCACCCTTAGAAAAGAGGCTTGAGGGGGCTTGCTTTTCCCCTCCACCATGTGAAGATGCACTAAGAAGGTATCTTCTATGAGAAAGTGTCACCCGACATCGAATCTACCAGAGCCTTCATCTTGGACTTCCCAGCCTCCAGAACTGTGAGCAATTAATTCCTATTGTTTGTAAGCCACCCCATATGGCATTTTGTTATAGCAGCCTGAACAGACTAAGGCAATGGTCCTTGAAAGCTTCTTGACTGATGATGCTTTATTTTATAAAAATAAACCAGTTTATTTTTATTCCTATGCATCCTGAATTGATGGACTGAATAAACAGAGTTAATACTCTAGTTGCAATATTTGCTTCTTGATTTTGGAACCTTTACTGCCAATGAGAACCAGCTGTAACAAAATAAGTAGGAAGCCCGTGTTACCTTACCATAAAGTCTGTGAAGTGCATTACAAAAGCTGACAAGAAGTAGTCAGGAGATTTGGATGTTCAGTTAATTTTACCACACAAATTATGATCAGAAAGCTACTTTTTTTTCTTTTTATATTCATGCCATGAGTGCTCCAGTGAACACTATATAACAGAACATAAGCCATTGGATGACTCCCTTATTTTGGAAACTACAAGGTGGGGTTAAGAAATAATAAATAACACCTTAGTTATTAAGATTGTTGAAGCAATTTGCCAAAAACCATATAATAATAGGGTAGGAAAATGCCAAAGTGCTCTAGGTTCTGAGGTAAGAAGAATAAAATTCAGATTATGCCTTGTATTTTATAATCAAGTATTACTAAATGAAGTCATCATGGAGAAGGCAACAAATTAGGACAACATCGCTGGTGTTTAATTTTTATCTTCTAACATAATTAAATATGGGCTCACATTTCACCTTTGTGGGAAAAGAAGTCTGGCATATGAGGATTTCATTTGTGTAAGAAAAGCATAGTGGATAAAGTCCATTTGACTCAGATGTAGATTTAATGGGTGGTAATTGAAATCTCTCTTTCTCTCTCTCCCTATTTCCCAGTCTCCCTCTCTTCCTCTCACCTCTTTCTCCCTTCTCCTTCTTGTGCCAGCCACTGCAGGTATCTCATTTAAAATGGTTACCATTTAATCCAGGTTATGATAACCACTAATCCAACAGTAGTTACACACATAATAACTCATGTCAGGGACCCTATGGGAACAATGATGCATAACAGTTTCCACCAATGAGCAGCTTAGACACAAGCCACCGGGGAACCTGTAAGATTATACCATGCACTTTTCTGCTGAAAATCATAGAAAGCAATTGTGAGATGTCACAGTTGGATGTTTGCAGTCACATATGATTTGAGCAAATGGAAACGGCAGCAGAGAGAATGATTTTCCAGGTGAAGGGAACTATGGGCGTTTGGAAAGCTTGGCTTATCTGGCTGGGGACCAGGGTGGTAAAGGGAGTCAATGGAGAGTGTGAGGATGAAATTTCACACCACATGCAGACTGTGGGGGGGCCCCAAAATCCACAATAAATAGGATGGACTTTAGTCAGTAGCAAAAGGAAGTCCCTGAAACCATTTGAGCAAGAGAGGTACAAAGTCAGAAGGGGCCCTCAAGAGACCAAGCCTGGAGCAGTGCTTAGAGTAGCCTGGAGGAGGGAGAACAAGTTTCCCTCTTGAGACCAGGTAGGAACCCATGGCAGTGACCCTGGTGAAGAGCAACCAGGATCTGAACCAGGATGGCAGCACCGAAATCAAGGTGGAGGAGGCGAACGTGAGAGACACGGCCAAAAGGAAATCAGAATAACTTGGCAATGATTGGTTGGTTGCAGTGCAGTGAGAAAAAGGGAAGAGCTGAAGCTTTCGAGATTGAGGAAATGAAACAAGAGTTGGAAGGGGAAGCCTTGTGGAGGTGTAGGTTGGGGGGTACTCGAGGATATTGGACAGGTTGATTTTGTTTCCAGACATGTTAAACTTGAAGTAACAATGGGACAACCAGGTGAGACATCCAACTGCAAGTTGCAATTACAGTTGTGGAGACTGGGAGAGAAAGGTCAGGGCCAGGTGTAGAGTTTTGTGAATTATTGGTGAAGCCGATAGATGCATGATATTACCAAGAAAAATGGATATTATAGTGAAATACTTAAATGAGACTCAGCAGTTGAGACTATCTTACTGAAGGAATGAATGAAAAAGTTATTCAGGGTAAATAGCATAAAATACATGCAAACAGACTAAACTTATCATTTAAAAAATAGAATTTCTAATATGATATTAAAAACAAAAGCTTTATACCATTTTTAAGAAACTCACCTAACACATAGGGTAAGGAAAAGTTGAAAATAGAAAATAGAAAAAGTATGGAAATTTTCTATACTAGGAAATTACGAACTAAGAGAAGCTGATGTGAGTGTATTAAGATCAGATAAACTGAAATGTAAGGAAAAGGCATTATCAGGAATAAATAAGGTCACTGAATAACGATAAAAAAGTAACTCGTCAGGCGTGGTGGCTCATGCCTGTAATCCCAGCACTTTGGGAGGCCACAGTGGGAGGGTTGCTTGAGGCCAAGAGTTCAAGACCAGCCTGAGCAATATAGTGAGATCCTGTCTCTACAAAAAATAGAAAAAACTAGCTGGGTGTTAGGGTGCACGGCAGTAGCCCCAGCTACTCAGGAGCTTGAGGCAGGATGATCACTTGAGCCCACTAGTTGGAGGTTACAGTGAGCTATGATGATGCCACTGCACTCTAGCCTGGGCAACAGAGCAAGACCCTGTCTCAAAAAAAAAGAAAGAAAGAAAGAAAGAAACTCACTTGGGAAATTCTGAGCCTAATAACATAATCTCAAAGTATATAAAGCAAAAATTGACAGAATTTCATGTAGAAAATAATATAATCCCCTATGGTAGGAGATTTTAAATTACTTCTCTAAAAGTATGACACAAAGGAAAAATGGACCAAGAATAAAGCCTCAGGTAGCGTTTGCATTTATGGACAAAGACAATAAGAAGGGCAAGGAAAAGAGGAAGAGAAACAGAAAAGTTGAAGGACTAGCAGAAAAACGCAGTGTCACCGAAGTTTTAGGAAGGTGGAAAAGATAAAAGCAGAACCCACTGCAGAGGGAGTAATGAAGAGGGTTACTGTTCAAGAAATGTACATTTTCTAGGGCAAGATCACAGAGGAAGTGCAAAGTGATGAGATGTGTTACTTAAGTTTAGAGGGTCACGACTTCCTTTGATACCAGATAGAAGGAAAAAAAGCATTGATCAAGATACAGTCAAATGCAGGTGGAGGGGAAGAAAGTGAGGGAATTTAAATAAGTCTTCTGTTGAGCACGAGGAGAATGAATCTCTAAGTTCAATGCAATTTCAATCCACATCCCAACAGAGTGTGTGTGTGTGTGTGTGTGTGTGTGTGTGTGTGTGTGTGCAGTTTGACAAACCTGACTTTAACATTTATATATAAGAGCAAAGGGCTAAAATAGCTGGCAATCCTGGACAATAACAAGGAATGTGACTTGCCCTGTCATACATCAGGGTTTACTGTAAAGCTATTATATACTGATTAGAAAGGTAGGGCACTGGGGCAGGACTAGACAAGTAGAGTCAGAAAGACTCATGTAGTGTGGAAACTTGACTTAGGACAGAGCTGGCGTTATGCAACATAAGGATGGACCATTCAGTAAGTGATACAAGGTCAGTTAGGCAACCATATGGCTCCCTAGTTCATATCATATACAAAAAAAATCAATTTGGGGTTATAGATTTAATGTGAAAGGTGAAATCAAATACATTTTAGAAGAAAATATAGATACTGATAGCTGGGTAGGGAAGGGTTTATTAAACAAGAGGCAAGAAGACCAAAACATTGAAAAGGCTGATAAATTTAACTACAGGCATGCATTGCATAGCAATGTTTTGGTCAACAATGCACCACATATACAATTGTGGTCCCATGAGATTATAATACTGCCTTTTTACTGTACCTGTTCTATGTTTAGACATGTTTAGATACACAAATACTTGCCATGGTGTTCCAATTGCCTACAGTATTCAGTACGGTTACATGCTGTGCAGGTTGGTAGCTTAGGAGCAATAGGCTAGACCACATAGCCTAGGGGTGCAGTAGGCTGTACCTCCTGGGTTTGTTTAAATACATTCTGTGATGTTTTCGCAACAATGAAATCACTAAACCACTCATTTCTCAGAATGTGTTCCTGTCCTTAAGCAATGCATGACTGCACATTATATTTGAGAATTTCTGTTTATTAAAGGACGCAGCCCCAAACTGAGGAAAGGTATCTATAATACATACAACCAAGTATTGGCATTTAAACTATCAATCTATAAAACGAATAAGGGGAAGTGGATGTGTTTTGAAACTTGAAAAGAATATGAAAGGTTTAGAGCGACAATTGTAGGGAACAGGATGGCTATCGACCAGAGACAAGTCCAAGGATTGCTCAGCATTATCGAAGGCCCAGTTGAATTAGAACGAAATGACTCAGTTTTGGGAGTGATACTGAGAAGCATTAGGCACATAGAACAGAGGAACAGAAAGGTAAGCGAACTCAGATGAGGGGAGAGTGGAAATTTCTAGCACGGACTCTCAACAAGGCATGGGGAAAAGAAAACTACTGTTTTAAACATTTTTTTCATGTAGATTACCTGAAGCGTTTGATCTCAGGCTAGTGAATTACAGAGAAGCTTAGCATCCAAGTTCAGGTTTAGTATGAATGAAATGATGGGAACAGGGGAGACAGGACAGTTATCTTTGGAGCAGAGAGTGGATTTTAAAGCCTTGGATTTTGGAGCACCATCAGCTTTGAGTTGAGACATGATTCCCAGGTGTGACTGGGAAGTGATGGGAAGATGAACTGCACAGGACCCTGGGAGGTCCAGCAGCTGGCAGGGGAGGACAGTGAACTAGAGGAGTCATCAGTGTGGGAGGGGGAGTTGGTAAAGCAGGAGTAGGGCCGGTGCTGTCACCCCCCACGACTTGTTCAGGGGTACATATGGCACAGGGCTTACAATGCTGAGTCCAGCCTACCCTCCTTTACTTCAGGGTATCAAGGGCAAATGTATTGCCCCAGTCTGGGGTTGGCCATGGTGATGGGAGAAGCCTTCCGCAGGAGTGCTGGGAAGCAACAGGAGACAAGGGGCTGGCACTGGCCTCTGGAACGAAAATGTTCTGTGGTTTCTATGCACACGATCCGCCTCATCGTGTGTGTGGCTACCGGGGTCCTCTTTTCCTTGATGTTCCTTATGTGCAGATCCCTCTTGAGGAGGATGAGGATGGAGGGGCACTAAGTCCTGATCTCTTACATTTGCTTCCAAATTAATATGTTGTGGACAGTTTTTATCTATTTAATTTTAATTTTTTTTTAGGGTGAAAACATTGATGGAACTTAGCTCATGGGTTGGATTTTACAGGGACATATCTTCTCAGACAGTGACAGGTTTTGCGTCAGCAGGGAAATGAGTGAATTTCTTCAAGACACCACACGAAATGTGTAGAAAGTACAGCAGTATCTTGTGTGATGTCATGAGGACTGACCCACCTACCAGGACACCACACAGGGCCCATATTTTCCATGAGGCCACACCACCCAGAGGCCCAGGTTTCACAAACCATTAATCAATATGCATCCATAGTGCAGGTCTTTATTCTGTAAGCTCATCAGGTGCTGGGTTGAAAAATATGTCTCATCAGCTCTAGAACCAAATCCTTTAGCCGAACTTGGCAGTGGTTAGATTGGCCTCCTAATATGATACACCATATAGTTTGTAAAGGGAATAAAAAAAAACTTTGAAGGATATAAGAGAAAAGAGGAACTCCACTGTGCAACGCTTTCTTGTTTTGTGTGCTGTGCTGTGCAGCCTGAGTGAATAGTACTGCAGCAAGGCAGTCCTAGCTCGGCTCTTCCTAGCTGTGTGTACACCTCCTCACCTCTCCTACTCTTAGTGCTGTCCCCTGCCCCTGCAAAAGGAGAAATGCAACGCCTGCCTCATGTCTACCTTATTTGTAGGGCATCTAGTACAGTCTGTGCACATAAATGGTCCCTCAGAAATGGAAACTATTATAATTACACTGCAATTATAATTTTAAAAATTTCTCATCTATTTTTGCCTAGATGTGGAGATAAGATAATGTATTGCTTGTTAAGAACACAGTTCTTTAACCTGGAGCCCGGAATACCTCACATTTCTTGTAATACATAACTTGCATTACAATGCAGTTGACTTTTTCAGCAGGGGCCATGATTAAACGACGTGACGATTAGGCAGAATCCCACAGAACAGTTCCATGAAATACTCAGAGAAGTTCATTCAGCTTCATTTGGTTTTATGACTTCCAACTGGTTCCTTGAATTTTGCTCCTCGCTGCCTTTCTAGGAAATACAAATTTATAGCTCTGGTATGTACAGCTCTGGTAAGCTTTCTCAGTCAGCATTGGCCTCAGTACTGGAAAACCGTCAGTACTCAGAGAAAATCTCTACTGTCGCATGTGGGAGCTCAGAGTTTCAGCACCTCCTTGAGTGGAGAAACACGTGAGCATAAAGGCCATGAGCTAACCACGTCCAAGATGGGAGGTTATCAAGTGCAGGTGGCACTTTCAGGGTTGGGAGAGGGTCTCCGGAGACGACAGCAGTCGTGGCTATGTAACCACGTGCTTGCTGGCTTCTTGATTCAGGGCAGCCAGACTGCGTCCCTCATCTCCATTCCTCTCATCCCAAACCTGGAAGCTGCTGGAAGGCTTCCCGCAGAGGCTGTGTGGATGCTTTCCAGAAATGAGTCCTGTCTACTCTAATCAGTTCCTCTTCTTCTAAATGTTTTGCCATCCCTGTGAGCAGCTGGGCTCACCTGACCTTTGAGAACAGTCTCCCTTGCTGAGGCCTGACGGGAACCTACCCCGAGTGGGCAATTCACTACATTGGCTTCAAGGAGACAATTTCATAATAAAAATACTTTCCACGGAGATTAAACATCACTAGTTTTGAGCCCTAGTTCCTCATTTATTAGTCAAGTGAGTCTGAGTTTCCTTATCTGTACAGTGAGGGTAATAATTGTCCCACTTTTGTCAGGACAGTTGCAAAGATCACACAAGTTAATACGTGTAAAGATTCGCTCCCTGCCTGGCATATTGCAAGTGCTTGTTAAATGTTGGCTCCTGTAATTTCTATTCACCTTAACAGAAGGCGTCTGATTATACCACGTTTGTAAGACATTTTGCTCTGATGTAAGAAATGCTTTTTGGAGAACATGTCAGAAACTGCAGACATTTCCAGCATTCCTTGAGTACATTTTTCCATTTTCTGCCTGCACAGATGACCAGATTTGCCTGGAACCTGTGTCACTAAAGATATTCTACACAAGGCACATCCGTGATTCATTACTCACAAGTGAAATGAAACCCCAAATCTAAGAGGATCAACTGAAGCATTTTCTAGGAGGAAACCTATTTTTCTCTTCAATTCATTTGGCTGGAGCAGTCAGAGCATCTGGACGAGCTCCAAAAGGAAATGATGCTAAAACCCTGCTGCACACACTTCATTAAATCCAAGGCAGAAAAAGAGCTCCTGTCTTAGTTATTTAGGGGAGGAAATTTCTGGAGCCAGTGGAGCCTGAGGAGGGTTCGAAGCTTAGCCAGAAAGAGAAAATGGTGTGTGATTCAAGAAAATGATTGGGAATGTGGAGAGAGCCTGGTTGCCCATGAGGAATTACGTACCAATTCCTTCTTCTTCATGCACTCCATGAGAATGATGAACAGATGCTGAGCTTGGGTTCGAGTGTATGTGAAAGTCTTTTGGATAGTCACCAATAGCTGGTCCCTCAAAGATTCATTTATGAGCCTGCAATTAAAAACAACGTAAAAACCAGGTCAATCAGCATCTGTTCAGTACATATTTCTGAGAAATTTTATAGAACCCAAGAAAGCATTATGGGAGTGTACTTTAAATAGGAGTTACTTCTTCCCCAACTTTTCTGACAATAGTTATTTTGAATGTGATACTTTAAAAAGCAGTGCTTTTACAAATAAATCCATTTTCATGTCTAACCTAATAAAATAGGAAGATTGATTTAGTTTTTTTTCCTCTCTTTTTCATATAGTATATGTCTAATGCTCCCTTCTTCAAGTTCTGTTATAAAAAGTGCCTTCAATTAGCTATCTGCATCTTGGTGAGAATTTGCTGTATTATTTTCCTAAAGGAGATTGAGATTGCAACATCATTTCTAATGGTGGAAATGAAAATTGTATCTCATTAGTGGATTTTTGAACATCAATAAGCAGATAGGAATTATGTTTCCTCTAAAATCATTCCAGGTAGGTGGTAGCCTGTTTGGCCTATGAATCAGTTAATCATTATTATGCCAAACTTTTGCTCTGTTACAGCAAACAACAGTCTGATCTATAAGGTGGTATAATATTGGCTATCTTATTAAAAGATAGTTTTTATACTATAGAAGAATGAATGGAAACAGGGGAGGTGCATTGTACCCAATCAATGCTCAATTATGTCTTGACTATGGATTAATCACAACTAATTTTTTACTTCTCTCTCACTAGCCTGGTGAGAAGAAGGCTCCCTCTCTCCACCAGCCATCAAATGGCAGGGAAGGAAAAGTCCTTTTGTTAACAACAGATACTACTCTTAAGATGATAAAATGCTCACAAGGATCAGTAGCTAAGTTACCACATTTTGCCTAGTATTTTACACTTTACAAATTGCTTTCATCATTGAAGTATTAGCAACTCCCAGATTAAATAGTAAAATAAATTGTTTTCTTGTTTGGTGCTTATAGGAGCCCTACAGCCAGAAAGAACCAAATGCTTAAGGCCATGCAGCAAATAAGTGGCAGATCCAGAACCAGAACCCAGTTCTTCTGACTCCTTGTCCAGTGCTCTTTCCACTACTCCATGCTGCCACTTTTTACACCAAGTGCACAATACCACTGCCTCTCTCCATTGCTGTGGCTACTTGAGCAACCAGTTGTGAAATTTTCATCAATATGAAAGCAAGATAAACTTTATTGCTTAAAAAAAGGCAAGATGGGAGGTTTAAGAATGTCTTCATATCAGTGGTCTTCTATGCCCTGGGTTGTGTGAGGTTCACCTAAATGCACTAGATTGGATACTGTGGTAACCCTACTTTGAGGACATGGCATTCCCCATGACAGAACTATACCAAGGATCCTGGAAGGTCACTCAGCAGGGCAGAGGATTGGGTTACCCTGTCCTCTGTCCCACTCCACTAGGAAGATCTCTATCAAGAATATACACATTTAGAAAAAGAGGACAGTCCAAATAAGGTTGGAAAAAAAAATACCAGGTCCTCTCTCAAAATTAAGTTATTCTGGATGACCTTATGGTCTTAACTGTGGATTAGCCTGAAACTATTCATTCGAAAAATACATAGTGAATGTCTACTTACTACCAGACATTGGGATATACCACAGATTTAGGGGATAGTTGAGATATATACACTCCCAGCCTTCAATGAGCTATGTGCCAGTGGAGTAGAAAGACACAGATCAGCAATTCAACTGTGATTGTCAGCCGTAAAGAAGTAGAGAAGCTTGTGACAGATGAACCTAATCTAATCTAGGGGGTTCAGGGAAAACTCCTCTGAGGAAGTTTTATCTGAGACTTGAATGAATGAGCACTGGCAGGTTGGGCGTGGGGTGGGGCTGAGTAAGAGCATTCCAGCAGACAAAATGGCACAGACAGGCCTAGTTTGGAGAAAATAAAAGGTCAGTATGGCTAGAACACAGAGAACAAATTGAAGAGGGGAACAAGATGAGGCTGCAAAGGGGATGAGCAGGAACAAGGTCACGGGGGACTCCGGAGGTCGTGGTAGAGATTTTGGGTTTATCCTCCAGGCAATGAGAAGCCATTGAAGGATTTAAGCAGGAGAATGACATGATCATGTTTGTGTTGCCAATTAATTTTCTTGAAGAGTGAAGACATGAGCATTCATACCTGGGCATGTGTCTACTTGACAGGTAACAGAAGTGGATGGGTCTGGAGAGTTCTACAATATCAAGAGTACATGAATGTTGTACATGTTTATCAACAGCAGGGACTCTCCTGATCAGTAATTTGATAGATCCAATCATTCATCTGCAGGTGTTCAATTTGATAACAACTCAAAATTTGTTTTCCACGGTCAACCATCTGTAATGAAATCCCAGTTCCCTGAGGTCATTATCTATTTGAGGGATCTGTCTGTCACTTGTATCCAGTCTGTCACTTTGCAAAAATTGAAGATTGATGTGCAGTTTAGCTGATTGTGGCTTTCAGTGGTTAGGAGAGCTAAACACTAACAATCCTATACTTTTGAGCCCAATTTCACAACTGACTGAAGTGCGGCTTTGGCTAAATCATTTTAGCCAAAGAATAACAAGAACCATAGAATGCTAGAAATAGAAGAATTCTCTAGGTTGGTGTTTTCCAAAGCGTGGGGTGCCTATCACTGATGGAACAGAGATGATTTTAGGTGGAACAAAGGTCATTTGGTTTATCCGAAGCATTAGGTTACACTCATTAAACACTAAATAACTGCTATTCCTGTTTCAGTTCTTTTCCTATCCTTCTGATTGCATCAAGAAGAAAATCTCATTTTTGGTACCTCTCTGCCTTTATCAGTTCCCCAACATTTGCAGATCTCTCCTTTTAACAAAGAAATAATAGCAGATATTAGGTCTCATGCCTTTGGTAGAAGGAGTTTAATAATGTTTTAAATAAAATCCCACATAACATTTGGTGTGTCTATAGCACGTCCTGGTTTACCCTACACAATGGGCCACAAGATAATCTCATAACAGTCGGTGAGGCAAGCAGGTATTAATTCTATTTTGCAGAAGAGAAAACAGCGGCCTAAGGAGGTTAAATGATTCGTGCCAAGTCACATGGCTGGATGATCTCCATGTTTGAGTTCAGCCTATTGACTTCAGTTTGTCCCATGCTGTTGCTTTTCCTGTTTACATTCTATGTCTTTCAGTTTCCTAATCATCTGCGTTGGAGGTAGAAATTCAAGCTCATTTGTTGCAGGATAATGCTTTTCCTTTTTGTACATATAGAGAACATCAGAAGGAAATTAGACAAGTTTAGAGAGGATAAGAGGAAACTGGTAAATGAAGACAAAGGCAAAGTGCATTTTGTAGTTTGAAGAGTATACTTGCTTCTAATTTTTCACAAGTATTTGCTCTGCTAAACTAGATATTTTCTGTTTGGTACAAAGGCTTACTCTTTCTTCTCCAAGGACCCTTTCTTATTTTGTGACGATGTTCCTTAGGATATTAGAAAGCCTACTCTCTTGAAATTATTGTTTTTCCCATTTTTTTCTGCACAACATTGGAGTGATTTAAAAATTTTGACTGTGATATTGAATCATCAGAAAAATTAGAGATATGCTCATTTTAGATTTCTTTTATGGCACTAGAATATTGATAGAAAGTTTCTTGACATCAAAACATGGACATAGTATTATGTGATGTTTCAGTTTCAGAACAGAGTCTTTGATAAAGTGGCCCTATTTCTGGAAACTATTAATTTGTGGCTCCATATGGGCCATGTTATTTTTGGTACACCTCAAATTAGAGGGCTTTGTGATAGGAAGTAGAGTCACTGAAGTGAGGGAAATCTCTACTATGGCATTTGTGTCTCTATTTAAATGCTGTACTTATGATCTGGAGCTTTGTGGATGAGTCACTGAGCAATTTAAAATAGGTCAATGTTTATCCAGTGCTCAGGGTAACCAAAAAAAGGCCCCACAGTTTGCTATTAGTATTCTGTTCAAAGGCTGGCAATACAACCCGCACATATGAATACTTTTCTCAGAATGAATTTAATTACCTGCAATATTAGAGTTTTGTTCCTAGATTTAAAAATTAGAAAATGCGTTTAGAATTCAATGGGACTCTAAGGGCCAATCTTAGGTTAATGGCTTTCGTGGAGAGGAGCCCTTCCTCTGACCCTCCTAGATGCTATTAGTTTATTCAGACACAATATAAGAAAATTTTACTTATATAAAAAATTGTTAATAATACCACAATTTGGTACTTAAAAGACATCATTTCCTACAGAATATCTAATTCTCTAAAGAAGAATGAAATTTTATCATTTGCTTGAAGCCAAAGCAAATTACTAAATGTTCTATTAAGGGCACATAAAGCTACGTGTCTTGCCTGAGGTCACAGAGAATGGCATTTTTTCTTCTTTTTTTTGTACAAGTCACCCCTTGGTCCAAAATGCCATGACTCTGGAGCCACAAGTAACAGCATGATTCTTCCCAGAGAGGCAGGGCAGCATTGTTAATGAAGAATAATGGCCAGCAGGGCCAGGCTGTTTGGATTTAAGCTGTCACCTATTGGCTGTGCGATCTTGTGTAAGTTTAGTCTTTATGTTGTATTTTACATGTATATATAAAATAGGAATTATGGTAGTACTTATATCATAGACTTGTGAATGAGTTAAGCATTATAAAGGCTTAGAAAAGAGCTTGATACATAGCGAGTCCTACACAAGCATATACTATTATTCAAACGCAGTCCTACAATGCTTTTTAGGAAAGAGTCATGGATATATTCCTTCTTGTTAAATAGCATGAACAGTAGTCAGGGCCTCTATGTACAATACAGAGCTCTGTCCTGGGGTTAGCAGTGCTCTGCACACCTGGTGAGCCTCATAGTGCAAGGCTGGAAAATAATTTTCCCACTTTGGAGAGGTTAGAGACCACCAGTTCTTTCTTACATTTGGAAAATGGAGATGTGTAGCAGATTTAGGAGGCCGAATTATAGTGGAGTCTTGTAAATATTTTGTGCAGACATCTACTTGTTTTTTCACTCATTCAAAAAACAATATTGATGCCTACTGTGTGCCAGGCACTGTGCTAGGGACAGAGAGATGAATAATATTCAGTTCTAGTCTCAAGAAACTTACAGGGTTGTATGCCATATATTCTATAATCTATTAATAGATAACACATCCCAAAACACAGTTGTGTAAAATAGTATTTATTTGTTGTCTTGATGATTTTGTGGGTCAGGAATTCAGATAGGCACAGTGGGGACAACCTGTCTCTGTTCCATGATATTTGAGGCCTCAACTGGAGTGGCTGGAATGGGCAAAGAAGGCTGTCATGGCTCAACTGGGTCCATATGTCTGGGACCTCAATTATGCTCCATGTGGCATCTTTTGGGGCTGGAATGTCCAAGGTGGCTTTCTTAACTCCCAATTCTGGTACCTGGCCTGGGATGGCTGAAAGGGCTGAGGGTTGGCTCACATTGCTTTCTCCTGGGTGGTTGGCTTCTCCTAAAGTGATGATTCCAAGAAAGAATGTTCAACAAAGCTCAAAAGTCCTAGAATGTAATTTCCTTGCATTTGATTAATCAGGCAAGTTACTAAGAGTAGCCCAGAATTAGGAGGAAGGAAAGAATAGACTCCATATCTTGATGACAGGAAGGCGTAAATATACAGAGAAAGAATATATTGATGGTGATCGTCTTGGAGACAAGCACCTCCATCACATGATTCCGTTCCGATGAAACATTGTACAGCAGTGATCTTTTTCATAGTTCAGTGATGAACAGTCTTAACTGCCTTACTTTGAATTCTCTCTTTTAACAGATGATTATGAAAAACACCGTTTTTGTTAGAAGTAGTAATCTAACCACTCACAGATATCTTCAAAATATTATTACTGATTGGTGTGTAGAACCTACAAATATTTTCTCCTTTTTATCCAGTTGCCTATTTACATTTATTTAGCAGCTACTATGTACCAGGTATTTCATTTAGGCCTTGGCACCTGGCCAGAGCCTGTTTTCCGTGGACACCATCATCACATCCTGTCCCTGTTAAATGCTGTATATAAGGGACATCGTCAGTAAAACATGTACATGCCTGGGTGAGCTTTTAAGGTCCAGGTTAAGTCACCACCAAAAACAGGGTTGTTTTTTTTTTTTTTTTCTTTGTTCCTTAATTTCACTTTGGTGTCTGTTTGGAGAGGTGAAGCAACAGCAGGATCTGTTGGCTTTGGCAACTCCTGCTAGAAACTAGATACCACAGAAATTTGACTTCCTAAAATACTGTTCCAGTTTATCTCATTCTCTGTCTACCTTGGATTGTGTCCTCATACTATCTTACTCAGGTGGTACCAACAGACAGGTAATTGGTTTCTTCTCTATCCTTCTCCAGTCCATTTCCCATGGTGTTGATTGAATGGTTCTTCTACAAACATCTTTCTTAAATCACTGCAATAGCTTCCCATCACTAACAAGGTAACACCTCAAATTGCAAATGGCATTAAGGTTTTTTCATGGTCTCTCCCGCCAGCCAGGCTCATCTCCTGCCATACATTACCCATGAATATTATATATCCCAAGTCTGCCAGACTCTTGCATGCCTCCATGCCCTTGAATTTGCTGTATTTACCACTTGGAATACTCTTTACTCCTGAACTCATCACTCAAAATGTATCATTTAAAACTCAGTTCAAATTCCACCACCTGTGTGAAAGTCTCTGATTACCACTCCCTTGGGGCACTGAAAGCACTTGATATGTATTCCTATAATTATTATGTTGCATGGAAATTACTTGTTTACATGTTTGCCTTCTTTCCGTAGATTATAAACTTCTTTATTCTGCCTGTATCTTAAGTTCTGGAAGAGTGCTTGGTTCAATGTTAGCTGGAAAAGAATGTGTGTGGATTGATTGAATGATGAGTAGCTCTGTTTTGTGATAGGTAACCAGGTGGTCTTCCCCATGCCCCTTTGTCCTCATAGTGGGATGGACTTCAAGCCTATTTGGGAGAATGGGAGAACTGGCATAGGGATTTTCCCTCAAATAATTTTATTTTCTTGATCCTTTTTATTTTAATTAGATTCATCCTAAGAAATATTCTTGGTCTCTGACTATCTTTCTTTAAATCACAGGGTGTTGGTATTTAGAAACCAACACAAAAGCATATATATTTGGTTCTACTTCTGGGCACTGCTTTATTTCCCCCCCCCCCCCCTTTGAATTGCTCTGTAGCTCTTGTCAATAGTTTCTTAATCACTTGTGTCCCCCACCCCCACCCCATTATGCTTAGGGCAATATATAAAAGTGCTCAATAACTTTGAAAACTTTAAGAATTTCAATTATATTAAGGTAATTTCCGCCACATAAATCTTGACAGTTTTGAAAACTGGAAGTAATTATATCACATAAAAATCAACACAATATACATCTACATTTTTTAAATGAATTCCATGACATACATGGAAGGGGTGAGGTCAGTTTCATAATCTACTGTACAAGATGGAATGACATAATTAAGGCACTATAATAATATGGTGCCTTTGGCTGGAATATAACTCCTTTATTTACCAGTGAAGGACTTGAGACAGGTTATTTAATGTCTTTAAGCCTTCATCTCCTCATCTGTTAAATGGAGGTAAATATGTCTTTTAAGGTTGATATATTTGGGAAAAAAGAGATCATGTATGGAAAGCACTTGACACCGTTCCTGACACATAGCAGTGTTGAATAATCCCCTCCTTTCCCCTCTCTCTTTATTTTCCCACTTTTTCACAAAACCCGTTTCATACCAAACCATATGTTCCCACTTTAGAATCCTGAGCTGGCTATGGTAAAACAGAAGGCACAGATATACACAGAAGGGGAAATAGAAGGTGGGTGGTGTGATGAGTTTAAGAGTGACAAGAAAGGTGCTTAGTATCTGCTAGAAGATAAGTTTTGTGCTGTGCATTTCACATATGGCTTTTCATTACCTGGATTAATCTAAGAAAGTCCTAAGTAGGCTGTGAACTCCTTGGGTGCACGGACTGTGCATATACTACTTAGATACTCTCTCCTCCCTTTCCCTCAGTGCTAACCAAGGTGCCAAGGATGGATGGCTTTCCACCACTCCCTATCTTGATCCTCTTTACAGTATGTGTTTTCCCTCACAGCATACACCTTCTAAAATATTATACAATGTGTGTATGTATTATGTTTATTGTCTGTCTAACCCTGATAAAATATAAGGTCCACAGGGACAGGGACTTTTGTCTATTTGATTCGCTAGTGTGTTTTCATCAGTGTCTAGAATAGTGCCTGGAACATAGTAGGTGTCCAAAAAATATTTGTTGAATGACTGAATGCATAACACTGGTTGGAGGAAAAATATAATTAAAATATTTAGGGAAAAAATGTCAACTAATATTGGAAATTCATGAGACATTCAAGGCTTCTTAGTTTGGTGGTAACCAGTTGCAGAGATGCTAGAGCTGTGCTATCCAATATGGCAGCCATTACCCACATGTGGCTATTTAAATTCAAATTAATTACAATGAAATAAAATTTAAAATTCAGTTGCTTAGTCACACTAGCCACCATTCAAATGTCCAGTGACTGTCTGATTGGACAGCACAGAACATTTCCATCATCACAGAAAGTTCTGCTGGGCAGTGCTGCTCCCAAGACAGGCAGAGCTGTCAAACTCTCCATCTTAGGGACAAGCAGGGCATTTAGATGAAAAATCCTGAACAGTGTTGGCTGAGTCTCTAATTTCTATCCTTTTCTTTGCCTTTGGTTATGAATGTGCACAGGAGTAGAAACTGAAGTGTTGCCAGTAGATACAGGGACTTCCAAGTGGTTAAGTAGACTCTCTGCTGCCAACATAGTAAGGAAAGCACATCCTCTGAGTTCATTCCAAGTGCAATCCCTCCAGTGAGTATTGCCATAGCCAGGCAAGAGGAACAGTCAAAATTTTTTATTGTTTTAGGTCCCGTATAAAAGACAGAATCAGAGCTGGACTGTGATGTGTGGACTCTTTGGGCAGGCTACAACACTGGCCCTCCTTCAACTGACACACTTTACAAGTTGGTCTAACATTTATTCAGAAGAGAAGTTAACTAGCATGTGAGAGAAAAGAGAGAAGATGGAATCTGGGTGTAGCTTCCTCTGTTGTCCAGAAAATCTCAGCTCCGGGGCAAGCAAAAATAAACCTCTTATAGTTTCTGGACCCCATATTCCTAGAAAGCAACATGGTGGGGCTGCTAAGGGCATTGGTTCCAGCCCCAATCAGCCTGGGCAGACCAGGCTAGCTGGGAGATGTTTAACAAATCACCGCACCTTTCTGTCCCCAATTTCCTCATTTATAAAAGGGGGATAATAATGTAATGGAATAAAGTGTTTAGATCAGGCTCTTGCATGTAGAAGCTTTAAAAAAATATTAATTTCAAATTTGCAAGCATACTGTTCGGGAGAGGGTCAGTGGGATGTGGAGAGAGGAGGGGTAAGTCTAAATTCTCTTTCCAAGTAATTTATCAAAGGATTCCTTTTAACTCCATATCCTACTATAGGGGATGCTGGGGCAAATATAATTTTCTCAATTTTTGTTAGATATTCTGTGATGGATTTGTTCTAGGTGGTTTGTTTTTTTAAATTATTTTTTATGAATTATATTCATAGGCAGTTGCTCAGTTAGCTTATCCCTCAGTCCAAATCCAAACAGTGTCCTACAATAAAGAGCTCCTTGTCTTTCATCTCCTATGCAAGATGCCTGTGTGGAAAGGCTCATATCCTCAGGTAATCTCAACATGGATGCGCTTCACTGTGTTGACAAAAGATTGACTATTTCCTTTGTTTGCCCTCAGTATTTCTCAGGCAGCTAGGTTTCTTATTTTTCCTGCTGGTTTCATGATTCATTGCATGACTTTATGAGTGCCTGGAAATCTTATAGATATGAGGGTATCTGTAAGATTTTGGCTTTATTTCAGTAAATATTTATGGCATGTTGACTGTAAATTCTTTTCTTTGTCTCACCAAACATTGTTAATCTATCACTGTACTCTTTTCTCTGAGCCCAGATGTGACTTTAGAATCGTGTTCAAGACATCATTCAATGAAGCCACCCCCAATTGATTAGAGTTTCCAATCAAAATAAAACTATAGTTGATCCTTGAACAACCCAGGTTTGAACTGCTCGGATCCACTTATATTCTGATTTTCCTCAGCCTCTGCCATCCCTGAGACAGCAAGGCAAACCCCTCCTCTTCCTCAGCCTACTCAATGTAAAGATGAAGATGAAGCCATTTATGATGATCCACTTCCACTTAATAAATAGTAAATATATTTTCTCTTCCTTATGGGTTTCTTAATAATGTTTTCTTTTCTCTAGCTTACCTTATTGTAAAAATACAGCATACAATATATATAACATACAAAGTGTGTGCTAATCGACTATTATATTGGTAAGGTTTTTGGTCAACAGTAGCTTATCAGGAGTTAAGTTTTGGGAAGTCAACAGGTACTTGTAGATTTTCAACTGCAGAGGGAGTTGGCACCCTTAGCCCCCATATTATTCAAGGGTCAACTGTATTTGTCATCTCTGCACTAGAGATAACAAAATCTCAAATGCACTATCAAATGGTGAAAACCAAGGAGATCATAAGGTTAAACAACTCCAAATTTTAGGTTTGTTTCCAAGACACTGAGCCATGGCTTCCATGGATTTAGAGAAATGGATTCTTTACTGCCTACTCAAGATTTTTAGAGGTTTATGCTCATGGATCGGGATTTGCTTTGCATTGAATATCCCCAGGAAACATAATAAACATGTATATCAACTCTAAAACAGTTTAGGACCATAAAAAAAAAGACTTATTGAAACTGGAGACTTTTCTGGAAAACAATAGTATAGACTTGAGTTAACTCTGAAATCCTACTTTAATGCATTTTTAGTTTCTCTGGTTGAAGAAGCTTTTATAGCCGGTGGTCACTGCTATATATAGTTTTCATAAATCCTGTGTTCCATGATCAATGTCTGAGAAATGTATGGGGAATCTGGAGAAAATCCATTAAGAACATCCCAAACATTATTTATTATTGATGATACCACTGAGTGAGATGTTAATCCATTATATTCCTAGCAGCTGTAGATTTTAATGTCAACCATGTTGATTCAGAATTCATTTCCTCTAAAGGAGAGGGATTAAATACCAGGACATTTTATTATCTGCACCTTACTTAGAGAAGTCTGTGGATTTTAAAGCCCTCACATGTTTTCATAAGAGAGAGGCTATATCATAGAACTTCAGAGAAAAATTTACCAGAAATTAGTTGGGTAAAGAGATGTGTTTGTACATCTCATGGTAAGTCAGACAACACAATGTGCTTAAGGAACAGGGGGGAGGACAGTTCAGTTGGGTTGTAGGGTGAATGGAAAGTTCATTGGGCAAGGGAGGGTTTTAGAGAGAAGCTGGGGCCAGAATTCAGAGGATCTTGAGTTCAAGCAAAAGAATGTTGACTTGACCTGCAGATTAGGGGTCTTCAACTGAGTTTTCTAGAGAAGCTTCTGGAATTTTGAGGAGGAGCTCCAGAGTTGCCTCAGAGCTGCCTTAGTGGGAGAGAGCCAGGCAAAGAAAAGAAGGCTCTAGGAAAGTAGTTCTCAAAGTATGGTCCCTGGGTCAACAGCATTACATCTCCTGGATACTCCTTTGACATGCAAATTATCTGACCTCAATCAGATTTATTGAATTAGAAAATCTAGATGTGAAGCCGGTAATTGTGTTTTGTTATTGCTGTTGTTTCCTCTTATTTTTTAAAATTTATATTTAATTGATGAATAAAAATTATATATATTTATGATATACAGCATGATGTTTTGATAATGTGTGTATACATTGTGGAATGGCTAAATCAACCTAATTAACATATACATTAACTCATATACTTATCATTTTTTTATGGTGAAAACACTTAAAATCTACTGTCCTAGCAATTTTCAAGTATACAACATATTGTTATTAACTATAGTTCCTAGGATGTAGTAATACAATAGATCTCTTAAACTTATTCTTCCTATGTAGCAGTCTGTTTTAACAAGCCCTCTGAGTGATTCTGATGCAAGGTAAAGTTTGAGAACCATTGCTCTAGGCCTTCTACCCCAGCTTCAATAGAGTAAACCTGTATCTTGTCTGTGTTTTTTCTACCTGAGATTTCATCTGAGAAAGAGTTCAGAGGCTTTAAAAAAGTAGAAATCAATCAAGGAAAGTGATAGGTAGGGACCCTTTAATGGTTGTCCATTTCAGTTGTAAAGTCAAAGGCAAGAGGGTGGCACTCTGCTGATGCTGAACTTTCACTGTTGGCCCTAAGGATCTCGCCTCCCACACAGCTGAGAGAATTGCCATTCACAACCAAGGAGCACCATTTTGCTTTTAAATACCTTTGCTTTTCTCATTCTCTTTTCTTTCTCTTTCTAAATTGGTCATGTATTTTGAAATAGTCAGAAAACAATTTGCAAAAGAAGTAAGGAAATAAGTGAACTGAATGTCTTTAAGAAGTCCATGTAAATAAAAATACTAACAGATACACCTGTCAGTCCTGTCAAAATGAGTATTTTTATGGCATAGCTTGCTTTTCAGGGAAGAGTTTTCAAGTCTGACAGCTGTTTGGAACCAGGCACAGCTGTGGTAAAGAAATAAATGAAGTGACTGATGCTCAACACACTTTTCAAGTCAACCGGGTTCCAAAGACAAAATTTGGCAGAGGGTACCAAGTGCTTGTGGCAACAATACAGGGACATGTGAGGAGAACACATGTGAAGCACAGAAACCAGAGAAACTATTTTTGAAAAAATCAGGGAAGTATAAAGAGAAAACTAATTTTTATAAATTTTAAACAGAGTTTCTGAAAGTGTGGTCTATGGATCACTCTCATTGGAATCTCCTAGGGTTTTGGTTTCAAGTAGTTTCTTGGGTTCCACCACACGCACATCAAAATCAGGGTATTTGGAAGTCTTTGTCTTCCAAAGCTCTCTAGGAAATTCTCAGGCATGTTGAAGTTTGATAGCCACATGCTCATTTAGAATTTTTTTTTTTTGGGTAAAACAAGTAGCCAAGAGTTAGCCAATCTCAGAGGAATGTAATTAATAGATATCTTTGAAATCTTCACTTAGCATTGATGGGCTTTCTGAAAGTTGTGTATGATGGGTCCTTCAAAGGGATTTCTCTATCATAATTGATTACTCATCTATGTTTTTCCTGATGTTTGCTCTTCATGTTCAAAGGTACTCTTTCCCAAAGAGCTTGGAGTTGAGCAATTCTAATGCAAATTTAATCAATGTGGGGAACTGACAGGCCAAATTAGATCAATGAAACTTCTCCCCTCCATACTTTCTTCCCTAAATTCTAGATTTTTTTTTTTAAGTCAATGCTTCATTCTTCCATATTGACACAATATGAGGATCAAATAGCAAACTGTGAGACAAAAGTATGTATTTCATTTTGCACTTTCCTAAATAAATGGAGTTACTCTAGCATTGCAGAGCTTGAATACAGTGACACAGGTAGCTATATATCTATATTTTTACATACGCCACAGAGGCAAAAATTGTAGTAATTCTCTCTCCATGAAACTTTCTCCATTCACTCCAACCTATGCCTCTTTCTGCCTTCTCAGAACTCAGTAACTAACATCTAATTGAAAATTATCGTATTATACTAGCTCAAACGTGATTATATGTGTGTCTCTTGAGGAAAGTTACTCTTTTCATAGTACCCACGGTGTCTAAAACAAGCATTCAAAAATTACCTAGTGACTGATTGATTTGAAAAGTCATGTTATCAGTTCTGTCTTTAAGTCTTCACTTAAATTTTAAACACACACACACACATATATATATATACACACACACACACAGACATTATTACAGGCACTAATATATACTTAATTATAGGTAATTAAATCAATTTTATGAGATTAACTTAATTAAATTAATTTATTAAATTCAATTAGAATATATATAAATTTAACTTAACACACACACAAACACACACACACACACACACACGAACACCACCGTGCTATCTCAATGAATTTGTCCCCTTTATCAATTTCCTTCAATCCTATTCAGATTGATTCTTTTTCTAAGTTGAGTTACATGAGAGGAGGTCAAATATTATTTTTTCCTCAGTCATCTTGCCTGACCCTCAGTTTGGATCCAGTTTTTGACGGAAAGGGGGAAGGGGAGAAATCGATTCATAATATTGCCATTTTTGTGGATAATTAACATACACTGTTCCATTGAAAGGATTCTCTTGAGGAATGCCCCACTCTCTGTGCTCGTGTGACACTTTGTGCCTTTATCAAAGCACAAATGACCCTCGAGTTATCTGTATTAGTGTCTGTGTTTAAATCTCCACCATAAAGTCCTTGACAGCTAGGGTCATGTTTTATTTATCTTCTAACTGTTCCATGCATATAGTAGGTAATAAATGTTAACTTGGAAAACAGTTTACAAAAATGACACTTTTTATAAATAAAGCCACCAATATTCTTTGTTCCTACAAGATGTTCCCAGGGTTTCTTACTTCCTTTCTGAGAAAATTACAAAAAAGAATCAAGTTTTGACATGATTTCTTATAGAAAATCCTAGACAAGGTAAGATGGAATTAACAAAAACTATAACGAACACTTGAAGTCGGCATGCTTGACATGTTTCCTTCTTTCTCACTGGACATTCCAATTATGCCTAAATCATGCTGGAACACAAACCAACGAGATCAATTACTTTCTTACAGCAGATCTCATAGAGAAATATGATAAGGCTTTGACATCCTTCAGCTTTGGATGGAAATTTCTGGAGCAGCAGGAGAAAACATAGCTCTGTGACCGCTGCACAGAATGATATGACCTGGGGAATACAGACGACACTTGGGTTTCTAAAGCATCTAGTTTTCTGGGGACTTTTTCCTATCTTTGGTCATTTTGATGCGTGTTTGCAGGAAACATACTTTTGCCCCATCTCTGCTAGTAATATATAGTTAGATAATTTGAAGCCATACAACATATTTTTCCTTTTTCATCTCCACTTGATATTCCATTTATGCCTTTGCCTCTGCTAATTTAAAAAATGTAGGGACTTATTATTAAGTTTCCTTTAAACAAGAAAGTCAAATTTTTATTTGAAATGTATTATCTATTCTCCTGCTCCCAAGAGCAAGCCATCGTTCATGTATTCTTCACAATATCTAATGTTGTGGCATAAAAGACTGTGAACAGTCTCTTGGTGTTTGCCCAATCGACAATTTTCCAAAAGTGATGAACAGACTACTAAAAATCTTTAAGGCTTTCTGCCACTAGCAAGTTCTGCTTCTTGTCCTAGGGTGTCTAAAAATGGTAAATCCAGATGACTATTTTTGGGACAAAGATACCAAAATAAATATAAGCATTGGCAATAAAATTTAGATGAATAAGGGCATGCATTTAGATGCCTTTTCCACACTGACATTTTTCGTGGGTGAAGTACTTGCTCACTGACTGATAAATGGAGGGCTAGACAACATTTCTCTGCAATCTGACACTCAGGCTGACAATTAGCTGGCAAAGTAATCTCTGATTTCAATGTCAGGAGCCTAATGCTTGAAAGGTGTTCTCAACTGTGGGTATCGCTGTTCACCCTAGTCAGTCAGACACAGCAAAAAGTACAATCCTCATATTTAAACACTTAAGTAATTCGATCTACTGCTATTTGGGTAGTATTAATCTCTTTATGTTTGTAGTGTTTAGTCATTCATGATTCAGAAATAAAATTTGGTAATATTTCTAAAGCAATGAAATTAATTAGGGAAAATGATTAGTGACTCATTTTAAACTAGGACAGAGAAAATCCGTTATGACAACGAAGAAAAAATGAGTTTGACCATTTTTTTCAGGTAGTATATGCCACAGTGCAAAGTTGGGGAGAAAAAGACCAAAATAAGAATTTAACTGCAATTGTTTCTTAGTTTATCCAAACCCATTTGCACTGTGATAGATACAGTCTGTCTTTTTCTATATCATACTCTATCTCATCTACAAAAGCTAATCAGTTTTGACAATGATAATTTGCTTCCGAAGTGAGTCTCTTTCAAATTCACATTCTTAGGAGAGAATTCAAAGACAAAATATAAAGTTCACAAGGGTTGAAATATAAGGCATGAATTTTTTTTACCCTTTTAAGATTATAACATGAAAAGCTATATAGCTGAGCATATACATTTATAGTCCTTTGACATGTATTATTTACAAACCTATAAATGAAGTTAAAATTTTTTTAATCATGTTTAAGTTAGTGGAGTAATTGAGAAGACACCAATTCAGCCCTGAAATAAAGGTTTCATGAACAGGGTGTGTATGTTCCCTACATCCAATTTTATATGTACAATGAACACACTTAATAGGTTTACTTATATGAACTTATAGTTATGGATTTATATTTATTTGTAGTGAAACATGTCCAACTCTGTTGGACTTTGTTGAAAATCAAAGAAGAAATCCTTCCTGATGAATAAAGTCTAGGTGGGCCAATTCTTTTTTTAGCATAAAGAAAGCACACTACTGCAAAATGATGTTCTTCGGAAATGATTTTTTAAATTGGCTGCACATTTGTGGCTAGACAATTTCTTATCAAGCCAAATAAACATGATCAATTCTTGCAGTTATTCAGAGGGCACAAAGAAACATCCTGACTTTATTTTATCATGATAAATTTATAATTGCTTTCCTGGAGAAAGAGCACACTTTCATCATAACACCATGTGTGTGTGTGTGTGTGTGTGTGTGTGTGTGTGTGTGTGTGTGTATAAAATACAAAGTTTCTCTTTAGACTTCTATTTTCTTAATAACCATTTCTAAATGTTTCTTAAAATTTTTTTATTTTTTATTTTTTTGGAGACAGAGTCTCGCTCTGTCACCCAGGATAGAGTGCAGTGGCATCACGCTAGCTCACAGCAACCTCAAATTCCTGGACTCAAGTGATCCTCCTGCCTCAGCCTCCTGAGTAGCCGGGACTACAGGTGCGGGTCACCATGTCTGGCTAATTTTTTCTATTTTTAGTAGAGACAGGGTCTCACTCTTGGTCAGCCTGGTATTTCTTAAAATTTTTAAGTTTTAATTTTGAAAATTCTCATGATATAAAATTATACTTAATTCTTCATCTCCACACTAGTTGTTTGTATAACTTCATATTTCTTGATAATCAGCCCTGGTTCATAGTTTGTATAGATCCCATATAGATTGTGCTTTTGCATATTCAGAACATAAAATAATTAGAACTAAAACTGCCAATTAAAGTTAATAGGGTATGGTATTTTTGAGTCAGTTTGGGGACTGGGGAAGGAAAAGAATCTATGTGACAGGGTTGATCAGCTTGGACACCAGTTTACAACCAAGAATGCTTTGGTTTTATCTTTTTGGAATACACAGAATAATAAAAAAATTAAATTATAGTGTGAAAAGGAAGCTGAAGGCCACTTAAGTGCACTTAGATATTTAAAAGACAGTATCACTGAAGTACTATATGAGAAACACTGAAACACACATCGCAGAACATATTTTAGTGAATTTTTCAAGGTAGACAATCCAAGAGCATGATAAACAATAAACACTAAGTCCTGACTTCCATTATGAATAGAATTAGAAAACCTGAAATACTAAGCTAAATAGCCTACTTTTCCATGAGTTTCTGAAATAGAAACATGCAGTCTACAGTCAAATGCCCTGCCACTGAGCTAGACCCCTGAAACATGCATTCTGAATGCAAATTTGTATCCACTTTGTAGCATTACAATAAAATAATTTGCAAACACTGGGAAGCGAGAAATAAGTCAAAGCTAAAAGCTTTATAAATTCTTTAGTTTATTTCTGAAAAAAGAACAAATTGCTATATTTAAAGAAATGAGAACTATGGCTAAATTTTTAATAAGAACTAAGCACAGTTAAGGATCCTGAACTCTGGATGGTAGTAGATATGGAGAACTTTGGGCAAATGTTTGTTCTCTTTTTAGATCCTTCTCTGTAAAAGGATCAATATTTATTATCAAAGAAGAAAATTATAGTAATGCAATTAAATTCGCCAGTGAGCAAACTCCAGCTTTGAACTTATAAAAATTAGCAGTTTTTGAGGGGGAGTACCAAAGCTTTAACTAGCGCTAAAATCACTGTCAAGGTCTGTAAGTCAAAGGCTGGAGGCCCAATGCCTTTCATTACTTCTCATTTCACATACCTACGTCCATCTACTAACAAGGTAAGTGTGTTGTTTTAATGGCTCACCTGGAGTGCTGGGCTACTGGCAAAGACAAGGACGGGGATGGGAGAGAAGAGATGGCATTGAACTGCCATGGGGACTCTCTTTCTTAAGGCAGGATGGGTAAGAGAGAGGTGGAAGAGTAAGTGTCCTGCAGTAGGCGAGCTCACCTGTCATTTTTATTATAATAAAACTTGTCTTCTTAACTTATCAGAGCTTCTTGAGGTTGGTAATTAATTGTACGTGATTCTTTTTTACATCTCAGTGTTTGGCATCGTGGAGGACACCCAGTAGACACTTACTGTATATTTATAAGAAGCATGAATAAAAGACCCCCATCTCCTTTGGGATTTTTTTCCCACCACAAATTTCACGTCTTAGAAGAACTGATTGGGTTAAGAAGTTCCTTATTTCAAACTTCAGTGGCTCCCTTGGGTTTTGCTCCTTACACTCACACCTTGGGATGAATTACTTTGATCCAACAATCTATCAGAGTGCTGGGATTGCACTGTTGCCTGAGTGGGAACTCAGGTTGGGTTGGGGGCTTTGGATGGTTGAAAGTAGCATTAGGAGACTGATAGCCCAAGGGAAGTACATGAGGGGTTCAAGAGGAGTTTTCAGAGGACCAGAGCGGTTACCATTACAGAGATTTTACTTTCCAAGCCCATCTAGAGGGACCTGAAGGCACAGTCCACCATTTGTCTGTACAGGAGCTCGGCAGTGCTGGTATTTGGGGGCCAAGCCTGGAAGCTGCACACCCCAGCTTCTCTCAAGTCACTAACCTGTACGATGTGGTCCAGATTAGCTGTGCTCTGTGTGTTAAAGCCCAATTCCTGCTTCTCCTTACTGGGGAGAATGAAGAGAAGAGAAAGGAGACCATGTACTATGACCTCCTTGCTTCCCTTCATCCTCTTTACGCCAGTGTGGTCTTGTACAGTTTTCATGGAATTTCCTACTGCATGGGACATTTAGGATACGTTCCTCTGTTCTTCTCCACCACCCTCCCATGTCTTTGAGACAACTTGTTCATAGCTGGTGCTGATGTGAGGTCTTGGTTGAGCCACTGAAAACACAGGTAACTAATAGCCTCCTGTCCAAGCTTTGAACACATGCTTTGCACTAAGGATCTACCATGGGTCCTGGCAAATTACCTACCCGCCTTCTTCTGAATATTTATGGCCAAATGCCAGGATGTCAGACGCTCGTCCACTCCCATCACAGACAACAACCGGCACAGGAGGGGTGTCCCGGAGGTACTCCAACACGATGGAGATCACATTGGGTCCTCCTTCCACAATGAGCGCCACCACTGGAACGCCTTGACCGATTCCTGCATTAAAAAAGGAAAAGAAAAGGAAAAAAAGAGAAAAGAACACAAAGCCAGCAAACCAAAGAAACAAAAAGAGAAACAAAAAGCACAAACTAAAATTACTGAGCACGGGGGAAGTAACAACATATGAAGGGACAAAATACTGAGCGAAAATTTACAGAAAACCCTTTAGCAGAATTTCCCCACCAGTCTGTTTGACTGTGCCCTCTCCCCACACCCCCCAGGGTGCCGGGGTCAGCGAAGGCTGTGGCTTCCATACATTTTTCCAGGGGGAGGTTGGGGTGAGGAGGGAGAGAAAGGAATTGGACAACAGCTAAAACACTGCACCAGCAGCCAAAAGACTGGAAGCCAAACGTGACCTGCAGCAAGTCTCTTACCTATCTAATGGTTCAGTTTCCTGTATGAAAAGTGGGAAGTTAAAAAAAAAAATGTCACGACCCTGAAATTATCATAGTGGTAAGAAAATGCCTAAATGGCTCTTTTTATTAAAGACTATCAAAATCAGCTGGCGGTTATATTTTAACTTGTTGAGTCAACTACTGGCTGAATTATTGGCTTATTTTTGACCATAGATGATCAGCTTGATTACTGACTCTCACCTGCACAATAGGCATGATAAATTACCCAGAAGCCCTGGCATCGCCTCCCCCATTACTGTGTCCTTCACTGCTGAGCAGGGTGTCCGGCACTGGCGGGTGTTCAGTGAACCTTTATTGAGTTCAGTTGAATTAAGGGGTTTCACAGATCTTTCCTAAAGTATTTAAGCTGTTTATGCTGAATCACAAGACATTGCTGTTTTGAGTTAAAATTTGCTCTAATATCAGCACTGTATGCATGGTTCAACCTAACATTAAAGACAAGTATTAAAATCAAATGTCCCTGAGATATATGATTAGAAGAAATTAAATTCATTGTCAAGTTACATTTCAAGTAACCCTGTTCATTGAATAACTTCCTTTTGTTCAATTTTGTACCACACTGTATTTCCTCTCCTTGCCTCCTCAGAATGGTTAAGGAATCAAGCAGTACCATGAAGATGAGCTGGCCTTAGAGGGTACACGAAACAGTTATCTTCAAAAAGAAAGAATCAAAATTCCGTGCCACTTCTGTAAATATGAACTAAAAAAAAAATACTCTTGGACATCTGAATTCTCCCTTTTATTCCTTTCGCTCTGTTGTTTGTCTTAGATCAAGAAACTGCTTCCCAGTGACAAATAATAGTTTGGGATTTGGTTTCTTGCTCTATTAGTAAGAGATATTTTTGACTTAGGTGACCTGTTTTACTTCTAATGTAAAAATACTTTAGTCTGTTAGGGCCTTATCTCTTCTAAGTCAGTGTTTCTCATTGTTGATTTTCATCTTAAAGGAATGGTCCAAAATGCCAGTTACACAAAAATGGATCCCATTTTAAATCTACACTTAAGAAATGTAAAAGAAAATGGTGATTGTTGATCAAGGCAAGATGCCAAGATTTCTTTTTGTTCCCCAGGGGAAACTGGCAGAGAGAAGTGACCTGGGGCCCCATTAGTTTTCTGTGGATGGGGAGATTTGGAGAATTACTTCTTCAAATCCAAGGAAAGAGAAGTGAAAAGCCTTGCTATTCTGCTTTGACCCAGGAGTCCTTGGTGACTCAGACAATAGGTGACTTTAAAGCTCTGTTTGGGTGTCTATGAGAGAGAGACACTTTCCCCATTGCTGCTGATTATGAAGATTAAGTAAATTCCTACTGAAAGGCACTTCAGAGATTAAGGGCTAACTTGCAATATTAATATAGCATACCTCTTTTGGAGGAGAATTTGTTGTCATAAAAAATACCCACCCCATAGGGATTTGTATTTTAACATGCCTTGGAAAAGATAGCCTCTTCTCCCATGGTTAAAGGTTATTTTATGAAGAATTTCCCAAAGTACTATGCTACTTAATTTTCCCCTTTGCTTTAGCATATGCTCCTATATCACTGACTTTATATTAAGGAACAATACTCTATACCTGCTGTTTTAAATCAAATTATATATTTAGACTCATTCCAGGATTAAGAGATCCAAGAATTTACCAAATTCTGACTCTTGAGCATGGATGCCATCAGCGGGATCTTTATTCCAACTCACAGACTCCTAGTGCGATGCACTCAGTGTTCTCACGGAGGGAGAAGCCCTAGAATGGGTCTACTAGAATGCCAGTGATCTAGGGTCTGCAGGACAGTAGGCACGATGGCGGAAAACCTCCTCTCCCTCTGAGCGCACACGTGGGTGAAAGGATCAATTCTCAAAGGCTGATTGTTTGAGAGTTGAAGGTGTATATATATGTACACATATGTATGTATGTATACACACGTACATATTTAGTCAAATTCAGTGCTAAAAATTAGATGGAGTGAAGTATTATCTTTTTCATAAATATTACATGTATCTATGCCTCCAAATTATCTCCTATTTCCTTCAGTGAATACATGGAAATTTGTTCCATGGATGATAAAAGGCTTTGTAGCCTAAAAGTAAAGTATTTTTTAATTTCTTAGTTATGAGAGGTAGAGAATTAGATTATGCCTAAAAATATCATGCTTAGGGGAAATTAAATTTGTCAAGATATGGTAACATTAAGCCTTTCTGTCAGGTCACACACACACACACACACACACACACACACACACACACTGCCTTTGTTTCTGGGAAAAGAAAATTATATCAAATAATTAGTAATGACCTAAAGCAGTGGTTCATAGCTTATTTTCTTGAGGTAAGTATCTTAGACTACTTTTGGGAATTTGATGAAAGCTAGGGACTCCTTCTGCAGAAAAGTAAATGTATGTATGGATATACACAAAAATGTTTCTGTGTAATTTCAAGAGGTTCATGGATCCCTGAAGCCTGTCCCACCTACTCATAAGCCTATGAATACCTCGTTAATGGACGCTTACAAAGCCCCACCCTAATTTAAGCACTTTGATGTGTCTGCAAAGAGCATCAGTATGTGTTATTTTGTGAAGCTCATCCAGGTCTCTGAGAAAAGTTCTAGTATGGGTTTTCAAACAAAATTCGATGCCCAGCGGGAACTATATCACCTGATTACTGCCCCTTTACATTGATTGGCTACACCTGCAGAGTGAAGCATGGCCATTGGCCATCTCCCTTCTTCCCTTCTAGTCCTCTCTCTCTTCCTTATTTTTCTTTATTTTTTTCTGTTCACACTTTCTTTTCTAAATGACATTTTGGACATAGGATATTAAAAAACTCTAGAAAAATTCACAAACTTACAAATCAGACTTGAGGAACATTAGCAATTACTGTAGTGATGGGGAGAGAGCAGGCAAGCTATCTACCCCATTTGAATAGGCACCAATTTACTGCTGACTAAGAAATAATGGCTGAAGTTTGCCATTTACCATAGCTTTTTACAAATAATTTCAGAATTAGATTCTTGATGCCCTTACCTATTTAGTGCATGTCTTCTATGGTCTGGAAAGTGTGAGGATGGATTTACGAAAACTATGGGAAGCTGGTAAGCAATTGTGCCTAACTGACAACATTCAAAACCATTTTTCTTCCTTAATATGTTTAAGGTGTTTCTTACAATTAGGAATGTTCCCAGTTGTGAACACAAGAATGTTCAAGTACAACGGTGGAAATATTATTTACAGAAAGAGAATATTTGAATATGCTATATTTTTGCAAAAGGCAATGTGATTAGAAATCTTTGAGCTATTTAGGAGCAGAGTGAGCCCAGAAAAATATCTAGGGATAACATATGAAAAAATGCATCTCATTTTAACTAGAATGTCTCTTAGGTCTTTGATGGAAGCAGATGTTTTAGATATTACCTTCCTGTTTTGAAGGTAGGATACATTATCTATTCAAGACAACAGAACTATAACTGGAATGTATCTGAACTTACTTGGAAATAGGTAATAAACTCAGGTATCTTTTAGTGAATCTTTATGATGTACCCAACTGGTGAATGCCAAACCCAATGCAAACCCATCCCATTGGCCATTATAACTACACTTTTTTTTTGCCACTACAATTCTGTACCTAAATTGATGCTTAGGAAAGCATTTGAAAATATGAAGTACCACACAAACGATTATTAAGCAGTCAAAATAAAACCACATGCAACTAGATATTTCACTTCTAGATACTTATGGTTCTCTAGTGGGGAAAAATTCCTTGAAAGATGGCTGGGTTTTTTTTTCCCTGAGATTGGGACTTCTCAAAGCATATATTTCCAACCCACTTTGGGACTAGGCAGGGGTAAAAATAACATGGATTTCTTAAATGTCTTTTTCTGTTATTACCAGTTTCTATGGCAACTCCCTTATTGATGTTTACCTTAATGGAGCCCCCTCCATATACAATGTTTACATATTTAAAGCTAATATCAATATTCCAGAATAAACATTTTTATACATTTTATCTTGGCATGTGAAGTTTTAGCAAATTTGGCTGAAAACATGGGGATGTCAAGATACTGAAAATACAGTTTGGATTAATGGGAATGTCTTCCTCAGACAGTGATAAAAAATTGAAAACTGATGATGCATAGCACTTCTTATGCTAGGAACTGAGAATAAATACCTATTGAATTAATATGGCAAACCTCATATTTTTTGTTTTCAATACTGCTGAACTAATCTATTTTGTACATTATCAATGCTCCACGCATTTTCATAGGAATCCTGTGTTAGTCCTTACCAGCTGGCTTTCATCTTGGACATTGCCTTCTTGCTTTGCTTTTCTGTCTAGCAATCAGAGGCCAAAGGACAGAACTGGGCCAGTGGATCGAATGGGAAATCTTATAAACTAACCAAAGAGGTCACTGCGTGGGTACTGAAAACACCCGTCATGTCCTTCCTGTCCACACTCCCCTAGCAGAGAACTGACCCACCCACAGCAGGAAGGGGCAACCTTTCTGGGCTTTCTTCAGAGCTGGTTGGACCAGAACTGCAGTAGGCCAGATTTTCCCTCCTAGAATTGGAGTGGAGATCCTGAGCCCAGGCTGAGTAACTGGGAAGTGGGCTTTGAGGGCATGTGCATTTGGGAGGTGAAGCCTCTGTTAGTGGGGGCTACATGCACAAAAAGCCTGTACGCAGGAAGAAAACAAGGGAGCAGCAGGCACCACGGAGGAGAAAGATCACCACGTGGCCTGAGCAAAAGAGGGAAAGAAGGGTGTGTGTGTGCGTGAGAGAGAGAGAGAGACAGAGAGAGAAGAATGAAAGAAGTGGGATGTGTGTGTGTGTGTGTGTGTGTGTGTGTAAGAATATGAGAGACAAGGAGAGAGAAAGAGGGAATGAGAGAGAATAAAAGAAAGAGTAAAAGAGAGAAGGGAAGGGGGAGAGATAGATAGATAGATAGGTACAGTAATATAGCCTGGATTATTGGCGACTTTTCAATCCCAGTTACAGTTACTTGGCCATAGTTCCTGTAGAGAGTCCCCTATATGCTAGGGGTAGACAAACTTTTTTCTGTAAAGAGGGCAAAATAGTAAATATTTTAGGCATTGCAGGTCAAAGGGCAAAATAGAGACTATTGTGCAGGTACTTATATAATAAAAAAAAATTTCTACAAAATGTTTAGGGATGAGTTTCAAAATACAATTGAATACATTTTTTTGTAATACGGGTCTACTAATACCGAATGAATTTTTGGATTTCATTTAGTTTTCTTATGTCACAAAATAGTATTATGCTTTTTATTTTCAAACATTTAAAAATGTAAAATTCACTTCTTAGCCGATGAGTCACATGAAAATAGGATGGGCAATAGTTTGTCAACTCTTCCTATAGACACATATCTGTCTCCCTATAAAAAATACTCCTTTATGTACTTTGAGCGAGTTTCAGTTTATTGCTACCAAATGTTTCCCTCCCCAGCCTCACCAATGCTTGCTCTAAGGCAGTTTTCACCCATCCTTAACTACCCTACAGGTCCTCCTGGGCTCTTTTCTAAGCATGAAAATCCAGCAGGAAGAAAGCACATACTTGTACTTGAGGCATTTGGGATAGCAGAATTGTTTTGTTCTATTTTCAATATTCAGGTCAATGTTGAGTGTAGGTAGGCCTGGTATTTGCACAGGTGTCAGGAGGGCCTTGATTTGGTGCATCACTGATGACCACGTGGGCAGCCAGTCACTAGTATGGTAAGCAGCTCTGCTTCTTCCAAGTAAGGAGAGAGGGAGTTAATTGTGTGGTATACCAAGAAGCTTCACCCTAGCAACAGAGGGGGTTCATATCTGGTCTTCCCAAAAGTCTAAGCCCAAGGGCAGAGGGAGCAATCACTCCTCTCTGAATAGCCACAGTTCCTAGAGGGCAGAACGACTGCTGCATCCCAACTAGGTTGGGGCTCTTGCTGCTCACCTGCTGGCACCATGGGCCCCAGGACTTGAGTCTTGCCTGGACTGCAGTGGGCTTTCCTGGACGGGCTTTGGCCCACACCACTACCTTCTCTACCCTGTGCTCTGGAAGCCTGTCTCACTCTCTCAGACAAGGATTTTCCTTAGATCTTGGGCTGCCTGGCTGCAACTTGGTGGAATGTGTCATGTCCTTGTTGGCAGTTTCTGATAGCTGGCTTCCTGTAGACTCCCGTGTCCCCTGGTTGGCTGTCCGCATGTACCACTCTAGTCTATTTTACCTCTGCTACCCTGACAACAGGGCTAGACTTCACAAAACTAACAACATATCAGCTGGAACCATGCACATCCTAGAAGGGCAGAAATACATCTTGACATATACTGATATACCAAAAATATACAGTTGCCCCTGTGTATCCATGGGTTACACATAAGTGGATTCAATCAAACATGATAGAAAATATTTTTAAAAAAGCATTTGTACTAAACAGGTACAGGCTTTTTTCCTGTCATTATTCCTTAAACAATACAGTATAACTATTTGTATAACATTTACGTTATATTAGGTACTATAAATAATCTAGGGATAATTTAAAGTATATAGGAGGGTGTGTGTAAGCAATATGCAAATACTAAGCCATTTCATATAAGGGACTTGAGCATCTTCGGATTTTGGTACCCATGGGAGGTCTTGGAACCAATCCCCCATGGATACCAAGGGATGACTGTATTTTGGTATTTTACATAGTAACTAACACAGAGTAGGTATATGATTCATAGGGCTGTTCTGAGAAATAAATGAGTTATTATTTATAAAGTGCTTAGAACAGAATCTGGCATGTAACACGCACTGTATGGTTAAACAAACACAAATAGAAACATGCTTATTTATATTTATTAAGCCTATAAAAAGTTTCTGTTTTAAATGTATAAATGATTCATGAAGATGAAAGAAAAATGAATGCATTTTTTTATGTTTAAACCAAAAGGATACTCTGACAAATAATTTGGAATATGCTTTTCCAAAGTTTGAATACTCTCTTGCAGACCAATAATATGCTGAGAAAGCCAAATGCCTTTATCTTGTATACAGAAGGCTAAAACTTTCTGCTTTGGGATATGTGACCTTTTATATCACTCTCCAAATGCCTTCTACCAAAGGCCTCTCCTCACTGTTTCAATCAGCTTGTTAAGTCTTTTGAGTGGGTTGGAAAGAGATGCAAATGCCAAATAACGAAACCTGTAAACCAACTCCAAGTGTATTATGTGTTTATAAACTAACTTAGCTTTTGACTTAATCAATGGGAACAGTTATTCCCTTATGGCCAGATGGCTCTGATTGAAATATTCTGCTAATGTCAATGTATTGTCAGGACATCCAAGAAGCATTACCGTGAATAATTTCAATAGAAAGGGACGGCCAATCCCATGGGCTATAAGGCAAGTATTACTTTCATAAAAGGAAAAAGTCAGCATTA
This sequence comes from Lemur catta, assembly GCF_020740605.2. NCBI lineage: Eukaryota > Metazoa > Chordata > Mammalia > Primates > Lemuridae > Lemur > Lemur catta. Next base: position 66,523,139 of record NC_059137.1, read on the forward strand.
TTTTCTTTGGGGCCATTGTTTGCAGGCTGAATGTTTTAATGTAATTGATCTAAGTCTACAGTCCCAAACAAAGCTATAGTCTTAGTCACTGCTCTGTTCAAGACCCACATCAAAAGGCAGACCTTGCCTTCTCAAATATAAGGTAATCAGAGTGGTTCTAACTCATTTCACTTTATAATACTTTGCCCACAATGCCCTGCAAATGTGCCAGGATCTAAGTTCACAGCCCATATATGTTTCTTGGCTTGGCAAAATTAGTAAGGAGAAAAGCAGCCAGGGGAATTATGGAGTGAAAAAACACAGGAAGACCTAGCCCGTGATTTAAGGAAGAGCTGGGCAGGGAGGTGACCAGTAGGAGTGAGAGAGACCTTGCCAGTGGTATGTATATTAATTTGCCTTTCCCAAATCACAAAAAAAATTTTTTTTTTCTTTGCGTCTGTTGAGGGAGACAGCAACTTCTCCCTGCCCCAAATGCAAAAAGTTCTGTTTCGTTTTTATAGAATGCTCTTTTAGATGTTTTTTATACACATCCTTCAGTGCCCAGGTTCAAAGATACGTCTCCCTCAGGCTCTTCCCAACCTCACTAGGCAAAATTAACCATTCTCACCGTGTGCCCACATGCCATTTACTTTTTTAAAAAAGCAATGCCAGGCTGGGCACAGTGGCTCACGCCTGTATACCAGCCTGAGCAAGAACGAGACCCTGTCTCTACTAAAAATAGAAAGAAATTAGCTGGACAACTAAAATATATATGTGTATTTTATATATTTTATATATATATATAAAATTAGCCAGGCATGGTGGTGCATGCCTGTAGTCCCAGCTACTGGGGAGGCTGAGGCAAAAGGATTGCTTGAGCCCAGGAGTTTGAGGTTGCTGTGAGCTAGGCTGACGCCATGGCAACAGAGTGAGACTCTGTCTCAAAAAAAAAAAAAAAAAAAAGCAATGCCAATGAATATACTTTATAAATTTGTCAACTATGATAGTATAAAAGAATTCTCCTAGTACCTTACTTATGTCTTTTGAAGTTTTATCTCATTAATTACAGATCTGGGCATCTTTTTTCTCTATTAGGTACGTTTATCTTTGTATTCCCAGCATAGCATACAATGTTCTACATGTAGTAGTTGCTCATGAAAATTTGGGTACAAAAGGAAGGCAGGAAGGCAGGATATTGAATTACCATCAAATATAATTGATCTCTCATAGGTTAAATGACAATGTAATTATTTCCAGATACATTTTTAAGGCTTTTATGAACACAAGTAATTTTCCCTCGGTCAACTGACCAGAGACCCACGGTACTCAGCTGTGATTTGAATTCTCATGAAATCAGGAATTATGCCAAATGCCCAGGGCCTGTGCTCATTGCCTTTCCTGTGGACTACTGAAATTGCTTCCTGATTTCCTGCCTCCACAACCATCTTCACTTAACTGATAGTTATCACTCATAAACACAGTCTTTCTGTAAACATATGGTGGCTTCCCATTGCTTTTAGAAAAAAGCCTGATCCCATCATGTGACAGACAAATCTCCCCTTGTTCTCCACCAACCTTCATCTGCGTCCTCATCTTCCCTAGAGCTCTCTCTTCACCCTGATCCTGGTCTCCTCAGACTATTTTCACCATCTGCCACGTAGGATTATTTCTACCCTTTCTCTGAGCCATTCTGACTTTCAGAGAGGAGTATTTTCCCTATCCTTGCTTTTAAGGTGAGGAATTTTTCCTAGGCACATCGTTAGATTTCTCTTCCTCTTTACTCACTTGGCCCGTCAGTAAATTTGTAAAAACAAAGAAACATACAAACAATTGGGTTTGCTCAGCTCAGCCTGGCTCTGCTTCCTTTTGGTATCTTCCTGCCTGCAGAGAACCTAAGATCTCTCAGCTCCTCTGGGGACCCTGCCCCTGAAGATGTACAGTGAGTTGAGGAGGTGAAGGCTTACTGTGGGATTCTGCCTAATTTGGGGGTGTCACTAAGCCTATTGGCCAATAGACCTAAAACCACATCTTCTCACTTGTCCCCCATAAGTAATAAAAATGACATTTGGGGTTCCACCAAATAGTTCTTTTATTTCCCAAATTGGTCAGAACTTGGATGAGGAAGAAGGGTATTATTTATGTTAGCCCCTCAGAGACCCCACCCAGCTCAACCTCCAAAGTCTAGTTCAAATGTTACCAGTTCCTGAGGCCCTTCCTAACTCCCTCAGGCAGTATTAATTATTCATTCCTTTATGGTTCCATTGCTCTTTTTTTTTTTTCAAAAAAAAAAAAAAAGAATGTCTTTTGGCAATTATTTTATTCTGTTTGCTTTAATGGAAGTTTCATCCACTAAATTGAAAGCTGCTCCTTCTGACAGATTCCCCTGCACTCTTAGGTGACATTCTGGTTCCCACAGTGCCTCACACTCAGAAGGCAGTTCAAATAAATGCTTGTGAAATAAAACAAAAATAAAATGTGCAATGCTTATGAGCCATACCTTGGGACTGGTGCAGCTGAAGGGATTGGAATGAATGGGTAATTATAAAGGGACTAACTGTCACACCTCAACACTGTTGATGGACCCTGCTAACAGTGGAGATGACAGCCATTTGAGTGTCCTTGTGGCATGAGCCACTGGGCCTCAGCAGCGGTCAGAGACCTAGAGAAGAACATGCCAGGTGATGCGGGTGGCTGCTGTCCATCTGGATTACATTGGAAAGAGCCCAAATTCTTAGGGACTCGAATAACCAATTTCAGTTCAGCTATCCTGTACTTTTAAATTAAAGCCTTGCTATTTCTCAGAATTGGACCCAGCTAGAGTGACAAAGTATCTCAGCCACTGGGGAGAAACACAGAAACAAAATTTTACATTCTTCCCTTGCTGGAAGGGTGTCCGTGAAGCTATTAGTTCCTCCAGTTGAAATGAATAGAAACTATATAATTGAAGGGGAGATCTAATTCTGTTCCTACTCAGGTGATTGTTATGTTTTAGCAGCTAACAGTGCTGTAGGCTAGGGATGACCTTCATTCACCCTTAAGGTTATTAAAATAACTGACTGCCATTATTATATATGAAATAAGGGAAAGGCATTGATTATTTTAGCTCTAGTGATGGTATTTAATCCAATTTCTGACCCACAGTTGGGAAAAGTGATAAGTGGTTTTTATTTGATTACCTGGGTATCTTTTCTAAAAGATAACTTGTCAAGTTTAATCTGATCAAATCTTTACTGTGACTAAATCCTCAGTAAAAAAATACGTGTGACAATGTTGTTGGGAACCTTTTTTCCTCTGGTTTCATGTTTCCATGCGGAGGGAGCTCTGTTAGCGTGACATATCTAGCCTCTTGTCCTTCCTTTACTCCTTGCCACATGTAGAACTGAATAACCTGATTGGTGGTGACTATTGTCTGCTTCATGATTGGATAGTATAAAGTAAAAAATAAAATCCTAGACCCTCCACCACTGAACCACCCCCCTTCTGGCCAAGGGGACCCCAGAACAACCTTAAAAATGAGTTCCTAGCTGTGACAGGGAAGTCAGATACGCCTCTTTATGCCCCTTCCCTTTTGGAGTCTAGACACTACAACTGACCAGCATTAATGTTAAAACAGAGATCATAGGACTGACAAAACAGACTCTTTGTGGCAGTGAGATACTGAGTTACAAACAGGATCTAAGGCCATGCAAGGCAAAAGTTAAGTCGGATCTGTAGGCCCTCAATTTGCTTAACAGATCACTGGAGTCTGAGTCTTATTAATATATTGTGCCTTGCTCTGTGATCAGCAGACTTCCTTATATTGACTTAAAACATTCCTTTCTACTGATTCCAAGCCTTTGGACAAAGCTTTATTTCTTTAACCAATTACAAATCAAGAATCTCTGAACCCAACTTTAACCTGTAAGCTCCCACTTTGAGATGTCCTGCCTTTTCAGGCCAAACCAATGTATACCTTCCATATATTGAGTTATGATTTTACCTGCAATTCCTGCCTCCCTAAAATGTATAAAACCAAACTGTAACCCAACCACCTTGGGCACACTTTTTTTAGGAACTCTTGAGATTGTGTAGCTCTGGACTTCAGTCACTCATATTTGGCTCTGAATAAACCTCTTTACATTATTTTACAGCGTTTTTGTTTTTTTATTTTATGTTAACAATAGAGCTAATCTGTTAAAAGTCCTTTAGCATGGGGCATTTAGTTTCTTTCTTTTTTCTTTTCCTTGAGGGACCAATGCCAGTCAGTGATCTTGATAAAGGTGTTGATTGTAGACACAAATTTCTTCTCTGGTGGAGTGTCTGGGAGCTTAAGTGGGCAGGGAAACTCACTAAGTCATTATCTTCAACAACTTCACCATTAATAAAAATGATATTTTGATCTCCATTTGCCTGACTCTGGCATCAAGTTCTCAGTCAATTTGAATGCTGTCCTGTCCGAGTGAGCTGTAATTTACTGCCCCCCACCCCCAAGCTCCAACACCATGGACGGCAATGCCATCATTTCTGCTTCCGGCACTCACTTTGCAGCAGCACCTAACACACTTTAGCCTCTGGCTCAACTTTGAGAACATGAACTTATTTTTTAAGTGCAAATATGGCTTTCTCTGAAAGGCAATTTTTTCTTGATGTCCTTATAGCTCCTTATAAGGAAAAGACAATTACAACATGTTAAGAAAAACTAATTACAAATGGAACTAAAACAAAGTTGCTTATGAATTTCTGGGTTGTAGTGAATGACAATGTAGTGGAATCCACCAGGCCAGTTGACTGCAGGCAGTTTCTTTCTCCCTCAGGGGAAGTCGTAGTTCCTGAGCACCTACCAGGTGTCCGACCCTTGGCCAGGGTGGGTTGCGTATTTTAATCTGCTCAACACCCCTATGATAGAGATACAGTTGGCCCTGAACAACATGAGTTTGAACTGCATCTGTTCACTTATATGTGGATTTTCTTCTGCCTGTGCCATCCCTCAGACAGCAAAACCAACCCCTCTTCTGCCTCCGCCTACTCAATGTGAAAATGATGAGGATGAAGATTTTTATGATGATCCACTTCCACTTAGTGAACAGTAAACATATTTTTTGTCTTATGACTTTCTTCATAACATTTTCTTTTCTCTACCTTACTCTATTGTAAGAATACCTTATATAATATATATAATGTTCAAATATGTGTTAATTGACTATTCATGTTATCAGTAAGGCTTCCTATCAACAGGAGGCTATTAGAGAAGTTTTGGGGGAGTCAAAAGTTATTTGTAGATTTTTGACTAACCCCTTAACCTCAGCATTGTTCAAGTACTATTGTCCCCATTTTACAGTTAAGGAAACAGGCATAGAGAGTAGATTGCAAAATTCATGCAACTAATAAATGTCTGAATTGGATTTCAGACCTGTTAGGAAATCTAGAGTCTGTGTTCTTTGTGCTCTACTGGGTTGTCTTTTACTAAGGGGACCACATGATTTATCATACAATAAGGACACATTTACAAGTGAAGGGTCATCGTTAATAATTACTCTGGAATGGCAGGTATAAACTAGAGGTATTTAATCCTGAACAAACCAGTGGTTGTACGGTAACTCCATCTCATTCATATCATATCTTAGTGTCTCAAGCTGGTTTCTCGTAGCTTTTAAACATAGATGCCAATCTCAGATATTTAAAAAGGAGCTCGAGTTTGTTTGTTGTTCCTTTGTTGCTTCTCTTCCTGGCTGAAAAAGGCCAGGACTCACTGTTGCCCGTTCCAGTTTCCTGGTTCAGTTTTCTTTCTACATCTAAACCACAGCTGCTCATTATCAGAGCGATTTATTTCTCTAGATACATGGAGCAATGAAACTCCAGGGAAGAATTAGATCATTAAGCAAAGGAAAACAGCAACAATATAGCAGCACCTGCATAAATCCAAAAAGGGGAAAAATCAATTAAATTATTTTCTCATGTTCTAGCATATCTTTGATGGTGCTGAAAATGAATCCCTTCTACCTTTCTCTCTTATAAATAAGTGCTCCATTACATTCTATCATTTAAACTCATCCAGAAACATGATGAGGAATCAGCAGACAGTCATGGGCCAGAGGCATGCAACGGGTACTTTGGGTCCTAAATCACTGGGTATTTAACCCAGTTATCCTACTTTGTCATGTCTATGTGAAACAGCTACTTGGCGTCTTTCCATTGCTGCCATCAAAAATCTATTTGACTATGATAATAAGTGCTAATACCATTATTCCAGAAAGTGGGCTATCTTAATGTTATAAATAAGAAAGCGGAACCTTAAGGACTGTTCTTAAAACCCCAGTTCTAATGTGCAAAAACTCATTTGTCCATTGTACATTGTCACAAGAAAGGGGGTGAAGAAATCCCCATTTCAAGTTACAAGCTCTTCTTACCAGTGTTTGCTCTATTAGAATGGCTCTCAATGTTAGTGTGCATCAGAATCACTAGGAGAAGCTTTTAAAACACACACACTCTTGGGCCCCACCCTCAGAGCAAGTCTAGCAGGAGATCTGAGAATCTGCATTTCAAAGGAGTCCGAAGATGATGTTTTGCTGCTGGTCCCAGGGCCACACTTTGAGAACCAATGCCCCAGGATAAAGCTGAAGGGAAGGAGATTTTTGCCTGTGAAGAGAAGTGAAATCTAAGATGTGCCCCCTGGAGCAAATGAATGCAAAAGTCCATGGAATGAAACCGAAACATCCATGAACGATATTTTTCCAGAAGTCGATTTTAAAGTCTAAACTAGGCATCAGCAAACTTTTTCTATAAAGGGGCAGATAGTACACATTTTTGGCTTTGTTGGCTAGACGGACTCAGTTGCAACTGCTCGGCTTGGGGATCAGAGCATGAAAGCAGCCAGAGATATTACATAAAGGATGAGCGTGGCTCCATTGCAGTACAGCTTTATTTACTAAAACATGATGCCCTGGATTTGGCCCACAGGTCACAGTTTCTTGACCCCTGGGTCTCACTAATTTGGTTCAAATGATTCATATAAAACAACATCTGTCAGTTTGTTAAACCTGAGTGCATCTGTGATCAATGAGAAACTAACCAAGTTGGAAACCTGTGTAAGCCAAACATTGACAGCTGTTTTAGTTGTGTGGGATTGATATAATAGTACCCTTATTATAGAGGCAAAGCATGGGAGATATACACTCTTCTTAATTCAGCCCCTAAAACCAGCTATTTGGGTCTGCTTAAAAGCAAATGTGTTACGACTTCACCCATTTCAATAGGGTTTTCCCTAGTGAAAATCACCTACCTATATATTTAGTACATTCACTACTTGGTGCTTTGCCTAAAAGTAAAGAATATCTTTTCTGTTGTAGCAGGATAATTTATTGAGTTATTAATTAATTTAGATTTTATTTTCCTTTTTTTTTCCTTCTCCTTATTTCAAAAGGGCCAGTTGGGTGTCTATTCTCAGGGGACATTTGTGTTGCTGGCCAAAGCTACTAGAAAACAGAAATTGCCTGGAAGTAAGCTCTCTGGATGACTTTTGTAAAAAACCTAAGTTCGCTAATGTCCTGAAGGGGAAGAAGAAAATGGCAAGTGTCTTTGGTGGTGGAGAAGTGGGGGCACATGAGATATGGAAGAAATCGTCCAAGCCTAGGACAGGGAAAAGAAGGAACTCGAGGCACCATCAGTTCCCAGGTCTCTTCTGACTCGGTCGTCAGCAGCATTTGACACATGGAGCCATTCCTTCCTCTTGGACATATTCTTCACCTGCCTTCAGACTGTGCTCAAGGAAGCCAGAACATTTCACTCCAAAATATGCCTCTTTGAGGTAAGTATTTTGAAGCTTGAGGCCACTGGAAAGCAGCAGTTCCAGGAAGGGCCGTGTGAGCTGCCCTTTCTTACCTGCGGCAGGCCACAAAAGTTCTATGAGAAATGTGCTGGGCAGCTTCTGTTTTTCCTCTAGTTTGCCTAAAGCCGGACAGAGAATTTCAAAGACAAAAGGTCTCTCTGCCCTCCTTCCTCGACTCTTTCCCGCCTGAAGACAAGATACAAATTCTCTTTTAACAGACCCTTATCAGCTCAGAAAGGAGCCAGAGGGCTCTGGGAACGGACTTTACTCCCTGTAAATTTACCTTCCCACATTTCCTGCCTTTAGGAGCCTAGGACTGCTTTCAGCTTTGTCCTGTCCCTTCTCTACCTGTGTGGTTCTTTGTTGGATATACTGTGTAAGCAGACTCCTAAACCACTGCTTTTGAGCACTTACCCCACATGATGGGCAGTGCATGCTTGTTTTTCTCTTATGAATCTGTCTTTTCTTACAGAGGTTTTTCCCAGGCACAAATTTCTAAGGGTTAAAGGAAATTCCATTGTCTTCTCCCCTTTAGTGCTATCGCCTGGTTTCCCTCTTACCTTACCACCTGCTCCTGCCTCGTCTCCTTTGCTGGTTCCTTGTATCTACCTGACCTCAGCCGCTAGGACTGTCCCAAGACTCAGTTCTTGATTCCCTTTTCTTCTTGTTTTCCCACCACTCTCTGTGAAATTTCAGCCACTTTCCTGCACCCCCTTTCTGCCGCCTCTGCTTTATTTCTCTCCTTAGCAATTCTCACTATCCAATGCACTCTATATCTTACTTGTTTGTCATATTTTCTATAGCTGCCCCACCAATTGTAAGCTCCACAAGGGTGGGCATTAGCTCAGGCACCCCGTCTGAGGGGCTGCTGTGCAGTGCACCACGGGATGCCCGGCCTGAGGCTGCTGAATCTTGCCGGCCAGGGATGCCAGCTGCAGCCAAGGCCCCACTGGCTTTGCTTGGCGTAGGAGCACCAGAGCTGCCCACCTTGGAGAGGTCCGGTGGGCCTGGGCAATTATTGTATCAGTGGTAACTCTGGCTGACAAAAATTAAGAGGCCCTTTCCCAATTTTCCAGGTACTCTGGAAGCATGAGCAAATTAGCGTGAGCATGAAAGAGAAGAGAGAAAAAAAAAGAGAGAGAGAGAGAACGGAGGAGGGAGGGAGAGAGACAGACACCTAATAAAGATTTAAGATAAAATTTACCAAAAACTAGATGGAAGGGGGCTTGGAACTGGATGTATGTGAATAAAGGAAAAAATTTTTATTCTGTGATATTTCCTACATACCTAAGTTTATGAACAATAATGCATACTTACTACAGTAGTTCTTATTACTTGAGTAATGAAAACAAAGTAACCAACAGAAGCAAAACAAATCCTGCCCCATGCATCTAAAAATGGAAATACAAGGGTGAAGTGAACTTTCCACTTTTCTCCAAACTCCTCACATGGGCACATCGTGTTTAATTGCTGCTCGCTTCACAATCTCCCCCAGGATTTCGTAATAAATTCTAATGTGCACCAGAGTCAGTATGCACTTCCTCCGTTCTTCCCCTGGGTGGAAGAAATGCTGCTAATGAGGAAGGCTCAGCTCAGATCTGTGTGATGACCAAAAAGCTGACTCTTCAGTCTTCTCCTCCCTGTTTTAGCAAAGGCGCACCTGTTTTTTCACCCTGCCTCGTCCCAGCCAGGAACCGCCCAGAGAAGCCCAGGTGGACCCAGAGATGCCAAGGCTCCTTAGCCAACAAGAGTCATTGATTCCTCTGCTTGTGATTTAGGACTCAAATGTTTGCCTACTGGGTTGCAGCACATGAAACTCCTTATGCAGCTTTCGAAACCCGGCCTCCAACATAGAACAGGGACAGCCTGTTCAGTGCAGAGGGCTGCTTATTTGTTTCAGCCTTGGGTGTCCCCCCTCCATAAAAAAGAAGAAAAGGAAAAAGAACAAAAAAAAACCCAACTGTTTCCTTATTTGGCCATTATTAGGGTATAGCATCTCTATTTTCTTCATTTGTCTCAAGGGTTAATAATCTTGAACTGAGTGTTCAAGGTTAAAACATTTTTATTCTGTTAAAACCTATGACAACTTTATTAGTGACATCTGGGAGTGCTATTTGCAGTCATTTCTCAAGCCTACATGGATTATACTTCACTTTTACATCTATTAGTTTCAATGGCTTGAAATAATCCAAATAATATTTTCCAGGGATAGACAAATTACTATAAATCCTCGGAAGGGACTTCGAAGGGTCCTGTGATAAATTCCCTGGCCTTAAGGTGGTTATCTTAAGCAAATTAAAACCTCAGCCCAATTTTCTTTAAAAGGGAATGAGATACCTTATCTTCTCTAAATAGATCTCGCTGTAAAATTGTTGATTGTGGCAGAAAAGTGCTCCTTCAGCACAAGTTTTCCCATTTATTTTATGTGTATCTAACTTTCTAAAGTTAGCTATGCATTTCTACTGAATGGATTGATCCTAATCTAGACTGAAAAGCAGCCCTGAGCAATTATCACTTTGAATAAGTGGGGGAAAATCAATAGTTATTTCTTTGTTCATGTTAATGGAAATACTGAAGCCATGGTGGCGTTGGTTGCTACAAAATACATATTCCTAGACTTTGTAAATTCATAAGATGGAAATGATTTAACAACAGTCATGATAAACACGTCAAATTTCCCAGACCAAATGCTTTCATGCTCATGCGTACGAAGTGTACATGATGGTCTTTGCCTGTACATGCTCGTATTTATTTATCCTTCCCAAGTCTTTCTATGTCATTATTGTTTCATTATTTGTCCTTCCTTATAGCTTTTAATATATAATCCCTTCTGTTACATCTTTATGTCAGGCTAGAAACCAGAGCTAAAAATAAGGCCAGGGGAACCAAATATTGATATTTACAGTAACAATTTATTGAGCACCTACTTGCATGTGCCAGGCATTGTGCTAGGTTTTCAGGATGACAAACATGAATGAGACACAGGCTGTACCCTGTAGGAGCTCACAATCTACAGATGATGGGGGACAGGCAGGCAGATGCACAGGTCATTATTCTACCAAAAGAAGTGGTGCTCTGGCAGAGGTTTATACAGAGTGCCATGAGGGCGTGGAGGAGATGAGTTGGGCGTGGGGATCCTAGGGATGGAAGTTCCCATAAGATTTCAGACAGGAGGTTTTTGATCTGAGACTTAGAGGGAGTGTGGATTTGGGCCAGATAGGTAGGGTGGGGGAGAAGATGAAGTTTCAGCTAATGTCAAAAAGGAACAAAAACACATCTGAGATGAGGGTATGTCATTTACAGGAAATTGTAAGTAGCTTGGAATGGATGGGACATAAGGTTCACCTGGTGTTATGGTAGAAGAAGAAGCTAGAAAAATAACAGAGGAAAAATATGGAAGGTCTTTCAGTGAAACAAGGGAGATTGGGTCCCATCAAGAAAGTCTGTGTTATGGTGAGACGAACCTATTATATCTGACTTGCAACAGTAAACTTTGCTAACGATAAGAAAAAAATGTCAAACACTTGCAACCCAAATTCTTCTAATCTGAAAAGAGATCTCAAAAATTCTTTTCTGAATGTGAAAGTGTCTAAGAGATCTTAGAATGGCAGGCAGCACCCCTGTTCACAACTACTTATTTACAAGAACTGTCCCAGTCCCTGAGCAAGTAATTCCAATGTGGGGAAGTCTCTTAGCTGGAAAACAGAAATCTCCTAGCCTAAATAGGAAAGTGGGTCAGATAAACAAGACAGGCAAAGACCAAGAAATCAGTTTCACTAAAATTTGTTCTGCTCCCCGAAGTTATTCTTTCGATTTCATTGTCATCTTGATTGACAATGTGACTTTTCATTAACAAGCATGAAAAATGTTTCAGTTACATAGCAAACTTGTGTCAAGTCATTTCACAAACTGAAGAGAAGGCGGGGGGGGGGTATAGATCGTAACGTTTTCTTTGCACAAATTATTCTTTAGAGACAAGACTCTCTAAAAGGCAAAGAAAAATTTGAACAACACATTCAGTTGAAAGCATCTGAAAATGGTAAGTTATTACAGTCTAAAGTGAACCGATCATGAATGTGGCGTTTGTATTTTGGAAAGCCTTTCCGTCAATTGGTTGGGGCAGTAGAAGGTCTGCATGATTGGGCCCAACAGATTACAGCATCCACAGCAGGCAGTAGGATGTTCCTCATGTATGATTGGCGCTGCCTAATGACATTTAGGTCAACGACACATTGCAAATACGATGATGGTCCCATAAGATTATAACAGAGCTGAAAAATTTCTATTGCCTAGCGACATCTTGGGGATCCTGACCCCGTGTAAGCCTAAGCTAATTAGTGTGTTGGTGTTTTAGTTTTTAACATAAAAGCTTAAAAAGTAAAAAAAAAAATAAAGAAATTTTAAAATGGAAACAAGCTTATAGAATAAGGATATAAGGAAAATATCAATGTGTGTTTTAATCTAAGTATCATTACAAAAGAGTCAAAAAATTTTTAAAAGTTTACAAAAGAAAAAAGTTACAGTAAGCAAAAGTTAATTTAGTTTTGAAGGATTTTTAAAAATATAATTCAGTGTAGCCTAGGTGCACAGTGTTTATGAAGTCTGCACTAGTGTACAGTAGCGTCCTAGGAGCGAGGCCTTCACATTCCCTCACCACCACTCAGTGACTCACCCTGAGCAACTTCCAGTCCTGCAAGCTCCATTCATGGTAAGTGCTGTATACAGGTGTACCATTTTTTGTCTTTTATATCATATCTTTACTGTATCTTTTCTATGTTTAGGTATGTTTAGACACACAAATACTTACCATTGTGTTACAATTGCCCACAGTATTTAGTACGGTAACATGCTGTACAGGTTTGTAGCCGAGGAGCACTAAGCTATACCATAAAGCCTAGGTGCGCAGTAGGCTATACCATCTAGGTTTGGGTAAGTACACTGTATTATGTTCTCACAGTGACAAAATCGCCTAACAAGAAATTTCTCACAATATGTCTCCATTGTTAAGCAAAGGATGACTGTACATGTAACCTGGGCAGAGGTTCCTCAACTTCCTTTTCAAGCCACATGGTTTGAACCCAGGGCTATTAGTTCTTCCCACCACCAGAGCTCCCTAGATGAAGTTCTGCTATGACCTTTGACATATAGAGTTTTTTATCTCTCTCAGGGGACAATGATGGGCCCCGTGATGGAAAATTTCATGTCATGGTTATCCCAATGCATTTGATGATGGTGCAATGATCAAAAAAGATGCCAGTGATGACAATTGAACGTCCCTTTGCCTTCCCAGCCTCCTTCATATATTCTCAGGCATAGGATGACAAAGGGAAGTCCACGAGTCACATGAAGAAAGACTGTAGCCATGGATACACGGTCAGGAGCTCCTCTACCTGCCTCCACCCCACCCTGCTCTCCATCACCCTGTCCTATTTCCTCCTGACATGGCCCCTCCACTGTCTCGCCACCAGCCACCGTCCTCTTCCCCAAGTCCTGCTTGATGACTCATTCCAACCAAACCAACGCTCAACTGGTGTCTGGCACAGAGTTGGCGCTCAAATAATTGTCAAATGAAATAATGACCCCCAAGCTCTCCAGGGTAACAAAATTTGGGGGAAACTTCTTTTTGAATGAGATAACGTTTCTACGTGTGGGATGGAAGGAGAAAGGGTTTTGGAATCATATCAGTCAAAGGCTGCACCCAGCTGTGCCACTAACTGGATTTAAGACAAAGGCTCCACCTCTTTGAGCTGCCATTTTATCAACCATAAAAGAGGAAGATAATAATCCCTAATTTGAAGGGTTTATGTGAGTATTTAAAAAGATCGTATATACGAAAATGCTCAGTATAGTGCTTGAAACCTAAATAAATGCCTATTTCCTGCTAGCAGTGTCCTAGTAGTGATGCCAAGCTATTCTAGGTGGTCTCTTTAAGATGACAAGTAATAAGAGTAACTAATGTCTGATGTAGTTGAATGTCTTAGAAAAGAGAGTGATAAATAGCAGTTACAGGGAGTGACATTGTTAGGAACTTTTAGAGGAAATAGAGGCTTCTGTGGTTAATTTTCTTGATTGGAGTTTAAGAGGAAATTCAGATTGTCCATTAATTATATACTTACCAATTGGGTCTAATTGGCAACTACCCCAAAATGAATAAAACAAGCGGGAGTCAAGAGAGAAAAACGGCAGGCATCCTGTCAAAAAATAAAATCTTTGAAATTTCTACAACCCAATGGTTGGATATACATTATATTAAAGCAGACGGATTACCCAATTTATATAAATTTACACATGTGACAGCAACCCAAGTTGCACACCCAGACCTATGTAGAGCACACACAGCCTTTCTGTACTGCCTATATCTTGTCTCATCCCTTCTTCAATTAAACAGGCCCTTAAAATCAACATCTGCTTTGCTGGAGGAAGTATTCTTCATTGCTCTTTTTCAGCCTAGATAGCTGCTGTGGTGGTAAAAGGTTAAATGAGTTAATTCCTAATTCTTTGTACAGATGCTTAGCACTTAGTAAATTCTCAGGACATGTTAGCTATTGTTTTGTTAATTATAAGGACAATTAGGAATGCTTCACTTCTATGACAAGGCAGGAACTAGATTCTTTTCTCCTTTTAAAAATATTTTTTTCTGATTTCTGGAGAAATAAGTGATCTGTTCTCAAATGAGTAGCTAATTTTGACTTGGAATAACTGTCCTTTGAGAGGCTGATCTATTTCATTTCTTTTCTTTTGAAAGAGGAATTGAAACAAATACGAAAGTGTCACTCAGCATACCTATTATTATTTACTGGACTGATTTCCATATTCTCCTCTCTTCTCTTTCTCTCATTGGCCAAGATATAGACAAATGTATCTCTATATCTGTGACTATCTATCTACAAAAAAAGTCATCAAAGCCATGTAAGTATAATTGGTAGGTTTCCTACCAATTTTGCTATTCTATCCAAAACTGGGAGATGAATTCAATGGTAATGTCAGGTTTCCGGAGTTGCTAAACAAGCTAGCCTTCGGCCAGATGGCTCAGGCAGCATCTCATTTCACATCTAGGCCTCAGAGGAGAATCCCATGTGCATGAGTAGCTCTTCTCTGAGCCCAGTTTATTCCTTCCCTAGAAACAGCATTTAGGGAGAACCCCAGATCCTCAAGTTAGGTCTTTTGACCCTAGCTTCTTAGGATTAAGCTAGACTTCTAGTAGCATTGCCTTATGGCAATTGTTGGGAGACAGGGGCTTGGCAGGGGCAGCTGGTTACTGAAAGGTGTGGCAGGGCCTCACCCACTTTTCATGGAGCATCATGCGGTTATTTTTCAGTCCCCATAACTTGGCAAAGCTGCCTTCTCATAAGAATGTACTCACTGGGGAAGATGCAAAGCAATAACCCTCGAAGCACAGTATGTGAGGGTTGGTTCCTTTGGATTCTCAATAGTTTGTAAAATAACAAACCAAGCGCAACTACTGTACATTTTCCAGAAAGTTCCTAATTAGTGTGTTTCTGGGAACATAAATTGAGTTTTCAAGCACACACCCCAGGTTGCTCTACCACTGCATATGGCAATTAGACCACTGGCTAAATACTATCAGCAAAGCTTCACATAGACAACAACAATATAAACCCTCTTGGAAATTTAGCACAAGCATTTGTTGATGGAACCAAGCACAAAATTGGCTTAGCTATGTCTCTCTTGCACAGTGAATAGCATGCTGGTATTTTCAGTTTATTTTTCCCCCAGTTATCCAACCCTAATGAACAAAAATTTTAAATGACACTTTAGTGAAGATCAACTAGGGAAAGATTAGTGGCATGGTTAATAATGGAAATGTCTGGATAGCCGGTGTGTTGATTATGTCCCAAATTATCTAAGTATTTCCTTAATTACCCTTCAGGACACAATAGAGAAAATGGTCTTAAGAGGGATAAATGAGAATATGAAGGGCTAAGGGTTTTGTACTGCAATAAGGTTGATGCTCTAAGTACCCTGCTTCTGTTTGTTGCTCAGATGTATGGATAGCTTGTTCTTATTTGAGGTCTAGGGTGTTGTACTAAACAGAGTAAGGAAAGTACCTCCCAAACTATAGACATGATGCTGAGCAAAGAACAGCAGACTAGGAGTTTGGAGTTTCAGGTTCAGGTAAAAGCTCTGCCAAGTTAATTCACGTGATGGATCTAGGCAAAACACATGACATTTTGCCAAGTGGTTTTCCTATCTACAAAACAAAAGCACTGAACTAGATGATACTCACTATCTGAATTCTTGTTGCACTTTGTATCACTAAAGGGCCTTTAACACTTGCTGCTGTCTAATGCAGCTCTTTGCATAGAGAGCGGCTGTAGAACACAGTGGTCCAGGCATGGGATCAGATGCAGACTTCTTGGGTCTGCCACTTACAAGCAGTCTGACTTTGAGCTTGTTACCTGAACTTTTGGAGCCTCAGTTTTCTCACTGGCAGATGGGAATCATAATCGTACCCACTCCAGGGTATTGTAAGGATTAAATCAGTTATTTCCTGTTGATTATTTAGAACAGTGCTCAGTAAACACTAGTTATTGTTGACTTATTTGTAACACTAAGTTCTTCAAGTAAACAACTATGCTTGATTTATCTTGCCACCCCTACAGTGCTTTGTATGCGGCAGGTGCACAAACAGATATGGTAGAGAAAGAGCCTAATAGAAGTACTGTCAAGGGAAGATATAACAGAGAGAACAGTCACGACTTATTTTAAATGACAGATACTTGAGTTCTTATTTTTGTCACATTTGGAAAAGCTGAAGAAATTTGACATGTACTTTGCCTCCATATGAAGCATCATAAAAGCGTCGTGGCATAAAAAGTATGGAGGAGCCACTTGTCCCACAGGGAGCCTGTGGGTGATATTCCACGTGAAGAAGCTGTTGGATGAGCTGCACCATGCTGGGGAGTGGGGCACCGGGAGACGGGAGCTGGACTTTGGGGGTGCCCAGGAGCATGCCAAAGGGGAAACGAACAATTCCAGCTCGGCTAGACCGCCCTCATGGTGGGCATATACACGTAAGGCACTTTCAGTATACCCATTCTAATAGGCTATCTGGTTGTGGCTAGGGATTGGGAATACATTTAGGCTTTTTGTCATTCACCAACTTTAAAGAGGGAAGATAAATTGGGTTCAGATTTCAGTCATTATCAAATGTAAGTGTTAAATCTGTTATGCTGGTCTCAAAAGTTTTATACACACCCTTTCTATGCGATTTGAGAATGTTACTTTGTGTAAAGCGTCCTTAACCAGCCTCTCTTCCCTTAGGCTTCCTGAGTTGGCTCTTTCCTTTTGGTTTAGGAGTGAGGATTGCCAGAAGACTGAGGGGGCAAGAGAAAAGGAGGTTTGTCAAACACAGCTGTGCTGGCTCCTTACCCACAGGTCACTCCCACACCACATGAATAGGCTGACTGCTAGGCTGCCTGTTTCCTTCCTTCCTTCTCTCCTTCCTTCCTTCCTTCCTTCCTTCCTTCCTTCCTTCCTTCCTTCCTTCCTTCCTTCCTTCCTTCCATCCATCCATAAAAGCAATATCTTCTCATTGTGAAAAACACCAAACAGCTTTTGAAGGCTCAAAGTGAAAAGTGTCACTTCCCGTATTCCCTCCCTCACCTCAAGTCTCATAGAAACTGTAACTAATAATTGTTGATGTTTGTCCTTTCAGGTATTTTATAAACACATATATATATAATTTTTAAAAAACATAAATGTGATTACACTAAACATACAATTGTACTATTATGCAACTTTTAAATTAAGAAAAGAAAAATAATACCCCTGAATATCTTTCCATATGAGTCTAACAGAGCTATTGCATCACTTACAATACTTTCACAGTATTTCACTATGTGTCTACATATAATTTGTTTAACGAGTTGCTTACTGAAGAATCCTTAGGTTATTTCCACTTTATTACTATAAACAATATTATAGTAAATACATGTAGAATGAATTCCTAGAAGTAAAATTACAGGGGTAAAGCATATGTACATTTAATATTTAATAGGGGTAGCCAAATTGTCTTCCAAATAACATTTCCCTATTTATACACCCACCAAAAATTTGTAAGTGAATATTTCCATATATATTTTTTGACATTAAATATATTTAACCTTTAATTTTTGTCAATTTGGTAAGTTAAAAAAATTTCATTGTTTTAATTTTCATTTCTTACTTCTGAAAGGAGTTGATCATTTGTATTTTCTTCTCTATGATGTTCCTATTAATATATTTTGTCCATTTTCCTGTAAGGCTTTCCACATTTTTCTTTTTGATTTGTAGATGCTCTTTACATATTATGGAAATTAGCCCTTTGTCATAGTAGCAAATATTTTCTTTGCCGTTTGTTTTTTGAATTTGTTCATTGTATTTTCTAAAGGGGTGTTTAAACACTTAATTTATTTTCCACTGAAACCTAGCTTGTATGAACGGAAAAGTCACAATACCTATGAGTTTGGTATTATAAATTGATGAAAGACAAAGACACTAAGGCAAAACAGAGCAAAGAAATTGTTTTACATATAGAGTATCCGGAGAGGAAAGGCAAGGTTTATTTTCAAAGTTCTTGCTTGTGGAAAATCTGTACCACAATAGATATTCCTGGGTTTTGTTCACTTACCAAGATAGAAGGGAAATCTTAATTATCTGTAGATGTACCATTTAGGTTTGACTGAATAATGCAAGCTAAAACAAAAGAAAAACTAAAGTTGGATCACATGTATCTCAACTTCTAAAACAAAATGACCCAATACACTACTTATTGAAGAACTCTAGTAATTATCTTTTTGTATTTGTCATCAGCAAATACATACAATTATATATTTACTAGTATTCTGAAGGCTTCAAGAGCTCTTCAGCACTGACTGTATCTTGCCAAATTATTAGTTATCACTTAGGAGTTATTAAAGTGTAAGAATGCAAATTGAGTAATTGGTATAAGAAAGTTTTAAATTCCTCACATACTCTTCTGCTCATCAGAGTCAACGGAGTCAAAGGGTGGGCTGCTCCTATCCTCTAAGAAAGGTCTCTTGTCCTTTTCTTCCAGTACAGCCAAGGCTCAGTTATAACCTTTTCTTTCCAGGATGGATTGAATTGGGCAACCAACCTCCATTCTACTGCCCATTGCCGAGATTACAGTAATGTGTAGGCCACATAAAAGTTATTTTCCAGGATTCGTCATTGAAGCACTAACATCAAGAGAACAATGTCATAGAAACACAGAATCTGTTCTTCTATTTATTTTTAATATTCTGGAACTTAAAATGTTACTGAATGATGTGTAAGAAAATATGCGGTAAAGGATCCATTAAGGAATGCTCATGAATTATGCATGAAAGTGCATATATAATTGTTTTGAGCCTTAGTGGATCTGTTTCGGTTAGCTAACTTAAAAAGTTAATAAAACCAAGATCATCTAAAATAATCTATGTCATTTTAGACAGTTTGTCTCAACTGGGTTTCCAGAGCTAGTGCAAAGCCCTAGGTGAAGAGTGGGAAGGGCCAGATATGAACTGTAGCTGCAGGAGCTATTTATGGGCAGAATTCTCCAATGAGCATGTTCAGCATACAGACATATCTTATTTATGAATGGCAGATACATTTTATCTCATGTGCCAACTCCAGCCAATTCTTAATAACCACCTGGAATGCTGTGTTGAAAAAGTGTGGCAAAAACTACTAGCACCCCCCCCCAATACCTAGTCTTCCCTTCATTCATAGAGATAGGATTTTAGCCAGCTATGTGTTTGTCTAGAATAAAGACTATATTTTCTAATCCCCTTTTAGCTGGGTGTTAACATGTGACAAAATACTGACACATAGGATACAAACCACAGTGGTGTGGGGGACTTCCTCCTTGTGCCTTTAAAGGGAAGGGTTATGCCTTCTCTTGCTCTTTTTTCCTGACTGCTTCTGGCTGGAATGTAGAAATGATGGTGAGCTCCCATGGACCATGCAAACCAGAATGGCAGAGCAAAACAAAGGAGGAGTCTGAGCCCTCACAATTGTGAGTCTACCACGTCAGATCTGAACTCACCTTCAGAATAACATAGGAATAAGGAATAAAGCCTTTTCTCATTTAAGTATCCGTTATTCTGAGTCATTGTTACTGAGGCAGAACTCGTGTCCTCACTAAGGCCAAAAGGTTCTGAGCTGCATCAAAGCTCAGTGGGAAAAGTGTCATGCTAGGTTGGCAATGTTGGCCATGGGCAAAGGACCCAAAGACCTGCTGCCACCTCTAATCTCTTACTGTATGAATATATAAAATACAAATGACTCCAAAATGGAAAACGCTCCAGAAGAAAATTCTCATTAGCACCTTATACCCTCCTTTTACCATCTTCCTCTCTCTGTCTCTGTGCTACTGCTGACCACTCCAGGCTTGACCTCTGTATTTGGTAAAAATGCAAAGAAACGAGACTGGCTTAACAAACCTAGTAAGAATAAAAATAAATGACGTATGTAGTACTTATGATATATTACTTATATATAAATGACTACAATCTTTAAAAAGAGCTTCTCAGGAAATCAGATGTTTATTTCAATGATGTTGCCATTGTGAAAACATTTTTGGAATTTTTTGAAATTGTTATATTTCTTATAATAACATGACTGGGTCAAATCACTTAAAGTCTTTACCGAACACTTATTATGCACAACATAAATGTCAGTGTTGGTGTCAGAGACATTGGTAAATTTATGGAGTCTGCCAGCAGTGCTCTTTAGATAATCTCTGTCAAATTTCCACGATAAGTTGGCTTCATAATTTAACAGCGCAATACTAATGCATATAAGGGATTTACTATGGTCCACAGAAGTGAAAGCCATACACCAGAAATGGAACGTGAATTTTTTAAAAGCACCACTTCATGAATTTACCCATTCATTCAAGATTTATCTTACTACCCTGTCCCTTATTCCCAAAATACTTCTCAGTAACTTATAGATTAAAAATTAGAGTTCTCATTACATTTAATTTCTAACTCTTCATTCTGCTAGAACCTTGAATTATTAAATGACTCCCCAGGCAATCCCTTCTAGTGAGTAGGCTCTGAAGGGCCCATGGGCAAAGCAACTGCATTTCTGAGCCCTTGTCTCTACCCCCAAGTCAGCTAACTGTGGACTGTAGGACTTCTCTGAGCATCAAGGACTCTGACAGGAAAGCTCCCAACATTGAGCACATTTCTGGAGTCACTGAGCCTGACATATATAAAGCAGTGGAGCTGAGAGCGGGTGCTGTCGGATTGGAAATTCTGATCTGATTTACTTCATGAGTTAGTTCTGTCTGTTAAGCAGGTCGGTTTGTCTCTTCAAATGAAGAACAGCTTCCTTACAGCCACTATGGCAGAAAGGTCAATTCAAGTCCATTTACAGTTTTCAAACATGCTGAGAGCTCTAATATAGACAATGACTTTGATCCTTACCCAAGAGAGAACAAGTTTAAGACTCAGCACAAATGAAGTTAGTTGTGAAAGAACTCCCCAACAGCAAGTGATATTAAGATCTGAAGGAGGTACCAGGGCTGACATCCAGCCTTCACTGTGGAATTAGGGCACCAAAGTCTTCACAGGTTGTTAAACACGTATTCTGAGTCTCACTGCCATTCACTAGCGATGTTTCTTCTACACATGTCTTTAAACTTGGACAGACTGTCTTGGAAAGGTGTGGTCTTGACAAATGAACAGTGTGTTATTGGAAACATTTAGTTTAGAAAAAAAAAAAGAAAGAAAACTCCAGGGAACATTCTTAGAGTACTGTTTCCTTGGAGATGCTATTGGTGCTTGGGCCAGGCAACAATTCAAGTGAAACTGTCCTACATATCGCAGGATATTAGCATTCCTGTCCCCTCTCTCATGCCATTAATAAGCACCAGAAATTGTGACAACCCCAAATTCCCTCTCACATTTTTAAATGTTTCCTGGGGGAGGCAGTGTCATGGTAGCTGAGAATTCCTACAGCCATGTTTCAGAATTATCACCAAAAATGGTGGTAAAGGACACAGGATATAAATGATGCGGTCATGAGTATTTATTTCTGATTACGGAAATATCACATGCAACAACACACTTTAATTTGGTGTGTGTTACCTCAAAGAGAATGAGGCTTTTAAAGCAAAATCTCCTGTAACCAATTGGATTTGACCCACTTTGACTCACCTGTGTACTTGCATGTTCGTGGTGTTCATATATCATACAACTCGGTGGAAAGGGGAAATATTTATTTCCCACTAGAAAGCACAACTTATTAGGGATGACATTCTGTCCTACTGGGAGACATTAGTATCATTGTTGTTAGTTTATGTGAGTAAGCACACAATCATATATAGATAGGTGTGCTGGCTTAGGAACTTTATAATAAAGCACATTTTTTTTCCAGACACTTCTAAATACCAATATCCTCAAATACCAGATTTGATTATACTTTATGAATTCTGCCATCATTTCTGCTACTTGTTTACTTAGAAATGCCAAGCCCATTTTAATTTACTGCTTTAGAGAATAGTACTCCAGGTGGCTTCATGAGATGAGGCCATGTTCAAATGTCAGACGTTACTCTTGGGCAAGGAGGGAACAAAGCATCACATTCCCTTAAAAGCAAACCTTGAAAATAGCAAAAGCACTAGTTATGGAAATCTAAACCTACCCAGATACCACTATCAATTAATATTGCAAAATTGGTATATCTATAAGGGCTGCTATGGAGAAATAATCCCTTAGATTGGATTAAGTCTGACATAGATTTCATTTTCAAGTAGGGAGATAATAAGGTCAGAAAATTTTAGTCTCTTAATGAAATTTCCTACACCCAAGTCTGATGTTCACAATATAATTTGATGTGCAATCCAAATAAAATTTCCATATAGCCAAACCTCAAATAACATTCAAATACAAAATAATAAAACCTTAATCAAATGGAGCTCAAAGATAAATAGATTACTGTCTTCTCCCTCTCCTTTTTGAATAAAATGGTAAATTACAAGAGGAAAATCTGATAGTAGCCCAAATCTAAGTTTTTAAGATATAGTCTGGGCCAATTCACATTTAGCCTGAGTTCCGATGCCTCCCACAATCCTAACTGACATTTATGATTACTCTGAGACACTGATACCTCTTGAATCTCTAAAGAAAGCTGGAATTTTCTCTATTACAGTCTGTTTACTAAGGTAGGAGGGACAACGACAGTTTAGAATATATTATAAACAATATAGAAAAAATAAAAGCGTTTTCTGGTTATTGCTGCAATGACCAAGAAATTAAGTCAATTGCTCCTTAACAAGTAAGATTAATAGAGGCTTGAAGACGTGGCAAAATATAATTTTAAGTCTTTGTGTTCCCTGGCCCGTTTCTGTAACTAAAAGGTGTACGTGGTTTCTCTTTAACAAGGAAAGGCAGGTCATGATTTGTGGTAAAGATATTTTGATGAACGCCTTGGTCTCTGATGGGCTTTGAGGGAGGGGGTCTGGGTCTGAGGTTGGGACCTACTGCAGTGAGGCTCCACAGACACGGCCGTGGTTT
Source organism: Lemur catta (assembly GCF_020740605.2). Taxonomy (NCBI): domain Eukaryota; kingdom Metazoa; phylum Chordata; class Mammalia; order Primates; family Lemuridae; genus Lemur; species Lemur catta. The sequence continues at coordinate 66,546,449 of NC_059137.1, forward strand.
CCCACTGGGAGACCACTGCACCATGGAGGAGGCAGGAAGGGAACCAAAGTTTCTGAACTTCCACAGGCCAGAATCCTTTCATATGTTGACTCCTTTAATCACAACACTGAGGAATTATTATCCCTGGTCCACAGATGCAGAAACCAAGCCTGAGAGAAATACAATAACTGGCCTAAGGTCACAGAGCCATGATCACCTTAACTCCCAGGTCTACCTGCCACTGTCAGCTTAGACCACTGGCAACAGGCAAAGACTTTCTCTTCTCCCAAAAGTTACATTCTTCCCTTCAAACCCTTAAAAAGGAAATCACAATTTCTGGGGATTTTTCAATCTTCATTTCCAAGAATTGCAATGTAACATTTGTTTTAAATAGATTTTGGCTAGCTGAGAGTAGAACTTGGGACTGGAAAAGATGATTGTCAAATGTTTGAGATAAATTTTAGCATGCAATATTGTATTTCTTAATTTTTATTTTTTGAAAGAATTGTTAAAGAATTCTTGAATCAATATATGCCATGATGTTGCTACTGAGTTAAGGAGATATTTTTAAAATCTAGCCTAGGTATGGCCAACAGAAGTTTTAAAAAAATGCTTTGGTGCTAAAATAATTATGAATGAAATGCTATGCTGTCTTGATCTTCTTCATAATTTTCCAGAGGAGGAAGTAGATGGTTATATGGATAGAGGAAATAAGATTGACCATGGGCTGATAAATGGGTGATAGTTACAGGGTGGTTGTAATAATATTCTGTAATTTTTATATTTGTTTGAATATTTTAATAATAAAATTTTTATAAAATATATGCTTGGAGTTTTAAATTCTCATCAGGGTACATAGATACTACTTTCTGGAATCGTGCCTTGGTACTCATTCTTTCAGCTAACACAGAATTATTGAACAGCTGTTCAAACTATATATATTCAAACTGTGAATATATTCCTAGTAATATGCTAAATTGATTTAACTTATGTGAATATGTGAACAGCAATAAAATGAATATTAAAAATTATTTATTATGGACCTTTGTTTACTTAAACACTTCAAAGGCGTGGTCACTTTTGATATATCACTTAGCCATCTCTCTGCACCTTGGTGTGATCTTTTAGATTAATGATTTTGTGTTCTTTTAAATGCCAGACACATTTCTTTCATCCATAGACATGAATGGTACTCTAGGGACATGGGTCTATAGAGAACCTCTTAGCCTCTCTCCCTTGCCGCTCTCTCCCTCTTTCTTCCTTGCCAGGAAAAATCCCAAATTGATGCCTATTCTACCACTGCAGCTGAAGATGGCTGGAACAAACCCACACAGCACTGATGATTTACTCTACTTTAAGTTTACAACTACAAATATCAAGTGGGCTGCATGGCAATCCTACATTTTCCCAGTCTGTTCAATATCTTAGTCTCTAAACTGAATGTAGTTCTTTTCTGTCTCTAAATCTATACCATCTCATCTTTCACACTGTCAGCCAATGGCCTCATGTATTATTTTATTTAGATGTAGAAGCTATCTATAAAGAACCACCTGGTCTTCCCACCAGAAAATGTTCTATCCTACCCACATCCGCGCCCAAATACTCTGCCTTCCCTCCTGTTCTTCATTTGTGCGTGGAATTTCACCCCCTCCCATCTTCTCAAGGACTTTGCTCAAATTCCCTAGAGATTGGTCCTCAATCCCCCGTACTTTTCTATAAACGCTTACTCCGTAGGGGCTCCCATCTAGTGTCATTGTTGTAAGGATGCATTGGTGCCTCTAAGGATGACTATCCAGCATCCTTGATGTATCTATTCCTTATCCTGGATGCTCAATTCATTACCAAGCCCTCTTGAGCTCTATCTTCAAAATATATCTTAGGAAAAATATTGTATAATGCCATTTATATGAGGCATTATAGAATAGGCAAATGCATAAAGACAGAAAGTAGAATAGTGGTTACCAGGGGCTGGGGGAGGGCCTGAAGTGGAGGCAGTTATTTAATGAGTACAGAGTATCAGCTTGGAATGATGAAAAATTTTGGAGATGGATGATGGTTATGGTTGCACAACAACATGAATGTACTTAATGCCACTCAATTGTACACTTAAAAATAGTTAAAATGGTAAATTTTAGGTTATGTATATTTTACTACAACTTGTTTTACTAGCTCTACTGCTGCCATCCTTATTCAAACCCTTGTCACTTCTCACCTGTATAATTGCTGTTGCCTCCTGAAAGCATCTCCTTGCTTTTAATTTTGTCCCTAACCTCAGTCTAATCTCTACACACAACAGCAGAGTGTTTTAAAGCATAATAAAGATCTATGCTAAATATTTATTTGCTAAAGGAATGATGAGAATTGTTCCTTGCGTATTAAATTTGGACTTTAGAAGATTGCAGATGGGAGAGCATTGTGAAGCAGGTAACAGCTCGTGTCCAAAAGGCTTCTCTTTTGTCATCAAAGCTCATCAATAAGCGATGACAATGCTTCAGTCCTGACCGTTGGCAGTAGGAATGCATAGGGGTGGTGGGGGGCGGGGGGCGCAATGAAATGGCTGAAGCCAGAGTGTGGAGAAGAAGGTCAAACTCAAACACTGGTGCTTGTGATGTTATCAGTGATCACCATCATGTTGATGAGAAAAGGGTTTACGGGTCTTCTGAGCAGTATTCACTTAATATTTAAGGGAAATATTCTTCAGTATCTCATGCTATTTATGTAAGAAAACAGGCTTGTTGCTAGGTTGCTGCAGTACTAAGGTCACCTGTAAGTGATGAGGAGAGGGGATGGCATTTCAATGAGGAGAATGCTGAGTGTGTTCAGGTATCCCTGGGACCACCCTGAGTTTAAGAGGTGGTGGACAGTGTTACTGTGCTACAGTGTCTCATTTTTGGGAAACTGAAGTTTCATAGTCGTATTTCAGATTTCCTAAACTTTTGAGGCAGGAAATGAGAAAGTAAATGGAATTTTTAGGATGAACTTATAGAATAAAATTTTATTTTTAGAAGGAAGAACCACAGGGTTTCCGGATTAGAAAGTAGATTTGCTGTTCTAAAATATTGACTGGGGATGGCATGAAAGGTTTGTATTTGCAGTTTTGCTGTTTCATGTGATGGCCAAGTCAACTCTGTACCCGTGTTTCTCAGTTCTGTTCTGGGGGCTTCTGTGTTCTCAGTGGGCACTTTGCTCTGACACTAACCAAACAGAGACCTCAACGTCCTGCTCTATGTACTTCAAAGAGCCTGGGTCACTTTTTACCCTCTGAGGAGCTTGCTGCTCCCTCCCTGCTTTGGGGGGTGAGCACAGTAAGGAGGAGTTGATCTAATGACTTATGAGTCACTCACTTGAAGGGCAAGTCATCATCTAAGTTTGCCTCAGCCCAGGGGGCCCAGGGACATGGGACTTTCAGTGCTGAACATGAGAAAGGCCCAGGCAAACTGGGACAAGCTGGTCACCCTACACTATTAAGTTCAGGGGTAAAACTGGAGCTAACTCCTGGCATCATCCACTACAGCTCACAGGCAAATTCCTAACCCTGTGCCCTTTAACTTCCTGTGACCTCAGGCATCTCCCTTACCATTTAATCACATTCACTGAACGGGAGTCTGTGGGTTTCTACGAAGCCATAAATACAGTTCTCAAAGTAAGTTCTCTGGTAGGTGGGTTCATGCCTCTCCTCTACTTTGTACCCTAGACCCCTGACTGGGTCCCCACTTGTCAATGTGCCCATGTGCCGCTACCTGCTTTGATAAGCTAGCAAGGGGCTGATGTCTCCATGAATAGGATGTGACGTATCCCTGGTGATCTACCCAAGGACTGGCATCTGGTGGTGGCTCCTCCAGCTTCGCTGACCCCCTGACCAGCTGTGGTGGCCTGCTTTTCAGCTCCTCGCTGCTGGGCTCTGCTCCCTGAGCCTGCCCTGCAGGGCCACCCCCACATACAGCACCTCTGCCAGCTTTGGAGAAAGGCACCCCTCTGGGCACATAAATTACAAAAGGGCGCTCCCTCTGGCATAACCAATTAGAAGATGGTACCATTTCCTCTGAGCAGCCAGGAAGCACAAGGCTTGACTGACAGAGCCCTGGCTGGGCTTTAACCCCAGCTCCCAATCCCTGTGCTGTGTGTGTAACTCACACGACCACACATCCAGCTCTGCTCTCACACACCAGGCCTGGCACAATGACATGCTTTGCCTGTCTAGGCGGGTTCTGTCTCACTACCGAGCACTGAACTTGACCCTGAATTTATTCCTGGTCTCCCTTCTCCCATCTCCTTCAGCTACCAGCTCACTCCTATTTAAGCTCTCGTTTTTAACCCTATGGTATAACAAAAATAATGCTGTAGCTTATGAAAAAATCTAAGTAGATAACACTGATTACATAACATCTGCTCTCTCCATCAAATATTGTAATGAAATTCAGTTTTAATATTTACAGGAAACCCCACCACCCATTGATAAAAGTGCTTTGTTACATTTGATCTCTGCTGATCTCTGGATCAGTTTTCTTTACTCTTTTTTTTTTTTTTTTTTTACCCCCCAAAAGATGTTCACTAAGGGATAATGCTGTGTTTCTTCTTTCCAAAGACAGTTGGGGAAGGGAGTTTCCTAATACAATTTTTATTTCAAACCCAGGCCAAAATTCATGATTCCAGACTTCATTGTGAAAAAATATGAAAGCATAAAACTTGACTGCTTAAACACTGGTAGGCCTTAAAAAGTAGAATCACAAAAGAGGGTATGGGAAGGAGAAGTTGTGGTCTGATAGGTCTCACATACCAGTTTTGGGATGAAGTGGCTATAGCAAGGAAGATCCATTTGGGATAGTCGCAGAGAAAAGTTCAGAGAAGAGACAAGGGATTTGGACAAGTTGAATCACATTACAATGAATTTTTGAAAAGTAATCTAGCCAAAGAGTATCTTTTGTTCTTTGGTATGGTAGGCTTTGGAATTTCAATTAATTAGATCAAAGTTTCCCGATCGGATATGTAATTACTACAAAGTTTGAGTTTGCCATGAAGCCTCACCTGTTACTTTATAAAAACAAATTGAATTTTATTTTGTAAGAAAAGACAGTAGATTGTTTTCACACCTCAATCACATTTAAATGCAAGCCACTTAGTGATCTGCGGAGCATTGCTGCTTTTATGATGCTACCTTTTCATAGTTAAAACAAATGTTTACACAATAAACACACCGTAGAGCACATAAGTACTGAAGAGGTAATGTTAGTGTAACCATTTGATATGTACTATGCGGTTTGCATGCATACACACATATATCTAAATACACATGTATCTAGAGGCAATGAATGAAGACAGATATAAAATTAAGAGACAGAAATAAAATTTCATCAAGATAATTTCACACGATGCTTTAGTTTAGAGAATACTCAGTTCCCTTGAAATGCCCTCACACAGCCAGAGCTATACTAAGACCAAAACTTGATTTTTTTTTCTTTTTTTTTAGCCAAAAAAAAAAAAAAAAAGCTTAGTTCATAGCAACAATTTTTTCTTGAGTGCTTTTCCTCCCCAGAGTACTGTGTAAAGGGTATAGGAAAAGTTTAGAATGAAAGCTTATCTGCCTTCACAAACCTCAGTTCCTACATATCCAGTTGTCCTCCTCCGGATGTCTTCCTTTCATTCTAACCACTAACCCCGTAGAAATAATGGCCTGTGTTTGAAACTTGCTCAACTTTTTATAGTATTGCTGCATGGTGTACTTAAAGTTATTCACTTTCAACACACTTCTTATGAGGCATGACAGCGGGAACAGCAGCCCAGCCTACTTACTTGTGTTTATCTTCTGGAGTGAAATATGCTTTTCTAGTTGTCTCCGGAGTTTCACCTCTGCCCCATATTTTCCAGTGGTCCCATTGTCGGCCAGAATGAAATGGGAATGCATGCTGTTGAGAACCGTGAGCTTGCTCATGGGGTTGGACATGGTTTGGTATGGCCGGACAACCTGCAAGGTATCATAAGGAAGAGGCAGAAGTCAGAGAAAAGAAAACAAAATATGAAAAAGAAAATCAGACAGAGGAAAGAGAGAAAGAACATCGTTTTTTGGTATGGTGCAGCTATAGTCTACGTCCTCTTCCTGGTATTGCTTTGGGATAGAAGCAAGATTTATGGTAAATTTTCATTTGAAGTAAGACTATGCTTAAAGGAATATTTATTTATTCAGAAAATAGAGTTGGTGCTTTCACTGTACTCAAAAACTGGCATGGCAATGATTGTTTCATATTGAAGTTAATGTTTTATTTGCTAAAGAACCCCAAATAATTTTTAAATCTAGTTATTTTGTTTCTTTCCATTCCCTACCATGTCTATACTTTAATGGGCACAGCAGAACAGTCATGATTCTAGAGAACAGTGTAGGTAATGTGATCTTTTCTCTCAAACCCATTCAGTACTCTGAAGGTCCATTATTCAAAATCAACACTGCTCTTATTAGATATCCCATTTAAATGGAAATCTTGATTGCCAAATAATTGTCTCATGAGACAAATATGAATCAGGCCCAAACTGTTCACCTCCGTCTCATTCTACCTTTTTTGTTGTTGTGTAATTCATGGTGAATTACGCTACCTAAAATAGAGCAATTTCAGTGTGGTCTTTCACAGTTTTGGTATAAAAAGAAATGCAATACCTATTGTGAGCTAGTTGCTTTATACACATTATCAATATTCTTTGCAACAATCCTGCAAAGTAGATGATGTTATGTTCATTTTATAGATGAAGAAACTAAGAAATGGAAAGGTAAGGTAAGTTTTCCAAGAGTTTACTACACATACAACCAGAATTCACGGTCAGGTCTGGCTGATCCCCAAATCTATGTTCAGTTCCCTATCTTGCACTGCTTAGACCCAATAGAAACATAAGACGATGTGTTGGAAATCTACTCCTAAAATATTCAGGTAGGAACTTCACTCAAAACTATGAAAAGGGAACATTCAGTAGGCTCATTGTTATTTGGTCTCAGTATAGCTATCACTGTACTGAATCATCAAAACTGACAGGACAGAAATGCTACTGGGTTTTTACTTCTGTGCCATTGTGCAGTGTGTACATTAATTATAGAGTTGAGATGCTCTTGCTCTTTTTCAGTATGTAATAACTCACTATGAAAAGCTATGGTAAGATTGAATAGTTTGTTAAAGGAATTACAAAGTGATTTAGTAAGGGCATTCTTCAATAGTTAAGATCTCATATAAGTCATTTTTTAGACTTTGATGCTGATTCAAAACTCTGACGTTTCTATGTGCCTGGCAAATAAAACCTACTCAATAAATAGTGAATGAATGAATAGGCAAACTTGAGATAGACACACTTTTGTTCAAAACTGAAAAAAAAAAATCCTCTTTTCTGAATTGTTTGGGAATTGGTCTAATTAAAATATAAAATGTGTGTATAATTCTGAGATTTGAAATAGTCTTCAGTCCTATCAATATGTGCCCCATTTGTCAATGTGGCATTACTATAACGTTAATTCATAGCTTTATTTTAGTTGGCTTTTATTGATAAAGGAAGCCCATAACTTTTTGATTATTGCCTCTAGTAATTGCATGGAGCAGTCATCAATTACTCCTTTGTCTAGATGAGTGCATTTAGAGTCCCCTAAAATATAGAGACAGTGGTTTGCTAATCCCATACTGAGTTCTCTATCACTGGTTTCTTGTGGTTGAATTTCCTATTTTGTTGCTACTCATTTTTGATCATAAAACATTCATTCTACAGCAGAGTGCAAGTTAATAAATATTAATGCTTTACTGAAAAAGGCCTAGCAGAAGGACTTTCTCCTACTCTTAAAGTGCTTCTGCATTGTGATTTTGGACAAAAGAAAACACTTTAGTTACTGTTCTCTCTTTTCTAATAACAGTTCCCACAAGACTCCACGTGAAGGAGGGGGAAGACCCAAAGCAGTTTGTGAAAGGCAGAGAACAGTGGATTTTCTAGAGGAGAAAAAGTGTGTGTGATAGTGCACCCCAGACATCTGTGCTGGCTAAGACACGAGTGCATGTTTTTTAATTCCTAGGAACCTACATAAAGACTATCAGTGAAAGTGAAATTTTTAAACAAATAAAGGAATGAAAAGGATTCTGGCCCAAGCTGATGTATCTGAGAATAAAAGATCATTAAATAATCTGTGTTCTATATACAGTATCTGTTTCCTCCATTACTGGATTCCAAGGACATTGGTGCTTCCGTCTTCTGACTTTGACCTTCTTTTCTCGTGAAACATAGCTCAGCCGCTCTTTGGGAACACTGCACATCTGAGTCAGTCATGGCAAGAAGGTCAAATTTACAGTATCATTCATGAATTTTAATTTCTTCACCTCACTGATCCTCATTTCTTTTGATCTTATATGAAGGCAAGTTAAAGGTGGTCATATATTGGCAGAGAGTTTGTCTGCTGAATAATAGGGGATATAAATCTGAAAAATAAATAAAATGCCCCATTTTATTTTTCAGTTATTATTGGAGGAAGACGTGCTGAATCCTGGAACAATCCTGAACATATGAATCTTAGAAACTTGTTTGAATCCCAGTTCTTTTAATGGCTGTGTGAATCTCTCACTTTTTTGATTTCCAAAAGGGAAATGATAAAACCGCTTACCTAATGGGGATTAGTTGGGATTATATGTGCAAAGTACCTGGCACCATGCCTGGCTTCTAGTAGGCACTTTATAAATATTAATATTAATTCCTTTTCTAGCTCTATTCTAGTTTTACCGACTCCAAGCTGATTTTCCGGTTGCAAACTACTGATCAAACTGAAATGATAATGAGATAAACAGTGACTTTTGTTTTACCCAAGAGATTTAAATCAATGCAAGTAAAGAGAAAAAAAAAATCAGCAATCTGTTGGCCAAATATACAAAGTGTTTTTTCTTTGCCATGTCCTCCCAAGCATCTAAGAGGGTGATGGTCTGGAACTATATGCGGATTAACTGCAAAGTTAGAAATAACTCCCCAAATACTTCAGAGGAATGCAATTTGGTCTAACTTGCCTACAAAATCCATTTAGTCTTCTTCATCACAAACACACCAGCAGTCTATTTTTGTTTGAGTTATATTTGCATATCTACAAAAGATTTGCTGATCTTCCTGTTATGTTTCCCAAATAGAAAAAAATAATGTCTTCCTATAACATGAATACAAATGAATTTTTAACTTTCTCTGGAGAAATTCTGGAGGTAATGCAACCATTTTCATTGTTAAGAGCTCATAAAAAGAGGGCAACTTTTTTGGAAGAGTGCGTGTGTGTGCAAGGGGGTGGTGAGTAAGAACAGGTGTGACATATTCACAGTTTGTAGGTATATTGGATTACTGTAGCATGTTTCTCAGACACGGTTTCCTGAGAAAATTAAGTCCTAGTGCCCTGGAGCATCCATTGCATGTAATGCATCACTATCTCTCCTAAGAATATAGGACAGTCACTCAAATTATTTTCTGTGTTTTGTAGTTCAGGTAAGGAACCTGAGTTGAGAAAGGCTGAATGATGTCTGAAAGGCCTTTATCAGGTGAGTTTTCATGATTTGTAAATATAGTAGTATCTATACTTAGAAGAGAAATTTGCTTAGAAATGGATTTTAGGCACTTAGTACTCTCTGATTACCATGGGACAGAACACCTCTAAGTAATGATGTTGTGTCTCCCTTTCTTGTCCCTAAAGATAAATGAGAGAATTCTTCATTTAGTAATCCATGGTATACCACTTAGTACTGGCTGACTGACAAAATTCTGGTTCCAAGGCCTCGGTATCCCTTGACTTTTAAACAAAGAATCCCTGCAACGTGAAATGAGGGCTATTTAAGGGGTTCTCGGAGATAAAGTCCCTTTTATATAAGGCATTAGTAGGACGTCACCATTGTCAGGGAAGGGATTGACTCAGAGACACTGAACTATGGAAAACTGAATGTCCTTCATGTGCTGGTGCCAGGGTGCTGCGTTTATGCTTCCTGGATGGGCTTAGATCAGTGATTCAGAAACTAATCTAAGACACCTGCTTGAATTTTCCTAGATATTTTCATGCATGTTCTGGGCTCACCCAGGAGTACTAAGCAGGAAGTCAGGAGATGGGGAGGGGGGCTCTAGGTCTAGTTCCCCTAGTTACTAATTCGTGACCTGGAGCAAGTTTCTGAATTCATTTACTCCTTCCTTTACTCACTCATCAAGAATCTCTTGATGAAATACAGTATGCAGTAAATATTGTGTTGGCTTAAGGAGATACATAATCACACATCTAGATAATATCTCATAATAAATGTTCAAAATATGCTCATTGAAAGAAACATTTTGGACAATAGTTTTCTTATCTATAAAATAGAAGACTTGACTGTAATTTCTGATGGCTTTCTACCACTAAAATTGAACCTGGACAGCTTGTGTTAAAAAGTACATTTGTTCTTTTTAAGTTCCTGCAGAACAATGACCTTCCATGTGCTTCCATGGGTGTTAGCTACAAAAAAAAAAAAAAAAAGAAAAAAAGTAAAAAAAAAAAAGTAGTACTCTCATATCCTGAGTCTCTTCGATTTTATGGTACTTTCTACAATGAAAAGGCAGGTGGGTCACTAAGCACTCCTTTCTGAACAAAATTGAACTGGACTAAATCAGGTTTCTGTGCCATCAATCACGGGACTTCTGCAATACCGCTACCTAATGAGTTGTATATCAACATGCCCCTGGCAAGTGGCCCAAAGAGTTATTTTTTCTCTCCTAATAGCACCATGGTTTTAATTTAGGCTGGAAGAAAATTAGCATTTATTGACCACTTATTGCATGCCAGGCATTGTGATAGACAATTTCCCATGGATTAATCCATTTCATGCTTATTTTATAGCAGGAGCCATAGGGGTTCAGAAAGGTGAGGTGTCTTGGCCAGATTTGCCCCACTTACCACACTCATGTAAACCACATGTAGATCTTAAATTCCTTTACAGGCCAGGGTACATTAGAGGGAAGACTGAGGATCCAGTCTGATTTTAAATTTATAGAGGATATTATGGTTGGTTTTGCTGTTGGACATTTTTGCCAGTGGCTCAGCTGGGCATTAAAATCCTTCTGACAGCTGATCAGATTATTTCCAGATGATTCATCTAGAACTGTATGTATGCAGAGGTCAGAGAAAGCACCAGCCGGCAGCAGAATGGGGTTGTGCTTTGGAGAAAGAGAAACAAAAGGAGTGGCGAGGTTTTCTGAGGATCAGGCATCCATTTCTGGAAGGGAAGAGGGGATACCGCTGAGAAGTGGGAAGCAACCTCTGTGTCTGAGATAAAGGAACATGGGGACTGAGAGAATGGAATGAAAAAAAGAAAGGCTCTGTGTGTCTTCATAATCACAGAGAGGCCTTGAGCCAGCAGGGATGCTGGCTGATTATTTCCTATTCAGGCAGCTCAGCTGTAAGTGTAGGTAGAAAGGAGGCTCATGTGGAAACCCAGATGAGCAATTCAAACAAGAAACCAGCAAACCCAGGCATCCATTTCCAAAGAGCGCCCAATACTTTAGCTGTGTGACTCCCACTAAAATCCATGGGAGAAACAATTACGTCTTTCTGCAGCACTTTGAAAATGTGTCCTCAATTTGTGCGTGGCAGAGAGCAGCACAGTCCTCATTTCAGACTTTGCACTCGCATGGACTCACTCCCTCTGTCCCATCCTGAGCAGAACCCTGGACCATTCAGCGACAAGACCCACTGGCAGCGGAAACAGGCTCTTGAGTTCTCAACAGAGGCTACTCTTCCTCTAGAACTTACCAGGTACCAATGTTCAGAAATTCTTTGAAACTCTTCCCTTAGTCTAGGTTGGATTCGGTGACTCACTTCTAAGGGATAGAATAAAACAGAAGTGCTGGTAGATGACTTCTAAAACTAGGTCATAAAAGGGTTCCTCTTAGTGCTGTCGCAGATCTCTTACTCTGGGGGAAGCTGGCATGCTGTGAAGACAATATATAGCAGCCGTATGAAGAGTTCCACACGGCCAAGAACTCCTACCAACAGCTATGAGTGAGTCATCTTGGAAGAGGGTGCTGTAACCCCATTTGGTCCTTTGGATGCTGCTGCCCAAACTGCCATCTTGACTGTGTGTGACCTCAGGGAGGACCCCAAGCCAGAACCACCCAGATAAGCCGCTCACACATCCCTGCCCCTCAGAAACTGTGAGATAATCAACATTTGTTGTTTGAGCCATTAAGTTTGGGGTAACTTTTTTTTACACAGCAATAGATAACTATCACAATAGTGTATTATTATCTTCCTTCTTTAAGGCTTCAAAATGTATCATCTCTCCTTTATTCTGGACAGGTTGATGCATCATAATTTCATGGCCCCCAGCCCCCCTACCCTGCCCTGCTTGGGTTCTCTGTGCTGCCTGTCATTCCTTTCCAGGGCTCTGATCAGTTCCGGTTTCTGTTCCGTTGCCATGGTGACTAACTCTCCTCACACCCGAACACCATCCCTTCTCCCTTTGGTACGTGATCTGACCCCTGCTCCTACACACTTGCCAGTCGGGTGACCCTGTGAAAGTTATTTATCCTCCATGTCTCAGCATCTTCATATGTAGATAGAGAATAATAATAATTATAATCACCTAATTAACTATTGTAAGGATTAACTGAGATATAAAACTCATAGAGCAATGAAGTATGAACCCAAATAAATGAGAGCTGTTATTATTATAAAGAATCAGTCTTGGTAATAGATAAGGATATGGTCTTTGGAGCTCGTGGCCTAGTTTTAAATCCCAGTAACATCCTTTGCTAGTCATGGAACACTGGGCAAGTTACTTCATCTCTTAGTGTTTAGTTTTAAAAATGGGGAGGATGATAGTAATACTAAAAAAAATGTCAACTTCTGAGTGCTATTGTGAGAATTAAATGAGTTTGTTTATGCAAAAGTGCTTAGAAGGGTGCTGACATTAGTGAGCTCTACAAAAGTGTTGATATTATTGTTGTTGGTGTAGTTATTGTTATTATTACTATTTTAGTGATAAACAATAAACTTCCAGGCTAAAGCTCCTTCAACATCCTGACACCAACCCTCTGCACGTGTATTCTTTCCTCTTCTCCTTCAGTTACAAGTGTACCTGGGGTTAACCTCTCCTTGGCTCTGGACCCATCACCTCACAGCCCTTCGAGGACTTGTCATCAGTGGTCTCCTCTTTATCCCCATGCCCCTTTCTACCACCAACACATCAACAAACCCGAGAGTCTCCTCATCTTAAAGAAAAAAAAATGCCTCCAATGATGGCTCCCTCTGGCTACCCATATGTCTGCTCCCTGTCATGGCCAAATCTCTGAAAGGTTTGTCTCTGCTTCTCCATGTCTTCTCCCTCCTCATCCCATAGAAGCGTGCATGCCTCCTCATGGTTGTTCTGACACAGCTTTGACCAACAGTGTTGATGATGTCCATCTTGATGGGATGGATGGGTGCTCCTAGGTAACATTGTCTTTCTTAAGCCTCTCAGTAGTCTTTGGCATTGCCCTTCTCAGTCCTTCTGAAGGATTCTTCCCTTGGCTTTCCTGCTTCTTTCTGGCCTTGCTCCTACGTCTCAGACATTTCTTTGGTCTCCTTTGCAGGCTGCTTGTCTTCTGCTCATCCACTAAAGGTTGGGGATCCCCAGGAGCCAGGTGTAGGACCTTCTTTTCCTCACTCTGTACACTCTACTGTGGTGATTCCATCCACCATGAGGGCCTTTATTGCCATCTATAGGAGATACCTTCCACATTTATGTGCATAGCCAGATCTTGCTTCTAAGCTTCTATCTTATAGACTCACTGACCTAAGATGCTCGCTGGCCTGCCAGACATTTTCATGCAGATATCTCGAAGGAAATTCAAAGTCAACATGCCCAAATCCAGACTCACCATTGTCTTCACCAAAACTGCATTCCCCCTGTAAGTGAATGTAACTGCTGCCACGGCAGTTAGCCCGGAACAGGAGTGTGGTCCGGGCTCAGCAGGCATTGGCTCTCTCCTGCATAACCATGACAGATTTGGGCAGGTCTCCTTATCTCTGGACTTTTTCTCTTATACCCCCAGATACATCTTATCTAATCCAATCATAAAAATACAAAAAAAATCCCACGCCAGGGCCACTATTGGTAAGTGTTCTGAGCTTACAATATGAAGTCATCTTTGGCTTGACTCAGAAATAAGTGACAAATGTATTTACTTGATAACTACATCCAAATTAGCAATCAGTCGTATTATTGAACTTGATGTTTCTTGGCTTGAAACATAAAGAAGGCATCAAAAGAGCACTTTCCAATTAAACATAGGGACTCTTAAAGATTATGAAAGTTGAAGAAATAAATCTATAGTTTAGGGAAAGTTGAAGATATCATCAAATGTGAAAATAATTTAATAACCACATAAGATGATGTGTTGGAAATCTACCCAAACACAATTTCCATCCTCAAGTTAAAATGAAAAGTGCTTTTTCTTGGGATTGTGTCTGGATGCTTAAATTGGTATGTGTCTTGTTAGTCAAGCTTTTGGAAAAGACAAATGATAAAGGCTTTAGAAATTATTCAATTACCTGACATAAATCTGATCAGATTGTTTTCTAAAGTAGGAGATCTAAATTTAAAATGTGTCCCATGAAAATTATATTTCATTGGAAGTTCTTTCTTGGCTTTACACTGTTGATACTTTCATAATCATCTAGCCAGGTCAAGATTCTCTAGGGACAAAGAAAAGGGCTCTGATCATTTATTGAGTCTATTTTGGAGTCCAATTTATAGATGTAAGATATTTGCCAATATCTCCACCCACAATAAAAACATAATATTGTTGAATATTTTCTTATATCTTACTTGACATACTAATATTTGAGAGAATAGGTTTTGGAGACAGTTGGATCTTGGTTCTCATTCTTGTTCAGTTTATTCAACTATAAAGGGGTATAATAATACCTTATAAGGCTAATATATGCAATCATAGAACATAAATAAGAGTTCAATAAATTACAATTACTATTATTACAATTATGCTCATAGAAGTTGCATGAAGATGGAGCAAGTGTTTTTATATCCAGAGATGAAGAAATCTAATTTTATAGACTTTAAGTGGCATGTCAATGTGTCATATTTATACAAAGTATTACAATAGGGGTTAACAAGAAACAATTCTATCTCTGTTTTGGGGGGAGTTTTATTTTGTTATTTTTTTATTTTTTTTATTGTTTGAGACAGAGTCTCGCTTTGTTGCCCGGGCTAGAGTGAGTGCCGTGGCGTCAGCCTAGCTCACAGCAACCTCAAACTCCTGGGCTTAAGCAATCCTACTGACTCAGCCTCCCGGGTAGCTGGGACTACAGGCATGCGCCACCATGCCCGGCTCATTTTTTCTATATATATTTTAGTTGGCCAGATAATTTCTTTCTATTTTTAGTAGAGACGGGGTCTCGCTCTTGCTCAGGCTGGTCTCGAACTCCTGACCTCGAGCGATCCACCCGCCTCGGCCTCCCAGAGTGTTAGGATTACAGGCGTGAGCCACCGCGCCCGGCCTTGGGGGGAGTTTTTAATTAAGTTGGTGCAATGGACTGAATGTATGTATATACACACTCCCCCCAAATTCATATGTTGAAATCCTAACCTCCAAGGTGACAGTGTTAGGAGGTGGCACTTTTGGGAGGTGATTAGGTCATGAGGGTGGAGCTCTCATGAATGGGATTAGTATGCTTATGAAAGAAACCCCAGAAAGATCCCTTGCCCTTTCTGCCATGTGAGGACAGAGCAAGAAAGTGCTGTCTAGCCCCCAGAACTGTGAAAATTAAATTTCTGTGGTTTATAAACCCTGTAGTCTATGGTATTTTGTTATAGCAGCCTGAACAAGCTGACACAGTTGGGAAAGAAGACAGTTGTGGGAGAATTACAGTCAGGGATATGAGATTACGGGTGAAGTTCATCTAGGAAGACATCTTGGTAGAAGCAAGCCTTGAGCTAAATTTGATGGAAGTGTAGGATTATGGATAGTAATAGAGGAAAAGGACCATAGAGATAATATGGAGAAATCACAGAGGTGGAGTGATAAGAATAACTGAAACAGTACATGTTTTCAAGTCTAAGTGGCAGAAAAAAAAATGATTACCATGTCAGTATTCATAGCATTATTCCTTATCAAAGTCTGTTGTTTTTATCTATTAATTGAGAAAAGGAGGGTTTGGTTAAACAGAGTGGAAGATATTTAAATTTAAAGCATCAGGGCTAGTTCTGTCACTCAGCTGGCTAGATCATCCATCTGCCAAAGGCTTTACAAAAAGGCATGTTCCCATTCCACCTGCTTTGCCTCCACACCCAGTAGGCTGATACCTCACCATCCACCTCCCTCCTTGAGTTGCCATATAAGAAAACAATTTTACATCCAGATGCTTAATTTAAAAATGTCCCCACTATTGTCACAATAGTATAATGTAGCTTGGGAATATGATTATAGATGAAGTTGTGAACTAGGTAAGATTAGTATTTCCATAATGTTTATTTTCTCTGTAACCTGGATTTTATCATTTCAAATCTATCTTTATCAATAGTTATTGAGTCCCTACTAAGTGTAAGGCTCTAAGTTGGGGGCTGAGAATCCAAAGATATGTGTTCTGCCCTCAAGTAACTTGAAGTCCAGCTATATGAGATAAGACTCAAAGGGAAGAGAATGCCTCAGAATATCTAGAAGCGGATCTGAGGGCGAGTAAATTCTCCTTTTTATGTTTAGGACTAGTATCCGCCTCTCTAGTGCCATTCTAAAGGGATTAAGATGAATAGCAATTGCTGTACCTACTAATTTTCTCAATAAATAAAAAAATTCTAGTAGTACTTGAATGTTCAGCTTCCAGAAGTGCTCATTCAAGAGCCAACCCCACAGAAATAAAATAATTTATATTTTCCATCAGCTTGGAAATAAATCTACTGTGACAAAATGTCAGGTGTAAGAAATGGAGCCTTTCTTTTATCCTTGTATTTATATTTATTTCAAATACATTTCCTAGATTTCCCTTGACATTTGTTTGTACCTCCTCAACATTATTCTGGAGTACACACACAGACTTGACCAAGAATTCAACTATTCTATTTTTTCAAATGATTTCATTTTGATAGAATTCTGCAGTGGTAAAGATTTTTAATAATACATTTGTTTTTTTCTCTCCTATCTGATATCTGATGCTAAAAGGTTTCTTTTTCGATATTTATTATATGTGAGTTTGAGTATATAAAACAAAAGAGAAAAGATAGAAGGCACTACATTAAGTTAGCTATGAAGATTGTTGCTACTATCTAAGAAACTTATGAGATAATAATTCTAATTTGATGATTAAGGGGAATTTTTGCCTGTAACCACCACCGTGTTATTTAAATACCTCTTTTTATGGCAACCTAGCATCATGCTACTTTATAACTATCACATTAGAAGAATGAACACGTATAAAAACTTACCTCAAACCACATCATAAATCCTATATACCTAAAACAGTACTTTTGCTCCGAGTAATTTATAACTTAAAAAACAAACTCTAATCACACAAGAGCCTGAGAAATTGTATTCTAATTTCCCAATTTTGGGAGAAGAAGATACCTGAGTGGTCAAAAGTCAATAGATCTTGGTCAAAGGTTTACTGAAGAACTAAAATACAACTGTTTTTTCTGTGCTCTCTACAACCTGCCACGTTCATTTCCTTTTCATGATGATCTCTCTGATGGCTCACCTGGTTCTTTGTGAGCCATGGTTTGCCTTTATTAGACCCCCAGGAACAGGGATGATGAAAGTACACATTTACTGAACAGTTTTTCTGCCCTCTGTGCTAGGATCAAGAGCATTTTTAGTTGGGAAGTCAGAAAATGTCACTAAGACCCATGGGCATGCATGAGTTTCCAATGGCATACAACTGGGAAGAAGTAAATAGGAGAAAGAAAAGGAGAGGAAAAAAGAGGAGCACGAGAAGAAGGTGAAATCAGAGAAAAACTTGGAACTGGAGGAAAAGAATCATGAATCTTCCAATTTAGCAAGGTAAGTGAATGTAATAGAAGTCTGTCTTTCTGCAATCATATAAGAGTTATAAGATGAACAAACAAAATAACACAAAAGGCAGGAGGCCAGCATTCTTTGCAAATGCTTAGGCAACTAAGGTAATTATTTGGTTACTCTTATCTTGAATAAAGAAATTATCAGCTGTCATTAATTCATAGTTCATCTGAATGAGAAGGTTCCGAAACGGCCTCCCTCCTCCAAATTAAGTAATAATAATTCAGGTTTACAATAGAGATCCTGAAGCAGTGAACATTTCAAAATGACTTCTGAATCATCATAATGTTTTAAATAATTAACTTAATGTGTTAACAAAATACACTATTAAATTATTTTTGGTGTTGCAGGCATTTTAGCATATTCTAATTCTTTAAGGAATATTAATATATTTGCTCTCATTCAAAATTAACTTGAAAGCCAACTTGGAATCTAAGGCGAGTATTACCCCAAGTATATTCTGTGAAAGACTAGTACTCCCAGATACTTTCAAAAAATTAGAAACACTTACTTTCCCAGTCAGGTCTGCCTACATAATAACACGTTGGAAGTTGCTGCTTAGACATTCAATTTGTGTGTAATATAAAACAGTTAATTTTAATTAAGACAATATTACACTGATAAAACTCTTATTTCATTCCTTATCCTATGTAGTCAGGATAAATTAGCGTTTCTACCTATAATTTGGTATCATTGATGTAGACATTTCTTATCACTTAAAATAAAGCTTCTGAAGGATTTAAAGTGTTTGCCTACTGCTTGCATTTCATGACATTTTTTAAATACAAAGTATTTTGTATCGCATTTTTAAAAACTGCATCTATTGTGTTAGATTGAAATAAGATGGTTACATTGTATTTCATCATAATAGAAGCAGTTTGAAATCAGTTAATTCTTAGCCTCTTTTATTTTTTTGACTTTTTGGCTCAGATAGGAAAGAACTTGAAAAAACCACTTAACACATTGGCTATGTTCTATGGCAGGCCTTGATTGGGAAGGAAAAACTATGTTGATCTGATGTGGAGAACAATGATAATTAATTGCTAAACATATTAGGGAAAAAGAAGAAAATAAAGTATGGAAATCTGTTTACATAGTATAACTATAATTCTTACCAATAAAATTTTGAGAAGAGTTATACAGAAGAAAAAGTCTGATGGTTAATAGGAGAGAAAAACTCTTTAAGGTAAGTTGGTAATAACCTGTTTGTTTTTTTGTTTGTTTGTTTTTTTGTTTTTAAAGAGAGATCCCTGTAAGAACAGAAATGAGATGATGGCTCAGAAAAAATGGGACCAAGTTCTCTTGGTTTCTGGCAAAGTTGTTGATTGATTGGCTATGTGGCTATGGACATCAGGGTAGGAAATAAAGTCTAGCACTTTGCTAACTTTGGCTAAGGGCTTTTGAGAGCTCCAGAGTGGGAAATAAAGAATCCAACTATGCCCACTCCTCACCCAAGCATTTAGCAGAAGAAAGCCTATCAGGGAAGCCAAGATCATGAATGGAAAGAATCTCTCTGTGCAGCTCTCCTGAGCTAGGTGAAGGGTAAGTAAAGAAGCTGGAGCCCTGGAGTGAGGAGAGGCCTTGTTGCGTTCACATTGCCATATATTATATGGTATCAATCAATCTTCATATAACCACATCAAGAGCACTTGCAGGATTTGATGGGTGAAGAAAGACCACTACGTGATTCAAGAAGAGAGGAAGTAGTTGATAAGTCTTACTTTGGACCTTTCTTGACCTAAAAATTGACATGGAGCTCACATAGATAAATTTTGGAAAATGAGTAGTTTGCCAATAAACCAAGTTTCATTTGGGGAGGTAGGAACTAAAAGAGTACTGTAATATGCACATTTTGAATGTCAATTTTACTTTACTCTTCCGATAACCCCTCTAGGAGAAGTCATGGAAAGGGACAGCTCCCAGGACTTACATCTCTTCCAATCAGGTCCTCCTGGTTTTCCACAATTCCCCAGGGAGCAATACCTATGGTGCATATCTTCCCTCGAGACTTGGATGCGTGATCCTTCAAGGCGTCCCCAACATGACGAATAACACCTAAGAGGAAAGAGAGGAGGGTTAATTTTATTTTTTAAAGCAAGTACCTTTCCATTGTTCTAAAGGAAATTGTGGTAACTATTTCTCCCAAGGTCAAATGCATTGAATATAAAATTTTGACACATTTCTATGCAAACTACATATATTTAGGAGAGAACACAAACCTGTGGTTATAATGCAAGATGCATTTGCCAGACTTGTATATGAATATGCATTGCATATTCTGATTTATATGAAAAAATAAAAAGCATCCAATGTCTATAAAAAAACCCAAATACAATTCTTTAGAGAATACTTTCTTATATAATAAGCATAATGATTCATTAGTATGGCTAAGAACCAATTCCTTGACTGTATCACGTGAAAAGCAGCACATATAATATTAAATTTACACCACAGTTTGTGTATGAGTTAGGGTCATTCAAATAGTCTAGTTACTTAGCTCAGTTTGTAAACCTTTCTTTCATCTTCCTATTTATGGACACATAATGTGAAGACCCTACTTATAAAGAAAATATTGGCCTATTCTGTGGATAATTTATGTTAAAAATATATAGATGCCCCTGTTAATCTTCATCTTTCTAATTGTTTTCCTCTTCTGTCAAAATGGCTTTCCCTGTCATAGTTAAAAGTGAGAAAATTCAGTTTACAAGATGGTAAGCGACCTACCTCTTACCTTTTTATAGGCCATTTAAAAAATATGCCATTTCTAATCTTTTAACCTTCCTCTTAAATGGTCATTTTTATAGGAGACTTAAAAGATATATTCTCGAAGAAAAGATGTTTCTGCTTATCAAAATTCCACCCCATTCCTCATGGAAAAATGTATACCCAGTGCCATCTCCTATATGAATGTTGAGTTGGATTTGATTTTTTTCTCCATTTGAACATGTTACAGTTTGCATATTTTGCATAGCTCAATATGTCTCCTAACATATTCTGCAGTGATTCATCTGCATGTGAAGATGTCTCTTCTAATAGTAAAACTCCTTGAGGGGAGGGTTGGAGGGTCAGTGTCTGCCTCATTTTCCTGTGTCTCAGGGGCTATCCCAGAGGAAAGGCTCAGACACTGTGCTCTGAACTAACTGACCACACAAAACACGCCAGGCAATGTAATCATGGGAACAGACATACATATTTAAATAACTCAGTTCTGAAATATTCATAACATCCAACAGAAAGAACCTTCTTTTAAAAATCAAATAACAAAATAGTGTAAACAGCCACTAATCCATGTTGAGCTATGCTAGGAGTGTTAGGAAGAATATCATTTTCACTTATTAGCTTATCCATGAATCTTCTAAGTGAGAGTCCTGGTAAAAAAACAAAACAAAACAAAACAAAAACAAAAAAAAACAAAACCCTGAGAGAGTAAAGCTGTGAAAATTATGTTAAATTGATTCCTGTTGATGTACAAAACTCCTCTAAGGGCCAGCCCAGGGCAAGAAGTTGAACTTCATGGTATGCCCCTCTGCCTGCACAATTCCGTCATTGCCTCTTACCTAACCTCAGCATCCTATCATAAGAACCTCACTTTGGATATTGGGCTGAACACTAAGCCTGGAATGAGGCAGAGGTGAACTCTCCGGTTTACAGTATTTAGGCTATGCTTTCTTCTTTAGATATTGAATTCATTTCATAAAAGAAGGAAAAATAATAATTAATGTTTCAAGTTCCTAGAAATAGAAGACTGGTAAGAATTTCTTTCGAACCCATAGAATCCTTTGAGTTGGTGTCTATATGACAGGAAAGCAAAAGACAGTAATCACAGGTAGCTGATGCCTACTTAGCTGAGAGTAAAGCATGGAGCCCAATACTTCAACAGTCATTGAAAGAAAATTGCTCTGTAGATATTCGATTACTACAGGATGAACAGTAAAGAGCTGAGAGGCCATTCTAAGATCATGTCAGTTTACAGACTGAGTCAGGATTTCACATAACAATGTTGAGCATGGCCAGCCTGCAGACTTCACTGCCGAAAGGTGCCTATGTAGCTGTGTGCTGAATGTTCACCAATTCTAGGCATTTAGGAGAATTCTCAATGAAGGTCTTACTTAAACATGATCCCAACTACAAACAAGAAAATAAACAACATTGAGATAACATGTTATTAAAACTAGTTGGTGCAGAATTATGTTCAGAATATCCCACTAACTCCAAATATGTCTACATGTGCAGACTTTAAGCCCTGTAACAAGTTTGCCCTAACTTACTGCAACACTACTTTTACACGTCCAATTGGCACTTTGGACTCAGGCTGGGGAAATAGGGCCAAAACATTTACAGGCATTCATTACATTATCTGTTGCACGTTAATAATGCTCTGCAGATAAGCACTTAACTGCAAGTGGGTTTGTAAGAATTGATTTGACACTATGCCTGTATCACAATACAGAAACTCATTTGGCAGATAAGAAAAACTCTTTGGAATTCAGAGTGAGGTGAGTCTTCTACTGGTGCAGAGATGATCTAATTAAATGTTTTAGATAATAAATACATAATACCCTAGACTTTGCCATCACAGTTTATGTCCCAGACGGAAACAGCATTTTATAAAAATTGAAGCTATTCTATTTGGCATCAAACTTGAAATTGCCTAAAGAACAGAGGCAGGGCTTCCAATGTGAAGCAACAGTCATTTCTTAAAGAATTATTGAATGTTTATATGGCAACTTGAGCTATTGAAAATATTTTGTAAAATTTTATTAGTCATGTTTACAAATTCTGTATAGTCACCTATTAAATATCCCTACCTGTTTCTTATGTGTAAGTAATTCTTCTTGCTTGAGAAATAACTGTGTAATTACCATTTAGGTAAAGGAGCGAAGGAGAACCAACCATCATGGACAGACATGGGTAGGGGATGAGGTGGAAAAATATAAATACATTTAACCTTAGCAGAAACTTATCTTAAGCACAATGTTCTCATGGCCTTATGTTGCCTGTCTGTGTCCCATTTCCAGTTACCTGTGTTAACCCCTCCAGTGAATATCCATGCTCCAGTTGTCATGGCTGCTTTGATGAGCCCTTTTCCAAAGACTTGCTTGAGTTTTGGCTGGAGTTCAAAGTTCTGCAGGCCCCCATGGACAGAGATGAGAAGCTTGGGAAGCTCCAATTGCCATTCCTTGGTCATCAGGTGTAGGAGGAGATCAGGTTTCGTATCGAAAGATACTCGCACATACTAGAAGAAAAAAGGCCACGGGTTAGAGAGATGAGGCAGGGCTGGCTGAGCCTGGTTGTCTTTATTGATTGCAGCTATATGTGTAGTTACTTGACAAAAATGTCTCGTATAAAATCAGATTTTTTTAAAAAGGGGGGGATCATTTGCTTTACCAAAAGAGCCTTTATGAGACAAAGGGATTCACCATTTTTAAAGGCTTCCTTGAAATTGTGACAATTCACTTTAAATTATTTGATTTTCTAAAATGTAGTGCAAGCATAACTTTTCCCAGATAGAGTCCTTTGCTCAAAGGAAATCATGTTTATATTTTAACACTTTTTACATTTGTGCAACAGTTCAAATGTTTCTAATATTAATATTCCCTTTTATCAACTAGATGCAGACATAATTGTTTCTGTGACCCTATTATTTTGAGAGGATTTGAAAAATTCTACAATTCTACATAATGTGATGAGGATTTTAAAATAGGTAACAGTGAATTATATTTATTCATGTCTTAATAACTGCATACCAAATGTTTTCTTTTATCTCTTTTAAAAAAGACAAGTGACAAATGGCAGGACCAATATTCTTGTAGAATAGTTGAAAAATTGAAGTGTATAGCAGATAGCAAGGTGTTACCAGATGCAACTGGAAATAAGGTTATGATATGCATATATAAAGGAAATACTATAAATACATACAATAATAAACATCTCTATAACCATATACATAGATACTCATTTAGGTCTCTAATTATATAAATACATCAGTTTCAAGTTGGAAACAACTGAAATACTGGACAAATATAGAAATCATTTTGAATTAGGTTGCTGAGCTGACATAAAAAGAGGGAATATTCAGATTCCTAAACAAAGTAGAAGCTTAGAAGTTCAGGAGGTTAGGCAACACCTGAGGGTCTCTCCTAAATCCTGGAAGACCTTGAGCATCTGATTTAATGGCTTTATGCAGCATAGGAGAGTTTTATAAGGGACCCCACATAAAGCTGAGATACTTCAAAGGGTGCCACCCTCAAGTGTAAGGAAGAAAAATATAAATAAATAAGTCTGATGTACAAAAGAAGACAGCAAGGAAATTTGCCTACCTCAACCTCGGCTCTGGGTGGATGGGCAAAAAAATTCCCCTTTGATTATTTTTTAACACAAGCAGGCCCTCAAACAGGTTTTGGTTCACATTTACACTATCAGTGTGGTTTGAGAAATGTCAAGCAGAATGTTTAATACAAAATGATCCTAGCTGAGTAATGGCTCCAGATAATTGGCAGAAGCAAATGCGCAATCCTCTGTGGAAGAATGTGTCATCAATTCAGATTGGAAATAATGTCCATGGGGAAATAATCATCATTGCATGGTAAAAAAAAAATAAAATAAAACCACAAATTACACAAGGAAATAAAGCAGCATGAATGAGAACAAACAGAAACAATAGGCAGCAGAATAAGATCTTCAAAGATACTGAAATGATCAGTTACAAAATATAAAATAGCTATGTTTAATATGTTAAAAAACCATAAATGAGATTATTGAATATATGAATCAGAAACAAGAAACTGTAAGGAATGACCACATGCATTTGAAAAAGAACCAAGCAGAATTTCTAGAAATTAAACTGTAACAATTTAAACAAAAATTACAATGGATAAATTAGACTAAAAGATCAGACATACCAACAATGCATCCAGAAAATAAACAAAAATGCAGCCTAGAAAAACCAAGGAGTTAATAACATAAAAGGAAAATGTAGAATCTTAGAGAAGATAATCAGAATTCTAGATATAAATGAAAGAGATAATGGGAAAGAGGCCAATTTTGAAGCGATATTGGCCAAGTATTTCTTAGAATTATTGAAAGATACCAATTCTCAGATCCAAAAAATTCAATAAATCCCAAGCAGGATAAATAAACAGAAACCCTGCACACCAGCACATCATAGATAACCCCAAAGGGAGGAAAACCCCTCAAAAGTAGCTAGAAAAAAAGACAGTGATTAGATTGAAGCAACCGTGAATGCCAGAAGCAGGATCTTCAGTATGTCAGGAGAAATTATCTGTCATTTAGAATTCTATATTCAGCAAAAATATCTTTCAAAAATGAGAGCAAATTATAGACATTTTCAGACTGCCAAAACTGAGAGGGTTTACCTCTGGCAGATTTCACTGAAGAAAGATTTAAAGTATATATAGCAGGCAGAACTTACATGACCCCAAATGGATGATCTGGGATATAAGGTACGATAGAAAACTAAAATATTAGTTAATACATGGGAAATCTAGAAAAGCATTAGTGTATAATATAAAATGATAACAATAACATCTAATTTATTGTAGAAAGTGGTAGAACTAAAACACTGGACAGTACAACATATAAATTTGATAGTTCCATTCAGAATTACAGCATTTTTAAGTCTGTGTGTTGTATGCGAGAGAAAAGAAAGGTATTGATTAACTCTGGAATTTGTTAAGTATTAATGTTGAAGTAGCATAACCACAAAAAGAACAAGACTTGCAGGTAATCATACAAACATGCTTCTGGATGTATAAATAAATAAGATTATCCAGGAAATGAAAATTATTGCTATATTTTTGGGTCTGGCAGACCCCTTTGTTGCAAAGCCTCAAAAATTATTTGTCTACTCTTTTGTTAAAGCACATTTGCAACGTATTTAGCTGAAACATGAGGCAAGAAAACATAAAATATGAAAGCAGCTTAATAAACTGCATAATCAGAAGACATCAAAGAGCTAAAGTTTCCTATATGCATACACCAGGAATCCAAAGTGTTGGAATCCAGTACAACAGGTTCTGTATTGAGTTTTCTAGCAAAAACTGGTTCTAGAATGGAAAGAGTAAATGTTGGCAGTTTTAGCTAAGTATATTATATCAATAGAATTTAACTAGCTTTTACAATATGAAAAATGGCATATTTTGTGTACAAACTCTCATTCAGAAAGCAAGAATTTTCAGATATCTATCAACAGAATACTCAACAATGAGTACTTTTGGGCCATGCAAGCCTTGGGTCTGGAGAGAGGATATGACAGTATTGGAGGCAAACACTGTGTTTCTTAAATAAAAGTTTCTTTTTTTTTTTTCCTCTTAATTGAGTGGCTCTTTGTAAGACAAATATCTAGATAAAGCTATCAGAGAATAAAGAAAGAAATAATGATTAATTAATTAAAGGGGCAATAGAAAACTTTTAGAGGTGGCGGATACATTTATGTCCTTGATTGTGGTGATGGTTTCACAGGTGTGTACTTATCACCAAATTTATCAAGTTGCATAGGTCACTTATGAATAGTTTTTGTAAGTCAATCAAACCTCAATAAAGTCGTTCAAGAAAAAGATGAAAGAATAAGATTTTTTTTCGTGTGAATACACTACTACTTGAGTAGTGTAGTTCAGCTACTTGAGTAGTTAAATTTTGGGTGCCCTGCTGAATTGAATTTATATCATCTGACTAATTTCAGAAAGGGATATTTAATGAAATAAAGTAGAACTGGGACTCACAGACTTCCAACCTGTACAAACCAGGATGCTTAGTGTGAGAAATGGTAAGAAATTGCATGTCAAGTTACTGTTCTCTTACTCACCAACTTTAATGTATCACTAAGAAAACCCCAATTAATAAGGACGGATATTCTTCTAAGGTGAGATATAAATTACACTTTTCTTAAATCTAGGAAAGCATCTAAAGTATAAATTATTTGCCCCTTGCAATATTTCAGCAATTTCTACCATTTCTGAAGGATTGTATAGAGGTAGTTTCAATAATTAGAGAATGCATATGTGAAAACAGTATAATATTTTGAAAAACAAGAAAAGTAGTTATGATTGTGGCTTCTGGAACCCCCAAATTCTCCACTTAGTATCCCTGTCTGTACATTTCATTTAGCTGGGTAAGCAAGGTGAGATTCAGAGCCATAGTTAATACCTGGATAGACATTATTAACTCACATAGTGTGAAGGGAGATTACAATTCATGCTAAAGGCTCGCTCATGCTCTCAAGGTCACTCTGCTGGCCAGGGTGATGACGGTACTCGCAGCCCAGGTCCATCTGACTCCACAGCCCTGTCTCTTGACCTCAAAGATGTAAAAGCCTCTCTCCTTGTGTATTTCCTCTTTTCCTTTACCTCTGACCAGTCAGTCTCCAAGTCCTAAGGATCCACTTTTCAAAATGGTGCTTTCAACCAGCCCCTTCCCTCTGTCCCTTCAGTTGCCATGTCAAGGATACATCTCCTTCCTAAAATGTCAGTTTGAATTACTGCAGTGGCCTCCTACTAACTTCTCTATGAGATGCCAATAGGCAGATTCTTTCTCCAGTCCCTTTTTGATCATATTATTTCTCAACTCAAATCCTTCCATCAGATGTAAACTCCCCATTATGGCCATCGGGCTCCCCTATAATTTGGAATTATCCGACCCACTCAGAGGTTTTTCCCCACGTCTCTCTGCATTTGGCCAGTGCTTCCCCAAGTCCTGGATAATCCAGTCTCTTCCCTTTCATCTACAGAAATCATTCTTGTCTTTCAAAGGTTTTTGTTTCATCTGACATGACCTCTGAGAATGCAAGCTCTTGCTGATGCAGTATAACTCTTCATGAAGCCCAGGGTGGTAGTTTTTTTCCTGGTTGTTTCTCCCATGAGTCAGTTCGATCTCCCCATGTTGCTAAATCTTTGAGGGGAGGGACCGTGGTTGACTTGACCACGTTTTTTTTGTAAGCTTTCAGCACTGGCTATGAAGTAGTTACAATCTTGGAAATAAAAAGGAGCTTAGAGAGCTCAGCAATCACAGGTCTCTAGAGATCACCTAGTTCCATTCTTGGGCTTTATAGAAGAGGACACAGAGACCCAGGGAGGGCGAGTGATATGTAATAACGTTTTGCGATCTGAAATGTCTCAAAATGTAGTCACTTACTAATCTGACAAGTGACTCAGCCACAGTGAAACTGCTCATCCCCCAAAGTGGTAAATGTATGTGTAATGGACTGAGGTGATAAGGTGACCCCTGCTGTGGCCAGGCACCTGAGACCCAACAGCAAAGTGAAGCCAAAAGGTGGCTGAGGTAATGACTGTGGACACTCCTGTGGAGGGCCATAACAAGAGCAAAGAAGTTGACCATGGCCAAGACACCTGCAGAAGCTCCGCCCATGAGAATTCTGAGGCCTCCTCCCCACTGGCAGCCTGCCAGTTCATCAGGCTGCGGCTGGTCTCCTGAGCTATTCCTGTGGGTCTTCCCCCCTCTCTCTTATTTCTGCCTGTGTATGCTGAATACATGTGCATGACTGTTGGTGTGTGAAAGCCTTGCAATAGACCGAGAATTCGAAAGCATTTAACTGGCCACTGGGTCATTGTGAAATCTCCTGCCCCTGCTGTTGGAGTTAGCATAACCAGGCTGATTCGAACCCGACATGGTAGTGAGGGACTGGGATCTCAGAGCTAGTTATCCAATAATTATTTAATCCATTATTAAAGCTATATTATTAAAATTCCTATTAGCTCTAGATTGCGCTGTGCTTCTCAAACTTTAATGTGCACAGAACTCACCTGGGGACCTTGTTGAAAAATGCAGGTTCTAATTCAATAGGTCTTAGGTGGGGCTTGAGGTTCTGCATTTCTAAGGGACCACGTGAGCAGCGAGAATTGTAACTCTTCCCCAGAGCAAACATCCCAAGTGGTATGTCTTGTGTTTGCTATTGAGTCAAAGAAAGAATGCTCCATATTTTACATGAAAATCAAAGGAAAATTGAGGAAATAATGGAAGAATTACCCAGGCCCTATAAATGTAAAAGTACAGCAATTGATAAGCTATTCAAGGTATCTGCCATAACTAACTCCTTTTGATCAGGACTAATTAATATAGAAAGGAACATTTGATTACCTATAGGCCACATCTAACTACCCAGAAGCTGGCAAATAACACAGACATGGGTGGCTCTGGCCCTTGGATGTCGCCCATTATTTGTGATTTATGGTGCTCTTCTCTTAGGGAATAAAAAGCAAGATAAAATAAAGTATTTAAATGAATCCATTTGCTACTTTTTTCTTTTTTGGTTGTGATTGTTTAGCAACTTAAATAAATGGTTTTGGAGATAAGAGAATAATTGCCAAGGGATAAAGCAACACTTTGAGACTATCTGAAGAATTCAATTTTAAATCATATTTTATACCCATAAAAATCAGGTGCTTCAGTAACCTCTTCAGGTACTTTAATACACCAGTTAACCTATGTGCTGAATCAGCAGCTTCACACGCATAAATGGTTGTGCCCAGAGCAATTAATAAATTCCTGCTAAGTAAGTCCATGTGATTGCACATTAGGAGCTACTTTGGTTGTCAAAAGAAGCAATTTTGACTGTCACTTGTGAGTCTATTAATTGCTAAGGGATCACCTTACAAATAACAACGCTTCCTAATGGGCATACTAAATTTTGTCACGTAGGCATTACTCTGATGTAGTGCTTTTATTTAGAGATTTTCCAGACATGTGCAGCCTCACGCTCTAGCATCAGAGAGTGGCATCGTAAGCCATTTGGCCAATTTGAGCAGCCTCTCTTGTTACATGGGAGTGATCCTGACCACCCCACAGGACACTGTGGATTAACTTGTAGAACACACCAGGTATGGCACAAAAAACAACAAATGCAAATTAGATGAAGGTTACATTCACATTTTATATGACTCCTGTGTACAACAAGTCCAAGTAAATTGCCTTTAGCTCTTTAACTGGTATTCCTTTCAAAATAGCCCTTTGTTTCTCAATTCGGAGTATCTGGGGAGTGACTAGTACAGGTGTTTATCTTTACAAAATTACCCAGCTTGGGCTACCTAATCCTTGCTTCACCCATAGGCCTTTAGTTCGCCAATTTATCATTTCAGGAGATAAACTGAATTCAAATAAGTTACCTATGCCTGGAATTATCTACTCTCTTCCCCTTCTATCATTAGAGCCTCTGCTTGGCAGCAGGAAGCCCCTGGGATGTGCTAATGACATTTAGAATAGCATCTTAAGAATGTTCTGTATAAAATAGAGACTAGCTCTAGTTGAAACTGTACTATTTTATCTATCCTTAGGTGCTTTGGAGGCCAATGCATCAGCATGGTTTTCATGAGAAAACATATTTTGAGTTCCAAACAACAAACTTAGAAATGAAATTCTGTGAGACTGGTAATAGCAAACAGATTTTCTTTCATTCAAATGGCAGAGGGCTCCAATAACTAAAACTCCTGCATTTTTGCTCTGCCTAATGCCAAAGGTTTTTTTGCTTACTGCGTTTTTTACTAAAGCCAATCTTATTGCTTCATCGTTAGAAATGTCACTACTCACCTATCAAAGCAGAATTCAACTTTATTATGGCCTCACTCTGCACTAAACTTGGAGCTCACAGAGGAGTCACAAGCCAGGCAGAATCCTCTCCTCTTCACCATACCCCCAGCGGGCAAAGGCTGGAGGGTGGAGAACAGCCATTACTACTTGGAACAGACGGGGGCTGTTTCATTGAGAAACAAATAATAATAATCTTCCTTAGGCATTTTGAACTTGACTTTTTCTAGAGCAATTTAGCTTTGTTAATTCATCAGCCATCTCTTTAGCCCTAAATTTTAACCCATGTAATTTTGTCCAGCTGTTTTAACGAAAACGTCTTCATGAAAATGTTTTAATGAAAATGTAAAAGAATTGTAGAACCATAAATCTGGCTACACTCTTGGAAGTGTTAAAGGACAAGTCCTCTTCCTTATGCTGCAAAGCCACCTTTAATTCTTGGAAATGGTCACTTGGCATTTGTTAAGTAGTGTTTTAAATAATGGAACTACCATTGCTAAATCTATTTTAAAGGTATTTTTAATACCTTTCTCCCAAGCCTATAGTTGGAAATTTGTCTCATTTTCCTTTTTGTTGAGAAAATGGTGACAAGCACCATTTCATTTTCTAGTTCTTTATAGTCACATTTAAAATGAGCACTTGTAATTAAATCAGTGGCCAAGAAGAATATGTCATATCAGACTGCTAAGACAATTTTGCTTATACCAGCTTTTTAAGCCCATGAAGCCTTTTGTTTTGCAGTGGGAGTTTAATGCTTATGATGGTTTGATAGATATGAAATCTCCCCAGAAAAAAAAATTTGGAATTACATTCACTGTTATTAAATTCCTAGTTTGATGACCCACAATACTTTGGAAGCAAAAGTGCTATTGTAATTTACTCCACATTGTTTTTGCAATTTCTCAAAGTTAGATACCAGGTACTCACAGGGGATGCTGACAAGCCAAAGCTGGAGATTTAGAAATAATATAAAACTTCAGTGAGCATAGGAACAGATCCTAGGGTATACCCTATGAATTTTCTATCAGAATTATTTAGCATAAAATATTCTAGAGGCAAAGAAATGGGATGGTTTCTTGGAAGAGAATTGGTTCTTCCTTCTTCTTCAGAAATCTATGATTAGGATCAGAAATATAAGTGATAAATTTGTTTTATTCTCAGTTTCAGAAAGGCCTTCCAAAGACACTGCCAATTCAGTGGCCTTGAGATTACAAGGTGAAAATTGGAAATCAAGGGAGCAATTACAAAGCCTCTCAAAAACCTTACTATGCATATGTAAAGCTGCTTGGTTAGCTTTATTCTCCTGATCAGCTATTTTGGTTTGTGATTGGGATTCATTTAATTTCCTATTCGGTGTGTGTCAGTCAATGATGATTCTCAGATCAAATCTGCATAATGCAAAGATAGACAATTTTTAAAATTTCAAATTCAATCCCAGAGTATTATAAGAGCATAAGGCTACATGCTATGCTGCTGACAGCCTCCCCCTGCCTGGTGTCCCCACTTAGCTTCCCCCAGCCTCTCTCTCCCCACACCCACAGTGCTCAGAGAATAAGGCTTTCATCCTGGCAGACTCAATAGTTAGAGCTTTAAGTGCAAGAATGAGGGCTAGGAGTAATTACCTAAATCATATGAAAACTATAATAAAGCACTCAACCTGATCTAATAAGCAGAGTAAATAGCAAGGGAAAACTGGAAGAGAATTATGAGAGTGACTTGAGAGGTTTAAATACGAGCCCTTAATTATGTTATACTTACCTGGCCTACAAGTCAGCTTAGCATTAATTGGAAGAGATGATTAGTAAGCAAATAAGTTTCTGTCTGTAATCAAGCCCTGTACTGCTTCCAGTTCTAAATAATCTACGGCCAGAGCCCCAGGTAAAGAAGAGTCTTTGGGAAACAACACAGTGTCTTCTGACGGGGCTATCTTATTGTTGCTCTTTAAGGTGGTTCTGAAGAGTTACCTGGATTCTGTTCTAGTAAAATAATGCCTAAACCAGAGCCCTAGTATCTTAGTATCTTCTTCCTTTGTCCCTCTGTTCTGCCATTTAGGGGGCATCCAAATGAACTTGCCAAGTCCTCTGATAGTCCAGAAATGGCATTTAGGGGCTTGCAATTTGGTAGGATGTGGCTTGGTACTGAGAAGGAAGTCAGAACCCTTTGCTTCCTGCCAGCTTTGAATGTCTTTTTCCTGTGTCACAATTTTTCCTTGTCAAGTCCTGGTTTCACTGCTATTTCACTGGGCTTGTCAAGTCTGGGAATTGAGGACCAAACACCACAAACTACTCAGAAGAGCTCAGAAAATGGTTCTATTAACCTAAGACAGAAGTTTACAAAGACCTCTTCCTGCTCACAACTTTATAGAGTTTAACCTCATAAAACGTGAGTGACTTTATACTTCTACTATGAAGTTTTCAAAACCCATATAAAAGAGCTAGAAATGTGGTAGTAATGATCATCCTTTCAATCACCTACACATATATTTCCCAAAAAAGCATCTCCTATGGCTTGCACCAGGCATCCACGCTGGAGAAGAAACAGAACTGAGAGGGAGTCCTGAGAAGACAGGGTTCAAGAACTATGTTGTTAAACAATTGTGTGACTCTGGAAAAATAATTTAACTTCTCTGGGCTCCAGTTGCCTCATCTATAAAATAGGTAGAGGGATTGGGATTAATTAGTGATGTGTAAGCCTGGCTGAACACTACAATAACTTGGGTAACTTTCGAGAAACTTCGGATGCTTGGGTTCTATCTCAGACCAATTCATAAGACTCTCTGGAAGTGAGTCTTGGACATGGGCATTTGTCAGTCCAAAAGTTTCCAAGTTAAGAACCACTGCATCTGGTCCCTTGAGTGCCTTCAGTGGCTAAAGTTCTGCGACATATTCCTGTACCAACTACGTGGTAAAAGAGATACCCAATGTTCCTGAGCAGAGACATATATGGCGCTCACGTGGCTGACATTTTAATAATGACTATGATTTCTTTCTTCTCCAACTATATCCTCTCCCCAAACTCCTGCAGACTGCCTCATATTGTGTCCAGACCACACCGGCATTCTGCAGATACAAGGGATTTATCTCAGGCTGCTTTGAAGGAAAAAAATTAATGTTACATCTTTTTTTTAAAAAAATTAATAGAAGTCAATTTGCCTGTAGAGTTTTTTGGCCACTTTGTTAAGAATGATTTAAACTTTCAAGAATTCTTGTCAGAAGCAGGGGATCAAGGGCATATTATTTTGGCCTGGCTGACAAATCTTGATGAATGATTAACCACACCTTCCCCGGGGAAAGGCTGGAACTCTTTAACAGACTGGCTGCTGACTTTGCCTGGTCCAAGATGCCTGCTGGTTTGTTCGAGAGGATGGCAGATAAAGAAGGCACAAGCGGGCACAAAACGACACCCTGCCTGGTAAAATGAGACCGCCGAGCCATGGACAACTGCACCCCTTTGTCTAGACAGGAGACAGACTAATTCAAGGGCAAGTTTTCAAAGTAGACAAAATGCTCATTTGTTTCTGGATAAATAGCTGGGACTTCCACTTGTTCAATATTTGGTTGTAATAAAAGGAAACATGGTTCTCATTTGGTTGCTTAGACTCAGAAAGATAGGTTTGTCCTCATAGTGGCTGCTCTGAGACCATCTGGGGCAGCCCTGTCCTCAGAGACTAACCTCAGAGCCAGCTTCGTGGGTGCGTGACGTGTGAGCAGTCACACTGCTCAGAAGGGCAATGCTTGGGGTTCATTGGTGTGCACCAGCTGTCTTAAAATTCTTAATATTTTTATCCTTGAACTTGGTAAATGAAGTCTTATGGGACAGTGGAGCACGTGTACGGGGCTTAGAACCTCGGCTCACATGTAGTTCCTGGCCCCTCTTCCCTGCTGGCTCCTAGGACAGCCAGGGTCAGGGTTGGGCACGTGGCCTGCAGCATTTCAGGGTGAGGAGAAGGGAGCAGCTATCTCTGCCTTGGGTGGCAGCACCATGGTGTGTTTCATGGGCAACCTGGCAGGAAGTTCACCCCCCTCAGATACTGAGCACCTTAGAATGGAGGTGATAATCCCCTGGTGGGGGAGGGCCCCCCATCCACTGAGAGTTGGGGCTACCAGCCGTGGGAAGGGGAAATTGAGTTTCCTATCCCTGCCAGGGGTCCTACATTCTCATTTTGCACTGGGTTCTACAAAGTTTGTGGTCAATATTACCTAACCTGATCACCAACAAACAGTTCTGCATTCCATGGAGCCTTGTGGGGCCTGAGGACAGCTGTCAACGTTCAGTGTCCATATTTGTCCCTCTTTGGAGCAGAGTCAAAGATCTATCTGCCTCTTAGAGTCTTCCCTTCAACTGTAAAATGGCATAATATACATATAGCATCTATTTGCCTTGTGACATGGTATAAATGAGTTCAGTTTTCTAAGCCTCAATATATTACTCCATCATGTAGGAATAATGCTGCTACTATCATAAACATAAAATGAGATAATGCAGGTAAGTACTTGCCACAGTGTCAGGGACATAGTGGATGTTCAATGAATTTTAGTTGCTATTATTATTGTGATTATCATTATCATCTGCTACAGATTCTGAAAGCAATTGCAAAAGTATTTTGATTAACACCTTGAGGGACACACGTTCTAATAAACTCATTGGAGTTTCAGTCTCTAGGGTTCTTAGTGTCTCTCAAACTCACAAGACATTTTCAAGAGGGGGAAAAGAAGTTCAGATAGAGAAAAATTATATAACGAGAAGGGATCTTGGCTTTGTCCATCATAATAGCACACCCACAGCAGCTGTTTAATTGTCGAGGTGTACACAGGTAACAGTATCTCACTTTTTGTTTGGTGGAATGAATAGACGCAGGAGATTGACTGAATGGGGAAGTCAAAGTATGTCACAGACCACGTCTCCATCAGTGATGGGCTGGTGTTCACAGCACCATCCTTCTGTGAGTGACTGTCACCAATGCCATTGTTCAATAAAACAGAGCAGTAGCTTGCTGACTTATGCAGCCTGGTACTCCTGTGGAAATATTCTAACGTGTCTGTGGACTCCCAGGAAGTGAAGGAAAAAGGCTGCTTCACTGTTCCATCTCTATTAATTTCATAAATATCTTGAGCGCTGGCTGCATACCAGGTGCTTTTTATTTTCTTTCTAATCTTTATAAACATCAAGTAAGGTAACTATACCTGCTTTATAGATAAGAAAACTTGAGTCTTAGCCAAGTTAAATGGTTTAACCAAAACTTTCTAGTTAGATATTGAGAGAGTGAGGGTTTAGATCCAGTTCTGTCTGACTTCAAGATTATGCATTTTCTTTTAATGGATCACAAAGCCTCTCTCTTAGCTATAGCAAGTTAACTCTTAGTAGAATGAATGACAATAGCAAGCACTTATTTAGCTTTAACAGGTGCTATTCTAAGCACTGAACATATATTGACTCATTTAATCCTTGAGACAATTCTATGCAGTAGGAATTACTATGCCCATTTTACTAGTGAGGAAACTGAGGCGCTGGGAAGCTAAGTAAACTTGACAAAGTCACACAGCCAGTGAGTGACAGAGCCAGGCTATAAATAAAATGCACTGTGGCTTTAGATTCTGTGATCAACCAGCAGACTAAGGGGTCAGAGCTTCTGGAATTATTTAAAAGTGTTAACTGAAAAAGTATAACTTGACTTTCCAAAATAATATACCAAGACATATACATCCAAATGAGTGTCCTTCAAAGTATTAGCCAAAATGTTTTTGCAATTTCTTTCAGAGCCAGAAGCAAATAATAATGATGGCAGTAATATAAATAGCAGCTAAATTAATTTTATGTTTATTATGTGCCCAGTACCGTGTCATACGTTTTAAATATGCCATCTCATTTAATGCTTATGATAATAGTGTCAACAATCTATAGGACGGAATAAATTATGAAGCTCAGAAAATTTAAGTAACGTTCTCTATGTCACAGCATGTACATGATGGCTAAACTTGGACTATCTGAATCCAGAATCCACAGTCTTCACTACTAAACTAATACTTCATTTTTAAAGATATTTTTAATGATGGAAAACTTTAGAAAACAGAATGGACTTGTAAGAACTAGCAGAGGTTATTTGTGGCGAAGCTCTAAATTTCGTGAATTTCAGGTACTTGAGATTAATTTTCCATTAAAACTATCATTTAATGAAAATATAGACTGCTTTTCTCTTGTGATCTATGAATTATCTGAAATCAGTCCCCAAAAGACAGACCAATGCACGTTTGGACAATGGCAGCATCGCAGTAATTAGAGTCTTTCAAAGTGATGACTTTGGAGGGATGTTCTTACTTACAAGCTTGTTTATGTTCCATATTTGACACTAAATATTAACAATGAAAATGAGGACCACATGCTTATCAAATACCTACGGGGCTTACGGCAGGATGCTTGCAGGCACCATTCAAGCATCCTGGAGAGCCACTCGGTGTGCCACTCTGCAATGACTATTGCTAGGAAGCCTCTTCCTCATTGGCAACACTTTTAGGGAGAATTTGCATGACTTTTAACACATAGTTCCAGAGAATCTAACTGTATGTGGTTCAATCTCATACTGTGCATAGTGACTGTATGAGTTGGGGACACTTACTGAACTTGTGTGGGCAAATAGATCCCTTAAGTGAGTGAGGAACTTGACAAATCTCCATTTTCCTTGATTCTATATAGGCCACGATTAACTAACCCATTCTTTGTTTTTCCAAGCCTTGCTGGAGGCTGCAAATAGCATTTTTCCCCCTAAACATTGCTTTTAATTTAATATATATCTCAAAATTGATTTACTTAGATAAGAGCTATGAGAATAACTTAGTCAACCATTCTTGGTAAAGGAATTACTGCAGTGGGAGGAGGGGGAAGAGGAGAGAGGAAGGCGGGGAGACGTGAGAAAAAAGAAGAGGGACGTGGTTTTATTGCACATTTTTAGACTGCAACTTGTGAGAGATGACTCCCCTTGTATTTTGCAGTATGCTTCTCTAAGCAAAATTTCCTCTCCAAACTCAGAAAACTCCATGGCATGCATAAGAACAGCCACCTCCTACTGCTCCGCCCTTAGCTAACTCACTGTCTTCTAACAGTCACAAGCAAGTTTGTTGGACTACAGCATTTCCAGAATATCCAAAACACATGCTATACTTTTCTCCTGGCAAAATCTGTCAGCCAAATAGGGAGCAGTCCATGATAAAAGCTGAAATTTAGAAGTGACAACAATTAGAAGTAAAACTTGTATATTTCCTAAAACCCCCTTTCTTCCCCCAAAATACTTTTCATATAGAACCCTTCTATTGAGAACATTATTGAACACAGCTGCTTGGAGAAAAAGCGCTCAATTTGGATAGCAAGATCTGTCTTACACCAGGGAAGGAAAGAGGCAGAGATGATCATTTCTACCTTGAAATGAGAGAAATGCTAGTTACCAATAGAACAAACACAGAAACCTAAAGGTAACATGTTTTTCACCAAAAGAAAAATAAAAGGAGTTAGGAAAATATGTCATAGTGATTGAGACTCCAAAAATAACATAATAAACAGTGGGTAACTATAGAAAGCTATTTCTTTTATAAGTAATAATAGTCACTGTGTCTGATATCATACTAATTATTCAAGAAATTCTGGGAGGTTTTCTTTCCCCTGTTTTATAGAGGAAGAGCTGAGACCCACAGGAGCAAGGTACTCAGAGTGGGTCACCCCATATCAGAAAGTGGCAGAGTTGAGATTAGGCCCAAAGACCAAATCCTGGGCTCTTCACCACTCCTTTGTAGGACTTGCAAGAGCATCTGGGAATGGCTTAATGGCTTTCTGATTACCATGGCTTTGTTGGAATGGCCGCCTCCTTGGAACTCAATGGTCCCGAAAGCATCTGTCGGGCTGAGTTGAGTGTGTTTGCTGATGGACCACTTCTCGGACTGGACGTCATTTCTGGAGAGGCGACTTTCATTTTTCTCATTCTGAAGCACAGAGATACTGGGAGTGAGACCAACATGTTGGCCTATCAGACGCCCACAGCAGCACCTGTAACAGAAGAGATAAATGTGAACTCCTGGTATTAGCCACAACTGGAATTGAAGACAACCTGCAGGAGAAATCTACAATCTGTGCCGAGCGATTTCAGTCAATTCTTAGGTGGAATTCCATCATGCGGCTGTAACAGGCAAATGGTAAACTCAGCCTTTCTGTGACATACATACCCTTCCTTTTCTCTTCCCTCCCTGTTTTCCTTTAGCTGTCTAAGCTAGAACATGCCTCCTGCCCTTCACCCAGCCTTTTTGCACCTGGCATGTTGTTCAGAATTGGATACCTGCAAACAAAAGGTCTCTAGATTTTTCTACTTCTTATTCCTCCCCTCGATCAAATCTTGCACGAAGGACACTGAAGAGCTTTGAGGGAAGAACTTTAACATGCACATTTAAATGAGGAATCTCACTTATATGTGAGTCACAACCGAACTTGTCTCTTCCCAATTGACATTTGCTGTCAAACATCCAATTCTGAGAATAAAAATCTGCAGGCTTAAGGGTTCTTGAAGAAACAATGAAAAAAAAATATTCACAAGATATTTGAAAACTCAAACTTTGCTCCTTCTATCATGAAAATGTCCTTCATACATTACTACTACCACTATTATGACTATTAGTAATAATAGTTACAATATACAGCTACAATTCATTAAACACTAACAATTTAGCATCCATTTTATGGATGAAATATTATAGTTTTGAAGGTTAAGTAATTTGCCAAAGGTTACACAGCTAGTCTCAAAAACTCCATAGTTTATATTTTAAATTTCTTTATTAAATTTCCTGTTCATAAAGGCATTGCCAGACATACATATACTACTTTATCATAAATGCTTCCCACCTTATATCTTGTTGATCTTCAGAAAGGTATAGAATGTACTAAAAATGTGCTTGAATGGGCATCTGAAAGTCTGTAGTCTAGTTAGTAATTTGCTAGATGTCTTTTGTTTAGAATTATCTTTTTTCCTACAGAGCATGTTGGTACAAATTAAGCATTTGGATGAAATGCTTAGAAGAGTAAACCAGTAACCATAACAAAAAATATAACCCACTGTTATATACAGTGATTAATTCCTTCTGCCATGGTACATATGCTCTTAGACTAAGACTTAACTGTAGGCATGGCATATTATATACTGTGTATAAGTAAGATTGCTTCAAAGATTTCCAGCAACAATAAAAAAAGATCTTTAATTCGACAGTGTTTCCCTCACAACAGGAATTACTCTTGTAGTTTATTCCCATAATCACTGCTTCATGTTCCTAGATACATTAGAGACAGCAAGATTACCTATGGGGGTCTTTGGTGCTGGGTATGATGTGAACACATTCTCTTTTATAAAATGCTCTTTCTATCCAGGATTTCTGAGCCTGAAAAAAAAAAATAAAAGAGGAAAGGTGAACATAACCTCTAAATATTTTTGACTAGAAAGCAAAATTTCATAATCACATAATGAACTAGTATATCATAAACTGAATTGAAATTGTGATTATTTCACACATAAACACTGCATATAATGATATTGGTTACTCCCAGAACCTGCTGATTAGGTTATTTTACATTGTAATATTGAAAGTTAAAGGAAATGGCCATAGTAAAAAAAAATGTTAGTGATGGAATCATACACAAATTCATAATGGTTTTTGAAGGCCAGACATACAATACTATTTGCAGAGAAAATAAATTTGGAGGGATAGAATAGTATCTTTATAACCTTATAGAAAACAAATATTCAGTAGTGGGAAGAGATACATCTAAATAAGTACAAGCTTTCATGGCTGACACTTCCATTAGATTTTCCTCATAGAAGGAAAGAAAAATTGCATAACTCAAAAGCCCTAATCTATCACCATGATTTTTCTAAAATCCAAATTAGTGGTGTTTAGGTACAGAGAGGAAAAAAGGAAATGGAAACATAAGGAAGATAAATGTCTTTTTCACAGTCCGAAATTTCACAGGTAATGTCTTCAGAAGGAAGAAAGATAGCACATTTTTCCTGTTTGCATCTCACATGCCTTTAAGCACAGCATATACAACTTCTTAGAATGGGCATTGTTGGGACTATCCTCCCAGAAGTGCTGCCACTGAGATTAGGTTCCCCCACAGACAAAGGATGTTCGGGCAAACTGTACAGTCTTTGTTCCAAAGCAGTGTCCATCCTGCATCCCTTCACCCTTTTCTTTACCACACCTGAAATAGTGGAGGAGTCTCCCATGAGATCCAATAAACTGCTCAAAGGATTCCTTCTCTGAACACTTAAGATGGAAATTGCTAGAGAAACCTGTAATGTTATTTCTATGGGGTATCATTTCTGTAAGCCAGCATCAGTACTAAATTCGTACTCTCAGAATATATATAGGGCTAAAGCACAACTGAACTGTTTGCTTGGTCTGTCTCGATGGCCGGTGTTTACTGTTACAAGCCCCCATTTGTTGGCCATAATTGGTCTCGACTCTGCCAATGACTCAGATATCTACAAAAGCTGTGCTCAGTTCTGGTGGGCCCTCAACCCCTCAGTCTCTCCCCTCTCTCCTCTCTCACAAGGGATGTCTACACAAGTGGGTGGCCCAAAAGGTCGTAGTTGTTTAATAGTCATGGCAATGCACATTTCACAAGTAGCAACATGAGGGATGGTCGAGGGGCACCCTGTTTCAGTTGTGGTCACAATCAGGTCCATAATTTCTGGGTGTTCACGCATTATCCCCAAGAAAAGGAGCATCCAGTCTGCCTCAGAGATCCTCGGGTCCAGGTGGGCCTCTGCATCCTCACACCACAAAGGTAACATTGGCAATTTTATTTGTCAGCTAAACATGAAAAAAATCCCAATGTCTATTCCCAAAGACTTTTCTTTTCAAACCTAGAAAAAACTAGTGGCTATATCTTTGCAACAGAAATGAGCTTAGGAGCATAGATAACCAATCTTTATCTTTGTAAAAATCCTGTAAGCTAAACTATTCATAGGCTGTGATTTTCTCTAGACACTGAATACTTTCATTGATAATATCTCTTGGCAGAAAGACGGTAAAATGTTCCTCACTGGATATCTGAAACCAACTTTTCCTACATCTTGGGGAGTGAAAAAAGGAGAATGTGCTTTTCTTTCCGTGTCCCACTTTGGCCAGTATTCAGAAGGATCTTTTGAGGGAGCACCTGGGAATTTTAGGGAGTGCTGACCAATATTCCCTGAGAGAAAGTGGGAAACACTGTATTATGGATACAGTATGAGGTTTGCAGTTAGAAACAGTGGTGTGAAGGGAACTCTGTGGCATGGAGAAAGTCACATAATTTCTTGGGTCCTCAGTTTTCCTCATCTATAAAATGGGCATAAGAGTAATACCTAACACGTAGTGTTGTTATTATTTTGGAGTACCATGCTTTCACTCCAAGAAAAGGGACTCTTCCTGGGTTGATTCTGGTGCTAAAAGTTTGGATGAAGATTCAGATGAGGGAACTACGAAATTGCTGTAGCAAACCTGACTTGAACTGATCTTCCTTTGTGTTGGAAATGGTAGGTGCCCAGAAGGCCTGGTTGGCCACTAACAAGGAATATAGAAAAGCTATTTAATTTCTCTGAACCTCATCTCTAACATGTGTATAATCATAGTTACTTTGAAGAGTTGTTGTGATAATCACACCAGACGATTCAGATAAAGTACCTGGCCCATAGCAGGAGCTCAGTAGGTGACAACAATGGCTAACATTTAGTAAGGGCATGCTCTGTGCTTGAACTTGTGCCATACATGTATTATCTCCATGCAGCCTCGTCAGAACTCTGTGAGGGAAGCACTCTTATTATATCCATTTTACCAATGAAGAAATTGAGGCAGAGAGATGCAGCAAGTAAGTTCTAAAGCCAAGGTTTAAAGTTGAGCAGTGCAGGCCGGGCGCGGTGGCTCATGCCTGTAATCCTAGCACTCTGGGAGGCCGAGGTGGGTGGATCACTCGAGGTCAGGAGTTCGAGACCAGCCTGAACAAGAGTGAGACCCTGTCTCTACTAAAAATAGAAAGAAATTATCTGGCCAACTAAAATATATATAGAAAAAATTAGCTGGGCATGGTGGCGCATGCTTGTAGTCCCAGCTACTCGGGAGGCTGAGGCAGGAGGATTGCTTAAGCCCAGGAGTTTGAGGTTGCTGTGAGCTAGGCTGACACCACGGTACTCACTCTAGCCTGGGCAACAAAGCGACACTCTGTCTCAAAAAAAAAAAAAAATTGAGTAGTCTGACTCCAGAGTTCACACTCGTACCCACTCTGCTAAACTGCCCCTCCATGTTAGGTGTTATTGATATTAAATACCCTTGGTAAGGGCAATGCCATCTGAGCATGCCCAGGAACACCTTGGCATTTGTCCAGAGTTGGACTTGTCTTAGAACTAGTTCACACTTGCATCTTTCTCCTCATTCCCCCCTTTCCAGTCCTCAAATGTGCATTAATGAACACTCTGTCATCGGTTCTTCCTCTCTCCCTCTCCCTGGGGTAAAGGATGAGGCTGGGATGTCAGGAAGATATCAGACTAGGAGAAAGAAGTAAAGCCATTATGATGTCTACAGCAAACACATGTAATCACAAGACTCCTAATTTTAGGAGTCATGGGAGGCCATGACAAATGGATTAAGCTTTTCAAGGACACCTTCCTTATTTATCTTGCTCAGGGATCCCAGCGTCCACTTGGAAGGCCCTGGAACTTTTAGTCAGATGGTGTGTGCTAAGAATTACTACATATGGATTGCCAACTTGTTTGTTAGCCTTTAAATATAAAGTAATTCGACTTGTGCACAGTTTGGCAACTTAATTACGTCTCAAAGGTGAAAAGCTACCTCATTGTTAGCAAAAAGATTGAGGATACAGTTTCTATTTCTTATCATTAACAGATTAACCATTTCCCTTGCTAAGGCACAGGAAATTGGAAGGGGGGAAAAAGAGAAACATAACATTAAAAAAATCTTTCCATCAGTTATAGTTAAATTGGATTCTTTTTTTGAGAAGGAAAGTATAATATATAATATAAAGAATGCACATATAACACGTGAATTAGGAATTCTACAAAATAGCATGCGTAATTTACTATGCTCTATCGTGGCCTTTGCTTTAGCGTGTTTTTATTGAGTTCTTTAATCTGTGCGAACAGATAATAGATTTTTTTTAAATTATCTTCTTCGAGAGGGCATATCTGATGCATAATCATGGTTTAACTTGTTCTCTTACCTGATTTCCTTTTCTTTTGTTCAAAGGCTTTGAACTACCCTGCATGAAGCGTTATACTTTGCTTCAACATCCAACCAAGTTAGTCCAGAATGGTTATCCTCGTTATTAGAAAGCATGAAATAGTTTTGACATGCTGCGTTTCTAGCTGACCCTTTCATTCTCTCCAAATAAAAAACTTTAACAGACATTGTGCCCTAAAATCTTTTCTTTTAAAATATGCTTAGGATATCTCATGTACTCTTAGAAAAGACGGCTTCTACAGGCCCTAGAAAATCACTTTTGCATGTTATTTTCTAAATGTAGAATGGTCACATAACCGCGACTGAGTTTGTGAAGGGCTGGTTTCTTTCCTGCCTGTCTGCATTATCGGTCGTGTGTGATGTCTAATAGGGAAGTGTTTTTCAAAGGCTAATAATTAAAAGACATCATATTCAAAACAAAAATGAGGACACTCACACTGAACAAAGTATAATGATTACCCTTGAGGAATAAAGCAACTACTAATTTTGAAAGTTAAATATACAGTCAATAAAGCATCAAAATGATAGAAACAAAAAATATGTAAATAATGCTTCATAAAGAAATAAACTAAGTCACTTCATTTAAGCAGGTTTCCACTCTTTTTTCACAAAGTCTCTGCTACCAACAGTTCCCAAACTACTTTGAATCTTTTTACTATGCAGT
This sequence comes from Lemur catta, assembly GCF_020740605.2. Taxonomy (NCBI): domain Eukaryota; kingdom Metazoa; phylum Chordata; class Mammalia; order Primates; family Lemuridae; genus Lemur; species Lemur catta. Next base: position 66,590,915 of record NC_059137.1, read on the forward strand.
CCCCACCAGCCACAGAATCAAGAACTTCTCTAGGTAGGAATGGTTTACAAGTACATACACAAAGTGTGTGTTAAACCTGTCTCCAAAAAGCCTTGGAAAGTGCCACTGCGATCCCCTCTTCAGCAGGACAAGTTAACAGAAAAACAAACCAGACTAGTAATCGCAAGATTAGAAAATAGAGTCCACTAACTTCATAGGAACAAATTACAAAGCACATTTCACCATGCTTCTCATTGCCACACTCTCTTGTTTCAAACGTATACCCTGTCTTCATCAGAACAAAACACCAAAGGCCCAAAGGTACTGAATGCATATGCTCATTTTGCCCTGTCCCCCAACACCTCCCTGGGTGTTGGTCTTTGGTCTTCCTCTAGGTCCCCAGATCCAACAGTGAGAAGTCGAACAAGAGAAAAGTTAGCTGAAATCATTTTACCTGACCACTGACTCTGGGTGCTGGCAAAGGCAGTCCCCCGAGCAGCTCCTGTTGCTTTCATTTTGCTGCGGCTGGGCAGGCCATCCCGTTAATAATGCTCTTATGACCGCCCACTGGAAAAAAAGTCACTTGCCCGGCTCTTCCCCCAAGAGACGTTTCAAGTAAGCAATGAACTTGGGGAGATTAGCCCCTTGGAATGTGCTGCTTCGGGATTAGCCTCACTAAGAATCCCATGGACATTCCCTCCCAGCCCTCAAACAACTGCTTGATTTGAACATCTAATCTGACGCCAGAAGAAAAACAAATCCCCGGAGAGATCGGATTTAACTGGCACAAGTCCTAACAGGCTCCCCCCTCCCTTTTTCTCTTTCCAGTTTCAGAGAGAAAGCTTGTGAAAGTGTGATAAGGTGTTCTGAGTTCCGAAAGTTCAACTTTGGAAAGCAAATCCTTCTAAAGAAACAGTGTATTAATGCTCTGAGTGGTTTGAGCACACAAGCGGCATTGTTCCACCGTCTCCAAAGAATGGAATGATAGCATTTCTTTAAAGAGGAACTGCTAAAAACTCTGAGTGTCTCAAAAGAATATTCTGGTCTCTGAACATGAGCCTGAGAAGAATAAAGCTGGAGTTTGCCAGGGACCTTCCACGATTTCTAAAATGTCAGTAGTAAAACTTGCCTGATCTAACTTCTCATCCTCGACAATTGCAAATATATGATCAGAAACCTACACTGCCTGTTTTTTTTTAATTAAAGAAAGGTGAGCTGTAACCACTATAGCACAGGGATGCAGACTGAAAGTAGTATATTCATCGGGGGTGGCCCAACTGAGAGATTCAGCTGGCATTCAGTCATAGAAAAGACTTCTTTCAAATATCATCCAGGAGTGAATTTTTTAGATTATAGTTGTTCTTGACTAAGTAAGTGAACAAACTGAGAAAGAAAAGAGCTCAAATTTCAACAAGGGAAAAATACTTTTTAAAAAATGAATATATGAGCACTTCATCACCAAAGGACTTATCTTGTCCCACAGACAGACGTTAGAGCTGAGAGGTGATATTCTTCCTTATCGGGAGTCTCGTGGACTGAAAATCTGTGAGGGCCATGGGGCTTGGATTTTTACTTTTTCGTAACCTTCTGTGTCACGTGTCACGTGGACCCTCAATGAGAGTTACACTGGGAATGGAACGAGTTATTTCAGGCTCGGATTAGGTCGTGAGCCACTTTTTTGTCTTTCTGCTCCGTCCAGGATTGATCTCCTTCAAACTCCCAGGTTTTCTTTTCTCTCATTTACCAAGGTTTCCCCAGGGACAAGGGACGATGAACTACTTAGTCACTTTCAGCTGAGGAAACATTACAATAGCAACACCCAAATGTGACGTCAGACTGAGCTTGCGCAGTGAACACGATGGAGTCTTTGCCTGTCTTGGTGAGCTGGCGACAGAACATATGGTGACCAGAACACACGTGCCCTTCCTTCTGTGCAGCTTTAACTCTCCTAACCATTTATTCCAAAGGGACCATCAGAAATATAAGCCCACAAAGATGTTCACTGCAGCATTATTTATAATACCGAAAAACGGGAAACAAATGAAAAGCGCATCAATAGGAGGCTAAATAAACTATTTCCTGCCATTTTGTGATCATCGTAAGGTTTCAGAAGACTAATTAGTTACACAGAGAAATAAACGTTTTCATGTTGTTATATGAAAAAAAGCAGGCTGTAAAACAATTAAGTGCAGAAAAATTCCAAATTTTAAATAGATCCAGAGATTCTAGGGAGGAAATATTCTAAGGCGGTAACTGTGGCTGATTTTTATTTTGTTCCTTTTGCTTTTCCATGTTTTCCAGAGTTTTCTCCTGCAACCATAAATTTGTAGTCAGAAAATCTTTTTTCCCAACTGTCAAGTTCTACCTTATGATGATAGGAGGTGATCAGGAATGAGTAGTTCAGGAAGAGACTAAGGAAGGAGAATTCAGTGAAAAGATAGAGGGCTCAGTGGAAAAGATCTGGAAAAGAAAGTTTTATAATGTGCAGGGTCAGCTTTCTGGAGAGGGAGGAGCGGGGCAGGGAGAGCAGAGCTCGTGGGCAAACACCTGAAAGACACACTGATGTAGGAGGCTGTAGTGTGTCCTGAGACTAAACAAACTGGTTGCAGATAATCTTCCCAATGCAAGATATGTTTTAAAAATTCAGTTTTCTCAACTTCCTTCTTCACTAGATACTACCCAACCCTTCATCTGAATTACTTTAAATCTTGAGTTCAATTACATACACACTCAGTCTTTAGATATTGCCCATGTATTATTTTTACCCTATTCTTTCTAGTCTTGCTTGTGTTTTGTTTTTGTTTTTGCTTATTTTTCCATTCTAAAGAGAAATAAATATTCAGTAGGGAATAGAATATGAGGCACCTTCCATGGATGTTACACCAAAGACAAAAATATTGCTACCAGAACCCTGGGCATTCTGTTTAAGTGAAAAAGGAAGCCCCAGGTGGAATCAGTGCTGCAATTTTTTCATAGGAGGTTGCAGATAATCTTCAGGACTCTTTGATTTAAGACAGTAATTAGCTCCAAAGAGACTTGTAGCTCTGGGCCACACTGTCCATGTGGATCTTTTTAAAATCTTGTGCATCACCCAACAATGCAACTCCTGACAGGGAACATTACTAGTCTATTTCAGATGTAGTTTAAAGAGAGTGTAATGTGAATACTAATAAGAGGAAACCACAAGCATAAGCTAACTGTGGTTATTTTTCACTCCTATCTTAACGCAATGGCAGATACCTTATTCTCCCAATTCATCATTAAAGAATAATTACAGCTGAAGAGAGTATACTAAAATGTTTCCATTGGTATACAACTTAATTTTTAAAAAGTAAAATCAGATTTTCTACCAGCAGAAACTAGATTTTTGACAAGGAAAATGCATATTTCATTATTATAAAGATGTCCAAAGCATTTTTTTGTGTGATGTCCAAATTTGACGACAACAACAACAACAACAACAACAACGGGCATGATATAAAGTTGGGGTTGGCAAACATTTTCTGCAAAGGGCCAGATGGTGAATATTTTAGGCTCTTTGTGGGCCATAGAGTCTCTGCATTGATACTCAACTGCCATAGACAACACATAAACAAATGAGTATGGCTCTGTTCCAATAAAACAGGGGGTGAGCTAGAATTGGTGTGTGTTGGCCAATCTCTGGTATAGAAAAAAGAGGTGAATGATGGGATATCAAGGGAGTGGGTGACAATGGTCTTAAAAATCAGGCTTTCATGGTATCACCACTAACTTGTCTTTGTTCTTCCTCAAGCATTTCTGGCAAGTTCTCCTTTAGGGGTCTTTGTTCCCATTATTCATGGACCTAGACAGCTCCATCCTCAGCTATACCATAACTCACTCCCTCAACACATCTGGACGGCTCAGACGTCTTTCTAGACCATGCTATCTAAAGGTACCGTGGTGTCATTCTTTATTCCTTTACTTCCATCTATTTTCCTCATAGCCCTTCAGCTTACCTGGCATTATGCCATGTCTTTGTGTGTTTGTTTTTTGTTTGTGTCCCCAACTAGCATGTAAGTTCCCAAGGACAGTGGTTTTGTTCTGTTACTGCTGTTGCCCCAGGACCTAGGACTGTGGCACATCGAGGACTTGGGCAAATCATCTGATTTCCCTGCACATCAATTCCTCACCTGGAAAATGATGGCATCAGGTCAACCAAGGTTTCCCAAAGCAGGGGGGGTGGTGGTTAGGGTGGTAACCAGACAAGCCTTTTTCTTTTAAATTGGGTTTATATTAATATATAATGTACACGGGATAGATAAACCTGCAACTTAACGAATACTATTGCTTAAGGACATAATTTTTCCTTTTTGGAGTTGTGAAAAAATAAGCCCCTCCATATTTAACAGATTTGAATAAAAATGATTTGTAGATAAGAGAAAGTCATGATGGTGTCACAAAAGTGACTGAAGGCTGAGAAACACAGGACCAGCCCCTCTTAATGTCCCTTAGCCTCCTTGCTTTTATTCTAATGCATGAAAATGAATGTATTGTGTTCTCTAATATTTAGAGTTGCCATTGACCCATAAACTTAAACAATGCTAGAGGACCATGACAAAGCCAGCTGCCTCCAGAGCACACTGCCATCAGCATGTTTTTTCTAAAACAATCAATTGTGCCATCCCCTGATCGATACCCTTCAGTGCCCTCCTCCCGCCCCCATCCCCAGCCTGGTCAGCTCACCATTTAAAGCCTTCAGGGTCTGGCTCTGGAAGCATCTTTATTCAGATCTCTTCATTTCTCTACAAACCTTCACACACTTATGCTCCAGCAAACCAAATTATTGATTGTTCCCCTAATATGCCACATTGTTCTACACTTGTCAACCTTCGAATATGTTGTCCCTTCATCTGGAACACTAGTTTCTTGCTCTGCACTTTGGCGCACGCCTCTCTGTTGTTCCAAACTCTGCATAAAGCATTGTGTCCTTTGAGGGGCTTGGCTGGCCTCTCATTATGTTCATATTTCAATATGTGTAATCAGACATTGCCACTTTCCATGGCAGATATACAAAACTCTACGTCTGCAGAATTATGGTATAACTAGTGTTTTGTAGCTTTGCCAAGGATACCTCCCTTCTTCCTTCTTCCATTTTTAACATTGTTTCTAAGGGAACATCAATTCCTCCTTCCTAAAATTCACCTTTAGGTGAATAATATTTTTATGGACTGAAATTGTACTACAGTTTACTTTATAGCCTCTAAACTTAAATCATATATACCTTAACATAAAGTTAAATTTTATTTTTATCACCTGGTTGGGAAAAGATTCTATAAATTATGCTTTACAATTATAAATGAAATTTATCTTTTACCAATAGGCCATGCTGTGTAAATTACACTTAAATACATTCAGAATTCTTAAACTTCTTTTTTTTTTTTTTTTACTTTTTTTTTGAGATGGAGTCTCACTCTGTTGCCTGGGCTAGAGTGCCGTGGCATCAGCCTAGCTCACAGCAACCTCAAACTCCTGGGTTCAAGCAATCCTGCTGACTCAGCCTCCCAAGTAGCTGGGACTACAGGCGTGTGCCACCATGCCCGGCTAAGTTTTTCTATATGTATATTTTTTAGTTGTCCATATAATTTCTTTCTATTTTTAGTAGAGATGGGGTCTTGCTCTTGCTCAGGGTGGTCTCGAACTCCTGAGCTCAAACAATCTGCCCACCTCGGCCTCCCAGAGTGCTAGGATTACAGGCGTGAGCCACCATGCCCAGCCTCTATATTCAGAATTTTTATGTAGAATGGTCATTCTACATAGGGATTTTCATAAACAATTTTAAAATATATCTTTGTGTTTCTTTGGAAACTGGTTTCTTCCTTATGACATAATTAATCATCACTTGGCAATAATATATTATATTTATAAAGTATTCTATAGTTCACAGAATGCTTTTGCATACAGAATTTCATGCAATCTTCACAATAACTCTGGAAGGTAGATAATAATAAATTTCCAGTATGCAAATAAGAAACTGGGGCTTATAGAGGTTGAACATCATGCCAAAGTTATATATCAGCCTTAGGCTTAGCCTGATGAACCCAAAGTTCTTTTGCTTCCATTAGGGTGTTGAGAGCCCTGCATCCCTTATACTCTGATTTTAGGAATGCTGAATCATGTTTTTCTTCTTTGTGGTAGAATAAGTATATTTTAGTCATTCTATTCTTAATAAAAGTATACACACTACGTCAAGCTTAAAAGACTATGAGGAAAAACTGAAATAAGGATGTAGGTTTTTATTTCGAAAGTATCCTATTTATAGAAGCATTAGCCATCTGTTTCAATACAATAGCTGTGTCTACACACATGACTTAAAAACTTAAAAGCCACACACATACACTTAGAGACTTTACTGCCTCTGTCAGCCAAAAAACATAACAGCAGTAGTGTTGGCCCTATGAAACTGGTATAGATCTTAAAAAAATAAGAATGGGATAAATTTTACTTGAAGATGGAGGAAATGAAAGAAAAGATTATGACCAGAAAATACTGTAAGATTGAAGTTTCATGTTGTCCTCATGGGCCAGGAAATTTTAAATGGTGGATCATTTCATAGAAACAACATCACTGTGATAGTGTCAGTGCACACCTAGTGAATGGAGGGTTTTCTATATCGATGGAGGCTATGCTGGTGGGAAATAGAACTTTGTTTTCTGTAAAGGAAATTCAGAGCTAGAGCAACATAATGTCATCCTTTAAGTCCTCAATTCTGTTTATCTTCCACGACTTATTCCGGCACCATTCTGATTTTGTTAGGAGCCAAAGAAATCTGCTGAGTCATAACATTGGAACAATTTTGTTAGGTAGAAATGTGGAATTTATGTGACAGGTAATGTTGTAGATTCACAGGCTGATTTTAAATATTGTTTACCTCTTTTGCCCTAGAAGGACAAAGATGCTGAGAAAAGCAGAAGGGTAGTACTTGTAGTGGAGTTGTCACATCTGGATTAACTACAAGGAAATCATAGTCTCTCTCAGCCTCTCTCTCTATATATATATATTTTAATTTTTATTATTTTTATTTTCCTTATCATCATTCCTAACTACCTTAAAGTATTCTGGGTAGAAATACTGATTTATTTTATTCGATGGGTGATTTCAATTCTAAGGTCAAATTCTTTATCCTCACCAGGTACAGACTTAAATTTAGCCATAGGATTTTATTTCTGAAATCCCTATTTTCTTTATCCATTCAAAGCAGTGGGAAGGCAGAACCTGGTGGAAGCGTGACTGAGGAGTCTGAAGGTATGTATCCTAGCCATGAGTTGTTGACAACTAGGCGTGTGACCTTGGGGGAGTGACTTAATCTTAGTGATCTTCAAGGTCAGCCCCAGTTCCTAGAGTAAGGGTTCTGGGCATCAGAACCTCACAGCTTTGTTGTTAGTCCTTCATTGTTGTGTACAAAGTTAGGCAGAGAAGCTTTTTGAAAATAAGAGATTTTTTAAATTTTAATTTTTACAAAATCATGGAACTATTATTCTTTTGATAACTAAACAAAAAAAATGTACAAAGCACAAAGTTTTGTGTCTACTAAGCACAAAGTTTTGTGTCTACTAAGCACAAAGCACATAAGGAGATTTGAATTAATAAATAATCCCTGAAAGAATTCTCACCAGACTCCAGTCATTTTCAAGAATGCCCCTGGTTGAGCAATTTTACACACGTGCAAAATTCTATTTCAATAATACTTCAAACATTAAGACATTATTACAATTCATTAACAACTTGGCATTTCTAGCTCTGCCATTGAGAGAGTTTTCAAGAGCAGAACTTGGTATTCACTTGCCTTCATCCCCTACCAAATGATAAATCATATCTTGATCAGCATTCAGGTCAGAATATGCAGAGACTGCCCATGGTTTGTAAATTTTTTTTTTTAACTAACAATCAAGAATTATTTAACTAGAGTGACTGAAAACAAATCAATCCCACTTGTATCATCAGAAGCAACTTACAAGCAGACAACCCCAGCAATATAAATGTAACGCTATTCCTATTACTCTTTGGAAATGAAAAATTATTAGGTATTAAGTTAATGAAGCATAAATGCATTTCTGTCTGACAGTCATATTTCTCTGTCAAGTTACTAGATTGTTAGGTAGAAAATAAAACCACCCGAATAAATTCAGCCTCTGGTTATATTGCTCTAATATTACAGTTTTAAGGTTGTTCAAGGTTATTAGGCTTAGCTTCAAAATATTGTCGATGTCTTTCCTTACAACTCACTACCAAAGCCTGTATCTTACTGATTTATTCTTACCTTATTATGTTAACTTAAAATATCTCTGGAAGATTTTAGGTCCTAGAAGATGCTAATACATATATTGACTTTCTCTAAATACATTAATTTAAATTTAATGCATATAGAAATGAATATAAATTCAAAAGTAAGTGTGAAGAATTTTAGTAGGATCACTATACATTATATGTACCACAACATCACTGTATACCTCATAAATATGTATTATCATTATGTGTCAATTAAAAATGTTTTAAAGTATAAAAATTAAAAAAATTTTCAATATAAAAATAAAATATTTGATGCCAACATGAATGTCTGATAGCAAGATTCTTCTGAGTGAAACTATGCTAATTTTTAAAAGAATACTGTTCTGGCTTCTTACTTGGTTCCCCAAATCCATTCTTTTCCCAGCAACAAATTACCTTTTTTTCCTCTTTAATTAATAGACTTTATTTTTTAGAGCAGTTTTAGGTTTACAAAAAATTGAACAGAAAATACAGTCTCATTTACTCCCTCCTTCCACCCCTCCCCACAATTTCCCTTATTATTTAACATCTTGCTTGGTGTGGTACATTTGTTACAATTGAGAAATCAATACATTATTGTTACATTGATACATTATTGTTATTATTATTAACTAAAATCCATAGTTTACATTAAGGTTCACTCTTTGCATAGTACAGTTCTATGAGTTTTTCCAAGTACATAATATCAGCTATCCATCATTACCATACAGAATAGTTTTACTGATTATCTTTTAAAATGATGAATTAGCTCGTGGCATTCCATCTCCCCCACCACAAAATCATTCAGTGATTTCCTATTACTTCTAGAACAGAATCCACATTCCTTCATGTGTCTCAGAGTCCTTTCATAGTTACATCCCAGCTCACGTCTCCAAACTCTCTCTGTGCCAGGTTGACCCCACTCACTCACTACTTCCAGCCACACCAAACTTCTTTCAGATCCTCAACTGCTCCAGATAACAAGATAGTAGAGTAAAAAATATGTTATAAGTTAGTTTTTAATTTGAATGCTATTTGTTGAAGCAAGTAATATTCATAACCTAGGGTGGGGAGTTGGGAGGAAAATCATGGGCAACTTGATATTTCAAATGTAAATTTTTCTACGTAGCAATATCAGAACCATCACTCTTCAGGGAACTGAAAGTTCCCTACAAATTTATTTTATTTGATAATGTGATTTATCCTAAAGATTCCTGTTTTACACACGAGGGATGAGTGTGATACTATTTTGGAAGTAAGGTAATTATAAAGTCATTAATCACTGAGAAATCATGGAGTAGAGACGAAGTATCCTTATTTGTCTGTCAATTTAAACCTCAAACCCTAAGTTTGTAAGAGATCTTAGGTTTCTTCAATATTTAGTAGAAAACGAACTTCTTCTTGGAAAATGATACTCTGTTTCTAGCTGGTAATATAGCAAAAGAAAAATAATAACACACACACACACACACACACACACACACACCTGTGAAATTCTTGACTCTGGGATCTGTCAATATAGAAACACTATTTGTGACTATTCATTAACACTGTCACCACTGATGAAGGCATATGATATAGTACTAGTTGACCCCCCAAATAATGTTTCTTTTTTATGAACAATTATTTCTTTTCCCTTTTACTTTTTTCCTTGAGTACCACATGGAACACTGCTGTGTACATTACTGTTAAATACTGACTCTACTTGAGGCCATAGTAGATGAAGAACAATGATGAAATATGGGACTCGTATTCACCCACATATGTGTATGTACCTTATCCTACTTCAGATCCCAATGTTAATTGTTTGAAAGTGAATTATTTTGAAAATGGGCATGCATTTTTACAAATGTAGAAATCTAATACCTCACAGAACACCAGGTAGAGGAAACACCTCACTGTGCTTACAGTTCTAATGCAGAATTCTTTAAACAATCATTATGAATAAAAGGTAAACAGAAGCTTAGCTGTGGAGTTGCTAATTGTAAGTCATTAAGGTTGATCGACCTGGAGCTCCAACCTTAGTCACTACATGGAGAAATTTGAAAATGGGCAATCAGAGCTGTATTCACTTATTTTTTAATTAATCCACTCACACATTTAAAAATATCTGTTGAAAACCAAACTGTGCAAACCTCTTTTAGTTTCTAAGGAGACACAAATGTTTACAAAGTCCTTGTATCTGCTTTTAAGTTTATGCTGTATTCTAGAACAATGTTTCTCAAATGATTTGTGGTAAAGACTCTTTTTTTTTTTTTGTTTGTAATATTCAATCTGTTACAAATTGGTAATTTTGTAAAATGCCATAAAATGATCAAGCACTTGGATTCTGTGGCAATGGGAAATATTGCTATATAAGTTTCTAAATGGTTATTCTTAATTTTTGTACTCTTGTCATTCACAAATGGCTTGTGGGCCAGTACCAGTTCGTGAGCCACAGGGTGCTAATCAGTGTATAGTGCATGGTCCAGCAGCATTAGAACTGCCTGGGAACTTGCTAGAAATGTAGATTCTGAGGCCCCATCCCAGACCAACTGAATCTGCCCTGCATTTTATAAGATCCCCAGATGATTTCTTTATATTAAAGTTGGAAAAACACTGTTCTGTAGGGAAATCAATCAGATGCAGTAAAAGCTACAATAATATTTAATAATTATAGCCCTTGCAATATACTCTGCATTGGCCTACTTATTTTCATGTATTAACTAATTTGGACTTCCTCACAAACTTGGGAAGTAGTGCTTTTATTATGCTCACGTTGCAGGTAAGGACACTGAAGCCAGAGAGGGTAAGCTACTGGTTCAATGTCACAGAGCTTGAAAGCAGAACACAGGGATGTAGTGACACAGAGAAGTAGAGACACAAGCCAGGGGTGCTCAGAAGAAGGAAGACCAGTTTTGGCTGGGAGAGCATTTGAGTTGGGCCTGGGACATACTTGGTTCTTTTAGCATTGACTAGGCACTTAAATGATTTTTGTTGCGTTTTATTGAATTCAATAACTTTTGTCCTTCCCTATTTCCATAACTTCAGGGAGGTGGTTTCAATTTAATTACCTGTTCTTGTATTTTCTACTTTTTAAGAGCTAGCTTAAATTTTCCTTTCTCACCCTGTTTTTCCTAAATCTTTACAATGGAAAGTGTTTATTGCCTACTCTGAGCTTCCAAGCACTTTGCTCTTTCTCCTGCCCATTAACACTTTCTATTCCAGTTAAGAGTATGCAGTTATCCTATGTTCTCCTGCTATTCTCTAAGCTCAGTTAGGGCAAAGACCATATCTACTACCTTTTAGCCTTCTCCCCTAACCCCAAGGGCCTGGCACCTGGTAAAAACCCAATAAACATTTGTTAAAATAATGGATAATATTGTACAGTTATCAAGAAAATAGATCATTCAATTGCAGATGGAGCATTCTTTAAGGTGTTTGTGAATGGAACATCTTGCTCCATTAGAATATTTTCCTAACGTTCTGCATTTGTGAAACTGTCAAGACTTAAAATATTGGGCAAAATGTAACTGTTAGTTTTCAAGCATTGCCACTGAACTGAATGATTACATTGAATCATATGTGCAATGCACCCTGCATATGCACACACACACACATACACATGTACTTTTTATGTTAGAATCTGGTAGACACATTCCAAGTTTTGAATTTACAAATTCTGTGTTACAGATAACATGCTGTAAAACACGGAAAAAAGAGAAATATATAAAAATGTATTAAATCTCTACCCTTCGTTCTGTTGGCATTATATATAGCCTATTAACTCATTTGAAGGATAATGTGTCCACACTGTCATTCTTGAATGTCTGGGCCTTCAAATTACTATTTCATGGTCTAAGAAAAAAATCTTAGGGGAGCTGTGGATTTTCAAATGCTATTTTGGGGGTATACAAAATCTTTTCTTAATTTCAGTGGATGTCATTTAAAGTCAGCCATTTGTTAAATAGTATAATTGCCCATCAATTATGTTTTCTCACCGAATTTAGATCACGTTATACCTTCCCTTTGCTCAAGATTTCCCAAGCCTTAGAAAAATGCAGGCTGATGCAGAGTATCTAAAAAGTACGTTTAGTCAACACAATTCAAAATAATAGAGAAGATTGGATTTTACCTCTTGGGTAGCTTTTAAATGATGGTCCTTGTTAGCTTTTGTCTTACCCAAAGAGAAAATTCTGCATTTTCTACATCAAAACAATAAAAATTGTGCTAACAGAAACCTAAATGGGTTGATTTTAGTTGGTGTTTGCATGAGCATATAGTTCCGTGCACCTTGGACAGGTTTAAATGATTAATTAGTCCATAAATTTGAGGACAAAATCCTAAAATGCTTTGTTCAGCTTAATTTTATGGCTCCCTGTCTGTGTGTTCTTAGATGCACATCTGAACTGCTCTGCTCATTAGCTAACATTTAAGACCTCATTGGTGAGTTCCTCATGACATTGTTACTATCAACTTGGGCTTTTGTGTCAGGTATCACTGCAAGTAACTTGGAGAATATCTACGTGGTATTCTCAATCACTGAATTAGTGATTCTGTTCTTATAGTCTTCTTTTCCCTGGATTTGAATAGAGCAGAGAGATGAAGTGGTAGCCTGCTTGTGTTCTCGATTATGTGTGACTGGGGGAAAAATTGTTCCATTGTCTCAGTTTCATCTTTTGCCAACAAAGAATACTGCCCATCTCTGGTTACCTCACGAGGGACTGTGGTCAGGATTGATAAACATGATGACAACCCTGGATTCTTTTCTTTAATGACCTACCAGTGTTTTTAACCTGTTTTTTTTTAAAAAAATTTATTGATACATATTAGATGTACATATTTTCTGGCTACATGTGATAATTTGATACATTCATATAATCAAATCTAACCCTGGAGTCTTTAAGAGTGTCATATGAGGACTTGTTAGCGTAGGGGCACTGGCTTGACATATAGAGTGTAAAACATTCTTCTAAGCTTTTTTTTAAATCATAATAGGTGGTTGAATTTAAGCAGTTTTAAATTAAATTCTTGCTTGACTTATACCTAAATGTCAATTTTCTTCAGATTTCAAAAGCACTATATGAATTAATGTGCCCTCCCTCCCCACCAAAAAAAAACCTATTAGGAATTTTCCGAGATGTAAGTAACATGGAATTTGATTACACAGTGCATTCTGGGGCTCAGCCACAGCAGGCTGTAGGTACCAGGCAGGCTGATTATGACTTAGGCATTGTTTCAATGTGATTTTGCAAAGGATTTCATTTAATGCAGATTAGTAAGTTTATTAAGCTGTTGATAATTGAAGCCTCTTAGGTTTGGTAAGTACCATCCAGTGAGATAGATTAGTGGGGTTTAATTTGTTGCTCTCAAATAGCAAATGAAGACTTAGCAGAATAATTACATCTTTTCTGTGGGCTAATAAAAGGCGACATTGCAATGGTGTTTTTGGCCATTTCTGCATTTTCCTTTAGAGTACTGCCTTTAGAATTTTCCCCATCTCTCTCAAGTGATATCAAAACCTGCCAACTTTTCTACTGTTTCCTGAGATTTTCTGTCTACTCTGTTGTCCAGATTATAACAACATTGAGGGTAGGAATTGTATCTCTCATCTGATTCCTAAACGATTAGTACAGTGTCTGGCATATAGAGGCACTCAGTATGTTTGCTTAGCAGATGAATGAATTATCTTCAACAGTTATAAAGTATGCTCTGAAAATAACATTATCACCAAATTTTCAAGTTCTAGGAAGTTATTCTCGGAGAATAAGGTAGCTGTGTCAGCTAAAAGACTAAGAGTGAACATATTAAAGGGACTGTATCAATGAGTAAATGATGATTTATCTCATAGATCCTTGGCCACACAGAGTGCTCGGTCCAAGCCAATTGACTAAACACATTAACTTAGTCTCTTGACCGGGTCCTCAGTTTAGCTAATTTGGTTACATGTCTTTGGTGTCATTGCAAGATAAAGAGCCCTTATTCTCCTGGAACTCCTAGGTCTGCCATATTTCTAGCAGAGTCACAAATCAGACAGTGAAAAATGCTACACCGGGAAGAACGGACATAAATAATATCTCTGAACAGGAAATGTCAAAGCTGTTTAGCACGGCTGGAAACGAATTTCCAAAGCCAATGTTGGTTCTCTTTCCTTTCCATCCCTGGATGTTAGAACACCAGTACAACTGCAGGGGTGTAGGCTCAGGCCTCAGATAAGGTCACTGGTTTCTACTGGCTCAACTGGCTATTTGGGTGCGTTATTTTTTCAGAATGACACCAAAACTTCAAACTTAGCAGGAAATTCTGAGTATTCTAAAACACATTGCTTCCTGAAAGTTAGTTTTAAACTTAATCCCACTCCTGGTGTCTCCTCACTTTATACTGTTGATCATATGAGCTCGACATTAAGTTGTTGATAGAGTTATCACTGAAAGATTCGACCAGATGACTTGGCAAGGATGCCTGGGGGCAAGTTGTGACAACTATTCTCAATGACTTCACAATACCATAAAGAACAAAGGATAAAGAAGGCTGACTCCTTCATTTCAGGGAGTGACTTTGTTTGCAACTGGGGACCATTTAAGCCATGGACCGCATTTCCTAAGACAATATCCTGGACACATGTGTTTCCTATAACATAATAATAATGAGATAGTATCAAGCTTTAAAATGATATATATGTAAGAATGCTAAAGCCAGGAGTTATAGAGAAGTTCTCAAACCAGTGTACTTCCTAGAGGTCTGTCAGTGCCTGTCTGACCACGTGTGGCCATTTTTATTATGATACCACACCCACCCCCATCCCCATGGTCATAGCTGGATAGACTAGTGAACTGGTAGTAGTGCCTGACTCAGAAGCAAAAATTCCACATGTTGGCCACTATCTTTGACTTTTGTACTAACCCCAAAGAGCTGATCAATTACATTCCTTTCCTTGGAAATTTGAACTTAGAAAACAATGAACCAGGAAGCATGGGAAACTAATACAGAGAAGTACTGAGGTAGAGAAAGTTTCAAATAGGCAACAATGTTTATGTATTAGCAGAAACCGAGAGAGGAAAACACAGCATTGTCAGAGTACTCTATGGAACCTATGCAGTTAGAAGCAGAAATCTGTGTACAAGAGAGAAATCAAGTGGCCTATGAAAGACAGAGCTGAAGAGAACAGTTTCCAACGCTTTCCCCATTCCAATTCTAGTCAATTTCTAGACTTACAACAATTTCCCATCCCCTAAAGTGACTTGAGGGATTCTCATCAATATAGGTAGGTAAACTCATATGAGCCAAACACATCAGAAAATTTATTTCCTCACAATTCACAGATCCAGCTCTCATTTATCGACCTGAGCCCTATGGTAGAAGAAACTGACATTCAAAGAGGAGATGTGATTTGCTCAAGGTCACACCACTAGCAACTAGCAAAGTTAGTAATTCAAGCAAGCTCTTCTTGCCCAGAAGCCTATGCGCTCCAATCACATTACACTTCCTCCTCCGTGTAGAGGACACGTTCTGTTGGCTTCCAAGATAGGGTATTTTCATCTCTGGAAAGGGGCTGAATTTGCAGGACAAGTACAGAGAGGCTGGAACATTCTATGTATATCAGGGGCAAAAGCCTAGGAGTTATTTTGCGTTTGGAAATCACTGCAGTTTTAGCTCTGACATCCATGGGTCTTGGATGTCCCGACATTTTATCTAATGTGATTCATCTAAAGGAATTTGGTTTTCAGCATTTGGGAAGTTGTTTTCTGGGCTGTATTTAAAAACATATTTTAGGGATCTCAAGAAATATAGGGACATATATTTATAGTGAGATTCATCCCCTTTAGGTCTCCATCCTTTGCCATTCCATAATGAAGGGCTTCCTAGGGAGTCTGTCTGTGTTAATGTGTGGTTTATAACAATCCCTTGCAGGGACAGTGCCCAAAGGCAAACTCTTCAAGTTGTTTTTTTACAACTTATTTTGTATGTCCTTTCTGTATTACAAAAGCTGTGCTAATTCATTGAGGGCCTTTTGGGAAATAGTTACACACAAAGAAGAAAATAAATATTACCTCTAACCCTGACTCCCACTGAGAGAGAACTCTGATAATGTTGGCATCTATAAGGCCAACGTCTGATTTCTCCCTGGGATGCAGTGACCTGGTGAAAGCATGCAGAACCGAATTAACCATTCATCTGAGAATGTGCTGACCAGGCAAGTGGGGGCAAAACTGGCGATGGTCTCAGTATGGGGCAAAGCATGCATGTGGCATGTGGCATGTGGCAAAGGTGCTCCTTATTACAGGAGAGACATTGCATTTTACATAAATACCCCAAACAGTTCCTACATACAGATGGCATAACTCTGCCTTAGGTTTTTGCAACATCCTAAATGTGTTTGGTTTATGTCCCTACTTCACAGAGCTGGAACATGTATCCTTCTCATATAAGAGATGAAAAATAAATTAGGACAATCCTGGAGATAATTATAAGCAGCCCAATGTATCAGAAAATAAGTTTAGGAATCAATGACTTGTGGCAAAACTCCTGCTAAAAATCCTTCCAGAAATTTGTGAAAAATGCACATTATGGTCCCTTGCTCAGAGATTCTGAATATGTAGGGGAAAGTGAGTCTCCAGCTTCTCAACTTTTAAATACCAACCAGAAATAATTCCATGAACTACTCTCTGAGCAACACTGCTAACCTTGCCTCTTCCTCAGTTTCTCAGAGTTGGCCTACTTATGTCTACTTGCAGGGTTCCAAAGCCACTGCTGCTGCCTCATTGAGGTCCTCATCATCTCACTCCAACTCTGACTGCAGTTTTCCGACAGGCCTATGTGGCCCCCTTCCCCCTCTTTCCATCCTTCATGGTGCCATAAGAAAGATCTTCTTAAACCAGGGTTTCTCAACCTCAGTCCTATTGACATTTGGGTACTATTGACTATTGAATAATTCTTTGTTGCAGGTGTTTGTCCTGTGCCTTGTAGAATGTTTAGAAACATCTCTGGCCTGAACTCACTAGACACCAGTAACATCCCTTCCCCCAGTTGTGACAACCAAAATTGTCTTTGGTCATTGCCAAATGTCCCTTGGGAACAAAATTTTCCCTGGTTAAAAACCACTGTTCTTAAACCTTAGGGAAGAATGAGCTAGTCTCTTACTCCGTTGTCCAGTGTTTTACCATGGCATTCAAATATCTGTGTGATTTGCCTCCAAACCATATTTTGTGGCATGTCTACTATTAAACTTCTCAATGACCCTCACTTTTCACCAAACGAGGTCATTCCTCCAACCAGCCACCAGCATTCATACCTCTCTGCATTTGTTCCTGCCTTTGCTCAGGCCTTGAGTATCCTTCTTTTCTCACTTGCTTTTCCCAGGAAAACCTCAGCCAGCCTTCAAAGCTTAGCTCAAAATCCATCTTTTCCAAAGTTTTTCTTGCTTTTCTAATTATCTCAACTCCTTTGTGTACTGTATGTTTACTTCCACCTCTACCTTGAGCTTATTCATTTAAACTTGTTTTGCAACCAATTTTTTCCCCATCTCTTTCTCGCTTGATAGCAAGGACCTGACATTATTTCTGCCCAAATCTCTGGCACTTAGCATAGGAACAGCAGAAGTTGCCCTTAATAAGGTCTGTGCAAATGAATAAAAATTTGGCATTTAAAGCATAACACAGACAGCAAACATTTTTTTAAATCCATATGTTGCCAGTGAATCATGAAGAATAATAAAAATAAAATTAAATGTATATCTTATAGACTTACAGCATTACACTTGTAGCCAGGATACAGCTACCAACATTTTAGAAAATTGCATTTGCATTGTGCATTGAGTCCTTAGGTAGAGTTAAACTAAAATCAGTAAGAACAAGTGACTAAACTATTTACCAGCAGCCAAAATTAAACAAAACTATCCTCAAAACAAACCTAGGAGCCATGTCTACTTTAATGTTTTTCCTTTAATAGATATAAATTATACCTCCAGTCATCTTCGAGAAGCACTGATTCAGTAGGTACCACATGCGAGCATCTTTGGTGGACTTGTTACAAACAGAACTCCCAAGGAGTTCTGGGTTTTAGGAATTCCTCTATTATTGCCTTAACAATTGCAGTAATTTAAAGCAATTAACTTGTCTCCATTTTCCCCCCATTGCCTTGTGCCCTTACTTTATGTTGTACAACAAATGCATACAGTGGATCTTCACCTTCCAGTTTTAATCCCAGGTCTATAGCACTTATTTCTACCACCTTTGCTACCCTAAACTCAGAATAAAGAGATGGAGTCAAGGGTTTGAGGGTGAAATGAGGACTGCTGAGGAGGAAATGGTGGTGGTGACGGAAGTCCTTTGGAAGTGTCTCTTTTTTTTTTATAAAGAGTCAACATTTATAACTGATAATTGGGAGAAAATGAAACCAAAACAAACGTTGAATTGGAAGGAGGGCATTCTTTTACATTGAAATCTGTAACAGCATTCTGCTAGCGTTTACCAATATTAACTACCTAACCCCTATGTCATTTAGCTTTCTTTAAACAGGTCACCTGTGCCTAGCTGATTGAGCTACTGCTTAGAAACAAAGATGGCTGAGGATCTGAGTTCCAGTGATTTAGTTTAGGTTGTTCCAGGTTTTATTAAGTTCAAAGCATGTCATGTCTACGTGTAGTCTCCTTCCTGAATTCACTGTTGATGTTACAAAAGGGATGGGCAGGACATAGACATTGTATATAACTTGAACTTATGTACCCCCATGATGAGCTGAAATAAAAAAAAAGAATTTTTGGAAATGTCTTTGAAGAGCTAATTGTTCACTACTAAAATGATTCCTCACCATATCGTTACTCATCTAAGGTGCTAATAAAACTTAGTAGGAAGTAATATACAGAATGTAAATACAAAAATGCTTTTTTTCCTGTTTTTTTAGAGTTTATTGGAAAATACATGTGATGCAAACATACATAATAAGCAAACTTTTATGCTATGATATTTATGGTTTCTTTTTATGAATTATTACAAAAGAGACTTTCCCTGAATATCTGGAATAACAAGAGTAGACCTCTGGCAGGCAATTCTAAGTTTCTTATTCCAGTAGTTATAGTTGTTCTCATTTATGTTACAGTTGATGGAATGAGGCAGCCGATACAAATCTATTTTCTCAGTATCTAGGTATCTGTGGTTTTCAACATCTGTTTTTTAAGTGTCAACCCATTTCTTCTTTACCACCAATGAATGGTTTGCTCCTTTTCACCCATGTACATAAACACATATTCTCATAAGCATGAAGGCTTTAATTTGAACAGAAGCAGAGATATTATAATCACCTATAAAGTACTGTGTATCTTTCCCATAACCATCATATGATGAAAAATAATGTCAACAATTGTGCAACTGCAGTATGACAAGTGTGAATGCCCTAATTGGTCAATTGGACCAGAATGATGAGTTGTTGTTTTTATTTTAAACCAATGTCACTTCTAATCTATTACCACGGTAATGAACAGCCAAGCAGCCTATTTCCCACGGATATCTTCAAAGCTCTACAGATTGCCATTTGAACCATTCTTTAATTGCATCTGGCACAGATTGTAGCATGCTCCATAGAACCAAGAAGGCGTATTAACTAGATTTGGCTATCCCCAAGTCACTATAATGATGAGGTTTTATATGACTAAAGGGGGTTTAGCTTCAGTCTTTATTATGAACCATTATAACTGCCCAGCACATAGTAGGTGCATGAAAACTTGAATTTTTATGGCAATATATTCATTTTTAAAAATTTCTTATTGGATTAATGAGAAGAGTATTTTTTGCTCTTATTTTTATTTTGGAGTGTGTGTGTGTGTATGTGTCTGGAAGTATATATATGTTTTATCCAATCTTATATGTAAAATTTTTTAGATAATTAAGATAAAATTGGAAATTATCAGATAGTATATATTCTCTGAGATTTTTCTCAGAAAAGTCTTTTTCATCAGGGGGATTTTGCCCTTTAATTTGTTTTGGCATTGACAGGTCTTGCTTTCAACTTTTGCTTATTGTTTTACCTCCATGGTTAACATATATGGCATACCATTTTTTAAAATTTCAGTGGTAGGCTGAAGGATGGCTGTACCGGATGTTAACCTCCATGGTTAACATATATTGCATACCATTTTTTAAAATTTCAGTGGAAGGATGGCTGTACCCTCTTTCTGAGCCAATGACTAACTGTTTCCTTGTGCCTACTTGGGCTCAGCAGAGACACTGGCCTGACCCCTGGGCCTAGGATGAGAAAAGGAAGGAGACGTGGTTCCCCTCAGCCTGACCGCTGCCAAGGTTAAGATGTGATCATGTCCGTTTTGAAATGGGAAGGGGCCTGATTCAGTGGCACTTCTGATGGAACACGGAAGATTAAACATATGCGTTTATCCTGGTCCCTCTCAAATATTTGCCTAAAATGACAGTAAAACAACAACAACAAAAAGGCACAATCTACAAAGATAAGAGCATGGAGAAGGCGGTAGGAATACACGAGAGGTATCAACAACATTTTTGGAAAGTTCAAAGTGAAGCAATGAGTGGGAACGAGTAAAGCCAAGTACAGAATGCCCAGAGCTCAGGGACCAGAAAGGGTGGCATAGGCCACCAAGAAACAGGCTGGCTCACTCTGCCGAAGCTCAGACAGGCTTAGGAACAGAGGCAGCAGGTGTATTTGAAGGCTGGAGAAAATGGGTGGGGTCATAGGGCCAAGCCCATATGGGGCAATTTGTTAAAAATCTTTAAAAGAAGCAGTCAAATTTCCCCTTCTACTGCACAAAGCCAGGAAACTGTCTTTCTCCCACCCAGAGGGAGAAATTTATTATTTTGAGAAGTTGAACCTTAGATTGGGTCCAGAGGCACATCCGAAAGTAGGCAGAGGGCACCAGAGTGAAAACAAAAAGATGGACTAAAAGTCTACACCTTGACTAGTGAGGTCCCCCAGGCTCCTCACTTCTCTCAGCTGCCAGACCATGGGCAGGCTGGCTGAATATCCTCCTCACAACCCCCTGCCCACCTCTACCTGCTCCTGCACCTCTGCACACACACCTTCAGGCAGGACATCAGAGGACATTTCTTTGGAAATATTGAAGAGCACCAAGCAGAGACCTAGTGATCTTGACTTTCAGGGCTCTCTTGACAAAATGTTGGGTGTTCACAGAGAAGACCACCAGTTAATAAATCCCACCTGAGGACAAAGAAGTTCCAATGTGCATTTTAGTGCTTTACTTTTTAGTAACAGCCAAGGGTCACCAGGACTTGAGAAAAGCCTTTACTGTGAAAGACAGAAACCATGAAAATCAGCATTAAAATAGTGCAGAGAAGTAGGGGGATAGTATATTCAGTAGCCCCAGAGAACTAAATAAGACCCAAGCATGGAAGAAGAGAGAGCACAGCAAAGGGCATTTCGCAAACAAGAAGGGGGTATTAAAAAGTTAAGAGATATGACAGGCAAAAAAACAAAACAAAACAAAACAACAACAACAACAAAAAAAAAACCTAAAGAGAAGCACTAGAAGATAAAAATGAAGCTATTACTGTCTCTTGGAAAATAGAACAAAAAGGAAACAGGAGAAAAAAATACAAGAAAATTAGAGAATCAGTAGTAAAGGTTTGCAGAAAAAGAGAACAGAGAACGCTGAGAGAAATGATCAAAAAATAATATAAGAAATATTTTCAGAACTGCAGAACATAAATTTCCAAGTTGAAGGGACCACTGAGTGCTCCATGCAGTGGGTGAAGACAGAACTACATCAAAGTATAAAATTGTAGAGTCCAAAGACAGAGACAAAGAGAAGATTCTACAGGCTTCCAGATAGGGCAGAATAGATTTTGTAAAAAAAAGATCAAGAGTTAGTGAAATCTAGAAAACAATGGGGACATTTTGAAATTATGAGGGAAAGATTTTTAATCAAGAATGAGAATAGAATAAATAAATTTTAAGACCTAAAATATCTCAACATGTAACCTCATATGCACCTATGCATAAAAAGCTATTGGAAAATATGTTCCACAAACACAAGAAAACATGATATCTAAGGAATAGGGAACGAGGCGCAGGACAGAGGTAGAGAGAATTTATACAAGGATGGAAAACCAAAGTTTCAGATGACAAGACAGCTCTGCAGCAGAGCTGGGGACAGCCATTCCAAGCTGAAGCAGAAGGACTGGGGGAGAAACTTCATAATTGTTTGTTTGACCTCAAAAAAAAAATCAACAAATTTATCATGTTTATGGGCGGTTAAGACCAGTTCTAAGGGAATCTATATTTCTGCATATGGGTCAAGGGTTTTCAATTAAAGAGTCTATTCTAATTCTCAATCAATACTGGAATATAACTGGTTAAAATCAGTAATTGTTATTCCAACCATAGTGCAGGGTGGAATAGAAAATCACTTGAACAGTAACAAAATAAGGATACTGTAGTATTCTTGTTTGGTTGTTGTTTACCTTCATGTGTCTAGGAAAGTCACTTAATTTCTATATAACCAAATATACCCACAAATAAAATTGAGAAATTACCATCCACTCTAACTTTACAAGGTTGTTATGAAGAATATGCTACAACATGAGATAACACTATAAATAAGCATAAAGCACCATCTATCTACAACATATTCTGAAAAAGAGGCAACATTGATGATCTATTTCCACAAAGGAGAGTCTTGTGCACTGGATTGCTATTATAATAACTAGGTGCAGAGATACTGCCTGAGACGGCAGTAATGCATTTGCTGACGAAACTACTCCACACAGATCCTCCAAAATTGGAAGAGCTGCACCACCATGGTAGGGAAGTTTGCTTGGTGAAATCACATGGGCCAGGCCAGGTGCTTGGGTTAGAGAACTGGCTTTGTCACAAGGAACTTTGGGCAATTCATTTAAATACTCTTAGCCCAACTTTTTTCATCCATAAAAAGGAAGCCCTGTTTGCTTATAGGGTTTTCATTAGGTTCAAGTGCATAAAGAATATAAATGGCTAGTGTATAAGAAGCTCTTCTATAAGTGATAAAACACTATAGAAATGTAAGTTATAATGATATTACCAGTAATAGAAATAATAGTATAACATTAAAAATACCAAAATATCCCATGATGACTACCAAGGGTTTATGATAAACTACATATATTTTTAGTAGCATCCTGATGACTTTGGGATTGAAAATACACCCCTCCCCCAGACCTGGAAAATTTATTTATTGGAAAAGCAAAACTGTAATTCATGGAACCAGAGTCACGTTACTGTGGAAGCAAAGCACCCTCTTCCGCAAATCCCACACGTGGCCAGATTAAAGTGCTAATGGTAATTAAAGATTGACACAGAGTGAATAAGATTAATATTAGAAAAGGATTACATAAAAAAAGATTTACATCAAAGGATTCTTTCTCTTTTCTCCCATCGATGGCCTGGGACACAAAAGGAGTCTTATGCAAAACATTCTAAGCCTCTCAGTTATTTTAGAAGAAGCTAAAAAATATGACGAGGTAAGCACAAATTTATTCTACTGGAAAATACCAAACGTTTTAATATGCTTAAGGTTTTACTCCACATATAGGAAACAGCACTTATATTGGAGAACAAATTGGGCAATGGATGTCTAGAAATTTGGAAAAGTGTTTGGAAAAGTGTTTGGAATGTTGCTAGACAGAAGCATGTACAATAGAATGAAAAGATGCCCAAGTTTCAACACGACATGTACTCCAAGTTTACTTTATGGTGTTATGTACAAGTGCAGTGGTTACATGGCTATGGAATGAACATATGTAACATCTCATAATAAATAAAAAGAAACATTTTCATCAGGATTGCCCAGTGATGCTACCAGTTAGGAGGAAAGTTGAACTTAGGACCCAGCAGAGGTTTGCTCTGAGCTATGGAGTCCATGGATATGTGGACCAGAGGGACCATGGGACATCTTTTGGGCTTCCTGGGACTATGCTACTCTGGTTTGCTATATTCAGCATTTGTATCTCATGGAACATCTCTTTAAAAATCAAGATCCATGCATTTGGTAGGTACAAAGGCCAGGGATACTGTCATCACTTTTCATTCATTCATCTAGTCAACAAACATTCCTTGAGCACCTATCATTTGTCAGGCACTGCTTTAAGGCACATGGGAGTATAGTATTGACTAACAGACTGCTGAACATAAGGATAAAGTATAAATACAAGGTTATGTGCACTTGAGAATTCTATAATGAATAGAAAATTCAGTAGTGGGCCTCTCCAGGGCTCAGATCTGTACCTGTTTGGGGTGTCCTACCATCCTTTATATAGCACTTGACAGATTGCTATATAAGTGTTAGTAGTACCACAACAGTACTATTTCTTACAATAGACCTTCTTAAGGATCTATGTCTTTAAGAAGCTTACATTCTTTAGTGCTTCACTGATTCCAGCAGGACCCACTGTAGTGATAAGTGATAGGTCCTGCTGCTAAGTTTGTGAATACAGAGTGAGAAAAAGAGCACAAATTTTGCATTCAGGCAACATTGGTTTGAGTGCTGACTGTCCTAGGTGTTGGCACCATGACTTGGGAAGATCCCTTATCTTTTTAGAGCCTCTATTTCTTTATCAGCCCAAGGAAGATAAGTAACAGTTCTTATCTCCCAGGTGAACATGAAATGAGATGTTTTATATGAAGGCACTTTGCAGTGTGCCAAGTGCTATATACATGTTAGCAGTAGTATGACAATTCTATATGCCATAATATATGCAATTCTATATGACAATTCTATATGCCAGAAAATAAGAGAAAAGAAAGACCTCAGGAAGTTATATGATCTTTATAACTTACAAAAAAGAGACAGACCACAGACTAGCTCTCATAACAATCCAGAAACTCCAGAGTTAATCTCATAAAGGACACACCTGGAAGAGAGAAAGCAAATTTGACTAGAGATGGCAAAAGTCTTAGATAACCCTAAATTAGGAATAAGGAAGAGTGATTAACCAAAGGTGACTTCAGTGAAACCTCATCACATAAGGAAAATGTCCCCTCTTATAAAATGCATTAGTGGTCAAATGGGCCAGATATCAGGTGGCCTAAAGGATCTAAAAAGGAACATAGGTCACAAGAAAGATCACTAGAGATTAAGAATCCTTTTAGGAAGAAACATAAGATAAAGGCCAATCCCTAGAAAAAGAAATAGAAACTGGAGCAGTAACAATTCATAAAAATATCTTTTTTTTTGGTACAGGCTATTGTTAATGTTACTGTTATCTACTCTGTCTACACAGGGGCAGGACAGCTAAATAATTTTGGAGATGTTCACTTCTGTCTGCCTGTGATGCCTCTCTGGAGTCGGCTGTACAGTATGGCTCTGTAGCCTCGTGTGAAATGGTGCTTTAATCTTACGGACTTACTTGGTTAAACTGATCACTGAAAGGCTAAAACTCTGGAAAACATATTGGGATCCGGATGAATTTTCTACTTCAGCTACACATATTGATTACAGCAAGCAGATAACTGCCACATCTTCAATTTCTTTTATGAGATACAGTCACAGAAAATAAAGAACCAGATGCTGGAGGACAAAAGAATTCAAAAGTGAATGTGCATGAATTATTATACAAAGAAAAGTGCAAATCAATTTGTGAACAGATAGAGGAAATGAATACTTTCAGTAACAAAAGAAACAAAAAAATATGGAGCTATTTAATCACAACTGATGTTCATTGTGCAGTTAAGATATTTTAACATTTATGAATAAAAGCCCAACATGTTTATTGTATATCACTCTTGAATTGAATTAGGCAGATTTTAATTAAAAGATTACTACTAACAAATAACAATGGTGAGATTTGTAGGGACTAATGCTTACACCAGGAGATTTATGCCTTATTAAAATGAATTCCTCCCATTTACAATAGTTTTCTACATGTCAGGGCAGTGTAAAGAACTGCCTAACATCACAGAGTGTTTTGGAGTTAAGAAGACCTTATGACCATTTTTTTATTGATACCTAATTGTTGTACACATTTGTGGGGTACATGTGGTATTTTGATACATGTATATAATGTGTAATCATCAAATCAAGGTAATTGGGATATCGGTCATCTCAAACATTTATAATTTCTTTGTATTGGGAACATTTCAAATGTCTTTTAGCTATTTTGAAATATACAATAAATTCTTGTTAACTGTAGTCACCTTATTCTGCTATCGAACGCTAGGACTTACTCCTTCTTAACTGTATTTTTGTACCCACGAACCAACTTTGCTTTCTCCCCTCTCCCCCTTTTCCTTCCCAGCTTCTTGTAACCATTATTCTACTCACTACCTTCATGACATCAGTTTTTTATTATTCAGCCATAAAAAGAAAAAAAGAAGAAAAAAAGAAGAAAAAAAGAAAGAAATCTTGTTGTTTCCAGCAACATGGCTGGAACTGGAGTATGCTATGTTAAGTAAAATGAGCCGGGCACAGAAAGACAGACACTGTATGTTCTCACTCATATGATCAATCTTTTTGATAGGTGAGAAAATCGAAGTGCATAACGGATAGTGAGTATCAGGGTTGGAATTAGACCCCGATTTCCCAACAATTCCATTTGGAGATCTCTGGTTTTAAGAGCCCCATAAAGTGTAGGCTGAGTTTTGAAGAGAAAATAGTTCTCTCAGAGGCGAATTCCTAGGAAAATGATAAAATCTGTAGTAGATGTCTCCAACTGGGAGAAGAAATTGATTGCATCTAGTGGGGGGAAGAAACAGAGTATGCCAGTGGCTTGAAAGATTAAAGAAATAATGACTTCAATGTTATGCTGATAATCTAGAGGAAAAATTCTCTTTACTGCTGTGCACAAGATCATTAACAGCGTTTGTAGTGAAGTTCAAGGAGGGTCAGACTGGTAAATTATAGCAAGACTCAACTTGTCTAGGCAGTTGTCATTAAACAACAGATAATTTGCAGCTCAAGACAAAATAGAGCATTAACTCCAATTTCTGGAGCTTGCCCAGCTCTGGGGAGCCCCTACCTTGAATAAGATCCCTGATAAATGCTACATACAGAGTGACTCATTAAAAAAGTCTTTATGTTGGTATTTCAGGAACCTAAATTCTCACTAAGGAGTTCACAATAAGTTTAAAAGTAAATGCTTGTGAAAAATTTACTTGGTTTTCCTCTACTTCAACCAATTTGAAAGGAGTCTGAAGATAGCAGAAGCTGCTGGTAAAACCTGGACTGACCAGTTTCTTGAATTTGAACTGTTACAGGAAATGAAAGTGGTTCAAATGGCAACGTTCTGGGGAAACCTTTGCCTAGCTGGCAAGTTGGTTACTAGTGTGAAGCTCGGACAACAGAAATAATGTATACCTGTTGGAAATCATCAGTGAAAAGAACTTAAGCCAAGGCCAGTGTTTGGGTAAAGTGTTCAGAGAATCTGAAATTTATGTTGCTAGAGAGAGAAAGAAGCAGGACATGAAAGGCTGGAGGTATCTTTGGAACTGAGATGGAAATGTAATAGGGCAAACCAAAATTTAAAGAGGGAAAGAGAGATTTCGCTTTAGGGAGTAACACGGTTACAAACTACCATCCCTCATTGCAAGCCTGTCACTACATTTTGTTGTAGCCTTAAATGATGACTTGTCATTCCTAGAGATGATCTTACAGTTACTGTTTATTTTACTGAAACAGAATCTTTCCGGCAAATCTGCTCATATCCTTCAGCTCCCTATTGCCTAAGAGTTTGTGTGCAAACTTTATGGCATTCTGATCGCTTTTCCACCTCTTTGCACATCTCCCTCTACGTCCCTCCTTCACACCCCACACTTGAGCCAAAGAACCACTTGCCAGTCTCCAAGTGACTCATATTGGTTTGTGTTCATGGGTTTTTGTTTTTGTGCTGCTTTCTCTGCCGAAACTTTTTGTCCCTTCCTTTGGCCCCTCATGTCTTGCAAAACTCAACTGACTCATCATCTCATCTATGAAGCTTTTCATAACCTACACCCTGGGGAGAACTGACCATTCACTTTTTTGTGCCCTAGTGCACCCCATAGATGCTTAGATCATAGTAACGATCCCACATTATGACATTTGCTTATTTGAGGGTTGGTCTCCACTAGACTGTGAACTCCTCTGGGTTAGGAACTGCTCTGTTTTATCACTGTAAATACAGTTCTTAGCATTGTGCTTACATAGAGAAGTGAATGGAGAATGAATGAATGAATGGATCAGTCAACCAATCACAGGACAAATGTATACTTTGAGACTGGTCTTAAATTATACTACTGCAGCGTTATCCTTCCTTTAAAATATCTGTAAAGAATATAAGAACAAGCACTGCATAAACTCTCAGTACCTTTTTCTTACTTGGACAGAAGAAACATTTCAGAGAATCTCAGGGTTGAAAGGGCTCTTTAAAATAAATTCATTGAAGAAGAAAAATCAAGTTCTAAGCGTGGGAATCATAACTTTGGTGACATAGATACAGTCCAACTTATTAGAGGCCAAGAAATAAATCTCTAGAAAAATCAAGCTAATAAGGAACAAACAGAGATCATGGTATAAATACTTATTACAGAAATGAAGGAAGTTAAAAAAAAAGAAAAATAATAATGAAATTTGGAATTCAAGGCACAAGCAAGGAATAACAAGAGAAAATAGACTAGAGCATTATAGAAATATATTATTAAAATTAAAAGATAAATAATTAAATACTTTAGCTCAAAAGGCATATTCTGTAAGTTATAGCACAAAACTGGGAAGTATTTACAAACATCTTTCAATAAGAATTTCTAGTCTTTTCCCACTATAAGAAATTGATTCACTTGGATCAATCTTTTCACATATGCTCTTCTTACTTTTGTCCTGGCCAAAGTTACTATACAGCCTGATGACAGGGCAAGACTTCAGATTCTGCCCTAAATCATGGTGATGGTCCAGCCCAATCTTTGGTTTCAGGTTCATAAGACTGATAATGAGATGAGAAGGGCCCCTCGCCGAGGCAGGCAGTAACAACATTATTACAAAGGCAATATTTTCCTTCTGGGCCAAAGACACTATGGAAGACATAATGTCTTTGAGGTTCATAAAGAGCTTTCAAAACTCCCTTTTGCGAGATGCCCAGTGGGATGGAGAGGGCAACATTTCCCCCCCATTTGTTTTCAACAGAAATCAATGATTAGTTTGCCTTAACACTATCCTTTGCTTCAGTGCCCTTTATATACTGCCTTGTTCCAGGAGGAACAGGAGAGCCTAAAATGAAAGTGGCATGAAAAAAGAAAGAAAAAGAAGGGTGGGCACTTAAAATGTGGCCAGGAATTAGGTAAAAATGCATGCAATAATGACCCACACAATTGTTATTGGCTGTGGCAATGATACTGTGAATTAGCACCAAAGGAAACATTCTTGATCATTGAGTTCACTAGAGCACAGTAGATTAATGATCCTTCAAATATTTCCAGATAATATAGGGCCAGTACTTGCACAGAAAATTCCCTTAAGGCAGCTTTAAACACCGACAATAGAAAGGTAGCGCATTTTAAAGGCACATTTGTAATCCACTGATTTACTTTGTGTGAGTAAAATTATTAAGTTGTAACATTCAACTTCTTTTTTATTTTAACAGGGTAGTTTTAATGTGACTTTTGTTAGCAACATGATACACTTTGTGTTCATGGCGGTAAAACATTTTATGACATTTGAAATATACCATGGGAAAAATACACTCAGGGGTTTTATATCCAGAAATAAATTCAATAAATACTTTTAAAAATAAATCACAAATAAAATTTAAGCATTCAAAAATCAAAAATCTAGCTGTTTATAGTGAAAGAGGTGCAACAATATGCAAATTGATAAGAATGATCATTAGACTTTGAAAATTTAAAGCATTTGAAGCATTGAAGTTTCAATGTTACCTAATGGTACAAAAGAATAGAAAGGCAGGTGTGGTTTGTTTCCAAGTTATTAATGATTGATGAATGACCCCAGAGTATGACTAATGATATGAGAGTGCATGACAGCACGTATGTGAATGTGCTTTGTAAACCTCAGCCAGCTGATGAGGTTCATTGTCATCATTAGGCTTCTATTACATGTCACGTGTTGTGCTTGTTGCTGCAGTTAGGATAAGATGACATGGGCAGACACCTGTAGCTACACAAGGCAAGCTTTATGAATTGACATTCTTGTTCTTTGGTGGTGGGGGGTAGAGTCGTATAGAATGTGAAGGTCAATACTGAAAGTCTAGCCAGTAACACACAGCAATTTTAACGTAACTATAATTCTCCTTTCTTAAATCTGTTTCTCTCCAACACGTCTGGCTGATAAGGAAACAAATCTACCCCACCTGCAAGGAAATGACATCTAGCAAGGGCAGTATCTGAGAAGTCCAAGTTGCAAATAGTATAATCTTGCAAGGTCGGTCATGGTTTCAGCCCCAGTTGGGGCATGCACCTTTATTTATTCACGCACCATACTCAGCAAAGCCGTGGTTATGCTTGACCTTGTTCTCCAGATGGGATGCCTCATTTCCTTTTTGCTCAACATGGTACATATTATGCTGATGACTGAGTGGGAACTGGTTAAGTTTATTTTATTACTCCGAAGGCAACTTATTTTCATCTGGAGGATAAGGAAGCAACATAGACTTTGGGTTTTGCACAAGAGACACAAGTTTATTGCATTTGTGTGTGACAAATTAGAGTCAGTTCAGTTTTCCTTTTAATCTTTCACCTCTGGTTTGAATAACAATCGTATCAACTGCTTCTCAGACTTCTTCCAGAGAAGCTACAATGAGCAAAACACAGGCCATGCCATTCATTCATTGATTCCATTCTTAGGGACATATTCTATGCCAGGTACTGCACTTGGTGCTAGGGATCCCTTATGAACAAGTCACAGTTCCTGGCGCTGGATACATCCTTGATGGATGAATGAATGAGTGCATGAATAACCTGTGACTCACACATAGGAATATTTCAGGGAAAGAGAAAGTTATTGGCTTGAATCTCATTAGAATAAGTCATAGAATCTATTGAAACAGCTCACAGTGTTGTCATAAATAGCAGAGCAGATGTAACCTTGCACCTGCCTCCAGTTCACAGTCTGGTGCAGGGGTTGCCACAAGTACATAAGGTTCCCTAACGCAAGGCATCAGGTGTTTTTCTGTAAATGGAAAAGAGGAGCTGAAGCGGATGGGGGATGTAAAGATGTTATCCACTAAGCTGGCAAGGGAAAAATCACAGCCGGAACCCTTTCCCAGGAAGGAATTCAGAAACCAAATCCAGCACAAAGGAAAGATGACCCCGTGTTGGTTTGTACCTTACTGTCCTTTCCTGTGTTGAAACGTTAACATTTTCAGATATAATAGGTCTTTTTTTCCAGTTCACTCAGCACTGACAATGTGCTAGAGGCCTGGACAAAGTTGGCCCATCAGCAGGGCTTTGCACTTAAAACAAAGATCTGTGCTTTCCTGGCTGTTTAAACGAGAGTTGGGACATTAATACACAGAGAAATGACTGACACATTTGGTTGTAGGGATTAATGCCATTGTATGGAAATGCCACGTTGGCACCCCTACACTAACATTCTAGACCTCTGACAGCATGAATGGAACTTCCAGCCACATCCCTAAAAAGAAATGTCTCCTAAAGTAGTACTGCCATAAAAGTATTTTGGGGGGTACTATTAAAAAAATCTGGTAAAAAGAAAGGAACTACAATTAGGAATTGACATACTTTTTTCTAAACAAGGGAACTAAAAGAGAAGAAATTTAGTTTTTTGTTGAGTTTGTTTATCATAAAGGAAATGTAAAAGCAAAATGCTGAATACGAAACACTAAAGAGAGTGATTCAAGTTAAACATTATCTATAGAATATTATTTAATTTTATTAGCTAGACCCAATAGACAATAAGGCAGGGGTTTAGTTTACTGTAGTTTTTGGTTGCATTGCTTGTATAAAACAGGGTTCCTTATATACAAGAGATTCACGATGAAGGAGTTTATTTAAATGTTCAGTTAGCAATCCATTGTGTGTATTCAAGAATACAAAGGAGAAAATGTTGTTTTCTCTGAAATGTAGAATTGTATAGGATTTGAAGTTGTCAGGTATTTTTTTTTTGCTTATTTTTTTGAAATTATTATAATTAATAAAAATTAAAAGATACCTCACTGTTCTGGCAAAACCTGACTACCCCAAAAGCAGCCCCAAACCATAACAGCATTTGTTAATTGAATACTTGCCTGATAAGGAGGACTGAGAAAGTCTTCCGAGAAGTTACTTATTTCTAATCAAAGAAGCTCAAAGCAGGTGCTCATTCTGGGTCCACTTTCTCTAATTCTCTACCTATACCAACAAGTATACTAATATGGTTCTCAAGAGCCCAGCACTTTAGACACAGCTTGGGGAAGAGTGTGAAGGAGGAGGAGAGATAAGAAGGAGGTACCTCGGAGGCAGATTAGAAGTAGGAAGTAACTTTAGGAAGCAGAGCATGCTGGGGTCAATGCATATTAATGAGCCTTGAACAACCCAACTTTCAGCCACCATACAGTCCCTTCTGTCCGCAAAATGACAGAGTCCTTAAGGAAGAGCTGAATTGTGTTTGGTATACTCAGTTTAAGAAGACAGTAATCATTCAGAATATTTTTCTTTCCAAGGTGTTGAAATGAAGTTTTGCTCGTTTAAAGACATTTTAAAAGAGGATTTAGAGGAGAGTCTCTTCACTGAACAATGGTTTCTTTTGATATTAAGAAAATCTGAAAGGAGCTTTTCTAAAAATTTTGTTTATATTCCAGAGCTTAAATTTTCTTTTTGGCCACGGAAGCTTTCCTTATAATGATCCCTGTATCTCATAATATCTGCTTTATTCATAGTGCTGTTTAATCAAGTAGGTAAGCAAAAACTCAACTGTTTTTGGCAGGTTTCAAGACCTCCCAGGGAGATGCCAGTAATCCTGAAGAGCCACCTCAAGTGCATCAATGTAATTATCCATTTTTTTCCACTTTAATTTCTAAGCCTACAAATGTAACGTGGGTCATATTCTAGAGATTTCCCAAATCTGTGCCTTTTATAACACTACTCCTGTAAGATGGTGCTTAAAAGCATTCTGAAGCTGAGTATGTTTGAGATTGCAGCACATTGTAATTTTCTGGAAATACCCAATACACATTAACATATAAAAGACCACAAATGTGGCAGTAAAGAAAGCTGATTAATTTTGTTTAAACATTCCCTGAACTAATTTAATTAAAACTCTCTCTACTCTTTGTTTAGAGACCAGCAGCAACTGTTAACATCTTGCAGAAGATACCAAAGTGCCTATGTTAGAATTTTGACAAACCAACTGAGGGTAATAGCCTCCGTTTAGTTGTAATTATATGATTATAGTATTTTCTCTCAGTAAAGTATGTTTAATGACTCTGAAGAGTAACATACCACTGTATAGACAGGCCAATAAGATTTATAGCCATGAGAAGAAACAACATTTCAGAAATACCTAGAAATTAGAAATGCAGTGAATAACCTTTTGCCATCTCTATAGCTAGTAAATGTGGTCAAGAGATGATCAATACAAGCACGTAATCATCTTCCATGTCTAGGACCTGGAAGAAATGATAAGAAAATGATAAGGAATTCATTTCTTGTTTGAGAATCCTCTGACGTCTCTGTTCTCAAACAAAGAATAACAGCTGACAACAAGACAAAATAAAATTTTGACTTTGTTCTTCCTTAACAACTTAATCCCTCCCTTTTTTTTGCTGAATTTTTATTTCTGTAATAATATTTAGGGAGAAAAGTTTTGTGAAATATCAAGGATTCCAGGTAGTAGTAGCCAAGGAGTTTAGAGTTTACATTTATTACAGAAAAGAAATGGAGAGATATGAAAGAAGAAAATTTTAAAATGAAGATAATACATAGGTTTAATTTTCAGCAATAAGCTTATGAGAGAGGTACCAGCCAAGACGATCCTTCACTCTGGGCTCTGATGTAGAGGGAGGAAATCCAAGGCAGAGAGGGCTGCTGACCTCTAGAAGGTTAAATTAGTGCCGTTCCTTTGTTAAATTTCAGGGAAATAAATGCCAGGAGGGCTTTGGGAGTTCCTGGAAGTTTGGGGAAGACATCCTGGCCTAGAGAGTAGTATATAGGTGGGGATTTAAAAATCTCATCAGTTAAAGTGGATAAGAATGATCTTTTAAGAAAAGAAGTTCAGATACAGAACAGGAAAGCTAGGAAATCTCTGAGAAAAATAAGAAGTTAAATTAAAGCAGGACAAACCCAAGCTATGAGAGCTGTATATATTTATTATTTACTCTTTAGAATTATGTTACCTTAATTTATAGCACAGTTTATTGAAAACAGTATAATTTTACTTAAAAAATACAGTTTATCCTTGTTACTAATGGATTCTGTATGTTTAAGTTTGTCTACTCGCTAAAATGTATTTGTGACCCCAAAATCAATACTGGCAGGGCTTTCACTATCATTTGTAAACATTTGCAGAGTGACAAAAAATTAGAGTCACCTCCCCAGCTCCCAACCCAGTACGTGTTCCCCACTGAGATGAAACAAGGTGACATTCCACCTTCTTGTTTCAGTCACACACTATAAACTTTTCATGGTCTATTTAGTGCCATATTTTTCATATTTTTGTGCTTTTTGTTGGTAATTTTGCTGTTGTAATGTCCCCCAAGCATTGTGCTGAAGTGCTGTCTAGTGTTGCCACGTGCAAAAAGGCTATGATATGCATTAGGGGGGAAATATATGTTAGATAAGCCTTGTTCAGGCATGAATTATAGTGCTGTTGGCCCTGAGCTCGATGTTAACGAACCAACAATACATATTATGTAAGATGTCTTTGAACAGAAATACACATAAATCAATGTTATATATTGATTAGCTGATGAAAATGTTGCGAACAGAGGCTCCCAGGAACCTAACCCTGTATTTCTCTTAGGAGCAATGGTTCTGTATTTGCTAATTCAGTGTTCAAGGAGATTTTATAGAATATAATTACTGCAAATAATGAGAATCAACTATTTAATTAAATAATATTGAATTATTTAAATAGAGAGGTAGAAAGTTTCACTTCAGGCAATGGCTGACTAGTTGGTTTCAGACCCATCTTCCCACCAAAACAACCATATGAGCTGTACAAAATATATATAAAGTTTTGAAGGCATTGGGAGCTGTGAAGGTGGCAAGAACTCGTGGGGCCAAACTCCAGGAAAAAGGGGAAACCCATAAGGGTGAGCAAAACAATACTGAAAGAAACTAAAAAAAAAAAAAAATACTTAAGTGGAGGGTTACACCATATTTATGGATTAGAAAATTGAATCTTATGGAAATTTCAGGTCTTGTCAGATTGATCTAGATTCAATGTAATTTTGATTTAAATCACAGGGATTGCTGTGGTCCAGCAATTCCACTCCTAAGCAAATAACAGAAATACATACATATGTTTACCAAAATCATGTACATAAATGCTAATAGTACCAATATTCATAATAGTTCCAAACTGCATGCAAATTTTTATCAATAGTAGAATAGATCAATGAACTGTGGCATGCTCACACAATGGAATCCTACATAGCAGTGAGAAGTGACAAGCTGCTGCTATGTGCAGCCACGTGGGTGATTCTCATCAACCTAATGTTAAGTGAAATAAGTCAGATGCAAAAGAAAACATGATTCCATTTTTCATAAAGTTTGAAGACAAGTAAAATTAATTATAGTGTTGGAAGTCAGGATATGATTATCACTGGGGAGGAGAGTATGGATAGTGACTGGGAGAGGACCAGAGTGGATGTTTAGGATGTTGTCTGGACCTGACTGGTAGTAACATGGGTGTGTGCACTTTGTGTCGATTTATTGAGCAATATGCTTATGATTTATGTATTTTTCTATTCGTTATATTTTAAGCTTATTAGAAATAAAAAGAATAAAACTTGGTAAATATATAAGATAAATAGAAAGATATGCTATAGAAGCTGAATCTTTGATTATTGTGTCATCACTTTCTATACTCTTCAGCCTCTAAAAATGAAAGTTCTACTACCACATGCAACTGAAATTGTAAAGCTATGAATAACAGTTATCAAACAATAGCTAAGAACACTTACTATGGGCCTGGTACTTCTCTAAGAAGTTTGCATATAGTTACTATTTTTATCCTGCTAGAAGCCCTAGGAGGTAATTACTATTATTGTCTGAGCTCTTAACCATTACTCAGCACTGCCAAAAGCAATCCATGGCTTTCAGCCCTAATCTGTCCTTGACTTCAGGGCAACATTAAAAGTGAAGACAATCCCCCTCCTTGAAGTTCTCATACCTTGACTTCTATTACGGTAGCTCTTTTTTAAAGTATGTTTCAGGCATAGTAATCTTATTGGATGCTGGTGAAGTTTATTGTATTTGAAAAGTGTTTTTTTGGCTCAACATTTTAGGAATTCCCTATGTTATATAACTTAAACAATTCTCATTAATAGAGAACTTTTCAGATGGGGGCTATGCAAGAAACGAATATAATATACAGCATTTCTCAAACTTATTAGACCAATGAACTCCACTGAGAGAATCAAATTATAGGAATAATGTCCTATGGATCACTTTGGGAAGGGTTTTATTATTGGTACATCAGTCATTCCTGGCTGTTCCTTCTTGGTCTCCATTGCAAAAGCCTGTTTTGTTGACCACCTATTAAACACTGCTGTTTCCCAAGGCTTCATTTAGGTACCCTTGTCATTTATTTCATTCTATACTCCTTTCCTGGGAAACTTCATACAAAATCATGCCTCAATTACCATCTAAAATTTGATGACACTAAAATGAACTTAGATCTTGCTTCGAAATTCTCTAGCTATATTTTCAACCCTCTACTAGTTGACTCCAATTAGATGCTTCAAAGGCATCTTTAATTTCATATGTCCAAACATGAACTCATGGGATTCTCCTAAAACCTGCCTCATCTATATGCTCTAACAGTAAACATCATTGTCATGAGTCTACCAGTGATTACACCAGAAACCTGCATGTCAGTATTCTCCTCTCTGTCCCTCACTTTCCCACTCACTGTCTAAAGTCGCCTAGTCCTGTTGATTCTAGTTTCTAAATATGTCTTGAATCTGTTTTCTCCTCTTCATTCCCAAGGCCAACACAGTTGTTTTAGTTCATGTCTTCATGTTTTCTTGCTGTATGATAGCAACACCCTCCTAAAAAGCCTCATTATATCCTGTCCATCTTGCCCTCATTTGCTTCCCTA
Source organism: Lemur catta (assembly GCF_020740605.2). NCBI lineage: Eukaryota > Metazoa > Chordata > Mammalia > Primates > Lemuridae > Lemur > Lemur catta. The sequence continues at coordinate 66,628,335 of NC_059137.1, forward strand.
GGATTTATGTAAACCTCCTTCATACCATTGTCCCTTCTCTCCTTCTGGCAGTGGCTGAACCTCACCTGGTTGGACAGTGGCTCAGTAGCCAGGAATGGACATAGCTTCTGCCTTAGGCAACAGGATGATGTCTAAGCAAGGAGAAGAGTAAGTGTGGGGTCGGAATAATCAAAGTCGATTCCTTCATGACTGTCTCAATCAGTGACTGATGTCGAGGCCAGTTTTGTGGCCAGTATAGGCAGGAAAAGTCAAAGAAAAAAAAAGAGGGGGCAAATAAATATTTAAAAGGATTAATGTAATCTTCTCTGAGAATCATGATATTGATTTTTGGGGTTTCAGGTACTTTGTATTTCTCAGTCGTTTCCACCCCCCCTTAAGATATGAAGTTAAGAATATTTTCTAGAGGTTAGACAATTTCTCAAGTTAAAATTGGAAAACAAAACAAACTTTTCATGAATCAAATATTATGTTAGGGAAAAAAATCATTTTGACACTGATAAAAAATTAAAACGAGCTCTCCTAAGATGTTCTGGGTAGTTGCCTCACAGGCTTGATAAAGTGAGGTAACCTTAACCAGTTAAAACAAAAGTGGGATTTCCTAGTTTAGCTTCTCAGATGGTGTAGATAGTAGGTAAGAAGAGTGAGCAGACAGAAGAATGGCCCTGTGAATAAATGTAAAAACATGTTTGGGTAGCTTGTCTTAAAATCAATAAGTGTGTTTAGAAAGCTGGTCAGCGAAAGAAGCGGCCTGTGGGAAGCCAAAACAAATGTGGACGTTGCTCCCTAGCAAGTGTTTGTGGAAACAGACTTCAAGAGAAAGCCTGGAAAAAACAACGAATGATGGGGGGGAGAAGCAAACTAAAATATATTGGAAACCAGTGCTGTGGCAGGCACAGTGCATGGTGTTTTAAATAGCCTCCCTCTCTCTCTCTCTCAGTTACAATGTTATTGAGGTACAATTGACTGGACAAATTTGAAATGTATAATTTGGTGAGTCTTAATGTGTATGTATAAGCATGAAATCATCACTACGATTATGATAATGTACATTTATTTATATCATTCCCTAAAGTTTTTTCTCCTCCTTTGCAATCCATCCTTTCCAAGGAAACCACTTGGATACATAGGTATCCAACCTATGAGATGGATTATTGAAAAATAAAATCTAATCTATAAATATAGAATAAGGCCTGTATGTATCCTCTCTAGTGGTGAAATTGCCACAGTCAATTCTACCCAAAATGGTAGAAACAGCATTTTGTTTTGTTTTTCCAAATTTGTGATGAGTCTTCTTCTACGATATCGGATTGTGTTTTCCAGGGCTCTATTCCTCTGACATGATTCAGAGGGATGAACTCGGAATTCTACCTGTACACAGGAGTATCTCAATGGTCTTACTCGTTTTACCCAGAAACGTTTTACTGCATTCTCACAGTCTGTAGGGGTCAAAAGTCAGCAGCGCTCTAATCAGTGCAGTGTGTGGTGATCCATTGGCCAGGATCATTGTTCCCTGTGTCTCATACTTTTCACATTACCACCACTACTGAGAGTGGTTTAGAGAGAGATATTAAGCAGAAAAAGGTCATTAAGTTCACATACATTTGTTTACAACGTCCAAGTTCAAAACTAGTAGAGGGAAAATAGCTGCTGCTAAAACTCGCAAGATTTTTTATAGCAGGGAAAGACGAAAATGATCTATAATGGCTTAAATGAATGAATAGCTTATTGTTACCAAGCACTAACTATTCTAGAGGAACATTGGTGATGTCTAGTAGTGCCAGCATAAAGGCAGCAGGCCGTACTAGACCAATTAAGTTCTTTTATCATTAAAACTAAATTTTTTAGTCTCTGTAATACTCAGAGCAACTCATTGTCTTTCTCTGTAAATTCTCCTAGGAGTAAAACATTGACTTGTTAATCAGTCTTGAAAACAAATTGTTAAGGATACAGGTTCATGTTTTCCTGGATGTCAGGGCTGCACACCACACCTAGACCCCAGGGCACCAAGATGTTCTATTGGTTCTGGGAAGACTAGGTCAAAAATGACCAGGTGCCATCTTGCAAACAGAGATCCCTCAGTATACACCAAATTCTCTGGCATCATGATCGTGGACTTATTAGCCTCCGGAAATGGGGGAAATAATTTGTTTGTAAATTGCCCATTCCAAGGTATTTTGTGATAGCAGCAGGAACAGATGAAGACATACCATAATCTGTATCCCTTAGTCACTGGAGGCATAAAGAGAAATAAAGTGATGTGTCAAAATAAACTCCCTGTGGTAATGGATGCGTAGTGAAGGGCAAACATGACAGTGCTCTTAAAAGTCTATAATAATGATTTAAAATATTTCTTTGTAACATTCAAACATTTAGACTCTCAGGAAAGGAAGTGTCATTAGAATGAATATATTACTTTAATGATTTCTGGTCTTGCAGGAAATGCTCTATCTACAACAACATCGTTATTTCAAGATACATGGGCTTGCTTTTGTTTTGAAATCTTCATGGCATTGTGTTGGGATTGATCATCCATTCAGTCATGCATTTCAGTGGCTGTCACTTGCTGTTCTCTGAGAGTTAGATATGGATGAGCCTGTGATCCTTCCTTCTTGTGTAGATTTCCTTCCTTCCCTCATCCCCCAGAGCCAAATAGAAACAAGTTATTTTCAAAACAAAGGATAGTGCAGTAAAACCATTAGGCTTGAGCTACTAGAGGGGAGCATTGGGTTGTGCATCCTGCAGACTCAAAATGCAGCCATCTGGGGTGATGCTCAGAGAGGAGCACTCACCAGACAAAGAGAAAATGAAATGTTTCAGCAGACAAGTCAGCTTTGGGAGTGAAGATTATTCATTTTGGAGTTTTGAGTTAAAAAAAAGAAATTTCCTAGATCCCTATATAAAAATAAGGGGACAAATATGTAATGCCAGGATAGCATTTTTACAGGAAGATGATGTTCATATGGCTTTCATATGAAGCAGGTGGGTATTGGTTTTCCCAAATGAACGTAGCATGTTCTATACGTATTAGAGATTCAATACACGATCCATTCATTCACTTTATTCCTCTCTATTGCTATTGGTACTGATCAAATATGAGCCCTCAGTATTTCTTTTTTGGGCAGTAACAATAGTTCAATGGAGGTGTCTGTACCTCCCTCCCTGTTTCCCCCCTTTCTAATTCATTCTATCCTCTGTCCTGCTAAAAAAATAGTTATCACTCTCAGTGAAAAATCCTTTGATAGCTGCTCATTTGCTAAGAAACAAAGTCCAAACAGCCCAGTATGTAAATCAAGGCTCTCTGTCATCTGTCTAGAATCTCCACTGACTTTCTACTTCTCATGTTCAGGCACCTGATGCTGCAGTCAAACTGAGCCCTGTTCTAGAAATGTGCCCTGCCTCAGAAAGCGACCGTGCCAATGGGAATAATCTTCCCAGCCTGGAAAGGCCTCCCCTCAACTCCAGCCTCTTAATGTATGTTTGTTAGCTTCTGGAAGTTTAGCTCAAATATATTTTCATCACTTTCCTCAGCCAGAATTAATCTTGCATCCTTTGTACTCCCATGATATACTGTTCATTGCCTTATTATATTCTACCTTATCTTCTATTTATGTATGTCCACAATTGATATTTATTTGTGAAGGGCTAACTTGGTGTTTTTCTGTCCATGAACCGATGCAGGTATTCTTGTGTAAATGGGGTCAAAAGCAGGGAATGGGCCCTCCTCGGGTGTTACTAAGTTGGCCTTCAAGAATATAGTTAGCTTTGTCTTAGTCCAAGGGGGAGCCAAGGTATAGAAACCCAACATGACAGACAAAGACTTTTACTCTAGATAATTAATTATCCCATGTTCAGCTTTTTGTGGTTATCCCAAAAGGGTAAGGACCATATGCCTTTTCTATTACTTCATCTCTTGTACTTGATATGTAGTAGAAACTCAATAAAGCATTTTTGGAATAAAAGCTTTTCTTGATTAGAAGTTGATTAGAAGCTTCTTGAAGGCAACGACTGTGCCCTGCTTCTACCCGTACTCCTCACCATGCCTGTGGGCCTTGCACACGGTAGGTGCCTGATAAACTTTTGTTTCATCACTTAGTGGGTGGGTCGGTGACTTGAAAAGTCTATTAGGTTTCTGCTGTGGTAATAAAATAGAAATAGTAGAAGTAATGATATGTGGCAATAAAATAGACACTGAAGAAATTGTGGAAAATGACAAGGCATTTTAATATATCAATAACTTTCACATTTTAAAGTCTCCTCTACCAAACTTCTAGCCAGAACTCTTTCACATGGTGTTAAGATAACTGATTTTGGTCACTGTATATTTTTCTAAAGCTACATGCTCTATATTATTAAAAAATGATGGAATGCACCACCAAAAAAAATCCTTGAAGATTAAGAGAGAAACACATGAAACTTCATCAAACAAATGATGGTGCTTCTCTACATAGGTTGTTCTGTTCTCTCCCTTCCAGTTTCACCACAGTTCTCATTTTTACTTCTGTTACCCACAGTGCATCTAAATGAAATTTTATAATCTGCTTCTCTGTTCTGTACTGCCTTTAGATGATACGGTAACAGGACATTAAAACCCAGTACTTTCTGCCTCAGCTTTGCTGAGGCCTAAAAGCTGAACTGTAACGAATTGCTGACTCCCTCCACATTGTATAGCAAAATGCTAGCTCATCCATGTCGGCCTCACAAAGAGGAAAGCCCTGAATTGGTGCTGTCAGCATTAGCCAGGGCTTCCACTCCCACAGCCTTGAATAATCCAGGAGACAGGATGTTTTGGGAGAAGGTGTTGAGGTGCTATGACATTTCTCCACTGGGGAGAGGAGGTCGCTTCTCCCTTAGCAATGTTTTAGACCTATGTGGGTTTCTAAGTGGCCCATTTAGAGAGCTTGCTATGAATTTCTCAGAGGGCAGTTTGCACGGAGTGTGACTGGACTTCTACAACTAGCAGAGCAAAGATCCATGCCTCTATCCTGCTTGCACTCTCTCTCTCTCTCTCTCACTCTCTCTCTCTCTCTCTCCTTTCTTTCTTTCTCTCTCTCTGGTTCTTTTCTCTCACCCAAGCTGACAAAGCAAGCTGCCATGTGGTGAGTTGCTGTATGGAGGAGCCCATGTGGCAGGGAACTGAGAGTAGCGCTTTCCCAACCATCATTAGAAACCAGAATCCTGCCATAAACCCCATGAATGAGTTTAGAAGAGGATCCTTTTTCAATAGAGCTTTAAAGTGAGTTGGCAGCCCCAGCTAACACTTGATTGCAGTCCTCTGAGAGACACTGAGCCAGAGGATCCAGCTAAGTCATAGATTCCTGAACCCCAGAACCTGCAAGATAATAAATGTTTTCAATAACCAAGTTTTGGGGAATTTGTTTCATAGCCATAGATAACAACTACACATGGGGACCAACTCTGGACCCCATGGATGGGAGTTGGCCTGAGGATGTCTTAAAAGGGATCTCCTGGCAGAAGAACACGTGGAGTAGCAGGTGAAAGCTCCCCAAGAGAAGGATGGCCACTGGAAGGACAAGGTTTCAAAGAAGAAGTCAGAGGAGGAGAGACATTGTCCAAATCAAAGCACTTGGAGAAGGTTTTCGGGAGTAGGGGTGGAGAGTAGGTAGGAGACTCTCTGAGGAAACAGCAAAAGTATCCCATGAGTGAAAAAATCTGTATTGTCCATGCATTATACCCACAATATTAATGCCAAATTACAACCTTACCAGCCATGCAATTCCCTGGCCCCTGGGCTAGATCTTAAAGAGCTTGGACATAGCAGCTCAGGGGCCAGAGAACAGAGCAAGATAGGAAGGAAGGAATAACTCACAACACCCTTTCCTGCCACAGGTTTCCAGCAGTCCTGGGCTAAGTGGGGATAAAAGTGGTCCCTTTGAATGAGTTAATAGTTTTATTATTTGACTAGATAAGATGGGAATTATTTGATTATTTTCTCAAAGTAGACCCTTAACTTCTTGAAAATGACCACAGGCCTTTTCATTATCTTGGAATGACTGGAGAAGACAAGGATCCTGCTGACTTTGTCCGCGGTGGAGATTTGCAGAAGTGAATTTGAAGTAAGGTATTTCAGCCTTAGCACTGTTAATATTTGGGGCTGGAAAAGTCTTTGTTGTGTGCTTATATGGGGATATCTCGTGCATTGGAGGATGTTTAATAGCATCCCTGGCTTCTACCCACTAGATACTACTAGCATCCCCCCACCCCACCAGGTCTGACAACCAAAAACTCTCTAGAAATTGCCAAATATTCCTGGGGGTGAGGAGGGGGATTGCTCTTGTTTGAGAACTACCAGTTCAAAGAAAAATAGTAAAAAAAAATGTAAAGTTATTTCTGTGCTTATATTTTACTAAGCCAAGCTAAATCAATAAGCTGGTTACAGGCATCAAATGGAGAACGTTGAGAGCTACTTGCTGGTTCTCCAGGGTCTTATCTGAAGGAAGTTGGAAAGTGAATTTGACACCTGGCAAGAATAACCCATAGGAGATACAAATCTGTATCAGATACAAACAGATGGAATGACAATTTTCTGATTTATGACCTTTAGGAACTTAAGCATCTTCCCCTTTGTACTAACTATATTCCTTTTTGCTTATTTCTTGGCCAAAGAAATGTAATTAAGAATAAATAGAACCTCCCGAAATCCTGTCCTCAACCACATACATATGCACCTGTATGTTGTACCATTAAAGTTTGACTTGGACAATCAAGTATGTTAGGCCTCGAAAAGAAGTCCAGTTGTCATGCTGATTGCATATTCTGTAACTTTCCTAAAAATTATTGAGTTGCACACTTAAAATGAACTAATTTAATATTATATAAATTATATCTTGATAAAGCTATTAAAAATGGAGTTTAAATGGCAGAAAGGCAGCCTTGACATTTTCGTACCTCGGCAGGTCTCCTGCCATTATTCTTTCTGCTATCATTTGAAGATACATAATACTTTCCTTTGAGTACCATTATCCTGCTTAATCGTGTCTTTCAGAATTTATTACAGTTCCTTTAACTTAGCTTGTGGCTAAACCCTCACACACTGGTACTCCACTGTTGAGAAAATTTCATTTTGAAAAATTGGAAAGGGAAACAACTCACTCATTTTTATTTGATTTTAGTTATTGTAGTGCAGCTAAGTGGTCTCGGGCCTGTTTCCTCTCCACATATTGAGCTTGGATAGCCAAAGAGGTTATTTTTCAAAAGTGGATTTTGCAGGTAACCAGCATGTTATATAGAACATAATATTCGGGGCCTGAGGAAAGGGAAGAGACTCTGTAAACATGTTCCACAAAAGTTCATCTGCTATGAGCTCATCCGAAACAGTGCAATTGATCCACCTATCAAAATAATGGCCACCGAGAGAAAAAGCGATTGATCTTTCTGACTTTGGCTTTTCTAAACGCAGTAAACTATTGGGTCTATTATAAAATATAGTGACTATCCAGGGACAATGAAGTGGAACCCATAAGTTGCTTGGTTTATAAATTTTTGAAAACAATTTGGATGAACAAGTTAATTAAAAAAATGCCTGGAAAACCTGAAGGTAAATATTACTTAGAATAACTATGTGTTTTCATTTTCATGGCATTTTATACTGTTTAATACGTGTTCACATTTACCACTGCAATTGTGCATGTTTTGTGTCACTTCAAGATGATGGGAGGAATATAGAGAAGATAAAATTCATCAGAATTATATCAGGAGAACACTAGACAAGATTACAGCATTTGCTTCCTAGCCTGCCTCCTCCATGTTTTCTTAAAATGCATTTAATTTTTTTATAACAATGAATTTATATTAATTGCAGAAAATTATGAAAAATGTAGAAAGTACAAAGAAGAAAAAAAAGTCACTCATCTCTTTTGCTAAGTAATGGCTATAAAGCAATGTTGTTAGTGCAAAGGGAAAAGTGCCTAGATTCCTAAGGATCATATGTCAGAAAATCTTTGTATCTCCCAAGAATTTTCTTGCCAGGTGTCAAATCTGCTTCCCCAAAACTTCCTTCAGGCAAGACCCTGGAGAGCCAGTGAGTTGCTCTCAAAGTTCTCCATTTGATTCCTATAACCAGTTTATTGACCCAGCTTGGCTTAGTAATGTAGAAGTACATACACAGAAAAATTTATGTATTTTTTACTACTTTCCTTTAAGCCAGTGGTTCTGAACTGAGGGCGATTTCATCCGCTCCCCTTCAGGTCATTTGATAATGTCTGGAGACATTTTTGGTTGTCATGTCTGGGTGTGGGGAAACTGTACTACTGGCATTCAGTGGCTTGTGGCCAGAGATGCTGCTAAACATCGTCCCCCACACAGGAAAGCCCCCAGATACACAACAGAGAATTATCTGCTCCCCAAATACCAATTGTGCTGACAGTGTTAACAGAGGTAACTGCTGTTAGCATTTTGTTGTGTATCCATCAATATCCTTTTTCCTTCCTTGATTTCTCTTTCCTTCCAAAATTATAATCACACTGCTCATCTGCTTTCATAGCCTATTTTTTAACGTACAATTATGCTGTGAATATTTCCCCAGATAATTATTCTTCAAAACGTGACATTTACTGCTACACTATAGTCTACCAGGTGATTTATTTGACTAATCCTTCCTGAGCATCATCAGTTCCATTTCCAGTATTTCAGTATCATAAATAATGTTGGTATGAACATTCTTGACCATGAATCTATTTTCATTCCTCTAATGATGTCTTTGGATGGCTTCCTAGAAGTACAATTACTGAGTCAAACTACAGGAATGTTTTGAAAGCTCTTCTTTTTGTTGCCAAATTACTTTCCCAATTAACAGTCTCTCTGGTAGTGTATTAGAGTACTTATCAAGCTGGCTTTGTTTCTACCGCATCTTGCTGAGTTAAAATTTGACACAGTTACAGTAATACTTATACTTTCTAGCCCTAATATGATTTCCTAAGTACTTTAATGACCATTCTCTCCGCTGACTAATAGGAGGCTGGAAGTTCAGGTACTATACCCGTTCCACCCTGACATTCATATAAGGAACGTTTTTATTTTAAAGAGGTGATTTTTTTCAAGGTTACACAGATTTCAGGAAGGAGGAGAAGAAGGAGTAGACGATGATGGCAACCACTAAACCAGGACCAGAAGGCAACTTTCATTTTATGCTCTTTCCTTTGAACCACGCGGCCTCATTATCACTGAAATAACATAATTGCCATTTTGTAACATGACTCACATGAATGTGGATATGCACAGCCTTGCTCGAGCCAGCCAAGACTTTTGGCTTTCAGATTCTCCAACACTTGGCTAAAGTGTATGTCCCTGCATGTCCCTTTCCAGCAGATGGTGCTGTTTTTCCAACATTGACATCTGCTACACAGCAAATGATAAACTTTTGATCTATTTGAGCAGGGGTTGCTCAAGGGTGTTCACTGAAGTCTACTTTGCACATTGGTATTATTGAAATTGCTCACAGACCCAAAATCAAATCTGAAAATGAGACAGCATACCTCAAATGTGAAACCAGTCTTTGCTCAGTATTGATGAAAACAATGTGTTTTTGAGAGTACCGAGGGCAAATAAATGATGAATCACCACCCTACAGCAATGATGCATTAAACTAGACTTTTTTCCTGGAGACATAGCAGCTAATGTTTTGGAGAGGTGGTGAGAGTCAGAGGTGGGTCTTAAAACAAGGTAATTATCAAAGATGATGAGTCATTATACAGCTCCTATATTGCCTCTCTGGTAGATACCATGGAACAAATGTTGGTGGAATATGGATTAGATGGCTGGGGTAGCAGCAGTGACTCATTTTCCAAAATAATTTAATGTTAGGGATGGAAGAAGAAGTACAATAACTCTTTTTATCATTCCCAGTGGAGATAAATTTCTCACTGTCAATACAGGTTAGACGTCCCCTCAAACATAATTAGGACTTGAGTGAGAACAGCTTCTTTTCTGGGTTAAGACAATGTTTACAGTGAGGAAACTAGGCCAATCCAAGTTTTCTGAAAAAAGTGTCAGCCCAGGTGAGGACTCATTTTCAGTAAGGTAATTTGTGATCTATTCATGAGTGGGGAAGAAAAAGTTCTGCTTGGAAAAATAAAAAGCAAACAAACAACCACTTTTAAAATCAATCCACAATCTCAAACATATCTCAAACAACTGTCACTAATCCACATAGAAAACTCATCTGTGTTTCAAGAAGACCATAAATGAAACATAGGCTGCTGGTAAAGAGATTGATATTGGAAAGTAGATGACCTATAGTAGTTTCCTTCCAAAATCTGTAATTTGATAAGAAATGGAAATAAATTGTAAATCTTGGCTTAGGGGCTTGTATGATCTTCAGAGTAAGATGTCCCTAAGACCAAAGTTAGACAAAGCAGCATGTGTAAAACATTTCAGGTTCAGCTCAAACTAATATATTTATCTATGACGTTATAAGCATTTATTTGTAAAAATTTGTGCTTATGTAACTCAGAGATAACAATGCATGAACCCCTTTGTAAAATCACATAAGTACATGTGATTTCATAGAGAGACTTACAAAAAAATGAAAAGTAGGCTTTCCCAAAAGGAAATGTTGAGTATTTGAAAAACATGCAGGTGGATAACCAAGGTTGAACTATTTCTTTAGATCTTAAAACATCTCAGAAAAGAGCCATAAGTTCACAAATTTTTCTTCACATTGTACTGCCTCAAAGAAACATAGAGGCACATTCTAACTCAACTCACATCCGATTCTGGGCCTTCAGTAATAGAAGTTAACAAACAGAACCATTTCTCTGTAATCCATTGTTTTTAAGCAGCTTTTGAAATTTTTTATAATTACTTGGTCTTCTGCTTATACGTTCCATCTAATGGTCTTGGCTGTTTTGCTTCTCAACATGTTGTAACTGGTGGGCAATCTCAGTCTTGAGTGTGCTTAGAGAAGACATTTCAAAAACTAAATTTTCAAAGGTGTCAGAAACCTTACGGATTTGAGATTGTAAATATCCACACTGTAGAACGTATCAGCTACATTTTCCAATCAGAGAAGACTCATGTTGACAACTCTCCCCATGGCAGGTATTGTATTTAATTGGAAAATTTCCAGCTTAAAGGCTGAGTACTAACCTGAAAATGAACCACATCTAGGGAAATTCCATTTCAAATAACATGAAAATTTATCCTAGAAGCCTTCATGGCTGTCATAGTTGAAGGGCTCAGTCTTATTCATCAAGGTTTTATACTGTATTTTGTTATCAACATATTAAAATATTTTCCTGTGTGTCATCACTTTGTACCTGAATTTATTGTACTCTAGTTCTCTTTTCATGGGCAGCTCAGGGGGCTAGAGAGAAGTTATCTCATATGGAAGCTTGAGAGAGTATGTCTCCTTATATTTTTATGGAAATTCAAATTACTTTCATACTATCATGCTCTGCACATAAAAGGTGAAAATACATTAAGCCATGGATAAGACACAATTGAACGTTACTTGAATGATATTTGTAAATACTATCCACAAAGCAACTGTCAGTTATGAATGAAGTTTCAGGAAATTCACAGCATAAGAAAAGATAAAGGAAGTTCAATGTCACTAACAAAGACTTAAAGACATCCAAATCTTCCAATTCAATGTCATAAATTAGAAGAATATATTAAGGTTTCCTCACAGAGAGAGGAAAAAAAATACATGTTCTATACACTTTTTTCGATTGTCAGTTTCCAACAGTTGGTATTTTTTGCTATTTGCAAGGACTTCCCAAATACTTTTTTTCCTGTATTCTTCCTTCAAGTATGTCTCAAGAGGCAGGCACAATTGACATGGGTCTCTCTTTTTCCTTTTAGATATTGTTCATTCTCCCCCTAAGTTTAGGCTGCTTCCTGTCTATTTTCAGCTCCAATGCAGCTTTCTCGCTTCTCACCAATTCAATTTCTAATAACACCTATCGGCAATCTTTATTTTTTATTAAGAGCTTTCCTGAGACATGTCTTATTGCCAAGACAATGAATACACTGCTTGGAAGTACAGAGGATATTTTGGAGATTTTACTTCTTTCTGAGTTCCTGTGACTTCTAGTTGTCCCCACCTTTGCAGGCCGTCTACATATTTAGGTAGCAGGACAAAATGGAAAGAGCATGGGCTTAGAGTTAGAGAGAGAGAGATGGGATCAAATGCCATTTCTGTGACGTATTAGCTATGTGACATTGGGTGGGAGCTTTTAATATCTTGGATCCTCAGTTTCCTCACCTGTGAAATGCAAACAATGCTATCTAGTTTATATACTGTAGGAATATAGGCTCTAAAACTCTGTTAGACACACTTGGACTTGTCTTAACAGACCATGTCCCCTCACGCCTTTATAAAAACTGCCTTCTCTCTGCAGAGTGATCCTAGGGACAGTCAAAGTTTATACAGATGAACTTGAGCCTCTGGCTACAGTGATAGATGAATGTAGAAACCCGATCCCAAGAGAACCCATCTACAAATTGAGTACAGCCAATTATGGTTCCTCCTTGAAAATTTAATATGAAAGACACACACGATACAGTTGAGACAATATGGAGCACCAGAACTCTTGGGCGTGGACTGTCAACGTGGAATTGCCTCTCAGTTGACTTCACTGTGGCTGGCAGCTGAACATTTTCAACTGGATTCAAAGGAAACAGCAGGACAAACCCGAGCCACTGATGGCATGGAGGAGTGGAAATCAGGAGGCCCTGAGAAACTGACTGCAGAGAGGTGTGGCAGAACAAAGCAGACGTGTGGACAGAAGACAGAGTGGGCTCAGGCAGCCTCATGAGAGACCTGGCCACCCTTTGCTCCTTGCACTCGGTTGCCTGAGAGGTTGCTGTGACAATCAGCCACCTCCCGTAGAATCTAGTTTGAATGGGTTTTTGTAGCTCACGACTAAATCGGCACCAGGAAAGGCCCTTCGTTCCTGTTCTGACACAGCGTGAAGCTCCATGTGTGACGAGAATCACTGTGATTCCCAGTCAGCCAGCCAACCATGGTTTCCTCCACTGCCCAGGGAAGACCCAGAACATATTCAAGGGAGAAAGGAGTCTACATTCTCATGGTTTTTCTAGCCATCCTCACAAATGGTGGAAAGTAGCCTCTTGGTTTATTTAGTTGCTGGCTAATTTCCAATAGTCTTTAAACACTGCCTTCTTTTTTGCTTCATCTCTTAAATATAACTTTTATCATAGTTTTTCATGTCTCTGGAGCCTAAGCCACATGATTCGTCGTGTTTTCCAAAACCACAGGTTCTGGACAGTCCTTGAGGACGGTGATTTCTGAAATCACACGTCCCACTGGGTCCTGGTTGAGTCTCTTCATGGGTGTCATGGAAAACCTTCCTTAGCACGGTCAGGGAAAAACTGCTTCTCTCACACTTTCTGGCACAGGACTCTGATCTTCACCAAGAGCTCACTAGGTATTTGAACTTATTTAAAGAGCCATTTTTTTTAAAGCACACTTTACTTGTCTTTCTCACCCTTGCCTTTCTTCCTGTTATAGAATTAGAATTAGGCCTTCAAATTTCAGCTCTTCAGCCTGTCCGTTAGACGAGAGAGAAACTGGAGAATCTTATGTTATCAACCACTGGATATACATAACATGATTGGTTGTTCACACGATTTTTATGATATAGATATTTTTATTTCCATTTTAGCTACGCAGCAACTGAGGTTCAGAGAATGAAAAAAGAGACAGCACAAATCCTACATGTAGTGAGTCTGGGATGCCTTGTCTTGGGCTTTCCACTCTTTCACTTTCTACACCCACCCATGTGGGGTTGGTGGGAGAAAAGATGAGCTTCACCGGAGACAGCAGAGGGAGGGGGTCGGGTAGGAAAAAACCAACGTAGGAGTTAGAAATAGAGTTGCATTTGTGAAGTGGCCAGCATAATGCCTCACACTGACAGCATGTAGTAAATGGTGACTATTTCTGTGTTATTATCTTTCTTAAGATTATAGTTTGAGAAGTTGTCTATCTCGTTGTTTAATGCAGATTACATAATGTCTTATGTGAATAACTCTTGATGAGATTTAGCAGTACCATAAAAATTGTTTCTCTGGTGAATTTTTTACTTCCTTTCCTCATCTTTCATTATCTTTTTCTTACAATTGGCTTTTGATCATAAAAAATGTAATGTGATGTGCATATTATTGACCTACTTATTTAAGTATTAACATTTAAGCCACAGCATTTTAATATTTGAGCCTATCATCAATAAAATGTTAAGGATAAAGGAGAGAACTACATCTACTTGTTTTTTGTTTTTAAGAGACTGGGTCTTGCTATGTTGTCCAGCCCGGACTCTAACTCCTGGGCTCCAGGGATCTTCCCGCCTCAGTCTCCCGAGTGGCTAGGACTATAGGCACGTGCCACCACACCCAGCTTACATAGTCTCATAATGTCACATCAGGAAGTGTTATGGCATGAGATGTAGGACTATCAAGGAGCAATGAATGTCCTGAAATCTGATCACATGGCTATTTTCTTGTAACAAAATATGATTCAAATTCAATTATCTTCAGTATCCAAAGTGATGTTCTTAAGTACTTTTGGAAAAAGCAAGAATATTGTTTACTTTAAATGTCCACTAAAAACAAGACAAAAACCTTGCCAGCATATTTAGTTGAGATGTGGGGCTTGAGAGAACAGGGCAAGCAGGGCAAAGGAAAGTAACTGAGCGATATCAAATGCAATTATGAAGGCTGACAGCATGCAGAGAAATCAGAATATGCAAGCTCCAATGACTGTAGCCTCCAAACTCCGGATTAGTTAAAAGGGCATAATATTTACTTTCTTCCAAAGAGTGAATTTTTTTTTGTTTTGTTTTGAAGGTAAAAGGATTTTTCCTATCCCTTATGAGTTATATAAGGATAGTAGTAAGTAATGTAACTTTGGGTAGACAATGTTCAGACTCTACAAATTTATGTTTGGTAGTATTTCTGTCATAACGGTAATTATCCTTATAGTAAATTCACTTATATGCATATGTAAGAAATATGTTTTAAGAATAATTTGAAATGTATAATTTGCATTTGGAGAAAAGATAAGAGTAAATTTGAAAACTTCTATTTTCTGAGTGCATTCAAGAACCAAGAATAAAAATTGCAAAGGCTATGCAATTTTAAGAGAAGCATATTCAGAATGCATATCAAGGAAAATATCTCCAAAATTAAGAAATAAGAATGGCTTCATAAATGTGAGCTCTTGATGGCTGAAATTGATTAAAGACAGAACCCCAAAGATAAAGCTGTATTCAAAGATGTACACCCACCAGCTTCCAAATAATAACAATAAAATGAAGTTTGAAGAATATATTTCATTTGAAGAAGTAAAAGGTAGGATTGATACTCATTTCAATCTTTTTGTTTTCTGCGCTATAATTCTTTTGTAGCGTAGAAGAATGATCAGGAAGAAATGGAAAAATGAGCTCTCTGGAGAAAGATGGTATTTTATCAAAATGACAAACCTTTTAATATTTTACCCATGCTTCCTTGATTGGGGCAAAACTTTAAAAACATCAAAGTTTGTAATCAATCTCAAAGTTTGCCTATCACATATGTTTGGGTGTTTCTAGAGTAATGAACATATACTCAAACATCCTACTTGGTATATAAACTCTTTTTCTAAACTCAGTCCCTGAAGTTAGGGAAGTCACATAGCTTCACTCCCCTCGCCTCTGTTGCTTTGCCAACATCTTGAATGCTAAAGAATTTTCTCTCGGCTGTCCAAACACATAGTTTTCAAAGTATTTTTATGAGGGTACCAACATTCTTGAAATGCACGGGATAGCATCAGTGTGTGCTGAGCCCCAGGTAGGCTCAGGAATAACAAAAAAGGGCACCGATGAGAAGTCTACAGTATAGAAAGATAATGGGAGGACTTGGCAGGAAAAGCATAATATTTTATGATTATAAAGTTAGGCCTGGGGAAAACTGAGAGCATTTCAGGTTTGCTTTAGATGCCTCTCTACCTCTGTTTTATCATTACATTATTGCCAACCTTCCTATTGGATCTACTGTGTTTTCTTTGGACTCACAATGGCGGTAGGGAGAAGGACTGAGAAAGAGGGGATGCCTGTGCCTGCTCTAATTCCTTGCTGCCCATCTGCTTGCCTGCTTGTCTGCCTGTCTGCATGCCTCCCTCAAGTTTCTGTTGAGCATTTCTCTGTTCTAGACATTGTACTAGTTGCTGGAAATACAATGATGAGAAAAACCAGCCACATTTCATGTTTGCATGGAGCTTAAAGACTCGTGATGGAGACAGACATCATGTATTATCTAATAAATATTCATACTTTTGAATGTGTAATGAAAGCTTGGGGTAAAATTCTTTGAGAGAAGGGAATAAGGCCTCACAGAGTTCAAACAATGCCTTCAGACCTAGAGTATCTCAGACTGTTCCAAAGAACAGTTATATCAACAAGGGAAGCAAGAGATTGACAGATTGAGGGAGATACCATGTGCAAAGGTCCTGTAGCAGGTGGAAGCAAGATCCTGAAAGAGACCAAGGTGACTTGACAGAGGTAGAAAGCCAGAAATGCAGACCATTTTTAATGTCTCGGATCTCCATTCTGATGGAACTACAGAATATCACTGAAGGTTTTTTTTTGGTAGAAGAACATGGAGGTGTCACACTATGGCTGCTGAGTAGAACATCTTGGACAAAACTATGGTGAATGTAAGAATGCCATTTAAAAGATTATTGTTATGCTTTAGGTGGGAGGTACTTTAGCTTAGGTTGGTGGCAGAAGTAACGGTGAGAAGTGGGTGGATTTGAGATGTATTTCAGAGGTGAGATCTATAAAATTTGGTGATGTATTGATATATGAGGTACAAAACAGAGGATGGTTTCAAAAAGGACTCTGATTCTGGTTTCCACATCAAAATGAATGATGACACCATCCAATGAGATAGATAAGATTGGAAGAGGTCAAGATTTAGTTGAGAATATTGTGCATTCATTCTGGGCTTGCTAAGTTTGAGGTCCCTTTGAGATATTAAGGTGGAGATATCTAGTGGACAGTTGTATGACAAGTGCATGATATGGACCTAGAAAATGGGTCCAGGGTGGAGATAGCAAGTTTGGAAATCACTGGTTTAAAGATAGGAACTAAATTGGTCAATATAGGTGAAATTGCCTAGGGAGAGAGTGAAGGGTAAGAGAAGAGAGTCTGACCGAGACTGAAGGAACTCTAACACTTAAGGATGAGCCTTCTTCAAAAGTGTTTAGGTGGCCAGAGAAGTAGGAAGAGTGTAGGAAACAGAAGGCAAGAAAAGAGAGCATTCCAAAAAGGTGAGGGCTGAGAACAAGCAACAAGTTCAGTGACATGGAGATTTGGACAAAGAGCTGTCTGTGGAGTGGAGTGAACACTGACAAATTAGCCATATTTAGAATTAGTCTGATTCCAAGAATAGGTAAGCATTTAAATATGTTTTTTGGGTAAGGCTTAAACATAATCTTGTTAATATTTGTGAACCTTTTAAAAAGAAGTGACAGATTTTCCCCTCAAAACAATGATCAATGCTCCATATCATAATATCCTTTGGTATGCTGTTCATTCAAATCAGTTACCAATTCTCAAATTTGCTCTAGTGTACCTTAAAGCTGCAAGGGTTAGGAAGAGGAGTATTAATGGTCTAGTTATTGACAGAACAAAAAGGCCTGTGAGTATGGTGCATTTATATACTTTTCCTTTCTTCAAATGCTTTCTGATAATGCCAGAGACCACTGGCATTGCCTTTGCAATAGGATTAACTTTGGCTGCAAAACATAGGCACGAGAGCCTTCTTAGGGATGATTGCTCCATGGAATTAGCTTTCTAATTTGCTATCTTCAGCTTCCAAGGTTTTGAAACTTGATTGCATGGCATACACGCACTGTAAGTTCAACAAATTCAGTAAATGAATAAGTAAATAGATGACTGAGTGTACCAGTCTTTAGATATGAAAAGTAGTATTGCTTCGCCTTGATTTCATTTTCAAAGATTTCTAAAACAAAATAAAACAAAAACTTCTTTCAACTCCATTCATTAAATTCTGTATGAAGACCTGGCAGCCACAGAATTTTCCTTAAAGGGGGGAATTATTTCCATCCTTTGAAAAACTTTGGTTAATGATGGAGTTCTGTACTCTATAGCTTTTGACAGAATGTTTCATTATTAACTCTTTGGAATCAGATAAGAAAATTCAGGCTGGGCCAGGCGCGGTGGCTCACGCCTGTAATCCTAGTACTCTGGGAGGCCGAGGCGGGTGGATCGCTCGAGGTCAGGAGTTCGAGACCAGCCTGAGCAACAGTGAGACCCCATGTCTACTAAAAAAAATAGAAAGAAATTATCTGGCCAACTAAAAATATATATAGAAAAAATTAGCCGGGCATGGTGGCGCATGCCTGTAGTCCCAGCTACTTGGGAGGCTGAGGCAGTAGGATCACTTAAGCCCAGGAGTTTGAGGTTGCTGTGAGCTAGGCTGACGCCACAGCACTCACTCTAGCCCGGACAACACAGTGAGACTCTGTCAAAAAAAAAAAAAAAAAAAAAGAAAAATTCAGGCTGAACTGGTAGAAATGGAAAACTTCAGCCAGAAGGGAATTGATTTGTTCAGAGACCACTAGGGAGTTAGCAGAGAAGTGGACAGCAGAACTGATGGAGATTTCATCACTACCAGTTTGCTTTGCTGGATGTTTTGGATAATGGTTCAGATAAGCTGAAATCTGCAATCTTTATCCCTCACGTGCTCCAAAGGCTTTTATTTCACACCAGCCTCGTATGCCTAGAGTTCTCTCGACCCAGGAAATAGATTTTTGTTATAATTCAATGGAATATACTCTCTTTGCCCAAGAGGAGAGCTGTACCTGTAGGTGAAGTAAACTAAAATCAAACTCATTTGAACACACAGCTTGCAGCTCAGCTGACTCCAAGCTTTGGCATCAAAGAAGAAATTCAAATAACATTTCTCTGCTATAACTCATGTCTGTCAAGATCTTCCAGACTCTCAGCCCCTCACACAATACAAAAGATACATGACTTATTACCCATTTGCAATCTCTGCTAGTTCAAAAGCCTTCCAAAGCAAACTCAGTCTACTGCATAAATTATCTTATACTTTTGTTCAACATTAACACAAGGAGAAAATGTGCCATGAGCTGAAAAGGGTTTTAAAGGAATTAATAACCTTATTTTGTTATACATTTTGACACAACTTCACCACATGGTAATAATGGATAAGATAACCTTTTCTCATATATGTACATTTCAAAATGAAATAAGTTTTTAAATGTAGCTGGGTTGAAAGTAGATAGAGAGGCAGGTAGCATAGAAACAGACACTGAGTTTGGAATTAGATTTAGGGTCTATTCTAGTCTCTAGTTTCCTTTCACAGCTGGTCATAAACCAGCATTTTTGGGCAAATCCTTCATTTACCCCTCTGTCAGTGTACCATCCATAAGTGAAAAGATTTATTTATGACTCTAAAAGCATCCTTTTGGGATCTAAATTGTAAGTTGCTACACTGGAAACCGGTAAATACAATAAGCTTTTAGAATATTTAACTTCATTGTTAAAATAACTTTACAAGATATTACAGATAAGAGCGTCCAAAATTACTGAGCCAATACATGTTTTCCTATGGACAAAAGAAAAAATTTTAATTGACTGCCATCCCCTAGTTAAAATACATTAAACATATTAATAAATAGCACATATTTAATTGACCCTTTGTGTAGAAACCTTACCAGAAACGCAGCTTCAAAATGTGACTAACTGAAATGGCAGCCCTCACGAAGCAGAGAAATGGATGTTGACTGGGGAGACCGTGAACTTCTCTTCCGAAGTTCCTGGGACAGGAGAGCTCTAGCAATCATATCCATGGCCCTGCAGAAATCAGCTGAGGCCCTGACTAGATTCTCAGACTAAAAGCTGGCATTGTTGGGGGGAGGGGGAGGGAATACAGTTTCTGAAGAACACCTCATAATTTAATAAAATTCTGAATTTTAAATTCTTTTTTGATTTCTGAAAATTCGTTCTCTAATTTGCTGCTTTAGTATGAGAACCCTCATCTATTACAATGTGTCGGTACATTCTGTCCAGTAGGCAAGCAGAAGTCGGAGGACCATTTTTAGGACTTCTAAATTTGCTGGGATGGGGAATAGGATGTGGGTCTGCATCACTGTTATGGTGCACAGGAGTGCTGTGTCCTCGGGGCTGGGGCAGAGGGAGCTAGAGTGTTCGGTAACTTTTGTCCTGAGTTTTGGGTTGTTGGGTTGAGGTTGCTTCAAGTGCTAGAGATCTGGATAGGTTCCAAAGATCAAATTCAAACCATGTGGAAACAATGTCATCTCTACTTCCTGTAGCCACATTCCCTTCTCAGTTCCCTGAGTCCTGAGCCTGCTCTCTTTAAGGTCACCAGTGAGTCACTGTTGCCAACTCCACTGGTGACTTTATGGTTGTTATTTTCTTTGAGCTCTTTGCATATCTGCCAATGCTGAATATACCTTCCCCCTCGATGCTTTCTTTCTATTTAGTGAATACGTCTATTTAATCCTGGTTTGTTTGTTTTTTTTCCTATCTCTCTCCTGATTCTTTCTCAGCTTTCTTCTCAAATTTCTTGTCCTGTAAACATTCTTTAAATAGCCATACCCATTTTCAGCCCCCTTCTCAGCATGAAATATTACCAATCACCAATCGTTAGTAACATTTTTTTCCTCCCTTTACCAAGGTGTCTCATCAGCTGAAATTGTATCATTAGACATTCATTTCTTTACAGTTCACCTTGTATAACGCAAAATCGTCATGCAAGGGATACCTTACTAAATTACTAATTTTTCCGAAATATATCTGCTTTTCAGAGCCCCTGTCCTTTGTAAAAGGTGGGGCGTAGCAGGTCCCAGCTCTATTTCCAAGCAACTAGGGAAGGACGGGAGGAGAGCACTGAATGAGTATCAACGAACACCAAGAATGAGCGTTGTTTCCTTTACAGTTTTCCTTAAGGTTGTTGTTCTTCACCAAAATTCTTACCAAAGTTATTGTCTTTATTTATGATAGAATTTTCCAAAGTAAGCAAGAGGTTCTACTCACTATTGCTGCTCATTACCCGACAGTTTCTGAAACTGCTGTCAGGTGTCGATAGTATTTCCTCCCTTTTTCTCATATATGTTAATTATTGAGCAGGATTAATGACTTATCACTTTGATTGCAGCAGTAGGGCCAGTATTAGTCAGCCTGACTGCCTAGAGCAATACAGGGTCTGAATAGCAACAGAGAGATTTTACCTTAATGCTTCAAGAAACAGTTTCTTGAGATAAATCAACAAATCCCTAATTGGGTTACAGTAATCAGATCTACCCACAAGGGTTGATTTTGCAAGTGAAGGATTGAAAAGAGAAATTTCCTAAGATAAATCCAATTAAAATTTATGTCGAGAGATAGAACAGGAAATCTAAAGTAGAGACAGCTCAGTCCTTTGAATTTCATGCTGAATTATGAAATAGGGTTGTTACAGTCTTTTCCAAGCATCTTTATTCACTCATTCTCTGGCCCTGGGGAAGTAAGTCTCTTCTACTCGGCATACTCATATATGGGTGAAATTAATTAATCCTGTTAATGACACAAGATGTTGCATCTTGAGGTCTGAGGATGGCATGGAAACAAATTGCTTAAAGTCCTTTGGAATTCCACTTGATGAGATAGATTCTCCATAAT
Organism: Lemur catta; assembly: GCF_020740605.2. Classification (NCBI taxonomy): domain Eukaryota; kingdom Metazoa; phylum Chordata; class Mammalia; order Primates; family Lemuridae; genus Lemur; species Lemur catta. Next base: position 66,650,021 of record NC_059137.1, read on the forward strand.
TACAGTAAGCTACTTGCTAGCTAAAGTTAAGAAGCTGAAGTGAGAAATCCAGATGATGTTTCCATATTTAAAAGAAACAACTTTAACTCTCAGTTGGGTGGCTTTAACCACCTTTTCTGAGCTTAGGGTTCCTGCAGGTACTGGAGCCCCTGTCTGGAGGTTTTGAAACTGTTTCCTGGGCGGTAATGGCCAGAAGTTATGTGCCAGCCTTTGTTAAAAGCACATAACATGTTAGATTATTTCAGTCTCATTAAAGTCTTTTAAAGTAGGTACAATTATTATCTCCAATTTGTAGATGAGGAAAGTTAAACACAAAAAAGGTAAAGCATTTTGTCTAAGTTCACTAAGCTACAAAGTGGCAAAGCTGGGATTTGAGTTTGTGTTCTTCAATATCAGGCTGCATTATGTCTTTAAGCTTCTCTGAAAGCTAGTAAAGATTTCATTGGAATATAATGACAGCATGAATGGAGGGAAACAGAGGAGATAAGACAGTGGCTCAGTTTTAATCCCTTGCTCTTGCTGGTTCATTGATTCAAATATTTCTTGAGCATCTACTATGTGCTAAGTGCTATGCTAGGTGATGGGGTGTTCCTTGCCCTTATGGAGCTTACAGTATTGTGGGGAAATAGATAATAAGGAAGTAACCACAGAAATATATAAGTATATAATGCTGTGTAATATAAATGGTGTGAAAGAAATAATCATGAAGCAGACTGAATACCAAGCTACAGATGTGTTTTCACAAGGTGGTGAGGAAAGGTTTCTCTGAGGCCATGTTACTGGAGCTAACACTGAAGGATGAGGAGTCAGCAATGGGAAGTTTGGGGTCTTGGGTGGAGAGTGGAGGGAAGGAGCAAGTTTTACGTTGAAAGAGCAACTGTGTAAAGGCTTAAGGGGAAAAAGAACTTGCTCATATTTGAATAACTGAAGCAAAGCCAGAGTGGTTGTGTTTTAATGAGGGACAAAACTGGCTCTGTTTTTAAATATCATTGCAGCTAAAGTATTTACTTAAGATTCCTCTTTAAAATGATGAACATGTCATGCTTTCTAATAGTTTGCATACAAGGAATGCAAGAATGGGATTTGAAAACCACTGTGTAGTGTGGAGGGAAATTGGAGGGGGTATCAGTGTGGTATCTGCCCTGGGCTGGGGGTGTTCCCACAGGCCAGCAGATTTGGTTCGTGCATAGGCTTATGCAGAAAGGCTAGGGACATTCTATTAAAGGTGGCAAACTTTCAGCTTTCTATTGACACTGCAAAAGACCCACAGGGGTGAGATCATACCAAATGAGCATCTGGATTAGATTTTATTCTCCTGAATCTCAGGTACCTTCTGAGAGCTCACTGGACTCAGGAGAACAGACATGATTACTGTTTGGCTTGACTCCTCGCTTCAGCAAGTAGTTTCCATCCCCAAATCTGCTACGTGAAAGGAACAATTAACCGATCTCTATCTGTTCCAAAAAGAATCAGACAAAGGCCCTTGGGTATGTTACATTTTGCTCTAAACCTGTAGGTTTTTCCTCTAAAATCCTACTACATACTCTTTTCAACTTCCTTTTGTATGCCATTTGATTTTTTATCTGTAAGACCAATGGATCATACAGTTCAAGTTAGCAAGAACTAACAGGAACAATTGGCTACTCTTAAACTGAGATATTTTCCAGAAGCAGAGCTTTCAAAAAAAAAAAAAAAAAAAAGGAGAGCTTTCTTCTCAAAAGCTTACTCCAAGACCATTTTCTCTAATACTCTTTTGAGAGCTAACCTTGGGGCTCTCAAATGAACTGTTATGTATAAACACACACACATACATGCTCACACACAGTTGAATTATTCATTCAGGTGCAGCAAGGAGAGGCCAAAATGCATGGAAGATAAGAGAAGAAGCAAGAGCAAAGAATGGCAAGATTCAGAACAAAGAGAAGAGTATTTCAACCATCAACAACCGTATGGGTACATGGCACAAGTTATTTACAAATCAACCCTGGCTCTTGGTAAATCAAAACCTTGTTTGGGAATTTCACCATGTGGGCCTTCTTTTCTTCTTTATCAATGGTCATACCGTTTTTTCCATCTTCTTCAGTGATGAAGATGGGTCCTGTGTAGCCTGTGCTTTTCATGCCTTTTACCTCCACGAGCATGGCCGTCCACATTCAGAGACAAAGACTTTGGGATCAGATTGGGTTGAATCCTGGCTCCATAATTTATTAGCATTGTGCTTTTAGCCAACTATTAACCTCTATAGATCATCTGTCATATGGATGGTTTTGATCACTGTTCTCAAATTTTGGTGGAGAGCTAATAAAGAACACAGAGGGCAAACGCATGGAATGAGGACAGGGCCTGGACCTGTGTATTTTCACCAAGTTCCCCGGGTGATTCTGATACCCACTACATTTTGAAAACCACTGGTTTTGAAGATTAAAGATGACCTCATGTAACAAGGGCCTGGCCATCAGCAAATGTTTCCTAACTGGGATCCTTTTGTAAAATGGAAAGGGGCTTTGTCTTTGGCATCAAAAATTTGAATTCCTCTCTAGATTCCACCACTTAACTAACTGTGGGAGTTTGGCTAAATCATTTAATTTGTATGCCCCATGGTGTCCCAATTTGTTAAATAAGGATAATAATGCCTACATCTCGGGGTCATGGGTTTAATGGATAAGGTGACTCACAGAAGGTGACTGATGGATACTGGCTGAAGTAGAATCTCTTGCTACATTTGGATTTGTGTTACTTAAATAGAGCCTTCTAGACACAGAACAGTGAATTTGACTCCAGGAAAACTCTTTTAAGATTTTTCTGATAGATTACATATTTCTTGAACATAGGAATTGAACGTATGACTGCCATTGCATTTACCCATGGTACTCAGTAAAACTTTTGATACAAAATTCTTTGATTACGTAACATATAGTTCCAGTATACTCTCATGTTTAAGCCCTCCCTCCATCCAGTTTCTCACATTCACCCAATAACTTGTGTGAACTTTTCCTAAAGGACTGAGGAAATACTTTGCTCCCCTGGGCTAGAAATAATTTTTATGGACTATGTGCAAATGCTCTCAACGTATGACCAATATTGTAGTAAACCTCAAACATGGGTCACAGTTGCTAGACTATGTTTCCAAGTTCAGCCATTCTCTTACTTTTTTAAACTCAAAAAAAACTTACCATCTTGCTAAAAGATTTTGTATAGACCTCAAAGTCTTCCAACTACCTGATCCTGGATAGCAATTTTATTATGTATTAGTCATTATGATGATGGTTTTAAAATAATTTCTTACAACAAGAAGATTCCATAGGGTTATTCAAGTAACAGAGAAGCAAGTTCAGTCTGGCTCTGGTCTCGTTGGCAGCACAAAGAAGGAAGTAGTTGTAGGGCTGGAGGTGGATGAATGAAAACCAGAGAAGAGAAAATGAGCAGCAGCCTCTTTAATGATCACCCTGCTTGAATAATCCCGCCTCCAGTAAGCAGAAAGAAAGCCACAAGCTTAACTGAGAAACAGCCTTGGAGCAAGGCAGGAGTGTCTCTTGTTTTCCTTTATTTTGTTCCCTGGCTTCTGAGTGGGTTAACTGCTTCAGACCACAGAGCCCACATCCTTCTCTTTCATTTCCACATCCCCAATTTTCTCTTATTTTCTCATTCCTTTCCTTTCTTTCTTCTCCCTGCCCCTTTCTCTCTGATCTCTTTTTCCTCCAATGAATGAGGTCATGAATGAAGAGTTATTCTACAGTCTCCCTTTAAAGACTTCCTCTTTCCTACTCAAGAAATCCCCCTCTAGACTTAATGGGCAAAGTGTGGACGATAATATCATTTGCCGTCAATTCAGATCCTCCATGCGGACAGCTTACACCAGCAGGAAAGACTTGATTAAGGGACACTTAGTAGAAAAATACATAATAGAACCACGTATTTCCCTTCAGTCTTTCCAAGATTTCCTGATTAAAATGGCCAGAAGGACGACATTTATACCGTGATTTTAAATTTTAACAATGATCTCTTGTGGTTTGCAAGGAGATGTTTATGCTCATTTATGTTCTGAAGGTTTTATCTTCTCTCATTGCAAAGAGACAGATTACTCAGCTTGCAGGGAAAAAACCCACATAAAAGCCTCAATAAAACTAGGTGAGTGATCAGAGATCAATGTAAGTTTGTTCATCCTTTACGTTAAACATAAGGCATCACCTGAAGCAAGTGCTGTTATTCTTTGGGCCACATTCAATTTGTTTTTGCTTTTAAAGTTATCATGCTTAATTATAAAGTCCCTCTGGGGGTAGAGCCTGGGCATAGGTGTTTTTTTAAAGCCCCCAGCTGATTCTAAAGTACAGCCAGTGTGGAGAAATACTGTTTGTGAGGAAGGGAGAAGGCACAGGAGATTCTACCTTGAATTTCTCAGGACAAAGTACAGCTCCTGTCCCTGCCCTCCCAGTCTCTTTCTATCTTACCATCTTGTCTTATTACTCTTTCATAACACTAACTACCATATAAAATTATCTTTATATATTTTTTGTGTTATTTCTGTACAGCCAGTCTCTTCTCTTGGGAATGTAAGCTCTAGTGAACCCAGAAAAGTATTTAGTATAGGGTTGTTGGTCTGTTACATATATAAAATAAATGAATTTAAACAGGTTAAATAAACATCAGCTTTCTCATCTGTACAATCAGCAAAATACTACTACTGCCTACCTTGCTAGATTCCTGTGATAATTCAATGAAATCATGTCCATGTAAACTAGTGGATAAGGTGAAATCCTAGGAAATATTATCCTTATTATTCCAAGACATTATCTGACCCAAAATGTTTCCCCAAATAGTTCATGGCTTGAAATTGCCAACATTAAATTACCTTATTTGGTTTTCAGCTGACTATTCTTAAAATGTAAATAGCTTACCTTAGTAGAATAATATCAATTAGATGAGTTCTTACCACTTAGTAACCCTAACATATAGAACAAGCTAATTTTGAATAAAATTCAAAATGTAGGGAAGTTCTGTACTATCCAGGCAGGGCAGCCCAGTTAGGAGGAAGAACTGGCTGGGGGTGGAGCAAGGGAGGGGAACAGAAATTTGGCAGCATGTTGAGGACACTGGTTCTCAATGAGACCTGAAAAGGGAGAAAGAAGTAGAGTATGTGAATCACAAATTTTGTTGACCGTGAACAAGGGAGATCTACGGTCAGCTTTGGTTAGAAAAGTGTAGCAGTCATGCTTTTAGTCCAGCGGTCCCCAACGTTTCTGGCACCAGGGTCTGGTTTCATGGAAGACAATTTTTGCACGGACTGGAGGGTAGGGGAGGCAGAGCTCAGGCGGTGATATGAGCGATGGGGGCGGCTGTAAGTCTGTCAATACAGATGAAGCTCCGCCTGCTGCTCACCTCCTGCTGTGCTGTCCTGTTCTTAACAGGCCCCAGGGGTTGGGGACCTCAATTTTAGTTAACAATAGTTAGGCATCTTATGGATGGGCTACAAGACCAATAATATCTTTTGATCCTATGGCAATTCGTGATGTATTATCATCTGTACTTTATAAAAGGGGAAATGATAGTAAAAAAATGTTAAATTTTTAAGGAGGCAGCAGCACAGCAGAGTGGTTAAGGACACTGAATCCTTAGACAGGCAGGCTGAGTTAGAAACCCAGCTCCAACCTGTACCAGCCCTGGGCTCTGGGGGAATTTACTTACATCTCTGTGTACCAGTTTCCTTCTCTGTAAAATGGGAATAATTATTTTAGGATTGTTATGATGATTAAATGCATTAATATGTATAAAGCACTCAGAATATTGGTACAGAGTGGGCACTGTATAATCATACATAGGATATATACAGCTAGTGGGAACCAGTAGTTTTAAAAGCTTTTAAAATTTATATATCTCTTGATGAATTTTCACACACTGAAAATACTCATGTAACCAGCATCCAGACTATGAAACAAAATATTACCAGCACCAAAAAGCTACCCTCATCCTCCCTTCCAGTTGTATAACCTCCCCACCCCCACCCTAAGTAAGCAACTAAGACATAGAATAGTCTTGCCTGTTTTTGTCCTTTGTATTAAAGAGATATATCCTATAATGTGTAACCTTTTGTGTCTGGCCTCTTCAACTGAACATCATATTTATGAGATTCATTTATGTTGCTGTGTGCAGGTAAAAATCATTCACTCTCACTGCTGTGTGGTATTCCACTTGCAAATTTCTACAATTTGTATATGCATCCTATCATTGATACACATTTGAATAATTCCTAGATCTAAGCTATTACAAATAGTACTGCCATAAACATTCTACTAATACTTTTGGTGAACATGTGTACATATTTCATTTGGTATAAACCTATGAGTGGAATTTCTGGCTCATGATGTATGAATATAATCAGCTTTAGAACAGACTATAAAACAGAAAGCGGTTATATGATAAATACTCCCATCAGTGGTGTGTGAGAATTCTACTACTTTGTTTTTTTCATTATAGGTATTGTGGTGGGTGCAGAGGCATCTCATTGTGGTTTTACTTTGCATTTCCTTGATGACTAATGAAATTGAGCACCTGTTTAATGGGTATTTGGATATCTTCTGTGAAGTAACACCAAGATTTGAACTTGGGGTTTTCAAGGTCAAAAGCCTGTGCCCTCTCCATAGCTCCACTTTTTGTGTTGTTTTTAATAACCGTCTTTCCCCAAAGCTTTTCAGAGAAAGATAAGTTTTAATTTAGAAACCTAGGGTATTGACTATTTTTATTTTGTATTTTTTTTTTTTCTTTTGGAATTTAGGGAGAATTATCCTCTGGTAATAGAGGGGAAAAAGGGGCTCTTCCATAAAACACATTTTTGCTCTTCCTTTTGTTGCTATTCAAAGTGGAATTAAAAAATTATCTCAGCTCTGCAGGCCAGCTCAGAGCTCAGTAGAGAGGGAAAGGGAAGACAATAAGGGAAGTTGACCTACTTCCGGAGGCTCCATGGCACCATTTTTAGTGACTGCAAGGTGCTTTCAAGAGCCAAGTATGTGCGGGCGGCAGGAGGGGTGCACGGGAGGAGAGAAGGTTGGGTGTACATGTGGGAATAGCGACAACACAGAAAGCCTGTGGGTATTCTGTAATGGAATTCATGACTGTAGCTTTGGGTTTTAAGTTTTACTTTGACAGTTAATACATGCGTAGTCATACCTAAGTTTCCTGCACTTCCTTCAAATCTTTCTGCAGGGAAACTAATAAGTAGGGAAAAGTTACTATTATAAAATTTATCATTTGTTAAACACCTCAGGTGTTCCTGCTTTTCTTCACATATATGACAGTGTACAGGAATACCACCTGATTCCTTAACCTAATTCGATTTTATAAACACTAGCCTGATTATCATCCGGGATACAGCTTCTCCATTTTTATGCTCACCCTCAAAAGCCAGTTTTTGGCCTTTCAGATAGAACACTAAACTGCTCTTCACTTTCATAAAAATGTTCTAGCTCATTAATATATTTTCTTGGCTTATGTTCAAATCACACAGAGTTTTTCTTTTCCTGGGCTTGAAAGAAACTTCTTTCTCAAGCATTCTTTTCCAAATATAAATTATTTAAAATAATTATTTCTTTTTAGCTTGGGAAAGTTGGGTAGGGAGCTACATTCGGAGTCACCTGTGTCAATCTGAACATTGCTGAAAACAAAATATACTTTAATAGTTCCCACTGTATCCGTTCAGCCCTATTCTGACCTTTCCTTGTCTTTCAGTCTAATGAAACACTAATCTTGAAAAACAAAGAGCCCTTTGATGACTGTAATACATTTTTGTAGTGTGACATGCCCTCTGGCTTGGGGGATATCTATAAAGAATTGAATCTGTTACCAGCAGACTTGGCTCTAGGTTAAAGATCTACTAACAATTGGAGAGACTGTCTTCAAAAGCACAGCCGGAGTCACTGAAGACTATTAAACAAACATCACCCTCATTAGGCATTTAGGAGCAGCAAACATAATTTCCGCTGTTGCAGCCGTTGGTATTCCAGCCACTAGCCATGCTAGTGTGGAACCTCTCTCACTGGCAAGCCTCAAAGGTAGTCCCCTGCTTCCTAGGAACTCAGAACATGACATTGGACTGAGTGGACATGACTGGACTCACTTTGGACATGGATTTTCCTGAACTACTTAAATCATTTGTCTATTGCCAAGAATAGTAATTGACGCAGAAAGATGCTGATTTTTTTACTGCAAAGGTTTTATCATACTGTATCCTTACTACAGACAGGCCTGCTGTTTTGCTGATTCCGGCATTTTTCTTGACATTATGTTTTTAGGGAGAGAAAGGCAATGCCTTCATCTTACTTTCTCATGACATCTCCTTGCCTCAGCAATTATACTTAAATTTAATTTGTTCATTCAGTTAGTATTAATATTTAAATACCTACTATAGGCTGTGCATGGAAATATCCCTGGGCAAATGGTGTTCTAGAAAATAGACATAATCCGTGCATTTCTGGAGCTCACAGGACACTGGGAGTTAGAGAGGTGAGGAAATAAACAGGTAGACTGTCAGATATATATTTTATTGGAACTATCGTGCTTTGAAGAAATGAATTTCAGGCAATGATATTGAATAACGAAAGTGGGGATTTAGGTAAATAGTGTGGTCTGGGGAGAGCTTTCTGAGGAGGTGTTATTTAAACTCAGACTTGAAGGATGAAAGAGACAGCTATGGGAACAGATGGAGGAAGAATATTCCAGGAACGGGCTTTGTGAGTGTGTAGAACTGACAAGAGGCACGTGTAGAGGGGGCATAGTGTCCAAAGCGAAGAGAAGAACAAGTTGAAAATGGGGATTTATCGTGACAAGATAAGCAGGCAATCATGCAAACATGATTGCACAAAGCTATTTACCACAGCATTATTTGTCATACTGAAAAACTGGGAACAGCCTAGATGTCTAATAATATAGGAATTGTTAAATGAATTAAGATTTATGCTTACACTTTAAAATTGGGCATCCATTACAAATAAGATTAAAGATGGATGATAGCGTTATCTATGATTTTGAACATAGATTCTGAAGCAAAATTGCCCAGATTCAAACCGAGGAGTTCTGGCCACTTAACAGCTGTGTAGCTTAGCCACAGGCAAGTTACATAACCTCCTTGTGCTTTAGTTTTTTTATCTGTAAAATGAAGACAGTAACAATCCAAGATAAGCCTGTTTTGAAATTTATATAAGAAAAGTGTCTTTTGCATATTAAGTATTATTGTTGTCATCATCATCTATATTGCTGACAGAGAAAGCTGACCATTGTGAATTCCAAAAAGTAGGTTACACAATTATCAAACAGTATGTCTAACATACACTTTTTAAAAAGTGCCTTTGCATAAAAAAGAATGTAATACAGAATATTGTGTTTATCTCTACATGATGATTTTAATTTTCTTCTTTATTTTTACGTATTGCTTATATTGTACTTTTATAGTTAGCCTCTATTACTTTTATAATCAGATAAAATAATAGAACTAATTTCCTTTTATAGAAATACATTGTGTGATATGCTTCTTCCATTTCCAAAGTCTTCCAGTAAAGTGATTTCAGAAGCCTGGGTTACAGAAACTGTGAATGAAGTGGCAGTAGTGTACGGTCATCTCTTTTGTGGAGCGATCCCTTTATTCTTTTATTCACTATCTAAAAGTGTTTTCTAATGTGCTCAGCACCATACTGGGCACTGGGGCTACAGTGGCAAATATGATTTCTCCTTTTCCACAGCTTTCAATCTATCTGAGATAATAGGTAAGTAATTGGTACATAAAGTCTTACGGTGTCAAGAGTGATCTGATATGTGTGAAAGGCTTCATGGAGGTGACTCATCAGGTAAGTTTTGAAAACTTGGTTGAGACAAATGGAGTGGCTTGGGTTGGGTGGTGTAGCATTCTAAGCAGATACAGCTGTGTTTGGACAGCATGGAGGCAGGAGACACAGCATGGCAAGTATGGAGAACCACAGGACTTTCATACGGCTGTACCTTCAGGTAAAGAGAAGTGAGACTGAAGAGATTGGCAGGGGCAAGATCCTGGAGGGACTTCTTCTGATTTCAGGGAGTTTGTATGTACTCCTCTCCTGTCCTCCTCTCCTCTCCTCTCCTCCTCTCCTCTCCTCTCCTCTCCTCTCTTCTCCCCTGTCCCCTCCCCTCCTCCCCTTTCCTTTCTTTTCTTTTTTTTTTTCTTTTCACTCCATACTATCTTACATCCCACCTGACCCCTGGGCTCTGCCCTCAGCTTCCCTACAATATATATTCCCTCTCTTTCTCTCTCTTTTGAGACCAAGTCTTGCTCTGTTGTCCAGGCTGGAGTGCAGTGGTGCCATCATAGCTCACTGAAGCCTTGAACTTCTAGGCTCAAGCGATCCTCCTGCCTCAGCTTCCCAAGTAGCTACGACTACAGGAGCATACCACCAGGCCTGGCTAATTTTTAAATTTTTTTGTAGAGATGGGTCTTGCTATATTGCCCAGGCTGGTCTTGAACTCCTAGCCTCAATCGATCCTCCCACTTCGGGCTCTCAAAGTGCTGGGATTATAGGAGTGAGTCATGCACCTGGCCTGGGCCTGTATGTAATCTTAAAGGCAATGAATGGGGAGCCAATGAAGAATTTTAAAGAAATATGATAGGATGAGGATCAGATGTGTGTTCGTGTGAGTTATTAAAAAGAATGATGCAGGTTTCAAGAAGAAGCTCAACGTTCTTTTATTTCTAGTGGTTGAAATCACCTCCTTCTGAGACATGGGAGTTACTGCCTGGACAAGCTAGATCTGCATTTCTTTCCTATGCCAAAGCTACAAGCTTGGAAAGCTCCTGAATGCTAATTTGGCATCATAATCTGGAAGAATGCCAAGGCAATTCACTTTAGCATGACTCACGAGATGTTCATATCTTGTTTACTAAGATTTGGGGGAAAAATGATTTGGAGGCTCCTTGCACAGTCATATTTCCCTCAAATTGAGATGGCAAAGTGTATATAGTATTGCAATTTCTAGCAAAATCTTCTCAAGCTGCCTTGTTTAAACAGCTTAGAAAATATTTAAGGAGAGAAATGACTTTCTTTTAAAGTAACACCACAATACAGATGAATTTAAACTCACAACAGAACATTATTTGTGGCCTCAAAAAACCTTTTTCAGAAATCTCTATTTGTTCTTAATAAAGAGTTGTGGCAAGCCCATAATGATGTTATTTTTCAAGTGGCTATAATACATTTTGACTTTATCCTTTAAAAGTACATGGGCAAACCTCCACAATGTTTTCATGGAGTAGGGCGACGTATTAATTGTGTGCTTCTGACTGTATCAAAGAAGGAAAAATAAGGTGGTTGAAAACAAATAAAATTGAGAAAATCCATTTATTACATGGATTGAATGGGAATCTTTGTCAATCTTTGGAAAATGCATCCCTGTTGAAGAACAGTGTTCTTTGAATTGAGGGACTGGGAATGGGGTTCACTCCACAGTGAATGGGCAGACAGGTTCTGAGGCTAATGGGATTAACCAAAATGAACGGAAGAGGAGAAAGCCAACATCATGACCTATGAATTCACTGAAATTAAGAATTTGAAAAGGCCTGTTAAATCTTATACAACTTCTCCAGCTTGCATTGAGGCCTCTTTTCTTATAGCACATCTACCTTGCTGTTTTATTTAATTTGTTTTTCAATTTATTTAGCCTTCAAGCTTTCCTAATCTTTCATAGGAGAATATTCTGAATTTAATCAATTTAGCTTGTGGAAAACAATTGCTAGATTTTGCATTTCAGCATTCATCCTTGGGAGATGCTTTAATAAATAATTATGTTTGAATGAGTGGATATATAGAAATGTCAAGAAATGATGAAGATAAATATCTTAAATATTTTTCAGTTCAACATAAGTAAGTCTAAATTTGTAAACCATGTGACCAAGGTACTTAAAACAAATAGTATAGTGACAGCATTCTACTATCCCATAAGTAATCAAATTATGGAATAGAGGAGTTTAGTATAAATTCATATTTAAAATATGAATTAAACATGTAAAAGATCAAGGAAAATATAGGTATAACATTAGGAAGTAAACAAAATCTTTTAACAATTATAGCATTCTATTCAATTTTATTCTATTACATTGCTAGCTCTTCCTCACTAACCACACTCTGTAAATCAGACATACTATACAATTATGATTCTTTCAGAATCAGAGAAACAGGGCAGAACTTAAGTATTGTTGCTTACATAACCCAGGGGGAGTAAAGTTCATTGCTAATATTAATATCTCTGTTATAGTCTGTGCTTGAGTCTCTGTAGTGGCTTCCAGGGAAATACAGATCTTGCAGAGCTAAAGGAATGCCTTAACTAGCAAACATTCAGACAAAGAAGTCATAATTTTTTTTCACTGCATTTCAGCTCCCTAGAATTTCTCATCAGTTGAACAGAGCTTCATGGTGAACCTCTAGGCTGAATTTGGGCTGAAAATGGCTGCTCTGGGGCATACCAAAATGCAGACGAAATTGGTTTGGGGAAGACGAAGGTCAGGATGCTCCCTGGGATCCATAATCCAAGAAGCCTTGATTCTACCTCCAAAACCAAATACAATGCCCTGATTTGAAAAGCCCCATTCTTCTAATCATAAATGAGCCCAAATTTCTGCCTTAGAAGATCTTCTCACTGTCTTTCAACTAAGACTCTAATATTTGATGAACCCATGGCACTAATGAAAGCACATTTTTCTTTAGCAGCAAATTTTTATTGCTCATTGTACAGCCTGAATCCACAGCCTGGGAACGATCTTACTATGACAGCTGCAATTATGTTGAATTCTCAAATGGCATGTTTTAGGGCATGCTTTTATATGTGGAATTCATAATATAGCTCTTACTAGGGGCTTCGATAATAACCAAAAAGATGCTTGCTAGTGAGATGTCACAGAAATTAAATGAGAAATTTCTAATAATTGTTCATATTACATAAGCAGAAGACTCTCGACATTGGGATAAAAATAATATAGAAAGTACACAGTTACATAGCTCATTGTGGGCACACTGACTTGTATTGAATTATCAAAACCTGATGTAGGCCATGTGGGGTGGCTCATGTCTGTAATCCTAGCACTCTGGGAAGCCAAGGCAGGAGGATCGCTTGAGCTCAGGAGACCAGCCTCAGCAAGAGCAAGATTCCTGTCTCTACTAAACATGGAAAAATTAGCTAAGCATCATGGCACGCCCCTACAGTCCTAGCTACTCGGGAGGCTGAGGCAGGAGGATCGCTTGAGCCCAGGAGTTTTAAGTTTCAGTGAGCTATGATCAGGCCACTGCACTCTATGCAGGGTGACCGGGCAACACTGTCTCAAAAACAAACAAACAAACAAACAAACAAAACAACACTCAATGTAGCAGGATTTCTGATAGGCACCAGGAATTTGGAGATCAATAAGACATGTCCAATTTTTGGAGGAGCTTGAAGTCTACTCCTCTGAAAGTTAAATAAAAATTCATCTGGAAGATTGGATAAGGGGGTGAGGGAAAGGGTGAAAGATGCAGAGTTAGACTGGGGGATTAGCAGCTGACCATGAGTGCTGGAGGAAAGTAGAAGAGTTCATTGAGGGTGTAGTGATGAAAACCTGTGGAGGATCGTTGGGAGATGAGTCTGGGAAGGTAATTAGGAACCAGTTGTTGAATAGCCTAATAAAGCCATGGGAAAGATTTTGGATTTAATTCAGAACATAAGAGAGAGACACTAAAGGAATATTTAAGCAGAGAGGTGAGGAAATTGAATTTGACTCATCAAAGAAATGGTAAAACAGTCAAACCTTTTTTCTGCAACTATGTCAAATGCTGAAGAAATGGTTTCTCTACTGACCCAAATAACATAGAAACAGTCTCAAAAATAAGCATTTCCTTTCTGATTAGAAAGGTCTACTGACTGAAGTTGGATGGTGATCTATGCTGGTGGACCCAACATGCTTCATACTTCATGGCTACTCAATAGAACTTCTATGGCACAAGTCAAAGACAAGGTCCAGGACATATCCCAAATCTTCTTATTCCTTTTCCCATAGTGGGGAGTTTTGCCTGAGAATGTATCATGGAATGCTCATCCAGTTTCAAAGTGCTTTAGATTTTCAAGTGCGTTTGAGGCTTTGATGATAAGACTTGTGCTAGCATTTATGATTGGAGATTGTGTGCATAAACATTCTTTCAGAGTGAAACTTAGTTCAGAATGAACTGCTCAGCCCTAGGCTGGATTATTTTGAATAATATTTTTCTTCTAATCTCAAACAAACAAGCAAAAAAAAAAAAAAAGTTACAGTTAGGACACAACACCATTTCCGGAAAAGTATGTGACATTGCCAAGCATTTAAAAATGTTTCATCATAAGCACATACATACACTTTTCAGAAACAAAGAAATATATTTTTCAAGATTCTTGATTATAAGTTAAAATTCTTTGAAATTATTTTGTAGACCATAAAAATGGCATAATTCAATACGAGGTGAGATTACTACAGAATTTGGTTAAGAACCCAGGAATCTGGGTCATAAATTGACCATCCACTCCCACCACATGCCAAAGGAAATTTATGTACAAATATCCTCCAAACTCCAATGCAGAACTCTCCAGTGAGCTGGGAGCGGGCCTGTGTAAAACTCCTATGGCCTAAACAAGGCTGGAAAGGTCGAGAGCCAAGGCAGGCTGAGGGTGCCACTGTGCCCTTGTACGTCTTGGCCAAGCCCAAATCTCAGACCTTGCCATGCCGCTACAAAGTCTCTCATCTGGAGCCAGCCTCTGAGAACTCAGAGAGGCAGACGGAGGAAACATTTTCTGTAATGCCTACTGAAGACTTGGTCAAGAGAACCTTTGGTAAGTCCTCTTAAGCTGAGGCATCAGGGACATCCCTGAAGAAACTACATCCCCAAAGGAAATATGGAGAGAAGATCAGGCTTTCTTTAGGAATCAATAGGACTCCTTCTCTGGCCACGTGAGGACAAAAGTCAGATACGAGCAGAAGGAAATCAAAGAGGAGAGAGAACTAGCTACTTCTCTCTACTGTAAGGACACCCGTGTAGAGCAGTGGTCCCTAGCCTCTTGGGCACCAGGGACCGGTTTCATGGAAGACAATTTTTCCACAGGTGGGGGTGGCGGGGGAGGCAGGGATGCGAGCAATGGGGAGCAGCTGTAAATACAGAGGAAGCTTCGCTCGCCTGCCACTCACCTCCTGCTGTGCGGCCCTATTCCTAAGTTTCATGGAAGACAATTTTTCCACAGATGGGGGAGGCGGATTAGGCGGAGCTCAGGTGGTGATGTGCAGCCTGGTCCCTAACACGCCACGGATGGGCACCGGGCGGTGCCCAGGAGTTGGGGACCACAGACATAGAGACTGTGGCAGTGCTGCTTCACTCTTCCTTCTTGCTCAGGACAGTGAAACGGTCTCTCCCTTACTGCCCCAGCCCAGTGGCTGGTAAAATATCCTTCAGCAGGTCCACCAGGCCTCTTTGGTGGCAGAGTGACATACCTCGATCCTGACTCAACTTTGGACAGGCTTAGATTAAGTGCTCAGAGGTATCCGAGAAGCAATAAGAACTCCCAACTTTCTTCCACTACCGCCTCTCCCCGCAAATTGCAGTCACATCCTATTTCCTTGTCTCTAAGACTCGTTTTTATACTACTAACTGTAGTGATTTGAGCGCATAGCTCATATATTTGATGTGTATCTTTTATGTTGCTTTATTTTTTTCCTTGAAAAGCTCTTATTAAATTAATAATGCCACCTCTCATCGTTGCAATGTTAGAATTGCAATGGTGTAACATATGAGAGTATAAGAATAAAGTCCAGTTTCACACTTTCAAAAAACTCTGATTTAATGTTTGAAACCTGTGGTTATAACTTTAGTCTTTTCATGCGCGTGTTATTATGGAAATTGCTTCGAAGAGCAATACGGCGCCAACTTGTCTGCTGCCAACTGCACATCACTGCCCATCCTTGGGGAGAAGCCTGGGCCCCACATTCCCTGGGAGCCCTTGCCAGCTAGGTTGCAATAGGAATGGTGCCAAAGGGAGTCGCCTGCAGGAGATCTGGAATGCAGGAGAGGAGCAGCCTCCAGCAGCAGCCAGGTGAACAGCGACAGATGCCTCCGTAAGATTTTGCCAAGTGCTTTCTAGGTGAGCACCTGGGAGTGAGTCACTTAACTTGGGTGTTGCAGGCAATTAAGGTCATCAGCAATAGCTGCTGTGTGTTCCCTGTCCTTCCAGAGTTCCTGAAAACCAGGAGCATTTCCAACCCGCCCACAACCTTGCTTTCTACGGCCCTTCCAACAGTTACATCAGCCTCTAATTGTCTGTATTAGTCTTTTACGCTCGAAGTTCTTTGAGTGACTAAAAACAAGTGGCAATCACATTCTTCTTTTTCCTACGTGACACACCTCTGCCTATAGCTGACAAGGTCTTAAACAGCTAAGGGGTCCTCTTTTTGGAGGCTGTTTCTGCATTAAAGAAGAGGTTACAGGAAGACTGAGGACTATTCTTTGACCTTATTTACTGCGCTTGTCACATCTAATTATTTTTATTTTCATGTATACTTCATGTTCCTGTCTTTAGATATTCTCTTCTACTCCACATGACTGCATAACAATAATATCAGTAGAAGTTAACATGTCTTGGCCAGGTGCGGTGGCTCATGCCTGTAATCCTAGCACTCTGGGAGGCCAAGGTGGGAGGATAGCTTGAGCCCAGGAGTTTGAGACCAGCTTGAGCAAGAGCAAGATCCCATCTCTACTAAAAATATTATTAGAAAAATTAGCTTGACATGGTGATGTGTGCCTGTAGTTCCAGCTACTTGGGAGGCTGAGCCAGGAGGATCGTTTGAGCCCAGTAGATTGAGGTTGCAGTGAGCTACGATGATGCCACTGCACTCTAGCCTGGGTAGCAGAATGAGACCTTGTCTCAAAAAAAGAAAAAAAGAAGTTAACATGTCTCTAGTTCTGAGTACTTTAAAATTCATGTTTATATATATATTATCTCACTTAATCTTCACAGCAATTTTATAACAGAAGTGGAATTGCATCATTGCTTTCTATTTTACAGGTAGAGAATTTGAGACCCAAATAGTTAAGTGATTTATTCAAGGTCACAGAAAATCAAGGAAGGTGCTAGGAGTAGAACTCAAAAATTTTGACCACTATTTTAGGTGTCTGATAGTATTTTATTACCTCTCCAAGTAACATGGCAACTCTTTGCATATAACATTCTTGACCTGGAAAAATTACCTATCACATAAGTGCCCTGAACTCTAGGTTATCATTTCTCTTTTTCTGTTGAATAGAATCCAAGTCTTTGTCAATGTTTGGCACCTCACTCTTCAAATTAATATAATAAACTCAGTGGTAACTGCAAGATCATTGAGGGCAGCTCTGTGATTTTATTTGGCACCTAATAAACTTGGTATGCTGAAAAAGTATAAAAATAATGAGAATGACAAGATATCATTATCTCTGACAACCTTTCAGTGGCCAATACCAACAAATCAGTGGTCTAATACCTACTGCATGAGTTTTCATATCAGAGGAACTCCCAGGATTCTAATTGGACTATTTGGCGATGTAACCCAGTTGAGGATCACAGGGACTTAAATGTTTGCTTACTCAAAGATAAGCTTTCTGGAATAAGAATTAAGAAACTGGGCAATGTTGGGAGTAACAGACCACAGGCTATACTTACTATATGCATAAATAAATGGAGAACTCAGTTCTTAGGATTAATCTTTTTTAAAAAATCATATAAATAAATATAGCTAAGTCTCTACCAGGAGAAATACACATTTTTCACTTCAGAAAGCACTGGCTTCTATTAATTAACTCAACATTTCCACTCAAGGATGATAAATTTTAAATAGAAAAAATGAGGTAAAATATATAATCTGCAATAACTCAGCAAGGCAAACACAGTAGGTATAGTAAGCTCTTAAAGCAAAGATAAGGATGTTGAAAATCTATTAAGAACTTACTGTTGACTAAACTAGGAATCTGTGAATATATGTGTATGTATCTATATGCATAACATATCTAAATGAATGAAAGTTTTAATGGTTTACTTCTTACACTGAAAAAATTCGTCTACCTTTTGGCATTTTATTTTTAAAGCAAATGTTTTTTCATTAGACCTGTACAAAGTCACCTCAGAAGCAGAACCTGTGAACTTTAGGCCTCCTAAGCACTTACGAAGCACCAAAGCACCAACTGTGTGTAACCCACTGCTCCAGGCATTATTGCTATGGGAGGGTGGGTTGTGTCCTGGGATCAAAGGACTGAATTGCAACTCGAGCTTTGCCACTTCGTGGTTGTGAAACAAAAACATATTTGGGTAATTTCTTGCAAATCCTTAGTTTTCACATCTATACCTCATCTTTTGTTTTGAAGATGACATCAAATAAAATAGGTATATAAATTATTTAGCAGAATAAATACTCATCCATTTCAGGTTTTTTAAAGTTTCACAATAATTCAAGTATTTGGCCCAAACTTCTCAAATCCAGCAGCTGCCCCACTCCCCTTCCTCTAGCTTCTTCAAACTTCATCCGCTTTGTGGTGTCTGCTATAGATAATCAGGCAGAACTTTCTACAGTTAGGAAACAGACTTTCCTATACTATGAAAGTCCTCTTCTAGTTCTTTAACATTCTTTCCAAGCTTTGGTCTGTGTGAAAGGATGTTATGCAGAAAAGACGGTGCTTTGCTTTCAGAACCCACTTCCCTGGAGGTACTCTCTGGGTACAAAAGGAAGAGGGTTTAACAACTAGAGAATTAGGGCTAGCATGCATGATAACTAGACGTGGAGCCTTGCAACTTCCAGATAAGCACAGAGAAGAACATGGGGCAGCAAGAGACAGATGATCTAAGGTCACCTTCCCCTTGGGGGCTCTCTGTGACTACCACTCTGGCTACTACATGACATCAGTGACCCCAGGGCAGTGGCCCCCTTTCTATCCTACACCCCAAGCATAGGAAACAGGTCCAGAAAGGGTAGGCTATTCTTGCTGGTGCGGTTTGTTTGGTTGGTTCTGCTCTGCATAGATGTATGTACATGGATTCACTAGAGATTCTGTCCTCTGATGATGATGATGATGATGGTAACAATAATAATAACATACTCATAGTAATTTTTAAGTACAAATGCCTTATTATATTGTATACTAATTATTTGCTTTTACATATATATAAGTTTCTCTCAATCTAGTGTATCCGTAATGCCTAATACCTTGAGTCTTAATGGATGCTTATTAAAATTTAATGCAATAATATAACAAAAAAGGTGATAATAATAAATACAGCCTTTGACATGTCCTCTTTGGACCCCCCCGACATTCTGAAGTCTGAGTACTGGGTGATGGTTGAAGGGCAAGATGTTCTTGAATGAAAGAAATGGAAAGTATCACTTTTTTTAAAAAAGGAAAAAGAACCAAGTAAGAAAGAAAGGCGCGTTTGTTCCACAGTCAAGGAACGTATTCTCTTTAAAAAGCAACCCTCTGCCAAGTATTTGGCTTCTGTTTGTTGTTGTTTTAAGGTAAACACAATTAAGAAAGAAAATAGCAAGTCGTTAAAAGCACAGCTGAATATTTATGTTTTCCCTCTGAGACTTCTGGGCTTATTTCTGAGGATCTTTCTTTGCTACTGAACATCATAACTGTTAAACACCACCAAAATAACTCTACTGCACCATTCTGCCTTGGAAAGAGGGAAAAATTTCGTTTCACAACGTCCATCCCTTTCAGATTGTGTTCTAATTCCCCAAACTCTGAACACCAACATTATAATTTTCTCTTCCATTTCTGAAAACACACACTTTTGTGTTCTGAAAATTCCATGTTATCAAGTTTTCCTAGGCAGTAGGGGTAGAGCTAACTGATCCCATCTTAATTGCTTTACCCTAGATAAGCAACGGTACTGATGATAGAACCCCCAATTGAGTTAATAACCATTTGGGCTTATACTTTTCTGAACTCTTTGAATTTGTTTTGCCAAAGAGGCAACTTCAGCTGTTGCCTGTATGTGAGTGAAAACCTCCCTCACAATCTTTTGGTCCATTGCAAGTCTGCTAATTCATTTGATTTTTTTTCTTCTAGTTTCACACTTGTGTGGAGCCATAGTGACAGCTAATTCCAATAAAGTAAGTGTTTGAATCAAATCTCACTATGTATAACAACTCGTTTCAAATCGTAGACGATGTGATGGGAAAAGGAAAGCAACAGAGAAGGGAGTTAATGGATGGCATCTCAGCTCTGCTATGAACACTATGCAGGCTTCCCTGTTATTAATCAAATCACTCCTCCTGGCTGTCTGCCCCACCACCCATGGAAACAGTCTCTCTGGGAGTCATTGCAGCTTCCTGCATTGCTCATCACAAACTACTTTTTTTTTTGTTTTTTTAAATCTTCTTATGATTGGAAAACCTTTAGGGGGCACCTGAAAGATGCTTAGGGAAGTAGTTCCCAACTCTCTAAAAATCCCATATGTTGAAGCACAATGATGATTCCTCAGAAAGCAGAACGCTTCCATACTGCCCCTGTTCTAGCAGGAATATTGGGAGGCAGGAGGGTCCTAGGCCTCAAGCGGCTGCTTTCCCATGGCGGGCAAACCTCCACGTGGAACAGCTGAGGCTGTATTCACAAGCATAGGCATGGGTGGGCATGTGGGTGCTTTCTCATGCTCACACACAACGTCCACAACACACACACACACACACACACACACACACACACACAGCCAAACATGCCACGTGTACGCTGTGCACCGATAGCTTCAGCACTCTCCACATTGGTCTCCCCATCTCTGCGTTTCTCTGGCAACTGCTCTACCTTTCACTCTGTGCTGTGCTCAGGTCTCTCCCCAGGTCAAAATCTTCAGTGGTTTTGTGTTGTGCAAGGTAAACTTCAAAGCCCATCACTGGAAATCCTCCTTAATATGGCATCAATAGCCTGTAGTAGACAGAATAATGCCCCCTACAGATGTCCATGCCCATCTTACTCCCTGGAACCTGGGAATATGTCATCTTCCCTGGCAGGAGGGACTTTGCGGATGTGATGAAGCTAATCTTGAGATGAAGAGATGATCCCTGTGGGTCCAATGTAATCACAAAGGTCATTATGGAGGAAGGCAGGAGAGCAGGAGCCAGAGATGAGAGGTGATGACATTAGCAGGGGTTGGAGTGATGCACTTTGAAGCTGGAGGAAGAGGCCACAAGCCAAAGAATGCAGGTCACCTCTAGAAGCTGGAAAGGCAAGGAAATAGATCCCCCCCTGGAGCCTCCAGAAGGAACACAGTTCTGTCTTGATTTTAGCCCATAAAACCCATTTTGGACTTTTGACCTATAGAACTGCTGTATAATAAAGTTTTGTTGTCTTAGCCACTAAATTATCATTTGTTACAGCAGCAGTAGGAAACAAATGCACTCACCTTCTACCTGTCTCCCCTCATCTTCCTGAAGCCTGGGGTAAAGCCATGACTTTGAGCCAGGGTGTTTTTAAGAGCCTGACTGTGCAGCTTGTATTCATCCTTCATTCATCCTAAAGTGATTTCTGCTTTCTCTGGATATCTGTAGGAATTATCCTGAGACCTCCTTAGATGTCCTTTTACTCATAGGCAGTATTATAATATTTCTACTATTACTTTGAACTAATATTTAACTTTCTTTGACTGTATTTTAGTCCTCTTCAATTAAATTTTAACTTCTCTGGGGGTGGGAATTGTGACATATTATTTTCTTATTTTCCCAAGAGTCCCTAAAATGACACCATGCACAAAGACAACACTAAATTGGTATTTATCAGTTTGGTTTTAATAAACAGAGATATATAATGCTATAAGAGGATTTAATACAAAATGTCCAAGTAGACCGTCTTCCCAGCAACTTCATAGGATTAAAACTGGCAGTGGATTTGCAAAGAGATTCTCTGGTTTTTGGAACCAGCATCACAGAATGAGTCTATAGGGCTATGATTATTGGTTAGTAATGGAAAATACAGAAACAGGAAAAAATATAATAAAGATAATAGGAAGGAAATGGTAACAGAACTAGAGAAGGCACTAAAGTCCCCAAAGACACTTTGCCAGATGAACCACGATGTGCTCTAGTGCAGCTGTAACACAATAAAAATGGATTTAGGCTTCATATTTTAGAACTTTTAATGAGGCATTTGTGTGGCCTGTGACCTCCAAGCTTCTGTTCAGCGCCAGATACTGAAGACATTTCCCAGTAAGGCTACAGGGGAGAATGTAACCAACTTTCCCATTACCTTTTCAACCAAGAACCTCTCCAATGATGAGTTGAAATCCACAGATGATAGATAATGAACTCTGATAGAGAATGAACTGGTAGGAGTAAGGGCAATGTTTAAATAGTAGACCTCAAGGCAAGGTAAGGACTATCAAATGTTTCCAAATCATTCCATCCTCATCACTAGTGTTTCCATTTATGTACACACTGCTTGTGAAAACAGAAGTAGGAAGGATAAAATAGTCATCTTTTCTGGGAACTGGCTGTAAGCCAAGCATCTTACATGCTGCACAACTTCAACATCATTTTTCATAACCAAGGAGTAAGGAAGACATCATTTCCCCCATTTTACAGATACAGAAATGTGGTTCAGTGAAAGAAGCTAGATGCCAAAAAATACATACAATTTGATTCCATATGTATAACATTTTTAAAAAGAGGGTGCAACACGAAATTGTAATGTTGGAATCCAAGAGAGTGGCAACTCTGGAGAGAAGACTGGTCAAGAGATTGCAGGGAGCCCACAAAGAGATTTTTGGGGGGCTAGCAATGGTCCAGGTCTTGGCTTGGGTGGTGGCTACACAGGTGTGTTTTGGTGATAATCCACTGAGCTATACATTGATACTCTGGCATTCTTTGTGTGTGTGCTGTATTTTGACTAAAATATTTGCAAAATGAGGCTTGGAAGGGTTAAATAACCTATGTTCACATTGGAAAGCACCAACAGAGTATGTACCATACTCATGTTTCTCGGAGTGGACACCAAAATCTACAGTCTTCATCAAACTCTGCTGCCTTTAAAGTGGGTGAATAAAAAAAAAAACGAGTCTTCTGCATTAACAATAGCCTGAGCTTTGGTCTAGAAAACTTCTGTGTGGGGTCAGAAAGAAATGTTTGAAAGCAAGATTTTTTTAATTAAAACTAATGAAGTCCAATTATGAAGTCCCCCCTTATCTGAGGTTTCTCTTTCCACACCTTCAGTGACTCTTAGTAGAGTACGATAAGATATTTTGAGAGAGAGGGGGAGAGAGAGAGCGAGAGAGAGAGCGAGAGAGAGCGCATGCACTCACATAACTTTTATTAGAGTTTATTGTTATAATTATTCTATTCATTATTATTGTTATTAATCTCTTATTGTGCCTAATTTATCAGTTAAACAGATGCTATTACCTTTATGTTTTTTCCTTGCAAAATATGTTTTCTCTGGTGGTGTCTTCTTTTGGTTAGAGAGTTTCTAATCTCAATTTTAAATTCCATACTGCTTTCTTGGCAAATCCGTGACTATAGATCAATTTAATGAGTAATTTTTCAAAGGAAAGGTGAAATTTCACCTAGAACCGCTATTCTGAAGTAATACAACCCGCATGGGTATTTATCACCATTAATTTTTATTCTTATTTATCCTAATTATGATCGGATATATCTTTCTACTTGTTTATTGTCTGTCTTTCCTACTAGATCATAATAAACTCTAGGAGAGCGGGGGCCAAGCTCTTATATTTCTCAGTGTATACCCAGTGCCTAACATATAGGATAAGCTCAAAGAGGAGCTTTTGAGTGAATGAATGAATGCTTAAGTGAATGAGTTAATTAAGTGGCAGAAGTGTGTGCTAAAGTTAAGGCAACAATCTCATTATCATTGATATTTTTGCCTTGTGGTTTCCGGGTGACTAGTCTGGACAACAACAATTCACTGAACAGTAACTAATTTCCAGGCCCTGTGCCTGGAGCTGAGAAGAATCTACAACCTCCTGGATTGAAGAACTCACAGAAAAGTTTCCAGCTGTAGTCTGAGCTGATGTGAATTATTGTAAATAACAAGTTTGAAACACAGCCTCAGGTATGACTCCTCTCCTGGACTAATAATTGTCATAAATAACAATTGATGTTTGAGTAATGGGTATTTTAATTAACCACAGTGTTTCCAATAAATCACCTTTTTCACTTCAAAGATTCTGTTTAGATGTCTAGTTCCATTTTAGCTATCATGAGACTCTCCAAAATGTAACCTTTTCTGACTCTTTTCTGTTATATGAAGCAATAAAAATTTGCCTCAATCTGTATTTCTCTGCCTCATTTTAATTCTCTTCCTATAATATAATGAGCACCACATTTAGCTTGTGGTTGTTTTGAATTTTTTTGTAGTAAACCAGTATCTGAGAGAGTCTTTTTGTATCTATACCCTGCTGCTGCTATTCCTATTACTGCCTGTTCTCTAACTCACTCATTCTTCCCCATCCATTATAACTTCTAGCTTCTCCCAGCATAGCTACAGTGTTACCCTCTCAAATTATCCTTTATTTTTTTGAAATTCACAGTAAAAGTGGCTTGTGGGCACTTTCCGTTAATATATATAATGTGTCCATTGGTGCATTAGTCAGAAGGCCAAAGGAAGCCTCGCTTGCAAGAGAGGCATTAAACATATTACTGGCATTTTAAACTGAGTAAATATTGTACTTTGATTTTACAACTTCAAAACACAGAGCCCCAGTGATAAATAATGTGCAAAGTTTCAATTAGGAATGTTTCATTTCATCACTTTTTTTTTAAATAAAAAAAAGACTTTTAAATACAAATTCTCACATTTCAATATAGCCAAGGAGTATTAAAAGTTTAGAACAATCAAGAAGTCACACAGAGAAAAGAGTCATTAGTTTTGCAGTATTTTAAAAAGAAGATATATGAGAAATTTAAATATAAATCCACGTCCAAGTTTAGAAAACTTAACATATGCTTTGAGTAAATGAAATTTTTGTAATTGTGAACTGAGAATTGGATCACAAAGCAAACAAGACGAAACAAAACAAAGAAAGAAATGAAGCAGTTTCCCCTCCCTTGTGAAATTCCCCTGGAACTTCTGGAACCCTAAGGAGAAAATTCTGCCTTTCCTTTTAAAACTGTGGTTTTCTCACAAATTTCACTCTAATGCTATTCAATACTGTCAAATGTGGGACATTTTAATTCTGCATAATTCCAGTTTCTTAGAGACGACTCCAAAGTCCCAGTTCCTCGGGGACAGTCAGTGCTGAGACAGATCAGAGAACAGAGGAGTGGGCAGGAGGGGAGGGAAGGTTGGGAAGATTTTGTGAAAGAGAGAAATCTTGACCAGGGTTTGAGTGGGCTGAATTTGGATGGTAACACATAAACTCTAAATATATTTTTATATTTTTTAAAAATCCAAGTTGGAAAAGCCCATGAGTAGAGCGAAAGATAAAGTTAGATATATCTTCTGATCCAAAGAAATTTTATGTTTACTTTGTGAACTTACAATACAGTTGCACAAAATAATATGAGTCACTATGCCACTTTATGCAAGTAGGCACAGAATGTTCATGTACAGTAGCATTGCTCAAATTGTGTTCCACGGAATCTGCAAAATGTTAGTAGAAAACTCTGAGTAAAGGGTTATGTGATCAAAATATTTGGGAACCCTCCCCCAAGTAAAACAAGATTCAGCAATTTCTTTTTAGCCTTACATACTTCTTAGCATCATTATGATGTGAATATACATTGAGAAGCTTTCAGAGGGTGATCTATGTAGGATTTTGCAAATTTATTTTATCATAAAACCAATTCCTTGGGATATTTCAAGTATCTAGTTGTCCCTCCAATGCACTGCGGATAAAGCTGATTCATACTATCTCATGTGAACTCCATGTAAATTAAGCTGGTGTTATTATCCCCATTCTACAGATGAGAACTGTGAGACAGATGAGTTAAGTCCTCTGGAACCCTACTCAAATCTCATCTCTCTTGGGGAATTTCTCCAGGCCATCGAGGTTCTGGGTCCTTGCTTTTTCATTTTAATAATAGTAGCATTTACTCTTCCTCCCTGTTTTTACATGACATTGCATTGCTAATCAGCTCCCCTGAGTAGCCTGTCTTCTCTCTGCACTGAAGTGATCTTTGAGAGCTGATACTGTGTGTTGTGTACCTTGCATCTCCCATAGAGCCATATAATAGGTATTTGATATGCTCATGTTGATGGATCAAGAGCTTATTTCTTTATAGAAAGCAAAAATACTTAAAGAAAGATTAATGTGAATCCAGATCTGTCCCTACAATAGGCAAGGCTGTGTGCTGGTCTTACATTCCATTTCAACAGTGAATAGGTATTGAAGTCTCTCCTGGAACAGGCTATATCAAACTGTGATGGTTACATACTCATATGGATTCCTTCCTTCCTTTATCATGCAGTCAGTGTGAATTCTCAGTTCATATCTGGCCCTGGAGTCCTAGCTCCATCAGGTTGCATAAATGTCATAGGCTCTTTTATGCTGGGATTCCGATCTATTTCAAAGTTGCATATTGCCCGTTGGATTGTTCCAGATCACTCTGACTCTTAAAAGTGGTCCAGATCACCAGTGTAGCAAATATCAAACATCAAATACCAGCTGTGAAACTGTTGTGTTGGCTTCAGAGCAAAGGGGTAGAAATTTAACATTGTTGAGTGCTTGTTATTTGTCGGGGATTATGAGAAGTCCTTTTTGTATATTTTCTCATTTGATCCTTATAACAACTATATAAAATAGACAGTAGCATTTCATTTTATGAATAAGAAATGGGGTCTCAAAAGAGTTTAA
The DNA here is from genome assembly GCF_020740605.2 of Lemur catta. NCBI lineage: Eukaryota > Metazoa > Chordata > Mammalia > Primates > Lemuridae > Lemur > Lemur catta. The sequence goes on from NC_059137.1 coordinate 66,676,844, forward strand.
ATAACTTCTTAGGCTTTACAGTGAAATGGTTGAAATCATGGATTCTGCAGATAGACCATTGTGTTGAAATCTCCTTCTACCTTTTATAAATTCTGTGACTTACCCTCTGTGTGCCTCAGTTTCCTCATTTGTAAATAGCTTAATAATCCTACATGCCTGTAGGATTGCTGTGAAGATGAAATGACTACTTCAAATATAAGAAATTATATATATATATATATATATATATGTTTTAGAATAGTGCTTGATACATAGTGAATGGCAACTGTTACTACTACTACTATCATTACTATTCTAAGGTCATACCGTTAGTATATGGTAAAGCTTAAATTTGAAGCCAGGTCTGTGGGCCTCTATACTGTACAGCAAAATCAATATTCATATGGACCATGACAAAACCAGGGTACCAATTAAAGAGGCATCCTGAGCAGTAGAAAGAGCAAGAGCTTTAGTATCAAACAGAGCTGTGTCTGAAGCCCAATGGAACACATTATTAACTGCACAACTTGGGTAAATTAGCTAACCTCTCTAAACCTCAATTTCCTTGTCAATTATGTGGGGATTTTAGAACCTTTATTTCAGGCCATTATGAATTTTAGAGCTAATGTGTGTAAAATACTCCCACCAGAGTGACTCAAACACAATGGTGACCTTCATAGTGAAAATAAATGATGCCTGTTAGGGTAATATTGAGTAGGATGTTGGGTAAGATATCTCATATCCTGCATCTAAATCCTGAGCATTTTCCACTACACCAAAGTTGCACCAGAATCCCTTTAAAGTGATCCAAAAACAAAAGGCAAATTAAGACTAATTCCTCAATTAAGTCTATAAAGGCTGCCAGTCACTCCTTCTAGATCCTGGTACTCATTTATTGTCATTGAAGTTATTCCAAGGAGAGGGTTGGTACAGTGACGGGCCTTTTGCGTGAAATAGCTATTTCCCCAGCATTGTTTTGGTCTACTCTGTTCTTTCCTGCTACTCTCCTCTCTGTGGCGATTGCTTTTTATTTTTGTAACTTCACATTATTGTCCTGAGTAGTATTTGCTCATCATTTATGTCCCAATTATATGCACTGCAATAAATTGTAAGAAACTGAAGTTAAAAAGAAAGTTGGGAAGAAATGAGGGTAAAGTAAATGTTTCCAAGCAGCAAAACTTATCTGTGTGGCAAATCTTTGACCCACTATATACCAGCTGCAAAGGAGATTGGCACCAGGGAAATATCGTCTTTATCTTCATCCTCACTAACCTTTCTGAGGTGTACGTCAAAAGAGAATATTGTAAGAATGGCCTTATCACCTACAAATTCTGTATTTGAAATTTGAGACAGGTCCCTGACATGACATTCAGAATTTAAAAATGAAAAAACAAACTGGAAAACAGAATGTTTTTTTCCTAACACATTTAGCAGCCAGACCAGCCCTAAAATGATGTAAAACTATTATATTTAGAGTTTTTATCCCACTTAGTATTATGTTGGATGCTGTATTTGATTATGGGAAGCTGCTTCATTCTCGACCAGGATATTATACCCTAGATGGCATGTCCACTGCATCACTTTTCTAAAATCTAAAAAATACCAAATTATAAAGTGCTGGGTCTAAGGAATTTTGGATCTGTATAATCTTAAAAAACACATAAAATTGTATATTTAAAAGCTGGTTTCTTTCTCTCTTCTACTGAGTAATCTCTGCACACCTGCCCCCCAACCCCCATATTGAGTTGACTTATAAGATATTTTCTGCTCCCTCAACTGGGGGCAGCATCTTGAAATAGTTGAAGCTCATCATCATAAGTAGGTTTTGTCTCCCTTTTTTACGGCTTTTGTTTATTTCTGCGGTGATCCTTATTTTGTCACTTCTGGATACCTAGGCTGTCTATTCCCTACTAGAACTACTCTTCATCCTCTACCCTATCAAAACCTGTTTAGAATAATGATGTGAAAAGAGGGACCAGAATTCCTATTAGGGAAGAAACCAGACTTCTGGGGGGGAAATGCATTGCTGTGGAGAATAAAGTGGGAAGCCCTGAGGGTATGAGTGTTAGCAGAAACTTGGGAAAGAAAATGAGAAACTTAATCTGTGCTACAAGAGAAAATGAGATAAATTTGTGTTTTGCTTCTCAAGAGGGCCTGGAGGGTAGAATGGGGGAGAGAGAAAAGGACTGAGCAGAGAAAAGGAACTATTGGATTCTATTGGTGACAATTACAGTGGAATATCTTGTGGCCAAAAGAACATTGAAGGTCAGAGATGTCTAGAATTTGGTTTTAAGCTATTTGTTCTGATTATGATGTGACTGACTACTAAAATTTTAGGAAAGTCTGCTGTCTCACGGCTATTTTATGGAAGAAGAGTTTGGGTATATGTGTGAGTATCTGTTTGTGTAGAAACCAAGAAAGTGCCTGGTTTCCGTGTGTGTCAATGTGAGAACAGAAACAACATGTACAAATGTAGGAGCCCAAAAGGATAGGTGACCATAGAGGTATCAGCGTCACAGTATATACGAAAAATTAACTCAAAAAGGATCAAGGATCTAAATGTAAGAGCTACCACTAGAAAACTCTTAGGAAAAAAACATAGAAGTAAGTCTCTGTGACCTTATTAAGCAATGGTTTCTTAGATATACCTAAAGTACAAGTAACAAAAAAAAGATAAATTAGACTTCATCAAAATTAAAAACTTCAATGCATTAAAGAATATTATCAAGTTTAAAGATACAGAATGAGAAAAAATATTTGCAACTCAAATATTTCATAAGAAACTTGTATCCATAATATATAAAGAACTCTTAGAACTCAATAATAAAAAGACAACCCGACTAAAAAATGGGAAAGGAATTTGGATACATATTTCTCCAAAGAAGATATACAATGACCAATAAGCACATGAAATGATGTTCAGCATCATTAGTCACAGGGAAATGCAAATCAAAGCTACAATGAGATACCACTTCATACCCACTAGGATGGCTATAATAAAAAAGACAGACAACAATTGATGGCAAAGATGTGGAAAAATGGGAACCCTCATACACTGTTGATGGGAATGTAAAATGGGACAGCTGCTTTGGAGAACAGTCTGGCAGTTCTTCAAAATGTTAAACAGACATTATGACCTGGCATAATGTTATGACCTGGCAATTCTTTTCCTAGGTATATATCCAAAAGAATTGAAAATATGTGTTCACATATACTTGCACATAGATTTTAACAGCAGCATTATTCATAATAAAAATGGAAACAATCCAAATGTCTATAATTTGATGTGATATACCCTCCAATGGAATATTATCCAGCCATAAAAAAGGAATGAAGTTATGTTTCATGCTACAATATGGATGGATCTTGAAAACATTATGCTAAGTAAAAAAGGCCGTATACAAAAAGCCGTTTAGTGTATGACTACATTTATATGAAATATTCAGAATAGGCAAATCTATAGAGACAGAAGGTAGATCAGTGTTTGCCAGGGGCTAGGATGACAAGAAATGGGGAGGGACTGCTGATTGGTCAGGAGTATTTTTTTGGGAGAATGAAAATGTTCCAGAATTAGATAGTGGTGATGGATGCACAACTCTGGGAATATACTAAAATCCACTAAGTTGTACACTTTAAAAACTTTCTGGTATGTGAATTATATCTCAACAAAGCTGTTCTTTTATTTAAAGAAAATAGCATCAGTACTGCAGAAATTTTTTAAGCTCTTGAATAAGGCTTTGGACTTCAATCAATGCAGATTTTTTTTTAACATCTCAAGGGTCAAAGAGACCCCAGGCTGATAATACTTGTAAGGTGTCATTCAGTAAGCATTATTCAGCTGGGTGCCCAGTTTGACCCGCCAATATTTAATATTTTGGGGGGAGGCTAGGATATCTACAGGATCAGAAGCATGGACTGGGGTTACACATGACTTCTGCCTTGTCATGTCCTGACTTTGGAAACTAACCCCTACCTGAGATGCAACCATAGTGTTAATACTTTGTTATTCATATATAATATTTACATAGTGCCTTTGACTTTTAAAGCATTGTGACATTTATGTTCTCAGTAATTGTTATTTCCAATATAAAGATGAAATGGCTGGAGCCAAATAAAATTTTAAATGACATAGATAGAAGCAACCCTGGAGTGTGGGTCTGCTGAATTGGAGTCTAGTCCTGTTTAACTCTTACCATGTTAAATCTTTAACTCTTACCATGTTAACTCTTACCATTTAAATCACGGACTTTCTTATCCCATTAATGACAGGTTGTGGGTGGCTAATATAAGCAGGAATGTCTTTTTCTCAATCTTGATTTTCATACTGACAAGGCCATGCTAATTCTACTTACTTTAGCTGGCTTAGCCCAATTACAAGAAGGCCTCCTTCATTTGTGACTGCATTTAATTTCTAGTAAAAGTGACTTATGCAAGTACATTCATTCTTACGTAGGCCTCCTATTGATTTGTATTTATATGAGATTTCAAACCTTATCAACTATACCTACATAGGAAAGTAGTGACTGTTAGGCCACTAATATCCTACACACCATGAGACACGTATATTTTCTAAGCTTATCTAGGTCATTCTCATTAAGCTCAAATTTATATCATCTTTAAGATAAGAAATAAAAAGATGACACTCATGGGAGTTGATGTTAGCATCTCTTTCCATCTCCACATTGTGACATCATGGTATAGCATCAGATTAGCTATGGTGGGAGTATTTACACAATAGAAATTGGCAAATGCTACAAATCATGGTCTTCGTCACCTCCTCTGACCTGGTTATTAAACATGACCTATTTGGCTATTAAGCATTTACCAGCACACCACTGGATGTGAACTATTATTCATTGGAAAGAAATAAAAAGTCAGACTAAAGTCATTGGAAAGGGACAAGTAATTGTAACAAAGATTACACTGAATAAAATATTTAAAATAAAGTTCTGTAAATCACACAGCATAGAATTGGTCAGTTTCAAAGACATGATAAAATTCTTCACCAATGGACAGAAACTTTTATAAAGCAATTGATGCCTTAAAGGACAATCTTCCCAATAAAATAAATGAGTTGCTATTTATAAACTTCCCACACCTAGTTATTGCAGTGTATGTACACACTAAATAAATAAAAAAGAATGATATTTACAAATGTTATTAACTACCTATTAACTAAAGAAACCAGCAGGCTAATCCTCAAAAGTAATTTGGTCATTATAATGTGAAATTCTTTCTTTGCATAGCATGATAAATTTACTGAAACATTTTCACATGCATTATTTTTTTTGATTGGTGCAATAATTTCCAGATATAAGTGAGGAAGATTTTTCTTTGTTTTTAAGCAGAGGAGAAATACAAAATTCAGAAAAGCTTAAGTAATTTACACAAAGACAAAAATTCAAAATTGATTGCAATTCCACAAGAATGACAGAACATCAGTTTCTTTGGGAAGCTAATGTCAGTGAAGGAATTGTTGAGTGGAGCCATTTTATCATATCATGTTACTACTATATCTTCAAAATCTGTCATTAAGAACAAGAAATAAGAGGTTAAGTGTAGGATTCTTGAAAGGAAGAGCAGCTTGTTATTTGTACCACAGCCATTCTTAGGAAATATCTAGTGGAAAAACATTCTGACCATCTCTAATGTTACGAAGACCTCCATGTGCCTCTTAGAACATATACATAATACCACCCAGGGTCTTGGGTCAAACCGTATTTTATTCATATAAGCAGAAAAACATAGGTGTTTGTATTTATGCTTCTCTAACATTGTATACCACAATTTCTGAAGAAGTTATCTAACTAGTAGCAATGGATAAAATCCATGGTCTCCACATCTAATGGAGACAGGGCACATATATGGGAAGGACATGCTTGTGGCCCTGGCTTGAGCGAGGCAAATGCATTTCATGTAACCAAAATGTTTGTACTCCCATAATATCCTGAATTTAAAAAAAAATATCCATGGAAGTCCTTAGATCTTGAGAACTTCTCAGGGAAACTTCTATTATTAATAGCTCAGCAACTTGCTGGAAGGCAGCTACAGCTCAAAGGTTAAAGACTGGCTTTCTGCAGTGTTGGGGTCACTTGGGAGCTCACTCCAGCCAGCCCCTGCCCTGTCTTGGCCAGTCTTCCTCTAGGTAGGAGGAAAGAAAATACTCTTTGGAATCAGACAGGCCAGAGTTAAATTCCAAGTCTGTCATCTATTAGCTGTGCAAGCTTGGGCACATCACCTAAATTCTCTAAGCCTGGGGTCCTCATCTGTAAGAATGTGGATTACACATTCCTTAAATGTCTGCTGTGAGAATTCAATTTGATAATTTACCTGGTATCCAGCACAGTGCCTAAAACACATATTTTAATTCCTCTTCCTTTTACCCCTCCTCTCCCAACCATGATCTCCATTTGCAGCCTCAGACAGAATTCATGGGCAATCTCACTTAATTACTTCCAGCACATATTTTCAGTGCAATTATTTAGTGAGAATGAGTCACCTCCCAGTGTAGAGAAAACTATCCATGGTGAGATTCCCTGGATTATAAGAGGAACAAGAGCACAGATACACTGTCATCGCTGGTGCAGAACAACTCAGCCTGAGACAAGGCCCAAGGAGGAGCAAGGTGAATTGGCATTATCTTGTAAGCTCAAACCTCAGGACATGAAGGATCTGTCCACAGTGAAAGAAAGAAAAAAAAAAAAAAACCAGAACAGGGAAGCTCAACTTCTCCTACCAGATGGTCACACAGTTACTGATTTTTTGACTAGATTCAACAACATCCACATGTCCAAAGAGAGTGAACTCTCGACACCAGAGTACTAGGCAGAATGTTTAAAGTATGTGCTGAAATCAAGAGATTCAGAAGAATCCTATCCCATGTAAGATACCACACAGCTAGACAGCAGAGGTGCTCTCAAAATGTGGGCCCAGCCACAGACACCTGAATCCAGTAAGAATCTTTGGGCCCCAGCCTAGAGCTACTAAATCAGCTGGTTCCCGGAGATTTTCACAAACACTACAGTTTGAGAACATCTTCTAAAGAAGCTCATTTCTTTGAAAGTGTTTAGGTCTTTAAAACTGCAGAGTAGTAAAGTGGTTAAGGGCATGGAATCTGAAAGCCAGGCTGCCTTCATTTAATGCCTGGCTGCTCACGTTAGTGGCTGTGCAACCTCAGACAAGCCACAGAGCTTCTCTATGCCTCAGTTGCCTCATCTGTAAAAATGTGCAACATAGGAGTCCCTAAATAATCCAGCCTCACTGGATTATTGCGATGACTAACTGAGATAATGCACCACTGAACTGGCATCTAGTGAGTGTTTCATAAATAATAGTTATTAATAATAGAGTCCTTGCCTGAGAATGAAGGAACCAGGTGCTGCTGCTGCTGGACAGTGGACAAGTCCCGGAATGATCCCTTCGAGTTTCCATCACCTCATTTGTGAATCACCACAATATGCTTCTCCTCTAATTCCGGGGATTGGTTTTTTTTTTTTTTTTTTTTTTTTTTTTTTTTTGGTAGAAGAGAAAGTCACAGCAGAACTTTATGAAGGGCAAAAAATATTTACAAAATATATGTGATGCAAAGACTCTAAAATGTGTTTTTGCTGTGTGTTGGGGGAGAGGGGTGCCTCAGTCTGAACTGTTTTTCACTCATACCACTTCTGACACCAAATGTGTGGGATTTCTCCCACACCAGCTCATTCTCCAACTCTCTGGACAATAACTGGATGGTTCTATAATTCAATTCAGTTCTGACACTAACTATGTGGAGTTAGCACAGACCCCACAGGTTCAGGGCTCAGTCCCACAACACCACCCCTGTTTCAGATGCCAACTGCAAGGCTTGCTCAGATGTATTTCTGAGTGACCAACTATAAAGTTGGGGGTTCCCACAACCCCTTCCTTAAGTTCCATAATCTGCTAAAATAGCTCACAGAACTCAGGAAAGCACCTCACTTCCTATTACTGGTTTATTATAAAGGATACAACTCAGGAACGGCCCGATGGAAGAGACGAACAGGACAAGGTATTTGGGAAGGGGCTCAGAGCCTCCATGGCCTCTCTGGGCAGGCCACCCTCCCAGCACTTCATTGTGTCCACCAACCCAGAAGCTCTCTGAAGCCCTTTGTTTAGACCTTTTATGGAGATTCCATTCTGTAGACATGATTGGTTAAATTATTGGCCACTGATGATTAACTTAACCTCCAGCCCCTCTCCACTCCCTGGAAGTAGGGGGGTGGGGTTGAAATTCCCAACCCTCTAATCATGCCTTGGTCTTTCTGGCTACCAGCCCCCATCCCAAAGCTATCTAGGGGTCCACCAACAGTGGCTTCATTAGAACAAAAGATGCTCCTGTCACCCAGGAGATTCCAAGGGTTTTAGAAGCTCTGTGGCAGCAACCAGGGACAAAGACCAAATACGTATTTCTTATAATTACAGTCAGCCACTGCTAGCTAGAGTGCAGCTATGACTAATCTGCACAGGTGAAATAAAAAATGTCTCGGATGCTTCTCAGGGCTACTGCCTGCTTACATATTTATGTCTAGTGAGCAAAGCAAATGCAATTCAGCCAGTTGAGTATAAGAAAAACCAGCCCATGACTACTCCACTTTCCTTTAATATATTTTAAGTGTATTTTACTCTTTTCCAGTTAGCCAACATTACTCAGAAAAGCCCTTAGGGTTTTCCCCTTCTCAAAACTTACTCCCTTTCTCTTCCAGCAACAATCCTAATTATTTAGTGCCTCTACAATAGAAATGCTTTTAGTACTTTGGAGATATCAGCCATTGAAGTTATTTCCAGTGACTCTGTTTGCAACATAAATTCCTGAAACACTGCCTCCATGAGCAAATGTGCTGCAGTTCCCGTCATGGGGTAGGACATTTCGCTCAGTGCTAATTTGCTGTCAGCGTAATTTAAATTGTTTCATAAAACACAAATGGCATGAAATGGAAATGCTTTTGTTTTGGTGGCAGAGGGCTCTGTTTTATGGAGGGAAATTTATCCCATGGCTACATGCTCACGGGTGCCCTGCCAGTGTCTTCCACACAAAACATCGAGGTTGTACACCACCTCTATTACAGGCAAATGAACACAATTATTTCAAAATGTCACATTGATACCTTTTCCACAAACGCTAGAGAGAAGCATGATTAGAAGAGAGTTGATTTTTTTCCCCAGGGAAGAAAGAAAATCAGAAAATTGTTATTGCCCTGGAAGATATCTTGAGATGAGTCATCTCAAAGGAACACATTTCTAGAGCAGAAAAGAATTCCCAACTAATACAACTCCTTCTAGGGTTAGGTTGTGCACTGCTTCTTGATACCAGTGACAGGTCAATATACAAAGTCCCCTTTGGGCCAAAATGATTTGTCTTTTCCAGCCGGTGCCTTTTGATTGGTTCTCCTTATCTCGTTACACCTCCCCATTTGCCATTCCATTGATCCTTAATACTCACACACTTGGGGAGACATGGGGGGGTAATTTCATTCATTCATTTATCAAATATTTATTATTCACTTGTATGTGTCCCAGATTTTCTGGTCATGCTGAATACAAAAATGAATATAATATACTGTTAGATTTCTAATTTTAACTTCTGTTATTCCACTGATGCTGAGGCGTCTCTATGAAACATGTAATATTTAGGAAAATCACAGCCTTTTGTCTAAATAATTGTCCCAGGTCTCTTTTACATCTAACTTAATTGTGCAGTTAGGGAAACAAGGCTGTGCCGATGTGTGGGACGAGGGCCACTCCACTTCTCCCCTTCCTTGGGCCAAAAACCTTTAAGTGGTTCCTGACTCTTTCCTTTCTCTTATACCTCACATCCAATCTCTCAGGAAATCTTGCTTGTCTCTACCTTCCAATTGCATCTAGAATCTGATCACTGCTCCCCACCTCTCTGCTACCTTCCTGGCCCATATGACCATCTCATGCCCTGATTATGACAGTAGTTTCCTATAAGGTCTTCCTCCTACAACCTTTGCCCTCCTAGTCAGAGCAATCTGTTGAAACGTAAAGTGCGATCATGCCACTCCTCTTCCCAAATGCCTGTAAGAGATCACTACCATGGCATTCAGAGTCAAAGTCAAAGTCCTTATCAAGACTGGGGTCATCCCCTTTACCTCTCCAGTCTCACCTCCAAGTACTCCTCTCTCATTCACTCCACTCTGTCAGGCCAGTGGCCTCTTTGCTGGCCCTGTACATGCCAGGTGTGTTCCAACCTAAGGGGATTTGCACTTGCATTAGCTGACCCCCTGTGCATTTACCTAGAATGCTCTTCCCCTTGGTATACTCATGGCTAATTCCTTCTTTTCATTTAAGTCTTTGTTTAAAAGTCACCTTCTCCCTGAGGTGTACCTTGACCCCCTGTCTCACCCTTCTTCTCTTTCTCATCCATGCCAGCATATCCAATCCTCCTCACCTGCTCTATTTTTTCTTTCCCCATGGCACTTATCACTTTCTTGCACACTCCATAATTTGTTTCTTATGCCTTTTGTTTAATATCTGATGCCTCATGGGTTGCACTATGTCACCTGTTCTTCTATGGAGTTGTGAGCAGAAGTGAAATGTGCCCCTTCCAGGTTAGAGCATTTAATTGCTGATATAAGACAGCCTAGGTCTCTCTTCTCCTCTGTCAAACATCAGCAATGTTAGCAGGTGGTGACTTTGGTCTCTGAGTGACTCCAATGAGCAGGACCCTCCCATCTCCTACCTTATCAAGCTGTAATTGACATAAAGCATGAGCAAGATATAAGCCTTTGTTGTCTTAAGCCACTAAGATTTGGGGTATGTTTGAAAGCACAGCATAACCTCACCTACTCTGCCTGACATATGGAAGTTGGAGGGTTACTTTCCCAATGTCACAGTGCTGGAAAGTCCAGGTAGTCCTCTACTGTCCCACATATTTCTGAAAATGTGTTGCAAATACAATGGTCTGAAAGTCAGTGTGTTTGCATGCTTTAAATTGAGGTCCATTCCCTAAAGCATTTTATAAGACCCTACATGTGTCCTGCACAGATGCTGTCTCCTTTAAAATCAGGCAGCTAGCCAACAGGTGAAGGCGTTGACAGACCCCTAGGCTCAGGTGGAAGTGACTGTCAGCAGGGTTATCAGTATCCTCAGAAGGTGATTACGTCCATCCAGGCATTTTCCCTTTTCACTGGAGAGGAAACCACACCAAACTATTGATAATTCCTAGTGAATCTCCTAACAAGCTGCCTTTGGAGCTGGACTGATGAACCCAGTGGTTCTCAAACTCTAGTGTGCATCAGGATCACCTGGAGAGCTTGTTAAACTACACCTTCTGGGTCCCCCCCACCAGGCAGTATGGGGTAGACCTGTGAATATTTATTTCGTACATGTTCCCAGATGATTCTGATGCTGCTAGTCCAAGGACTATAGTTTTAGAGCCATTGGATTTAACAATAAGCAGACCAAGTATCACCCCTTTCAAGAAAGAAAAAAAAAAAAACCCAAATGATATTTATAGTAGAGATTTCTTTTTAAGAGTCTGATATTCTGGCCAGGCATGGTGGCCAGAATCCTAGCACTGTAATCCTACGCCTGTAATCCTAGCACTCTGGGAGGCCGAGATGGGAAGATTGCTTGAGGTCAGGAGTTCAAGACCAGCTTGAGCAAGAGCGAGACCCTGTCTCTACTAGAAAATAGAAAGAAATTAGCTGGACAACTAAAAATATATAGAAAAATTAGCTGGGCATGGTGGCGCATGCCTGTAGTCCCAGCTACTTGGGAGGCTGAGGCAGAAGGATTGCTTGAGCCCAGGAGTTTGAGGTTGCTGTGAGCTAGGCTGACGCCATGGCACCCTAGCCCAGGCAACAGAGCCAGACTCTGTCTCCAAAAAAAAAAAAAAAAAGGAGTCTGATATTCCCAAAAGAATATCAAGTTAATCATTATGGAAAAAGACTTCCTTATACCTTTTTCACAGTTTGGGGTTTGGGGAATCCTACATCCTATTTGAACAGGACATTCCTGGTTCACATCTGCCGTCCTGGCCTATGTCATTAGCTCCTTCTTTTGTTCTCACAAGTGTCCAGGTTTGGATGATATATTATATGGCCATTCCATTTAGACTTGTTTATGTTTTCACTCCCATATGAGAAATGATTACATAATAGTTACAGCATTTAGGGTCTTAAAGGTCTTAGGCTTCAAAGCTCTTACTCCCACCCAGGTTGCAGCTTTGAGGAGGACAAGGCTTAGAGGAGGATCAGTGGACCTGGTTCCCTATCTCAAGGCCCCTGGTTTTTATGGAAGTGGAGAATAGGTAGGGATAGGCATGGAAATGGAAAGAGTGAGTGTTGAACCTGGGGTCCCCCATCCTCCCCTAACTGGTCAGCACCCTCCAAGATTTGGGTATTGGCCTTGCTTGGTTTTTAGATGCAACACAAAATCAGGTACCAAAATGGCTCTTGGGGTGCTGATGTATAATGTTGGGAAACACTGGTTGTAAGAAGACTAAAGATCACAATCTGGGAACCCCTCACAATGGGCACAGAACAAGAACTGATCTTCCTGACCATGGGGCTGTTGCCATCTTATTCTCCAAGCTGGCCCTGAAGCCTTACAGAGGGCACCTCCATGTTTTTTGCCAACCTTGCTAGTACTCCTTTCTGAGGTCCATGTGGCTAGTTTGTAGTATCTGAGGGTTAAAGAAGGTAAGTCTGTAGGGGCACAATTATTCCCCACATGAGGAAGCCCAATATGGTAGCAGTCCCCAACCTTTTTGGCACTAGAGACTGATTTCATGAAAGACAATTTTTCCACAGACCAGGGGTGGGGAGGGTGGGGTGTCACGGGTGGGGGCCGTGTGGTGTGGAGCTCAGGTGATGCACGACCTGTTTCCCAGCAGGCCACAGACCGGTACCCGGCCATGGCCTGGGGGTTGGGGACCATAGCCATAGCGGAATGTTCTCTTTCTGAGCCAGGGAGAAGGGTTTCTTGATGTGAGTTGGGGAGTGGGTATACTATCCCAGGGTGGAGGATGAGCTGGTTTCCTTCATCCCCCTCTTAACAGCATCTAAGTATTTTCAGGCTTCTAGAGTTTTCAACACATGAATTAAGGTAGCAGGAAAGGTGTTTTTTTCTGCTAGGCTGCTATATACTACCTGGGTCTTAACTGCAGGTATCCTTACTAGAAACAATTTATCCGATGAGTTCTATACCTAAAAGTACACACAGTTGGCTATGGCTTTAATATAACAGAAATGCTAGAGAGTGCAAAAGATCCATGCCTAAGTGGCAAAACCTTTCAACTCTACAAGTTATTGGATAACTTTACCCCAAATTTGCCTTGAGTAATCCATAGTTTTCCTATATCTGGATCACTGGCTTCAGGTAATGGAAGTTTAAGGGAGGCAGAGGGGAACGTGAAGGGGAGACCCAGCTGGGTGGATAAAAGCAAAATAGGCAGAAGACATTTTGTCACCCCAAAATTAAAAGAAGCAGCAGAATTTATTGGTATTTAGTAGGTACTTGGTTTACATAAATAATGTGCTCCTTGGTGTAAGGAAAGTGAGTTACATTGACAATCCTTGCCTTGTGGGAATTGTACTCTAACATGGGTGACTTAAATTCAACCAACACTTTTCATAACTGCTTCCACCCACTATCCACACAAACTGTGGTAGTCTGCTCAGGCTCCCGTAACAAAATACTGTAGGCTGGGTGGCTTAAACAACAGAAATTTATTTTCTCACAGTTCTGGAAGTTGAAAAGTCCAAGGTCAAGGTTCTGGCAGGGTTTGGTTCTTGGTGAGAGCTTTTTTCTGTGGCTTGTGGATGGGCCACCTTCTGGCTGTGTCTTCACATGGTGGCATGGAGGAAGGGGAGGGCCACATTCACTATCAGATCAGGACCCCACCCTTATGACATCATTAGCCTTAATTACTTCTTGAAGACCTTACCTCCAGATACAGTTACACTGGGGGTTAGGGCTTCGACATATGAATTTGGAAGGAACAATTCAGTCTGTAGCACATGTGCATGCATGCGCGCGCACACGCGCGCACACACACACACACACACACACACACATACACACAGAGTACACTAAGCCAAGAGCTAATGCTGTGGTGAGAGCCCTGGTTATGAAATATTTACGCTGAGGATAACCTGTGTGACTCAGGCGTGGTGGTGTGCGCTGGGAGCCATGCCAACAGTCTACTAGGAGGAGGAGGAGAAATCAGCATTACCTCTTTTCATTCAGCCAGGAAAGGCTTTCTGCAGGAACTGGGCTTTAGAGATCTTTGCAGGGCAAAAAGAGAGATTTGAGTGATAGCAGAGAGGATGGGAAGAGCAGAAGGAACAGCCGTGAAAGACCATTAGAGTTGGAGTGAGAGAGAGATGGAGGCAGGCCAGGAGAGTTCGTATTTTCCCTGTGCTTTTCTAAGATGTTTTTGAAAGTGGTTTTCTCTCGTGTTCCTGATGTAGGGAGCTGATCGATGCCAGCTGTGTGTAGGTGTTCATTTTCCTTACTCCTCCTGCTCACTTCTAGCGGCCGTTCCCGGGGGTTCCAAGGCATCTGCTCCTTGTTCGTATTTTGCTACAGTTTCTGTCCAATCTGACTGATTTACTCATCCCTGTGTACTCCTCTTGTTTCCTTCTCCTTTGCTGTTCACCCCCAGTGCATTTGTTCAGTAGCATCCTGGCCCCTGCCAACACATACTGCCTTCAACTACTTTACCTTGGACTTCTCTCCAAAAAGGGGACAGAGATGATTAAAAATCAACTGAACTATTTTTTAAAAGGTGGAAACCCAATCTTTGTGCTTTGGGCTATTTTTGCCTGAACTTCCAAGCTAGATGTTGTTTTGCCATAGAGATAGGCATACTGCTATAGACTCTGCTCTCACTTTCCATTCTCTCCTCGGTTTTAGGACTCAAAAGTGCATTATATTTATTTATTTATTTAGAGAAATCAAAAGCAATTTCAAATACACACGTGCACACGCATGTGAGTGTACATATACTCACGCACACAGACACACAAGAATGTGTTTTCCTGGGTGACTGGGAAGCTGGAGTCACATGAGAGTCATGGATCTCCAATTAGCATGAGCTTTGATGAACTTAGTCTGTGGCAATTCTCTGTTCCCCTGTCCCCACCAACCTGCTCACTTCTGCTGAGAAAGACGACAATGTGATTTGGTCCAGAGCCTCAGAAGGCTTGATTTTAGAGCCATAGTATATGAAAACTGTATTGTTTACTGCTTCTGCAGTTTTATAGTGCAGAATAGCTTGAAAATGGGAGAGTAAAAGCACCATTAGAGCTATTCCTTTGATTTAGGCCATGACCTCCAGAAAGTTTCCTAATAAATTATGAATACGATGTCTGGGGGTACATGATTAACCCATTAGCAAAGATTGTTTTATTTTCTCAGCTGGAAAGGAGACAGAAGATGTGTCATCTGGGGGAGGCTGAGTGTCGAGCAAGGTCTGAGCATAAAGGGAGACAGTTGAAGAAAGAATTGGGAAGTCTTGAAGATCACTTTTGCTGACATCACAGTGTTGCCTGAGAAAGTCTTGAGTTCTAGTCCTGCTCCCTCACTTCCTGGCAGAGTCTCTTTCAGCAAGTTGCCTAGCCTCTATGCATCTTGCTTTCTTTGACTGTAATGTGGGAATAATAATGGTACCCCAATTATATGGGTATTGGGAGGATGAAATGAGGTAATGTAGGCAAACATTTGGCACAGAGTCTGGTTCCCTGTAAGTACTCAGTTAAAGCTAATAATTATTATCATGCAAGGATAATGACATCTTTTCCCCCATTACATTTTGAAGCTCATACTTCTAAGACACATATAATGGAACTTTCAAGATAGTGGTAGAAAAACATAGATGCATACTAATCTTAGAAAATATTATGTTTATAGTGTCCCCAAACAAATTGGACTCCATTCAATAAAGCACTAAAATCATTTTTAGGAGGTTTATAAAATGTTCCCGAACAGATGTCTTGATATACTGGTGCAACTCAAGCAAACATTGCAACGCTTGCTGCTCTTTCTCAATCCTTGGAGGACTGGGCCTATTTCTGTCTAATTCTCACCAGACTTTGGTCCTGGATTATACCCTCCCCATCCATTGTCCACAAACAGTTTCACCTCATCATGAATGTTTTCTTTTCCCCCTAAGTCTCCAGTGAATTATTTCTCCAAGGCAATTATAATGTACAACCTCACATTCTTGGGTCAATTTTCTGATCTCTTATAACAATACATTCAAGATTATAAACCTCACAATGGGCCTTCATTTCTGCCTGGAAGTCTTTCATCATTTCCCTGGTACACAAACTCCTCATTTCCATAGTGACCATTGGAAACATTTCCACTCTTACTTCATATCACTCAGAAAACCAAAGCTTTCCAAAGGAATCGTCTTGAAAATGATAAATCCACTGACCTCGTTAACAGTCCTCTCCTGTTAGATTGAAAGAACTGTCTCTTCTATTTAAGCTTTAGGTCCCTCTCCTCCAGTCTCCTCAGGAGCCTGAGATCTGATTACTCATTTTTCTCTCCCATGTAATGAACCAACCCCTTCCAGTCAATGTTTAAACATGTGCATGCCTTCGTCATCCCTAAGTAAGACTCTCTCGTCCTCACATCCTACTCCATCTCCCAGCACGTTTTCATCCCCCCTCTTAACAGCCAAACTTGTTGAAAGTTCTCCAAATTTTATGTCTTCTTTCCTCATTGCTCTTCCTGCTCAACTTCCGTGAGTGTGGAAGGCACGCCATCACGGTGGCCTTGGTCTAGGTCACCACTGACCTCCACATTGCTGGATCCTCTGAACTCTCCTCTGCCTCAGACACTGTGGATCACTTCCTCCTTCTGCTGCCTCTCCTCCCTTTGACGTTCATGACCCTACAGCTCTAGTGTTTCTACTTTTTCCTCACATGTCTAACGCACTTTTGTAGGCTGATGCCACTCTGCTCAGCCACGAAATGTAGGAGTTCCTCCAGGATCAGTTCTAATACCTCATAACTTCCCACTTTATACTCTCCCCAGGCAACTCTGTCCACCCTTCACAGCTTTGACTCTTCAGACCAATATATCTACGTGCCCACTTGATATGCGTACTGGAAAACCTCAAAGGCAACAAACTCATCCTAGCCAAGATCCATTTTTCTCTTATGCCAGTATATTCTCTGTCATTACCAGATACCACTGTGGAAATAAATATAGACCATGCAAATGAGAATAAGCAAAGGCCATTAAATCAGCACTTGCAAGAGAAAGGGAGTCAGCCACTATTGCTTATGTTTGGCAGAGACTTGCAGACAGAGGAACGAGAAAGCTTTATAGTTAAAAAACAAAAAACAGAAAGGCTTCAGGTATACCCTGATTGGGAGTTGTTGGCATGGGGAAGCTATAGACAGGCTAACTGAAAGAGGACATCCTATATCATTGGTTAGGGGTATTTATTTGGCTTTTTCTCATTTGTCCTATGTTGGAAATAGGGCAAAAATTGGAGAAGCTGCCAGTTATCAATCAAATCATGGCTGTTTGGGGCCTATTGTTACAAGGTTATTGTCTGGCTTCCTGGAGTGGGTGCTAGAGATAGTAGTTTGACTTCCTAGACGGGTTACTATATGTAGTAGGTTGGCTTCCTGGCCTGATTACTGCAAACGATGGGTCAGAGTTCTGTTTTTATATTTAGTCCGGCTATTGTTCATTTGTATATTCACTCTCTCACCTCCATCAGTTCAGGTGTGTAAGCCAGAAAGTAAGGAGGCAACACAGCATGCTAATAAGTTTGTGAGCTCTGGAATCACAGTGTTGATTTCATAGGTCCACCACATATTTTCCATGTAACTTTAAACAAGCTACTTAAAGTTTGTTTCAAATTTGGTTTACTTACCATAAACAGGAGGAGAATGAGAGATTTATCTGAGGCAGACATAGTCACTGCCCCCTATATAACAGCCACTATTCACATTTCTTTTCTGAGCGTGTTAAAAGCACTACCACTTTGAAAGGTCTTTCTACCAATAGCATCAAATTTAAATTAACAAAGTATACTACAATTTGAAGACTTGCATTGTTAGAATAATGGAATTTTTTCCTTAAATTTTTATAAAGAGGGAGGTAGAGAGAGAGAGAGAGAGAGAGGCAGGAGATTCAACTGAGGAAACAGTGGGGCCCTTGGCATCTTCCAAGCACTTCCTCTTAATCAATCTCTGCTTGACAAAGTTTAAAGGAGGCATCTTCCCATACCAGTGAAGATACAATTTTATAATAGTTTTAACTGGACCCATTAAAATCTAAGCTACTGGGATTAGTAGGGAAAATGGATTGTGTATAAGAGGGGAGAAGTTTATGTGACAATGGAAGAAGAAATTGGAGTGATGTGACCGGGACACAAGGAATGCTGGCCCACACTGAAGGTGGGAGGAGCAAGGAACATGTTCTCTGGAGCCTCCAGAAGGAACCAGGTTTGCTGACACCGTGATTTTAGCCACTTCAGACTCTTTCTGGATTTCCAACTTGCAGAATTGGAAGAGAACAAGTTTGTGTTAAGTGATTAAGTTTGTGGTAATTTGTCACAGCAGCAATAGAAAACTAATGTGCCATCCACATCTTATTTCCCTCACAGGTCAGTCATTCAGAGTTTCCTGAATCTCTGTCCCAAATTCTAGCTTTCTGCTGTTGGGTTCTTTATCTCAAATTAAGTACACTTTAAGATGCAGAAGTAAACAATACCCAGTGGATGGCATAGAGTACCAAAGAAACAGAATGGAAAAAAGAAGGAAAAAGTAAAAGGACATGAGATCACAAAGAAAGTCTGATTATGCCGCTACTGTCTGTAGGGATTAGGGACCACTGTACTACAGCAGAGGCTGTTGGAGCCAATACCAGGCATCCCCTTGGCTAAAAATGTCAAGGGTAATAATCCTGAGACCAAGTGTTGACAAATTTAAGGAGACCTGTTTTGAAAGGTGTCTGGGAAAGAATGTTTTTCTTAAAGAGAGATGGATAAAGACAAGACTTTTCCTTCCTTCCCTTCCTGCTAGGTATGTTTGATGTGATCATATGTTGTATGGAACTACTGCAGCTATTTTAAGACCATGAGGAGGAAGTCAAGAGAATTCTGGAGAAGGCAACCCAGTGCTCTGGCAGCACTGAGACTCCAAACCAGCCCTGGGGAGGCACATTTTCAAACTTCTTCTATATGACAATGAAGGCAATGAAATCTCTTTATTGACCAAGGCATTTTAAGTTAGGAATTTATTCTATTACTTGTAGCCAAAAGCAGTATAATTAAACACCACTTTTTTTTGGAAAAAAAAAATGAAATTTGTCTTCTAAATCCATCTAAAGCTGTGGTTCCTAACCCTCAGGCTGTGGACTGGTACCAGTCTGTTGCCTGTTAGGAACTGGGCCACACAGCAGGAAGTGAGCGGTGGGTGGGTGAGTGAAGCCTCATCTCTATTTACAGCCGCTCCCCATCACTTACATCACTGCCTGAGCTCTGACTCTTGCCAGATCAGCAGCGGCATTAGATTCTCATAGGAGCACAAACCCTACTGTAACCCGCATGTGCGAGGAATCTAGGTTGTGCGCTCCCTATGAGAATCTAATGCCTGATGATCTGAGGTGGAGCTGAGGGGGTGATGCTAGCACTGGGGAGCAGCTGCAAAATCATCCCGAAACCATCCCTCTTCCCCCTTGGTCCATGGGAAAAAATTGTCTTCCATGAAACTGGTCCCTTGTGCCGAACAGGTTAACCCTGACAAAATACTTGTTGCCAATTTCAGCTCAACAGACAAGTGTTTTCTGAGAAGTGACTTTGTAAAACACTGTGCTGGGCCCTTTTAAGAAGTCTAAAAATGGACTAGAATAATCCCTGTACTCAATGAATTTGTAGTCTAACAGGGGAAGAGAAATATACTATTTTTATAATATTGCAGGCAGAGTATAAGAAATCTTAAAAAAAAAAAAAACTCAAAGAGTCTTGCATTTGGAGAAGAAATGAGCCACTGAAACAGGTACACTGAATACCCAGGTGTACCAAGGGCAGGATGGAGAGAGAGAATTTAAAACAGTAATAAATAAGACACAAGTTCAGTCTGCTTTTTCTTATTATCAGACTCTGGCAATTCTAAACAATAACAGTGATAAGATCCTCCTCCAAGGGAAAAAAAAAACCATACACACATTAGTTATTGTGTTCTACAAACAATGAAAGCTCTTTGGGAATAGAACCTATGAAAACAAGATCACAAAGGTTCATTCTGTCATTATGATCATTCTGAGAATATAGTAATATACATAATGCATTATCTAGTAATTTGTTGACTGAAATTTTCCATTAATTCATACTTTTGCACATCAGTAGAACAAAGATTAATTATGTTGGATTCTGGAACGCCTTTGGAGTTTTCACAAATTTTAACACTATGGTAAAATATTCATATATTTAAAATTATATTAAAATCTTATTTTATGGACAATTGATAAATCATGCATGTTATGTAAATAATTAAAAAACATTCCGACTATAGTGTAGAACAGTTCCCAAGTGCCAGGCCTGGTAATAGTGCACTGCTTGCAAATTTATCATCATTCCATGGAAAAGAGAGAAATGACATAATAAAAGATAATCTTTTATTCTGTAATTATGTTCTAATTTTGGGGGTGTTAAAATAGCTATTTTCAAAGTAGGTAGCTTATGTGTGCCACTGAGATTCTTTGGAATTTCTGGGAAACATTGCTATTGAGCAAGATTTCTTAAATAGAGATTCCCAGATCCTGACTTACTGAATCAGAATGTTTTTGGAGGAGAGCCTCAAAATGAATATGTTTAACAAACGCTCTACCAATTCATATGTACCCTCGTGTTTGAGAACCACTGGTATGGAGCAAAGTACACAGGCTTTGAATCCAGCCTTAAGTTTGAAATCTTGCTTTGTTTTTCAACTGTGTGACCTAAGATACTTAAAGTCTCTCAGCCTTCAATGTCTCACCTGCAAAATAGAAGGGTTGTTAGGAGCATGGAAACACTAATCAGTGTGAAGTTTCTAACAGCAACTACTCCGGAATAGAAACTTAAGACAATTAGTTCTCAACCATCCCCCTTTCCCTGAATATGCTGGTTAAGTACACCCTATATACCTACCATATGTATATTTTGGTAGGTCGAATCTTAAAATGGTGCCCTAAGATTCCAGACCATTGATTATTCTATTAAACACAAATCTAGGTACTTTTGTGAAGGAGTTTTGCCTATGTAATCAAAGTCCTAAGTCAGTTGATTTTAATATAGGAAGATTATTCCGGTGGGCCTGACCTAATCACGTGAACCCTGTACAAGCAGTTTTCTCTTGCTGGTTGCACAAGAGGAGGGCGGAGAGACACACTCAGGCAAGCCTGGAAGAAACCCAACATCCAGGTTGTGAACTGCCCTTGGGGGCTCCATGGCAAGGACGTGACAGTGGCCTCTAGTTGCTGAGATCAATCTCTAACTGACAGGCAGCAATACAAAGGGACCGCATTCCTATAACTACACAGAAATGAACACTCTGAAAGAGTGTAGAGAGAGATCTTTCCCTAGTTGAGCCTCCAGATGAGTATGCAGCTGGCTGACATCTTGATTTCAACTCTGCAATACCCTGAGCAGAACCCAGTCACGTTGTGCCAGACTTCTGACCACAGAACTGTGAGTTAACAAATGGGTATTATTTTAAGTAATTTAAGTTTTAAATAACAAATTATCTAAGTCAGTGATAATTTCTTATGTGGCATAGGACACATACACTATGTGTGTATATATATATGTACACATAATGAAGTCATATATTTATACTTTTAAAAGGTAATATTATTTTTAAAAAATTCTCTTCTTGCCTTTTTCACAACACACCTAAGCTTATATCTATAACATAAACAAGAAGTGACAGCACTTATCTTTCAAGGGACAAATGGAGGGAAAAATAGCACATCCACTATTTTGACATATCACCAAGGACCACAGAAATGCATGCCTCTTTCACTCCATCTCCTTTAGTTTATAATAAATGCTCTACAGTGAAACAACCTTCCCATCTTGCCCACAGGCTTAGCTGAAAATCTAGAAGCGACAGCAAGTGAACTTTTAACTTGGCAAAACAGCAGTCCCCAAAGGTTTACAGCTGTGAAGAGCTTTTTCTCTTATTACTGTCCTGGACTTTTTGTTTTCTTAGTCCTTCTATATAGTTTGGGGTGGAGGGTGAAGCAGAGTAAGGATGTTGGCACTATTTGCCCTTTTGACTTGAACCAAGATCAAGATTTTTTTTGAAAAAGTAACAGCAAGCTTTATATGTTGTTTGACGTAAATCCCAATTCTTTTGGACTATTTAGGAACTTGGACACTCACCTAAACTTTATCTTCTAAGGTATTTCAAATAAAAATAAATCATATCTCTAGGCTCAATGAAGTTAAATTTTTTTTTTATTTTGGCATATTATGGGTGTAAAAATGTTTAGGTTAATATATTGCCTTTGCCCCACCTGAGTCAGAGCTTCAAGTGTGTCCATCCCCCAGACAGTGTGCACCACACCCATTAGGTGTGTATATACCCATCCCCTCCTCCCCCCTCACATCTGCCCAACACCTGATGAATGTTACTACTATATGTGCATTTAAGTGTTGATCAGTTAATGCCAATTTGATGGTGAGTACATGTGGTGCTTGTTTTTTTATTCTTGGGTTACTTCACTTAGTAGAATGGGCTCCAGCTCTATCCAGCATAATACAAGAAGAGGTGCTAGATCACCATTGCTTTTTGTGGCTGAGTAGAACTCCATGATATATATGTGCCACATTTTATTAATCCAATCATGTATTGATGTGTACATGGGTTGTTTCCACAGCTTTGCAATTGTGAATTGTGCTGCTATAAACATTCTAGTGCAGATGTCTTTTTTATAGAATGTCTTCTGTTCCTTTGGGTAGATGCCCAGTAATGGGATTGCTGGACCAAATGGTAGTTCTACTTGTAGTTCTTTGAGGTATCTCCATATTGCTTTCCACAGAGGTTGTACTAGTTTGTAGTCCCACCAACAATGTATGAATGTTCCTATCTCTCCACATTCATGCCAACATTTATTGTTTTGGGACTTTTTGATGATGGCCATTCTCACTGGAGGTAAGTGATATCTCATTGTGGTTTTGATTTGCATTTCCCTGGTGATTAGAGATGCTGAGCATTTTTTCATATGTTTCCTGGCCATTAGTCTATCTTCCTTTGAAAAGTTTCTAGGCTCAATGAAGTTAAATCTAATATAAGCATGATGATCTTTTTTACAACCTAAAGCAAATATTTATAGGAATCTTAATTTGTGTAGAAGCATATAAGCATTTTCCAGTAAAAGTAATAACAACACCTAACATTTGTTAAGCACTTACTTATATGGCAGACCCTGTTGTGGGCACTGTATGTGTATTAATATGTTTAACTGTCATAATATTTCTCTGAAAAAGGTACTGTAAGTTCTATCTTATTTCTTTTGTACAATGAAGAAACTACAGAGTATTTAAATAACTTGCTCCAAATCACATAGCTAATAAGTGAAAGATTAGAACCCAGAAATTCTGGCTTTCAAGTTGGGTTTTATTCTATTCTAAGATGGGATGCATTATTTCTCTAAGTCCAAAAATCTGCTGCACGCAAAATGCAGTGTTCAGCAGATGCAGGACCCTCATGTCAAAGAATGTTGTCTCTGGTTGGAGAAGGAAGTGCAGAGGCATGAAACAACAAAACACCTAAAAACCAGTAATTGAGTCCAAATATTTCCCTCTCCAAACATTCCCTCTCCCTCACCACCGCTATTGGCAATAAAAATGAAGAATGAGAGAGCCTACTTTACAACTTCTGCCTAGAGCCTTGAAAATTCAATAAGGGACCATAAAACAGACAGTACAGTTTAAGAGTTTATAGCAAGATAGAAGCTTTCAGTTCAAGTTATGGGATAAATAGGTCTTGAAAGGTGATTCCCTGGATCCCTGTTCCTTTATAATATGTGCTTGGATCCAAAACACTCTGTGCTTGAAATGTTTGTGTTGAAATGGAAGAAGGCAAAATTCACTTCTCTCAGTCCTGGGCTATTTGTTTCTGTCATTGATGTCATGATTTTAAACAATGTGTGTGTGTGTGCACATGTGCACATGATTAAAAAAATAAAGACATAAAATGCACAAAAAGGATTTTTTTCCCTGGCAGAACAGATTTTAGGACTGCTCAGTTTTCTTGCTATGTTCCAAATGAGCTTTGAAAATACAACGGCACAACTGGATCTCTCCTGACATACTGTGTTTCTGAAGCTTGCATATCTTAAAGTTCTAGAAATTAAATTATATCTTAATTAAAGTAAAGGGAGTACCTATTTATAGGACAGTGCAATGAATCCTTTCTAATACCAATAATTGCTCTTCAGATGACCTATTCTGGAAGTTAATATGTGCTATGTTGGGTTTACAGGGAGTGCTCCCTTACGGCTTCCTCATCTCTCACCTGAACCACGGCGGTATCTTTCTAACTGCTTTCTTGATCTTCAGCCTCATAACATCCACAACCATTCTTTCCCACCTCCAACTTCATTCTCCATATTGCCTAGTGGAGGGGCTCTTAATCTAGACCCACAAATTCAGTGGTCCATAAACTTGAATTAAAAAAAGTCTTTATTTTCCGATTGAAATTTATTGTTTCCTTCTATCATGAACAGAGACAACAAACCTCAGTATTATTAGCAGTAACCGTGACCTTGTCACCAAACAGAATCACATGTTTTCATGTTTTATTACATTTGCAGCAAATATTCCCAAATATCATTTATACTCACCACCATTCAAGATTATGATAGTTATTAGACCTGCTGCTAGATCTCATTATTTAATGCATTAATAAAGAAGCACATATATTGCTGTATCATAAACTTTCTTTTTTCTGAATCTGATAACTGGGTGTCAATGTAATTGGTCTCCTTCAAAATTGTATGTGTCTATTTTTTAAAAATCCTGAGAAGGGATCCATAGGCTTTCCCAGACTGCTAAAGAGGTCCTTGGCACACACACAAGAATTAAGAACCCCTGCTCTAGAAGGATCTTTCTAAAATAAAATTCTCATTATGTTACTCCCTTAACTTGAACTTCCTCAGTGGCTCCAAGTCACCCTCCGGTTAGCACCCAAATCCTCTGTGGCCCAGAGAAGGCCTTCTGTGATCTCCCTGTCTCCCTGGACTGCCTCATCACCACTGTGTGCATCCTTGTACTCTGCATTCCATTGGTTTCAAGTTCCAGATGCACTGAGCCATCTCAGCTTTCTGATGTTCTGGGCACATTGTTCTCTCTGATAAAAATGTCTTTCCTTGATTTACTACTCCTAAGTCCTACTCATCCTTTTGGATCCACTCAAGGTCACCTCCCTGGGACACCCTGTCTGACATATCGACCCTCTGTCTTTTTCAGACTCAGGACAATCACTCATTTCTTTGCTCCACTCCTGTACACTGTGCCTGGGCACAGTGCATCACGGTTGTTTATTTATAAGTCTCTTTCTCTTAGGGGTTGTGAGTCTGGGAGCCCCTTGTACCGTCTGTACTACAATGGTGCCCAGCACACTGTGGGCCTTTTGTGCATGTGGGCTCGACTATCATCCACAAGTGTCATAGAAAGAAGGAAATTTTGAGTCGACCCAAAAGCTGGTTTTGTAGTCAGTGTAAGATTCCCAATTGTGTAGGAAGTGGGGCTAGCTAATTTGCTTTGGTGACAGCTTCTTTGTGAAGCAGGGCTTCTATGTTCCAAATATCAGTGCTGACTTCTGGTCCCTCTGGATAGATTAATTTACATCTTCAGAGTGATCCTCAGCAGAGCCATTGTAAGTCAACAGCTTATGTTTTTGTGATACCTCCAAGTGGTGTCTCCTCCTGAAAAATTATCCTCCCCTTTGTTCGTGCTATTTGCTCATCATTCATTCATTCATCCAGTAAATATTTCTGAGAGTTTACTATGTGCCAGGAGCTGTCTGGGGACCCAAGAGGGAATGAACCCTGTCCCTGTTCTCATGAAGCTTACAGTGTAGAGTGGCACTGTCCAGTAGAAATTTCTGTGATGATGGAAATGATCTATATCTGCATTGTCCAATACAGTAGTTGATTGCCATATGTGGGTATTGAGCATTTGAAACGTGACTAGTATGTCAGAGAAACTGAATTTTTAATTTTATTTGATTTTAATTAATTTAATTTAAACAGCCATGTGTTAGTAGTGGATACCATATTAACAATGTGGTCCTAGAGGCTGTATGTTAGAACTGAGTAAGTGAACAAATGTGTGAATTAATAAGTAAGAAAACAACCAAACAAATAAAGAAGAAAAACCTCAGATACTTATAAATGCCAATGCAAAGAGTTAAGTACACTGATATAGAGTCACTGAGGTTTCAGGGAATGTTCCTTTGAGGAAGTGATGATTGAGCTGAGACTTGAATATCAAGAAAGATCCTGCTATGGGAAGAATTAAGGGTAGGAGAATTCTAGGCAAAGAGAACATAAACAAATACAAACCCACAAGAGAATTATGCATCTGGCTTGAGGGATGGAAAGGCCAATAAACCTGGAGTGCAGCAGGTAAGGGGTTGTAACAGGACATGCAGGCAGAGGAGAGCTGGTGCCCTATTGCAGGGCTCTGTAAACCACTGTAAAGAGTTCACATTTTTTCCAAGGGCAATGGGAAGTCATTGGAAGGTTTTAAACAAGGGGATAGCATGATTTTATCTATCTTTAACAAAGCTCATGCTGATGACTATGTGAATATTGGATTGTAGAGTGGAAACCAGAGTCCAGGCAGCATCAATACAGGAGTCCAGGTGAGAGGTGACGGCAGTTCTGTGTTAGGGTCATGGAAATAGAAGTGGATGGAATCTATATATATTATAGAGGTAAAGTCAACATAATTTACTAATGAACTGATTGGGGTGGGGGTAAGAAGAGAGAGGAATTATGAACAATGTGTAGATTTGGGGCCTCAGCATTGGAAGATCATGCCATGGACTAAGATAATAATTGGAGGAGGAGCAGGCTTGGGGTGAAAAACCAAGAGTTCTGTTTTGGGTGTGCCAAGCATAAAACACCTATGAGATGTGCAAATGGAGATGTCAAGTCAGGAGTTCTGAAGAAAGGTCAGTATGGGAAATGTGGGGTTGAGAGTTACCAGTGTAGAGCAAAGGACTGGATGAGATTCCTTGTGGAATGAACACAGGCAGAAAAAAAGAAAAAAAAAGGTCTCCAGGAGACTGAAGATACTGACCTGTACCGGCATAGGGTAATTATTCATTTCAGATTAAGGTCACTTTCTCCTTGGGGCAAAATGGACAAATTCCAAGAACCCAACCATCAGGGACCCAGTGATGTGCACATCACAGAGGTGTATTCTGAGTGTTGCACCAACCAAATGGGTACAGTCAGGGAGAGAGAAAACCAACTGTTATTAATTGCCACTATGTTCACCCACACGCCCTGGGAGGTTAGTAATAGCATCTCTACTTCACATGATTGCAATGCAAATAAACAGTCATACAGATCTGACAGTTAAAATCCTGACTTCATTCTTATTGGCTGTATCACCTGGACAAGGTACTTAATCTCAAACTGCATTGATAAAATGAGGCTGTAGAGAGAATTAAATAAAACAATGTATAAAATTCTAATACCTAACATGTAAGAAATGCCCAAAATGCATTAGTTGTTGATACAAAATACCTTGGCCAGTGTTAGTAATTCCATTTACTATGTGAGAAGCCTAGGAAATTTACCCAGGTGTGTGTATCTCCAAAGCTGGGGATCTTTCCACCACTCCATGACTCCTGGGCTTGAAAACCACCTGACTTTGCCTCTATTCCTTATTTCTCTTGTATACTTCTTCTCTGAAACTTCTTACAAGTAAGTTTTAAATTTAATTCATTTTTTAAAAATTGGAAGTGGACCTACATTGCTTCCTGAAGTTGGCTCTGCCTTCTGCTCTCTGGCAGGCAAGTGCCTGTGTTTACATGTTTTCTTTTAAATATATGCCCAGAGGAATTTCCCCCCTTCATTATTTTCCCCTTTTCTCCTCCCAGCCCACCTTCCTCTCCAGGGGAACCTCACCAGCTTACTCAGCACCCAGGGCTCCCTAGCAAGACAAAAAGCACTGCTCTTTTCGCAACCTGCCGTTAAACACGTGCATCAGCTAAATTCCTGCTGACTCTGCTTTTGCTGTGTGTTCTATTTCATAAACCTCCAGCCACTTTGGATGTTAGAAACAAAGAAATGGCAGACAATTTATTTATCCCTGCTGATCAATTGGAAACATGGAGCCAGCTCCGTATGGTCATCTCTAAAACTCCTTTCCTTGTTTCCCACAGAGCAAGCTCTCCATCTTTGTTTTGTATGTGCACAGGTGATTCACTGGATCCTTGGGGATACTCCTAATAAACCACCAGGCCTATAGGCAACTTTTGCAAAAATAAGATCATGTAGTTTTCCACAATTCCTGCTCTCTCCTCTGTGTGTGTGTGTGTGTAATCTCATCAGCATTTTCTTGCTGTAAACTAGGCTGAAAATTAGTCAACAAGTCTTTAGAGTACAACACTATTTTTTAAGAAGTCAGCATTTCCTAAGGTTAGAAGATCTAATTAACTCTCTTTGAACTGTCCTCATCAGGGTTTATTGAAGAATTTTATTCAAGAAAACATTTAAATCAGCAGTTCAATAAATTTTCTCCAGATCAGGGGAGATGAAATGTGGATGAGAGATGGATTATTTGCTGCTTTTAACTCTTATCTTTCCTAAAAGTGTGCATGTTAGGTGATTCATTTTTAAAAAGAAAAATTCTCATCAATTTAATCTCCAAATCCTACACACCGAATCCATTTTTTTAACTGCCTTACGTTTTGGCATTTGTCGTCCCTGCACATCTAGTGTCCTTGTAACAGTTAGGGAACGTATCTATCTGGAAGGATTTTTTGACATTTTTCTCCCATTAGGTTGTGGCAAAATCTAGTAAAGAAGAGGGAGATGCTCGTTTCACCATTCATCATGATAGAACAAGAGCCATTTGTTCTAATTAGCTACGTCAGAGGTTCTTAGCATCTTTCCACATGTGTAGGCAAGATGACAAATAAACTCAGCATGCCAGGCTCTTAAAAACTAATTGCTCAAAATAAAGCCCTGCAAAACCCGGATACTGCCTGCCCCTATGCATGTGGATTCATACACATGCATATTTACTTAACCGTTCACTCATTTACTTAACTATACTGTCTTGGTGTCCTAACTCTGGTCCCTAATTGCCATTTCTGACAATATCAGGAAGAAACTTTAAACTTGTCACTTTCCTCTCTATAATTCCCTGGAGTCATAGGTCTGTGTGTCTCTCTATACTGTAATACAGAATGCATTTTTGAATTGGTTTAGGTTTATTTTCCCCTGTGGACTGAGAACTGCTTAAGGGAATTACTGTCTTACTCACTTTTGTAATCACAAAATCTATTGTTCATATATTGCAGTTACTACATTGTTAAATCAGTGAAAGGTCTCCCTTAACCTTTTCATGCCAATGTGAATGTGAATGACTGATGATAATGTCTCCTTAGAAAAAATGAACATATATTTACAGAACCAAAAATCTGCATATTATTTTAAGGAGTTAAGAACTTTTGGCCTTCAGACAGGAGCTCACCTTGTTCAGTCTTCCTAGAAGGTGAAGGCATTTGTGGCAAAATTTGTTCTCTTGCTCTATAATGACACCCAAGGACTTGATGCCTCCATGTCCACTGCTAGCAAATCCCAATAGTCAACCAAGTGAAGGAGACACACAGGAGCACGTTTTTGTTTTTGGTTCATGAAGGATTAGTAAATTGGATCACAAATATATGGTTCCACCTCACACTTACATCCATAGTCATGGCACTTAGACTATATCCAAGGCCAACAGTCAAGCACTGGCCAAATCTTAATGTTAAATCACACTGATTTCTCACTTTTAGGTCAGCTCACTGAGTCATTTCCATTATACTGCATAGTCTCCAGTTTGATAGTTTATTTGAATTTTTTCTCTTTTCACTTTGAACAGTAGCTTTAGGTTTTCTTTTGTTGGGTTGCTAACATCTGGTTAAATTGGTCCTAAAGCTTTAACATTTACTATCTAGGATTTCAAAGTAACTGGGGATGTGGATTAAAATGTCTTCTGATGTTATTCAGCTCCTACGAACAGGTAGATGTGGGGAATACTTTTTTGGATCTCAGGAGTTTGAGGAAGGTTTGCCATTCCTTTTCATAAGTGAGAGCAAACTTCTAATCAAACATGAATATTTTCTTAATAGGGATGTATGACTCCTGTTTCTCCTGTGGATAGTGTTGGGCCTGTTTGGCTGTCAGTGTCAGTACATTCTCTTTAATGCTCTATGGAGTATGGTTTGTTGTTTGCATCTTGAGACGGACTAGAGAGACAACATGTTTTCCAATGACACAGCTAAAACTAATTTATAACTTCAGCTAGGTATTCCTTTCTAAAAATCCCTCTCCCCCAACCCCTGTGTCACATTTTAATACTCAATAGCCTTAAGGTTTTCTTTGATTTCCTTCTACCTTTTCAAAATCTGACTTTTCCACATTCTTTCCTGGGACTTTCATCTCTATTTTTTTTTTTTAATCTAGTAAATCAAAGTAGAGGAATACAGAAACGCTTTCTCCTTCCCCTAATAAGGGAGGTTGGCATGTTTAGGTCACCTAATTAATGTCTAGTCCCAGATGATTTTCACAGGACACACTCTGTAGTTAATTTGACCTATTCCTCAGTGTGCAACGTTCCTGGGTATCAAGGTTAATTATAATTCACTGTGGATTCCTACTAGAAATTTCATCATTTGTTGCATTTCTTGAGTGAGCTGTTCCACCCTTCCTGATCTGTTTGTGTGCCTACCTCCTCTGAATGGACAGTAATATACGAAGTTTCATTATCCCTCTGATACCCACTTTCATAGCACCCAAGATCACTCAAAGCCTCACAATAGAAAGTCCCACATCCCACAGCACACAGCCCACGCAGTAACAAGAAATACCTTGTCCATATGCTGTCGAGCCTGTTCCTATTGTTCTTGGGTTATGGTTGCTGCTAAAAAATTCTGGTTTTAATTTTATTCTTTATTTATATACATCATATATAATACTTTAATTGTATTTCTTAGTTTTTTCCTTACCGAATGTAACCTCTTACATTGAATTTTCTTTGTATCACTATGTTTTAAGTAAACATTTTATGGTTTAGAGAAATTTCAGGCTCACAGCAAAATTGACAGGAAGGTATAGAGATTTCCCATATATGCCCTGCCCCTACACACGCATTAGAACATCCTCCATCAGAGAAGTACATTTGTTACAGATGACAAACCTACACTGCACATCGTTATTACCCAGGGTTCACTTTTGGTATTGTACATTCCATGGGTTTAGACAAACTTAGAATGACATGTATGAATGACATTGTAGCATCCTGTAGAATGCTTAGAATGACAAACTTAGAATGACATTGTAGCATCACATAGAGCAGTTTTATTACCCTAAAAATCCCCTTTGCTCCACCTACTCATCTTCCCCTCATCACTACTTTTTAGTTATTTTCTAGTCCCTTCTTCCTCTTCTTTTTGTTCTCCCTCTCCCTCTTGCTGTTTACATTATTCACAGGAAAAGGATACATTATTTACTCTTGGAACCCAGATTACAGTCCTGCGAAATGCACAATTTCACTATTGTGTTTTGGAAGTCCCAGAATTGCATTTACATTTATTTTACGATAATAGTCTCTATGTCCTTTTTCAAGTTTTGCTTTCTCTCCTCTTAGCCCCTGCAAGTCTGAACAGTGCACTCATCATTTTCATACTTTCCATAATTTTTTGTTGCATCCATGCTACCTTCATATAAGGCACTGTGGGGAGAGGGTAGACAAATTTACCAGGCATGGTTCTAGCAAATCCCCTTCTTTTGCCTAACTGACAATCACTACCTCCTTCCGGATCCTTGATCCCTTTCCATTTTACCACAAGGTGAGTTTTCTATTTCTCTTCAATTCCAGGTGCTTTTCAGGGAAGGGAACACACTGAGATGAAAGCTTCCAGCAAAGATGAGTCAGAGTATCTGGCCTATCCTCCACAGGGCCTCACTAGAAAGAAAGAATTATGAAGGCGTTGACCTAGTATCTTGCTGCCCATCCCACCAGAAGTAGTTTGCAGGTGTGCTTTTAACTGAATTGATTTTTCCAGTCTGGTGAATGGGGGAAGTCTTTGGACGTCCACGATTTCTTGTAAGTTCATGCTAGAATTCAGCATTGTACTTAGAGTTTACCAGGACAGGGCACAGTTGTTTCTTGATCTGAAAGTGATCTAAAATAATAAGCAGAAGTAGTGTAGTATTACCCTAGATGAATCCAGAGGAGGGAAACAAAGAAAGCTTCATGACTTTTCACATAGCAAAGGGTAAAGAGTTCAGCAGGTAACATCAGGGGAAACAAAAGACTGGCAACTCCAGTGTAATTATTTCTCTATAATGATGTTCCTTGAGAACGTTTGGCTACCATGCATAGTATCATGGATTCGGCATACTTTAATTGCCAGTTATTTTCGGCAAGGTGGCATTTTAAGTTTTTGTTCTTTAACTGCAGAAGGGATAAATACAGCATTTGACTCATATGTTGATCCAGGATTATTTTTATTCTCCAGCACCTTTCAATGTCACACCAGAAAAAGGTGCAACTCTTTCTGGGCAGTCCTCCTACAGACCATCTAAAATATCCACACAGGGATCATTCCTATGGCTTTTCGGAGCATCTGAAACAAGCCACAGTGTGGTTCAGCAGGAGTCACTTGGGGGAAAATGTGTTCTTTTACTGGGTCTTCAGCATTTAGGCTGTTTTAAAAGTCAGAGCCCTCTGCAAAGGAAGGGACAATGCCAAGCCTTTAGTTTCATATATTGCGACAGCCTAGTGTTTTTCGGATCTCACTTATCCCAAGAAAGCTGTCAGGGATGGCCCCTGCAGAGACATCTGACCCAGATTATGACTTCTTTCAGGGAAGGGAAACCCCTTTAGGCCAAACAGGAAGCGATCTCTTAGCATAATATATTCCCATTGGGAATAAGTAAACAGTTTACTTTTCAGTTCAAAGCAGTGAATTCAAGACACATACGTTGGTTTTGGCTCAGTGTGACCCTAAAATCAAGTCAAATGGAATGAGTTTACAATTCAGAGCCTTAAGATTCTGTTTGGCTGAACACTGAGTTTGAAGTGTTGAATTCCACCTCATTTTAGTTATTATTTCTTCTTTAGCCATTTCCAAAGTACTGCTAAGTTTTGGAAATAAAATAAAGTGCTAAATTGGTTTTTAGGTCCATGATCAGTCTTCCCTGGTGCAAAAATAATCCCCTGAGGTATGGTGTTAAATGAAAAATAAATTTTAAAGTGTATATAAACAAGAGAAAGAAATTTTTCTTAACCCTGTTGGAATCTAGAGAAATTTAGATTTTCTGTTTTAATTTATTTGCTTTTTCTCTGGCAGTTAATCGTCAAACTTTTCTATTTAATAGTTTAATCATCTTTAGAGCTGATTAAACACTGTTTGCTGGTTAAATAACATAATCGTCTGCCAACATAAAAGAGGAGTGATTTTCCCCGTTACTTCATTAACCAAGCAAGACCCTTCACACACTTAACAGGCTGCTGACAATAAAATGTACATCTGCTATTTAATCTGCAGGGCTGACACACGCTGAAAAATGAAATGGGATTTTCTAATTTTTTCATTAATATGCATAGAATAAAAATCTTTACAGAATTAAGATATATTGCAATCCCTCCATCTTCCAATCTATTAGTCCTGGCATTCCCGCAGAAAGAACTGATTTTAGTCTGATAAGTTTTGTTCCAATAAACATAATGCCAGCTAGATAACCAAAACATCTTTTTTTTTTTTAAATTAGAAGGGTCTCAACAAATTAAATGCAGACTATAAAATGATGGCTTGGCATACTAGATTTGCTCAGCACTACCTAATTGCCTCCCATTCTAATAGGTGAAAGATTGGTGTAGAACTTGTTTGAGTGGTGGTTGATGGATGGGAGACTGAGTGAATTCTGATTATTAGTACTTTTGGGACCCAAAGCCAGAACCTAGAGTCCAGGCTGGAGTAGGTGGTATGGTCTGAGAATCCTTGGGTCTGCCAAACAGCAAGCCCAACGTGGGGTTATGTCTATAACCAATTCAGTAATCACTGTGCATTCTAATTCAATTTATAAACCTTGGGATAACTAACAAATATACAGATGTAAACACACACACACACACACACACACACACAGACACGTCATTTTCCCACAGGTCTTTACATGTTTGTCCTTTCTATTAAGGTCATTAAAAAAACTTTAATGTGTCCCAGCAAACCTAAGACTTCTGGTACCTCATAGTTCTAGTACCAGAAGTTACAATGTTCCTACTGATCCAAAAACATTCTGCACAAGCATGCTGAATTAACACCTTGGTACCACACACAGTCCATTAAGGCATAAGCCAGGAACATCTGAGGCATTGTAAAAAATAAAACCAAACACTCTCTTTTCTTTTTGTCCTGTAAAAACAGCAAATCCCTGTTCTTTTCCAAAGAAAAAGTCATTTTAACTGAAGAAAGATGGTATTGTTGATCCACCTGTGTCTAGGCAGTGATTTTGATTTCTAACCCAAAAGGGAGCATAAGACACATATGGCATCTATTGTGTGGTGATAGCAACTTGGAACTTAGTCACTTCAGTTTTACCTTGGTTGCTTAGTTGGCAGAGGCATCTGTGAAAGAGATAGGGGCTACCCAAAGTACTTTTGCATAACCCCAAGGAAAAAAGGAATTGTATTTGGGATGGCAGGCAGGCATGGCAGAGACCAGGTATTGGGTCTTGGGTGCCCCCTTGTGGTTGACTTGCCACTACAGATAGAGGTGTAGTACACTGAGCCAGCAGGTAAATGATAAATTTCCTGCCTACCTCTCTAACCTTGTTTCTTGCTATTCATCTTTTCCCTTTCTGTGCTCTGGCCATACTGGCCTCCTTTTAGTTCTCAAATGTGCCATGTTCCCTTCTTGGTTTTGTTATTGCGTATGCTCCCATGTCTTGAGAATACTCTTTCATCCACCCTGTTTTGCCTGGTTAACTCTTACTCATCTTTCAGAGTTCACCTTTGACATCACTTCATCCTGGAAGCATTCCCTGACCCCATGTACTAGGTCATTGTTATGTATCCTATGCCATAAGCAGTCATTAGTTGCTAGAAATACTTCTCTAGATTGAAACTGGAGCCAGTGGTTTTAGCTTTTGAACCTTAAGAAGAACGTCAGTCTCCAGGAAACTATCTGATACAAGGGACCACCTTTCTTTTTAATGAGAGTTCTTAGAATAAATGAAAGACCAGCTTTTTAGACACATAACACAACAACATTGATGTTGTTCTTAAAACTTCATTCAGCATATTGATCATTATTCTCCTTTGATTCTTTTTCCTTCCACTATGTCTATTCTCTAGTAAACTCACTAGATTCATTTTTCTCCTATCAAACCTATAGTATAACAGGCATTCAATGAATGTTTACTTGGTGAGGATGATCAATTTATTACTTTTTAATACTATTAAAATGTAAGTCTAAATTCTGATGAATTATAAAATAAATAAAAGGCATAGCTCTAATTAAAATTCTCTTTTATCTTGTATATCCCTTTTGTCCCCTAACGTTTTATATTAATAATTTCAAATATTCAAAAAAATTTTTAAATAATAGTAACATGAGAACCTTTGTACCTTCAATTAGATCCTTTATCTACATATATTTCTTATTTTTCTGAACTATTTGAATGCAAGTTATAGATATTATGATACTTCATTCCTAAATACTTAAGCATATACTTCTTAAGAATAGGAACATTCTCTTATAAAACCACAATACTAACATCACAATAAAAAAATGTAACATTGATAAATAGGATCTAATATTCAGTCCATATTCATGTTTTCCCAAAAGGTCTTTAATAATTGTTGCTGTTGTTGTTTGGTTCAGAACCCAATTAAGGATTACTTACTGCATTCGGTTGGCAAGTCTCTATAAATCTATAGCAAGTCCATTGTCTTTTATATTTCTCTTGTTCTGGTCATTCAGTACATTGACATTTTTAAAGAGTCTTGGGATCAAGTATCTTTTGTAGTTACCACAGTTTTCCACAATCTGATTTGTCTGATTATTATTCCAAGACTAGATCCAGTTTAAACATTTTGAATTCTTTGAGACTTGCTTTTCTTTACTTTACAGTATATCTTGAAATCACTTCATAGCAATTCAAAGACATCTTCTTCATTCTCTACATCTCTTTGTGCTCACAGTACATTAGTGCAAATTTCATTCATTCTTCTATGATTGGGAATTTGGGTTGTTTCCAGTATTTTGTTATTACAAATAATGGCGCTGTAAATAATTTTGTGCATGTGTTGTTTGGAATTTGTTAAGGTGTATTTCCAGGGTAAATAACTAAAATTGGGACTGTTGTATCAAAGAGTAAATTAATATATATTTTATTAGATAATGATAAACCCTCCTCCACAGGGTGGAACTATTGCACATTCCCACCAACAATGTAGGAGAGTGGCTCTTTCTCCACAGCCTTGCTACCAGAATGTGTTGTCCATCTTTTGAATTTTTAACACTCTGACATATGAGAAATATATCTCAGTGTAGTTTAATTGACATTACACTTATGAATAACATTTGGTATCTTTTTTTAAAGTTAGCAAGACAGTGGAATAGAAGATTCACTGACATCACTGTCCCCACAAAAGTACAACAAAAATTATTCAAAGAAAAGAATACCACCATGTATACACCAGAACTCAAGGAAGAAGCAGAAAAACCCCTGGGTCCACAAAATTGAGAGAAGCTGCAGCCAATAAGAGGAATGGCCATTTTAGACTGTACTATCCCTCACCCAAGCCAGCATAACACCATTCATAGAGAATTTCCCTAGATCCACGGTTTCCAAGATGGGAGGAAAGAATTGGAGATGGATGTGTGATTTTCTCATCAATCTGAGAATCTTCAGGAGAAGGTTACTCTGGTCCTGTCTCAGAGGAACCACTGGGGAGTGCTAGGAGGGCTGAATCACCTTGGGGGAATTGGGGACAAAATGTGTGGGTACTGGTAGCAGCAAATGGCATGCAGGGTGGCTTCTCTGTGTTCTAATCAGTGGAAATATCATGTTGAGGAGACTGGACAGTCCCATAGCACTCTAGGGGATGGCAGGGGACATAATCTGCTAAAAGACCCAAATCTCTGACCAGATTTCCCACAAAGCCCACATGCTCACTTGGAGTCTTCTCTGACCTGGAAACAACTAAAATTTAGTGATTAAATTGTGGCACTCACATCTTTCCCAGACTGGGAAACAATGGCAGGGCAGTAATTTAGTTTTTGTGCAAAATTTAAGTTCCAATGTTCATCATAAGTCTTCCTCAGACTAGGAAGCTAGAGCAGAATAGCAATTAATCTCCAATATTAAGTGGCAAAGGTTTAACACTACCAAAGAACATCTGCACACCTGCAAAAGCTTAAAGAGGTGGAGGTCTCCTCAAATGAGCAGGCATCAGTGTAAAAATGCAAGGATTGTGAAAACTCTGGGAAATATGATACCACCAAAAGAAATCAACAAAGTTCCAGTAATAAATCCAGAAGAATTTAAAGATATATGAACTGTCTGGCAAAGAATTTAGGATAATCCTCTTAAAGAAGTTCAAGGAATCACAACAAAATATGGATAGAAAACTAAATGAAATGTGAAAAACAATCCAGAAAAAAAGGTATTTTACAAATAAATTTAAACAATTAAAAAAATAAAAATCCTAGAAATGAAGACTATAATAACTGAACCGAAAAACTCATAGAAAGCTTTAACAACAGACTTGATCAAACACAGGAAGGAATGAGCAAGTTTGAAACCAGATCACATGAAATTACCCAATCAAAGGAGCAAAAATAATAAAAAATGAATAAAAAAGAGTAAGGAAAGCCTATAAGAATTATGAGACACCATCAAGTGAATCAACCTCCACATAATAGGAGTCCCCAAAGGAGATAAGAGAAAAATGCCTAGAAAGCATATTTAAGGAATGATGGCTGAAAATTTTCCAATCTGGATAAAGGCATTAGCATTCAGGTACAGGAAGGTCAGAGGTCACCAATCAAATTCAACCCAAACAAAAATTTTTAAAAATCATAATCAAATTATCAAAAATCAAAGAAAAAAAAGTAATACTCAAAGAGCAGTGAGAAAAAAGAAATATATTTTATACAATGGAGCCCCAACAAGGATTTCAGCAAATTTTTCAGCAGAAATCCTGTTGGTCAAGAGAGAGTGAAATGAGATATTCAAATTGCTGGAAAAAAAAAAAAAAACCCTGTCAACCAAGAACACTTTACCCAGTAAAGCTGTTCCTCAAACATGAAGGAGAGAGAAAGACTTTCCTAGACAGACAAAACCTGAGGGAATTCATCAACACCTGATCTGTCTCACAAAAATGCTAGAGAAAGTTCTTCAGTCTGATACAAAAGTGCAACAAGAAAACATCTGAAGGTATAAACTCATTGGTATTATAAAAGTAAAAATACAGGCAAGTTTAGAGTACTCTAATACTATAATTACGGTATATAAACCACTTATATCTTAAGTATGAAGACTAAAATACAAAACTATTAAAGACAGTAATAACTACAACAGTTGGTTAAAAGATAGGCAATATAAAAAATGTAAATTGAAACATCAAAAAGTCAGTGTGTGGGGAAATGGTGTAAAAATGTAGAGTTTATTTTTGTTACATTTCTTTTCTTTGTGACCAAGGTTAAGTTGTTATTAGTTTAAAATAACCTGCTGTAAGATTTTTTTGTGTGTGCCTCATGGTAGCCACAAAGCAAAAACCTACAATAGATACACTAAAAATAAACAGCACAAAATCAAAACATACTACTAAAGAAAAACTCATAACTACAAAGGAAAACAAAAAGAGAGGAAAAAAAAGAAGAAAGGATCTACAAAACAATTATGAAACAAGCAACAAATGGCAGTAGCAAACCTTTACCTATTAATAATAACCTTGAATGTAAATGGATTACATTCTTCAATTAAAAGACATAGACTGGCTGAACAGATTTTTTAAAAAAGATCCAACTATATGCTATCAATAAGAAATTCATTTCACTCATAAAGATATACACAGACTGAAAGACAAGGGATGGAAAAAGATATTTCATGCAAATGGAGACCAAAAAATAGCAGAAGTAGCTACACTTATATCAGATGAAATAGCCTTTAAGTCAAGAATAGTAAAAACAAACAAACAAAAAGACAGAGGGGCAAGGTACTGTGGCTCACACCTGTAATCCTAGCACTTTGGGAGGCCAAGGTGGGAGGATTGCTTGAGGCCAGGAGTTCCAGAGAAGACTAAGCAAGAGACAGGTCCTGTCTCTACAAAAAGTAGAAAAATTAGCTGAGTGTGGTGGCTCACACCTGTAGTCCCAGCTACTCGGGAGGCTGAGGAAGGAGGATCACTTAAGCCTAGGAGTTTGTGGTTGCAGTGAGCTATGATGACTCCACTGCACTCTAGCCTGGGCAATAGAAAGAGACCTTGTCTGAAAAAAAAAAAAAAAGACAGACAGACGAAAGCTATTATATAATGATAAAGGGGTCAATATAGCAAGAGGATACACAATTGTA
This sequence comes from Lemur catta, assembly GCF_020740605.2. NCBI lineage: Eukaryota > Metazoa > Chordata > Mammalia > Primates > Lemuridae > Lemur > Lemur catta. The sequence continues at coordinate 66,716,639 of NC_059137.1, forward strand.
ATAAATATGCACCCAATACCAGGGCACCCAAATATATAAAGCAAATATTAATAGACCTAAAGGGAAAGATTGACAATACAGCAATAGCAGGGGACTTCAACATTCCACTTTCAGCAACAGATAGATCATCCAGACAGAAAAATCAACAAAGAAACATCAGCATTAAACTGCACTACAGAGCAAATGGACCTAACAGACATTTATAGAACATTCCAGCAAATGCTGGAGAATACACATTTTTCTCAACAACACATGGAACATTCTCCAGGGTAGACCATATGTTAGGTCACAAGTCTTAACAAATTTAAACAAAAGCAAAATTATATCAAGAATATTTTCTGACCAAAATGAAGTAAAACTAGAGATGAATAACAGAAGGAATGTTTAAACTTTACAAATCCATGAAAATTAAACAACATGCTCCTGAACAATGAATGGGTTAATGAAGACAAAAACAAAATTTAAAAATTCTTTGAGACAAATTAAAATGGACACAACAGACCAAACCCTATGGGATACAGCAGAAGCAGTTCTAAGAAAGAAGTTTATAGCAATAAATGACTACATATAAAAAACAGAAAGATCGCAAATAAACAACCTAATGTTATACCTCAAAGAACTAGAAAAACAAGAACAAACTATACCTAAAATCAGTAAGAGAGAAATAACAAAGATCAGAGCAGAAATAAATGAAATAGATATTTAAAAAATACAAAACACCAACAAAACAAACAGTTGGTTTTTTGAAAAGATAAACAAAACCACCAAATCTTTAGCTAGACCAAGACGAGAAAGGACACAAATAACTAAAATCAGGGATGAAAAAGGAACATACAACTGATACTACAAAAGTACAAAGGATCATAAGAGACTGTTATGAACATCTATACACCAACAAAACGGAAAATCTAGAAGAAACGGATGAATTTCTGGATACATACAATCTACCAAGACTGAATCATGAAGAAATATTAATAGAAAACCTGAACAGAACAATAACGAGTAACAGCATTGAAGCAGTAATAAAGACTCTCCCAGTGTGAGTGCAGTGGTTCACACCTATAATCCTGGCACTTTGAGAGGCCAAGGCAGAAGATCCCTTGAGACCAGGAGTTTGAGACCAGCCTGGGCAGCATAGTGAGACTCCCTCTCTACAAAAAATTTAAAAATTAGCCAGATGTCATGTGCATGACTGTAGTCCCGGCTACTTGGAGACTAAGGCAGAAGGATTTCTTGAGCCCAGGAATTCAAGGATGCAGTGAGCTATGATCACATCATTGTACTCCAGCCTAAAAGAAAAGCCCAGAACCTGATGACTTCAGTGTTGATTTCTACTAAACATTTAAAGAAGAAATAATATCAATTCTTCTCGAACTGTTCCAAAATTTGAAGAGGAGAGAATACTTCCCAACTTATTCTATGAGGCCTGATTGCAAAATCAGACAAGGACACAATAAAAAAAGAAAACTATAGGCCAGTATTCCTAATGAACGTAGATGCAAAAATCCTCAACAAAATACTAGCAAACTGAATTCAACAACGTATTTAAAAGCTCATTCACCATGATTAAGTGGGATTCATCCCAGGGATGCAAGTATGGTTCAACATACACAAATCAATAAATGTGATACATCACAATAACAAGAACAAACACCACATGATCATTTCAATAGAATGCTTGCATTGAAAAAGTATTCCATGAAATTCAACATCCTTTCATGATAAAAACTCTGAACAAACCGGGTATAGAAGGAACATACCTCAACACAATAAAGCTCATATATGACAAATCCATAGCTAACATCATACTGAATGGAGTTAAAAGATTTTTCTGTACAATCTGGAACAAGACAAAGAAGTCTACTTTCACCACTTTCATTCAACATAGTACTGGAAGTTCTAGCTAGAATGGGCAAGAAAAAGAAGTAAAGGGCAACTAAATTGGAAAAGAGAAAGTCAAATTGTTCCTGTTTGAAGACGACATTATCATATATATAGAAAACCCTAAAGATTCTGTCAAAAAACTGTTAGAACTAATAAATGAATGTAGTGAAGTCACGGGCTACAAAATTAACATACCAAAATTAGTAGCATTTCTATATGCCAATAGTGAACTATCTGAAAAAGAAATCAAGAAGGAATTTCATTTACAGTAGCTACCAAAAAAACCCAAAAAACCCACAACAAAACAAAACAAAAACCTGTGAATAAACTTAACCCAGGAGGTGAAAGATCTCTACAATGAAAACTATAAAACACTGATGCAAGAAATTGAAGAGCACACAAATCAATGGAAAGATACCTATATTTATGGACTGGAAAAATTAATATTATTAAAATTTTCATATTACCCAATGTGATCTACAGATTTAATGCAATCCCTATCAAAATAACAAAGACATTCTTTACAGAAATAGAAAAAACAATCTTAAAATTCATATGAAAATACAAAAGACCCCAGATAGACAAAGCAATCTTGAGCAAAAAGAACAAAGCTGAAGGCATCATACTCCCTAACTTCAAAATATACTACAAAGCTATAGTAAAAAAAAGAGCAGGTATTGGCATAAAAACAGACACATAGACCAATGGAACAGAATAGAGAACTCAGAGATAAATCCATGCATTAAAAGCAAACTGACTTTTGACAAAGGCACCTGGAACACACATTGGGGAAAGAACAGTCTTTTCATTAAATAGTGTTGGGAAAATGAGATATCCGTATGAACAATGAAGCTAGACACCTATCTCTCACCATATACAAAAATCAACTCTAAAGCTATAAAAGACTTAAATGAAAGACCTGAAACTATGAAACTGCTAGAAGAAAACATAGGAAAAATGCTTCATGAAATTGGGCTGGGCAAGGATTTTTTGAATAAGACCTCAAAAGCATATGCAACAAAAGCAAAAATAGACAATAAAGTGAAGAAACAACCTATAGAATGGGAGAAAGAATTTGAAACCATGCATCTGAAAAGGAGTTAATATCTAGAATATGTAAGAAACTCAAATAACTCAATAGCAAAAAATTTTTAAGCCCCCAAATAATCCAATTAAAATGGGCAAAAATACTTTAATACACATTTCTCAAAAAAGACATACAAATGGTAAACAGGTATATGAAAAAGATGCTCAACATCACTAATCATCAGGGAAATGCAAATCAAAACTGCAATCAGATATCACTTCACCCCCATTAGAATGACTATTTTAAAAAAGAAAAAAAATAACAAATGCTGGTGAGGATGTGAAGAAAGGGGAACTCTTATGCACTGCTGGTGGGAGTGTAAATTAGTACAGTCATTATGGAAAACAGTATGAAGGTTCCTCAAAAAATTAAAAATAGAACTACCATATGATCAAGGAATCCCATTACTGGGTATATACCCAAAGGCAATCAAATCAGTATGTTAAAGAAATACCTGCACTCCCATGTTTATTACAGCACTATTCACAGTAGCCAAAATGTGGAATTAATCTAAGTGCGCATCAACAGATGAATGGATAAAGAAACTGTGAGAGAGATATGTACACACACACACACACACACACACACACGCACGCACACATATATACACACACACAACAGAATGTTTTTCAGCCATAAAACAGAATGAAATCCTATCATTTGTGGCAACATGAATGAACCTAGAACAGCGGTCCCCAACCTTTTTGGCACCAGGGACTGGTTTCACGGAAGACAATTTTTCCACAGATTGGGGGTGGGAGGCAGGAGGAGGTGGAGCTCAGGCAGTGATGCAAGCGATGGGGAGCAGCTGTAAATACAGATGAAGCTTTGCTTCCTTGCCCTCCACTCTCCTGCTATGCAGCTCCCTGGTTCCTAAGTTTCAGGGAAGACAATTTTTCCACAGATGCAGGATGGGTGGGGTGGAGGGGTGCTGGCAGAGCTCTGTATCTGGTCCCTAACAGGCCACAGACAGGTACTGGTCCGTGGCCCGGGGGTTGGAGACCACAGACCTAGGTGACATTATGTTAAATGACATAAGCCAGGCACAGAAATACAAACACTGCATGATCTCACTCATATGTGGATTCTAAAAAAGTTAATTTCATAAAAGTAAAGAGAATAGTGGTTCTTAGAGGATGGGGAGGGGAGGTGGGAGGGGAGGTGAAAGGGAGAGATTGGTCAGCTAGTACAATGTTACAGTTAGACAGAAAGAATAAGTTCTGGTGTCCTATGACACAGTTGGGTAACTATAGCAAATAACAATGTAGCATATATTTCAAGACAGCTAGAAGAGAAGATTTTGAATGTTACCACTACAAAAAAAGATAAATATGTTTAAGGTGATATATATGGTAATTACTTTTTTATCATTATACAATATATACACGCATTAAAATATCATACTGTACCCCATAAATAAGTATAATTATTTTGTCAATTATAGATAAAAAGTCAATTAATCAAAAAGACTATTTGCATAATGTTTTTGTCAACTGTGCTCTCCTAATTTTTGTCAGGTTTTTGATATTTTCTTTCCTGTATTTTTTAAGAAATTCTTTATCTATTGGGAAGATTAGCCATTCATCTCTGTTAAATTTGCAAATATTTCTCCAAATTTTTAATTTGATTTTGAATTGCATATCATAATTTTTATGTTATGTTAGAGGTTTTATTTTTTGCAATGATATTTATAAATTTCTTTATTTAATTACATCTTGATTTGAGTCACAATAAAAAGGCTTTACCCATATTGGGGTCATACAGGAATCCATCTGTGTTTTCTCACAGTACTTGTGTGGTTTCATTTTTTATGCTTAAATCCTTGACCCATTTGAAATTTATTCTGGTACATGGTGTGAGATATGGATTCAGTTTTGTCATTTTGTAAATAGGTATCATGCAACACTATTTGTTAAAAGCTGAATTTTATCCCAATGATTAGGAATATCACATTTTCAGATATCATATTTCCATATATATATACATATGAGTTTATTTCTTGATTTTTTATTCCATTCTTTGGTTTGCCTATGTATTCATGGCCAGTTCTGCACTGTTTCAAATATAGGATCTTTAGAGTTTTCTTTTTTTTTTTTTTTTAATTTCAGCATATCACGGGGGTGCAAATGTTTAGGTTACGTATATTGCCTTTAGAGTTTTTTTAAAGATCAGGTAGGGCTAATCCTTCCCTTACCATTATCTATTTCAGCATTTTCCTAGCTATTGTCATGTGCTATATTTGTCCATATGAACTTTAGAGTCAACTTATCTCCAGGAAGATTAAAACGTAATGTATTTATGAGAAAAGTATTACATTTCTAGATTAACTTGTTCACCTCTATTTTGGTGTCTTTCATGAAAGGTGCTTTGAAGGTTTCCTCATGCAGGTTTGGCACATTTTTTGAAACTAAGTTTTCTCTTCCATTATTCCTTCTAACTGATTTTGTTTGTGCGCATGAAAGCTAATATTTCTATGTTTATTTTATATTCTGATACTTTACCAAAATTTTTTATGGTGTGTGAGGGTTTTATTATTGAATCCCTAATATTTTTCAGATATCACATTATCATTAAATATAAACATTTTTATTTCTTTCCAAATTTCCTCTGTATTTTTGCTCTCCTTAGGTCTCATTGGCTAATACATCCAATGCAATATTAAATGTAGTAGCATACTAGCCATTCTTGCTTTGTTCCCAAATCTTAATGTGAATATTTTGTGTTTCCTCATTGATGCTAGGTTTTGGATTCATTAATATTAATATATATAGACAGAGACAAACATACACACATATTTGTACACATGGTACACATGCATGCACACATAGGTCTATACGTGTCTGTGTAAGAAAGAGAGAAAGAGAGGGAGGGAGAATGTTAAGGTTTATTTCAGGAATATAAGGATAGTTTAACATTTAAAATTCTATTAAGTCACCACATTAACTAAAATAAAAAGATGAAGATGATAATATTAACCTGATGCTGTAAAAATACATATAAACAACCAGAAATAAATGAGAATTTCTTTTAAATGATAAAGTTTATCTATAAAGCAAACAAATAAATAGACCCTATAGCTAGTATTATTCTTAATAATACTTAATGAATATGCATAGTCTTAATAGTCAATATTGAAAGCTTTCCTCTGGAAACCTGAAACAAGACAGAGGTGCTTGTTACCAGCACTTCTGTTCAATATTTTATTGGAGGTCCTAGTCAGTGCAATAAAGTAAGAAAATAAAATAAAAAGAATATTATAAAGGAACAAATAAAGTTGTCAGATGACTAAAAATACAAAAGAATTATAGCAAATACAAAGGAATCTACAAACAAACTATTAGAACTAATAAATGGTTTATTAAGGTCATTATCTAGAAGGTCTATATACAAAAATCAATTTATTTCTATATATCATCAACAGTTGCTAAAAAATTTTTTTCAAAGTTTATATTTGCATCAAAATTCTTCAAATACCTAGTAATAATTCTAACAAAAAGCATGCAAGTACCCCAAAAAACTACAAAAATACTGAGAGAAGGTTTATAAAAAATTAAAGAGTTGGGGAGATAATACACCAGATTCATTGATTGGAGTATTGATATTATAAAGATGTCCAATCTCTGCAAATCTATCTATAGATTCAATGCAATCTGAATCTGAACCCCAGGAGGATTTTTATAAATTTGCTATCAGATTCTAGAACTTAAATGGAAATTTAAAGGGCCAAGAATTGCCAAAGTATCTATAAACCAGATTTTAAGCATTCATATAAAACTGTAATGTGTGCTGATGCAAAGATAGACAATTAGAACAATACAACAAAAGAGAGGGTGTAGAAACAGAACCACACATGTATGGATACTTGCTTTGTGACTGAGGTTTCACTGCAGAACTTTGGGGACTGGCTAGTCTTCCAGAGAAATAGAACCAAATTGGTTGGATACTCACATAGGAAAAATATGTTTTGACTCCTACTTCACACTATACATGATAATTAAGTTCAGGTGGACTTTCAATCTAAATGTGAAAGGTAAAACAGTTAAGCTTCTAGAAGAAAATATTAGACAGTGTTTCTATAGCCTTGGGATAGGCAAATACATTTTAAATGTGGAACAAAACCACTAACCAAAAAAGAAAAGAATGATATATTGTGCAACATTAAGAATTTCTACTCATCCAGACAATTTTAAGAAAATGAAAACAAAAGTCATAGAATGGGATTATCTATTTGTAATACACATAAACAGAAATGGGTTTACATCCAGAATACACAAAGATCTAGCTGAAAAACCTATGAAAATGTAGTCAACCTCGGTAGTCATCAGGAAAATGCAAATTAAAACCACAATGAGATAAAAATATCTATTCACCAAACTGGCTAAAACGAAAATAGTTGCCAAATCAAGTATAGGTGGGTTAGTTGATAGAGCAGAATTCTCATACATGTTGGCGAGAGCATAAAATAGGAAAACTTAGAAATACTGTTCCACAGGATTCATTAAACTTGAAAAGACTTACATTCTGTAACACACTAATTGCATTCCTAGCCTATGCCCAATGGAAAATTTATATGTGTGTACTCAAATAGAGGTATAAGAATGTTTATAGCAACACATTCACAATAATCAAACTGGGGTGGGGGAAATCCAAAAGTCCATGAGAGCTGGAATAAATTCATCATAGTATTTTAATACAAAAGGCTACTTTACAACAATAACAATAAAAGAATTATCAATGAATGTGACTACATGAATGTCTCTCATAAACCTAATGTTAAACAAAAGAAGCCAAAAGACTAATATTGTATTTCTCAATTTATATAAAGTTCAAAATCAGGTAAAACAAAAGTATAGTGTTTGAAGTCAGAATAATGGTCGCTAGTGGGGAAGGATTAGTAGAGATTAAGGCAGTGCATGCAAGATTTTGGAAGGCATTGTTAATGTTCTATTTATTGTGAACATTTATCAAGCCATACGGTTATAATTTGTGCTTTTTCTGTATGCATATGCTTCAATAAGAAAGTTTATTTCAAAAAGATTGACAATTTACAACTCAAGGAATAAGAAGTGCATATTTTAAGTGTGAAGTCATCTAAAATGTGACATAATTTTGAGCAATTGGTGGGAATAATCCATTTCAATTTGGGATTATGAACATTTGTATTGGAATGGTCCAGGTGTTGTTATTTGGCACACTAATGTGTAATTAAATATTTTCAATTTTAAAAAGCTAGTAATGTCTACTAATTTTTAACTTTTCAAAACAAACTATAAACAAATTAAGAAAATTATCATTACAAAACAGAACGTAAATGTTGGAAAGTTTGACAGAGTGTAAGACAAAATATTTGGGGTGAAAGAGTTGGGGGAGCAGTGTGCCATTTTACAAAGTGGAGAGTCAAGTGATGAAGGTTCCAGTATGTCTTTTCAAGTTGCACAGATGACCAGCAAATAAAAACTGAAAATAGCAGTTTAACTACAAGGGAAGGAAGGAGGAAGAATTGGGGATGGATTGATTCAAGTGAGCTAAGAGCTTATATAGCATAACAGAAAGTAAATGCATACCATCCAAAGCTGATAAACCAAGAGGTAGCAATATAAGAGCAATGTAAGTATATTATTTAGAGATAAAGAGACAACAACCAAAAGAAACTAAAATGCAAACAGGTGACAAGTTTTGTTTCCAGAGTTTGGAATGAAGATCACGAGCAGGGGCTATTGCTTTTCATTATTTTCATTGATTTTCAACAGGTGAATTGTTAAACCACCTGTGGAACACTGCTCAGCAATAAAAAAAAAAAAAAAAAACTTCTGATACATGCAATAACCTGGAAGAGTCTGCGGGGGATAATGCTGAGTGAAAAAAGCCAATCTTGAAGGGTTACATTCTGTGTGACTCCATTTATATTAAACATTTGGAAAGACAAAATTTTAGAAATGGAGACTAGATTAATGGCTGCCAGGGGTTAGGGACAGGGACGGGGAGGTGCAGGTGGGAGAAGGGGTGGTTATATAAAGGGCATCACAAAGGATCCTCACGGTGATGGAACTCTTTTGTATCTTGACTACTGTGTGGACACGTGAACATACTCATGTGATAAATACATACACATCCATACACACACAAATGAGTAAAAGTAAAACTGGGGAAATCTGAATAAGGATGGTGGATTGTACAATGTCAATATCCTGGTTGTGATATTATATTAATACTATGGTTTTGCAAGATGCTACCATCGGGGGAAGCTAGGTAAAGGATACATGGGATCTCTTTGTATTATTTCTTACAACTGTATGTAAATTTATAATTAGCTCAAAATAAAAACGATTAGATAAATAAAATAAACAGAAAAAAATGCTTCCTCTATCCTTCAAAAGTGGAGGAAACAAGAAAAAAAAGGAAAAGAAAAATATTTCTTCAATAAAGTCAAAGAAAATATATACATTGTGTATGTGTGCATACATACACATATGTGTACACACATTGGGACTGAGAAGCAAACTGTCAACAACTGAGTCACTATCAGGTTCTGGAAAAGAAGGAATAAGGTAGACACAGTAATATCAGAGAGGCAGGAGGATTGGATAGACAAACAGAGATTTAAATAAGGAGATGGAAAGCTTCTACTTAACCAGGGATGAAAATCCAAAGAACGTATATTCTGGTGCCTTCTTGAGCAGAACACATCATTCCCCAATACATGCAGTAGAGTGCAATTGTTATGAGTGTGAGCTCTAAAATTGACTTCCTAAGATTCAATATCAACTCTGTCCATTATTAGCGTAACAATGACTGTGGGCAAGTTACTGAAGCTTCTCTATGCCTCAGGTTCCTCATAATATATGAATCACATAGAGTTGTTATGAAGACTTAAGTAAGTTGATGTATATAAAAAGCTCAGAAAAGTGTCTGGCATTCAGTCAGGCTTAGCTAACTGTATTATCTCACAGCAGGGCATTTATCATAGATGACAGCATAAGCTATAATTTTCCTACTTTTTCCTTATTATTTATTGCATTTTGGTGGTTTAGGACTTTCTGAACTTATTCTACAGTGTCTACGGGACCTGATATCCCTGAATCTCTGATTTCTAAAGCCATTCGAATATAGATCAAAGAAGCACAGTATTGTGCAGGTGATGGCTTACCCACCCAGATACACACAGTGTTGCTTGGAGAGGGAAACTAGTTCATCAATACAACTCACTGAAATCTGTCTCCCTTTTTCTGGCTTTGATTTCCAACATATCTTTGTAATATGAGTCCAGCACAAGTTAGAGATGATTCTGCAGTTTCTTCATCTTCTTAGAAATGTATTTATTCCTTATCAAAGCACTAATGCACCTTAGGCAATGTATATTCATTCTCCAAATAGAAGCTGTAATAATCATTTTCCAGCCCCCTTAATTTTTTCTTGTTTTGCAACCCTCTTAACTGACGAGATAGACAGTAATGATGTAGACTGGTGCTGTCAGCTCTAAATCCCCTATAGATAGACTCGTTCTGCTTGTCAGAGTGATGCAGGAGTAGCTGAAGTAGCCCTGAAGTCTGCATAATGACAGCCTTGAGAATTCCACTGTGTGAGAGCCTGAGCTTCACTGGCAAGGACTGATTCATGGAAAAGAAATAAATATTTCTCCAACTTACGGGTGTGAGATATATGAGACTCATATTTTGTAAGGAACCATAATGTGATCTCTCCTAGGGAAAATACCATTTTGGCACATTTTTTCTTTAATAAGGACGAGCATTGACTTAATAGCCACCACTGTTGGCACAGTGTACACAATATGCAGCCCGTAGAAACAAAGAGTTACGTGGTAGAACCACCAGAATCCAGTTCATTGTGTGGCTTCTCTCAATGCCACTAAAGGACATTTTGTCAAAGGCAGTGGTTGTCCTCTCTGACAGTACCTTTGGAAGTTTAGGTATGTAGTTTTACCATTTTTATTTTCTCTTAATGAGAGCCCCTTAGAAGACCACCATCCACACACTTACCTCTTCTGAGCCCCATTTTTTTGTTGTTTATATTGACAAATATCACCTTTGGAAATAACCAGTTCCATATGGTTACTATTTGTGGTGTACGGTGATTTTACCATTTATTTTTATCTAATTTCTTAAATCAAACCCATTTTCAAAGAAGTTCGATGTCTCAGAATTTGATTAATAGATCCATATCCATCTTTACACACTCTTCAGAATTGTATAGTGTTGGGTTTTTTCCGTCCTCTCCCTTTTATATCAAGGCGTGCATCTGTCTCCTGATCATTTTAGTTACCACTCACTGAACTTCCTCCATATTCTTCATTCTTTTTATGGAAGAATAGAAACCAGAAATATACTTCTGACATGGTCTTATAATGAGGATATATAATCAGAACAAGATTTTAAGTTTTTTCTTTCTGGGACTTTTCCTGAAGAAGTCGGGTCTGCAAGGGTGGGGATGGGAGTATTTCTGGCTGCAGAACCCTACGCTTTGGGAAACAGCCAATAATGGCTCCTATATCCAAAGGTCCTCTTTCTAGAATCGGTTTTTGCGAATTTACTACCTTTCCTTATGAAAGCTCATCTGCCATGTCTTACTAGGTCTTTTTGAAATGATCTGCATCAATCTGGCAACTCATCCCCTAGATGAGATAAGCGTCATCTATAAACCAAACAGACTGCATATTATCTTTTCTAGATCATTTGGGCTCACCCTTGTTTATCGTTCTCTATCCATTTTTAATCTTTCTCTTTTGTCTGTTTTGAAGTTTATTTTCTATTCAGTTCTTCCAAGCTCTTAAAGTCATTTTTTTAAAACAAAGTATAAAAACTAGTAAGAAGATGCTTTTAAAATCCAAGTATCAAGAGAGATTGGCTCTGTATGGTACATCTATACAATGGAATATTATGTAGCCATTAAGATAATGTATAAAAATATTTAATGATAAGGCAGGATTTTTCCAGTATATTATTAACAGAAAAAAGCAGATTATAAAACTTTATGCATGTTACTATTCCCTTTTTTTTTTTTTTTTTTTTTTGAGACACAGTCTCACTCTGTTGTCCAGTCTAGAGTGCAGTGGAGTCATCAAAGCTCACAGCGGCCTCAAGCTTCTGGGCTCAAGTGATATTGCTTCCTCAGCTTCCTGAGTAGCTGAGACCATGGGTTCACATGCCACCATGCCCTGCTAATTTCTTTTATTTTTTATAGAGAGGGGGCCTCAATATGTTGCTCAGGCTGGTCTCCAACTCCTAGCCTTAAGCGATCCTCATGTCTTGGCCTCCACAAAGTGTTAGGATGACAAGTGTGAGCCACTGTGGCCTGGCCCATTTAAAAAAATACAGTATAATTAAGTGCCTAATAACAAGACTGGAAAAATATATATCGAATAATTACTAGTTACAGTATTTCTGAATGGGAAATATAGCCAATATCTAGAAGTCAAAGAAAAATAGGTTGAAATTAGCATGGCTTAAAGTATGCATTTTTAAATAATGTGCTTTAAATATAAAGATCTAACTATTGGATTGGGTCTTAAAGGTTATTTAGTTTTATTCATCAAAAGTTATTGATGTTTACATCTGTGACATTATTAATGTTATATTTTGGTACATTATCCTAATCTTTGGGAGACTAAAATAAATGGATGATAATCTTATTTTAAAAGCAGTTTTTATGCATAAAATAAACTACACATGTTTACAAAAAAACCCAATTACATTGAAATGCAGTTGTAGAAATATTAAAACCAGAAATTGGTGATAGAATAAAATATTCAAGACTTTATTAATACATTAAATACCAAGATCTAGCAGCAAGTCTAATAACTGCCATAAATTCAAAGTAGAGATGAATATAAATGACATTTTAAGATATCTGTAACAATTATAGGGTGATATGAAAATATCTGTGAGTTTTATTAATAACAAAGTCACAGACATTGCTAATACTATTGTGGTGTGTTGTCTACACTTATAATCAAATAAACTGCTAAATTTCCGGTAGAAGCTAGTGAATATAAGATGTATTTTTTTTTGTCCTATCCAAATTAATAGACTTTCTGAATTCAGTCCTTGGGCTCTTGGGTATCTGAGGACTTCAGATAAAGAACTCCTCACCTATAATAAGATCAAAGTTCTTACATCAAGAGAGAGTAAAAGATAAAATACTATATAGAAATCAACTTAATAAGAGCAATTGTTTAATATGCTCTGTGCACGCATAGGTTTGTAATGCCAAAATGAACAAAATTCAGCATGGGGTAAAACTACATCTTGAAACATGACCAAAATATAAAATGACACCAAATTAAGATGTAAATATTGTCTCCCTAAAAAGTTCAAGATTTATCCACTCCAAATTTAAATACTATGTGAAGATAAGATAAAGAAAGAGAAATACGATGATAAAGGTTGGATGGTCTAAGCTTATGACGGAAAGAAGAAAATCAATAGATATTTCAGTATACTGTATTCTTGAGAACAGTCCTTCTGATACTATAAAATCTTTGTGAATCAAAATATTATAATGATGTATTATGAAACACTTTCAGCAAGAAACCATATTAAGTCATTCCAAGATCCTCATATATTAATAGAAATGAGTTCAAATGCCAATATTATAGATATTAATAACAAACAATAGATAGGTAACTAGAATTCAGGAAAGACTATTTAGCAGGAAAATTATAGTTGGATTAGGGCAATGACATTCACTTGGTGGGTTATTTGAGTCATGTACCAGGGTACAGACTGATCCCTTAGCCAAAAGGAACTACACCAGGTGTCCAAGTACCTAAAATGACATATTGAGGATGTCTATAAAGACAAGAATGTCAGATTCACATTCTTTTTCCGCTGACTCACATATCTATAAATAAAGCATAAGATGTCTAAGTATACACAAACAAATGTTAATAAGTGTACACTGTGGTTATCTTAGGCTCAGGGCTGAAGTGATATATTTAATTTCTTATTTTTTGATTACATTTTCTAAAGTTTGTTCCATGAACATATGCTATTTTTATAGTTAGGACATGTTTAAATTATTCAAAAATAATTTGCTATTGTTTTGTTTTTAGAGATGACAAGACATCTTAGTTGGTAAGATGAGTTCTATTTTTCTTTTGTGACAGAATCCTAAATTTTAACGAAGCTTCAAGATTGCTAAAATAACACTCAAGTTTTCCTTGACTAATCAGGCTAAATGGCATTTTAAGAACATAAAACATTATTTTATAAGACAAGATTATTCATTTTGGAATTTAAGGCAGCGATGCTAGCTTGGACATAACAAATACATGTATTAATCTGTAATAGCAAATTCAGGAATTTAACACCCAGGATGTTGTCAATGCTATTTGGCAGTTTTACCTGGGCTACAAAGACAGACTGAATTTAAAGCTTGCTCCTTTTCTCTCTCTCTCTCTTTCTCTCTCTCTCTCTCTCTCTCTCTTTCTTTTGCAAAAAGCTTTATTTCCATTTGATCCAAGCCTTGGGAGAAGCATCCAGGGTGGTTAAAACGCTGCCCAGTGGCTGGAGGGAGAGGCTCGGGCAGAAGCCTAGATATTTTGAGAGGGGCCCCTCAGAGGTCCCCGCCTGGCAGAATCCTTGTCTGCTTGTGGGAGACCCTTTTGGGAGATTTGTTCGCCTGGCCCACCCTGGGGCCCAACAGCCTGTGGAAGCTGGTCACGTGGTCTCCTCATCTTCTTGATAAGTTTCACTTCCTCATCTAGCAAATGGCTCTCCTGGAAGTCAGAGAGATGGGGGTCTGTTTGGATAGAACCCAGGCCATGAAGATCCAAAAGGGCCTGGTTCAGGTGCTTCTCCAGGGCCATGGCGCCTCCCATTGCGTCCAGGGTTTCACTCCACTCATCTTGAGACGGCTTCTGCCACGCTTGCTTTTCATCTTCAAGAGACGCTTGGCGCCTTCGCTCCTCTCCTCGGGTAATTCACGGAGGAGAGGCCCACACTTTCCAGAGCCTCATCATGGAGGTGGAAATAGAAGCGCAGAGAGAGGTCGGTGTAGGAAGCCTGCAGATGCAAATCGGCCAGGCGGTTGATGATTGCCTCCAAGTCAAGGGGATAAATCTGGGAGATCATAGTTGGTTGGCGGTAAGGAGTTAACCACAAAAACGGTGTTGTCTGGTCCCAGAAGCAGGAAATGGCTGGTCCCGCAGGTTGCAAGTGAGAGGATATTGGAGGGCGGTCCAAGACCGGTAGAGAGGAATCCTCAGGTCTGTTCCGTGCAAACACTGTTGAGGCAAGAGACAGATCCACGGGACTGTTGAACGCGCTGCCCAAAGCTTTTCATTGTAATTCTTGCATTTATTATGCTGATATTGACATGAAACATTTGCAAAGAAATTACATAGGCAAAGAGTATTTATTGGTCACCCATAAAATTATGTGAGTCAAATGTCGAATTGTTGAACTCATGGGATTTGGGAGCTGATTTCAACATCTCTGTATATTTTAGCCTTTCCTAGATTATATCTCGGGCTCCTGCTGCGCCTCACTGCTTCATACTGAGCAATTAAACTGCTGCAAACACATTAAGTCATATGGTCTCATTAAATGTCTGAAAATTTAACAAAACATTTTAACATTATAATTCTCACTTTACAGATAAAAATAAAACCAAGACAGCTAACAAGAATAGGAAAGATGTTCATTTATTCTTTCAACTCACACATATACATCGAATGCCAAGCAAATTATTAGGTACTAGAAATAGAAAGATGAGCAAGACCAACATGGTCTCTGCCCTTTCAGAGCTTAAAACCAGATTGCCATAGTAGTTAGGAGAGCAGAATTATTTATGGCTAGCCTGATTTGAGTTTGAATATTGGTTCTACCTCTTATTTCTCTCTGAACTTTCTAAGCTTCAACTTCTTCATTTATAAAAATAGGATAGTGATAACTTTTGTCAAGTCACTATCAAGAATGGATGCAATGCAGATGGAATACCTAGCATGGTATTCACACATAGTAGGTACTTCAGAAAGCCAGATACCTGGCATAAAGTAGATACTTAAGAAAACATGCCCACTATTATTATTTTTGTGTTTGTTGTGTTTGTGCCAATTTATATTGCATTAGAGCTACAGAATTTTCAATTTCTGAGATTATGGGAGATTTACACATTACCTTTTCACATGTAAAGATCTCAACTTCAGGGTCAAGGCTGGAGCCATTGGGCTAATCCCAGCCTAAATGTGTTTGGCCACTAATTCCTTCACAAAATATATTTCATAAACCATAATTCGAAAATCATTAAAATTTGACACTTCCTACTTACTGACCTAGAGGGAAGATAGTGGGACCCATCCTCCGCGTATTTACCAATCTCTGGTCATATTTATAAATATCAGGTTGTAAAACCACCATTAAGCTCAATGTATTATTAAAATACAGTCTGAATGGTGCAGAAGTGAAACAAGCTAATAGGACAAGAGAAAGAAGTGGAAAGATTGCAGAAGTGAAGGACAGGATAAGAAGATAGTCATTCTAAGTCTACATAAATGTAATAACATTTTATTAATAGAGATGATATAAGAGTGTACATAATGAAAAGATCTAGATCTAAGAAAAAATGATTTCCTGTGTCCAATTAATCTCAAGCCCAAAACTGTAGGCATTTTTTTTTCCTACCACAACACCGAGGACATATGTGTGTTTGTTTTAAATCTGCTTTACAGCAGTTTTTCAATGATGATCCTTATTATTACTTTTAGCATTCTGCCAGCGGATTTTGAAGTAACAAGGTAATTCATTTCTTTATAAGAAAAGACATGCTAGATTACTTAGTCATTGAGTTTGCATTATAAAATTCCATCAGGAATAAATGTACATCTAAGTTTTAATTGGCTTCAATAAAGGCTTGATTGGGTAGATTTTATAATATATTTGTTGATTAGAGATAGACAATTTCTAGTATGTCAAAATATTGCATTTTGGCATGTTATTTTGTATAGTACAGCACTATGCATATCATCATGGATCTCAATAAATATTCATTAACTGAATTTCCAGAATCTGCAAGGAAGTAACCTTCATTCCTGTCAGATGCTTTTTATATATTTTAATTAAATGTCACCTTTGTTTTTGAATTATACTCTATTATTTCCTGGATTCCATTTAGCTAGTTACCTATTCATCATAGTTCCATTTACCTTGATTAAAACTCCTTGCTTCACTTAGTGCTAATTATTGATTATAAGCAGAGTTAAACAATCAGATCCCATTTCCATATTACTCTTCTGGCACCTATCTTATAGTTCATTGTCAAGTTGTCTCACCATCTTAAGCAGGCTGGGGCTCTTAGTCCCTGAAGTAAGGGGAAACATAGGAAATAAAGAGAAGGGGTCCCAAACCATTGGAAGTCAAACAGCCAGAATGCGATGAAAGATGCGGGTTGTGGTGAGAGCAAGGTCCCTGGGACACAGCTACCTTTAATATACACAAGCCTGTACAGTAAGTCTTCACTTCATGTCAGATAGGTTCTTGAAAACTACAACTTTAAGCAAAATAACATATAATGAAATCAATTTTGCCATAGGTTAATTGGCACAAACAAGAGTTAAGTTCCTATTGCATACATATTTCTGGTCACAAAAACATCGCTAAACTTCTAAATAAAGATGCAAATCACTGCTGATATTAAACACAGAAATAAATATGAGCTATATATACATTAAGAAAGATTAATAGAAGTAAGAGAGTCATTTACCCCAGTTTTGGTGAATCAGTGAGTGATGGTGGTCATCGTGGTGGTAGGTTAAATCAAGGAATAAACGTTTGAAAAGTCAAATCATCAAGAGCACCTCCTACCTCCATGCAGTTCAAAATCAAACAAAAACCAATATTGCTGAGTGCTTTTGAGTGGCATTGTTTATTGTGTGTATTTGTATGATTATTATATACTTGATGAGTTTTTACATGGTAACAATTTATATTCATTTATTCATTTTCCAACCCACTTATTGCAGACCAGGGTGGCGGGTGGCCAGTGCCTTCCCTGGCAGCTCAGGGCACAAGGTGGGAACTGAGCCAGGCCAAGGCCCTTTGTATAACAGGGCACACTCACACTCACACTCACGCTGTGAAAATAATTCAAATTAAAGTCTTTGGAATTTTAAATTATTTTGAGCCTTGAAGGAAATGTGATTGTGAGACCTGAGTCACGTAGCAAGCTGCTGCAACTTTTGCTTCTCTGATTATAGATTAACCCTCTTTCTTATTTTTCTTGCCCTGTAAAATGTTGAGAAAGAGTAAATGGCACTGGAAATAAGATCCCCTTCCCTCTTAGTTACTGACCCTTTGTTGCAGATAAACTTCCTTCCTTCTTGTACCTGACCCAGACCAGATGGTAAAAGACCCTATGACTATCGAATTGCTCAAAATGGAATGTTAAATATACTTTTCCTCAAAAAGAACAAGCTGTAACCAAATTGCTGTAAGTCATAAAACAGCACTGTATAGAAAATGTTGTAATTCTGATAGATTTCTTTGCTTCTGCCTATATAAATGAAGCCTTAGCTTCTCTACTTCAGAGCACTGACCCCATTCTTTTGGAGTTTGTGTTACCTGAATGGCTATCCTCACCTTTGTGCCTGAATAAATTCTTTTAAAAAATTAGATTCAGATCCTTTCAATTATTTCAGGTTGACAACACCCACACTCACTCACATTGGGACCATTTAGACACATCAATTCACCTAACGTGCGCGTCTTTGGGATATGAGAGAAATCAAAGTACTCAGAGAAAACCCACACAGACAGGGAGAATGGTGCAAACTGCACATAGACAGTGGTTCCAGTCGGGAATCGATTATTTTTTTCTTATAATGAAACAACATGGAACGAAACGTTATTTGAAGACCTACTGTACTTCAAAGCTGCACCCTCTGGCTGTCATGATAAACATGCCCAGCTCTGCTTGGAATAGTAGAGAGGTAGGCAGCAAACCAGCTTGGTCAGGTAAGTCTGGGTCATTGGCCAAATGATCGAAGGATTGGAGGGAGGTTTATGTTTATAGATAACATTTATCAGCTAAATGGGCTTTACTAAATTGAGCTTATGCCCAAGAAGAAGTAAGTCTCATTGTTCTATTGAGTTGGCTGAAATGCAAGGAAAAGAGAGGTGAATATTTCACACATACAAGTTTAGATAATTTTATACTGGGTGTGGGTCAACTCTGATGGCGTACATCTCTTTCCAACTCTGTGCTCAGTCACATTATCTTGGTAGCTCGAAATCAGTCATGGTGGGAGCAATTACATCATGGAAATCAATAATGTCACAAATTAGGGGTTTTTACTATTTTTTTCAGACAACTATTGTTGGGTGGTTGGACATTTATCAGCATATCACTCACTGTGGGTCTGTATAGGTGTGTGCCTGTATACATTCTAGAAATTTGATTTCTGGAAAATGAATTAGAAATAACTTCAATAACTTCAAATCTTGCTCTATCTTACCCACACATTGAAAAAATGATCAAGATACATAATTTAGCTGCTACAAAATCTCTTAACCTGTTTCCTCAATCTTTATTTACAGTGGCAGTTGGTAAGAGTGGATTAATCCCAACCTGTTGGTAATTCCAGCCCAATTTTTTCCTTTAGTAGGCCAACCCCTTTGTTGTAGTTAATCAGAATTATTCCAAAAGCTTTCTCCCTTAAGTTCGTTGTTTTTTCTTGGTCAGTAAAAACTTGGTTGACAACCATTCAGCTAACTGTACTTATCAAGTAATCAGCAATTTATAGAGTTTAGATTGTTCAAGAAGAGGAAGATGAGACTACCAAGAAGACCAAAGGATGAGAACATTGCAATCTTCCCAGAAAGTCTTCTAATATAATAATGAGAAGCTACTTTTGGAGACTTAACATATCTTCAGAAGAGGCACTAGAAGACACAAATTTGTTCATTCATATGTTGTATAAAAACATAATATAAAAATTTACTCATTCATCAAACTTTTATTGGGGACTTGCTATAAATAGGATCTCTCAAAGAAAAATCTCACAGTAACTACCCTTGAAGAGCTTATCATCTACTGAGGGTCATAAAATATGTGGTAATATTTATTAAATAGAGACAAGTAGAGGATGCTATATAAATCTATTCTAGTTAAATTTTTATATATCATATTAAAACTCAACTTGGTGATGCAAACATAGACTTTATTTATAATTTTAAGATTTTTTTTTCAGTTTTAGTAAGAAACAAAACAAAAATTATCACCAACCCTATCTTTATCATCTGGAAATGGAAGGTTTCATGTTGGATTTTTAAAGTCTCTATTTCCTAAGCACTTAAGAGGTTTCCCCCATTGTCACATTACATTTTCACAACTATGGACATTAATTTATTAACCCTCAGTTGATTAGAAGAGTCAACTAAATATTAATATAATACCTTATTCATCAACAAAACCAACAGCCTGAAGTGTAACTGTAATTGCTTCTTGTCCAGATGACAGAAAGTAATTTCAGTGACTGCTCTACTTAATTAGGATACATGAAGCATGGAACTCCAGGTCACTTATGTCCGTAAATTCTGCCTCTTCAATGTCCTCGAGAAAGCACTTGTGTCTCAGGCACATTGACATGGTTTTTAGTAAGTCCATATAAGCTCAGTGCAACCAAATTTCACTTACTTGTTGATATATTATCTACACTGCCTTCTACTTTTTCCACAGATCCCAGTTCATTTAATATTTTATTTTCACCTGCTTGGCATTATCTAAAAAGTTAATAGTGAAAAAGCTTCATTGCCCATGGCACAATATTTTTGAAGAAATAGGTAAATACATGAAGGTATTCCCTCAATTTATTTTGTGTGAGGAGAACTCTCTGAAAGAGAAACATTTGCCCCCCTGCCCAGATTCAGGGAAGTTTTGAAAGAAGGATAAGTTTGCATTAGTCTGAAGAAAATTAGCTATCTACCATCATGAAGCAATTTGCAAGATAGAGGTGTGCAAAATGACAGCATGGGAAACTGGACAACTCTTTTGCACCTTGGGGATGTCACTAGGTGGTTCAATGGGAGTTGCAGACACTTACTCAAATCTGAGTAAAAAAACACATTTCAAAGATAAACACAAATTGGTAGTTTTAAAATTATGAAACACTCAGGACAACCCACTACAAGGTGATTATAAGCATTTATTAAACATCTGTGATGAGAAGAAGCTATGATTGAGACAAGACATATGAGACACAGTTGCCACACTCAAACAGCCCAGGGCCAAGAACAGTAGAGACAATAGAAGCATAAACAATAACACAAAGGGATAACATGGCCTCCCATATGAAATGTATATTATGCTATATATATAAAGTCTGCATTTATTTCCTTTCCTTTTAAGGTTATTGATTGAGAATTAATCCAGTATTGATCTATTCTTATTATGATTATTTCCTCCTTAGGACAGAGAGGAGAGTTTCAACATTTGGATACCTAGGTGTGTAAGACAAATCTACTTTAACCAATTAGTAGATACCCCTTACATCTCAAAATAAGTCTTGGTATCCCAAACAATACCACATTTAATATTTGAATATATAACACAAATCCAATGTTTTGACTGGATTTCATTTTACTGGGTAAAATCCAAGAATTTCCTAAAACTGAGCGGGTTTATGTGTGCTCCTTGAACATTTGTTATGTAAATATGTGATATGTGTGCATGTAATGTATGGCTTCCAATGGGAGAGGCTTATACAAACATATGTAAAGTGTGTGTTTATACAGAAAAGAGGCCTCAGTCCAATCCCTTGCCCATCCACTCAGCACAACTGTTCTAAAATGGAATTACAAGACTTCATTTCTTGCTTACTCCAGTCTTACTCATTGTAGCGGACTGTGTGGTTCACTTCATTTTCTTGGCCAACGGCCTACAGAACACTGGTATGAAGCAGCAGACACATGCAGAAGCCATGCCGTGAAATGTATGACACCAGATGCAATCAGAAATGCACTAGAGCCCACGAGCTATATAATACAAGCTAGTCTGCCATTCTTTCCTCCTGTCCACTCACAGTTCGATCAGGTGTGGATGCCACAGGAGAGTCCTAATCAAGAGAAACCTGGATAATAACATCAGTCCTTCTGGAAAATGACATTCATGTACTCAAAGAAATGGTGCAGCCTATCAGTCCTGCTGCTAAGGCTTTTATGTGCTTTTATTGTCTTCTTCAGTCAGAACATAGAAGTGCTTACTGATTACAAGGGAACAGAGGTCTAAGAATTGATTTTAATGATACTGCTGCATTTTCAACAGTCTTAGTTTAGTGAGATAAAAGCTGGAGTGACAGAGTAAAAAGTGTTTTCAAACAGATTTGCATTGTTCAAGGCCATGAGTTGTTTTGTACTTCGGGGAGCTGGAGGACCAGTGGAGAAGAGCATATTAGGCATTTGAGAACACTTATCCACTCATGATTACAGATCCACAGAATGATAGAATTTGAAGAGATCTGAGATGCCTCTTGTCTTCAAGTTCAAACCTTAATTCTACTGATAAGAAAATACAGGTCCAGAGAGGGAAACTAATTTCTTCAAGGCCATAGAACAGGTAAATGCAAGGGCTAAAATCGTTTCTACTGGCCTTAGGTCCAGTAATATTTTTCATTACCACGTGCTTACTGTATAACCTGGCTGAGAATTTTTCATTCCTTTTTTTCCCTCTCTTCCTTCCTTTCTCCCTCTCTCCATCTCTCTCCTTTTCTCTTTTTCTCCCTAACAGTATCCCTCCCTGCTTCCCTTCATCTCCTTCTCTCTCTTTTATCTTCTTCCCTTTCTTCTTTCATTTTCCGCTTTCTCGAAACTTCATCCATCTATTCATATATTTAACAATTATTTACTGAGCATTTATTATGTGCCCAGGATAGTGTTAGGGACTGGGGATTCAGATGGGTCCCTGGCCTCATGGAGCTTATAGCCTAATAGGGCACATGGGCATATTTATACTGAGCCCTGAGGATGAGTAGGAAATAGGCTGTTACAGAATGGGGGAACAGGAATAACATTCCAGGTAGAGGAAACAGTATGTGCTAATGCCCCATGGCAGAACGCTGCTCAGTCAGCAATAAGACTAGAACAGCCCACTAGGGAGATCTTGGCAGAACTGATATGCCAGGCATAAAATAGTATTATCATTTGATCCTGTCTTCACTGCTATAACCCCAATCCTCAACCCTAAATTCCCTCTAAAATATTTTTACTCCTGTAAGATCTTTAAATTTTGTATTAATAAACAAGAAAGAACCATTTTGAAGTAAACTTAAAAAAATAGAGGAAAATGTATCATGTATCTGTGCTAAGATGCGGACACCATAACCATACGTGTTGATCTTCTTACCCACAGTTCCTTGCAACCTCCTGAAAGCCAGTGAGGTCAGCATGGTGTGTGGATTGTGGACTCTGAAATCAGACAGACCATAGAACTGAATCCTCACTCTGCACTTACTGGTGCTTCAGTTTTGAGCAAATCTTTCAGCCTTTAAGCTTCAGCTTTCTCACATGCAGAATCAGAATCAAAGCTACTGTCTAGAAGGTTCCAAAGAGCATATGTAAAGAGCCCAAGAGCACATTAAGTATTCAGCATACATTCAATAAGTGGGTAAAAAGGTATATGACATTTTAAAATTAAAAAATTTCAGTCATCAGTAGATGCTTTTTAATAGTAGCACTGGATTTACAGAAATTTAAAATCTATACTCTCTACCTAGATCTGCCAGGGATGAAAAAAACGTACATTTTCATGTCAAATGTCAAAATGTCATATGTGGCCACAGAAGTAGGGAAGGTTAATGAGCCCCTTGGGCCACAGCCATGGTCAACTCAGCCTCAAGATGATTATCCTCACTAAGGCAGACAAACAAAAGCAGGTTCCATCTCGTAGCTTTAATGGATGGGGCAGGACTCAAACACTGAAACTGCAATGAAGAGCACTTAACTCTTCCCTGTCTCAGTTTTGCCTTCTGTAAATGGGAATAATACTTCACATTACAATAATTATAATTATTATTATACCCTCTATAACTATCTTTATGCATTATTATACACTGCAATTATTTTTATTATGCCCCATATCTGGGACATAGGAAGTGCTCAGTAGACGTTATTCTTTCGAATGAATGCAATATGATGTTCATATTCTATAATACAGGTTTCAAATGATAATGCTTGATAATTTGATTATAAGGGGAATAATAAAAAGAATGACTAAGCTTATTTCTTTGTTTAATACATCTCATAGGAGTTATGAACATCAATTTTTTTTGGCATAGTTTTCAAATAAGGGGAAAAGGGAGTTAGAGTCCCTATGCAGGGAAGACAAAGCCTGCGGCTCTTTCAGACAAGGCTTTAAAGGCTCTGAGGCTACTTTCAATCTTACACAAACAAGTTTATTGCTTGAGTAAAATCAAAAAACAAAATTCTTCAAGTCTTTAAGCAGAAAGAACTCCCAGTGGCTAGAGCTGGAATTCTTCATAAAAATAGTTTATTACTAAGCACAGAATATTTCTCAATATGCTTTAAAAGTAAACATTGGTGGACAGAGATTTCTCTATAACAGAAGTTTTGAAATGCTTGCCATTCATCAACCTGATATTGCTTTCCATACCTTCTCAGCAGTGTTTACCCCAGAACCTTAACAGTCACAGCTGGGTGTTAGAGATATGTTTTCATGCTGAATATAAAACATTTTACTTTCAGGATGGCATTTCGTAAACTACAGTAATTCACTTTCTGAATACACTCATTTTTAAAAATTGCCTTTGACTTGAAATTTAAAAAGTCATCATTGGCAACCATCATGGTTATAATTGATTCAGAAAGAAACATCAATGGATGTTAAAACAAGTGGTAATAAACTTTGGTTAGTAACAAGATATTTACATAACTGCACAATGAAGCAGAGGAAAATAGAGGAGAAATGTAGCAGGCACCACCTCAAGCTGCTGATGAAGATTGACATCACCAGCCATGAGAAACAGACAAGAGATACCTCCAGGTACGATGGTCTGGGAAGTACACAATGCAACTTCTGGGACAAAAATGCAAAACCTGAATATAATCATGAGGAGATACCAGATATTGAGCGAGCTGCCAAAATAACTGTCCTTTACTCTTCAAAAGTATGAAGGTCATGAAAGATGAGAGAAGACTGAGGCCTTTTCCCAGACTGAAGGAAACTGAGGAGACATGGCAACTGGAAGCAACACGGGACCCAGGATTTTCTTTTGCTATCCAGACATTGTGCGACAACTAGCAAAATCTGAATAATGTAATAAGGTTAGGTAATACTGTATTTGCATTAGTTTCCTGAATTTGATCATTGTACCATGTTAGGAAAGGGAATGACCTTGTTTTGGAAAAACACACTGAAGTATTTAAGGGTAGAGATATATCTGAAACTTACTCTTGAATAGCACAGAAGGAAATTGTGTGTTTGTACGAGTATATGGAGAGAAAGAGAGAGGGAGGAAGGGAAAGGGGGGCGAGAAGGCAAAGAGAGAAAGATAGATAGATGAACAAATGTTTTGCCTTTAAACCACAATAACCTTCTCTGGTATGACAGGTTTCTTTCTGATATTTTGTTTGTTATTGAGTTTGATTACGAATAGCTTGGTGAAGAGGTGGTGGGAGAGTAAACATATGCCTAATATATATACATAAGTATGTTCTTCTTCCTAACTCCATGTGATGGTTTCTTGGCAATGTACAAATAATCGCATTGCAAAAGACTGTTATTATCCACCCCAACCCAGCTAAGAGATAAGACCAGATTCAGTTATAGCCATTCACAAAGGTTTAGTGGGTGGCCTTATGTTGGATAAGAGCCAATTGCTACTGACTTTTGTATCTATACTCCCAAGCAGTTTTTATTTTTCCAGTTTATTCTTTGACCTGAATCTTCCCCTCCCCACTGTATTAGGTCCCAATGTATCTGGTCAACCCAAAATTTAGCCAACCTAAAATTCCCTCTATATTCAAAACGGAACACTTTCCCCTAGACAGGTCAATCTCCCCATTGTCCCCAAATCATACTCATTGCTGCCTCAATAACTTCTCTTACATTGCCCCTCTATGTAAAATATAAATAATTTAAAATAACAATATTAATAGCAGCTACTGATCACTGAATATCAACTTTATGAAAGGTATTGTCCCAGAAACAAATACCCACAGAGAGAGAATCTAATTTAATCCTTACATCTTCTATGGGAAAGACATTATTATTCCCATTTCTAGAGCTCAGAAAAGTGAGGATCAAAAGTTTAGACAGGCCAAGTGCAATAGTTCATATCTGTAATCCTAGCACTTTGGGAAGCTGAGGCAGGAGGATTGATTGTGGCCAGGAGTTCAAGACCAGCCTGGACAAAAAATAAAGAATTAGCCAGGTGTGGTGGTGCATATATATAGTCCCAGCTACTCCAGAGACAGAGGTGGAAGGAAGTTAAAGGCTGCAGTGAGCTATGATGACGCTACAGCACTCTAGCCTGGGCCCACAGAGTGAGACTCTGTCTCTAACAAAAAAAAAAAAAAAAAAAGGTCAGACAATTTTTTAGTTCTCTAGCTTTGTCCTTTCCATACCCACTCCCTAAAGTATGTACCTTAGAATATTGAAGTTGTTATTTGAAAAAAGTCAAGGAAGGGGGCAATGGTCAAATACGTTTGGGAAATCCTGCATTTAATGTAATTAATTAATCAGCTTAGACTCTACTGTGCTCACTTGTGTTGCTATTCGTCAATGTTCATGAATTGTGCAGCATTCCCTGCTTAGTATGTACCATGCCATTCAACGGCCAGCTGAAAAAAGTTATTTGTTGTTATTTTATTTAATTTTGTCTTGTCATCCAAATAGGTGGTATTCACATGAAGAATAGGATATGCCTTATATTTCAGTTTCCTTCACATGTTAAACACATAGTAGGTGTTCAATAAATATTCCATGATAGCTGGCAGGGACATGCTAAGCTCTCTACACCATCTTTTTCTTCTTATACCATGCCTTAGTAGTTCTCCTTGAATTTTCATTCCTCCAATTTCCTGTGTCCAAGCTAGTATTTACATGTAAACGAAGTGACCTTTGGGTGTCCAGAAACTGACTTCTAATCACTGATAGAAGCTTCAGCTTTCTGACAGCCTTTGATTACATTTCTGTAACTCTTCATTCTCTTCTTACCCAGGTGAGAGTCAATTTTTCAAAGAGCAGAGTCCTTCAAACGTTTTGAATAAGAAAGGAAAAATTTAATTTAAATAAGCATTACATACCTGGCAGTTGGGAAAAATGAAAGGGCCATAAACAGTTCATCAGGAAGTACAACAGTGTGTTAAATTACAGGTAATAAAATCATAGTGTCACGAAAAAAACCACTACAGAGACTTTGAAATGATTTTTCTAAACTGCAAGAGTTGCATTAATTCCTATTTCCTGGGATTACACAAGAGCATGACTGCATCTGAAGGAAAGCAAGCACATGCTTTCTGCCAAGCCCTTATAAGGAACATTGAGATTTCGATATCTTTGCAAAACAGATCTTGAGCTTTTAAGCACATAAATGTAAGAATAAACACATTGGCGCATTTTCAAGACTAAAATGATGTCTGACATATTCTCCCCTGATTCCTTAGTAGCTATACTCCTTGCAAAGAGCCTCAAACCTTGCTATGTCCCAACTTTGGTAGTTGGGAGGTGACTGTCACACAGCTGGTATATTCTGGATATGAGATAGAATTTTAGTGTAGTTTCTGGGGAGAAAAGGTGGAGGAGTTTGGACTGGTTGTTTACAATTAAAGCTATATTTGAGAAGTCTTGGATACCAGAGCAAATATTAGGTTGGTGCAAAAATAATTGTAGTTTTAGCATTGTTGAAATTTGTTGTTTGATATTGGAATACGTTCTTAAATAAATGCGGTTATGTTATACATCATTTTAATATGCATTTCTCACTTTTGTTTTCTTTTTGCTGATGACTTCTTGCTATTTATTTTATGTTTATTTTAGACTATGGAAATGATGTTAGACAAAAAGCAAATTTGAGTGATTTTCTTACTCAAGTTCAAAATGGGCAGTAAAGCAGCAGAGACAACTCACAACATCAACAACACATTTGGCCCAAAAACTGCTAACCAACATATAGCACAGTGGTGCTTCAAGAAGTTTTGCAAAGGAGACAAGAGCCTTGAAGATGAGGAACACAGTGGTCGGCCATCAGAAGTTGACAATGACCAACTGAGAGCAATCACCAAAGGTGATCCTCTTACAACTACGTGAGAAGTTGCCAAAGAACTCAAGGTTGAGCATTCTACGGTCATCTGGCATTTGAAGCTAACCAAAAATCAAAAAAATCGTCATTCTGAAGTGTCGTCTTCTCTTCTTGTACACAGCAACAAACCATTTCTCAATCAGATTGTGACGTGCGGTGAAAAGTGGATTTTATACGACAACCGACAACCAGTTACGAACAGCACAGTGGCTGGACTGAGAAGAAGCTCCAAAGTACTTCCCAAAGCCAAACTTGCACACACAAAAAAGGTCATGGTCACTGTTTGGTGGTCTGCAGCTGGTCTGATCCACAACAGCTTTCTGAATCCCTGTGAAACCGTTACATCTGAGAAGTAAGCTCAGCAAATCAATGAGATGCACTGAAAACCGCAACGCCTGCAGCCGGCATTGGTCAACAGAAGGGCTCAATTTTTCTCCACAACAACACCTGACTGTACATCGCACAACCAACACTTCAAAAGGTGAATGAATTGGGCCACGAAGTTTTGCCTCATCCACCTGCCCATATTCACCTGACCTCTCACCAACTGACTACCACTTCTTCAAGCATCTTGACAACTTTTTGCAGGGAAAACACTTCCACAACCAGCAGGATGCAGAAAATACCTTCCAAGAGTTCATGGAATCCAGAAGCACAGATTTTTTTATTCTACAGGAATAAATAAACTTATTTATCATTGGCAACGTGTTGATTGTAACTGTTCCTATTTTGATTAATAAAGATGTGTTTGAGCCTAGTTATAATGATTTAAAATTAAGGTCTGAAACCGCAATTACTTTTGCACCAACCTAATAGAAAGAAATGGCAATTGGTTATCTTCAATGTACCCATAGTCCATGAGTACCTATTATTAATATATATAAGCTCCAGCACTGGTTTCTATGTGAAGGAAAACCAGTCCCCAGAACTACAGCCTTTTCCCATTCTTTTCATAGGCAAATAAATATTTTGAACTTGCCTCCATTTGCTGCATAGACTTCCTGAGTATCAGATACTCCTGTATCCTCTTGCATATATTACAACTGAAGTGGTTTTCGGAATGTGGTCCCTGACTAGCAATATCAGCATCACCTGGGAATCTGTTAGAAATGGAAACTTTCTGGCCTTACTGCAGATCTACGAAATCAGAATCTGGAGGTAAGAGGATGGGAGTGACCAGTGACCTGGGTTTTAACAGGCCCTCCAAGGAATTCCAATGCACGCTTCAGTCTGAGCACCATTGCCCTCTTGGAACCACTCTCTCGAAGTTCCATAATCACCTCGGACTCACCAGATCTAGTGGGCTTTCCTCAGACCTGAACCTTCACTGTCTCTGTATCATGTCACATCACTCCTTGAGATTTTTCTCCTCCCTTATTTTCTGTGGCTTTGTGCTACCCTGACACATTCTCTTTTTATCTCACACTATTTCTTCATCTCTTTCATTGACTTGTTTCCCATTATCTGGAGTTTTCCATGATTAAATCTCACCTCCTTTCACTTTGCACTTTCTCTCATGAGGATCTGATGCATCTCTATTATAAATTTTAGTCACAGGACTTTTAAGATTTTTGTTTGTCTCAGCCTCTCTATTAATCTCCAAGTTTACATTTCCGGTTGCTTGCATAGAAATGCCATCTCTATGTTCCGTGGCCTCTTCAAAGGAATTCATCAAAACCCAAACACCCGGTCCTCACCACCCCCAAAGCAGCTGCTCCTGTTTCTTTCACCAGACTCTCAGACAAGAAAACTCAAAGACTCAGGATCATCTTTGTTTTTTATTCACTCCATGACTGAGTACTTGCCAAGTCTCATTGAGTCTGTTTATATCCTTTGCATTTCCACCAACTTTCTGGTAGGCCCAGCTTCCAGTTATCTTTCACTTTAGTTTTTTCTAGTAATTACTACCAACTTAATCATAACATCTTATTCCAATGTTTTTACTGTATCGTTAGGATGACATTCAATGATTCTCTAATACCTGCCTCATAAAGTCCTCATTCATTAGCTCGACATTCATGATTATCTATTACATAACTCCCAACTTCCTTCCTAGGCTTAGCCGACACTGTCCCCTGCTATATTCTTGTCAATCCAGGAGATTCTCCATTGAAAAGTCTCTGGAATTTATTAATATTTTTGATATTCCTATAATTTTATGTTTAATGCTTTCACTCAACCTGGAATACCATCTCAATCCTCCTCCATGTCACCTTCTTAGGTTGTCCTCACCTGGACATTATCTTTCCCGTTTTTTCACTTCCTTTATACCTTTTTATGGCAGGTGACACATCTGCAAGTTATTTTAGTAATGTGTAAAATGGCGTCTCTTTTTGGCTAGATTGTAAACTCCTGCAAGATAGATACTGAGCTGACCTCTAAGTTTTTCTTTCTCACCTAAGCATCCAGCATGCAATTTGTCATATCATAGATAGTTAATAAGTATTTGTGTGTTGAATAAATTCTGCCTGCAGGTTGCTTATGAGATGATTGATGGATCTCATAACAGAAGCAGCCAATGAGAAGGAGTGGGGGGAGGGACAGATGGGGCATAAAGATACAGACAAGAGACTTTTCACTTAGAGAAAGAAAGTCTACAGTTTTTGTGAAGGGGACACTTAGGAAAGTAATGTGGGTTTGTTTTCAATTGTGAAGAGTTCTAAGTACTGGTTAACGGACTCTTATGGGAGACTACCCCACGGGGTGCTTCTTACAGAGTTAGTGTATTATGCAACATTAGTTCTGAGAAAAATGAATAGCTGCTAGCCCATAAAATTGGGGGTTCTATGGCCAAATAATTTGGGAAGATCTGACAAAGATGAATAGGATTATTTATTGTGACATCTCCTAGACCTTTCCATTTGCTAATGTGTGGCTTTCCAGGGGAGTCTATTGCCAGCGGTATTTCCTATAGTTCTATGACCACTAAACTCTTTCATTACAAGCATTCTGTAGGAATAGCGTTTCTGAGGAACACAGGCAGGGACACAGTGCATGAATAACTCTTTGCAACTCAGTATTTTGTGAGCTTTTAAATAAGAAACTAAAGGCAATGTTAATATTCAGTACCTTAGACATGGAAGACATAAATTAGCAAGCTCATAATTGTCAAGGAAAAGCGCACTTCTATTTCAAGTAGCAAAATATTATCTTTTCCACAGTCCCCTCCCCCAAGAGGATTTCCCACGTTATCAGTTATTTGTTGCCTGTTTTCAGATTTATCTTCCACAACCAATCACCCTCCTTCCCTACTCTCACTTAGTGAGACACTTTTTTTCTGGAGGAATCTTCTTAGCAATTCAAGGAAGGTGGAGAAAAAAAGGAAATTAACTACATACACAACCCTTAGGCCCTTATAATTTAAAATAGATTTACCATGACTTGAAAATGTTGCTAAAGCCATATATTTATTTACATATATATATATCTCAAATAAGTATTTGTGTGGAGGTACGGAATAAAGAACTAATTCAGGAGGGAATGGAGTCAATATTTTACCCGGATTTTGGTATTTCATAGTTGTGGTCCATTTTTTTTCTAAATGCCATGACATTTACTTAAGAAATGATCAAAATAATTATTTAAAGTAATATAAAGACTAAATACTATGTATATCAGTCCTAGAGTTTCACACATATGCCAAAATAGTCTTACCCTTATAATCCTTAAGAACTTATCATTTTGAGATAGCTTGAAGGCAAAATATAAACTTTTTTTTTGCAATATTTTATGAAAATGAATTGCTCAGGACCATTAGGGAAAGAAGAGGGAGTGCCTGTGTGTGTGTGTGTGTGTGTGTGTGTGTGTGTATGTGTGTGTGTGTATAAAATCAATTTAATGACGTGTTTCTCCAGCAGATGAAGAGGGTCTCAAATTAATTAGAGAAAGCAATTCATTTGTGATTATTTTCCTGGCCAAGTTGGAATCAAGACCACTAGAGATTAGTAGGAATTACTATACTTTAATTATTTAGGTATATAAATATAGTCCTTAATCTTTTATGGATCTTTAATTTTTCCATATTATCCCAAGTTTTGTTGGTTTTCTTCTAACCACTCCAATCCTCTAGCCTGAACTGACCATCTGGCAAGAAAATTTTAATAATTTAAATAATTTTTTTTCCTGAAATTCTTATGAAGGGTTTTACTGGAATGTCCCAGAATTAGAATCCATTGTTAAGAATCTGGGCACGTCAAAATAGGGTTGGAAGGAACTCAGTCAATAGGTTGATTTTGCACACACAGGGATTAAAATCTGGCTGAATTGAGGCTATAGACAGCCCCTGCAACTCAGGCTATCCTCTAGATAAGGTAAATGTGTTGCTTACTTTATTATGCCCTAGAGAAGACATGACCAGATGTACTTGTTCACCACATGCAAGAACTCATTCCTTCATGATCAGTGAAAGCTAGCCTTGGCTAAAAAACTGCAAGTTGATATATGCAGTTGCCACAGAAAATCATTGCTTTGAAGATGCAAGCCTACTGGCTGCATTCCATGATAAAAAAAAAAAAAAAAGAAAAAGTGTGGCAAGAGCAGAATCTTTGATTCTTTCATTCATAAATTATTTACCAATTCTTCCTGGAGTGCCCGATACATTTTAGATGCTTAATAACTAGTTGTTGAATAAACGAACAAATGCAAGAATGAATGTTACATTTTCTACTCTGGTCATATCATGATTCAACATTATATATTTCATTTAGAATGTTATTGACACTTGTTAAAAGCAGGAAGCATGCATTTTCATCACCCCATTGCCCACACAGCCTAGATTGGTGTTCTGCTCAGAATGGGTGCTCAATACATCTGTGAAATGAAAGGGTGGCTAAAACTATCTTTTAACTTTCTAAGAGTACTTAGGTATTTGATTCCCTACCTGATTTTATGACAAAGAACTAAGTAAATGCTCTAGTCTACACTGCCTAGTTGGTAAACCTTCACTTAGTTACAGGCTGACTGGCCTAAAATCCTTATGTCTTTGGAAACACTTCAGTCACTGGCCATCCATGAATTGTCCCATCCGTCTTCCTCAAGCAAGCCTGCTGGGGCGGGATGCGCTTCCAACAACACTGCAGTTCTCAGTTACCATCTGAATCAGAATTCCCAACTGGTTCTGCTTCCCCTCTAGGCACTTTGTTTATTGCTTTGCCAGGGGGTAAAACCTTGTCCAGTTCACCACATTTGATCCTACTGTGATCAAAGCGACTTTGAATCTACCGTGTTTGTTGTGTGGGCTAGAATGTGAGCTTTGCACTGGAAAGGAGATGAAAAATTACAGTCAATCACAATCAAGCCTGGAAACTGCTGGTGACTGACAAGCAGTGTCCAATTTTTGAGACTGCCTCAGAAAGCAACAACCTCACTTTGATGCTGATGTGAGAGGAATGTCAGGATGGATTTCTGTGAGGTATTAAATAAGTAAAGTTACTGAAATCACTCACTCCTAATGTAAAGGGGACATATGATTTTTTATCAGGAGCTTGAGCTATGGCTCCATTGTGGATCGCATGAGCCATTATGAGATGAAAGCAGATGGAGATTATTCATTCCTTTCAAACTCACATTCTTAAATGCCATCTTACAAAAGGGCTTTAACATGATCTTTCGCTTCCAGGGGAAAATGACAAATGAGTCTTCCCCAGAGCAGGCTGAGGACCCTCTCCTTCTTCAGCACATCTTCGCTGCACTATCACTTTTGGCATCATTCTTGCCCAAGAGTAGACAGGCATTATAAGTGACTCTGTCTCACTTAACTTTATTATTATGAGATGCACCCTGACTCTCCCACCCCAGGGCTGTCCTGACGTGCCTTACCGATATGATCCTCCTCCATTCACACAGCTCCTGTCTCGCGCCCAATGACAGCCACATCAGCCAAAATACTCAGAGTCAGGTTCATAGAGCGCCCAATGACAGCCACATCAGCCAAAATACTCAGAGTCAAGTTCATAGAGCTAAGTGCTCATCTTTCAGGGTGTAGGAAAAACTCTCCAAAATATATGCTATGCATATATACTTCAAAATATATAGTACATGTACTAACACAGAGCATATAGTATATACAGTCTCCAAAATATATATATATATATATATTATATTAACACTGCTCGGACATCGTCCACATCTGAAAAGTGAGTTTTAGGTTCTAAAACATCATTTTATAATTGCACATAAACCAAATTAACCAAGGTTATGAGAGGAAAGGGGAAAGGATGGTCTCCCAGTAGTTCACACCAGTAAGGAGGCATGTGTGTTGCTTGGGCTTGGGGGAGGAGGAGAAGAAGTGGCCAGAAGAGAAGGTCCTTGGAAGCAATTGACACTTAGCCATTTCTACCTTGCCTGGTTGTTAAGGGTTCCAGGGGTAGAGGGGAGATGACTGGGTCTCCTCTTTAACCTCTAAAACCTTTTTAACGTCTGTTCTAATTACTGCCTTTCCGTAGTAAGATTTTCTTTGAACAAAGTATTATGCTATAAAGAATCAACTACGTTGGTAGTCTCAGCCTCTACTACTTAGCAGGTTTGCATTCATTCAATGTGTTTTTGAGCATCTCTTTTAGGACTCCAAAATGTGTTTAAGTGCTTTGCAGTTTAGTGAATTCATTACTAAAATGCACTAAATCACATTCATTATCTCATTTCAATGTTGCTGTGAGGTCAATATATCATTCTCTTCCATTAAGATAAGTAAGCTGAGACTCACAGAGGTAGCCATGTACCCAAAGATACGCAGGCTGTCAGTTACAGAGCTGACCCTGAGCACGTGGGTTCCTATCTCAAGCCCAGTGGTCCTCCCTGATATCACACTGCCTCACCTACATGGGGGGCTGTAGGCTGTACTGTGCAAAAGACAGAGAGAAAATGGGGGGCTATATAGTCTTGTTACACCTTTCAAATGTGTTCTAAATATTCAGGCCCATATATTATTTGGCTGTTTCTCTTTTCTATCACCTAAATTTATTGCAGAACATAGTTTGGGTGTTCATGTTAGTCTCATCACCTAGAGGAATATGAGGAAAAAATTAATTACCATTTAATTTTATTCCAGTTAGTGTTCAAATCTGGCATGCCCTACCTACTTCTGTACTACCTCCTCTTGATCAAAGATACACCTGCCACCAGAATAGCCAGGTCAGAAGGAGAAGGAAGCCGGGCAAGGTGAAGAAAGTGCAAAAGCAGCACTAGGTTCTCACTGGTGGTTGGTTCTGTGTGAGGGAGACAGAAAATGTAGGGCACAATTTGGCTTCATGCTAAGGAGATCATTGTACATATTCATCTTGATTTCATACTAGCAGAATCTGAAGTTCAGGTAAGTTAAGGGACTTGGCTAAGGTCACACAGCTAGTTAATGGCAGATCAAAGATTCATACCCTTGTCTCCAAAATAGTTTTTTGTTTGTTTAATAGTATAAACCTGGAGTGGTTTAATATCCCTTTACCAAAGCACAGAATGTACATTAAACTAAAACATTGTGACATTAAGTATTCATGAAATTCAAGAAAAAATAATAAAATTTAAAAGAAGTCAATAGAGTGAAAGAAATGTCCATCAGAATGATATGCATTTGTCAAATTACTGATTCTGAAAATTGATAAGAAGTTATAGCCACTCCACTTTGTATGAGATATAATAATGTATACTTTCTCACTTTCTCACTTGAGCTTAGAGCTCAATTTGCTACTGATTTTTTCTTTTTTTTCCCCAGAATATTATGGGGGTACAAACGTTTTGGTTCCATAAATTGCTTTTGTACCATTTGGGTCAAAATTATAAGTGTGCCCATCACCCAGATTGTGTGCATTGCACCTGTTAGGTGTGAATTTACCCATCCTCTCCTCCCCTCTTCTACCTGCTTGATTTCCAATGAATCTTATTTCCATATGTGCACATAAGCATTATTGATTAGTTCCAATTTAATGTGAGTACATGTGGTGCTTGTTTTTCCATTCTTTTGATACTTCACTTAGAAGAATCGGGTTCAGTTTCATCGAGGTTAATATAAGAGGTATTAGTTCACCATTTTTTATAGCTGAGTAGTACTCCATGGTATACATATAGCACATTTTATTAATGCATTCATATATTTATGGGCACTTGGGCTGTTTCCACATTTTTGCAATTGTGAATTGTGCTGCTATAAACATTCACATGCAAGTGTCTTTTTAATAGAATGCCTTTTTTTCCTTTGGGTAAATACTCACTAGGGGGATTGCTGGATCTACTTTTAGTTCTTTGAAGTATCTCCATAATACTTTCCATAGAGGTTGTACCAGTTTGTAGTTCCACCAGCAGTGTATGAGTGTTCCTATCTCTCTGCAGACACGCTAGCATTTGTCGTTTGGGGAGTGATTCAAAATAGTTTTTAAAGATGCAGTTAAAATTAAGCTACAGTAAAGAGATACAAGCTTATTAAGCCAAATAAAGCAAAATAAATTTGTTGTACTTGGAAGTCACACGCCCCAGAGTAAATATGTGTCAAAGCCTATTATAAAAAGGCTGGGCCCTGATTGAATGCTAGAGCTTGGTGAAAAGAGTCTGGGAGACAGCTTTATCTTGAATGCCTACAGCAAAATGTGGGATAGCGGTTGGGTTTTGGGTACCAATTCTCATTAGCTGGTCGTAGCTTTCTGAATTACTATGTTGAGAAGGTACTCTGAGACCTTGACCTAAGTCAGTAGGCAAGAGTGCCACGTTTGAGGATCTATGTCTGTAAGGGGCATGGACAAGAAGTGGTGGCACGAGTGCTGCTCATTTCATGATCGTCATCTGTTGAAACAAGAAAATAACTTGTGCTCACTGCAAATCCTTTACAATAATTTTTAACAATGGGAGTCATCCTAAGAGTTTGTTGCCACTTCCCTTCACTACCTGGACCAAAGACCATATTCAAAAATCCCCACAGCTCTAGGTGTCTAGGAGTTTGCTGCAAATGGCCCAGTTGCTATCATTAGCTATCTTCAGCACACAAGCAAAGCACGCCTCAATTTTACCAGATAAAGTGAACCTCCCCTACGTCAAAGAATAGAGTCTGTGGGAGAAAATTAATTACTCCTCTTATTGACTGAAATGGCCACCGGTAGCTATATTTTCATGGCAAATAAAATATTATACTACTATCACAGAAAATATAATAACAAAAAACACTTTTACAACTATCCAAAGGGGATCTCACTAACTCTTTTGGCACCAGTGGTGCATATAGAGTTTCATAACTAGCAAAGAGATATAATACCTCTTTTTTAGAATCATACTATTAAAAAGAAGTGAGCAGAGAGAGAAGAGAGAATTTGTCTCCCAAGCTAGTCTTGCAATTAATGACCTAGAAGGGACCTCAGGGTCATGTATTTCAACACCCTGCTGAAGAAGAGCATGCTGAAACCTGAGTGAGGCTGACCTGTGCAGGTGACAGTGCTGTGCCGGGCTTTCCAAGCTAACTCACCTTGCCTCATTATCCTCACCTGTACAGTGCTAGCCACATTGCCTAATACCCTTTAAGTGCCTCTTATGTCATTCCAGCTTCATGTGGATTTTGAAGGGAAAATATCCCAGAAGTGAAAAGATTTATTGTTAAACACACAGAGTTTGTGGTCCTGAGAAGCTAAAGTCTTCTCCCAAGGTCACCCAGAAAAGCCACGGCAGAGGGTGAGTGTCCACCTGCTCATTGTTTATGAAACACAAGGTAATGAAAGAGGTACAGACGCCACCTAAAATTCCACTGCTCAATTTTGACAATTGTGTGTTATTTTTCAGCTCTGCTGGAGGTTAGAGATGTTTTCTGAAAATTTAAAAAATATTTTAAAATTTCTATTTACAGATCAAATTGCCTGTCAGTGACATGAATTTGGCAACAGAAGCTGCTTTCTGGTCCCTGGTCTGCCTCCTCATACTCCTTCAGCAGCACACTCTCAGCAGGTGTGAGCCAGACCAGCCTATGCAATGGCTGAGATTTCTCCAGCAGGTACTCCAAGGGCTAGAAGTACAAAAATCATTGCTATATGTTACTGGTCAACTATCACAAAACAGGGTGAGGCTCCTTCAGACACTGGAGTGCAAAAGCTTCTCGTCAACCAAGAGTTTCAAGGTAAAAAAAGAACCTGTGAGAAAAGAGGCCTTAAATGGTAGAGTTAGGCTTTAAATTCAGTTAGACTGTGCAGGTTTAATTCCTGTGCTATCCACCATTGACATATGTGTGCTTTTAGCATAGTATGTGGCACATGAGAAATGTTTGCTAGGATTGGGGCAGCCTCTTCACATCAGAGATGAAGAACTTGGTTCAGAGAGGTGAAGTGGCTTACCCAGGAAGACCTGGCAAGTTGTATACATGCTAAGAAAAAATAATGGTTCCAGGGAGCCTGATTTTGTTGACTGGCTTGAGATGCTTCTCACATGCAAGGTTCTGCATCTTTGGTTATCATTCAGGATGCTTGCTATGAAACTCTGTTCCCCATTGCAGGAGGCCACACATCACCAATGTTCCATCAAGGTATGAACTCATAAAGTTCATAGAATTTGTTTATTCTTCCCTTGAGGCAGACTACTGAGGTAGAGATGAAATGAAATAAAATTTAATTTAGCTCAGCTTTGTTTATGTAAGTCCACCCAGTAGCACTAGGTGCCACTTTGCTTTTTACTTTCATTTTCTGGACTATCTGAAATCATCTGTTTCACCTATTCATTCATCAAACATTTATTGAATGCCTACTGAGGGCTAAAACTATGCTAGGTCTTATGAGTAATAAAAAAATATATAGTTGGCGCCTCCATGGCCCCAATAACAAAGAAGCTTACAATTGCACTAGAGGAGATGCCTCAGATGAACCACAGAGGACTGACAGGTAGATCTGAAGAGGCGGGATTGGGAAGAAAGGTGACTTTGGAGTCAGGTAAACCCAGCTTCATCACTGCTAGTTTGATGACCTTGGGAAGTCCCTGAACTCCCTCAGTCCCCATTTTCAGTCTATAAACCAGAGATAATTACAGTACGCATGTAAAGCCCTCTGCACAATGCCTGGCCACCAGGCAGCGCTCAATAAATGTTAGCTATGTTTGTAGCTTAAGCAGTGAGTTCAGAGTAGATTTGGAGAATCTGGTTCATTTAAAACAAGTGAGGAGGAAAGGCCTTATTAATTTATGTTAAGGCCAGAGCTTAGGTTGTATTTAAACCATCTGGGAGGCAGCGTGTGATTCAATATTTGTGATTTCAAGTGGTGGTTTGAATAGTTACATTTTAAGAAACTTAATCAGGCCAGTGGGATGAATTGGATAGGAGAGAGAATAAAGTCAGGGAGACTGGTTATAAAAATAATAATCTGGACGAGAGTTAGTGGAGACTTAAGGCTAGCCAGTGCAATAGACTGCAGAAAGAGCGAAGGGGCAGTCTGAAGATAATTAGACACCACTGAAGACAGAGAAGAAAAATGGAGAAAATTACAGGAAATTCAGGATTTCAAAGAGTGCCTGGCAAAGTAGAGAATTCAGGATGAGTAGTAATCAAGATGGCAAAGAGAAGGTGTCCAGCTGCTTAGTTTTCAGCATATATTTTTATAGCCAGGGCTTGTGAGTGGCTGGAAAATGTTCAATATACATCATTTCTTATATTCAATGGGAACATTTTCCAAAAAGAGAAGCTTCAGCTCTCAAATATATGCATTTCTGGACAATGTCACTTACTGCCTTTTGCTGGTTGGTCTGATACCAATTATAGCATCTCCAGCCTTGCTGCATGCCCTTTTAAAGGAATCTCTGATGTATGTAGATAGATGTCATAAGAGTTCAGATCTTTACGTCAGTTCCTTAAAGATAATATCACATGTGCTGGGGCTGCTTCAGTTCAATGTTAGTGTGTCCTTCTGAGTTCATAAATGAATGTTGACTTGAACTAATGATTTGGGAGTCAACCAAAGTAGTTTCCACTTTTGACAGAGAATAACGGTTGAAAGGGACAACTCCTTCATCTTTATTTTTTCCCCAACCCGACACCTAGTAATCTTGCCTCTTTCCCATATACTCTGTATACAGATAAACTTAGAGCTTTACCTATCATGTAATGAGCACCTGCTATAGGCCAGGCATTGTACAAAGCATTTTAGAGCCATTATCTCCTCTTATTCTCTTCTAAGTCCCCCATCAGGTAATTATTATCATCCCAGCTTACATACAAATGGCCTGAGACCCAGGGCAAACTTGCCCAAGGCCATTCCAGTATCTGACAGCAGAGCATGATTCCAAACAAGTTTAAAGGAGTATTAAAATAACATCTTTGAGGGTAGAATTGGGACTAGAAAAACTGAGGAAGAATATATTATATTCTAGTGTTTACAAAGCACTCATTAGCTGTGAATAGAAATTAACACACTAATCACAGTGTGCTGCCTCTCATTCTAATCTGTTTATAATATGTTCAAAGGAACTCTAATTCTATTAATTTTAAAACTTCAGAGAGAAATGATTATTTGGCTTTGATCCTTAGGATTCATTGCAAAGATATGAATAATTAGACACTCTTTATGAAGATGAAGATGAGGCTTTTGCTCTAGTCAGCTGGTCAATTTTTCCTTTGTGATTTCTTCATTTCCAGGAGTGGTTAATATGCTGAGTTGTGTCTGCCAAAATTCATATATTGAAGTCTTAACTTCCTCCTGTACCACAGAATGTGACTATATTTGGAGATATGGTCTTATAAAAGTAATGAAATTAAAATTAAGTCTTTAGGGTCATCCCTAAACCAATACAACTGGTATCTTTATAAAAAGAAGAAATTTGGACACAGACAGAAATAGAGGGAAGACTATTTGGAGACACTGGGAGAAGATCATCATCTACAAGCCCAGGGGAGAGACCTCAGAAGAAACCAACCCTCTTGACACCTTCATCTCAGAATTTTAGCCTCCAAAACTGTGAGAAAATTAATTTTTGTGGTTTAGACCAGCCAGTCGGTGATACTGTGTTACGACAGCCCTAGCAAACTACTACAGCATGCTTGGATTCATGCACACTCTAGGACTCGGTTTGCCTCGTGAGGAAAAGCATAT
Source organism: Lemur catta (assembly GCF_020740605.2). Classification (NCBI taxonomy): domain Eukaryota; kingdom Metazoa; phylum Chordata; class Mammalia; order Primates; family Lemuridae; genus Lemur; species Lemur catta. The sequence continues at coordinate 66,757,908 of NC_059137.1, forward strand.
CAAGGTATTGACTAAGATGGACAAAACAGTGAGAAGAAATGCTTTGGGCGCTCCTGAAGTTTAGTGACAAGCATGGGTTTTCTCTTTTAGATTTCAACAAAATAGAGGAAAGGCATCAAAGACTCCATTTGTAGCATTGCTTGCATTTTGTTAAGTCTCCAGACACCCATGCAATCTGCTCATGACACCCTCGCCACACAGTTAGATTTTCATGCCCTTCTGTGTGTTTCTCTGCTTGACTGGGATCCCATGGTCATTTTCTCCCTTTCCTCTAAAGGGCCAGGGGGCAAGCAGTCCTTCTTCTGCACATTTAACTGAAACTCTCATGACACTTTATGGACCATTGAGTCTACTTTTTGCATAGGGTCTAGCCTGGGCTTGTCCTGATTATGGTCTTCTCATTCTGCTTTTGTATTTGAAACTAGTGTCAGATAATGAAGTGCTCTCAACAGGGTTAGCTAAACTGCTGCTTAGTTACATTGACGTAGCCTCATGGATTTAAACAGTTTTCTGTTTTTATTTCTTGATGCTAGATCTCTACCCTTCATTCTTATCATTTTTTCCGAGTTAAGCCTAGAGATGTACATTCTCATCATTGTTATAAGTGTGACATTTTCTTCTAACAGATCTAGAGCACTAAAAGCGATGATTTCTATTTAGGGAGTGCCCATGAAGTGCCTGGGACTTTATATTGTTAGCTTTAATCCTCAGCCTATCCTAAAGGTTAAATATTATCATTTCCATTTCATAGGTGAGAAAGGTAAGACCTTAAAGAGGCCATAATGAAGCTGAAATTTGAACTGAGTTCTGATGATGAAGCACAGGATTTTCCCATTGGTCATGTGTTTTCCAATTTTAGTCATTCTCATTCACTGCCCCAACTTTTACCATATCTGAATACTGTCTATACTATTATGTATTAAAATTTCTTTTCAAATAGACTCATAGTTTTACCTTTACGTTGTCGTAACCAATATGCAATTATATGTTTGATGCAATAATTATACATTTAAAATATGCATTATAATAAAAACAACTTTATACCACATTTGATAAGAATATGCATTAAAATAAATAAACATACAAGTCTAGAGTAAAAATGACTATCCACGGGACACCTAACATTATTTTGTGTGTCACCAATGGTGTATGGATAGTTTACTCTGGGAAACATTGTGCTAGAAATTGCTGCTGCTACAACGACAGAATGAACCCAGGGCACAGCCCAACACAAACCTTGATGTTTCCCCAAATGATACTAGATACATGCTTCTAGCAAGTTGTGCAGCCACCTGGCAATAGCTCGAAATCTATAGCTTTGACTGATGGGTATCGCAGCCTCCTACTATTTTGCAGTGACATGCTCCCTTCTCTTGTTTTCTCCTGCTGATTCTTCAGCTGCTCAGGCCCTCTTGATATTAATATGGGAGTTAGGAAACCAAACTGGGGCAAAGGCTGCGCAGCTGCACAGATGCAGGAGTGCTGGCCCTGGAGGCTAATCAAGTGGATGCCGTACCTGGTGAGGTCGGCCTCTTGAAGGAGACAGTGGACAGATTTCAGAAATGGAGAGTAGGACACAGCTGGCCCACCTGATGACTCCTGTGCCAGTTTCCAAAAATATCTCCCTCCCTGCCTGCCTGTGGAGTCAGAAGCTCTGCTGTAATAAATGCATTTCTATGGCACGTTTTTCAAATTTCTAGAGTCACGTTAGACTGTAAATAATCCGTAGGAGACATAACACCCTAAGTCATAGTAAATTAACTTAAATTTGGCTTGAGGCTGCCTTCCTACCTCACATCCTTATGTAGAAAACTACAGCATAGTAACTTAGTATGTAAACAAACCAAAACCTCATGTAGGAGTATAACAAATAGCCAAGTTTCAGCAGATCACAGGCAGCCAACTCACCGCACCATGACCAAATGAGGCAGACGCCCAGCTGTGGCCAATCAGGTGATTTCTCCACTGGGCCTCTGCGCCAGGACTATGGAAGCTTCCTGCTCACACTGCTGGGTGGAGCTTTCTGCACCTCCACCAATTCAGGGTGTTGCCTCAATTCATGAATCGTTCTTTGCTCACATAAACTCTATAAATTTAATTCGTCTAAAGTTTTTCTTTTACCAGTCACCATTAGTACCATGCTAGTGGCTTTAGGTGGCAGTTAGGGACCTTTGAAGAGAAGGGCTGGAGGGGAAAAGCTATGTTAAAGGCTACTGAAAACAAAGAATGTGTCAAAGACAACAGTCTCCTCTCCCTCCAGGCTTCTTGACAGCACCTATCCCTTTTCCTACCCCTCCCTCCACTCTAGAGTTTTCTCTTGTTGCCAGGCACCCTCCCACCTGGGCTTCTTTAGCAGGTTTCAGGCCTCCTGCTTGCGAGGGTAGTATATATGCTCCATTCAAGTAAGCTGGTGTGGTATGCTATTTCTGAAAAGGTAATAAAACCTCAGCCCATATTCATACTAAAGTAGTTTCCAGATCAAAGGAGCTAACGGTCTGCTTGGGTTGAATCATGGTCAGACCAAATGTGTCATGTTTAGTTCTGAGCACCATAGCTTAAAGATACTGCCTGTGATAGTTAATATTATGTCAATGTGGCTGGGCCATAGGACCCAGTTATTTAATCATGTTAATTTTGCTCTTGTTATGAAGGTATTTTGCAAATGTGATTAACATCTATAATTAATTGACTTTAAGTAAAGGAGTTTACCCTTGATAATGTGGGTGGGCCTCATCCAATCAAGAGAAGGCCTTAAGAACAAAACTGAGAAGCAGAAACTCTGCCCCAACGCCACAGCATCAACTCCTGCCCAAGTTCCCAGCCTGCCAAACTGCTCTACACATTCTGGACTTGCCAACCCCCATATAAGCCAATCCCTTGCAATAAATAATGTGAGTCAATCCTTTCCAATAAATCTCTTACACACAGACACACACACAGACACACACACACACCCTATTGGTTGTGTATCTCTGATGAAACCTGACTGACACACTGCCCAACTGGAGCAACCAAGACCGTGAGGGGTCTGGGAACCAGGAGGGTTTGGAAACTGTGGTATGTGAGGATGAGTTGAAGGTGCTACAGATATTTAGTCTGGAGGAGGGAGGTCTAAGTGTGACCTGATAGCTATCTTCATATATTTGAAGGTCAGAACTGTGGAAAAGAAATCAGACCTGTTCTGTGTTGCCCAAGAAAAGAGGATTGTGGTCCAAGGTTAGAAGTTACAGAGGGCAGACTTGGCATCAGTGCAAATAAGAGCTCGCTAACTATTCAAGCTGAATCAGCTTCCTCTTGAAGCCATGAGCTCCCAGGAATCAGCCTTTGATTGGAATTATACTATATGAAGGGAAGTAAAAAAGGGACTCTTTGATTGGGTAAGAGGAAAGACAGTGTAGCCTCAAAGCTCTGATCCCGGTTGACAGTTCCAAGACCACAGCTGTCATTAACTGAGTCTTCTTATGTGCCAGGCACTGTGCTCATCCTTCCAACTCCTGAGGTGGGCGTTAGTATCCTCACTTCACAGAGAGGGAAAACAAGGCTCTTGGAAGTTCAGTAACTGGTCCAACATCATTCAATAAGTAGAAGCACTAGGTTTCAAACCCAGGCCTGTCTGACAAGCAGTGCTCCCCTGTAACTATTGGGGGGCAACCATATGCAGAAACACTCTACTTACTATGTAATAGTAAGATTCAAAATTACAAGCATGAGCACCAATTATTGTCTCTTTGGTCCTTAGCATACGCATCCTAATCATATGTTTTCTTGTCTGTCTTCAGTCCAATGTGGCAAATTCATCAGGGACAGGGCAAGACCTTATTTGTCAAAGCATTGAAAGTGCAAGAAATGTATTCTTTCATTAAACAAATACTGGTTGATCACAGGCACTAATTATCTAGGAATACAGCTGCTAACAAGATAGGCATGGTCTTTGACTCATTAAGAAACTTACACCGAGTCATGGGGACAAATATTAAATTGAAATGTATTAATAAGTATTTAATTACAGTTGTCATCAATGCTGAGAATGAGTACTCGGAGAGAGAGTAACAAGTGGATCCTTATTTCCTCTGGAGGGTTGGGGAAGACAACCCTCAATAAGTGATTGCCAGGCTGAGAGCTGAAAGACACATCGTACTCAGCCAGGTGCAGGGCAGCAAGGCCCTGAAATTGGAGGCCACCTGCAGCACTGAGGGGACAGATGGGAGACTAACGTGCCTGACTTAATATGAACAAAGAGGGCAATGGCATACAATGCGGCTGGAGGGGTGGGCAGAGGCCACTTGCTGCAGGACCATGGAAAATATGTAATCTTTTAAGTGAATACATGAATGAATAAAGGATAGAGATAACTTGGCAGCTTGGGACATCCCAGTCTCATAGCCCTCAAATGCAGTTGCACATGTGGCTGGATCAGTGTGGAAGAGTCAACATAGCACGCCTGACACTGCTATGCCCAGAAAGTCCTGTCTGCAAGGTTGACCCTTGGCTGGCACAGGAAACTTAGACACTTCCTGAACACATCACTGTGGCTCACTGTGCCTGTTTGTGAAAACAATTTAGTTTATGCTAAACACTTACTTTCCTTCTGAGAGTTTGGAACTTCAGTATGTGCTGGGCAGAAAGTGACTATGTGACCAATCTTCAATAAAAATTGGGGTACTGAGTCTCCAGTGAGCTTCCTTGATAGACAACATTCCACATATGTCACTACTCATTGCTGGAGGAATTAAGCACATCCTGCAGGACTCCGTGGGGAGGACTCTTAGCAGCCTGTGCTTGGTTTCCTTGGACTTCACCCCACGCATCTTTTCCCTTTGCTGATTTTGCTTTGTATCTTTTCTCTGTAATAAATCTTAGCCATGAATATGACTGTGTGAGTCTTGTGAGTCCTCCTAGTGAGTGAATCATCGAACCTGGGGGGAGAGGGGTCTTGGGGACCCCTGACATAGGGCATGTGACCCTGCTGACCTAAAAGCCCATAGTGACTGTGGAATCAAATCATTCTCTTTGACCACAGAAGAGCTTAGAAAGGTGGGTTAGAATGGCCTTGCTGTTCCCAGAGAACTCTAGCCAGTGTAGTTTCTGTACTACTCCTCTAGGGTCTAGAAATGTCTGCAGTGAGCCAGAGCTGGGTAATAAAAATTTAAAGACATACAGCGACTTTCAATGAAGATTCATACTAAATATTCAACAACCACCTGGAATCCCCAATGCCACTGCCCTGGATTTGCTAGGAACACGCCATCTTACCTTCAACAGTTCAGAAAGCCAATTTTTTTGGTGCTCTAGAGTTTTAAACTATCTGCCCTTTATTAAAATGCAGGATGTGCTTATAAGTCTAATAAGATGTTCTTAAGGGCATTTCAGGTTTATGTCTTTGTATTAAGCTAACCAGTGTGCTGGTCTAAATGCCCTCTTTTATATCCCTTCAATTTATTATTCAAGACCAAGAAAAATTAGTCATATCTTTGCACTTTATATTCTGCTAATTGCAAGAACATCAATACAAACAAAGCATAAAATCACACAAAAGCAAATTTTATGTTTTGTATGCCAATTTCACCACAACCGGTGAAGCAATGCTTAAAATTGCTAATTTTGCTCACTAAATACTTTTCTGCGAGTAAACAGAAATTCAATATACTTACTGTTATGAATTTAATGCATCCCTCAAAGTTTATGTGTTAGAAACTGAATCCTCAATGTAACAGTGTTGGGAGGTGAGATTTTTAAGAGGCGATTAGGTCATGAGGGCTCTGCCCTCAGGAATGAATTAATGCCATTATTTGGGAACTAGATTAGTTATCTCAGGTGTGGGTTCCTGATAAAAAGATGAATTCAGCCCTCTTCCCCTCCCGTCTCACCCTCTATTGCCCTCCGCCCTCTGCCATAGATGAAGTAGCAAGAGGGCTCTCACCAGATGTGGGCTGCTCGACCTTGGACTTCCAGCTTCTAGAACTGCAAGAAATAAATTTTTCTTCTTTATAAATTACTCAGTTTGTGGCATTCTGCTATAGCAACACAAAATGGACTAAGATACTCTTACATTCTCAAGAGAGAAAAATGGCAATGAAATATTGATGAGACAAGAGCTGTCACGGAAGACAAATCTTGCTTTTTGAAGAAACAACCAAACAACGTTACAGTGTTTTCTGTCTGTAGGATCCAATCATTCTGGTTGCATTATCAAAGCAGGTCTAAATTCCTGTCACAGCACTCACCTTTGTCCCATGAGCTGACACTTGGGAAAACCACAAAGCCCTCAAATCTAGTGTCTCCGAGGAGCCCGCCATGTAATTTCTATGGAAGTGCTCCTTGATGTGGATTACTAAAGTGTCTCCTCCTTTTGCTGAATACAATTAGAAATCTTTTATGAAATCAATAAATATTTACTGGGCATGTATTTTATTCAAGGCATGTGCTGTGTGCTGAGAGTGACATAGTCCTTGATGTTTAGAAACTGTCAGGCCTAGGTGTGTAGTCATGTGATGCAATACAAGGAAACGATAGGACTATGTTGTTAAGTAACAAATACAAATTAATATTGTAAGGTCAGAAAAGGAGAAGCCTCTGTGGATTATACGAGTCTTCACAGGAGGGATCTATACTGAAATATGAAGATTGGTGGGATTCAATGGTAAGAGGCGGGAGAGCTATCTGACGGAGTTGAGAATGAACATAAATGAATATTCAGGAGACATTGAGTAGACTAAGATGGTTGAGGGGCAGGTGGGTTTGGGGAAAAAATGCATGATAAGGTTGGAAAGGTAGACTGAGGACAGCCTAGGTTGCAGTGTAAGAAGATCGGCATTACTGTTGCTGATGACGAAACACCACCACCAGTGCCTGCAGAGCAGAGGACTTCTGCTTTCAAAGCAACATTTCTGGAGAGGAAGTATAGGAAGAAAGGTGTGGAAGAGGCCAAAAGTCTTTGAAATAGAGATCTGGGAAGCACCTGGGAATGACAGCATGCTTATTGAAATAAGTAAAATAATATTGGGAATATAGGAAGGAGGAAAATAAAAAATGTATATGAAAGACAACATGAGGGAATAGCCAATAAGCATCAGAAATTCTTAAGCTATGGAGTTCTCATAAAAGAAGTTTTAAAAAAATTAGTTTTGTTACTACACTTTCATCAAGTGCTGAGCTTCTAATTCATAGGCCTCATCCTAAATGTAATAAAGTAATTATTAGTGTTCTTAGTGGTTTATTGTTATTGTCTTCTTAGCCTATAAATGTTTGCAGGCTGGGATTGTGTCTTAAGTGCCGGGGGTGGGTCATGGCACAGTACAATTATTCAAAACGTAGAATTAATTTGTAGGTATCTTAGGCCTAATAGGAGAAGTTAGTTTTAAACATGGAAAATTAGAGGTGAATGTCTAGCAAGAGTTGCTTATTTATAACACACTTTACTGTAGTTATGTGATGGAGTATGTAAGCAATTGGTGTAACAGAGGTTTCATGATGTTTTACGAGTAAAATTCATCCAAATCCCTGTATAATGAACTATGCCATAAAATTGAGTTTTATTATAGCAGGCGATAGTCACTTAAGAATCTCAAAGCTAATGGATGAAGAAAACATGTTCAAGTAGGACTGTCAAATAAAGATGACTCTTTATGCTAAATTACTGAAATGCCTCTAACTGGTTTAGAGTTCTTTCAGCATATATTTCTGTTAAGACTTGTTCCCTCTTAACATTGAAATCATTATGCATAAGAGAACAGAATTATTCCTTCTTAAATAACATTTTAATGAGTGAATCAATGAATTAGAGTTCTGAACACTGGGAGATTTAAGGGACCATCTGTGCTGCTACTGATCGGCTTAATGTGGTCAAATCGCAATCATAGAATTCTGTGGCTCAGTCACTCATCCCACATTTCTAAACAATGGGGCCAAAACATGTGTTCTAAGTACTTTGAGAGCTTATTATTAAGTAAACTCGTTAAAAACATCTATTGATGTTCATAGCACAATATTATTTATCTAAAACAACATTCATTTAATCATTTCAATTAATTAAAGCAAGTCTGAACATAGTAGATTAAAGAAAATAACCAAAATTTGTATCACATGTCTGTGCACTGAAACTCATGCATTTTATTCACAAGAACACACTCCAATCTTCATAAACAGCCTAATTGGTAACACTTGCTTATCACTCTAAGTCTGCAGTAGGAGCAAAGCAACACAATATGCATGAGGTTGGGCATTTCTAGAGGCTGGTACACTGGAAAAACAAGCAATGACATATGGAAGTGGGATAGTAGGAGAAGAGATCAAAAATCCAACAAATCCAACAAACTGAACCAGCACAGCCATCTGGAACTTAAGTGCAGGGGAAAACTGCTCTCTATGCATCAATACTTCTCGAGAATAATCAATTGTACACATAATGGTGACCCATAGCCATCTAGAGTGCTTTGTTTCAAAAGGGACAGAAATGTGTCACACATGTGAGAAATGCTCCTACTCATTAGTTTAAAGTTAGAGAGAATAATCTTCAACACCTTACAGTTATAAATTCAGTCTTCTGAAAAACTTCACTAAATGCTTTATATCTTGATGACAATAATATCTAAACAAGGCTTGACTTATTGACCTTTATTATTAAAATATTGGCAAACTTGCCTATGTCATATTTTGACATGAGAAATGCTAAGAAGTTTCCTGAGAAACTGAGGTCTGGTCTGATTTTCATACCAAGAGATAAAATCGTAAGAAATGGATTCTGTGCAGACTTTCCAAGAAATTACCCATGAACTTGAGACTTGAAATTGTAACAAACATCATGACACAGGCCTTCCCAGTCATAAATAGTAGATTCTAAAATTGTTTGTAAATGGGGTCTGGGCAGATGGGGTACAGTCTTTAAGTGGTGCTAATACTGTTTTGTGACAGTGTAGATGGCCTTTAATGCAGAGTGGGGTTACATTTCATGATGCTGTCTAATTAACAGCTCAGAGTTTTGGCATATCGAGACACATACTGAAAAATCATTGTTGACTAGCAATGAAGGCTGTTGAATGTTAAATTACTCTTTTCTTTTCTCCTGCAGAAATCATGGCTGAAAATAATTCATTCTTCAGACCACCTTTTTCTATGTGGTCTATCCCAAAAGTTTTCCAACTGTCAGTCTCTTTTGGCTCCTGTTTCTTCTTTTCATCTAATTTCACCACTGTGTCCACTCTTTGTTCACTTCTGTGTACCTGAAATTTAATGCCTGTAATCTACCCATTCATAGCCCACACTAGTTCATCATTTTTGTGTTCCACAGATAAAAGTTTGCGGAAAATCTGTTTCTTTCCGTTGATTTTAGGGGTCGGTGCTCTGGCGCCATATTTCAACCCGTGAAAGCATTAGAGAAGTTCTGTGAGCCCTTGAAACTCCTACTTGTAAAGAACCACTCTAAAGATAGACAAGACTGTGCCCCAGAGGCCTGAAACCTGACAGTGAATGTCTACAGAGGTTCGATGGCTTCAGACCAAAAAGGAGGCAATGAACTGCTAGGTTTCTTGCATTGTGTACTTCATTTAAAAATAACATTTATTTTTGTTTTGACTACCAAAGTAGCAGATGTACTTTGTAGGAAATTTAGAAAAAAGAAAAGCACCAAACAAAAATTAAATTCCACTATTGTATGACCCAGAGATAATCACTAGTATCTTACTATCTAGTCTTTTATCATTGAAATCATGTCAATGTTTTTTCCTTCTGGAGGACTCACTTGGAAATGCAGAAGTTAGTGGCGGGCGGCGAGGGGAGCCACGGTTACCTTCACCCATGTGTTCCTAAAACTTAGATCTGTAAAAGCTTTGTCATTCTCCTAGTTGACATTAGTCATTAATTCATAGAAAGAAATGGCATAGCATAGTGATGAAGAACATGGGTTGCGGAGCCAGACTGCTGGGGTTTGAATCCTGGAATACAATATCTCTGGACTTTATTTGCTATGAGAATAACAACAACAATAATAACAATGATAATAATTCCATTTACTTCATGGGATGATTATAAAAATCAGATGAATTAATATATAGAGCACTTATAATAGTGGCTAGTACAAATTAAGTGCTCAGTTAATATTTCCTATTTTGAAGATCGCAGGTTCTGTCAACTGCATGTTCATTGCCAAGGGCTCTTACTAGGCCACCTTCGTGTATTATTTTTAAAGTCCTTGGGGATATTGATTACCAGATATTAAGATCCCCATGTTTTGGCCCTACCTCTGCCAACAATTACTGTGTAACCTTCATAAGTCATTGAATCACTGCTTCATCACTGGTAAAATCAGGGTGCTATGCCATGCTGGTGATTCCTAATGGTTTTCAGATGAGAAACTCTTTAGACACAGCACTTTGTTCATGATTTCAGGGCTTCATTGGCCCCTCAGAGCTCTTGTAGGGGCCCCAGGTTAAGAATCCCCATGTTATATGATCTTCAGTGATTCTTCTAGCTCTGATTTTCTATGGTGCTCAGTTTCATGGAAATGGTCCCCTTCTTATGATTCGTGACCTGACTATTCAGGAAGTTCAGGAAGCAACTCTTCCTCTTGGAAGATTTCCCTGTTTTCCATCTTATTGGAGACTGAGTTTCCTAATTAAATCTCTTGCACATACTTTCAATTCTTGGTGTACTCAGGATTTGGGAATCCAACAGCACTTATTTATATGCTAATTTGCTACAGAGAACTATACTCTTTCTCAATCCAAAAGGAACAAGAGGTATTCAGCCTAATGCTCTGCTGCATCCACTGGAGTTTAAAGCAGCCTGTACACAGCCAGGACGCAAAGTGCCCTGGAAAACAAAGCCTGGTCCAGAGTACACTTAACCAGGTAGCAATGGGATAGGGAAGGCTGCTGACTACCAAGCATGATGCCCAACACAGTAGTATGTGCCTCTAGAGACTATCTACAGCTGTGTGTCTTACAGTGTAGCCCAGGGATTACTGCCCCCCAAATCATCTGGACGTATGTTAAAAATGAAGATGGCCAAACAGGACCTCTATGCTACATTCTATATGGATGGCCATGCTGGACTTGAGCAATCTGGTATCACGGCGTTCCGATGACTCATCCCAGACATACTGATGAGAATGTTTGAGAGTGGAACCTAGCAATCTGCATTTTCAAAGGCATTGAATGAGTCTCGTGTACTGTGAAATTTAGAACCTCATGCAGAGAAAAAACTTACTTGTGCGCACATGGAGAAAAGAGATGCTGTAAAGAATATTCAATATTTAAGAACTTATACTATTACTTCCATCATAGTGGTAAAATATAAGCCAGTCTACCAGATCCTGGAAGATAGAGATTACCGTGGAAGCACTGTAGAAGTTCCCAGAGCTTTGGTTTTCTGTACAAATTCAGGATAATAATGTTATCTTATAGGGTAGCTGAGGATTTAATTCAATAGGCTTTAGACTGGTTAAATAAACTTTGCCACATTCGCACAAGAGAAAAATATGCAGCTCTGTAAAAGAATGAGGAAGCTGTGTATGCAAACCAAAAGCTCTCCAGGATATATTACACAAGAAAAACAAAGTGGGTAGCAGTATATATAATATCTTATATACTACCTGTTATATAAGAAAGGTAAGGGGATAAGAATATGCATTTGTGCTTGTATGTAAGTGTAAGAAGACGCTAAAAAAAAGGGTTAGTTACTACAAGAGTGGCATGAGGGGGACAGACAGGATGGGCAGAAACAAGAGGGCCTGTATGTGAAAATCAAATTTTTTTAAAAAGCCACTTTAGTCCCTTCCCCCAACACCAATCTATTCTGAGTGAGAAAAAATGGATTTAAAGCCACCAGGCTAATAATTTAATGTGCTAAGGTATCGTTCTTTTGCCTAGTTTTGATTTTAATGCGTGTTCAGCGTGAAATTATTATATTTCACTCTAAGGGTTGCCAAAACTCTCATCACCCAAGTCAGCTTAGAGATCAAGGGGGAACTATCTGGGTGAAGAGTCCTTATCGAAATGTATCAGTAATTTGTTTCTGAAATGGGAGGAGGAATTATCCTTGATCAGCAGAAAACAAAATCGAAGAAGTCTATAACCTAGGGATGAACTTTTCCGCGCGGCAGGATTTCTGCATCAATTGTTGTGCAGTCTGTCTAGCCGCATCGGGTCATGAATGATGCATGGTGCCACAAGAAATTCAGCTCTACAGGTATGTGCTGCTGATTGAAACAGAGAGCACTGTTTGAGAGCAAAGAAACATGTCTTTGCTTTGCTTTTAGCTTTACACCAGCTTGTGTAACAAATCCATTGCAATTTCTATAAGCTTTGCTCCCTAAATTCTCTTCAGCCAGATTTCTTATCAGATGCAATTTCTTTTTTAAAAAAATATCAAAACACCACAAAACCATAGCAAGAAATTTTGGGAAAACAACATTTGCAAAACTCTGGGTTGCTGAAAATTCACTGTTAACTGATACCCATGCAAATAAAAACATATTTACTTTTCTTTAAATGATGAAGTTTAGAGAAAGAAAAAGGATAAAAACAGATATTTAACTTCTGAAATTATCTTTTTAGGGTAGTGACTGATTTTTTATAATATGAAATATAAATCTTGGTCTCAATAGCTAGTATGAACAGAAATCTAATTTTTCTCATCATATCTGAAGCATTCTTTATCCTGGTTATTTTACTAACTCAACTGAAGGGGTTGAAATCTATGAACTGTTAGACAGTATATGCCAAGACCATAACTGTTGCTTTAAAGAATTTCTGGACTGTTATGCAAGAGAGAAATAAACTGCTCTCTTCTTTGAGCCATTGTATTTTGGGTCTTTGATTATAAAGGTATACAGCTTCTGCGCAGCAAAGGAAATAATCAACAGAGTGAATAGACAACCTACAGTATGGGAGAAGATATTCTCAAACTACACATCTGACAAAGGATTAATATCCAAAATCTACAAAGAACTCAAACAAATCGAGAAGAAAATAACAACACCATCAAACAATGGAGAAAAGACATGAACAGAAGTTTGTCAAAAGAAGATAGAGAGACAGCCAACAAACATATGAAAAAATTCTCAACATCACTAATCATCAGGGAAATACAAATTAAAACCACAGTGAGATACCACCTTACCCTTGTCAGAATGGCCATTATTAAAAAGTCAAAAAACAATAGAAGCTGGTATGGATACAGAGAGAAAGGAACACTTATACACTGTTGGTGGGACGGCAAATTAGTACAACCTCTATGGAAAACAATATGGAGATTCTTCATAGAAATAAATGTAGACCTGCCATTAGATCCAGCAATCCCACTACTGGGTATCTACCCAAAGGAAAAGAAGTCATTTTATCAAAAAGACACCTGTACTCGAATGTTTATTGCGGCATAATTCATGATTGCAAAGATGTGGAATCAACCTAAGTGCCCTTCACTTCATTAGTGGATAAAGAAAATGTGAGATATATATATGTATTATATATATATCATGGAGTACTACTAAGTCATAAAAAGGAATGACATAATGTCATTTGGAGCAACTTGGATGAAACTGGAGCCCATTATCCTAAGTGAAGTTCCCCAGAAATGGAAAACCATGTTCTCCCTAATAAGTGGGAGCTAATAGATGATTACACCTGGACACAAAGTGATATAAAGGACATGAGAAACTAAGAAGGGGGCTGTGGGTTAAAAATTTACCTATTGGATACAGTGAACACTATTCAGATGATGGGCACACCAAAAGCCCTGATTTAATCATTATATAAGATATCATGTAACAAAAACACTTATACTCCTTTAATTAATATTTTGAAATTTAAAAAAGTATAGCCTGCACCTTAGCTAATAAAGATGTCTTGCTATGAGAGAGTGTTTTAAGAAATTAGCTTAGCTGTGAACAATCAGGAATGGATAGGACCACAAAGAGTAAAGGATGAGGGACTGTTAGAAGGCCACGAGACTGCAATCTTGACCATGAAATGAATAATATTAAACTGCCCAGCAAAAATTTTCTTCAGAAACTTACAGCAGAGAATTGTAACTCAGACCCTACATCCATTGTTATAGATTCCTAATTAAGCAAGAGTGCATTAATGCATTGTAGCTCTATCTTTGTCCATAGACTTTGTAGCAGAGAGATTAGAGAGATATAGAACAGGAAGAGAGTGGACTTCAGTGCTGTATAGAGCTGGGTTTGAATCCAACTCTTCCACTTACTAACTATAGGGTGCTGGGAGGTTCATTTAACTCCCCTGAACCTGGAATGTAAGTGGAGGTACTAACACCTGCCTGTGGCAGGAGGGTGCAGGTAGAACTTCTAGAACAGGACCTGGTTGATACACAAGGAATCAACAAATTTCAGATGTATGTATCTTTCCTCTACTCCTTCAAGGAGACATCATGGATGTCTTAGTGCCAGGAAAGTACAAAAGAAGGAGGTCAGAGAAGAGAGTAGAGAATGGGATGCATAATTTTTTTTTGGTGCTGGATCTCTCAATTAGGTATTAGGTGGTAGAATGAGCAGGCCCAGACCTGTAATAAATAGTTTCAGAGAGGAGCTAATTGAGACTAAAGTCATAAAACACATGCCCATCTGATTTCTTCATATAGGGAGAGTCAAACATTTCAGATCTAGTTGCCAGCACTTTGTGCTCTCACTGACGGCAACTTCTACATTTGTGAGATTTCTCTCCTGGCTATTACAGCTGATCAGTATCAGAACGACATTTTGCTATCAGGGTGGTCATTAAGTCAATTTTTTAAAAAGTTAAGATAGTTACATCTATGGTTATTGCTAAAAAGCATTTTCTCTTAGATTTGCCTATTTATATTTCCCTCTGAGCATGTCTGCTCATCCATCTCTTTAATAAATAATATTTGTTGAGCATGTGTTGTTAACATGTGCCAGACCCACTTCTTAAAGCATTTCATATGTACACTATTACCTTATTTAATCCTCACAATAACCCAGAAGACAGGTACCATTATTTCCCTATTCTATAGATGAGAAAAATGAATGACAGATGGATTCATTGTTGGTCCAAGATCACACCGGTCTTGAGTTGCTGAATTGAAAGCTGGACCCGGCAGTTTGACTCCAGAGCCCATGCAGTTTAGTATCCCTTCAAGGACTCAAAACACTTTGCAAAAACTAAAACAATACACCATATGATGCATGGAAACAAGAAAAAAACAAAACAAAACTATGAACAGAAGACTAAAGGAGGGGAAGTCAAGTAATAAGGATGAGGAAGAGGGGCTGGAGGAGAGGGGAGACTTAGAGGAAAATACAGGTTTCATACAAGATCCCGAATTTGAGCCAAAATCTTACTTCTAAACGTCTTGGCAGTCAAGGCAAAAAGGAAAATAGGGTTAGTGACATGATTCTTACTACACAGCAAAAGGAAGACGACTAATCCAGAGAAAAACACATTGTATCCTTCTCAGCCCTTCATTTAATTTCCCAGTTCTGAGATTGAAAAAGTCTAGCGGTCTCATCAGTGATGAGCTTCTGACACTCCCTAATTGCTTTAATTTTGCTGGCCAGAGATGTAGCTTCAGCCACTGCTCATGTTCCAAAATATCCATTGGTATTTTCTTAAATTATTTAAAGCAATCTGTAATGTCTTTCCCTGTTCCACTCCACAGATTATCAATGAACAATAAACCAATTTGGTTAGAAAAATGTTGTTTCTTACATTGCATAATATTAAAGCACAGACCATTGCTTTTTAAACTGTGAGCTTAGATATAGAAGGAACTCCATGATGCACAAATTAAATATTGTTTAATAAAAAATAAACCAGAAAAATATTGCTGAGATAATTCTGAAAAAAAAAATGCTGAATTTTACAGTGGTACAAAGGCATTTATGATCATTTTGATTTTATTTCCCTAGGTAGCTATAAAAAAGCTAGAAAAAGCACTAATCTAAGGAAAAGAATATGCTTCTATCATACAAAATTGTTCTAATTTAAACTTTCACTGCTGGACCATTTTTTTTCCTATATAAAGAATATATCTTTTCATCCTATTAAATTGGGGCTTTTAGATAATAATAAATAACTTCAAGAGCTATAACATGCTTTTTTCTTCATCTAACAGGAACCAAGAGCACCATGATTATTGTTAACAATATTACTCAACAGCCTGCAATTAATTCTATTTTAGTAACTACCAGAACAGGTAAGGTGTATACGGTTAGCTCTTATTTAAATTATTGTCCAAATATTGTACAATATTTTTCTTTGCATGAAGCAAGCAGTCTGTGCAGCAGTTTCTTGCAGTGTCTTTTACTCTGGTATGTGAATAAGCCAGTTACTAGGGAGAGAATTTCCTGGCATAGATATATGTTTATTCCTGTTTATATAATACTTATTTTGTGCTTTAAAGGAGAAAAGAATATAACTCGTAGGCCCTTCACCATCAGATTTTGAAGAGTTGAGAGTTTAGGTATTTGGGGGCTCTGTTATGTCAGTGGGCACCATGGGCAGCAGACTCCAACATCCCTGTGTCCACATCCTGCTTCCCTCCTTAGCAAGGCACTTAACATTGTTCTGCTTCAGTTACTTCATACCTAAAATGATGGTAATAGAAGTTTCTACCTCACAGGATTTTTGTAGGATTAAAAGAGAAGATACCTGTAGAGTACTCAGAACAGTGCATAGCCATAGTGGAATAGTTCACAGTAAATTCTTAACAATCACTATTGTTGTCAATATTACTAAAAACGTAGAGACCTGGCAATCCTGGATGGAAATAGAATTCATGGCTAGGTCATTGTGGTCATTTAAAGATAACTGTTACGAGGAAAAGACTAACTTGACTCTACTTAACATAGGAAAACCCATTGTATTATAAACAGTGGGAGTAAAAAGTTTGAATAGGAGTTTATCTAAGGATAAAGAAATTTGAATTATAAAAATAACTTATTTTATGTTATATGTCAAGAAATTAAATTATTAATATAATTGCATCTATGTGCTAATTCTTAGAATTAACCTATTGTTTTTAAGAACAATGACTCTACTGCATTTGTTTTGTTTTCTGGTTTTGTTTTTGTTTTTGCTGGGTGGGACCAAAATTATTTGATACTCAGTAGCACCATTATTAACACAGCCATTTTGGCAAAAGTATCTATCCATTTTTGCAAAGGTTTCTCTCAATTGCATTAATATTTGGTATTCAAATAATTTACCTTTGGAGAACCTATGCTTAGATTTCTTTTCTTCAATTCTTCACTCAGCTACCTCAACCAGATCATCATTTGTTAACTTTGCATAAGATGCAAGCCTTTCACCAACATTGTCTTCAGTGAAATTCCACCTATTGAAGGATTTTCAACTTCAATTTGCCTTGTATTTTGTTCAGTGTTTAAACAGACAAGACGTCAAGTGGAGAGGGCTGTTTGAATGGGTAGTAATATTAGAAGTGGTCAGTTCATTTGTGAATATTTGCAAATATCTTTGCTTTTCTATGCGACCTTGTTCCCATAGGGATTTGGATAATAATTGCTCAGAAAACAACCCCTCATTCTCCTATAACTGTTTGGTAGATTTAATTTAAATATACATCCATTGTGTCTTTAAAAACCTATAAAAACTTGCACATCATGAGTCAAGCTTTATTTCACAAAGCCATCTAATTAGTGGCTTGAGGGTCACAAATAAACCATAAATAATCGGTATCCAGGCCATTTATCTAGATTTTGAACAGAGGCGAACATTAAAACAAAATGTTTTTTTTTTTTTTCCAATTTAGGGAAAACTGTAACTCTATTCATATAAGTTTTCTTTTGGAGGGCATTTTTTAAAATTTCAAAGTATTAAGGGAGTACAAACATTTTTGTTACATGGATACCTTGTATAAGGCTAAGGCAGGCTTTCAGTGTGCCCTTCATCAGAATAGTGTTCACTGTACCCAATAGGTAAGTTTTTATCACACCCCCCTCCCAGGCTCCCCCGTTCTTGGTTTTCAGTGTCCTTTACATCTGTCTGTGACCATGTGTACCCATTGTTTAGCTCCCAATTATTAGTGAGACTTTGTGGTGTTTGTTTTTCTGTTCCTGAGATACTTCACTTGGGATAATGATCTCCAGTTCCATCGAAGTCGCTGCAAAAGACATTATTTCATTCCTTTTTATATCTGAGTAGTACTCCATGGTGTGTGTGGGGGTGTGTGTGTGCACGTGCATGTGTGTGTGTGTGTGTGTGTGTGTGTGTGTGTGTGTGTGTGTATACCACATTTTCTTTATCCACTCATGAATTGAAGAGCACTTAGGTTGATTCCATATCTTTGCAGTTGTGAATTGGGCTGCAATAAGCATTTGAGGGCAGCTGTCTCTTTGATAAAATGACTTCTTTTCCTTTGAGTAGACACCCAGTAGTGGGATTGCTAGATTGAGTGGCAGGTTTACATTTATTTCTTTGTGGAATCTCCACATTGTTTTTCATAGAGGTTGTACTAATTTGCAGTCCCACCAACAGTGTTTAATTAAGTGTTCCTTTCTCTCTGCATCCATGCCAGTATCTATTGTTTTTTGACTTTTTAGTAATGGTCATTCTGACAAGGGGAAAGTGTTATCTCACTGTGGTTTTAATTTGTATTTTCCTGATGATTAGTGATGTTGAGCATTTTTTCACATGTTTCTTGGTCATTTGTCTATCTATTTCTGACAAACTTCTATTCATATCTTTTGCCCACTTTTTGATGGAGTTGTTTTATTTTTTTTTTCTTGCTGATTTGTTTGAGTTCCTGGATATTAGCTCTTTGTCGAATGTATAGCATGCGAATATTTTCTCCCATTCTGTAAGTTGTCTTTTTACCCTATTGGCTATTTCCTTTGCTGTGCAGAAGCTTTTAAATTTAATTAAGTCCCATTTATTTATTTTTGTTGTTGCTGTATTTGCTTAGGGGGTTTTAGTAAAAAATTATTCTCCTAGGCCAATGTCTAGAAGAGTTTTTCCTACATTTTCTTCAAGAATGTTTATGGTTTCATGCCTTACATTTAAGTCTTTTATCCCTCTTGAATTAATTTTTGTGTATGGCAAGAGATAGGGGTCCTGTTTCATACTTCTCCATGTGACTCTCCAGTTCTCCCAGCACCATTTATTGACTAGGATTCCTTTCCCCAGTATGTTGTTGTCTGCTTTGTTGAAGATCAGTTGGTTGTAGATGTTTTTATTTCTGGGTTCTCTATTCTGTTCCATTGGTCTATGTTTCTACTTTTATATCAATATCATGCTGTTTTGGTTTCTATAGACTAATAGTATAATTTGAAGTCAGGTAATGTGATACCTCCAGGTTTGTTCTTTTTGCTTAAGATTGCTTTGGCAATCCAGGCTTTTTTTTGGTTCCAAATGAAGCTTAGAATTATTTTTTCTAGATTCTGTGAAATATGTTGGTATTTTGATGGGGATTGTGTTATATCTGTAAATCACTTTGGGCAATATAGACATTCTAACGATGTTGATTCTACCAATCCATGAGTATGGAATGTTTTTCCATTTGTTTGTGTCATCTATAATTTTTTTCATCAGTGTTTTGTTGTTCTCCTGGTAGATCTTTCACCTCCTTGGTTAAGTATATTCCTAGGTATTTTATTTTCCTAGTAGCTACTGTAAATGGTATTGAGTCCTTGATTTGACTCTTAGCCTGATTGTTATTAGTATATAGAAATGCTACTGATTTGCGTACATTGATTTTGTAAACTGAGACTTTGCTGAGTTTATTTATCAATTCTAGGAGTCTTTTCTAGTAGGACCTTGATCAACAGAAAAATTGTATGCTATTTTCAGTTGTGATGCTCATGTCAGTGGAGAGCATTAACAGTGCATATTGATTTGCAACAAGTTGTCCCTGTACATGAAATACAAACAGGACAGAGATGAAAATTATTGTCATGGTAAAAAGGATAAAACGTTAGCCCGTCTTCTTTTTGTTTTTGTTGTTTAATTGAGATGTAACTTATATACAATAAAGTGCCAACTGTATGTTTATGCAAAAGAAAATACTGAACATAAAAATGATTGGAATGTCGGGGGAACGAAAAGATAACTAGTGGTTTGCTGGAACTTACTCATGCCAGCTCAGGAGAGCTGATGGTTCAGTTTTCAGAACTTTGGAAGCTGATTGTTTTATTAAACTGCCATCAGCTTGAAATCAGTCATAGGAGATTATATATACCATGAAATTGGAAAACGGTACCAATCAGAGCTTTTGTTTTTTTCCAGAGCTGGAAGTTAAACATTTGCTAGCACATAGGCTGAATCTGACAATAAAAACAATGGGCTGATTTGCTGCTGGGTAAAACAGCCATCCTTAGAGATAGACGTTTTCCTCTGCTCTCCAATTCCCGGATTGGGTGGAGAGTTCTCTACGGTAGCCATCAGCTGGGAAAGGGAAGGATGCTACACACACAGGAAAAAGCTCCTGTGAGTCACTGACGATCAGAGTTCCATTGTTTTTAGCATTCTTCTCTTCTTAGCATGATGAACAACATATTCCCTCTCTGCATCTCAACACTTTTTGACAAAACTATGTCTTTCCCTACATCAGAAATCAAGAGGAGGAGGGGAGCTGAGTTGAGAGAGGTGAAAACCTGGAGAGAGGTTATTGTTACTTCTTCAACCCCATGCAAAACTAGACAGTGTTCTCTATACTGTAGCTTTTGAGCTTTAGAAAAATACCAATGAATGAGTCCCATCCCAGAACAAGTGAATTATATCGGTGTTTAGAGCCCAGGCATTAGGTACAGTGCAATGACAGTCACTCTTTAAGATTGCTGCACAGAGCAAAAACTAGAGTCTAAACTCAAAGGCATCAGGGAGGGACCTACCTTGTTTACCATCCTGTCCCTAAGAACAGAGGCTCTAGGTCACACACTTTTCCAAAAAGAAGAGAATGAATTTCCCTGAGATTCAAATAAGCATTTTCTACATTATAAACACTTGGCCTAAACATATATTTCTTATACCATCAACAGGTTATAGTCTGTCTTCCCTTTCAACCTAAGGTTACGGAGTCATTTCCTGTAGTGGTTCTCAATCCTGGCTTTGCATCAGAATCACCTAGATAGCTTCATACTCCTGGACAGAAAAATACAGATTCCTGGGATCTGCCCCTAACTTCCTGAATCAAATCTCCTGTATTAGTGCCCAGGAATCTACAATTCCAAAATTTCCAAATGACTCGGAAATACTTCCAAGTTTGGAAACTAGTGGTTTAAAGCAAGCATTATCAAAGCTCACCCTCCCTTCCAAAGACTAGTGACAGGGCTGGGGACAAACATTATGACCTGTTGGTCAGTTGCAGAACTGTCTGACTCTAAGCTTCATCACTGCTCGTCATACATTTCTTAATTCCATTTCAGGTCATCTCTTTCTCACATAGATATGTACACCTTATGTGAACTTATTTTTCTTTCTACTCTTTCTTCTAACTTTTTCTTTTCACCTTAGGAAAACCTCTCCCTCTGATCCATTTCCATGAATTACAAAAGAAAGGTAGTACGAGGACAAAAAGTAGAAATGATAGAGTGGTTGACTCCTAGTGCCTCTTCAGAGAACCAGTCAGTATCCTTAGAATCTCCAAAGATCTTTTCATCTTCCTCTAACTAAACCTGGCATTGTTCAAGTCTAGGCTTTGATGGTGAGCTATGCATTCAAATTTAAGTGTATTGTTTTTATCTTTTGCTTAATTACCTGTTTTTGCCACAACATTGCCGCCTTCTTTAACTACAGAAGCACCGTTTTCATTATGGGTAAGTATGCTTTTATGCGATGCTTTAGGAATCAAAACAATTTATGGCAATGTTTTCGTGGAGAAAAATACTCTGAGCTCTAAATGTACTTAACTAAGTTTTAGAATTCAACCCGTAGTGAATAGGGAATGGCTTGTACATCACTTTGTCCTGAATTGTACATAAATTTTATAGGCTAAAGCAGAAGGATGTTTGAGGTACAAAAAAGTACCATAAACATAAGTTCCTCTCTATCAACATCACACTTAACTGAAAGCTTCTCACCTGTGCTCTCGTCACACCTGTTTTTACCCATACTCTGCCTGCACTAGTGGACTGTGGAGCCCTGGAGGATAGAGACAAGCATCCAGCCATGCTCACCTTTGCTCACCTGCCTCCTCGCCTCATCCATCTTACACTGCTCTGCACACAATAGGTACTATATAAATTTTTGGTAAATTGAATGAAACTACTTATTGTTTCTGGATTACATTTAAATTACTGTTTCCTTTTACTTTCAACATGTTGTAACGTATTAATTCATTTCATTGTCATTTGTTTTGGTTTTTGTCTTTTTTTTCTATTTCAGCACAGTTTTTTAAATGCTAGCCAAACATACAAGCTTCTTGGAGTGTAGCTGGAATATACCGATACAAATTTTAAATGCAGATATCTTTTGAGCTGGTAACTTCACCTCTAGAAAATCATCTTATACATGTATGTGCACATGTGGGCAAAAACATACTCAGGAGGTTTTTATTTTTGTTTTTTTGTAGGTTTTTTTTTTTTTTACAATATTGTTTGCAAAACAGTATAGATAAATTGTGAAAATCTAGAAACCATCCTCTTTGGGTGATTTGTTACATAAATTAAGGAACATCTTTGAAATGAAAATGTATATAGATGATAAAAAATGAGACAGATATATTTGTGCTGCTATGGAACTGTCTCTTAGATGTAATTTTATGTGGAAATAAAAGCATGATGCAGAATAATATGTAAAATATCTCTCCATGTGTATAAACGCACACTTTTGTTTACATATAGTAAATTTCTAGAAAGATACAAAAGGAATTTTTATCAGTAATGCCTCACAGGAGGGAGAATTTAGAATTATTAGTGATGAGATATTAGTATTAAACATTACTTAATAATATAAATATTATTATTAAAATAATATTTTTCATGGAAGACTTTTTTGTACACTCTAAAATTTTTGCCATGGCCTATACTAGTTCTTCAATTAATAATGTTAAACAAATTTAGAACTCACCAGAATTAAAAACAAAGAGTTTTAAACTATTTAGCCTTATATGCATAGACGTAGGAATAACGCTTTGATAAATAAGGATTTGTAACGTTGAAGCGATAAACAAAAGCATCTTCCCCTAATCATCTTGCTTCTTTAAATAATATCATGAGAGAACTTCTGCCAGCAGGGCCTAATAGGGGAGCCCATTAGGAAATTTAGCCCATGAGTCAGAATTTCAACTAAAATATTTTCCAATATCATTTCAATTTACAGCATAATAAATGCAGGAAGAAATCCAGAGTAAGCACCTAAGCTGGTACAAAGTGAACAAGTGGCACAACTGTCACTCTCTGTGCCATGGCACCCCAGGAAGTTACTTCTGATGGTCGTAGCCTGCTTTCCCACTGGGCCTGGGTACAACTTCAGAATTTTTCTGAATGAACTCCCTGCTGGTTGAATAGAATAAGAACCAATTTTTCCTCATCAGACCTAAACTCTGTACCTTCCCCCCTGCCTTGAACTCCTGGAGGAGGGAGGAGTCACCACTATGCTTGGGTGAGGGTCCTGTTTGTACAGTCCAAACGTCTCAATGGAAAGGAGATATGTGATTGTGTCCATCAGAGTTGGTGGCTGGATTGGGTAAACCACCAGAGTAATGCACAAGATGGAAAAGAAGGGCTTTCTAGGGGGAGAAAAGGGATATCTGTTTGGTCTATGGACACTGGCAAATTGCAGTTTGGATTGGATTAGCATTCTGCACTATTCCCTCAGGACAGCTTCTGTCCCAAGAAACCTGTGCCAATCATTAAG
The DNA here is from genome assembly GCF_020740605.2 of Lemur catta. Classification (NCBI taxonomy): domain Eukaryota; kingdom Metazoa; phylum Chordata; class Mammalia; order Primates; family Lemuridae; genus Lemur; species Lemur catta. The sequence goes on from NC_059137.1 coordinate 66,781,694, forward strand.
GGAAAGGTGTGCTATGATAAAGTCCAGGCCAAATGAAAACTGCATCTCTGGAGGTGTGTGTGTACCTGAAAGGTTGCACATTCAGAGCAGTAGCCTTTGGAGATAAGCTGGAGAATAAATAGCTCTTTACTCATAATGCATGTGAGTCTTCCCATTGGAATGTAGTGCTTGCTTATGCAAATTGCATCCATCTGCTCCCCTCTAGCTCACTTAGTAGTCCACGTGTTGCTCAGTGAGTCCACTGGATGTGCTCACTAAGTGGTGTGAATCTTCCTTCTGGGGTTGGGGTTGGGTTGGAAAGGCTGGCATGTCCTGCAATGGACTTTCCACACTGCCCACATTATCCCCAGTGGTCTCTGGTCACTTGGGAGAGTTCACAGGACATAAAGAGATTCTTTCCTCTCTAGGATTCTCAGTTTAGTCATTGGAGTAAGACAAGAACAACACCTTAAAGGATGCCAGCACCCTCATAGTGGCAGGATCCAGGGATAACTTCAAGAGGCTTTGGCTATACTTTCCATCAGCTCCCCCAGCTGCAAGCCAAACCAAATAAATATGTACAAAAGGCCAGCTTCACGAGCATGCCACCAGTGAGTTGCAAAGACCCCCATATTCAGAAAAGAGAGTCTTCTCTTGGGGTTTAATACTCTGCTGCTGCCATCTTGAAATTCTTAGTAATTTTATTTTTGGGTGTGTATTCTGTAAGTGAGGTATGATAGGACAATGGGGTAAATGCCAGGGTGGTGGATTGCTCAGTGGCAATCCCATGTCCCACTGCCTCCCTGAGATGAGTTCTTGGTCATCCCTAACACTGAATCCACCTAGCAATTGCCTTCTCCTCAGCTCCCTCCTTCAGGGACCTAGGTGCATTCACTTAGTGAGTCTCCCCATGTTCAAACAAGATCAATTTTAAATATCAAATATAAAACAGGATGATGGGTTGAAAGAGACATTGCAGAAGAAAAGGAATAATTTTTTTGGATTTGGAATATTTGTGCTTTTCTTTAAATTTCAGAATATTATGGGGGTACAAACATTTTGATTTTATGAAATGCTTTTGTACAGATTTCACAGTGGACCCTGTTTCAGTCTTCTACATGTGACTATCCAATTTTTCCAGCACCATTTATTGAATAGGAATTCTTTTCCCCAGTGTATGTTTTTGTCTGCTTTGTCAAAGATCAGATGGCAATATGAGGATGGTTTTGTATCTGGGTTCTCTGTTCTGATCCATTAGTCTAGTTCTCTGTTCTTATGCCAATACCATTCTGTTTTGGTTACTATAGCCTTGTAGTATATCTTGAAGTCTGGTAGATTGATGCCTCCTGATTTGTTCAACATATGCAAATCTATAAATATGATTCACTCCATAAATAGAAGCAGAAACAAAGATTATATGATCCTCTCAATAGATGCAGAAGAAGCATTTGACAAAATTCAGCACCCTTTTATGAAAGAACTATTAAGAAAATAGGCATCAATGGAACATACCTCAAAATTATAAAAGCCATACATGACAAACCCACAGCCAACATCATACTGAATGGGGAAAAATTGAAAGCATTCCCACTTAGAGCTGGAACCAAACAAAGTTGCCCACTGTTACTATGTCTGGTCAACATAGTGCTGGAAGTCCTAGCCCGAGCAATCAGCCAAGAGAAAGAAATCAAGGGTATCTAAATGGGGAAAGAAGAGGTCGAACTATTGTTCTTGCTGATGATATGATCTTATATCTAGAAAACTCCAAAGACTCTGCCAAGAGACTCTTGGAATTGTTAAATAAATTCAGCAAAGTCTCAGGCTTCAAAATCAATGTACACAAATTAGTAGCATTCCTATGTACCAACAACAGTCAAGCTAAGAAATCAAAAACTCAATACCTTTCACAATAGCAACAAAGAAAGTAAAATACTTAGGGATATATTTAACCAAGGAGGTGAAAGACCTCTACATGGAGAACCATGAAACATTGAGGAAGGAAATCACAGAAGATGTAAACAAATGGAAAAACATACCATGCTCATGAATCAGTAGCATCCACATTGTTAAAATGTCTATATTACCCAAAGTGATTTACAGATTCAATGCAATCTCCATTAAGGTAGCAATGTCATTTTTTTGCAGATCTAGAAAAAATAATTCTATGCTTTGTATGAAACCAGAAAAGACCCAGAATAGCCAAAGCAACCCTAAGCGGGAAGGAATAATTTTTTCCTGCTTTTTGAATAAGAGGTCCTGCATTTTTTTCTTGCACTATACCTGGCAAATTATGTAGCTCATCTTGTAGGTACACAGTAAACATGAAAGTCCCTAAAGTCTCTCCTCCCACTGGATGGCTAGTACTAAACCCATTCTATATAGACATTCTGGAGTCGACTCTGCACCTGACAGTACCAAAAAGCAGAAAAAAGTGAGGGGAGAGAATGGAAATACAGGCTTGTCCAAGATAGGACTACCCTTCCCAGCTCTGACCTCGGCAAGTCCAGGACACCCTCACTTATCTCAGCTTTCTGGACATAACACTAAACTGATCTTTATCAAACCAAAATTTACTCTGTCTTTAACAGTATAAAGAGGAACAAAGGCTATAATATATTTAAAAACTACCTGGAAAGATAGGGTATAGTCATACAGAATTGTAAGTAATAGCAAACATGTGAGGCAATCTATGGAAGTAATTAAGAAAGTGGGCTCTCAAACAAGACTGCCTGGATTCCACTGGGTCATCTCTCACTAGCTATGTGGCATTGCAAAAGGTGACCTCTGTTTTTCGCTGGGCTCATCTTTAAAAATGGGATAATAAGAGCACCTTGGTAATTGTTGAGAGGATTAAATGCTTAGGATGGTGCCTAGCACATAAAAATGCGTAACCAATGTTAGATATAAGAGTTCAAAGAAGGGAAACTTTTGAGAGACTTAGGGTGGTCAAGGAAAGATTAGGGAGATGCCAAGACAAGAGTCCTTTATGGAATTTTGTGAATTTAATTTTGGTATAATATTGATATAAAAATGCTCTTTGTCATAATTTGAACATATACACACACCTAAAATAAGGAGCTCTTAGAAATAAGAGACCTATTTTAACTATAACATATGCTTTGTGCATTATTTCTGAAATGATTAAAAACCACTGATACCATTGGTTTTTTCCCAATCTCAGAGTCTTGTCTCAGTATTAAGCAATTCTAACAAAAATGTACAAACATCTGTCTTACATTCTGGCTTTTTCCTTAGCTACACTGCCACACAAATTCATTGGTGTTGCAATTTAGGATGATTCCAAATAAGATAAAAGCCCCATCTCCTTACCCACCAATCTTTTAATTTTGACTAGCAGAACTGTATGTACTTGTACAGATGTAACAGCCTCAATTGATTTTTTTAAAGAAATATATATTGGAATGAATGCAGAAAAAGGATCTTTGTGGCTATGAATGTTTACATGTAGCAGGCAGAGTTTGTAAAACACCAATTTAGTTACCTGTGTGTTTGGTTACCAGTTAAATATTCTCAACTGACCCACTGCCAATCTCAAAGATCATGGAAATATATCATATGTATTAAGGGCATTTTCATTGGTGTTTATTGATAATCATTTGTTTGCTTTGTATTTAATCATTAGTGGTCATTCCCAAGAATATATGCACAAATGGCCAAATAGCTGATGTTGAAAATAAAAGTTGGGAAACCATTCCAATGATGCCAATTTTCCTGACACTCATGGAATGTTCTTAACAAGACTGTAATTTTACTGTTCTGCAATGTCTTCTCATGTAAAACCTACTAACATAAAGAGTAAAGAAAGGATGTCCATAAGGTAAATTAGAGCTGTGCTCTAATTTCATTCTAGGTAAATAGAGGGAATCTGTTTTGTGTTGACATAAGTCAGACACTGTAAATGATAGTTCCCAAGGCACCTTAACTTCTTAGAACTTCCATTGTCTCCTGTGTATAAAAAAAGTAAGTGAACTAGATACTCTATAAAATGCCTTCCAGTTCCAACAGACTATGATTCTATCATTAGTGGATTAAATGATCTCACACCACCTGATCTCCTGTCAAATCAAGGTTGTTATTTGGGTTAAAGTGATCTATCTCAGGAAAAAGAAAAGAAATGATTAATAATATAACCAGTGATAGTGGCTTTACCAGGAACAGAACAGTGCCTCTGTAGTGGTGGAGGCAAGAAGAATCATATAAAAACACAATAGGTATTAAATTTTACTTCAATTCTAAGAGATTCTAGGATAGCAAGAAGGAATTGAACAGGCAGGAACAGAACAGGTAAAATCTTAGAAGATAATTTGAAAAAGTCTTTACATGGAGATTTAATATGGAGACTTCTAGCTTGCTCCAATTAGGGAAGTCTTCCAAATATCTCATGTGCATGTTCCAAAGAACAGCTTTCATTTAAATGATACAATATAATAGGTACTGCATTTCATAGAGTCCATTGAGCACTTAAAGAGCTATGAGCCTGAGAGTCCAAGTGAATTTCTTAGAATATATGGGGATTGAAATGGCAGAGTTATTGCATAAGATGGAAATAATTTCATAAAATGTAATCATTGTCAGTCTGATAATGATAATTCTCATTTATTGAGTACCTACCATGGATCAGGAACTACACTGGATCATTTACATATATCAACTCATGGAATGCTTACAACATCACAGTGGAAAAATTTAATATCTGCAACAAATGTTCAGAAAGGCAAGTTTCTTGTCCAAGGTTACAGGGTTGGCAAATGGGGAATTGAAACCCATGTCTGACTGATTCAAAGCCATGGCTCTTTCACATCCTCCATCCTGCCTCTCTCTGCATTTTATTAGATGAGCCAATCTTAAGAGCCACTAATTCTAAAATTGCAAACTCCACGATGCTCTGACTGCACACTAAAATGTTTTGAATGGAAGGAAAAGTATGAAGAAAAAGGGGTGAAGGTAGTCCTTATTTATTTTTTTTTAGAGACAGACTCTCGCTCTGTTGCCCAGGCTGGAGTGTGGTGGCACAATTACAGCTCACTGTAGCCTTGAACTCCTTGGCTCAAGTGATTGTCCCACCTCAGCCTCCAGAGTAGATGGGACTAAAGGCATTAGCCACTGAGACCAGTTATTCTTTATTTTTGATGACTATGACTTTATACATTAATTATTTTTGTTGTAATTAGAAGGCTTGTACACTGAATGACATTTTTTTATAAACAATGTTCCATACAATTCCCCAAAATGTATTACTACACACACACACACACACAAACATATATATTATATTTATATTTATATAGTATATGTGTATATATATGTATAGATAAAAAGAGATATAATATTTAACCAATTTTTCTTCCAAGTGACAGTGAAATATATTAAAATCAATAAATTGTCTGGCATAGGACATGCGAACAATACTTTGGAAGAATTATCTTAGCACTGAAATCTTGAAGTGGAGTGATATGGACCAAGTCTATGGAGGAGACAGAGAAATTCAACAGAGAAAGGAGATATCTGAAAGAAGGAAAGAAAGCAAACCAGTCTTTGATTCCGAAGACCTACCATGTTGTGCTAGTTACTTTCTGAATACCTTCTTTGATACTCATGGCAACCTTGAGAAATAGGCTGGCTGACTGTAATTAAATAGATATTCGGTCCAACAGTCACATTTAGTGTACATTAATTTTTAACAATGATTCACTTCACACAGTATATTATAAAATAAAAACTGCTCTAGGAATCCCTGATTGTACATGGTGTCACATAGGCAATTAAGAATGACTTAGCAATAGCCTGAAGTGATGTTGGCCATGAATGAGCAAAAGTTCTGTAACACCTACTTTTTGGTTTTAAAAAGATGAGTCTCGTTCTAATTTTTCTTCCCTCTTTTCAGAAACCTTAAAAATGAGGGATAAATCTGTATAATCACAAAAATTCATTGCTCAGAGTTAGATGTTTATCACCAACCAGTTGACCATGTCCTTTTCTCTATTTAGACTAAACGTCTAACTTAAAAAAGTCAAAGTGACAAAGGCCTGGGAGTCATTATGCATATCCTGTCAGGAGAAGTGGGGGGTTTAGGATGGTGGAGAGTAAAGTCTTCTTTTTCTAATAGGCCTGGTTCCCTGTTGTAGCTCATTGAAGCTCAAACTTTCCATGCAAATCAGTAATTCCCCTCCTCTTATAGAAATGAAAATGATGGCTCTGCCTAAGTAAAGAATCCTATCTACCACTTTATTATTCATAGAAAACGAGATGGGAAATATGATGCTAATTTAATATTATAGCCAGGGTTAGCAGTGGTTAAAATGAGTGAGGCATCATTTCATGCATTTGGACTGCCCTGAGAATGAGTGCCTCCTGAAATTTATACCCTAGGCACTTCACATGCCTTTCTCCAGTTCTAGCCCTCATTCACAAAGATAAAGATTATGTCTGAGTACTTCATTTCCTTATGAAACTACCAAATATCCTGCTACTTATGATCCCAATGTCTACTGACTCTGAAATCTCTGATTCTTAAAAGCCTTTGAGCACCATGGGTTCTCTTTTCCTTGCCTCCAAAACTTTCATATCTCCCCGGTGCCTGAGAAATTAAAGCCAGATACTTACACCTCACCAAGAACTTTTGACCCAAATCTTACTTTCCAGCCTTATCTCATACCTTATTACTATGCCTGCATCCCATCTGTGCCATACAATAGTCTTTAACCTTGCTGCTTCCAGCCTTGTGTCCAAGATGGGATTTCCTCTTATAAATTTTCTTCTTTTTATTGATTATACTGTACAATGCTTATACAGTATAATTTGAAGCTCAAGTCAAATCCCACTTTCTGGAAAAGGACTTTTCAGATCACAACAATTTTTTTTTTAATTTTTGTTCTGTCACTGCCTTTTGTTTATGACATTGAGAGAGTAAAAACCTTAGTTTGCCTTTTTATTATTTAATATAAAAAGGTTATTTCCATTTATATCTATTCTATAACTGCCCTTTGGACTCCTGGAAGAAAGAGTCCATTTTATTTGTCCTGGTACCCTTGGTACCTAGCAGTGAAATTACACATGGTGGGCCCTCAGTATATTTGTACCTCACTGTGTGACTGGGTACATTATTTATCAATATAAAGTGTATTTGGATTAATAAGCTTTTGGGGAAAGAGAAAGGACCAGTGCAAGCCCATTTCCTTCTTTCAATCAGCAAAGTAGATTTTAAACATGGGCTGTTGCATGTTTAGGCCAATTCTACTGGGATAAAGACTAAGAAAACACTTATAACTAATAAATGACTTCAGCATTAGTACACAGTATTTTGAAAATTACAATCTGTATGAGTACAAAGCAAATAAGTATTAGAAGCTCAAATATTTGAAAGGCTCAGGAGGATTCCTTCCTTCTCAATGTTATGAAATAATTTCTGCAATATGGGTACCAATTCTTCTACGTAGGTCTGATAAAATTCGGTTGTGAAACCATCTGGAATCCTCCCCAACTCATTCTATGAATTCAATATCACCTTAATACCAAAGCCAGGAAAGGACACAATAAAAAAAGAAAACTATAGATCAATGTCCTTTATGAATATATATGCAAAAATCCTCTAGCAAACTGAATTCAGCAGCACATCAAAAAAATAATCCACCACAACCAAGTGGGCTTCATCCCAGGGATACAAGGATGGGTCAACATACTCACCAAATAAACAGAAGTAAAAACAAAGATTGTATGATCATCTCAATAGATGCAGAAAAAGCATTTGACAAAATTCAACACCTTTTATGACACGTACTCTTAACAAATTAGGCATAGATGGAACATATCTCAATATTATAAAAGCAATAGATGACAAACCCACAGCCAACATCATACTGAATGGGGAAAAATTGAAAGCATTTCAATTCAGAACTGGAACAAGATAAGGATTCCCACTGTTACCACTTCTATTCAACACAGTGCTGGAAGTCCTAGCCAGACCAATCAGGCAAGAGAAGGAAATTAAGAGTATCCGTACGGGGAAAGAGAAGGTCAAACTATCTCTCTCTGCTGATGATATGATCTTATATTTAGAAAACCCTAAAGATTCCACCAAGAGACTCTTGGAATTTATAAATAAATTCAACAAAGTCTCAGACTACAAAATCAATGTATGCAAATCAGTAGCAACTATACACCAACAACAGTAAAGCTGAGAATCAAATCAAAGACTCAATACCTTTCATAATAGCTACAAAGAAAACAAAATATCTAGGAACATATTTACCAAAGGAGATAAAAGGTCTCTACAAAGAGAACTATAAAGCACTGAGGAAGGAAATTGCTGATGATGTAAACAAATGGAAAAACGTATCATGCTCATGGATCAGAAGAATCAACACTGTTAAAATGTTTATACTATCCAAATTGATTTACAGATTCAATGAAATCCCCATCAAAATATCAAAGTTATTTTTTTCAGATATAGAAAAAATAATTCTGTGCTTCATATGGAATCAGAAAAGAGCCCAAATAGCCAAAGCAACCTTAAGCAAAAGGAACAAATCTGGAGGCATCACTTCACCAGACTTTAAGATACACTACAAGGCTATAGTAACCAAAACAGCATGATACTGGCACAAAAGTGGAGTCATAGACCAATGGAACAGGATTGAGAACCCAGATGTAAAACCATTCACATATTGCCATCTGATCTTTGACACAGTAGACAGCAATATACACTGGGGAAAAGAATTCCTATTCAATAAATGGTGCTGGGAAAATTGGATAGCCACATGCAAAAGACTGAAACAGGATCATATCTCTCATCATTCACAAAGATTAATTCAAGATGGATAACAGACTTAAATCTAAGACATCAAACCATAAGAATTCTAGAAGAAAATGCTCGAAAAACTTTTCTAGATATTGGCCTTGGCAAAGAAATTATTAAGAAGACCCCAAGGGCAATCACAGCAACAACAAAAATAAATAAATAGGACTTGAAAAAATTAAAAAGCTTCTGCACAGCCAAAGAAACAATCAACACAGCAAATAGACAACCTATAGAATAGGAGAAAATATTTGCACCCAATACATTTGATGAAAAGGCTAATAACCAGAATCTACAAAGAACTCAAGCAAATTAGCAAGAAAAAAAATAACCCCATTAAAAAGTGGGCAAAAGACATAAAGAGAAGATTTTCAAAAGAAGACAGATTAATGGCCAATAAACATATGAGAAATACTCAACATAACTAATCATCAGATAGATGCAAATCAAAACCACAATGAGATACCACTTAACCCCAGTGAGAATGGTTTTTATTAAACAGTCCTAAAACAACAGACGCTAGTGTGGATACAGAGAGAAAGGAACACTTATATATTGTTGGTGAGACTACAAATTAGTGCAAACTCTATGGAAAATAGTAAGGAGATTCCTCAAAGATCTAAAAATAGACCAAACATTTGATCCAGCAATCCCACTACTAGGTATTTACCCAAAGGAAAAAAAGTCATTTTATCAAAAAGACACTTGTGAATGTTTATTGCAGCATAATTCACAATTGCAAAGACGTGGAATCAACCCAAGTGCCCATCAATTCATGAGTGGATTAAGAAAATGTTTTATATGCACACTGTGGAGTACTACTCAGCCATGAAAAAGAATTAATATATTTTGCAACAATCTGGCTGGATCTTGAGACCATTATCCTAAGTGAAGTATCTCAAGAATGGAAAAACAAACACCATATGTACTCACTATTAAATTGAAACTAACATATCAGCACTCATGTGCACAGATGGAAATAAAACTCAACAGAAGTCATGCAGGTGGCAGAGGAGAGGAGAGGATGGTGAAATCATACCTCATGGGCACAGTGTACACTATCAGGGTGTGAGAACGCTTAGAGCTTTGACTCAAGCAGTACAAAAGCAATCCATGTAACCAAAACATTTGTATCCCTATAATATTCTGAAATAAATAAAAAAATTAGATTAAATTAAAAAAAAAGAAAAGCTCAAAAAATGTGGACATGATGTTCTTTGGATTCAAATGTTGACAAGGAAACTGTATCTTTGGGTCATCCATCTGCCTTAACCCTTAGATTGTTATTCATTGTTTAATAAAGTGTTTATTGTGTTTCTCCACTGTGCTGGATATTAGGCTAGGCACTAGAAATAAAAAGAAGACAAAAAATCTGTTCTTTCATGAGCTCTTGTCAACAATGAGTTACAGTAACACATATCAGGTTACAGTGATTCCATAGCCAACTATGGAAGAAGAAACACTTGAGACAAGCTCTGGGAGAGAGAAGTATTTATAAACTCATGTTACACAGAGGACAAAACATTTGGTTATACCAGAAAAAAATGGATTTTGGGGTGGACACTGCTTAAACAGATTTTTAAGGTTGAGTGGGACTTCCAGATGGCAAGGGAGGAACTGCATTCTATGAAGTGGGAACAGCATAGAAAAATATACAAAAGTCTGAATCATCTTGATATATCCTCATATTGATATAAAATGCATTTGAGAACCAACATAATCTATAGCTATAATCTAATGATTGTTTTACACAAACTAAACTACTTGGTTACCAAACTGTTTCCAGATACATCAATACTGCTTCTCTCTGGCTCTAGACTCAAGCTAAGTAACATTACTTAATTTTAGAAGATCCAAAATTGTCTGTGCCAACCAAAAAGCCAACCAACATTTCTAGGTATAAGCAATAGAATTTCAAAAGCATAATGGAGTTCTTCATTCTTAACTAGCCCAAGGTAACATAATTAATGTGTGGATACAGGCAAGGTCATTTTCAGCTCTAAAATTTTATAACACTACTTCACCCAATTTTCCTTTATTTGAAAGATTCTTCATGTTCCATTGATTTTGGAAGTCACTCCAACCAAACTTTTAATTCACACTTATATATTGAGACCAGATGATAATATACATAAGCAGAGAGGTAGAAAGAGCGTGGAAAATAGATCATGGAAACTTGAGGTTGTAGGAGAGAGGAGACAGCTTCTAGTAGATTGTTCTCCTTTTTCTCTAGTTGATTCTCTCTGAAAATAGTCGTGGCACTATCTTAGCTGCTCTCCAGGGTAAAAGGAAACCTCAAATACCAAGCCAAATTTGTAAATCACATACATGCATTACACACACACACACACACACACGTATGGTTAGGTGTATTATATTATATATATACATATACTTGCTTATATGTATATAGTCTTTATATCACTATAATGTAAAGTCATGTTTTCAAAAGTGCTTTATAAGCTCTAAACTTACTATATAAGGATATAAACTACATAATATAAAATATGTATATATACAATATCTATTTTTCTTTAAATAGTATTTCTATCTCCCTATAGCTTATATAGATAGTTTAGCTAAAGAGAGATAAAAGACAGTAATAGACTGTGTTATATTATCTTCCTTCATATCACCTGAAAGTATTTCTCTGAACTAGGGACATGTAGATACTTCAGAGCATTAATTCATTTAGACTTTTTTATGTATGCTTGTTTTATTCATAATTTGTAATGTTCTGGGATTCTAATGTTGGCTGAATTTAACAAAAATTTTTAACCTCATCTTAAAATGGTTTCATAAGGAAATGAAATGCCCAGACATGATCCTCATCTGCTTTGTCCCACTGCTTTTGTACTGGCTGAGGCAAATAGGAATCTTTTTGTCAGACATATAAAGTGATATTTGAACAATATCTTAGTCAATTTTGCATTACTATCAAGGAATATGTGAGGCTAGAAAGAGATTTATTTGGCTCACAGTTCTGCAGGCTGTACAAGAAGCACTGCTCCAGCATCTGCTTCTTGGGAGGGCCTCAGAAAGCTTTCACTCACGGTAGAAGGCAACGGAGAGCAGATGTCCCATGGGGAGAGGAAGGAAGCAAGAGACGATGGGGAGGAGGAAGATGCCTAGCTCTTTTTAACAATCAGATCTTGTGGGAACTAATACAGCAAGAACTCACTCATTACTGTGAGGATGGCATCAAGCCATTCATGAGAGATCTACCTGCATGAGCCAAATACCTCCTACCAGGTCCCACCTCCAAAACTGGGGATCAAATTTAAACATAAGATTTGGAGGAGACAAATACCCAAACTATATCAAAAGTGATGATGTGGAAAAATACAAAATAGTCATAAAATTAGGCTATAAGTATCATAGAACCTTAGCATGAAATGGGATCTTGGAAATCATATAATATTCCACTTTATGCAAGAGTTAACCCCCATAACCATGGTATTCAGTTCTCTGTTGAAGATGCCCAGAAACAGGAGGAGCTGTGTCTCACCAGGTAGGTCATTAAAACAAGTGCCTTGAGTGTCCTGGTGCTCATATTTTTGAAATGTCTTCAAAGAACTTACTGGCTGGTGTCAGAGATAAGAGCTCTACATTAATAAAGGAGAGCGTAGGTCAGGGGTGGGAAGTATCTTAGTGCTCTGGGAGTTACTGGAAAGAGATAACCTAGTTTGATGGTGAAGAAAATCAAGCAAAGCCTCATAGAGGAAGAGGCATTTCAAGTTTTCAAAGACAGGTTGAATTTAGACATGTAAAGGGAGTGGAGAAGCATTCTGGACAGAAGGATTGGCATGTGCCAAAGGACAATGGCTAGGAAGACTTTCCTTAGCTGCAAACTGTCTCCTTAAAACATCAAGTAACCATTCTCCCAGGACAAATATAATTCCATATCTACAAGCTGGTTCTCACAAGTAGGTGAAGTCATCATGTACCTTTTCCTTGATATAAATATTCTCATCCAGTAACTTCTACATCCATCACCATCTTGGCCATCCTCCACACCATGCCCTCATGTTTATCAAAGCTGTCTCTAAAATATGCTTCCCATACCTGCACTGCTCTTCCTGTCTGCCCTGACCAGTACAAAAGCAGTGAGACAAATGCTTTTCTTGCTTTGAGTTATTTCTGTTGATGGAGGAAGTATAGTAAAAAGATGAAGTGAGAGAAACCTGATAACTTAGCAACATTGTCTACCTGAAGCCAAACAAATCCTGGGTTTTTCCAATGACAGGACCCAATAAATTTCTTCTGTGCTTTAAATTGGTTGGGATTGAATTTACTGTTGTTTTCAGCTTGCAAAGAGCCATAGCTGTTACAAATGAAATCACCACTTACATGTATTGCTAAAGAAAATTGAGGATATAAACCCTAAAAAAAGACTACTTTCTAAGCATCGTGTAGTATTCAAAAGCCCAAGGAAAGAGGGAGTTATGCTACTGTGAATAGTAAGGGTATATATAAGAATTTTATTTGGGTGCTTGAAATTTAAAATATCATAATAACCTTGGTTTCTTGCTATTCAGACACAAGTATTATTTATTATATTATCTATATTATATATGTATCTGTTTCACTAGATCATCAATCAAATCTGTCTGTAGATAAAGATACAGTCTTGTCAATTTAGTATCTTTCATTCTGACAGGCAATGAGTCTCTTTGTGGGGTCATGTCTTATTTATTTACAAGCTTTGAGCCCAGAATCTGACATAGGTACTTGGTAATGCTAAAATGAAACAAATCATCACACTTATATGAAAATAAATGTCCTGGGTACATTGATTATTTATTTATTTACTTATTTATGCAAATAGGAATCTGTTGGTTTTGCCTAAATATTGTATAGAGAGAAGGAAAGCAGGGCTGTCCACAGCTGTGAAAAGCACCCCCTAATCCCAGGGCTCTATTCACATAGAATCACTACATTATGAATGGTGCCCTCTAGAATCGTACAGTAGAGCAACCTAAACAAAGTTTTAAACTATTAAAAAGAAAACAACACTAATCATCTATTTTCATAAGAATGAAGAGGCATGGATTTACTGAAATTTAAGCATGATTTCTTACAAATTTGTATTTCTAATAACAAAAAGACTAACTTACTCAGTTTGCCAAGTATAGATTTTTCTTCTTTTCCTTCATACTTTATAACATATACTCAATTTGAAATTTCAGGACCTGATTAGGAAGGTATTTACAAATGATATCAATTAGATTTCTTATGATGGTTAAAAATAACAGAGACAAAATATATCAGGTATTTCTACTATTTCTAAATTTCTGAATCTTTAAGACCAATATGGCAACATTCATTTGAACTGACAAAATTAATGTCCTCTACTTTTGGTTGTTATTAATGCAGACCTTACATTAAACATTCTGATACATTTATGAATGGTACAACATAGACATTCATTTGTCTTAAAAATATTTGGTTGCCTCCATTTGTCATCCACTGTGCTAGGTGGCAGGGATGCAAGAATGAACAGAATAGACAAGGTCCTTCCTCTTGTAGAAATTATTTATGACAGATATTTAGGATTAGAAAATTGAATATCCTGCTAGTCCTGCATATTCTTATATCATTAGCTTGACTGTTTTCCCATTTTTTTTCTGTTTCCATGTTCTGTGCTCTGTTTTAGAGAATCCCTATTATTCTATGAGAGATAGAAGAGCTGAGCAAGATGAATACAGGGGAGGAAATCAGTAGTTAAGGGCACAGACCAGGTTCAAACCTTAGCTCTGCCATTCACCAACAGAGTAGCATCTAACTCTCTAACCCTGGTTTTCTTGTAGGTAGAAAGGGCAATCCTATTGTTGGAAGAATTGAACGCATTCAGTGTATGAAAGGTATGTTAAATGCATGCCTGGCACAGAGTGACTACTCTGTGATATGTTAGACATTATTATAAAGGTAGGTACTAAAAATTAAACTTTGCCTCTGGTTTATTCACTTATATCATTTAAAAAAATCCATCCTCAGAATAAAATATTGACACTCAACTTGGCAATACAACCTTGATCTCATGGGAAATAGTCAGAGTTTACAGCAATGGACAGAACAAAAGACAGCCATAAAGCTTTCCATAATAGTTTTGGAAGCACACAGCTCTAGGAAGGTCTTAGGTCCTCTTAGCACACTCCATCCAAAACAACTACTTTGTATTCAGAAGAGGAACAATATCATCCCCACAGATGACTATCTATAAAATGGACTGTAATCCAAGCCCTGGGAAATGCCTCAGCTTTTATCTTGAGTAGGGCTCAAAGGACATATAACAGTTTCTCTTTTTGCTGCTTGGACTCCTGAGTTTCTGATTACATTTGGCTGTTAAAATTTATGTGAACAAAAACTCTCCTGTTTTCACTAACAAAAGATTTGCTTATTAAATGAGTACAAAACTGACTCCCTTGTCATGTATGAGAGATGAAACCACTTTCCAGATTCCCTTCATTTTCTTCTCTCATGAAAGAACATGGGATGGAGGGGTAAGGTGGGGCAGGAAGAGAGATCCCTCTATTTAAGCTCTATTTAAGTTTCTTATGAAATTGCAACCATAAGGCTTAAGCAGGTAGAAAACAAAATCACCTCTTCCAACCCAGAAGAATTTGGGAATTTTCCATTTAAGTGTATTACCTTCTAGTAACTCTGGGAATTATTTCCATTGCTCACCCAGATAGCTACCAGAGATTATGGAGTAGACACCTAAAATTTTCATCAGAGTAATTCTCATGGAATTACAATTTTGCTCTTCCAGGATCAGATAGATCAATTATAAAAATTGAAGCAGGTTTGTGTTTTTCTTTTCTGGAGACCACCATGGTGAAGGGTTAAACAAAGTTATTCAGTCAAGCAGGATAACTTTCCAAGATTAGCGTTCTTGTTTCTGGAGGACCAAATTTGATTTGATGTTAAGTGAAGTTAAAGCTTCAAAAATAAGTTCATTTGATCCCATCTGAAAATAGACCAGTGATGAGAAAAAAATGTAAATTCAGAGCAATGTTGCAAATGCTATGTTTCTACCCCAAATCAAAAGGGCATAGAGTATGGTTCCCTCTTATTGCAACAGATTTTACATCTAGTTGCCTTTCTCTTTCTTTAACTACTAGAAATTATTGAAACTAACCTGCTGAAGGAACAAGGTAATCATGTCCATGGTTAAATTTTTAATTGAAAGTCGTTAGGATAATGTGAGTCAGGAAACCTGAAAGTGAAAACCACATACTCCATTGCCTCTGGGTGCTATGGAACTCTTCCAGAGGTTGAGAGAGAAAATGAAACCCAGTAGGTGAGAAGCTTATGGGATCTCCCAGTGATTGTGAGAGCCCCATCCTCTGTATGTGAGGGCAGGTGTGCCTACACACACATTATACATGTGCACATACACTCAATTAAATAAAATGGTGCAGGAGGTATAAGAACCCAATATGGCAGTGGGAGATTTTATTTACCTGGGGTGCTGCAATCATTACGTGCAATCAGTCCTTCATAATTAAACAGTAACTTGCAGATCAGCTGGTGGTCAACTTAATTTATATTTCTACAATTTCTGTGAGTGAATGGGAAGAGACTATCTGGCACTATCTGAGAGAAAATAAAAATTCAGAATTCAAACACAATCACATTTTGCCGCTAGGACAGGTGCTACAGTCTATCTGGTCAGACCATAGCAGTCGTTTCCTTGATCACATATATCATTCTGGCACAAAATAGCTGGTGCTTCAGAGAAGAAGGTAGGGGAGGAAACCAAGTCCTGTGACCTATTTGGCCAGTGCCCAGGCAACACTAGCAATTTCCTGTGTCCTTTCTGACTCTGGCAGCTTTCATGGTTTTTTTTTTTGGTTTTTTTTTTTTGTTTTTTTTTGTCAAAAAGACTCAAGAATGGGTTGCTTTACAATGTTTGTTTGTTCCTTTCTATGAAAATATTCCATGCTCACTGAACAAAAAAACAAAAAGTCTTAGAAAATATATAAGAAAATAGAGAATATCTATAATTCTGTCTTGTAGTGATAATCAACACTTTGGGATACACATATGCTATATCTACCATTGGCCAACATTTTACATATTAATATATATACTTACACATATACATATGTATGTGTAAGTTAGTAGGATGTTTAATTTACAGGTTTTGATGTTGTTTATTTACACTTAATATTTTGCATTTAAAATATGCTTATATGTAATTTTGTTTTTAGTTTAGGGGTTCTTCCAAACTTCTCTGAGCTTAAAACTTACCACAGAGAACTTTCTAACACTTCCAACTCTGTATTCTCCTTCTCATTGGCACCACTGAATTTCTCCTAGAACCAAGTATATACCCCGTAGGAAAAAAACATGTCCCACTATTCGAACTTATGTTCTCTGCATTTGGAGGCCTAAAAATAGCTGTGAATGGCAGTCCGAGCATCCAACAGTGCCATATAGAAGGGAAACGATTATCTTAACATCGTAGGTGACAAAATAACCAATGAATGATTTTGAAAGACACTGCCAACAGATGAAATATTTCCAGTTCGTCTAAATCAATAAATGTTGGGCCAAGGGGGACCTTGGATGTAACTAGCAGCTGCCAAATATCACAGATGGCACAAAGCTGGAGACATGTGGAAAGGACGGGATCTATGATTAAATCCGTCCAGCAAGGGAAAGATGCAGATAGGAAAGCTCCTAACACCACCCAGGACTCTGAACTGCATTCTGCCATACAGAGGAGAAGAAGCAATGTGAAAATCCACCTAGTATCAGCATGGACTCTTTGATATGTGATGCACGTGCCCTGAGAGTCTCCCTGCACGACAGTGGCTCTGTAGTCAATATCGGTACATGTGCAACATGTTTATTTATCTCCTGTGAGCCCCTTTATTAGGGCCATGGATTATTTTTGATGTCCTCACTCTACTGACACAACTCCCAAATGAAAGTAATGAAAAGAAAATAAAAGCCACAACCGAAAACAAGCAGTAAAAATCAACTGTTCTCATTGTAAACCTAGTGGTACCTCAGCATTAATTTATTTCGTGTATAGGAATTGAGGAAGCCAATTTTTACATTATTAGTTAGGCTAGAGACCTATCTTAAAGGGAGAGGAAAGAGTAAATATGTGTGGGGAGACAAACCAAGCCAGGCTGCCTGGATGTTCCTACTGGGGTTTTCTGGTTTAATGTAACTACTTTCATAGACTATTCAGCTCCGTCACACTTTACACAGTGCTAGTTAGTCACGAGCATATGAAGTGGCAAATGCTCCCCTATCACCCAAGCTTTGTTAAACAGATTCTTATTACAGGTGATATTGCAAAATCACTTGGCTTCTCTAGACCTCAGGTTAAGGGATAAAATGGAAGCAGGTGACCAGTTATATTCTTTTCAGTTCTAAAATCTATATAGTTCCCATTCCCCTGACCACACTGTCCTGAAAGTGAATATATATATATATATATATATATATATATATGTAGATAGATACAACTGTAGCATAATTCTCTGTCTATAACCTCAACCAGAAGGTTACCAATCTTCCTCAAGTGTTGTCCAAAGATTTCTCGGAGTCCCCTGGCAATTCCAGCGGCCGATGAAACCTGTGACAGGATTTCACAAGGGTCACACCATTCAGGAACTGATACCCTTGCCTCCCTGGGGATCTGCATTTCCTTCTCTCGCAGGGCCATCAGCTGGTGCTGGTGCTGGTGCCAGTGCCAGGCTGAGCTGCTCAGGTGAGGAAGTGGTGCTTGTTCCCCACTCCTCAGGCCTCACACCATGACACTGAAGCCAAAGCAGTGTTGGCTGATGTGTTAGTCCACTTAGGCTGCTACAACAAAATGCTGTAACATGGGTGGCTTGTAAGCAACAGAAATGGAGGCTGGGAAGCGCATGGTGAAGGCAGTGGCAGATTAGTTATCTGGTGAGGGCCCACCTTCTCAGTCATACATGGTGCCATCTCCTGTCTTTGCATGGCGGAAGGGGCAGGCAGCTCTCTGGGGCCTCTTTTATAAGAGCACTCATGTCACTCACAAGAGCTCTGTCCTCATGACTTAGTCACCTCCCTAAAGGTCCCACCTTCTAATACCATCTCCTTAGGGGTTAGAATTTCAACATATAAATTTGAGGGGGACACAAACATTCAGACCACAGCACTTGGTACTTCCAATATCTCAGGTATTTTATAGGAAAAGAGCTCCTCCACCTCTCCACACTATATTCAACTCATGATCCCTGTCTCCATGAAGTGCACAGGGTGAGTACAATATTATATACCGTATTTCCCCTGCTCTCTGGTATGGGGCCTTTTTAATGGTCCAATGGCTTTTTGTGACTTTACCTTTAGATGAATTTTTTTTTCCCCAAGAAGCCTGGTGTAAGCCCACTGTCCCAGACACCCACATGCCAGGATAGGAAATGCCATTTAGGCTCAACCTCAGATCCATGCTACATTTGTGATATGATTCTAAGCTCCCTTTTATTCATTCAAAGTTAAGCTCTTTATGCGTGTTACTTTATTTGATCTTAATAACAACCCTACAAAGGAGGTGTCATTATTATTCCCTTTACAGATGAGGAAACTGAGGTTTAAAGAGATAAAATAATTTGCCCAAAGTTTCCAATTATTGAGATGAGATTTGAATATGCAATCTGACGCCAATGTCAATACTATCTTGCCTCCCTATGGATGCACATTGATTGTTTCACGTGTCTGACAGTGTGCTGTAGTCTCTCCCATTATTTTTATACTGGAAGAAGTTGCAAATGCCTTTATTTTAGAAGTTTTTTTTTTTTTTTTGAGACAGAGTCTCGTTGTGTTGCCCGGGCCAGAGTGAGTGCCGTGGCATCAGCCTAGCTCACAGCAACCTCAAACTCCTGGGCTTAAGCGATTCTCCTGCCTCAGCCTCCCCAGTAGCTGGGACTACAGGCATGCACCACCATGCCCGGCTAATTTTTTCTCTCTATATATATTTTAGTTGGCCAGATAATTTCTTTCTATTTTTTTAGTAGAGACGGGGTCTCGCTCTTGCTGAGGCTAGTCTCAAACTCCTGACCTCGAGCAATCCACCCGCCTCGGCCTCCCAGAGTGCTAGGATTACAGGCATGAGCCACCGCGCCCAGCCTATTTTAGAAGTTTTAAGTGACACAGCAGGGCTTCAGATCTTGTTGGCCACACCTCAAGGGATAGATATATTTCTGTTTCATTGTGTTTTGTAAAAATTAATTCTTTTCTGATTTTTGATTTCTGGTTTTCATATCCCAAATTTTAACTCCTTTGATTAACAAATCATTTAATAAACAAATATTCAATTGACTATGATAACCCAGGCAAATTTTGTTAGTCACTGAGGGAGATTCAAAGATACCAAGTCAATGCCTTCACTTTTAATGAGTATATAATCCACATAGCAATGGGAACATAAGCATGAGAAGATGAGAAACTATCAGCAAACTAAGAGTAAAGGATGCTCAAACCTCCAGCCTCATTCCTTCACTATCAGGAAGTGACAGCCTCTGGAGTCGGAGTCTCTAAGTTTAAATCCTAGCTCAGCCACAGTAGTTCCCTGAGTCTAATTAACTCTAAGTCTAGTTCCCTTAACTATAAATGATAAGAATATTAACCCCCACTTACCTCATGGGTATATATGAAATAATATAAGTAAAGTATATAACAAACTACTGGCTATACAAAGATCATTTCCTAAATATTAACTACAATTGTCTTAAATGATTAAAACATAAGAATCTCCAACTTCCCTTCCTTCCCTGTCAAACTCTTAGTACCTTTAGCTGTACTTCCTTTTGTCTTCAAAGATGAAGTGTCTTTCTTTGCCCATTGACTTATCCAACAAATATTCATTTTGTGCCCACCACTAGACTTCTCCTTTCCAAGAGAAAACCCCTTGCCTTATACATAGTAAATGTTCAATAAATAGTAGCTAGTATTATTTGATATTGAATGAATGAATGAGTTTAGAATCACAACATAAATGTAGCATGGATCTTAAGTGGAGCCTATGTTACATTTTCTGTCCTGGCATGTGGAATGTCTCATTCTTTCTTTTTCCTAAATCATGCTTGAATTTTAAATCTCCCTTTCTCTACTTGCTTTTTCTTACGGGCCTAAAACCTAAGCATCCCTTTCCTCTAGACCATGCAACCACTTGAAGCACAGCTGCCAGATTTCCTCTCCTTCACTGCTTATCCTCTTGAAATTCTACTTCCTGTTTACTCTTTTATTCATGCATTCAGGAAACAAATGAGCATTTGTGATTTCAGTATAGGTGTTGTGGAATGAACTACGAATAATACATAATCCCTGCTCTTGAGATGGTTGTGGGTGTTTTATTTTTTTCCCTTGAACACCATTATACCTCCACATTTCAGTTACCCTTGATCATCCAAATCACTTGACTGAGTCTTCTATTAGTCCTCACTGATTTCCTCCTTCTATGGCAACTACTACAGAAAAATCTGCTGAAGCAGTCTAAGATAATTACCAAGACTGTTTCTAATGACAGAAAGAAAGGCTGGCTTTTATGTGTACATGCAATCGAAGACAGGGCTAGGAGAAAAAAGTGGGGAGTACAGGTAGGGTCGAATGAGTAATTCCCAAGGGACTAGTTCAAACTCAGTTAAGGAACTCTAAAAATTGGCAAATAGCTATGTTGTCAAAGCTATATCATATCATAAAACACATATTCCATCGAAAGCAATTTGCACAGGAAATACAATTAACTTCTTCATGGTAATGAACACCTAAAACATCACTTTCCATGAGGAAGAGAATGCTATAAATGCGCTCTTTGTAGGCCTTCTGACCCAGTTTAGTGGCTAGTTTAATATTCAAAGGCAGATGTGTCCTCTTCACTTTAGAAAGTTTGATGTTTGAAGACAATTTAGGTCATTGGCTCCTGTGACAGCATTTCCCCTGTGAGAAAGCAACATTTAAGCAGCCATCTCTTGTATTATTGATAACAAAACTGGTAAAGGCCAGTGAAGCCCAACAGCTTTCTCCCTGGGACGTTCAGAAGAAGCAAGTAAATCAAAACTCTATTCCAGCTTTCCTTTTAGGGAAATATGTCTGTGCTTTGAACACCAAATCCGTGAGTGTGGAGTTCGAGTGTGAATTTTTCTTTTTAAATATATATCAAGCATCCTTTCCATACCAAAGCACAATCAGAAATGACATTACAGCTACATTAATTTTTGGATAGAAATATAACTGCTTTTTACCTTAGTAGTAAATGAAATGTGTTCTTTCAAAGGCAAAGCAAAACAAAGCCTTCCTTTATGCTTCTAATTCCGACTGCATTAAGTTAAAGGGAACCACCTGCCCTTGAAGTGCTATTGTTTCTAGCTCACTTGAGATGTCTGAGAGCTGGGAATGAATTTTTATTTATCATTGTGTTTCTAGTGCCCAGTTCAGACTCTGCCACACAGCTCATTTCCGTAAATATTTGTTGAACACATTTTCCCATAAGAACATTTCAGAATGTTCTTACAAATGTCAAGTCCAAACTACTGAGGAGTGCATGTGAGGCCCCTCCCATGTCCTGTCCTAGCTTCTTCCACTCTGCCTACTTTTTCCTCAAGCCTCCTTTGCTCAACCACTACTCAGACTACTCAGCTTGTTCATACCACACGCATTTGCACATACTCTTTCCTCCATATGCAATGACTTTTTTATTCTCTTCCTGTTGAAATATTAATCCTCTTTTAAGATTTGCCCAACCCAAATATAGTAATTACTTGTATAGTAACGTTTTTCCTCAAGCAAACTTTGGTTGTTTTTACACACTGCTTTCTTATAATACCTGGTGCATTCTTCTATTATATTTTTATTAGAACACATTAGGATTAATTGGTCATGTTGATTTCTACTATCAGTTGATCAGAGCCTATAATATAAAGACCATGTCATTTTCATCTTTGTATTACTAATGGAACACATCAAGCATGGAACATGGGAGATGCTCAAAAATATTTATTGAATGAAATTGATTTCTAGTTCTGAGAAATCCAATACATATGCTTTGGCCTTTCCTGATAAAGCAGTACATATTTTCCCCTTCTCAATATTTGTGTTTTTAACACAATTTGGAAGTATAAAAAAAATAATAAAAGAAGTAGCTTTTTAGTTTTTTTAAGTAAAAACATTATTACTGCAAATGCTCTGGCATAAGATGAATGTAAATAAATAAAGTGGATAATAGCTTTGGTCATTAAAAAATCCCCATCCCTAATAAATCATGTGCTGAATTACCATGCTTGGAATTTTCTTAAACTCTTGTATTATTTTTCTTCATTGAATCCTGATTGTGACCAAAGTAAATACCCCTCTTACATTTTCTCATTGATAAAAATGAGAGTTATTAAAAATAAAAAGGAAAAAGTGAAAGAGGAACCTTAGAACAAAGTGATGAGTGTCTGCTCTTATTACCTGAGTAATAACTAGTCTTTCAACCTGCTGAGGCCAAAACATGACTATTTATTTGAGAAGCCTACCAAATAAAGCCTGAAATTTTAGAAGCTAAAGTTGAGAAAAAAATTATCAAATACTGGTAATCTGTGTCATTGTGATATTTAAAATGTATTTATAAGATAATTAAAAAATATCTTGCTGGCTACAGAGACCAGGAGCAAAGATGGTGGAAAAAAGAGACCCAGAAAGTCTTCAAAAGCACTCTAAGTGGTGTAAGTCTAACTGGTTAAGGAAGTCAATGTGATGGGGGTGGGGAGATAGAGTATCCTCCCAAAGATTATCTTTTCTTTCCTTAGCTCCATGAAGGCTATTCACAATTACAAGTTTTTATTTCCAGCATGCAATATTATATACATAGCATGTACCTGGGAAGTTTGGTGGAAGGTGTAAATACATGAGTCATTTAATGGCAGACTGAGCCCTCTTTCTGAAATACGGACACTTTCTACCAAACCAAGCTCCACGGAATAACTAACTACAGCTGAGAATAACCAGATTTAGCATCTCTGCAAGGGTGACCATTACTACTAATACAGACACATCCCTAGTGGCACAGCCAACATTTTGTGAAATTTCATGATTTTAACTTCAGAAAGATAAATTTATAGCCTGCTATAGGCTGGTTTTCCTTAAAATACACATTGCTTTTATTTACAATTTATAGCATTATGGTTCAAAACAGCAAAAACATATTGAATGCTTCTCATGCTCCAAGCACTATTCTCTGAACTTTTTGTGTATTAACTCATTTATTTCTCCCAACCACGTGCTAAGTAATTAATATTATTACTATCCCTACTTCATTTAACCTTTCTCAATCACAAATTCCTCATGTGAAAACTGGAGATAATAAGACCTCATTAGTGAAGATTAAATGACAAAATATAAATCACATATCTTGGTTTCCAGCCACAATAGTAACTCAGTGAAAGTTCATTTTCTTCCTCTCTCTCCTCAACTTAACCCATAAATTTGTTTTGCTGTTATTATTTTTTAAAATATTTTTGCATGTGAAATGTAACATCACATTATTCACTAGGAAATGCAAATTATAATTACAATGAGATACAGAATGGCTAATTTTTTTTAAAAAAGACAATGCCAATATTGGTGAGAATGTGCAGCAACTGAAACTAATATGTTAAAGGGAGTATAAAATGGTATGATCATTTTAGAAAACTCTTTTGTAGTATCTACTAAGGTCAAATGTATGCCCACCCTATAACCCAGCAATTCCACTCCGAGGTATATGCCAAGACAAATGAGTGCTTAGTCTACAAGAATATTCATAGCAGCTTTATTCATAAAAGCCCGAAATGGGAAATAACCCAATAATAGGAAAAAAGGTAAACCAGGTTTGGTATATTCATACAATGTATACACAGAATGATAGACCAAAAAAAAAAAAATGGATGCATGTCAGAAACATTATGTTGAGTGGAAGAAGTCAGACACAAGAGTACATATTGTATGATTCCATTTATACAAAATTCTAGATCAGTCAAAACTAATATAGACTGTGTCTTGCATACTTCTATGTGGTCAGTCAGGTGGGGTCACAAGAGGAGAGGCTCAGGAAAACAAAGTTTATTATACTCCCAGGTCCTAGAGACAGGAAGCATGGTATGCCACGCAGGGTCACATGAGAAAGACACGAGGGGGTGAGGAGGCAGGAGACAGGAGCTCAGGAAGAGTCTAGACCACAGACCTTACTGGGATTTCCTCAGGAAAGGCAAGGCAGGGCAGGTTCATTATATTAAGGTGGGTTACTTTGAATAATTTCACTGAGCTCTATGCTACAGGAGTGGTCCTTAGTTGCCCAATCAATATCTAGCCCTAGCATAATTAATGCGAAGGAATACTGTCTCCTGGGGCATAAAGGCCAGAGAGAGGAGGTGGCTCTGGACTGTTAGTTTATATGTCAAAGCAAAGCTCCTGGCTGAGCCCTTGGTGTCTGTAAGAATTGGCTATCCCTGAGATGGGCAGTCTCTTCCCCTCTGTCAAAACATCATAATATACAGAACACTGTATGTGTATACACACACACACACACACACACACACACAACATAGAGTGATAGAAGTCTGAAGTCTGACAGTCATTACCTTGGGTGGTTGAGGTGGTTGTGGTATGAGGAAGGTCACCAGGGAATTTTCTATGGTGATGTAAATTATGTCTTGATGCTAGTGGTGGTCACATAGGTAATTTCATTTATAAAAAATTGTTGAGCTTATAGTTAAAATCCATAAAGTTTACTGTATGTAGGTTAAACCTCAATTCAAGAAAGATTTCTTGATGTTGTCTCACCGTTCACTTAAGCAGAGTACCTGTCAGAGGCTTTTACAGGGTGGTGGAGAATGACCACCCTAGAGAAGTCAGTTTGGATTGGAAGAATCTTGAAGTCCAGGGTTCATCTGCTTGTTGATTAGGGACACGTCTGAATATTCCTATTCTTCCTGCTCAGTGACATGCCATTATTGACAACGGCAAAGGAAGCTCATTTCTTCTTTGCCTAACATTTTATAGCTGTCCAGAGCAACAGAAAAACACTCTTGACATAGTTCTTGTTTACTATAATTCTCTGAAGGCTGTTAATACTCTGGATGAAGACATTTTAAAATGTGTAAAACACAATGTTTCTCCGTGATGAGGCACATTGCAAAGTTGTTAGGATATGGAAAATGAGTTTGCCAGGGGGCACCAAAAAAAAAAAAAAGGAAAGAAAGAAAAGTGACTATCCCTCCTACAGTGTCATCCTCTTAAAAGATCATTCTGAGGCTGCCGAACAGTTCCTACATTTGGTGACTAATGAATTGGGGTTCGCCTCTGCATTTGCGCAGCTGGGGGCACTGGAGCTATCTACCGAGCTGTTTTGAGGCAGAGGGTGAGGAGGTGGCAACATTGCACTTCAACTTGAGCAACCTAAATGAGGCAGACTGTTAAACAAGTACGAACTGTACGCCAGAGCAATGCAAACATATAAAGACACCCCGCCCCCCACAGAAGCAGCCCCTACATTTCATGCCACTCTCTTCAGCTC
This sequence comes from Lemur catta, assembly GCF_020740605.2. Lineage (NCBI taxonomy): Eukaryota > Metazoa > Chordata > Mammalia > Primates > Lemuridae > Lemur > Lemur catta. The sequence continues at coordinate 66,808,012 of NC_059137.1, forward strand.
AATCCTCCCACGACACTCCCCTACACTGTATGTTTCAATTCCCCTCAAGGGAGTTCCCACCAGGAGCTATAATCTCTAGACTACCTCCTTGCCTTTGGACATGACACAACACTCTACCCAGAATATTCTTTCTACCCCAGCTTCTCAGTGGGATCTCCTTCAATACTCAGTTCAGGACTGACCTTATCTAGGAAACTTGGCCCAGCCTGTCTTTGGCGCCCCTTCTCTGTGCTCACAAATACAAAAACATATATCAAGCCATATTGTCATTTCCAATTTCCTTGTCTGTCACTCCAACTCCATTATTAGCTTCTTTTGATCAAAGGTATTGCATTTTTCATCTTTGAATTTCTAAGACCTAGCACAGTTTCTGACACATAGCAATAGATGATTGTAGAATCAATAAGTCTGTGAAGGATAAATAAATAATTGGGGGAGAAACGCTAATTTTATATTCCTGTTTTGATGTATGAATTGCTATACACTTAAAAACGAAAACAGTGCTCATTTAACTGTATGAAATTTGGATGAACTTTTGCCCTTCAAAAGAACTTCTATGAAAACGGGAATATTCTGATTAAAATATTACCTAAATAATCTCTCATACTGAACTCCTTTAAGCATGGTTAATTTTTTAAAATCATAAAACTTTTCTTACCCATATTCAGTTTACTGTCACGTTATTTCCAAACAATGTGCTATTTTGCTTTCTTTTTTCAGGGATATACATTTGGGAATGGTGCAATTTCGGTCAGCCGGAAGAGTTAACAAAGGCTATTAAGAGCTCCGTGGGATCTTTCAGCAGTGGTGAAACCAGGAATAATGGAAGTGACTAAAGGAGGCATTTAAGAGGACATTGGAACGCATCATGCCATCTCAGGGTGGGATTCTGAAAGCATTTCTTCATGATTTCAATGTGTTCCTCCCATGGAAGAGAGTCTACTACCTTTCCTAGGCTCTTCAAGCCTTTTGATCAGACACAGTGTCTTTACGGTACTTCTAAAATCAAGTTCTGTAGTTAAAGTCCATTTCCTCTTGTTATATATTAGCAAAAGATGTAGAATAATTGTTTATCTTCACTTGCAGAATGGAATCTTAGTTTTGGATTACTTGCAGTGCCTTCTGGTTCTGGGTGGATTGCAGAACCATTAAGCTATTATGTGTTCAGGGAATTCATGCTAAGTAAGTTAATGAAACACTGTGCCTATGTTCTTGCTAAGAGAGTGTGCTCCTGTCCACGTCACCTGCTAGATGAATGGATCTAGGTGGCCATTTTAATACCTGGTGATTCTATTTCCCTGACCAGAGCTAAGTAAATAAGGGTGGACATCTGACCAAACCACGGTTAATGAGATTTCTTAGGAGAAGGGGAGATGTAAGAAATGCAACTGCAAGATTATGAATAACTGGGCACTGCACCAAGTGTTAGCAGAATACAGCATAACAGGGGAAACTGGTCTACAAAGAAAAATACAGAGTAGTAGATGGGCCAAGACAAGCAGAAATGAGAGACTCCAGGGCCCCATAGCAGAGAAGTTTGGGTCTGTCTGGCTACACCTCCATCCCATTTATTGCATATCCTAGAGATTAACTTTAGAGGAAAATTTTTATTTAAGTTAGCATGAGTTGATGAACAATGACCTATCTGATGGTTAATTTTATAAGTCAAGTTATCGGGGCCGTGGTGCTCAAATATTTGGTAAGACATTATTCTAGATGTTTCCGTGAGGGTTATGCTTTGGATGAAGTTTATATTTCAATCAATGGACTTTGAGTAAAGCTGTTTGCTCGCCATAAATGTGGGTGGGCCTCATCTAATCAGTTGATGGTATGAATGGACCAAAAGGCTGACCTCCCCTAAGCAAGAAGGAATTTTCCAGCAGACTGCCTTCAGACTTTACTTGCAACATCAACTCTTCCGGATTCTGCAGCAGTCTTGAGCTGCAACTCTTTCCTGAGTCTCTGACCTATTGGCGTCACCACCAGCTTTTGGACTTGTCAAGTCTCCTCAACTGCATAAGACAATTCCTTAAAATAAATCTCTTTCAATATGCATACATATCCTATTGATTCTGTTTTCTAGAGAACCCTAACTTATACAATCTATAGTAAATTCCAAAGTGAAAGCAGTTGTACATAACATGCATTATCTAAGTCCAAATTATTACGAGAGACATTTTGAATTCTGTTAATTTACATTGTACCATTTCTGTTTTATTACACTTAAAGGAAAGGAATTCATATTTACTGAATACTGACAATAGTCTATGCCAACACCAGACATATTAATTTCTGAATAATACAAAGCAGCATTTTTAATATTTCAAATTATAACTAAGACTCAGAGAAGTTTTGAATCTTGTCAATGATCATTTTGAAAATATGCCTTGAATTCTTTTTGCAGTCAAGTATTCAAACAGAATATGCCTGTTTCTATTATCAAAGCATAAGATAACTCTATACTCTAGCTGGGTCTCAGATGAAAAGAGACAAAGTAACGGAGGCAGATGCAAGATGCAGAGGAGTGCAGGGAAGGAGTTCTGAGCTTGAACTCAGAAAAGTCCACTCATCTGTGACTTAACCTACTGGCCCACAACTTTTTCAGCTAGAAATAAGAGTAACTGTACATACCACACTTATTCACAGGGTTGCTATGAAGTTCATTTCATTTGATGTAAAGCAAAGTATCCTGTAAATTGAAAACGACTTTTCAAATGTTAAGTTTTTAATATCATTTCACTTTTAGTCCCTGTACATTTCAATATATTTTGTGAATAATGACATCTTTTGAAGAAGTGAGACTGCATTCCGTTTTTAGAGAGAGAGAACAAGTATTCTCCTACCCAACATAAGACAGCAAGTGCAGCACCTACTCTCTCCAAAGGAGCATATGACATCATTAAAATTAACAACTGATTTACTTTCAGCTTCCTTCAGATATTGAAGCAGTTTTCAGATAAATGGGGGCACATAATGGCTTTTCTGTCATTCCTATGTAAATTCAAGAATGTTAGAATATAAATTCAAGAATGTTAAGGTCCCTTGGAAGGGACTTTAGCAATCATCTCATGGTTGGCAAAATGTGGTCCACAGGCCAAGTACCACTTTGCCCTCTGTTGTGTATAACTGTTTAGCTAAAAATAGTTTTTAAATTTAAAACGGTTGAAAACAATGAAAATAAGAATATTTTATGACATGGCAAGTATATGAAATTCAAATTTCAGTGTTCATAAATAAGTTTTATTAGAACACAGCTATGCTCATGTGTTACGTATTGACTATGACTACTTTCATGCTACCATGTAACACATTTAAGTATTGCAATAGGGACTACATGGCCCACAAAACATAAAATATTTATGATCTGTCCTTTTATAGAAAAAGTTTGCCTACCCTGATCTGACCTAACCCTCTCGTTTTGTAAATGAGAAAACTGAAACATTGAAAGATATAATTATTTATTCCAGGTAACTCAAATAGGATATTAATTAATGCAGAATTAAGTAAGGGCTAAAATCTAGTTTTTCTGCCCATTTGATCATGCTGAAATTAATGATTGGTTATATTTACCTTTAAAGTATATAGCCTCCTTGTTCAAATTACCGGATTGATCTCAAAATCTTTGATTGCTCACATGAGCTAAGTCATACCAAAAAAATCCATCTTGATGAAGTGAAATAATTCCTTCATTTATTCATTGAAATGAATTTTATATTGATTTTTCTTAAGCAGTTCTAAGTAGAAGTTATTGTAGAACAAAATGGTAAAAATAAAATATTTCACCTGATACCATCAGATGAAAAAATATGCTCTACTTTTAATTCACAAAGCAACATATACAGAACATTCAAACACTTTCAGACAAATTAGCCACATTTAACTTTCTTATAGGAGATGATTGACAATAAGATGAGAAAATAATTCCTTAGTCTTTCTATGTTTAGTGAATAGAGCTCAACCAGTTAATTTCCAAAATGTAAGCTAAATTTCAGTATTTTGTAAAATGAAAAAGAACATGTCTAAAATTAAAGCATTCCCTTTGTATCACTGGTAAGTATGTCTTGGGATTCCAGCAAAATCAATGACCTATTTACCCTTTAAAATATCTATCTTCAAGGGGAAATGTTTACAGCAGTGGTTGTCAACTGGGGGGTGACTTGGCTTCCACTCCAAAGGATATTTGGCAATGTCTGAAGACATTTTTGGTTGTCACAATCCAAGAGGGAGAGTGCTCCTGGTATCTGGTGGATAGAAACCTAAGATACTCCTAAATGTCTTATGATGCACAGGACACACAGCCCTCGCAACAGAGATTTATTTAGACCCAAATGTCAGTAGTGCTGAGGTTGAGAAACCCTGTTTTAATCTGCCAGATCCTAAATATTCTAGCCATCATTTAGATATGGACTAGCACTACAGAGCAAATATTTCTTATGGAAGTCTGAATAATAGCTCATTCTTTGTAAAATTTTCTTCTAGCAAGGAGATGGATAATCGTAGAGATGATGTCAACAAATAATTATTTACCCTCTTTCCAGCCACATGTATTATTGACCTTAGCCAAAAAGCAGTAGGATAATTTCCTAATGATTCTGATCTCTTCCACAAGAAAGTTATTTTGACTTTGATCTATTTTTTTCCCTGTAGAAACCTGATAAACTAAGAATTCCATTTGTCTTTGATCCATTAGTAAAATAATCTAATGCTAACAGAAAATAAATCCTAAGTCACATTTACCTTTAAATAGAAACACCAAGACATGTCAATGGGATAGTGTCTAGTTATCTCTAGAAATTTGCCAAAGGCATATTTAAAGAATAAAGCAAGGATGGCCCAAACAAGTTTAACAATGTTGTTTTCCTTCTGTGATATTTTCTCTATTTCACAGTGTAACCCAGCCAACAACATTATTAAAGGAAATATATTAAAGACTATTAGATCACCAAATGAAGAAATGCCTTTTCAATCAATAGGTGAAGTAATTTTAATCTCTCACTTTATCTTTCAGTGAATATTACCAAAGCAGACATTTAGTGCTACCTACTTAGTTTCTTCCTTGAGTACATATTTTATTCTGTATCACTTTCACTGAGTACTAATTATTGGTTCAACTCCCTAATTAATCCCCCAATTTGGGGAACATATGAAGTAAATCACCTCAAACTTAAGGTGTTATTTAATCATATAAGAATATCAAGACCCTGTAATACCATTTGGTTCTAAGTAGCAACTTCAGAGCACTGAATCAAGAGCACAGTTACTCATGCCCTCCAACGTTTACCTATTTAAGTATAATCCATTTAGCACCTGAGATATCCTAGGCTCTCTGTTAAATGCTGCACACACCAAAGTGAATAAGATATGATTCCTAAATTCAGGAAGGTCTTCAAAATGAGTTGGAAGAGCTAATAATACCACAATATGCTAAAAGCAAAGCTAGAAATACCCACTGACTTTTATGGACATGCAGAAGAGAAGAGCCTCAGCTGGCTTTGAGGGTTCAGGAAAATTTTTCCTGAACTCATCCTACTCACCTGAGTTGAGTATGAGAAGACAGGCAGGAGTTAGACAGGAGAAGGTGTGGTTCAGGTTCTCTAGGAAGTGAAAGTCACTTGCGCAAAAAGCCCAGCTATAAGGAATTCCACAGTTTGTGGAAGAGAAAAATGGGCTATGAAGGCAGAGAAGTAGGCAGAGGCAGGACATTGACAGTCTTATTCCATGCCCAAGAGCTTAGATTTTATTCTGCAGGAGACGGGAACCACGGATGAATGTAGAACATGCAGCATCCTGGCCTTACTTGCATTTTAAATGGACCATTCTGGTGGCTGTGGGAAGGATTGATTTGAAGTAGACAAGGCTGGAGGCAGCTGTAGTATTTTGGGCCCAAGAAAAAGAGAGACTGATTTTGGGAACTAGGAATAGACAGAAGGGGGTGGATCAGAGATATATTTATGAGGAAATCTGGCACTGATTGGCTAATTATGTAAGAATGAGAGAAAACAAGGCAAAAGGCATAAACCTAGGTTTTCCAGTTCGGGCAATTTGGTGAATGGGTAATTCTAGCAGTTGGAAGAAAGTTTAAAGGAAAAGGAGCAGATTTGAGGGGAGCTTGCTTAGGCCATATGATTAAGGCAGAAGTTAGACTTAGGATTTTTCTCTGTCTCAAAGTTTTTCTGCCTCTAACCATGAAAGTGTATAGTCTCCTAAAGTAAACAAAAATGAGGTCAATATGCCATCTTCTAGTCTAGGATACAACCTTCGGACTACACATTTCTGGCATCTAAATTAGATTTCCAGCATGATCCCTTAAGAAACAATTGTAAAAGTCATTCAATCCTCTGTGAGCATGACAACTTTCAAGATGAGGATACATTATGAGCCTATATAAATTTATAGAGAGATGCTAGGTGCTCAATTTTTAACAATAAAAATCAGATACTGAGGGTGTGGTCATGCCAGAGGCAAAATTTTAATGCCCCAATTCTCTTTACTAAAGTGTCACACTTTAGAAGGGAGTTCTCAAATGTCGCTGGGTATAAGGTTCATCTGAGTTGTTTGTTAAATTTAGATTTTCAAGGTCCTCCAAAGGATTTAACTTAGTAGGTCCAGGTCGAATCCCCAGAGTCTAATTCTACCACAAGCGGTCTTGGACGACATTTTGGGAAACACTCCTTCAAAGGCTCATTTTGTTGGATAAATCTCCCTTCATGTAAGGCAATTCAACATATAAAAAGGTGCTATTAATGGATTTATAAACAATAAGTTCCTTCCTTCTTTTCTTCCTTCTCACTGATCTATCTATTTATTATTTGGGGGAGAGGAAACACAACTGATCAATGCTATCCCTAAACTGCAATTCCTATGCATGTGCCTCTGAAAATGAAGTAGAGAAGAGACAGTTGGTTGGGACAGAATTCCTAAAGGCTGTTAAACACAAATGTTACGTGTGATGAATGTCCCCCTTCTGGAGATTTTGTTATACCTGACCCATCCCACCCCAGCAGTCGTAGTGCTGTATCTTTGCCATATACTCAAGAGCCAAGAAAACTTTGTCCACTCTGTTTTCCCATATCTAATATTTAATGCTAAGCATCAATTTTTGAAATTTAAAAGTGTACAATTAAGTATAGAAGTAAAAATATGCTTTCAAATGAAAGCCTTAGATGTTCTTTTCTTTCCCCCTCTCTGTCCAGAATCTCTGGTGAGTTTCTGAAGGCTGTGGAGTGGAAGGGGCAGTGGGGGCGTGTGTCATGGCTGTGAATTATAGCTGCTTTGGCCCTGATCCCAAGTGAACTGGCCACGTCCACTTGGTGCTATCACATACCATTGGAATCCAAGGGACGTGAACCTGAGGGACCACTGCAATCCCAAGGGCCATGCTAGTGGGCCACAGGGGGGTTGTGCATGATATTCCAGAACCTTGACCATGGATACTACATTTGGGAGGTCTACTTCACAACCATTTCTCCATATAAGCTCAATGGAATAAAAAACTTTGAAATTTTACACAACGTGACTAAAAAATTTCATGATGAAAAATACACAGAGTGATCACATCAATAAACAGAAAATATAGAGACTAGGGACAAACATTTCTTCAGATTATATTTTTATAGCCTCTACAACCCAAAGCAAGGCAGCTGAACTCAATTTACTTCTCTCTGTAAATGATCTTTCCTGATTAGATTTTGAAAACCTGTGAACTGTTTACTTAAAACCTTTTGCTCCCACTGTCGACTAACACAAAATCTGTTCTGCCCAGATGCCAGCATAAGAGAGGCCACTGAATCCAGTTTCCCTCCAGCTCAGCTGAATCCGTGGCAGCTCTTCTCAATGTGGGGTCCTTTCAAGAGCTCCGGGCATCAGAATCACTAGCAGAGCTTGTGAAAATGCAAATTCTTGGGGCCACCGCCCACCTACTGAATCAACACCTCCAGGACTGGGGCTGCAATTCTTGCTTTTCTCACAAGCTTCCCGAGTAAGATTCCTGAGCATTCTCAGGATTTTACTTATTTTTCCTGTTTGTTCATTCATTTGTTCATTCAACAAACATTTATTGAATGCATTTTGTCAGTCACAGTCTTTAAAACTCTTTTTCATGCTAGATAACATAAAAGGAGAAAAAAGTATGATCTAGCTGTCTAAAAATTAGCTTTGAGACAGTTGAGTTTACAACAGATGAGTAGAGGGAAGGACGTGAAGCCACTGCTGGAGAGGTCGTGTCCTCTCTGCCTGTCCCCTAAAACAGACCTTGCCATGGCTGTCACTGTGCCTCCAGGCATCCCAGAGTAAGGTGGCTCCAGGACTTGGGCATCCCAGCCATTTCCTCCCTCTTTCCCCAGAGAACACACATTTCCATTCTCGCCTCCACAATAGAGGGCATTAGGAGACAGAACTCTCCAGAGAGACAGGAGGGTTTCTTGTTGCCTCAGGAAATTCCCTCCGGCTGCCTGAGGAACATTTCACAAAAAGATAAGTCACATGGTTCACCGTTCAGCAGCCTGAGTTGGAGCCACCATTTAATACACACCAGACAAATTTCCCCCTCTCCTGGGTTTGAGTTTGGTCACATTTTCTTTTGTTTTATTCTCTTCTTTCTCACTTTTTTCTTAAGGGAATCTGAGGCTGGCATGCTGAGAGAGAAAGACGGAAGTTTCTTTATTTGTAGCCCTTAAAATTCTGCCTAATAATACACCATGTTTTCCTAAAACCAATTTATTCTTCAAGTTTCCCATCTTCAAGGCACTTTGTGGAATCGGTCCATAACAAGCTCCCTGACCTTGCCTGACACAACACACCAACACACTCACCTAGACATAATAGGTGTGTGTTTCCTCTTGCTGTGGAAACTTCACTGCTGCCCATAGCATGTGGCTCAGGGGTGCCCTTTCCTGGCTAAGCAAAAATTCTGGTTTATTAATATTGTTCTACCTCCCCTGTAAAGATTCAAAATTTCAGATGTGAATGGAAGATGTTGGAGGTCATAAATTTAAAAAACAAATTGAAACAAATTTCAATGTGATTGTTTCTGGAGGAGTTTGAGAACCCCAAAGGGAAATCAATTCCTGGAAAGCCTGGCATCAATTATAACAGACCGAATGCGTTCGGTCACTAGGATCTTGCTGTGCTTGGGGGACAATATAATGAATTTTGGTTACCATTATGTGGAATTATAAAAGTATAAAATATTACACTTGGGTAGAATGTGTGCTAATTTGATAGCCTAACTTGATCATGGCTCTTTCAATTAATTCCCCTGTGTTACCCAGTTTGCATTCATACTCATTAATGAGACGAGTGAGATAAGGAAGAATATTCTTCACGTTTTCCTCACTCCTACTAGAGTCAGTAATTGACATACTTTTTCTAGCCCTCCACAGAGGAACCACCAAGTGAGAATCTCTGTCGTCCTTCTCAGAACATTTATACTCAGACACTGGGACCATCATCAACCCTACAGCAAAGACAGAGACTAAGAAGTTATCCTAGATTCTTCTCTCCACCACAATTCACCCATTTAACAAGATCCTGTTTATCCTGTTTATTTTACCTCCCTTACTTTTGCCTTCATCAGATTCTTATCAATTCTCCAGGCCTCTAACCTAATCTCTCAGCTTCCAGTTGCACCATCTCACACATTCTAGGGTGAATGAGTATATAATACGTTAATCTGGCAGTTACCTGGCTGCAAACATTCCTTTAATTGAACCCCCTCATTTCAGGATAATGGTCAAATGCCCTAACTTAGCAGAGAAGGGCTTCCGTGATTTCAACCCTGTCTATTTCCTTCTTTCACTTCCATATTCGATTCTTTCAGCCCAAACGGATTATTCTCTTCCACACAGATGGAGACTGGCAGGCTTCACCACAGGGAATCAGAGCTCTGGGTCTAAATTGAGTCAGGACCCACATCCTTCATTTTAAAGAGGACACCAAGTTACAGAGAGATTAAGTGATTTACCCAACATCTCACAGCTGGTTAAGAGCACAGTGGAATTAGGACCCAGTGTTTAGGCCTACCTTTCCAGAATAGGATTTCTTTATTCTATTTCTGACATTGTTCAAAGTGAGCAAAGTCATAGAATTTCTCAATACAATACTTTGAACATCTTAAAAGGATACTACTCATCCGTTCTTCATTAACACACTGACTTAAATGTCTTTCCAAAATCTGTTACAAATATAGATCCTCCCTTTCCTCCAATGCAACCCATTTTTCAGAAGCCTTCCTTTCAGCATGTTCTCCAAGACTTCAATGCAAAGAAGGCTCTCTGCCCTAAAAATAATCTTCAAATTCAACATGTTACCAAAATAAAATCTTCCAAATAAAACAATGGCAAAGATAGACCTGATAATGAATATGAAATATGCTGAGAACATTCTGTCACTGAAATAAACTTGACTTTTTTTGTGATTAATAGTAAGATGAAATCTTGAAACACATAAGAATAAAGCAAACGACAACAGAAGAGAAATGGTTTGGAAAGGGTCCCATTTGAAATGTATCCGTTTGAAAACAGGCTCTGTCTTTTGGCTATCATCATCATGTGCCTGTCCAAAAATTCATTTCCAAGTGTTATTTCCAAATGCAACCCCAAATTCAAAATGCAAGTTCATTGGCATGTTCAAAATTTGCTCTGAGATGGACAAAACAACAAATGAAATGTTTTCAGGAGGAATAATATGTATATTCCAATGCTCATTGGGTTTCATTCAGGCTTCAGATGCTGGCCTTGCCCTTCTAATTCTTTAGTATGCTGTTTCTATTCGGAAATGGGAAATGCAAGATACAGGATTATGAAGCCATTTCTAAAGATTAACATGGTACCAAAGTAAGTTAGCAAAGAAACACACATTTTCAAGGAAAGGGATAGGAAGGGAAATTGGCTTGAACTCAGTGTGTCAGAAACGGTGAGTGATCTGAGTTTAGCTAAATCATGCCCTCCACAGTATTTACTGACAAGTCAGAGCACTGAGAGAGGGCATGTCACATCACAGCAATACTTGGAAGAGGAACACAAATTACCTGTTGAATAGGAGAATTGGGTGTGTTAGCTCAAGATTTCAATAGACTACTGGATACCCAGAGAATCCATCCACCAAATTAACATGGTGGCAGTGGTGTGGGGGAGGTGCAGTAAGAGAGGGTGAGGGAGGAAGGAACTGAGCAGAAAGTAAGGAAGGGATGTGAGAATTACTGTTATTCAATAGTTATAGACTAACTCAGAAAGAACATCTACTAAAAGATACAGATTATTACTGACAAACCTTATTTTACTGGAAAGATAAAAGCAGGGCAAGAATACATAGGAACTAGCAAAGCAAAGAGAGGAAAGCCGCAATCCACAGGTAAAAAAAAAAAAATACATGGCATTCACATTCAGAGAGTGCCTAATACAATTGCTCATAAAAGCAGCTTTCATTTCTTTCTAAGTATTGCTGAAAGAATTTGCTAACACTTAATTTTCTTTTTAAGAGTTTGAAATGTGCTCAGCATCTAAATTCTAATAGGGTAGCTATGATCTTTCAAAAATACAGATGTCACTTGGAAAAAAGTTCTCTAGTAAAAGCCTGTCTTTCAGATATTGAAAGAATTGGAAGGATACTCACTAATGCACTTTGTTAGATGAATTGTTATAAAGCATCACGTTAATAAAGGATGGTAGGATCGAGCTGTATGCCAATGAAAGTATTAGTGTAGTATTGACAATATCTCCTGGTATATAATATGGACAGTACTTTTAGTTAAAAAAAGAGATGACTTTTATTTTATTCTTCTAAAAATAAGTAATCCATCACAGATAGATAGGTACCTCTCTGCTGGTTTTATGACTAGTAAATGAGTAACAATTTCCATTAAAAAACTAGAATATTAACTAATAAAATATTGAAAGTGATAGTCACATATCTGTTAAGAAGAGTTAACAAGCATTATTTCCAAGTAAAGCTGATGAAGGACTTTAACAGAAAAATATATTTCTCATAGCACATGGAATTATTGGAGTCAATATTCTCAGTCAGACTTAGATTTGCCAAAACATTCTTTGCCCCCAACCCTTGATTCACTAGTGATTATGGAGGAAAATTTATATTCATTTGCTAATTCTGTGGCCACATTCTTTTTCTTGCCCTATCACACATGTTGTTACAATACAGCAAAAACACGCATATCAAAGGAGCTCCTCTTCCTTTGGCTCTTCCTGCCCAAACCTGACTTTCCTCCTCAATATTCCTTAAGGGAAGCAAGCCATCACCATGACAACCATATGATGGGGGTTTGAACAGCACTTGGGGGCAGCCTTTGTGAAAGTTAAAACCATTTTGTGTTTAACAGGATAAGGAAAATGCAGAGGACGGGGAACACTGTTGCCAGGAGCCACTTAGCAGTATGGAACCTACTGTCCACATCAGACTTAACCTGACCAGAACACAGCCTCAGACAAATTTCTGCAAGTGTAATTTATTCAGGGATAATCCATCAATCCTTCGTTGTAGCCCACTGGATTCAGTGCCCAGTGGTAATTAAATCAAAAGATCACATATAATAGGGAAAAGAGAATTAGGAACTTTGCCTTGCCTTTTTAACTTCAGATGGCTAAAGAACATCCACAGATATGCACTGTTCCTAAATAGGTGTGACCACATTCTCTTTTCTAGGCAAAAATACTTTTTTTCGGAACCTTTAAATTTTATTTGTATTTCCTTCCCTACAAGGCAGATAATGAAGGCAGATTACTATGAAGTTGTGTGGACTTTTTCAGTATCTTTAATGTATTTGCTTCTAGAAAGAAGAGCAGTGCAGACACAAGGTGGCAATTCCAGCTCAGGTGTAGTACCATTCTTTTGTGTGACTCACAGCTAGAGAGAGAGCTTACGTTCAATGTATGTTTAACAATACTTTTCCCACTACTGGCTTCACTCGGGAGACTAAAATTATCATGCCTTTTTTTAAAAACAAGGACACCAAAAAAAAGTCACTATCTGATGAGGTTCATTCTTTGTCTTTACCTGACTGACCATCTAACTACACAGAGCATTTAAAATAATGAGCAGAATCCTTTGTTCTCTCAGGTTCCATTTAAAGGGAAAGTGGGTCGAAGGGTTTCCCCAGGGAGGGAAAAGAGAAACCAGGAGCCAAACACAGGGGAGTAAGAGATTTCACTCCCACTCCTGTTCCCACCCTCCCAAAGAAGTTAATTAATTCTGTTTTAGGGATGGTTAAGAGGGGTGGGGGTGGCACTTAGGCTCTGAGACCATTCTCTGAGACCAAAACCTCATTCTCAAGTGTGGCTCCTACCAGTCTCTCCTCCCTGACACCATAGGGTAGAGGTGGGGGGCGGGGGAGGTGAGGAATGCTGAGAACCTCTCTCCAGCCAGTGGTCACAGAGCCAGCACTGCACACATTTGTGCTCCCCCAAAGGTGTGTCCCAGCCCAAGTGCCCAAGTTGGGTATTTAGACCTGAAAAGCATAATTAGAACCATTCAAAGCAGCAAGTTACGGTACCTTAAGAAGTCTGACAGATGGAAGAAAGGCTGCGTGGCACAGCTTCCGGATGGTCCAGTTTAGGGGTCGAGGAGCATCAGTTTGATTCATGACCCCTTCCAAATTCCACCGGGAAAACAAGAAACTGCAAACCTGAGCAATGCCTAGAAAATAAACGGTCCCCCACGGCTCTGGCATCCCATGGTCATCTCCACACCTGCAAATTCCATTAGGGCAGAGGCTTCCTGGAACTTGGGAGACTAGTCAAGTGGCGTTGCCTGAGCCCCTGAACCTTCTTAAGAAAGCCACCTCCCCTCTCCCTGCAGCCGTGCTCATGCATACCAAATGTGGCTGAATGGAGGCACACTGCCTGCTGCTTCGGGGAGGGGATGCACGGTTTTGAAGGAGAGGGACAGCCTGCACAAAACAGCCTGTGGTCGGAGTCAGAGCAGCCTGCTCCGGAATGCGCGCTCCCTCTCCCGCTCTCCTCCCAGTAAACGCAGGTCAGGCGTTGGGGGGGAACCCGGGCCATTTGCTTTGCTGGCTTGGTTTTGGGGGGGAGCCAGGAGGAGAGCAAAAGGGAACAAAAATAAAGCCAGAACGGGCAACTTGCACTTTCTTGCACAAAGCATCTTTGAGGGACTGGAAACTGGCACGGGGGGAGGGGCTAGGACACAGAGGGAGAAGGGATGCCCGTGAATGATAAGATAAATGCTTCCCTTCTGATTTCTGTGACATTGTAAATTGAGAGCTATCATAAAATGGACCTATAGTAAAAGGGATCTCTGTCGTGTTCTGGGGTTTTTATTCACTGTGATTGACCGTCCTCACCCCGATACATACGTTATAGAGATGACAGACACCGAAAGAACTCACACATGCTGAGTTGTTCCTTTCACAGAAAGCCGTGTCAACTAATGTGTATTTGGGTTACCTTTTTAGAAATGGCAGTTTCTAAATTGGAGGTTATCCCCTCCTGGAAGACCACTTGATACTCTTTCTCTGTAACAAAAGTTTAACCCTTAAGGTGCCACGTGGGATGCTGTCTATAAAAGATGGAGTTTCCCCCAAGGGGAGATTCCCACCCCATCATTCTGGAAGGAAGCTTTGAGAAAGAGTTGCTGCTGCGTGGGAGAGTATAGTCTTTAGGACTCCTGTGGTGAGAAAGAATAAAGAACTTTTCAATTTGAAGGTAGAAATTGGATAGTTTCACTTAGAGAAGGGAAGTTAGGAGGAGAAGGAAGTTCCTGTCACAACCCCCACTGGGACTCCCATGTCCCCACGTCCCCTCCCCCCCCCCCCCCCCGCATTGGATCTCAGTGGCAGCAGTGGACGGGATGACTCCTACCCAGGAGAACCCCGCATCCTTAGAGCATTGCCATCTTCCTTATTTTTTCCTCTTTATGTCCCTCCCTATGACTACACTGATTTTCCATTTCTAATTAACTCCAAGAGATTAGTAAACCCCAGCTCTCTGACTATTATGCGTTTTGAAGCAGAACCAGGAGCGGCGAGAGCAGATGTGATACACTGCTGTGATTCAGAATGTGGGACAACGTGGACCCTCCCTGAAGTCTAATAAATACCTGACACATTGTGCTGCAACTCTATGTCCCTCACAATGTCACAATGATCCTTTGTCACACACACATCTAAGAATATGGCAGGAAAGCTAGGCCGTTGGTAAAACACAGACCACTGACTTGCCTCGTGTAATAAAACTCATGTGTCTGATTATTGTCTATTAAACAATATCACTTTAATAGACCTCACACCCAGTCAATTTATTGTCTGCCACTATTCTATTTCCACAAAGGACTGAAGGCAGTTTTCAAATAATAACTGCTAATATGTACGTGTCAGGCACTGTGCTAAGCACTTGAAATGTATTACAAAAGTTCATATCAACAACAATCATAATCCTATTTCGTAGATTGAGAAAGTGAGGTCCAGAGAAATTAGCAACAAGTCTAACATACTAATAAAACCAGAGTGTGGACTGAAATCAGTCTACTAGGCTGTAAAGACAAACTTTCACTTCTCTTTTATTTGTTTCACAATTAAGGGGACCACAGCAGTAAAACCACTGCCTCAGCTTTAGCTTTTTTTTTTTTTTTTGTAATTTAATCTTGTGTAAGAGTTAAGCTAAAAGACTTCAGAGAAGAAATGCTCAGTCTTTCAAATTATTACTTGGTATGACATTGATGTAGTAGTTAATAGTCTGAATTCTGGCATCAGGCTGCATGGTGCAAATCCCAATTCTGACCCTGACCTTGGGCAATTTACCCACTTCCTCTGTGCCTTGGAGCCCTTATCTGTAAAGTGGAGATAAAAATAAACCTACACACCTAGGATTATTGTGAGGACTAAATGAGCTAATATCGGTGAAGCACTTAGAACAGCGCTGGGTATGTACTAAATCCCTATACTGTGATTCATCTTCTAGGCAGCATGTGCTGATTTGAGCTGGAAACCCACTGACAATTTTCATTAAGTATGCACAAGTGTGCATACGTATAGGACTAGGTAATGAACTCAAGCAAGACAAATTAAACCTGAATGCTTCCTGTGAGTTCTCCTGAGTTTAATAAATGGGGAAAAGAGGAAGGCAGGAGACTCCAAGGGCGGCATGGGTTTCCTCACGCTCCATTGCAGAGTGGTGTTCATCAGATCACACGACCTTGCCTTTAGGGAGGCCACAAGGCTCCAGCCTTTCTAAGCTATTAAATGCCCTTAAGTGGTTCTGTTGAGGGTGTGAGAATTCTGCACCATGAAAATGCTGAAACACTACAGTTGCCTACCCACCGCCCCACACTGTTCCAAAATGTTAAGGACCCCACAGAAATGACAGCATCATTCTGAAACCACACAGCCTTTGATTCTCCTAACCCCCTTAAGTTTTGCTGAATAACTTTGGTCAAAGAGAATAGTTACGAACTATGAAGAAGTAGGAAGATTCACAGCCCTCTCTAATGGCAATTAGAGGAGAGAACCACAAAACCTCCAAGGAATTGATCTGGATAAGACACTGCAAAAGAATATCAAAGAAGGATGACAGTGCATGAGAGGAAGTTTTTCTTCTGTCATTGGAGTAGCTTGTACCAGAATTGTTGGCTATGGAAACATCTAAAGTAGGGTTTTCAGGACCCTCCTCTCCACTTTCAAGAAATTATATTTTCACTGGAAGGATGCCTTCTCCAGTGTTAGAGAGGAATCTACTGAGGAAAAAGCAAGGAGGACAAAACCCAACCCTAGATGTTAGTATATCAAAAACCCAAAATGCTTCTTTACAAATTTTATGAATGTGGATGTTTATAAATCTGTGAAACAAATTCTAGCAGTCTGAAAACTCTGACATGATCATATTAGCTTACAGTATCCTAAAAATATAGCAAACTGGGCACATTGAATTTCTATATTCCAAAGCCTGTCTTTCAACCAACTCTAATTTTCTCCCATACTGCAGAAGACCACTTCCCACTGATCATCTTCCCCTTTTGACTTCCTGTGTAAATGATGCTAAACTGAAGAATCATGATAACACTTGAGCTCATTCTCAATGCTAACAGTAAACCACAGTATAAATAATCTACATTTCTTCCTTTTGAAGACCATGTTCCCTCTCTTAAAAAAAAATCACAGCACCTTCAATATAGCATTGTATATCTTAATGCACACTGTCTCGTTATGGTAACCCCTTGGATATAAAAGGGGCCGACTCATGAAAACCTATAAAAATGGAAATAAAATGACACAGTGACCAGGTAGTACAGAGAACTCAAAAGCTTCCTGTGTTTTCTGAAAATACCACTCAATAAAAGATGCTCCACTCAATAAAAGATGTTCCAATAACATCGAAATTCACAGGGATCTGGACATTAATTGAACTTACATTTTCATGCTCTAGTATATGAACATAATGCACACAGTGCAGAAGGATGATATTCAAATATCCAAGGGAAACACCAGGAACCAACCCAATGTTAAGCCTTTGTAGATACCTTGGTTTGCCTCAATGTTTTATAATCTTAATATGAACATCCTGCTTGCTTTATGATTGGCATCAGTTATAGCTTTGTTGTGTTTCATTATTTTTATCATAAAATCATTTGTGTTTCGAACATTATAGCAATTTATCATTTTTATCAAAAAATGTTTTTCTGTTTTTTTTTCACTTTAAGTTCACTTATAAAATTTTTAGGAATTTTTTGGTGCTTCTACAATATTTTTCAAAATATTAAATCTCTTTATAGATTCCATTGACTTACAGAATAGTTATTTCCAAATATATGTTCTCCAAACAGATTAAATAAGGTTTTCTTTTACTTAAAGTACTTTTCCCTATTGACATCTTTTATAGATAATAGATTCTAAAATACATTAAAATCTATTGAAATAGATGGCTTCCTTTGTTAAGTAGCTTAAGAAGCATTTATTACATGTAAAATTAAAAAAAAAAATCTCAGAACTGGAATAGTTGTTTATTGCATTTTCCCTTCATTATTAGGGGTCTCTCTCCCCAGCTTCACTGAAAGCAATCCACTCTCTTCATTAATGCCTATGGTGACAGGCAGTGGGTAAGTTTCTGAGGCAGCCCATTCCACTGGACAATTCTAATGGACAGAGAGTTTTTCCTAAGATGGAGGTGAAATGTGCTTCCCTATAACTTCCAAGTTGAGTGTTTCTTCCAGAGAATAGTTCTCCAAATGCATGAAGATAGGTAACGAGCTCCACTCAAAACTCTTCTTTACGCTGCATATCTGAGACCATTAATCCTTCACATGACTGCGTATAGTTTTTAGTAAAAGCCCTCTTAAGGGTTATATTCAATATTATGTTACAGGGGTACTTTCAATATAGTAGTCTCTTAATCCTCTTACATCCCTAGAATTACTTACTTTAAAGGTTTTTTAGGAAGCTTTGAGGAGAACTCACTAATAATTTAGTTTCTTTTATACATTTCTTTCATAAATTAATAAAAACAGACTTTAGTCGCTGACCACACACACACACACACACACACACACACACACAGCAGTAAATTTTCTCTTTTTCACTCTGACTTGTAATGGAGGTGGGGATGGGTGTGAATGGGTTAAAGTTCACACTGATTCAAGACATGAGCAGGGATTGGGTGGTTTATGCTTCATCGTCCCTCCTTCATCTGCTAGCTCTGACATTAGACAGACTCAATTCAAACCCAAGTCCCACCTCTGACCCACAGTGTGGCTCTGGGCTAGTTTCTCAACTTCTCAGAGCCTTAGTTTTCACTTTGTAAACACAGGGTCTACAATAGTTTCCATCTTGAGGTTTTTGTGAAGATTAAAAACAATTATCACAGTACCGACAGTGAAAAGCACATTTAAAGGTAATTATTATTATTGTTGTTAGTAGTATTATTGCTATCTCATTCACTGACAGTGCAGCACAATGCTTAAGAGCACAGACCATAGACCCAAGGGCCTGGATTTAAACCCCAGATTACAGTGTACACATAGGTTTGAGGAAGTTACTTAATCTCACTTTGGTTTAATTTCTTCATCTGCAAATTGGGGGTAATAATGTTACCTATGTCAAAAGAATAATGTGAAATTAATATGCCAATATGTACAGAGCCCTTAGAAGAAGGTCCCACACATGGTAAGAGCTGAGAAAATATCAGTAATTTATTATTACCGACATTGAAGTCCCATGTGCTGTCCTTCCTGCAGCTACTACTCCAGGAAGAGCAAAGCAAAACAAAACACCTTCATTTCCTCCTTTGCTTCTTCCAGAAAAAGATGTAGCTGCAGAGAACACAGGAGAAGAGAACCACCTCTGACTTCCCTTACTGCTTTCCTCTCTAGCCTGAGAGGGGGTTCTATATTCCAATAATAAAGTGAAAAACTTTAATATATAAAATGATTTACCTTGGAAAACAAAAAGGTACATAAGTAGCTTCTGTCTCACCAAAAACAGAAATCCTACATATACACACTGACAAAGTGCCTAACAAATATTCAAAAGCCAAGAGCTAAAATACATCCTCTCTCAGCTTTGAAACCCTAAAACTTCCATTCATACAAGGAATGATTTTCTGGCATAATTCTAAAATTTTAATGAGTCCATGGAGGCTTGTTGAAAATATAAGAATTTGAGATGTACGTTTTTAATCACTTGATAGTCACACTCCTCTAATATTTGCAATGCTATTCATTACTGTAAATGAATTCTTTCTATTCTAAACTTTGACATCTACAACACATACACACTGTGTGCACAAACACACACACACATATAAGAGGTATTTTAGATAAATTGCCATTATGAATGCCATAAATTTGACCAACTTGGTAAAGAACTCATGAATGAATACCTGTTGGGAGGGGAGACTTAGTGAATCTCCAATTACCACTTGCATAAATTACATGAACTGGAGGGAAGCTCAGCATTTCATTGTTAACAGTGCTGCTTAAGTCAGATTTATCGGCCAATGGATGCCTAAATCAGACATAAGTTCAAGCTCAAACCGTATGCTTTCTCAAACACCCTCTGACTCTCACCAGTGAATGTAGAGAGCCCGTCCTGGCCATACATCCTGCGCCTTGTGGATCTGGGCTTCTGACACTAATGGCTAGTGCTGGGTTGGACCATAAGGTCTGTTCACCTGGGAAACAGAGACCTACTGTGATCTGGAAAATCCTCAAAGCAGTAACTCCGCTTGGTAGAGGATTTTAATGAAGCAAGGTAATGGAAACCATACTTGCTATCCATTTTTGTCATCCTTTAAAAAATGTATCACTGTTGTTTATTCTGGTATCATATTTTTTAACAACCATGAGCCTTTCATTTTTATTTTTAATAACTGTAGTTTCAGGGATTATATGATTTTAGTTTCTGAAAGAATTGGTCTAGTTTTTTCTTTTGTTTTGTTTTGTTTTGTAAGGAGGCATAAAATCAGTACAAACTACAAGGATTTTGAAATCAGGGAAAACCGAGTTTGAATCTACATTAAGTCATTGGGCAACTCATATAACTTTTATGAGTTCTTACTTTTAAAATAGATAGTGGCTAATTACGATGATGTTAAAATGATAACTTTTTTTGAGCACTTACTATGCGTTAAACAGCGTACTAGGCTTTCCAAGCGCATAGCTCATTTAGTTCTCATAACAAACCTATGAAGTTTGCAGCTTTACTATCCACTATTACAGATGAGGAAATAGTGTCAGAGAAGTTAGGAGAATTGCATAAGGTCACATAGCTGGGAAATGGACTTGAATCCAGGTCTAACTTATTCCATAACCCGCTCTTACGCACTATAATGTGCTGCTGCCAATTAAAACAACAGCAAAAAAAGATTTGTACTGAGTTCCCGTGGCTTTCTAAAAAGAAGCCAGTATCTGATCTGACAAACCTGAAAAGAGGAAAAGCAACTCAGTGAACATAACTTAACTTTGCACCAGAATCCTGCAAAGCACAGAAGAACCAACGGTTCTTCCAATAGCTCTGGGTTTCTTTTGTTTTCACTAGCAACTTCCACATTCCTTCCCTATTTCCTAGTTCCACCTGCCTGGCCTCTCCGGGGAGACAAGAATTATCCATACTCATTTGGTATGCCCGATATATAATATAACACAATACTGCAAACACGGTATTTATTGAGAAAAAAAATGAATGTTTCTAAATGGATCATATGATTTTTGCAAATGTGGGGTAAGTTTCTACATATATAAAATCTATTTATTCTCACTACCATCCAACTTTTATTCTCACCTGCATTTTCTAGTACAGAAAACTGAAGCACAGAAAGGCTAAATACTTACCCAAGTTCACACAGTAAGTTTCAGAGCCATGGTTTGAATTCAAATATGAATTCTTGATATATTGTATAAGGCTTTATAATGTATAAATAAAAAACTAAAATCTATTTTTAAGGCAACTGAATTAGTTTCAGATACTCTAGTTAGGTATATCATAAAACTGTGATTTACCATTGTTTATAACTATAAAACAATATTTTAGACAAGTATCACAAAAAGAGGTTTTAATCACACAAAAGATGTCCTTGGACAGAAACTTGATGCCTATGATAGTAAGCATAAACCAAAGGTATCTGTGTAATCGTATAAATAAAATTATGATGATTATTCGAGTTTACTTGAACTTCATATGAAATGTACAAGCATTTGGAGAGGAAATAAAATAAAATATTATCACAACTCTGCTAGTAACCTGAAGCTAGTAAGTTTAAAAATGAAGGTACCAAAGAAGAATTTGATTTATTATATAATAGCTTCTAAATTGGTTAATAAATCAGCTTCTGACTGCCTTTATTCTAAATCCAGACAAAGCCATCCACAGGAGCCTAAATGGAACATGCATTGGCTCAGAGTAAACAGGGTATCTGGTTGACTGCATGGAACCCCCAGCTGTCTCTGGGAAGCCTTCCTCAATTAGGAAGTAGAGAGATGACAACAGAGAAAGAATTATAATGTTCTGCAGTACCTGATACTCTCCCAAGGAAAAAACCTTGAATAATTATTGTTCTAACAAATAATAGGTAAATAAGGCTTTAATGTATATGTTTTTCCTTATACCTTAATTAAATTCTTTACAAGTAAACTGCTGGCTACAGATCAGATGAGAGAATGATCTATTCAATTTTATGAAAACACTCAGGATTAAAACAGATCAAGTCACTCCCATAAGTAAAACCATCCAGTTCCCTCCATGGAATTAGGACAAACGCCAAACTACTCATTTTGGCTTTCAATGTTGTGACAAATTTGATCCTGCCTCTCTCTCCAGTCTCAGCTCTGGACCTTTCACCCTACCCATCCTGCCTCAACCACATTCATTCCTTTTAGTTTCTATGTGTCTTGTCACAGGACATTTACATACACCACTCCCTCTTCTAGTGCTCCTTCCTCCAGCTCTTCATAAGATTAGCTCCATCTCACTCTGCAGGACTCAGCTCACCTGTGATCTCCCTGGAGAGTCCTTTCTTGAGGTCTCTAACCCTCCTTCATCACTCACTGCACCGCTTTGTTTGAATTGTTTTTACATTCTTCAGAATTTGTAACTATTTAATTCAGTCTCATCTCCTACTGGAATGTAATTTCTATAGGCCTATTGTCAACTGTATCCCAGGTCCTTGCAGAACGCCTGGAACATGATGGAAACTCAATCAAAATGTGTTGACTGTAGAATGAATAAATGAAGAATGAATGAACTAGGCATGCTTGTTATAATCATTTCTTTCCAGCCATTTAGAGTTATTTCATGGTGTCTAGTGCTTGTCTACAAACTGATTTAAAAACTTATTGATTCTTCAGTGCCTTTTTGTCTCCCCAAACCCTAACTTCATAGCCTTAAAAAGTCTAAGAATTTCTTATTTAGCTATCAACAGTTAATAAAAGGAGGAAGTTCTCGGAATCTAACCTGTAAGTAGGGACCAAGATCTAAACACAGAGAGAATTAGAAAAGCAAAAGAAGAAAAGAAAAAAGTATGGATATCAGAAATTGAATCTGAAAATAACTCATGCTAGAGTATTCGATCATTTACCACTCATTAAAGTCTGGCCCTTCCTAAAACATTTCTTATAATGACAATTCATTAAAGGCTTGGCTTAATGTCAGAACATGCCTTTATGAAAACAATTCTCTATTTTGTATAAAGGCAAATGTCATTTTGAAGGGGATGGGAACACTGACCTACACATCAGCAATATTAATCAGATTCACAATAACAATAAACATAGAAGCTGATGTTGGTGCCTCACAAGGTGGTTTAACAAGCATATTCTGATTCATTACTCATAATGACACTGAGCTATGGGTGAGAAAGATGTTATTATCACCCTCATTTTACAGATGAGCAAACTGAGAGCCAGAGAATGTGGGTGACTTGCCCAATCTTCAGCTTCAATATCTCTTGTTCTTTCCATTTATGCTCCATAGTCTCTTCCCTCCAATGTTAATCCTTGGAGTGAACCACATACTGAGTATTCTTTTGAAATATAATTTTCAGAAGAAAATATTTGCACATATCACAACATAGATGTATCTCAAACTCATATATGAAATTCTAGAAAAGACAAAATAAGAGTGACAGAAAGAGCAGTGGTTGCCAGGGATTGTTCAAGGGATGGAATTGACTACCTTGACTACAAAGGGGCATGAGGAATGTTTTTGGGGTGATGAAAATGTTCTATATCTTGAATGCAGCACAGTTACTCAATTGCATATAATTGCTGGAATTCACAGAACTATAAATTCAAAATTCATGAATATTTTGTACACAATAAAGCTTGGAAAACATAGTTATTATTTTCCCCCAATTATAAAAGAATAATTTTTCAATACAGAAAAATTTGAAAATTCATAAAAGTATAAAAAATTAAAAACTATGTATTATTTTCTTACCCATCAACAACTATTGATGTGATTTTTGGAAATTTCACATGTATTTTAAGAACCATAGAATCACACTTCATATATAGTTTAATATGATTATTATATCACAAATTGATCTCTGTGTTATCAAATAGTCTTAGAAAATTAAATAGAAAATATTAAATGGTTAGATAGGATTGTATTGTGTTACTCAATGGAAGATAATCAGCTTGCTGTCATTTCAATGTTATAAATGAATGCTATTATGGATATATAGTACTCAATCATACATTTTTGTGCACATCCTTGATTATTTCCTTAAGATACAATTCAGGATGATAGATGATTAGTTCATAAATCATGCTTATTTTTTCAGGCTCTTGATGGTTATTTCCAAATTTCCATCTAACAGTGTTGTACCATTTCACTTGCCCCTCAGCAAAGTATAAGAATGTCCTTATTAGTGAATCATTGACAAAGCTGGGCATATCATTAATTTAAATTACTTTTTGGCCATGTTGATCACAGAAAAGAAAGGTATGATATATATATTTTATAACCTATAAAACTCCATTTTTCCTGTGGTCCTTTGTAATTCTTCTAGCAAATTGCTTCTTCTTTCCACGAGAGTTTTATTTTTTTTTTACTAATTTATAAGAGCTTGCTTTATACTAAGAACATTAATCCATTTTCTTGTGAGTTGCTAGCATTTTGGTAGTTTTCTGCTCATTTTTTAATTTTGTTTATGTTATTTTTGTTATTTAGAAGAAGATTTGAACATTTATACATTCAATCTAGAGGTCATTTCTTTTTTGTGGCACTCATTATGGATGTTACGCTAAAGAAAATCCATCCCCAACTCAAGCTCAGATAAATAATCATCTATATATTCTTATGACTGTTCTATGGTTATTTGGCTGCTTTTAACACCACCTATGCTCCATTCTCCTTCCTTACTGATCTCATTATTTTGCCTACTATCTATAAAAATCTGTGTGTTTGTACGTCTGTGTGTGTATCTCAATCTCTCTTTCTCTTTCATTACATTTTAAATATTGGATAAAATTTCCTTGCTGATATTTGGCCAAACCATAATGTTATATTATTCTTCTTTATTATAGTCCCATAAAAATGTTGTGATAAAATTTCTTAAATAGTAATTATGAATACAGGGATCTTCTGTTCCATAATATAATCCACAATCTGTTCTAAATTAGGCCTATTTCGTCATATTTTCAAATATTACAAGGGGTTCTTCTTTCTACAAATACTATCTCCATAAATTAAAGATCCCAAATGCCTTGAAATCCCTGTCATCTTGATCTCTGATAGATTCAATACTGCATTATTGAATGTGACAGTGATCTCTGCCACAAGTTGGCAAAAGCAATGAGTGAATTGTGTGCTATCTTACTGGACTGTTACCAAATAAATATAACATAGATTTCTGAGTTGGCAAGAATCTAAGCCACTAGATACTTTGAAGCTCAGAGTCAATACCTCAAACTAAGCTCTGTGGACTGGTAGCCAGAAAATAGAGAATGTCTGTTTCTAGAGCTGTCCACCTGGCATCAAACCAGTTGGGGAAAAATCCAATTTGAAAACTCACTAACCCCTCACAATAGGAAAGATGGCAAGAGACAAACAGATAAAGAAGAAAGTCAATAAGAGGAACTCTTATCATAAACACAACTTCATAGGACCATACCTACCTAAATCCAAAACCCCTGCAATTATCAATTACAACAATTTTCAGCATGCTTAAACTATGCTTGTGACTCCCCAAGGATGCGCCTGGAGCCAAAACTTATTTGGGTCTTAGGTAGGAACTCTTGCAATGTCATCTTCCATTGCCATCTTCCATATACTCTGGACGGCAAATTCTCAATCACCCTCTACTCCCCTTTACTTTCTTTCTCTTTATATAAATCTTGACAGCTGTCACTTCCAGTTCTGTTGTGGGGACAGAGAGGAAGGTGAAAAGCAGAAGCCATAGAGACATGATTACATAGAATGGGAATAGTATGGAAGCCAAAGCAACTGAATTCTTATCTAGGCTGTACCAGTAAGTAGCACTGTGAACTCTGTGAGGGCACCTTGCTCCTCTGGGTCTCAGGGTAATATATAAAATAAGAGTGATGTTAATGCTCTGTTGAGTTCTTTCCAGAGCTAATATTTTAGATTTTAAGACCAGTTTCATTGAGTCTTAGATTGTTTCCATCCAAATCCAGTGTGCCAAAAATAAGGCATTTTTAGCATTACCTACTTTGTATAGAAAGTGAATATTGCCCAATACTACAGAGTCCAAGGAGCAGCAAAGCCTAAGAAGCTAAACTTATCAAGAGCACTGTGAAATTACAGATGTAAGTGGAGTGTGTTGTGTGCATGCTACAGGAGTTTATGCTGTGGAACATTTGGGCCAGATACACCTGAGCATATGTTTATCTTCAGGCAAAAGGAAAACATCAGCAAATTATAGATCTGCTTTATTCTCTTTATTAAATTGGAAATAGAGTCATATTTCCAGTGTCATTAATATATAATACAAACATTATTTATTATTTGCTGAGGAATTACATATATAATTCTTTAGGTGTAGAATTTATTTGGTGCCACACTTACAGCATGGCCATGAATTTAAGATTTTAGCAAATTTATGAAGATGCCATTGAATATGATTTAATTAACCTTGACTGAACTAGCTGGACACATATGTTAATTCAACTGACTCCTTCTGCATGTCTGCTGTATGTCCAGCACTATGCCAAGTGCTGAGGATATGAGATTAATTACATAGTCCTCCCAAGCATGGAACACCCAGGCAAACCACCTGAGAAGATAGGAAGTTGCATAGCATGTCAAGTGCTAAAGACAAGATTAGACTGGACACTCAACTTCCTAGATAAGCTGAAAACACAAATTCTTTAGCTAGTTGCTAAAGAAAGTTTAACCCTTTAAGCCTTACTTTGGAGGAGGGACTGAGTTACATATGGAAAATAAGGGAAGATTGTGAGGCCCAGCCCATCCTCTATTGCCCCAAGTCATGCAGCTCTGACATCAAACATGGACACTCTAGCCAGGAAAGCAAAAGCTCCACAGGTAACCAGACTCATCCACACAAGAAGGCAGTTCAGGGCCAGGAGCATCTTGTGACTGGAACTTAATTCCTGGGGATTCTCACTTGTCACGCCCAGTTCTTCCTAATGGTGCACCTTAGTCTCCTGGACAGGAGTTCTAACAAATTTAATATCCTCCTCCTGAAGGCATTTCCAGAGGTATTTAGTCTTAAGGAAATCCAAATGCTTACTACAGAACAGGAACCAGGGAGCTGCTCCGAGACGTGCTCACTACTCCCAGTCTAGATGGAGAGAGGCACTGAACGCAGCAGAGAGCACAGGAAGAGGAGCACCGGGAAGATACGCAGTTTCCCAGCTGCTTCTGGAAGCACAGAAATTTAGCAAATTCAGCCAAAGAATGGGAGAAAGGCAGTCTAGATAGTGAGAACATCTCTGGTAAAGGCAAGAGGCCCATGGTACAATTTGAAGACAAGAAGTGGTTTCGTGTGGCAGGAGAATAGGTTGGGTGGGTGATAACAGTGGCTGATATGGTTGAGCTGTAGCATAAAGTAGATGGAGTAGAGGATAGGGAGTCACTGAGGATTTTAAATGTGGAGTAAATGTGATCGGAATTGTATTTTTAAAGAACTCTAATATCTGTATAGAAAATGGACTGGAGTGGAGCAAGATAAGAGAGAGGGAAGCAAACCTGGTCAATTGCAGAAAATGAATATTAATTCTACATTTTTTTAGTTATTGAAACCACATTATTCTTTAACCTCTACATCCAAAGATAGAATTTTCTCTTAGAGTCGAGGTCCATAAAACACTTCAAGTACATGTTTAACATTGCAAAACTTATTTTCTATGTTATGGATTTTTCTTAAAACTAATTTTAAAAAGTATTAAAATTCACACCAAAAAGACAAAGAACAAAAAGATACAACTTCAAAGAAAAAAAGATTAATTGCTGCCATTTTCATGACCTTACACTGAGGCGAAAATCCATTCCTTTTGATATAGCTTCTCCCCTTGTAGAAAGAACATCAAATCAAAATCTTATAGTATAATTAATAACAAGTAAACCGGGTAAGTACTTAAGGAAATACTTAAGACAAGCTCATCTGAGCACAACACAGTAACACGAAGCAATAAGTCCTGAAAACATGGAGTTTTTTTTTTTTTTTTTTTGAGACAGAGTCTCGCTGTGTTGCCCGGGCTAGAGTGAGTGCCGTGGCGTCAGCCTAGCTCACAGCAACCTCAAACTCCTGGGCTTAAGCGATCCTCCTGCCTCAGCCTCCACAGTAGCTGGGACTACAGGCATGCGCCACCATGCCCGGCTAATTTTTTCTATATATATATTTTTAGTTGGCCAGATAATTTCTTTCTATTTTTAGTAGAGACGGGGTCTCGCTCTTGCTGAGGCTGGTCTCGAACTCCTGACCTCAAGCGATCCACCTGCCTCAGCCTCCCAGAGTGCTAGGATTACAGGTGTGAGCCACCGCGCCCGGCCAAACATGGAGTTTTGAAGATCCATTAATGGGGTTATAGACAACAAATTTGGCAATTGTGTCAACATAAACTCTGGTAAATTGGCTGAATAATTCTAATTATCGTAAACTTTTTCCTTGAACAAAATGGTGACTCTTTTCTTATTTCTCTTTAATTTTCCAGATGGAAAAGCATATGACTTTGGTATTTAATCTTCATCGGTTCCTTATTTTGATATGTCACTGAAGGACTCATATGCAAAAGACTCAAGAGTTCTACGAATGTTCAAAAGGAAGCTTCAGGCTTAGATGACACATTTCAGGAATTATTTTTAGAAATTAACATTTTTATATTTACTTAAACAGTTTACAATATATGTTGAAGGAAGTTTGCAATTAAAAACAGACAATGATACTTCGGGGAGAGGAAATATTAGAAATCAAGAAAATATGAAAATGAAGCATAACAATAAAGCCTGCTTTCTCAAACTCACACACCTGGATCCATACCAAAGCTCTC
Organism: Lemur catta; assembly: GCF_020740605.2. NCBI lineage: Eukaryota > Metazoa > Chordata > Mammalia > Primates > Lemuridae > Lemur > Lemur catta. The sequence goes on from NC_059137.1 coordinate 66,836,938, forward strand.
CTTGGCATCTTCCTCCACTCAGCTTTCCCTCTCGGCCTTTGCTTATATTTGCTTCAAGGTATTTTAGGAGAAAACTAGAGCTTTTCCACTCCCAGGTAGAGGTGAGCGTACATACACTATGGATGCTTCAACTCAGGACACAGAGAACAATGCAGTATATAAAATTACTTTTCATTTGCTATTTGGGTTTTAAATGAAAAATTTGTCCTCTAGTGGATTTTTCTGCATTTACATGAGTTTCTAATGGGAAACCAGTAGTTTCCAAGCATTCTTCCTTTTATTTTTACCTTTCTTCCCCCTCAGGTTTGTTTGGTTTGCTTATAAATAGTAAGTCCAAGCACTGAACTGTACACTTTAAATGGATGAATTTTATGGCATGTAAATTATATTTCAGTACAACTGTTTTAAAAACAAAACAGATTAACATACATTCAGTAATAGGTCTGGATAATAATCCCATTTTCCTAATATTTCAACTATTTATTTGATAGAAATCATCTCAGGCTTCTTGGGGAGAGTCTATCTCTAATTACCCCTTTGATCTCCTCAGTATATTTATGACATACATTTGAAATAGTCATGTACATTTCTGCCAGCTCCAATACATACATTGATTTTTTTTAAAGGTGATTATTTGCTTTTCCACTTACAGACATGAAAAATACTATTGCTCAGGGCTATTGGCTTTGCAAATTCTACTAATATGTAACTTGTATGATATAAAGTCTCGTGATTAGTATATTCAAAGGGGTTTCTTAATTTGCTGGCACAACAAACTTGGCTGTAGATTTTATTACTTTTATCCTTGTCTCCTCCAGAAGCTACTTTTCATTTTGTTTGTTTTGTTTACCGCTTTGGTATTCTTACTTGATTCCCTAAATACATGCTATTTTACCTTTCCAAGTTGCTGTCCTCTCTCACCACAATTCATGTTGTAACTGAAATACGCAGTGTTCTCAAATTAAATTGATGGGAACAGCATATTAGATGAATTTTCCCGTTAGCTAAATAGCCCACATGGAAATGGCTGGCTGTGTGGCAAGGTACTCTCTCAAGAGGTTTTCTGCTATGAAAATTTTATAAGTTGTGAAGCTTGAGATTAAATTTAACCTTAATTCCTGAAGATATATATTCAAAACAATTAAAACAAAAATTTCCATTCATCTTAATTGATATTTTAGAAAGACCACTGTTTACATTTCAGTCTTAAAAACAGCAGCAAACTGCCCATATTTGGTAATTTGCACAAAAACAGAGTGGGGGTGGGTTAAAGAAAGGATGGAGTGGAGATAATAGAGAAAGTATGCTAATAGCAATGTCTGAGTTTGTAAGTAATTCGTAAAATATTATAAGTGGTAGGAACTAGCTTACTTTGCCATAAAAAAGCTTTAATTTATACTAGAATTATTTTGTTCACTGCAGTCCAGAGTTGTTAATAATAAAAATAGTAGTACTTAACAAATTCTTACTCTGTAGCCAGACATGGTGCTAAGCAGTAACAATCCTAACAGTGACATATACTCTTGGCTGGCTACCCAACTGCCATTCTCAACCTCTTTCTTACTTGTCCTTCTCCTGCCAACAAAGCTACAAAGTAAGATGCTTACTTCCAAGTATCCTTTATAGTTAGTTGTGGTCAATAAGGGAAAGAAATGATGCAAGTTTTGAGGGAAAGATCTTCCCTTCCTAAAAAATGGAAAAGGCACCCAAGCTCTCTTGTAGCTCTTGCTATGCTACTTACTGTTGTTCTGCTCAGTCCATAACTTTGGGATGGATGTTGTCATTGGAGGAGGTGATGCTGGGCTATAGCCATCATCTTGAAGACATGAGGGAGAGGCCAAGAGAAAGAGATGGCCCAGCAGCTTGACATTTGGAAATGCTGTACCAACCTAGAGTCTACTGCCTCCAAGACTTCTGATTATACAAGATAGTCCCAAACTGCCTTTATTATTTAGGCAACTAATATGTTTTCTTGTACTTGCTGCTCAGTGCTTCAATATGAACAGCTCTATGAAACAAATGCCAAAGGAAGAGACTGAAGGACAAAAAAGGCAACCTCCTCAGAGTCACAAAGCTAAGAAGTGGCAGAGAAAGGATTTCAACCCAGACACCATCGTGTTTCCAGCATTTGAAATGAAATCCCTACTCTACATTGTCTTTCATTTTCAAAAGAAATGCCATAGGATTAGAAAGTAGAGTTACTTCCCTTCTTTTCTTCATTCTTCTAATCTATTCCAATTCTACCTCTTCTGATCTCCTCCCTTTCCTCCATGTGACATTCTGACATCTCCCCAAGTTTGGTCACTTATCCCATCCTAGAATTATGTTTGAAAATATTTTAACACCACAGTATCTTTCAAGCCAATAGGCATATGACTTTCCTCAATGACTGCCCTAAACCAACATGTATGTTCATTCATCCATCCATCCAGACATTTACTGAGCCTCTGCTATGTGCCAGGCACTGAGATAAATGGCAAGGTAAAGATGAACAAGACCACTGTCTAACAGTTGAGACATACACGTTCTAATACAGGAAAATAGTATATGTTAATATACTGTATAAATACGTTATAGTGAAAAGCACAATAATACAAACTAAGCAAGCTGCGATTTTACCAGTGAGGACTAAAGCAACTGGCTCTGTCTGGAAGCGTCTCCAAAGAGGATTCCTGAGCTGGACTCTTTCATATTCAAACATAATTAGTTTCTATGCTCAAAAGTAGCCAGATAAGGCATTTGATGTCCATCTTATTTGTCATGTGTTCATTCATGTTGAAATATAAAAAGATTGCGACTATCACATATTTATCTTTTTATGCTTGCAAGAACTCAAATCAAGTATATTGAAGAAGATGTATCTAACTTTGAGATGTAAAATAACAATTTTCAAAAACAAAAAAACCCCAAGAAAGCTAGACTCAAAATGTTTTTACATTTTGAATTTTATTCTGATAGTTTAATTAATTGTGTGAAGGTGTTACAACTTAATTTGTATAATAATCAAATGTACTAGCTTCAGAGATCTTTATAAATACCATCTAGTTGGGTGGGGTGCTAATATCCTCATGTGATTTACAAACATTTTGAGCATTTAAGGTAAATACAAAAAAATACTGAAATTTCTATGTAAGCTGGATTTTAATGTTTACACACCACCCATAGAGTTCAAAATGATTATAACAGCAATAAACATTTAGTTTTTAATTTGGGGATAGATATAACTCTGTCCTTTGATCACTGGCTTTGATTCTATATTTTCATGATGATTTTAATGTACTATAGATCTTTTTTAGCTAACTCTTAGCTCCAAAATATTTTTCCCATGTATTATTTATTAAGTTAAAGGGGCTTTTCAGACACACACCTGGAATATTTTGAGCTAATGTGATTATGTGTACCCATTGGGTTCTCTGAATCTGCAACAAAATATGACAATCTTTGAAGCAGATGTCTGAGGGCTAGAACAATGGCGTTAATAACATGACTACCACTGACAATAGATTTTTATTACATTTCATAGGCTCACTACATTTTTCTCATACCACTTCACTCACTTTTGTAGTTGCTGTCTTGTAAAATCTTAATTATTAATACTTTGGCATGACTTTTTAATTTCCCATAAAATAGAGCTTCTTCTTCTATAAGAATATCTTCAATATTTTGTTACTATACTTGTTATGTTTTGATTATTTATGAAATTCTATTCACTGAGCATATAATATATCCAAGTTCTTTGTCTTTGAAGGACATTGTCCAAAACACCAGTATATAATATCAATGGTTTCACAACTATGTAGAGAGGGTTTTGTCAAAACTGTAGTGTTTCTATCTTAATCTTTATCTTTGTAATAAAAAATTTTGCAATGTTGAATGGGGTCAAGAACATTAACTTTGTAGTCAAGAGGGTAGAATTTTTATCTCACCTCTTCCATTTGTAACACTGGACTCTACGTCATTCTCTCAGGATCTCCAGTTTCCTATTTCTCAAGAGAGTGGCCCAAGCTGGTCAATTTCTTGACAAAGTATTTCCAAAACCTTTTTTCACGTGGTGACCGCTCTTTCTGAAATGGCTTCCTTCTACCTGTCTTGGGGTGGGTTATTGCCCAAAACAAACCCTGAAACAAGGGTTTGGGTGCAAGTGGCTCATTTGGTAGTTATCTCAAGAGACACAGAGGGCAAGTGGGGAATTGAGACTGGGAAGAGGAAGGAGACAATGAGGAAGGTATTGCCCATAAGTGATCACAGTGGGCCTCTGGGGCTCTGTGACACCAGGATGCTTTGGGACAGATGTGGAACCTGCTCCTGGGAGTTATCCTATCCAGAGTCTCAAGGAGCCTGAGAATTTGTACATCAATGCCTGTTGCCTGTCTGGTATAGATTTAGGGCTACTAAGAGGAGAGTACACTAATTCACCAGCACTTCCAGTTCTGCTGTGCTGGGCTCTAGCAGCCAGAGGAAGTTCTCAAGCAAACAGATGCAAATGCAAAGAAATTGTAATGCAAAAGAGTTGTAAGTTGGGCTTGGGACACTGAAATACCCCTGGAAAAAATGTGGGTGGGACACCAACAGCCTATGCTACACCACCCTTTCCCAACCCCCTCTCCCACTCTGTCTGGCAGACTCCTGGACATCCTCCAGAGTAGCTCAGGTGTCACATCCTCTGTGCAGCTCCCCTTGACTCCCAGGCTCTGTCATATCACACTCTTCCACTACAGTAACAGTCACAGTGCACGTCTATCTCCCCATTAACTCTGAGTTTTATCTCCAGACTTTCCCTATCCCTACATCTACTTGATCAATGCTGTTGGATAAGCCTGTGGTTCTTTTGTAAAAATTCAGTGTTCACCAAACTGGCTCTTAACTTCATTTTTCTACAGAAACAGAGAGTGCAGAAATTACTGTAGTGTTTATGCCAAATCACCATCCCTATTTATGACTCTTAAACTATTTAGACATCTAAAATAGTGGAGTAGCTTCTGCTGACATTTTAAGGTTGCTATCAAATTCATAACACCAAAAACTTAGTGAGCCATGACGTTTGAAAATTCATGCAGCAGTACTCCAACGAGCATATACTGGATGCCTAATATCTTTAAGAAGATGTGCTGCTTAAGCCTCTTTTCCATTATTCTTTACATTTTCATACATATATGTGAAAATAAATCTATGTTCATGTATATGAAAATCAATATGCATATTTATTTTAACCTGAGATCATACCTAATGTTTAAATTTTAATATTGAAATCAGATTATCAAAAAAATCAACCAAGCTAATTTGAGCACATTAACAAAGATAACATCCTCAGAATTACTTTACACAGTAATTTAAGGAAGCTTGTCTGACAATTTATATTGAAGCTGTCTTTTCTGCTTATGTGAAGATGCATTTTCATGCACGATCAGTCTCTGTTACTGTATGTAAATAGTACACAGTCTTCAAAGTAGTTTTGTATTTTTCCACTGGTAGAACGTTGTCCTGTTCATTATTACTTTAGTTAATGGGGCTGCCTTTTAAAAAGATATATTCCAAACAACATCATTTCTTTTCATATTGGTCAGTTCTCGAGTCCAGCTTTTTCTCTGTTATGTTTTAAGAAAATGACTTCCCCACACCATAATATCCCTTACTTTATGGCCACCCTATGGATAAGAAAAAATGAGTGAGAGCTCCAAATGTCATAAGATTTATGGCCTTTAAACTTATTACTCAGGTTTGACCTGTACACCTAGCAGTAGTATGTTCTATCCAAGCAAGTTACTTAAAAAGGTCCGTCCAGTCACTTTAATCAAGTCTTACCCAATCTTGGCCTACTCAGAAAAACCTTTTCCAAGTCCTTGCATCCCACTATTTGCTCATGGACAACCTGACCTATATATCTGGTTTCATCACTCACCCATTCCATTCTCTTTCCCCTTCCTTCTTGGATATCAGTCAATTATTTCTTTGTTTCTAGTCTTTTCTTAATAATAGTTATTGTACCCTTAAAATCGAGCACAGTGAGACTTGGGGACTTTGCATAGGGGGAGCTAAAGTTTTACTTTTTTTCCCTACCTGGGTTAATTAGATTTCTGTGAGTTCCCTGGTGGGTTGGTCCAACACATTATAATGAGCATTAATCTAAGGGTTATATATAAACCTTACTTGACATATCAGCAGGAGAAAGGTATACTAGCAAAAGTCAACCCAGACTGCTGATCAGTCATTTTGACACAGTTTAAACTGTGCCCTTTGGCAATAAAGTGTCTTTCAGAGAAAATACTAAAAGGAAAGAAATTAAGCAGCAACGTGCTTAATAAAATAAACTTAGTGGAAAAACACCACCATCAGTGTTTTGATTAAACTATATTACATACTAAAAATAAATAGTTAGTTTTGTAATAAATTGATGAAGCAAGCTTCTGAATGTATGTATCCATGACAACCCAGGTGTATATTTCTGAGCTCCAAATAACTATGCCACCACAAATATGTAAATTATCTTAAAACTTATAATAAGATGAAATTATTTATTTCCATAAATATCTGTTGGCTAATAGTTCAACAAAAACTTGACAACAAATCACAGATTATTTTGTTTTGAATATTATTCTTAGAGAAACTAGAAAAGCTGTTTATCATCATAATTATAATGAAGAGCAAAGAGTCAAGGGTCACATACCCTTCAGTCTATTGTGAACTCAAAAAGATACGAAAATAAGAGAAAATGTACATGCTACCTTGAATACCAGATGGAACTCCATTTGGAAGTCTAATAAGGTAACTTCCCTGGAGCTGATATACACCAGAGGTTAAATGACAATAGAAGAAAGAGTGAATGTGGGCATTCAGTCAAGGGCTTCTGCTATCCTGTCCTTTATCTAGGATGAATTATGAATTCCTTTAGATAGGAGACTTTGAGAATGGATTCTGGAATACTTTGTGAGAAAGTAGCAAATATCATACCACTGGATTACATTTACTCAGAGTGCCCTAGTAAACTGTTATAAAATCTGGAGTTGCTCTCCAGAAATAATTTGAAAAGAAAATATGGATAATATAAAGAATGGACAAAACAGGCATTTCTAGTATCTATTTTCTCATGTGGAACCCTAATTTTTCTTCTGTGTAATAAAAATGAAAAGTATACTATTGCTAATATACTATTCTAATTAAAAGTAACATGCAGAAAAAAAATTAAAGGAAATAAGTCTTAAAATATGAAATTTAAATTCCAGATTAAAGTTTTCCAGTAGTTAAAATTGTCTTTTAACAAAGAAAACTGTTGTAAAGTAATTAGAATCAAGGAGGGACTCCCAAAATATAAAATTAAACATTATAATTGCCCCCATTACTAAACTATATTTTTCAACTCATTAAGTTTGGTGAAAAATTCTGAAGGACTAAGAAAAAGATCTGCCTAATAATATGGTTCTTTATTAAGTCGTATGAAGACAGAGGGTGAAGTACTCTGTAATTCTAACTTAGGTATAAATTTACTCTTTTAGACATATTTCTGCTATTTAGATCAATTCTCCACCTACAGATAAAATGAATTAATAAACACTTCTTATCTTTGTGTATTTGGGAGAATGGGAGAAAACGTTACCAAACCAGTATCTTCTAGATACTTCCTCAGATGTTCCTTCATTTTTAAATGTACCTACATGGTGTCACTCTGGTAGAAATCAGCTTTCACAAGCCTGGAGGTAAGGAGAACAATGGCGCTTCAGAATCATTGTGGTGCCATTTGCAGTTCTGGCCAAATCCCTCAGCTTGCCAGGCTGCAGTAACATTCCGGGAGCTCCCTCTGCACTCAGCATAGTAAACAATCCACCAGAAGTCAAAGACAAAATTTTGAAACCTCAAGAAGCAACTTGTTCCAATCTGTTAGCCATTATCTTGAGAGTCTGTTTTCCTAACACTAATATTTTCCTGCTACATTGTCCTAAAAGGGTAAATGTCTCTTCCATCACATCAATCTCGGAGATCTAGCAGGTTTCTCTTGGAGCTCAATTGATGCTCCAGGTTGCACCTTAAATAACAGTAGTGGAGATTCGTTGTTTTGCCCTTACCTTTATCCTTCTTCCCCATTCTTGTGGATATACAACCATCTACCCTACGGGCAATCAATTGCATATGTTTCCTGTCCCTGAGTTGGTCCTGCTCAGCACCTGACTTATATGTACCCTGGAAGGCATTGCTGGTTGTAAGAAAGGAGGTGTATCCACCTCACCTTGAGAAACATGCTGCCTCCTGAAGATCTCTGAGCTGGTAGCCTTCTGCAATTTATTTATATGACCAGCCTGAGTGCTCCAGAACTTGTCACAGTGATTGGCTTAGGAATGAGCATGTGACCCAAACTCGACCAACCAGAATTCCCCTTAAACTTGTCTTCTGAATCTACAGGAAAAGACCATCACTATTTGCTACCTAAACTGACAAGATGTGTGTGTGTCTGGGGCTGCTGGATGTCACCTTGTTAGATCAAAAAGAAACTTGTCTGAGAATGAAGCTACATAGGAGAAAGTGGACCCGAGAGCCCTGACCACATTGCTTGAGCCCCTGAATCTAACCTTGTCCAAAGCCAGTAACACTAACTTGGACTTCCTAGTCTGGAATTCACCAAATGTTCCCTTTTTTGCTTAAGTTAGTTTGAATAGGGTTTTTGTCACTGGCAACCTAAGGATAAAGTATACAATATTTTCATCAAGGAAGTGGCTACATGGATTTCTTATTTAGTATTCAATGTAGTTTAGAAACAAGAAATCCCTTTTCTTGCAAAATGCCGTAAGATTACAGATACAGCAAAAGTTTCTCTTGGTCATCCAGCACCCTCCATATCCATTTATCAGTTTAGTTTGTATCCCCAAAACTACTTTTTCTTCATGTTTGCAAGAGAAGGTGGAGAGGGGGGTAAATGTACAGATGTATGTATGGATGGGTAGATAGCCTGATCTATAGAATGAGGTATAAAAATTATAGATGAGTGGGTGTATAGGTAAATGAATAGAGTTATTTTATATATGATTTTAAAATAATTGAATCACCTTACATATGATTGTATGTTTTTGTGCCTTGCTCTATTTGCTTATCAATGTTATAGTGCTCCTTAAAGTGTCAGCTTATATTGGTCCATCTCTTTTTAAATGTTAAATAGCTTCATTGGGTGCATATGTCATTATTTGTCTATCTGTTTCCCTGTTGATAGACATTTGGATTGGTTTCTTTTTTTACAGATGATTCTACACAATGATACAATAAACATCCAACTCCATGTCTTTCAAACTCAGCTCCTAACTTGTCTGTGCCTGGGACAGTATTGCTGATTGTAGGAAATGAGGCAACACCTATGTCCTCGATACCTTGAAAAAAATATGCTTCCTCCTGAAGATCTCAACAGCTGGTTGCCTTTCATAATTTACTAATATTCCTTCATTGAACAAATAGTTTTCAAAATACTATGCAAAGCACTATCCCTAATCTGCAGATAGAAAAATTTAATGAACTTACTTCTTGCCTTTAAGCAGTTCATAATTTATTTACTGACACACACCTATCACTAAACATCTGCTCCCCCTACAAACACACACACACACACACACACACACACACACACACACACACACACACGTAGCCAGGGCAATAGAATTTGTACTGGCTGAGAAAAGGTAATAGAAATCAAACTCAACTGTTCATCATCATAAGGCAACTCTGGTCCAAAGCTTCTTGAAGTCCTATGGAGACCACTGGACAGAAACCTTCAAAAGATCTGTGCTGGGTACTGAGCAATTCTTTTAAACCAATCTCCAGTCTGAATGGAAATCAGGTTAAGATAGCATTTTGAAATTCTGCCTGTTTCAAGTGCTCTAATCACATAACAGACTGAAAAAATAACTTTACTTGCTGCCAACTCTGCTGATTCAAGGCCTCGCAAATAGAAAATGCTGCCTCTGGACAAAGGTATGCCTATGACTCATATCTCAGACCTGCTGGAAGGAGCATCGATACTGTAGACAAAGGCCTCACAAGGTGTACTGATTATGTGGCACCTTCCAACCAACAATTCATTTTCCAGGATCTAGAAATATTCTCCCCTCCTCTCTACCTTGATAAAAATCTACCCAGCTCAAGAGCCACCTCACCAAGAGAGATCCAGCCAGCAAGGCTCCCTCCTTTCTCTTCTGGTAATATATCTAATTTGATATTTAATTACAGTTTCTCAAATGGGGTTTACATGGAGTGGTGTGACAGAATTTTTTGAAGTTTAAAAAAAATCTTCTCATGTTATTATGACACACTTTTTGTCCCACTGGAGCAAAACTACCTCCTTTTTCTTGAGTCCTAAGGAAATAAAAAATTCCACAGAACAAAATTTTCAAATCAGCTAAAGTTAACAGACAATAGTTAAAATATTAGAACATGTGAATAGTTCTCTAATTACTAGAAGAATATTTCTAAAACAAATTATATGTTTGCCTAGATTTTTACAAATAACATTGAAAATAATTTACATTTTTCTTAACACCCTGGGGTATATAATGGATATCATTACTATGGGATATGCTGTGATAAGGCTTTCAGATACATCTGAGGGATATTGGATGTTGTTTTGAAATGTTTTCCTTTTTGAGATTATATTTTAGATTTTTATGTGCTTTTAATCTTCTCTCTTGTCTTCAGCAAACTGCTCACAGAATTCTCCAGAGTAGAATACATAGGTGGCACATGGTACAGTAGTGCTTGGGAAGATCTTAGGAATTTTATACCCAGTCAACCAATCATTTGAGTATAAAGGCCACAGAAAAGCATTTTTGAACATATATTAACAAGAACTCAGAGAATAATGTTCCAAGAAAGCTTTCGTGAAGGAGTTCGAAATTTCTCAAAAGTCATAGGAAGAATTTCAGCAGAGGGAGAGAAAAATAAAGTAAGAACAGCAAATAGCAGTGCCTTTTGAAGCTATCTAATGCTAGGATAAGGAAAAAAATAAGTAAACCTATGGCCATTATAGTAATAGAATCATAAAATGGAGAAATATTATAATTACCAAAATTTAAATGAGGGACAAAGTGATGGTAGTGGATGTATACTGATATCCTCTCTTTTAGAGGTAGGGCTTCAAAAGGCATCATATATGGCTGATCAAATAACAGAAATAGAGGTATATATATTCAAAGATATAAATGAAAAGATCAGAACTAATAAAATGTAAGCAGCCAAAATTGTGAAGGGAAAGATAGGAGGGAAGGCAAGTGAGAGAAATTGAAAATGCTAATTAAAACACTGCATAGATAGGAGAGTCAATACATTTTGTCCAAATAAATAGGAGAGGAACATATGCTACAAAGCATAATAACGGAATTAGGCCAAACAAATTGGTCTTATAGATGATTGTAAAAGGATATCTTTATCCATTGGGAAAAGAGATATTTTTGAGAGAAAAACATAACTATATGTTGTACACTAGGATGATGATTACAAGTTCAACCCACTGCAAATTTAACAATTATGATATCTGTGAATACAATTTAGTACTAAAATTCATAAAGCAAAGACTACAGGAAATATGAGTAGATATAGATAGAATCACATCAGTCACATCAGGGTATTTTATTTCTTCTTTTCCAGCCCACGATAGTGCAAGTGGAGAAGAAATAATCAAGGCCATCTTGTACCTAAAGAACAAAATGGGTAATTGATATAAATATCTATCACCTACAAACCAAGACACTAAGTTGTTTTGGAGTAATGATGGAATATCCACAAAAAAATTAACTAAGTTTTAGACTATATACAAAACCTCTGTAAATATCCGAAGTATAATTAGTAGAGATCTATGTGATTTAAAGAGGAGATAAAGATAAAATTACGGAATACTTAGAAAATAAAATAATGAAAATACTCTTAGAAACAGTAAGAAACAGCTAATGCCAGGTTTAAGAGAAAATCCATACTTTTAAATATTTCTATTGATAACAAAAAGAAAAATACTGAAGGATAACTATCCAGACTTACACAAGAAAGAAAAAGAGCAAAATGAAACTAAGCAAGACAAAATTCAAGAACTGGTAAGGACCCCCATGATGAGCTGAAATAAAAAGGAAAAAAAAAAAAAAAAAGAACTGGTAAGGAGAATGAAAAAAAATCAAATAATTAGAATGTGGAAATGTTGTAGAATTAAGTTTTAGAAATACCAGAGATGGCTCTTTTTAGAAAATATAATAAATAAATAACAAATACAGCCAAGAAAGAATGGAAGACATGTACACACACACACATATACACAAGGAGAAAGAGGAAATAACCTCAAGAACAGAGGATATGAAAAGAAATGAGTGCTATTATTCTCATCAATTTGCAAATAAATTTGAAAATCTGTATGAAATGTATGGCTTACTAAGAAACTATAAATTACAAGAACTGGCCCAGATGAGCAGAGTATATAAATATTCTAACTGGTGAAAATAAAATTGAAGAAATAGAAGAGTCATTCCCCCCAGCCCCTCTTATGCCTTTGAAAAACCACCAGTCTTAGGTAATTCCCTGGTGAAATTAAACTATAATGAGTACATAGCTCCAATACTATATAAAATTTGAAAGTACAGATACCTCTAATACTGTTGAGACATATCCAAAGCATAGAAAAAGAGGAAAACCTTTCAAATTATTTATATGAAGCTAATATAACATGGATGCCAAAATCCAATGAAATAGTCTCCTCCTAAAATATGAATGAATAACACTTGAAAAACTGATGCACAAACTTTAAATACAATTGCAACATTTTTTTTTGCCTATACCAAGATGTTTGTTTAATTTACATGGAAAAATAAATGTGTAAGAACAGGAAATTTTTAGAAAAGAATTACTATAGCAAAGAGGGGATGAAGACTAGCTTTATTATAAGTCTACTGCAATTAAAATATTGTGGTTCTGTTGTATAAAAAGATCAATGGGAAAGAATAAAGTCTAGACACAAATTCAAAGATACATAGGACTGTAGTTTATGATATAAGTACATGTTGATCAGCAAAAGATAAATCAAATAGTGTTGTGACAACTGGGAAACCATCTGGTAAAAATTAAGATTAGATCTCTCTCTCATGTCAAAATAAATTCCAGCTAAAAACACTGGAAACAAATAAGAGGATGTGTATAGGTATATTGGCTATGAGAAGACACAAAATAAAATATTCATAAATTGAATAGGCAAAAAAATCTAAATTTCCTTTTTCATGTCACTAAGATGCTCCAAGATAAATGGCAAATGAGGAGAAATAATATTAATATTTGCAAATCCTATCACAAAGGGATAGATTTTACAATATGGAAAGAGTGTCAACAAATCGGAAGATGATCAACAATCCAAGAGAAAAATGAACAGAAAACACAGGGAAAGTTCATAGAAAATGAAATGTAAAAAACTCCTATTGGTAACAAGAGCTATGTAAATTAAAAGGATACAGATACCATTTTTTATCTATCATATTGGTATATATACATATGAAGAATTGTGTATCTTACATTCCCAGTGGAAATATAAATTGATACAACTTCTAGGAAGGGCAATTTGTTCATCTTTATCAAAACTAAAAGATGTATAGGCCCCAAGACATAGCAATTTTACTGCTAGGAGTTTATGCTACAGAGTACTCACCCATGAGCTCAATGACACCTGCACACAGAGAGTCTCTGCATCATTGTTTATATCAGCAAAAGTTTAGAAATAACATAAATTTCCATCCATAGGAGAATGGTTCACTACATTGTATAAATCCAAATAAAGGGATATTAAGTAGCCAGTAAAAAAAACGAATGAGGCGATTCTACCTACTAATATTGAATGAGCTCCAATGGAAAAAAGTAAGATGAATAATAGTGAATACTTCATATTTCTATCTTTGCAAAAATATTTGCTGAGCTCTCATGTGAGGGTTATGAGTTTTTTACTTCAACTATCTGCCATCAGCAAATGAAAAATGTATGTTATAAAAACCAAGGAATGATATATCTGCCTTTCCATCTCAGAAGAGGTATAAAAACCATGGCATGTTTTTCAATCAATTTATATGTCATAGCTGATTTTATGATAATGAGAGTTTTTAAAAATCTGGACACATGTTATAAATAACCAGAAGTACATGTCCTTAATCACATATAAAACTGTGAACTCCTTGTTGATAAGAATTTTATCACCTTCAACTTGCTGTGCTATAGACTCTAAGAGAAATGATTTTGAGATTTACTGCATAGTAACTTGCAGATTTATTTTTCAAGTCAAGGCCACAGCTAAAAACCAAGTCACTTGAGAGCGTACATGTTACGTATTCTCAAGAAAGGCTCTGAATGTTGACTGCCTTGTACCTTGCTTCTAAGGACTTAATGACATGACAAATTTCTTTATAATTATTATTATACTTATATTAGTAAATCACCATTAATAAAAGACTTCAACCTGAAAGAAATCTTTAAATGGGCATACAAATACAGCTTAGAATTTTTTTTAAAAAAGTGTTCTATTTTCCATTCAACTGGATCATTAATGTCCAATGAAAATAACATAAATAAGGGGGGGTTATTTTGATTTATGAATTTCAACCCATTGTATTTCAAATGAACTGAAATACAGAGGGGAGATCCAGTTGGAAATAATACAATATAGTCTGACTTCATATTGAAATAATCACCACTGGCTCTTATTGGCATTATCACTGCCCAGGAAAAGGTCACTGGGTTGAGGCTAAGGTCTCCCAAGGTTGGTGCCATCAATGGTGTAGAATTACTTAGCCCTTTTGCATTAGTTCATCTTTCCTATTAGGGCAGAGATTTAGCTCTTAAAATGATAATACAATTCCCAACTAAGAAACTCTTCAAAGAGGACCTATTCCAAATCAGGCCCTGCACTTGGTAGACATAAAGCATAAAAAAACAGTGGCCTGACCCTGCTGAAAGTCTAGTAGAAAAGAAAGCGAGTTGATAAGTAAAGCCAGTGCAATGTCATACTGGGAGAACTGAGGAGGAGCCCCTGTCCTGATGGCCATCGGCTACCATTTACATAGCCATTGCAGCGTTTTGTGTGCTATCTCACTTAATCCTCATAACATGTCTGTGAGGTTGGCATCATCAGAGTGATCACTGGCAATACTGAGCCCAGGGAAAGCAGCAGCATCAGATAATCTTGATAATACATTTCACGGGGAGGTAGTACTAACAGTGCTTGTCACATGGCAACTTCCTATTTTAATTACTCTTTCTGGCTAATTAGGTGCTAAGCTCAGTGCTTATGCTGTCACCATGTAAATATCACATTATTTTAAATGGCACTGTTAAAATTTTATTTTTTTAATGTCTGTACCCCCATAATGTTGATGCCTGTTTACTCTACTCTACCTTTATCTCAGGGTAATTTTCAGCCGAGTCAAAGAAGGGTCAGGGATGTTCTGTCACTTGTCCTAGGTCCTTGGCTCATAAACAGCAGAGTGGATTTGACTCTCTTATGGACCTGATCCAGAAGTCCATGCTTTTTCATGACAACATCTCCCAACAGGGAAATGAAATTCTGTACCCCTAAAATGTGACCGAACAAGTGCAGTGAACACTTTCATTTCCTTCTGTAACTTAGCAACCTCACTGACTCACACATAGTCTAATTTAAGGTGTTTCCTTCCAAACTCCTTTAGTGTCTTGCAACTTGAGGTGCATGTAGCCGTCTTGATATAAGGTCAATGTTAAAGCACTGGGAGTAAATTCCTTTTAGCACTGCGAGAATGAACCTTAGAGAGCTGCAGTGGCAAATCTGAAGCCTGAAACAGCAGAAACCTTTGGAGTTTACGATCTTGGAATTCTCGAAATAAAAGGAATTTTATTTTAGGTATACACACATAAAACCTTCAGCTTCAAATTGTTACTTCAGATAAACACTTATGCTTTAGATCTCTTACCCAGGGACATTTTCCATTTATGATACCCATAAGCACCCTATATCATTATGTTTAAAACATGCAGTTTCAAGCTTCATAAGTACAAAGCAAAACACTTCTAGAATAAATACCAAAATATACAGAGTGACCCATTCACGGATACTAGCGAGGAAGGCAGAGCACGTGGCTGTACTGCAATTGCGGAGGGAAGTCAAGAGTTCCGGGTTCACTTCCCTTTTCTGGGCCTCAGTCTCTCAGTTTCCTCCAATGTAAAATGAGATGATTGAATTCAGTGATCTGTAAGGCTCTACCATCCTTGACTCTACTGCTTTTTTGCCCACTAGCAAACTTCACTTGGCAGCTGGCCAAAATACATTTGGATAGTATAAAACAAAACTGCCCTCTCCCTCCTTTAAAATAATCTGTAATAACTGAAGAAAGCTTCTCTATTCCACAATAAACACTAAGCTGATTTTACTCCAGAGGTGGGCTCTCTTTTATATTACTTGAGGAATTTGTACCTGGCTTTGGCAGTTTCAAGCAGACAAAGGCTGAGAACCCTTCCTATGAGATATATAAACATGCCCTATTACCCAGCTTCCTGTCTCTACCAAAGGGATTTTTCCCAATCGATTTTATTTTATCCAAAGAATGGAATGCCAGGGTTGAAAATCACTGTCACCAGAGAAAAGAATGATACAGTCTAAAATTTGAAACCCAAGATCCCCGTTAAAATGGTATAAACTACAGGAATACATCTAGCTTTACTAATGATACACATCTATGCAAAAAGCATTGTCTTGGACATTTTGATGGATAGTCTAAAAAATTTGTCTTGTGACAACATTAAAGATGTATTAATATTGTCATTTTACTGGAAAACTAATATTTTTCAGAAATAGTTTTTTATCCTCAAATACGAGTCACAATCCCAGCTATGAATGAAGGCTTTATCAAGTAAAATTAACTTTTTTTTTAATTATTTCAGCTTATTATGGGGGTATACAAAAGCTCAGGTTATATATATTGCCCATGTCCTGTCCATCCCCCTGAGTCAGAGCCTCAAGCGTGTCCATTCCCCAGACAGTGCGCCTGGCACTCACCATGTAGTCATACCTCCATCCCTTCCCCCCACCCCCTACTTCCTCAAGTCAGCACCTTCAAACATGACCATTCCCCAGACGGTGCACAACGCCCTCATCATGTAGGCATCACCCATCTCCTCCCCCCACCCCCCACCTCAGTCTGATATCCAGTTGGTATCGTTCCCCAATGTGCATTTAGGTGATGATCAGGGAAACCAATTTTCTGGTGAATATACGTGATGCTTGCTTTTCCATTCGTGGGATACTTCACTTAATATAATGGGTTCCAACTCTCTCCAGGAGAACCAAAGAGATGTCGTATCACCGTTATTTCTTATAGCTGAGTAATACTCCATGGTATACATATACCACAATTTGCTAATCCATTTGTGAATTGATGGGCACTTAGGTTGTTTCCACATCTTTGCAATTGTGAATTGTGCTGCTATAAACATTCGGGTGCAGGTGTCTTTTCTATAGAATGACTTTTGTTCTTCTGGGTAGATGCCCAATAATGGGATTGCTGGGTCGAATGGTAGGTCTATTTGAATCTGTTTAAGGTATCTCCATATTGTTTTCCATAGGGGTTGCACTAGTTTACAGTCCCACCAGCAGTGTATGAGTACTTTAAACTGAATACCTCTATCTGCACAACAGCTGTATTCGTCTCCTAATTACACAGGAAACAATGATACACACAGACTTTGTATCTAAAGTTGTGAGAGCTATCTTAGTTTACAAGCAGATGGACCAACCAAAAATATACCCTAAATTTGATGTTCGTGCAGTCATTAAACAGACATTTATTGAGTATTTACTATGTGTTAAAGTGCATACATATCTTGTGCTAGAGAAATAGACATGCTATGAGACAGAAGAGATCTCTGTTCACATGTTGTTTACATTCTAGTGCAAACACATGAACAATACACAATTGAAAAAAGACAATTTCAGAAAATTAAGAGTGTTACAAAGAAAAATTTTAAAAGTAATGTGATCAAAAGTTTTCAGGGGAATTACTTTGGGAGACACTTATAGACTGTTCCTCTGAAGGAACATGGAAACGGAAACCTGAATGAAAGGAAGAAATCATCCCGACAAAGCCTCAAACTATGGGCCAGTTGCAAAGACCCCAGGAGTGAAGTGAGCTTGGCCTATCTTGTATTAAAATTTTGTACCTACTATATCTGACTGTATTTTTATTATAATTATTTTTAAAATGCCCCCAGATAATTCTGATACACAATGAGAGTGGAAAGTCATCACTCTACATTAATCTCTAATTTACCATATTCTAGCAGCCAAACTGTATTGGGGTCCTTCGCCCTAACAGGAAGACTTTTGTTAGTTCAGGTACACTGGGGGTTTAAGAAAGGCCATAGAATGTGGTGCTGGAGGATATGAGCTCTGGTCAGATCATTCCTGATTTGAATACTAATTTGAATACTAACAATTTATTCCTTCTATTAGGCTCTATACAGCTCTCATCAGCTGTATAGACTTGAGCAAGTCATTAAATTATTCATTCCTTTGCTTCTTTACATAAAAAATTAAGATGCCACTAGTTTCTACCTTATTGTTCATTAGCTATGCACTATCTCTCTCTCACACACGCACACAAACACATACACACATGGCTTATCAGTACACCTGGTACATAGTTATGATCACCTGGTACATCAGTTATGATCAGTAAATGCCAACTACGGTTACTAATATTTCAGTCAATATTCTGGTCTTTTTACCTACTTTTTAAAAACAAATCTGATTTCTTGCTCTCAAGATTAACTTTTAATGATGGAAAGAACTGATTGTGATTAGGTTGCTACCAATATAATCCCATATAATTATTAATATTTTATTATTTTTCAACTGATGAACAAGAAAAAATGTACTTCTATTTCTAAATTATTCACCACCATACTTAGGAAAACTTGCTATAAACATTTTTCAGGATTCTAAGAGACCTGTAGACCTGTTTTTAATATATAATAGGAACAATTTTACCCTCTTGAAAATTTGCAAACTCTTATAGAATAATGCTCAATGTCACTGCAAATGCAATCCGAATTGGTTTGCAAAGGAAAATGATGACAGCTTGATGTGGTAATGAGCATCTTCATGACAACCATCCTCCAAGACCAAATCACTTGAAAGTGCTTTAAGTCATAACCCTTGTTACAATGGGGCTTCCATAGGAATTGTGCCTAAGAATATCACAGTCCCAGTATCACTTCCATAAAGCATACTTTATCAAAAGTTTAAATGTTCCACTTCTGCCTCCTTCCCACACACATGGATGAGTAAGGGCTTCCCTGACTCTAATAATCTACATTGAACACATATTGACTTTTTTTAGACTCTAAGTTTATTTTCCAAACATTAATAGAAAATGGATAACTACATAATCAACAGAAAGCATAACACCTACACAATATTGAGGGAACATTTTGGTTTGCTGAGCTAACAAATGTTACAGTTCTGAAGACAAAGAGTATTTTTGCTAAACAAATACCAAAGTCTCACAACTTTAAAAAAAAAAAAGTCACAAGTAAATTACCATGAATGTATCTATAACATTATCTCAACATCTTTTAGAACTATCACTTTTTATTTCAAAAAGTTCTAAGGGCTATAGCTGTCAATTTCAAAAGATATTAGTTTCTAAAATTTTTTTATCCAACAGTCACTGCAACATACAGATAGTATTGTTTGTCCAACTCTTGCCTCTTTCAAAGTAAGAGTAAAATGAGATTAAACCAATGGCACTCTGAGGAATTCTATTACACTACTAAGGCAATATCAATTTAATCTATTAATCAAAGCAAAGTCATTTTGTTTTTCCATTAATATATATATTTTAGAAATGCAAAACTCTGATCAAAATTTAGTTATAGCCACCCTATTAGCCATTAATCCTTTGCTACTTCAATATTGCTGTTAAGTATTACAGGGGAAAAAAAAAACTGGAGTTTTGATGGCCTAACATTTAACCGACACTTAATATTTGACTACAGATGGAAGCTAAAGAATAAAAGAAATTGGGTTAAAGATATGCTATTTTTAGTTATTCTTTTGGAGGTAGGAGGAATCAAGTAGCTTAGTAAGAGGAGATATAAGCTGAAGAGCACAGAGACAGATTGTTGAAACTGAAATAATTAAATTATGCAAAGACTAAGAGGACAGATTGTCAAAAAATGTCTGCATTTGGCACTACAGAACACTTGACTGGGTTAAATGAGGTTAATACAACTTGTCATGCAAGACTGGTAATGAACTTTTCTTACTGAAAACCTAATTATAATATTCTACAGTAAGACACGTTACATGCAATCTTAAAGTTGTGACATAACTTAGACTATTAATCTTTGATATAGAAACATGCTCTGCCAAGCACACACAAGAAAAAGATCCTACTGTATTTAACTAACAAAAACTGAAGGCTTAGTCTAAAATATGCCCCAATTTGATTCTCCCAATAATTCTGCAAGGTAAATATGATTATCTTCATTTTATAGATTAAAAAAAAATGAAAGCTTGAAATTATAAAAATGACTTGACCACAGTTATACCATTCATGAAGGGCAAAGCTAATGTTTGAATCCAGGACTTTTAAATCCATACTACCTAAATTAGTGTATGATGTCATATCCAGTAAAGATGAACACCTAGTAGCTATTAACCTATTAACAATTCCTTCTACTAGGCTCTAGTTACATATTGATCAAAGAAAGTCAAAAAGGTGCCAATTCATTTAAGTGGAAATTGAATCTGAGCAATATAAACTAATATTGCAGTCCCACAATGAATAAACAGTGCAACTTGGGCAAAATTATTTAACCTCTATAAATTTCAGGTAACTCTTTCTTTTAAATTCAAAGTATAGTGCAAATAATACTGAACACAATGGGCCATAAACACACTCGGGCACACATAAGCATATGTTTCTGAGTATCTGTGCTGTAGATAGAATCCTGTGGAATAATCAGGCTTGGCTATACCATCTGTGTTAATTAGAAGAGGAAACTCAAATGCCAATATGTTGAATCAAATATATCAAACATACATACTTCAATGTTTGGCCAAAGAAGACGCACATATGTTAAAAAAAATCCTAACAAACATAAAACCTACAAACACATCACTTTGTCTCCCCATCTTTTGTTTTTAAGAAAGTTATCATATAATTGCCTGCCTTTTTTTCTAAAAAATTTCTTTTGAGTATCTTTGGGGTAAAAACCCTTTCCAGTGAAAAATAACTCATACCCGTCATGTCTAATGAATGCAACACAGGTATGTTTCAATACAGGGAACATTTAACAACTTGAAATATTGCTTCCTTACTACTCGAAGTCTACTAAAATCATCTTCATTTCAGAGATTTATGAGGTTGAATCAAAAATTTGAAATCATATGGAGATTATGTTGCTTCTGCCTGCTGGGATATGAATAAATGAGTCACCACATCCCTTCTGGGGGAAGCTGTGACAAAACATTTACTCTATGTTTTCTACAAGATACCAAAATGGGGGAACTATTGAGTGTTTGGGGAAAGTGTTTGCAGAGAGACCAGAAAGTCTTAAGCCTCCTATTAGACGCTATAGAGTCCACCACCCCCAACTTCCACACACACCAGTTTGCCCCTCTGCCTGGACCTGCCACTCCCCTACTACTTGGCTCCCATTATACTGGCCTTCATGTTATCCTTTGAACACACAAGGCACACTTTGGGCTTGTAACTCATTTTCTGGAACATTCTCCCCTCAGATATCCGAATAGTTCTCTCCCTCACCCCCTTCAGAGTCCTTGCTCAAGTGTCACTTTCTCAATGAATTATGCTGGATCCACCCAATTTAGATGTTAGCTTGCATCCTACAGGGCACTCACAGTCACAATCCCTCTTACATACTTTATTTTTCTTTTATTTTTATAGCACATAATCACCTTCTAAAATGATTTATAATTTTTCTATGTTTCTATTTCTATTCTATTATGTTTCTTATTATGTTTATCATTTGTCTTACTCGACTTATATACAGTAAGTGCTCAATATTTGTTGGCTGTTGAATGCAGAGCAAGTTATGCCATATGGGACATTTCCTTACCCATATCATGCTATCTCTGCCCCAACCCAAGAACACTACTCATCATCTTCCTTGCTCTTTCTAACCTCCATGTTTTGGCTCAGAACATATTTTTATCTAAAATAATCTCTGCATCTCACTTCCACAAAAATCCAACCTGTCTTCAAGTTCCATCTCTGCTCAAGTTCCATCTCCTCTGTAAGGACTTCCTAGATTCCACCAGGCAGGATCAAATCTCTTTTTCATCTTTCCTATCATAACTAGATCTCACTTATAGCATATATCATGGTTATTTGTATATTTCTTTCTCAAGCTTATTCCTCCTAGAGCCTAGGAAAGTGCCTGACACTTTCAGGCAGGCAATTATACTTATGAGATTGAACTGGGCATAACTTTGTGTTTCTGTAGTTTTGGTAGACAAAATATTAGAAATGAGTGAGCCTATACTTTGTAGAGAATGGTACTTAACTCCTCCCAATTCAATGTAACTCTATTCAGCTTGATTAAATGTGAGATTTCCTACTTAGAGCCATCTCACTGAATACAGAGGTGACTCAGGAAACTCAATATTCCCCCTGATGCTTAGGCAAAATTATATCAAGCTTTCACATCAAATAGATTAAAAAATTTCCTTTCTGATGTATTAGTCTCAGTTTTGTAAATATCCTCCAATTTAGTTATCACAGGTTGTATTAATCCATTTTGCACTGCTATAAAGGAGCGCTAGAGGCTGGGTAATTTATAAAGAAAAGAGGTTTATTCAGCTCACAGTTCTGCAGAGTGTGCAAGAAGCATCATACTGGCATCAGCTTCTGGTGAGGGCTTCAGGGAACTTCCTGTCAAGGCAGCAGGTGGTGAAGGAGGAGCAGGGGTGTCACATGGCAAGAGAAGGAGCAAAGAGAGGGAGGAGGTGGTGCCGGGCTCCTTTAAACAATGAGCTCTTTCATGAACCAATAAAGTGAGAACTCACTCACCTTGGGGCGGGCACTCATTATCTCAGCCATTCATGAGGGATCTGCCACCCATCCCCTAGACACCTCCCACCAGGCCCCACCTCCACCACTGGGGATCAAATTTCAAACAGGAGATCTGGAGGGGCTGAACATCCAAACCCTATCACAGGTTTTAAATGTTTCGTTAGGAGGAAATCCTAACCGCTTTCATGAACTCCAAGCCCTTCTCCATCTCTTGATTATCTCTGATTTGGCTTCATCTTCTGTCACGTCCCAACACAATATCCTTCACAGTAGTGATCACCAAACCTGACTCCACAGCTAACCTTAGCTCCATGGACCCTAAAAAGCCAATGAAACACTCTTAGGGAATCTATAACTGCCTGAACTTGCAGGCAACATTAGTAAGTGTGTGCGTATGTGCATTGTCCTTGCGAGAGGATCTACATCATACTCTCCATGGATCCCCAATCCCAGGAAGATTAAGAAACACTCACTTGACTTCCTATTTCCTACTGTATTATATTCTTGAGTATACCCTCAGCTTTGCAGAGAATGTATTAGTGGCTTTGTTAGGTTAAAATTCCTCCAAGTGTGGTATAACTAAAAAGAACAGCTTAAAAAATACAGACTCAAGATACAGCTACCATGTACCTGCTGAGTAGCTGGTACCATGCTAAGGAAGCAGTGAATAGAAAAACCTCTGATCACTCAAACTCTAGAAAAAAGTGGGGTTATTTTAGGAAAAAGGTTTAGGCTTGAAGAAAGATTATACATTCCAGGAAAATTATGTCAAAAAAGATTCTTAATAATTTAAAACGCTGTGCAGAGATGAGTGAAATAACTAAAAAAAGTTTAATATATTCATATTATTGAGTTACTGCAGATGCCAGAGGATCTTTTAAAACAATATCATTAAAAGTAAAGAGCTGAATTGAGGTTTAGAGAAAACAGAGTTCATAATAAAATACAACACTTCTGGCCTTCTGATAACCTGCAGTTCCCATATGTGTCATGTAATAATAACTGACTGTCATGATGATGGACCAGACATGACAATAGACAAGGATGAGAAAAACACTATAATTTCAATCATTTAGACCACATTTTTTGTACTATGTGTTTTATTATATTCTTACTCAATAACATGGGTATACTTATATGGCATAAATAGCTTCATGCAATATGAATTTAAATATGTAATTAGCAAGAATGTCCTCAAAACATTCAGAAAGAAGATATGAGGATGGAATTTAAAATATGTAAATGGAATTATTCAGAGAAATTATTTGAATTTTTAAGTGAGAAAAACTCTACTAGTGTTTTAATTTTCTTATTTATTATGATATTTCATTTATTCATTTATATATTCATTATTCATTCAGTAGACATTTTTGATTACCTACTAGGTACTGGGCTGGGTTCTGGGGAGATAAAGTGAGTAGAATTTGGACTTCAGTGTAAGAGACAGAAAAGTAAACAGATTATTCTAGAAGGGTATGATAAGCATTAAGGTTAGAAGTATATGTGTACACAGGATGATACAGGAACACAAAAGAGAAACACTACATGAGGTTGGGTGAACAAAGAAGGTTTCCCGTGGCAGGTGATGCTTCACGTGGGCCTTACAGAACAGGTGCAAAGGCTTGGGGGCATTAACCTACATAGTGCCTGCAGGAAATGTTATTGTTGAGTGACAGATACATCTCAGAAAGTGAAAGAATCAGTGTTAGAGAGCAAAGCAGGAGCCAGCTTATAAGGGCCTTCTATTCATCTAATAAGATGACTCCTTGTTCTGAAAGGAGTGGGCATCTAAGGACAACTTTTACCCAAAGAGGTGACATGACCAAAAATGTACCTTAGAACCTCCCTGCAAGGCCACAGTGTGAAAGACAGACTGGAAAGAGAAGAGATTAGAAAGAAAATAATCACTCAGGAGCAGCTGTGGTGATTTGGATGAGGATAGATGCAGATTGCCCTCGGCAGGAACAGTAGTGATGAAGAGAGAAGAGGTAGACAGACAGACAGACAGATCCATAAAGACTGATGTTTGTTCATGGGGTGGGGAACCTGAAGCCTGGGGGCCACATGTGGCCTTCTGGATCCCTGATTGTGGCCTTTGACTGAATCCAAATTTTATAGAACAAATCCTTTTAATACAAGGATTTGTTCTGCGAAGTTTGGATTCGGTCGAGGGGCTACACTCGGGGATCTGGAGGACCACATGTGGCCTCGAGGCCGCAGGTGTGCTGGGTGAACAGCGGTGCTATTTGCCAGGACAGGCAATGTTGAAGGGGAAGATTTGGAAAGGGTTGATCATGAGTTTGAAGTGCTTGCAAGATAACCAAACTGGGATAAAAAGCAGAAAGTTAAACATGTGTCTGGAGGTTAGTAGAAAGGCCAAAACAAGAGATACAAATTTGGGGATGAGTAGAAGCTGTAGCTATGTATAAGCACATCTAAGAATGTAAGTAAGACAACCTGAGGGTCAAGGGCTGAGTCCTGGAGAAAGACCCTATTAAAGGGAGGGGGTGGCCGAAGAAAGATTTATAAACGTGACAGAAGTAACAGCAAGAGAAGCCACAGATCCTGGAAAGAAGGATTCAAAAAACCAAATAAAGAGATTTTAAGTAGCAGAGATTGGTCAACAAGGAGAAAAAGAAAAAGCAATAGAATTATCAAGCAATATAAGAATAGAAATGTAGCCACTGGATTTGGCCATATGGAAGTCAGTGGTCCCTGTGGCCTGAGAAATTTCAATGGAGAGTCCAAATCCAGCAGGTTCAGAAGTATTAGTTGGGACTCTTTCTATCAAGTGACAGATGCTAATCAGTTTAAGCACAAAGGATGCTGAGAGAGCTCCTGGCATTGCAGGAGGAACTGCACAACCGGGAAGGCAGGAGCCAGGGCAGCCTCAAGGCCAATGTTCCAAAAGGTAATTCATCATGTCACTAGCTGGTTGGACAACCTCTTCATGTACAGCCAGTTTGCGGAAAGCTAATTCACCAACCGGTTCACTGAATTTACTTGTTTGTTTTAACTATTTGAAATGGTTTATAGAAATTTGTATTGAATGGGCAAGGTTTAAAAGCTTGTGAAAATTCATGCTGTGTTTGAGTTGACCAGTTTTCACTCTTCTCCATAATAGCAGTGTCACGAGAGTTCAGTTTGCCCCAGACGGTCATTGTGAGAGCCCATGGGAGCGCCACGGCCTGAAGACAGGCAAAGAGAGCTGGCACATCGCACAGCCTGTGCTGTTGCTCCCAGAGACACTGGAGGGAAAACGGGTGGGCAGAGAATGAGGGGCAGAGGCGGAGACAGAGAGTAGAGAGAAGGGGTGTGTAAGGGAGAGGGGATGGGGCCTGGAAAGCCTCTAAAGCTAGGAAGAGATCAGGGATTTTAAAGAGAAGCAGAGTGAGAATAATGAACGTCATTGTTCTGATTGGAAATTTGACTACGTTTTATTTTCCTATCAGTAAAAACAGAGGTACCAGTTAGTATCCAAGGCTAGATAGCAATTATGTTTTGAGCTTTTTAAACTTACCTTTAGAAATACTTTTTTTTTTTTTAATTTCAGCTCATCACGGGGGTACAAAAGCTCAGGTTATATATATTGTCCATGTCCCGCCCATCCTCCTGAGTCAGAGCCTCAAGCATGTCCATTCTCCAGACAGTGCGCCTGGCACTCACCATGTAGTCATACCTCCATCCCCTCGCCCCACCCCCCACCTCCCCGAGTCAGCACCTTCAAGCAAGAGCATTCCCCAGACGTTGCACAACGCACTTATCATGTAGGCATGCATCCATCCCCTCCACCCACCCCCCGTCTCAGTCTGATATTCAATTGGTATCCTTCCCCGATATGCATTTAGATGATATCAGGGAAACCAATTTTCTGGTGAATACATGTGATGCTTGTTCTTCCATTCTTTGGATACTTCACTTAATATAATGGGTTTCAACTCTCTCCAGGAGAACCAAAGAGATGTTGTATCACCGTTATTTCTTATAGCTGAGTAGTACTCCATGGTATACATATACCACAATTTACTAATCCATTCGTGGATTGATGGGCATTTGGGTAGTTTCCACATCTTTGCAATTGTGAATTGATACTTTTTATATATTCAGGGACAGTTACTAAAAAACTGCTCTCTTAGCTTTGGAAGGAATCACTTTAATGTACTCAATTCATTCATACATAATCTTTTTGCTTATATTTAATCCACAAAGTTTTATACTCATTGAGTTCAACAATAATTGATAAAGTTTCATGCATAAATAATAATAACATGATTTTTCTATTAAATAAAAAAATTCATTTAAAATTTGATATATTCTTTCACATACCAAGTATGACTGATCAAATTATCCTTGTGATAATGGTCTTTACCAACAGTACCTGGTTACAGTGATGCTATATGTTTATGATAAAGACAATCAGTATGGACCAGCCCCAGAGCACGGCTGTCTGGGTTCAAATCACAGATTCACCTCTTATCAGCGGCATAACCTTGGGCAAGTTACTTAACCACTCTATACCTATTTTCACAAGCTGGCACATCACAGCAACAATACCACCTCATAGGGTTTGTGAGGATTAAGTGCATTTATATATATAAAGCTTTTAGAACAATGCCCGGCCTATATATTATAAGCATCATTTAAGTGTTTGCTATTATTATTGCTGTTTTTGTGATCATTTTTGTTGTTACAGGGTAATTAGTAGGGATGAAAAAAGCTGTAAGACATTGTTTCTGCCTCAAAATCTCTTAAAATCTATCGAAGAGAGGGTATTGCACACGTAAACACACATACACAAACACACACATGTGCGTGCACACACATCTAACAGCATGTTGAGTGGGACCTTTTACATTGTAGCAAGAGTACAAAATTGTACTACCAACATGAGACCAGGTGTGTTTCTCTTCTCAAGGGATCTATTAGAGATGGTAGAACCAGTCCCCTGTCCACCAACCTTTCCCCCTGCCCTCTTTTCCCTCAGTCTTTAGAATAAGGAGCCTACCGGAAAGCTTCAGACTTCCTGGGTGTACGCTCTTTGTGGTGAGAGGTTGCTTATCACTGCCCCGGTGAGAAGTGAGAGGCAAGAATAGTTTGTTTCTAAAGACAAGGATTTCAGAGGTGGAGGAGATGCATTTTTACAGCAGTTGGTGAGAAAGCCTGGCTGGTTGATTCTTGAGCCAGAGTTGAGCACGGTGAGACAGTTCTTAGGTGTGGTTAACAGCTATCCCCTAGAATGTGGGACTAACTATAGAACCTGGTACCCATTTGGGGGCTAGAGTTGTCTGGCAGCAGGAAGGCCTTCAGAGTAGCCTGTGTCAGCAGGTCTTAAACAGACGGAAGTTCAATATGTGACGAAAATCAGTGAGGCAGCCCCTTCCAAGTTCCCAGAGGGTGTCAGGGGACACAGAAGAGGACTCCAGTGATATCTGTGGCCCCATAAGAAAAAGCAAGGAGGAGAGAGCAAGGGCGGAGCGAAGTGAGGAGGTATTGTACCACGAGGAGGGATGGGGAGCCCGGGCTTCTGGAAGGACTCCAGGGAAACCAGCTGTCCCTCTCTGCAGGAGTCAGCAGCAACAGGGGTCACCAAAAGGAGGATGGACAAAGCCATCTTTCTCCTTCCTCAAACGTAAAGAATTTACTCAGAGACCATTCTCAAAGTAGAGCTTAAGATGAAACCAGAAGGAACCAGAGAAGCCTAGTCAAATAACAGGTTCTGCTTCCATTGTTTCTCTCTCTCCTGAGAACCTGGGCCCAGTCTCTCTAAGGGACTAGTCTTCAAAAGAAAGAGGGAATGAGGATCTAGAAACTAGACCCCCTTCCTGTCACCAAAGGCCAAGCAGCCAAGTACTCCTGGGGGAAGGGAAGAGAACCTCAAATCAGATACGACACTGAAGTTTAAGCAGGAGTGACCAGAAGGTTATGGTATTTTGCCCAAATGGTCCGGATCCTTCCTTCAATACAGTAGTTTTAAAGCTGTGGCTGAAGAAATAAAAATGTAATATTTTCATGTCTATATATTCTTTAAAACAGTGTTTTTAAGGAAAGAGTTAAACTAATGGACTATCAATGTAGAAGCTTAAAAGTGAAACTTAAATTATATCTTCGATTACGTAAAAGTAAATTTAGCCATCTTATCAAGAATAAAATGTTTGGAAATTGACTATTTAAGAGAGTGACAAAGTAAAATAATGGATTGTATAGATTGAAATTTCATGTACATGACCTGGAATCATTCACTAGGAATTGATTAAAGGCATTATAACAAATAACATGGTACTATCAACAGCATGTCACTTTCTTCTTATCGTCTTGTTTGAAAGAAATGAGAAGGGATTCAAGAGCTTCATTGAGTGTTCCATTTTCATACAAAGAAATAACAGAAAATGAGTTGCAAAAAAAAAAAAAAGGAAAAAAATTCATGACAGCCAATATTTTAAAAACTTGAATCATGTGAAATATGTGATATATTATGGTCTAAAAGACTATTTGGACTAGTCAGTGGTTGGTTTAAAACCAGTAGAACAACATCCAGATTATTCTAAAAAACATGTATTCATGTTAGCCAGAACTACCTAGATGATTTCCTCATTTATTTATCTTATTTCCCTTGTGTGGTTATTCTCAAGACCACTAGATGTGATATGAAGACATTGTTATCTGTTAAAATTCATTGTTATTTTCTTCTGGTATCCCAAAATTATATTCTGAAGACTTTAAGAACAGAATAGTGATCTTACACCAGAATAATACCTGCTTTGTCCATAAAACCAACTAAACAACCAACTATCACCCCTCCCCCCACCAAAAAAAATCACTTCTTTCTTCTATGACACACTTCATTTTGGATTCTTTGTGGATATCATTCTTCCATGTAGTAACAACATTCCTAAATTCAATAGTCTTCTACTCCATGCCAAGATTAATTTAGAACTTAATTAGCAGCTTCCAGAATTCTGAGAACCATAGGCTCATGGTGGAGATTCCAATTAAAACTTCAGCCGTTGCACAAGTTGATTACAGCTCTTTTTTTTTTCTTTATGTTTTCCCTACTAAGGTAGGCGAGGTTTACCCAGACTTTCCTAATAAACCAATTAGGGAGGGAATTATGACAGCATAATTAAAAAAAAAAATCTAACAGCATTCTAGTTGCATTCTGCAGAAGAAAAATTTTGAAAAATCACCCTGGATAAGTGGAGGGCACAATGTCGGAGAATAAAGGAAATAAAACTGTAATATTCATTAGGTACACAGTTAAATTACCAATAGCTGTGTAATGTTATGACAAACTGCTAAAGAATTGTTTTTGCTGAAGCTAAAAATAAGTGCACTATGACATACCTCATTTAGAGGAAGAACTGTTATTATCTTTATATAGAGGATACAAAAATGGCTTGCCAAAAATGTTCCTTTAATGGGCAAAGCAAGTCAAAGTAAAAACTATCACCCACTGTCATATGATTATATATTCAGTGGTATTGTTTGCATGGCTTTGAAGCCACCAGACACTTCTGTTTCAAAGTGGCATACATACTACAATGACTTTCTGAATATGCAGCTTATCTGCTATCTTCCTTTGTGGTCTAGTTTTCACTCTTTTGTACTTCTTAGTATCAAATTAGGTAAATTAGGACAGATCCTATACCATCTGTTCTCTCTGAATCCAGACCCTGCATTCCACTTGGGTGGAAAGGATAAGACAGCAGTGGGTATTGAATGGTGATTTAGAGATGCTGGGAGTTTAAACCAAAGCCTCTCTTCATCATTCTTTGCAACACCAGTGTCACTCACACCCTTCATCAGCCCTGGCATTTTTCCTACCTGGATTATACTTTTTACTGGCAACAGTTACTTTCTGGGGGTGTTGCTTTAATGTTAATAATAGCGGGAAGAAATCAGAGGTGGTGGAGTTTTGAAAAGATTTTCTAGTACTCTTTCTCTAAAAAGAATGAGTCGGGGGATAAGGTAATAATATGATTCTTTATATTTTGCAAAGTCACAAATTTAAATGCCTACAAAAATAAGAAAGTAACTTAAATGAGTGAAGATGCCTAGGTGAAGTTTCAGACACATTTTTTTTTTTGTATTTGGTGTGTATGAATATAGTTCACTGACACAAAGAAATAAGGTAGCTTCTAGATTTTCTTGAAATAAACTGCCTTGTCCAGCTATCTTTCATTTTCTCATAACTAAAAAAGCCATGGATACAAGGAAGTATTTCTCTACAATAAGGCAATACAGTGTAAGAAAGAGATGAATGGCAGCTTGCATTGCACATCCACATAAGAGAGAAAACAGGGAGTGGTAAGGACTGTGGTCTACTAGGGAGTGAATACCTGTATAAATAAAGTCATCGTTACTAAGCCCCAGCTGAATTTTCCTATGTCATAAAGTGAATCATCTGTTGCTGACTTTTTTGTGTGTAAAATCTTCCAATTTTCATATGTTGACTATAAAATAATTTTCCCCAAGCAGTGCGCTTTCCAAATAAAACACATTTGCAGGGTCAAACCCTCAGGCCTCCAGTTTGCAAAGTGTACTCTTTATCGTCACCAGTCACCAATGGCTGGAAACAGGACCTCCAAAATTCATTGTATAGAAGTGGAGATTGGGAAATGCAGCCTTGGAAGGGAAAGTATTTAGGTAAATGTTATTTCTATGCAACAAATGATGTGCAGAATGTAGGCGTGCATATAGATCAAGGGAAGACCAGGAAAGCCAATTGAAAACTGTGTCTTGACAGGACCAAAAAAAAAAAAAAAAATCTATATAGAGGTAAGTGCTCTAATCAGTTATTTTGTTTCATTTAGACAAATAGATTTGACTCTTTATTGATATTATTAAATCTATGGATTTTTTTTTTCCATTAAGAAGGAAGGTAGGGAAGAAAAATACACAGTGATATAAAAATCCAAATCCATCTTCTACTGCTTAATTTCTAATTTCCATTGGCAAGTGGGGAAGAGGATGATGAGAAATACACAATAGGAAATAAAAGGAAAGAAGCCCGGGAGAAGAAAATAGAGGTGGTGGAGTTTTGACAAGCTTCTCTCGTACTCTTTCTCTAAAGTGAATGAGTCCAAGGATAAGGTAACAGTGGCCAATGAACAAGGTTACAGCAGGCTAGAGAACACAAAGATAAAGGAACAGGGAATGAAGTGGGTCAGAAGTGAAGTGTATAAGACTCTCACAAAATGGAAGCCCCAATATTTTCGATCAGGAGTCAGAATCGGGGAGAAAGCTAGACTGTTAACCTGTGATTCAGGATCGGTAGTGACATGGATTAAGCCTAGGTCTTTCAAGCTGTCATCAAGGTGTGAATTTTACAAAGAGGTTCCATTCAGCTTCAGTTTTTAAAATTAATAAAACAAACCTTTACTATGTACTTACTATGGGTCAGGAATTAAGTCACAATTCCTGTCTCTAAAATACTTACAATATTCACACCTAATGCGTGTGGTGTGCACCATCTAGGGGATAGACATGCTTGAAGCTCTGACTCGGGTGGGGCAAAAGCAATATATGTAACTTAAACATTTGTACCCCTGTAATATGCTTAAATAAAAAATAAAAAAAGAAAAAAACTAAAATAAAATACTTACAATGTGTTAGGGGACACAATATAAATAGAAAGGAACAATACTGTAATGGAGGACAGCCTGGGTACCATGGGAACTCAAAGGAGGCCACACAAGCCTGCTGTATACCCTTGCTCAGACTGTGAAGTACATACATCCAGGACACGCCATTTGCATAGATGAGGAGTAAATGGTGGCCCCTGGAGCTGTGTCATGTGGCAGCTTCAAGCATCTGACTGAGACTAGATTAGCATACCAGAAGGCTTTTTGGAGGAAGTAGCTCTTGGACTGAGTCTTAAAAGTGTCAGTAGAATTTAGCCAGATGGAGATTGGTTGAGAGAGGAAAGATCTCATTCCTGACAGAGGAACTTGTAAAAAAAAAAGCACAGAATAAATGTCCTTAATAGTTTTATCACTGTCACGCTTAAAAGACATTTATGGCCAAATAGCAAGTCACAATTTTTAATTGTGAGGTCTCGGAGAGGAACAATCAAAGCTCTCTCATTGCCACCCAGATTTACTGAATGTGATGTGCATAAAAGAATTCTCCAAATACAATATCTAAATAGATTCTCCCCATTGAAGATAAAAGCACTGAAAGAGAATGGAGTGTAAGAAACACAAAAATTAAAGGTGATGTAAAATATAGCAAGGGCATCACACATGGAAAACAGGTATCGAAAGGGCAAAGGCATCTTGTAACTGGTGGAGTAAATGGGCACAAGAAAATAAAAAACCACGTCAAAAGGGAAAAGCCACAGACATAGAAAAAAAGAACAGCTAGAAGGGCTTCATCCTCTGAACAATTTGACTGAACCACCCACTTGTCAACGGAGCCTTATCTGCCTTTCTAATTTTTTGTTCTTTCTTCACAACCAGACATTAAGTGCCTTATCTCATAACTCTGCTTTTCCCACAGTGCCTTGACTATCCTGGGCCATGAATGTATGTTGATGGTAAGTATGAACAGAAAATAGAAAACAAGTGTATCACCAACTGCTTTCTGACATGTCAACTGTAACACGACTATCTGCAACTGCCACCAGGTAAGCAATCTTCATGAGTGCCACCAATATGCAGGATTTTTTGCATAGCCCAGAACCTACTTACACTGAAAAGGACTAGTGAGCAAAGTAGAGAGAAACAAAGAATCCAAGTCATAAACTGTGAAAAATATGGAAAGGCAGTATATTTACCTTATATGTCTTATATTTGATGATGATGCAAGGAATAAATTGTACTTTACAAAATCACTCTTCCTTAAAATATAGTTGCAAGTGCCGCCTCTGCATTTGGTAGAAGAGTGATCTATGGCTATGTATGGATGGAGGTGCCTGTGTTTCTCATGGAAAATTTCATGGGGGGCCACAGGGAGAGGCAAATTGCTAATTTCCAATAAAGCAGCTTTGGAGAAAAGCACATCAGAAACTGCCTAAATTTCTTTTCTACATTCATCTAAAGTAAAAATTATATTGAAATGGCCGCAGGACAGCTTGAGTTAAAATTTAATTTGTTTTTGGATTTATTACCTATGAAGACCAATCTATTTCTTGAAATAAATATTATTATTTGTGAGCTTTTACTTGTAAAAGGACAATGAATTTGATTAGCAAATAATTGACATGATCTGAGCATTGCTTTGCATTAAAAATTCCTAAAAATAAAACCATTCTGCCTTCACTGCACTCAAAGATTAACCAGATCGCAATAATCATCTGCAATATAATGTACTTTCTAAGAAGAAAATAAAAGCTGAAGTGATAGCCAACTCTGCATATGATTATTTTAGCACCAAGCCAAAGGAGTGTGTCTCGACTAGTACTTACATTTTTCCCTCAAAAATTAAGATAAAATAAATTCAGAAATGAAAAATCATTTGGGGAAGGAATGTCAAAGGGGAAATGTTTGGAAGAAAGATAACTGATTACATTTTAGACGAGCTAAAATGAAAGACATCATAGGAAAATTAAGTTGAAATGCCCAGTAGGCCTTTGCAAATGGAGTTATAATTTTGGAGAGAGATCTGTGTAGAGCCATATTTTGGGGCACCATGAAAATATAGTTGATAGCTGAAACTGGGGAATGCCAAGCAAAAAAGAAGCAATGAAAACTATCCAAAATATACTTTTAAAAATATTCATATTTAGAGTCTAAGGGTAAAAAAGATGCTATTAGGTAACTGGAGGAAAATCAGAAGTGTGGGTTCAGCATGGTTTGAAGCCAGAGTCCAAGGATATGGGGAGGTTCCAATGATGAAGAAAGAGCAGTCCCATGAGGATTCTACACCACAGTAGCTCCAGAGAAGGGACAGAGCATGCTGAACCAAAAGTTGCTTGGTCGTTTCATCTTCAGATGGTGAGAGTTAATCTTGTTTAAAAGTAGAAGAGGAAGAGTTTGGGCTATTGGAAATGAATGAGGGACTAAGAGCCTTCCTGCAGTTATAAGGGTATGGTAGGCAGACAGAAGTCCATGGAGAGGAGGACTGGGAGGAAGGAAATGATGGATGGAGGTGAACGTGACCAAAGTCGCAGACCAGTTCCTGCCAAACTGCAGTGATCGTTACCATAATATAATTTGGCAGTGAGAGAAGGCAGGATGGAGAGTCAGAGAAGAACAAACAGGTCACAAGTGGCCTCTGTGACAGTGATTTTAGAGTTGCACAGAAGTATTATAAATGGCTCATGGAGCTACATTAATGGACAGGCTGAGTTTGTGTGGCCCTGCAATATGCTATAATAGGCCTAACTCTACACTTTCCTTCCTTCAAGCCCAGCAATTGAAGAGCACAACAGGAAAGAACACGAGCTGAGACAGTTCTAAGGGTTATCAATGCATATGGGAGACCAGGAGGCAGGTCAAGGGACAAGGGAACTGTGAGTAGGAAAAATAAATCTCTAATGTCATAAAGACTGGAGGCCAAAGGCAGGGAAGTGGGTGATAAGCTGGAAGGCAGCCAGTGATGTCGCCATGGAGGCAGGCAGGACCGGTGACTGGTTTCTGTGGTGGCAGGCAGTGAGGATGGCATAAGGCGGGGAAAAAGAGGACCCAGGAGAGATCTCTGAAGCAAAGCAACACGCACTGATCAGGTCTAGTGTCCAGGCTGGTGGGGAATGGCTGCGCCATCAAGGAAGGCAGAAGGCCAGGTGACGGAGGGGTCAGGTCGGTTTGCAATATGATAAAGGACATGGATAGACCAGGTATTAAAAAGTATAAGCCAGGAGCAGAAATATTGGAAGGTGTATGATGTGATCGGTGATTTTATGCCATGCAATAGGAACTGTTTCTCTAATGCAGTCACATGCCCCGTACTGATGTTTTAGTCGATGACAGACCACATACACAGTGGAGGTTCCATAAGATTATAATGGAGCTGAAAAATTCCCGTCACCTAAAGACACTGTAGCCGTCTTAATGCCATAACACATTACTCACGTGTTTGTGGGGATGCTGGTGTCAACAAACCTATTGAGCTGCCAGTCATATAAAAGTCTAGCACATACAATTATGCACAGTACATAATACTTGCTAATGATAATAAATATGTTCCTGGCTTATGTGTTTACTGTAATATGATTATTATCATTATTTTAAAAGTCTAGCCTTTCTACTTAAAAAAATAACTATAAAAGGGCCTCAGGCAGGCCCTTCAGGAGGTGTTCCAGAAGAAGGCGTTGTTATCACAGGAGATGACAGCTCCATGTGTGCTATTGCCCCTGAAGACCTTCCAGTGGGACAAGATGTGGAGGTAGACGACAGTGATACTGATGATCTTGACTGTGTGTAGGCCCAGGCTAATGTATGTACTTGTGTCTTAGTTACCAATAAAAACGTTTAAAAAGTAAAACAGAAAAATTTTAAAACTGATAAAAGCTTATAGGAGAAGGATATAAAGAAAGAAAATATTTTTGTATGGCTGTATAATGTGTTGGTGTTTTAAGCTAAGTGTTATCACAAAAGAGTCAAAAAGCTAAACAAAATTAAAAGCTTATAAAGTAAAAAAGTTACAGTAAGCTACGGTTAATTTATTATTAAAGAAGGAAAAATTATTTTATAAATTTAGTGTAGGCAAGTGTATAGTGTTTCTAAAGTCTACGGTAGTGTACGGTCACATCTTAGGGCTCCACATTCACTCACCACTCACTCAGTGACTCACCCAGAGCAACTTCCAGTCTTCCAAGCTCCATTCATGGTCAGTGCCCTATACAGGTATTCCATTTTTAATCTTTTATGCAGTAGTCTTACTGTACCTTTTCTGTGTTCAGATACGTGTAGATATACAAACACATTGTGCTGCAATTGCCTACAGTATTCAGTACAGTAACATCCTATACAGGTTTGTAGGCTAGGAGCAACAGGCTATACCATAGAGCCTGGGTGTGTGGTAAGCTGTACCATCTAAGTTTGTGTAAGTACACTCTATAATGTTCTCACATTGGTGAAATCACCTAACAATGCATTTCCCAGAACACATCCCCATTGTTAAACAACCCATGACCATACAATGAATAACTAAGTTTTCACACACATAGACAGGATCTTGTGTCATTCCTGCGTTAGGACAACCTCGTTTTTCCCACACTCAGATAGTCAACTTAAAGATCCAACTAATATTCTAAAATATACTCAGCTCAGACCCAAAACTTCATTTGGATTTTAAATTTTTAGCTCTTTTTGTTTCCCCTAACTTTAGGACTAGCAGACTAAGGTATAGTCTTTAGTCGCCTGGGAGTGCCACAAGGGTTATCACACATTGGCTTTTATGAGGTTTTTTGTTTACCTTACTTTTCTTAAGATACAGGGAGACTATATTTTTGTATCACATAGAAAGGTTAGTTTAAAATAAAAAAATGCTTCAAACAAACATTCTTTTGTTGACAGAAGATGTTTTATATTAAACTGAGATATGATCTTGAACTCAGTACAACTATAAGCGTTATTCAGCTTAGCAGGTTTGGGGATTTCTTTTCTTCTAGATAAGATTTGTATCATATAGTCAATAAACCAATAAACCTTCGATGACAAGTTTAGCAATGTGTAATGCATGACTTACAAGGTACCCTTGTAATTATATTGCCAAGATCACACTTCAAGGAAGAATTCTTATGAATATGTCATATGTATTTCACAATTTAAAATACAACAGAATGGAGCATATTAGAGAAAGTGGGTGTATAACTCAATATGTTTTGTTTTAGGTAGAATATTAGTAGTTTAACATAAAAGCTTCTGAATACAGTAGCTTATATATCCAAGAAATAGAAAATGAAAGAGGGAGTAAAACTAAAATAGTTTCTCTCACTTTTGTTAAGACCTCAGGCAATTTAATTTTTTATTCAAACTAATCACAGTTTATTATTACCTAATAAGATCCGTTTCAAATAAGATTTTAGACTTGTCCACATCAAAGACTTTTAAGATTCAACAAATCTATGATTGACATATGAAATTTGCAAATAATTATTTTTAAAACATGATGTATTTCCTATTGTAGAAACATCTAGAACTGTATTTCTTTAGGCTATTATCTTTATGGCACTGGTAATTAGAAGATATTATTTAAAGAAGTCATCAAAAAAGGGCAGGAAAATTCTGATAAGATGAATAATATGCCTGAGAGAAAATAGCAATGTTATAAGACTCATTCCATTCTAAGTATTTTCTAACTAAATTCAAGGCACAAGTGTTACAGCATCCGTATCTATTTCACAGTCATGATCCTTCCCATTCTAATTTGCTGTTAAAAATGCCTATCTGACAAGCAAGGATGCTTCTCTTACTTCAGAGGAGTCTCTTTTATTAAGTCAAGGTAATTCATCTATTTTATTCCCCGAGGAACACTCCAGGCACTATAGAATCTAGATTCTAAAAATTAACTTTTATTTTAAAACTTTCATAACATTTTAGAGGACAGTTAAACTTTTATTAAGTCAAAATTTCATGCATAGAATGCTGAAACTTGATTAAAAGGAAATTTTTAAAAGATTGAACCTTGATTTTCCTTGGTCTTTATATTCCAGTGGTTTACCCTATCTTCAAGGAATCACCAGTTTGGTTTAGGAGAAAAAAGGAAACACACTTGAAAGTGAACAATTTGGTGTGGAATGCGGTGGGCCAGCTAAAAATGCAGTTTGTTCCAATGTGAGAGACTGGGCTGAACTGGTCAAAATGGGCCTGAAAGAATTGCTAGAACCAGCCAATTGTTAAAGGAGGCAGGGAAAGGCAAGGGGCCTCACCTCTCAGGATCCTGAAGGGGAGCTGACAGTCATCAAGC
Organism: Lemur catta; assembly: GCF_020740605.2. Classification (NCBI taxonomy): domain Eukaryota; kingdom Metazoa; phylum Chordata; class Mammalia; order Primates; family Lemuridae; genus Lemur; species Lemur catta. The sequence goes on from NC_059137.1 coordinate 66,875,838, forward strand.
AGTTATCCATTTGTCTGGCAAAACAGCCAAGTGCACACCACCTCCAAGTTTCAGACAGAGTCTCCCCACATTCCGATTCTTGTCGTTCTTGTATGTGCTTGACTTTGCTTTGCTTTTTTAGAAACCAAATCCAAATGCATACTATGTAAAATAAAATGAAAGATTCACTATTGTCTGGATTTGGGCAGTTTAGATTAATCTCAAATGAAACTGAACTGTAAAACTAGAAAACAAAATGGTCCTGAAGAAGAATGAGGTAATAAAGAAATCACAGATTCCATGCTTTTTCTGAAGGGGCAGGATGTGGACTTAGAAAGAGATTTCTGTGATTTATAGTGGTTTAGAAGCAATTTACTTGTCATACCAATTAAACATAACCTACATATATGCCTATTTGGAAATTTTTCCATTTGGGGAATATTTTTCCATAAACATCCTGTCTAAACAACATTTTAAAACCATTATGAGACTTCCCTAATTAAATCTGCCTCCCAAAATAGGAAGCGAATTTTAGTGGTTCACCTGACAGCAGGACCCCCCATACAGCATTAATGTGTCTGGGATGCTGGCGTTCATCACTGGAGGAAACTGCTTGGCTGGAACTACCATGATGGAAATCATCTATCTATCAATAGAATATAATAGGCTTTATATTACACAATGAAAGAGGAAAGCCTTATCATACACCCTTCTTAGAAAGGGATGTCACTCCAAATATATTGCAAATTCAGTTCATCTGAAAAGGAATTTAACCTGGACATAATTCTCTAAGGTGCAGGTTATGGCCCGACCCCATTTTTGGAAAGATGCCTGTACTTTCTTAGTCCTGTATTTGAAAGAAATGTGTGTTGTAATACTTCACAATCGATACAAACACACCAGGTCAAATTAATTTCTGAAAATGTGTCTTATTGGATATGGGAGAAGGAGGCACCGTGGACGCACAGTTTCTGCTGAATCTAGCACGGGGGAGCTGTGAGGATGTATGGATTATCCCTGGCCGCGTTCTCTCTCTGTTGCCAAAACTGTTCTTAATATTTTTACCAAAAAGAAGAAAGCTTGTATCACAAGGGATTTCTCTTCGTATAAAACTTTTAAGATTTGAAACTTTCTGACCCCAGTTAAAACTTCTAAATCCCGAGATTAAGTGGTTAGAGTAAACAAATGGCAAATAGTTATTGAAAAGAGGCTCCTCGCCTTCCCGCAATATTCTAGCATATTAGATCTTCTCTTTAAAGGATAAAAGTACTGTTTAAAAGTTTGGGCTTTTAGTCTTGTGAGAAGTAAGTTGCTAGAATAAAAGCACGTGGTTCATGAAGGCTCTAGAGTATTTATTTTCTTTATGCTAATTTAGTCACAGGGGATTGACAAGGCTGCCCTTATTTGCGGACCCAGACACTTCAGAAGCTAGATTCACTTCCATTAAAATTAATTTAACTGTCCCTTTGAAAAGTACTCTTACTTTATACACCAAGGAAAATCTGCGCTCTTCCTGAGAACAAAGGAATAATCCCAGTCACTCACCATTCAGACTATCCATGTCTTCTTTTAAATTGTATGGAAACTGATCTTCTATTATCACAGCCCACTACAACTTTGAGCCCTATAAGGAAACGTTTGTGTCTTTTTAAACTCTACTTCTGTAAGAATAATAGAATGGGAAACTACTATTTTCTTTTGATTAGGAGAAAGCTTAGTTCTTTAAACAAGATGATAAACAAAATGATAATCTAAGCCCTTAGGTCAGCTTACTCTAGTAAAGCAGCAAATAGGAAATACATACTTTAAATAATAACAGATGATAGGAATTAAAAAGAATACACGGTGTTTACTAAACATCTTATTATCAGACACTGTGGGATACTATGTGAAACATTTACAATCACGATTTAATGCTTACTATGAGGTCAATATTACAATCATATTTCTACAGATGAGTTTTTCTTTTTGAAACCTACAAAAGATGTCGAATTTACCATTGTCTTTTAGCAACAAAGAGGTCATTTTCCACTTTTCTTGTGTCTGCCATACACACTCCCTCTCACGGGATATTACGACTGAACTGGCTGGTGAACAGCCCCCAAATAGAACCTTTGCTCAAATGTTTGTCCCCAAGTAGTACCACAGTCAGCATCGGATTATCTTCTAGTGTTTCCTGCACTACCTTCCTCATAATCACCTGGTGTGTTTGTTAAAACACAAATTCCTTGGCCATTCCATAAATACTAAATCAGAAGCACCAGAAGGGCCTGGGAATATACATGTTTAATAAGCTCCCAGGCTGTTACTGGGCACATTGAGTGATGGAAACTATAGGGTTTGATTCATGCCCCAAACTCTTTTGTGCATGCCATACGCAGAAGTCTTGTTTATTTTTTATATGACCTACATTTTACCAGACCCACACAAGTATATTAAAAAGCATTTTAAGTATGTGTTGAATAAATGGCTCAACATTTATTTTTTTTTCTTTACTCCTAAATATGTATTTGGCACTAGAATTTTAGAGATGTTTCTTAAGTTGAAGCCATGGTACAGAATAGGCAAGAGAACAATTACTGGAGTTGGGGGAGACAAGATTGTTAATCCACCAGCCCACACATCACTGGAGGTACACACAGATACCATCCCATGGAATTTCACTCCCCAAATGGTAGCTTCAGAAGGAAGAGAGCCCTTCCAAACTTAAAAAAGCAACCTAGGTTTCTCTAAGACCTTAAATGAGTCTACCTGGGCAAGCAAAATCTGATTAAGTTCCTTTTTTCCTCCTTAATTTTACATCAAAGAAGAAAATGGTCCAAACTTCATATGTATCTACCAAAGACATAAAAGAGCCAATTTACCCTAAGGGACATTTTTAGGATTTTTGAATCTTATTTGATCAAATTCAACATAATAAAACAAAAAACATGGTACAATGGCTTACTTATGCTAACAAAAATGTTCATTGTTGAAAAATTTTAAAGCACATCAAGAAATGGAATGATCTAACTCATTTCCCAAGTGGGGTAAAAAAAGAAAAGAAATTAAATAATCTAGTGGTATATAGTAAAAAATACTGGTTGTAAACAGCCAAGGATTTTTGTATATAGAAAAAATGTACTTTATGAAGTTATCCAACATCCACAACTTAGGTGAGACCCAAAATCCAATAAATGTGACGCAGAACTCATGTGCACCATATTACATCAGTATAGTCAAACTAGTCAAGGTCAAGGCCATGGTATTTACTGCAGGTCTGGTTCTCTTCACCACCTGTTCATACTCTGCCAGATTCTCTAAGGAAAATGAAAGTAGAAGAACAGAGAAGAAAAACATCTCACTTGAATCAGATCTTTTTCTTGGATGTTCTCCTCAGCGTGGTGATGCTGGAGGCATTTCTCCCCCTAGCCATCCAGTCCCTTTGAAAATGTCTTTCCTCCTCTACTTTTTAATTTCCTGTCTTATTACAATTATTGGCTCCTTCTCCAGCAAACCACCCTGACAATAGTCCTAGCCAACCACAATTGCATTGCATAATATTTTTTATTGTTACATACCAACCTATTCTTTTCCAAACCTTGCTTATTAATTTCATGCTAATTCCACAATTTGTATGAAAGATGATTTATTTAAACCACGTTCACATCCAAATACACACATCTGGGAAAATCTTCCCCTCTTGAATTTCTGTCATATTCTTGTAGCTGGATAACACTACTATAATATGAACAATATAGGTGGTATAATTTTCTCATTGTCCTCAGTTCTGTAGCAAGTACATCTATCACATTTTGACCTATGGGGGCATTTGAAATAATCGCAACAGGAGGTTTCCTCTGTGGGGAGATAGGAAAAAGAGTAGAATTAGAAAGCACAGTTAAAACCTTTCAGGTCTCACTCATTTGCCCATTACTATATGCAGTATGGGAAATTCAGCAGCAATTCATTCTGGACCCCACTGGATGAGTGGTAACCAATAGTACTACAGCTTTGCCGCATCTTCTCTTGTCAGGAAATGTCAAATCCCATCATCAGCTCAGCCAAAATCCACACAGGTAGCAAGCTTTTCAATAAAAATCTCCAGATGCAGCTGGTGGGGGCACTGTTCCAGATGTCACCAGTGTGTGGGTATAAGACAAGAAGGGATGAATACCTTCCGCAATGAGGTACTGCTGTTGCATAAGAATAATGGGTCTCAAACATACGACATGGAAATGGACCAAAGGACAACTGATGGTATCAATCAGTGCCACGGCCTAGGGTGGGGGCTGCAAGAGTACCACTTGGCCCAATGCTTATTCTTCATAAGGGCCTCAAATCTAGACTTCTGACTTTCTCTCTATTAAAAAGAAGTGTTAACTTGTTGAATGTAAATATGTAAACCATACTATGGTTTTTGTGATCTGGTTTTGACTTTTTTATTCTTCCTCTTTTCTTCTCTTTTCTTCTCTTTTCTTTTTCCTTTTCAATATTATCAAAGCCCTGAAAATGGATGTGGGCCTCTCCTCAATATCTGCCAGTCCTTGATTCCTTCCATAACTGTTCCCTGCAATGACACTATTTGGGCAGATTCCATGTCTGCACAGAGCAGGCAGACAATCTTCTTGCCGTGAAGTCTTAACTTAGTCTTGGGCAACACTGTGGAGGGACAACATTCTCATGAGCAGTCTCTGTCTTTGCCTTTTCTTCTGTCCTGCTGCCCCATTCCTTCTCCATACACTCACTTCCCTCTCTGACCCATTAAAACCTGCTTTCAGCCACGGGTCTGACAACAGCTTTACATGCTCATCCACATTTAATTCCTTGTGCTGCTTAGTCCAGAAGAATGTGCATCTAAGTCATGTTAGTAACTGATGAAGAGGTTTGTTTCACTCTTATTAAAAAAGGGGGTGGGGGTGGTGAGAGAGTGGAGAAGAGTAAGAAATAGGCTATCAACACATACACACACACATACACACACACACACACACACATACACACACACTAGAATAGCAGGTGGCAAGATTCAGATGCCTGGCCTAAAATTGATCAGCCTTCTGTACTATAACAAAGGGGTATGAACACATATGCACTCATGAGTCAAGTGCATGCTCAGGGAAACCCAGTGTCTTTTCAAAGACTGGGCTCTCCAGTGAACTGGAGGGAACTCTTTTGAGTAGAAAAGTTGCTGTAGGGGAAGCCACAAACTCTAAATTAAAAAAACCCGGTGTGCAAGTGATGATTCATGAAAGGAGAGAGGAGACATTAGGGGGAAAAAAATCAATTCAGAGCAATCCTGGTTCATTTCCACACTTTTCTTCCCTGATTTCCACCACTGAAAGCATAATCCCACCCCTTGATCTAAAGTAAAGATGCTAACTTGCAGAAATTCCACAAATAGCTATATTTTCATGTAGAGTGGCTAAACAACAAAAGAAAACAGAAACCACAAACACAAAAACAAAAAAAGCTTATTTTGGAAGTAGGCAGACCTTCTTTGTTTCCTGCTGGGATGTCTGGGCTAGGTAGGGAGTTCACTCAGTCACTGACATAGACTTGGCTTCTCTTACTCAGAGACTAATTAGGACGGACTTTGGAAAACGCTTCCCCTGGAGCAATCTGCTGCCTTGTATGATTTATCGAGGTAATGTGAGAGAACTCACGTTTATTTATTACACATCTATTATGTGCCAGGTTCTGTGCTGTGTTTTAGGTGTGGTCTCATTGCATACAGCACTGCTACTGGGTAGTAGTCTAACTATTTTACAGATCGGGAAACTGAGACTCACAGAGGTAAGACAACTCCTTCGTAAGCTCAATGACCATTCTGAATTTCTAGAGCACCTTGCAGAGAATGGTCTTGTGCAAAGCACCGTAATCTCATATTCATGGAGTATTAGTTTGCTAGGGCTTCAGTAACAAAGTACCACAAACTACATGGCTTAACACATCAGAAATTTATGGTCTTACAGTTCTGAAGGCTAAAAGTTCAGATGTTGTCAGCAAGGCCATGCTCCCTCTAAAATCAGTAAGGGAATCCTTCCTTGCCTCTCCCTGGCTTCAGTGGTTTGCTGGCAATCTGTTATGCTCCTTGGCTTGTAGCTGCATAACTCTAATCTCTCCCTTCATCATCACATGGCATTCTACCTGTGAGTCTCTGTCTTCACAGGGCTGTTTATTAATATACGGATGCCAATTATATTATTAATATAATTAAACAATTAGGAGCCCATCCTGCTCCAGTATGACTTCATCTCACCTCATTATTAATACATTTATAATGATCCTATTTCCAAACCAAGTCACATTCTAGGGTACTGGGGGTTATGATTTCAACATACTTTTTTTTTGAGGGGGAGGATACAATTTAACTCATAACACGTGGGAAAATCATTCTAATTAAATGTTTTAGTTCCTGGATTACTTACTATCTTAAAATTAGTTTAGGGATTAACTAACCAACACATTTGAACTATTTACAAATTATAAAATTTGAAAAATCTAAGTAATTATATTATAAAGGTTATGCAACCCACCTATTTCTTTTTACATTCATAAGAACTCTACTCTGTTCTTACATCATGTGCTTTTTAAGAGCAAATTCTATGTATACCTTAACTTTCTTTCTCTAAGGGCATTTAGTTTGTGAATTAGCCTCTAGAAAGGAAACTGATTAATGTCCAAAGATGAACTGGGTCTAAGAAAATACATAAGTGAATCATGGCAATATGTGGTTAGCGCAGACCAAGATTAGGGATGAAATCTGTTAGGATTTTACAAAAATGTGATATTCCTAATTAAAAATGTATTAGGAGCAGAATTTATAGAAATTATTAGAAATATATTAGGAGCTATTAATTGTACTTAGTGCCTTTAAAAAAGAATCGATTTAAACGTCTATAAAATCTTTAAACTTTCTTACATGTATTGGCTGTTGGACTGATGCTTTATATATATATATATGAAAATCAGCTAGCAAAAATATGTCTCATTATCTGTCAACTCATCCACAAACAAATGTAAGAATGCCATAGGGTTTTAAATGGCATCTCATAAACATATTTCCCCCTATTAGTTAAAAACTCTTCTTAAAAATAATTTATAATAGTGTATAATAATTTATCATGTGGGCATACATAATTCTGGGCCAGTTTTAATTAAAAGATAGCCTGATTTGTAACTACTAGCATATTTATATACCAAAAATTACCTCAATAAATCTTGTATAGCAGTTCTATAGAGGAGATTAAACAAGTCTTTGGATATCTTTTATAACAGGACTACTGTGCCTGGAAAATCTCTTCTTCATAGATGGATCAAGTTAAACTTCAGTTCAACTTAGGTTAAATTATCCCTTCATTTCTAATTGGCTGGTCTACATTCAAGAGGTGGTAGGTATGTTAGCATTGCAATCTTTGTTTCTACATTGTTTGCTTCAACTGAATTATCTTTCAACCCAGAGTTAAGTTTTTTCTTCCCTCTAGCAAATTCCCAGTCACCATGCCAGCCAAAGTTTACCCACCTCTTAGTCTGTCACATCTTCCTGGAGGCCCAGAGCTCTAAGCAAAGGCCTACAGGCTGGAAGAAGGGATGAAGGAGTGGAGAAAGGCCATGCTTTCACGGTCCTCTTAACCAGGCATATGCACATCATACCATTCATGCCATCAAGAAAGTTCTGGGAAACTAGGATGGGGTGAAACTAGGATACGCAGAGTCATCTTAGCAATAAAACTGTCACAAAATCAAGTGATTTTTTTAAAACCCAAAGTTCATTTTGATTAAAAAAAAAACTCGTATGTACTCTTTCTAAAATAAAAATCTCAAACAATACAAAAGAGTGTTAAGCAAAATTTAAAGCTGCTCCCTGCTTTCTCATTATCCAAAGCTGGTCACTCTTAATTCTGTTGTTATTTCTTCGTATTCTAAGAATATATAATCAGATATAGAGACATACTTTTCACAACACAAAAGAAAATATATTCTCCATATTATTCTACAACACTCTTCTCTCTGAATATATTTTCTCTTCTTTTTACTTCAAGATGATTGATAGATTGGTCTCACATGTTTTAAAAAAGTTAATCAATGATCAATTGTATAGCATATCAAAATTTATTTAAATTTCTCTCTTGAAGATTTAGGTTGTTTCCATTTTTTTCTATTATTATACAAACTACTGTCATAAACATCCTTGCACACCTTCCTTTGGGCACAAGTCTACTTATACAATAGATTTATCGAAATGCTAAATGAAAATTTTGTTTATATTGAATTTTAGTGGGAAATATCGATTTTCTCTCCTGAAAGACTGTCCCAGTTTACACTCCTGGCAGCACTGTGTGAGAGTGCATGCTCCCCCACATGCCTGAAAACACCAGATCTTAATCTTTTGCAATCTGATTAGTAAAAATTTTAATTAAAAATATCATATCAACATGACAGCATGCTCATTTATAAAGGTGCTATCCATAGGCTCTATAGGTTTATATCACTGTAATCACAGAGTACAAGTAATTTTATATTTTCCCTTCTTGTTTAATCTTCTGTATGTTACTTCTGATACTGTCACGTGGCATTTATGATTATAATGCTGCATCATAGAAATACTGTAGGGTTGGAAGAGCCCTGGGAGACAAGGTGTTAGAGTAGTCCAGGAGTGGGGGAGAGAGTTCATGTCTTTCAAATACCCACAGAACTGCCCTAAGGCAGACCTCTGAGCACTGCCTCCCAGACACCCCAGCTATATTCTACCATGATCCAGAAGCCACTGTGCCTCCTCACCTGCATATGAGTCAATATAGCTACTTACTAGCTTTGTGACAGTGAGCAAGTTACTTAACATCTCTAAGTTTTGCTTTTCTCTTCTGTAAAATGAAGATGGGAAATAATACCTATCTCTTAAAATGAAAATAAGGATTAAATAAGATGATGTATTTGAAAGAATAAGCACAGTGTCTGGCATACATACAGTAAATGTGTACAATCAATATTTTAATATTCATGTGATATTTTGTGCACATATACATTGAGGAAAAGGGGCCTATTTTACAAACTCAAGGAAGAAAGACACTAAAAGGTTACTGTAAATGAGAAACATTTTTCTCATTTTGCATTTTGATTTGCATTTCTCATTTTGATTTGCATTTTCTCAATGATTAGTGACAGTGAGCACCTTTTCATACACCTGTTGGCCATTTGTATGTCTTCTTTGGAACAGTGTCTATTCATGTCCTTTGCCCATTTGGAATTGAGTTATTTTACTTTGCTATTGAATTCAGTCATATATTTTGGATGTTAACCCCTTATCAGATATGTGGCTTGCAAATATTTTCTCCCATTTTGTAGGCTGCCTTTTCATTTTGTTGATTGTTTCCTTTGCTGTACAGAAATTTTTTTAAGTTGATGTAGTAATATTACTTTATTGTAACTTTCATTGCCTGGGATTTTGGTGTCATACCCAAAAATCATTTCCAAGACCAATATCATGGAGCTTTTCCTCTACATTTTCTTCTAGTAGTTTTAGATGGATATGTAAATTAGATTGATTGTGGTAATTTCACAATATATATCAAAACATCATGTTGTGACCCTTAAATATATATAATTTTGGTAATTACATCTCAGTAATACGGGAGAAAAATGAATTGTGTGTGTATGTAACTTTAGTTTTAAATTATCTTTAAGGAGATAACATTAATGGCTATTTAAAAACCATTTATGGCACTTGAGACATCTACCCAAAGGTAAGAAAAAATTATTTTGAATTTTATCATGAATCTACTCCATTCCCAAAAGTCCTCCCTCCATCCCATTTTTACTATAATTATGTAGAATCATTTTTCTCTCTCATTTCCCATGTGACCATCACTTTCCTTCAGTTCTTGCTCTGTTTTGCAATCCATTTTAAAGTCTTCCACCCTCTTGATTCTCTTGAAACTATCTGAAAAATAATGCCCTTCTTAGACTCCACTTAATAGTTGATGCTGCTGCCGATCCTCTTTTTCTAATTCTCGTGACTTTACTCCCTCTTATTCATTCAAACTCTCTTTTGAGCTTAGTTTCTTTAATGGATGGATCCAAATTCCCAAATCTCCCCCTCATTTTTCATCCTCCTCTTCCTCTACCAGTGCTTCCTAAAACATCTATTTCCCTAGATTAAATACCAATGACACTACTATGCTAGTTATTTCCTTTATATCTCCAATCATTAACTTTCTATTAATCTCCCAAGTTGGAATTTAAATGATCTATTAAATCTGTTCACAAAACGTCTCACTATCACCTCAAACTCTGTAAGTCTGAAAAAAAAAAAACCCACAAAATTGTCTTTTTTATTCCCAAACTTCTTTTTTTATTCTCTTGTATTCCCTGAGTTGTGGATGATGTTGCCATCCTTGGGCTAACCCAAGAAAGAAATCTAAAATGCAGAAAGAAAGACTATGGAATATATGCTACTAATAAGTGGTTTGATATTGAGAAGTCAATTGTTCTAAGTAGAGTTCAATTTTCTTAGTTTTTTTCAATTGCATTATTTTATGGTTCTGTGCTTCTCACATTTTCAGCATTAATTAAAACACCAACTAATGAGCACTCAGTGTATTCACAAACCACTAAATTTAGGTAAAGTTAAAATAATTAAGTACACACACAAATTTTTAAAAATAATCCCTTTACAAGTACAGGTGATGCTGAAATTGTTTCATACTGTTGAGAAGGATGACATTATTACAATGTTTGTAATTTGTTGCCATGATAGGTAGCTTGAATCAGTCTCCCTTTTCTTTGTTTCTACTAAGTTAGGAAATCCAATTTACAACATAGATCACTGGAATTTTTATTAAGTGCTTGTTGGCTCTTCCTAATAGTTTAGGATTCCCCTTGGTTGAAGAAGTGAGACTGTTCATGTGTGGGAAGAAGAGTTGAAATAGGTATATGGTGACCAAGAAGGTTGATGGTGACAAACTACACTCACTAAACCCTGTTTCCTCTTCTTCCTTGATACATAGCTATGCTATGTCCCCTAACCTCCCTTTAAGTTAGGTTTGGCCTTGTTGCTGGATTCTAACCAACAGAATTGGGCAAAAGAACACATTCTACTCTGGATCCAGTTGATTCATGAAACCTCCCACTGGTGATCTGTCTAGCTAGAGTGAATATGGCCCCGAAGTAGAGCCTGGGCATCATAAACCAATGATGGTGAAACCAGGGAAGGAAAGAGCCGGGTCTCTGAATTACTGCCTGGAGAAGAGCTGCCCAGCCAGGCACATTCTCACCGAACTCTGAATGGAATAAGAGATAAATTCCTATTGTGTTAAGTCACTGGATTTACCTTCCACAGCAGCAAACTTTACCTTAACTTATGCACATACATTAGAAAACATTTTCTGTCTATATACAACCAGTTCCCCTACAATATTAAAAGCATACTTTATAATTGAGTGTGCAAAAGTTATTTGGAATAAAAAATAACTTTCAATTAGATCAAAGAACTCAGCTAGACATGAGAAAGTGATCAGATGTTGCCAAGATATATACAACAAAACAACTCCAAGAATAATCACCCTGAACTAATTTCTAAGTAGGTAAGTCATTAAGGATCATGCCATAAATACTACACTAAGAAACACTGACGTCTTATCGCTCCCGTTTCCCTAACTCTAAAGAAGCAATTTAAAAGAGGCACTATCACTTTAAAGAATATTGTTTTATATGTGTATAGTATTTTGTACTTATTTGCTGTACTTATATTTGATTTCCCAGATTCCTGATCGTATTTGTTTTTCTTCTTTAATATTTATTTCAGATATTATTGAAATAATAGAAAACAAAAAAACACCCATATTCACACCCTCAAATGCATATTTTTCTTTATTTGTGTCATCTTCTGATCCTTGTCCATATGCATATTCAATATTTGCAACTGTCTCCTAACATCGTGGAGTCTTACAGTCTACATTTCCCATTAACATCATGTCCTATATATTTGGCCACGTCCTCCCCCTTCCTGTGTATTTACCTGACCTGCTGCTGTCCCCCTCCCTCACCTCCACCCTCAATCACCCACCATTGTTTAGTTTCCTAATTGATACCTGGCAGTTAAATTCCTGCTAATCTAAATTCAGATCTAATAAGAGAGAACTTCTTTTTCTTTCCTTTAAATCTTGTTTAGCAATACTTGCAGGACTTCTATTTATTTCTAAAGAAAACTAAGACCGGATTCTGAGTCATTGCACGCAGGTGGAACTACATGACACTGTTTGCTATAAAGCAGAATAGATTATAAGTTAGGTCCTTCTGTACACCTTAAGTTAGGTCTTTCTGCATACCTTACAAGAGGACTTAATTACAAGTGCTTTAACAGGAATTTGTTATGAGGTTCTCTGGCATGGACTTTATAGGCAGAACTAGAGAGAGAGAAGTAAGAGGTGCAAACCTCATGTGAAAGATAAATTGGCCCAGGTACTCAGTTGGACAATACAGGATTTTGTGTAAACTTCAGTCTTTTTAATTATAACATTTTAGTGAGCCATAATTTTTAAGAGCTCAGCCTTGGAGTTCAGGTTTGAATGCCAACTCTGCCATTTACAATACCCCTTATCCTTTTGTCTCCTCATCAGTAAGATGAACCTAATGGTACAACTTAACTTACAGAGGTGTTAGAAGGATTAAATGAGAAAATTAACATAAATAGCTTTAAATGATGCCTAGACATAATAGATATTTAAAAATCCTCTAAACAAGAAGATTATAAATGTTGCATAGTGTATTTCTTTTAGTAAAAGAGAAGCCCCCATGTTGGCAAGTAATACTATAGTATGCCCACTGCATTGACTGTATGAAAACAACATCAGCTACTTAAAGCCAGGTTGAAAATTGGTGGCCAACACTGGGCCCCCAGAAGCATTTGGTTTGGCCAGCAGACCAAACACATAACTGGTTCTGCTTCTCTGGTTTATAATGACTGATACACTCTTAAGAAGAAGATCTAGTTCCAGAAAAACAGAGAAACTTTGGAGAAGGACAGATCTGTTTAGAATGTTGCCTTCCCCACTTGTAATGTCACCTGAGGCATATTTATTAGCCTTTTTGTGCATACTCTCCCTTATCTGCAAATCTGGAAAATATCCCCTTCCAAGGACCATTGTGTCTGGCTCAAAACACAAATCCAATATTATTGTTGCCCCCTTTTTCTTTGAACACTTCTCAGTACATTGTAGTCAAATCCATTGTGCCTAATTTTGCACCAAAACACATACACTCCAGTATATTTTAAACTTTTATTTGCTCACTTGATCAGCCAAAAATATGTCTCGAAGGCCCAATAAGAGATGGGTAAAACTAAATAATGACATTAGAAAGACTAGCCCTGGAGACAGATCATCTGTATTGAAATACCAGTTCTGCTATTGACTGGCTGGGTGACTTTGCACATGTTACTTGACCTCTCTGTGTCTCAGTTTCCTCATCTGTAAAATGGTGATTATAGTTGTATCACCTCTTAGGGTTGTTGTGAAGATTAAATGAGTTAATATACGCATGATACTTTGGACAGTGCCTGGCAAAGTATGACGGGCTTTACACAAGTATTGCCTATCATCATCCTTCCTCCTCCCTCTCCTCCTCCATCATCTTCATCATCAGCATCGTCTTCCAATTCAGTGCCGCATATAGCAGTACAAGTGTTAGTAATCTCATTTCAAAGACTGAGTGTTAAAAGAGGAAAAAGAAAAATTGCTTCTGTGAAAATAAGTACTATTTTTACTCTCAAAGCTTCAAAAAAAAAAGCTTCTCATTCAACCCAAAATGAATTTAACACACTCTACTCTGACCTTGCTTGGGTTTTAAGCATGCCCAAGCCTAGGAGTGTTTCTTTCACCTAGTGAGGTAGAGCAGTTGGGGAAGAATGGAGCTAGGGAGTGTGGGAGGATAAAAGAGATGGAATAGCATCCATGCCAAATTTGTTGGCCAAATACTTTTTAACTAAAATTATATGCAATACTATGTGAAGTGTTAAAACACATGAGGGGTTATTTCAGGACACAGACAAAATGAAAGCTATACTCATGCTGTACTTTCCTAAAAACATATGCTGATACATTTTGAAGTATATACTATGTAGTCAGAAAGATATCAGCTCAAGAAGCAATTACTCATTCTTCTCGAATTTACATTTTGTGTAGTGGTAAAAGTGATTCATTCACACAGATTAATAAATGTCTCCCGCCTAAGACTTGTCATCAGAATGAACAAATTGAACTGTCTACTGGTAGATTCCATGAGAAATGACATAAATCCCTGTGTTTGCACACTGTGATTTCAGTACAAATGAAAGTTTGAAAGAGTCGCCTCAGGGGAAGAAAACAAGCAAATGAAGTCTCGGCTCCCATTCCAAGAACACTCTTCAGGAATTTGAGAGGATAATGGAGCTTAAGATGAGGAATATTACATGGCTTGGGTAAAGGGAAAGCTTACCAAGTAAAGAAAATATATAGGTTTGCAAAACACTTTGCAGAAGAAAAATGCCTTATAACGTGCTAAACAGTTTCTCTAACTTAGCACAAGGACTAATTCATGAACCCAAGGCTACCTCAGACAGCTCTCATGGGGTGTTCTCTTTTGCAGCAGTTGAGTTGGGTACAGAAGCTAAGCAAGGAGACTGAAGAAGTAGCTTCCAGTATAAAATAAAGGGTTGATGTTTTAAATCTAGCTCTTTAGTACAATCTATACACCTGGAAACTATGATTACAAATGAGAACTGTTTTCCTTGAAATTTTGTAGAACAAATAGCCAGTTTCTACAAAAATTCTTTTTTCTCAAACAAAAGGATTGAGACACTATAAAAAAAATCTAACATGCAGGACTAATTGTAGACCTAATTCCTGGAACAAATAATACATCTCTTACGTATTTTACCTTTTTTAAATAACAAAATCTGTTTAATGTAAAAATAATTATGTTTAATCTTTCATAAAAATTATTTCCCACTATAATTCCCTGTCATATTTAAATGAATCATGTAAGACTATGAAAGATATGGCAATTTAAATGTCATTGATTATCACTTTACAACAGGTGATAGCCAAGATAACATACCAAAATTAAAGAATATATTGAGATCTTTGATGGTGTGTCCCATTAAGTCAAATTGATCATTATCTCCTAAAGTGATTTTTGGGACAAGAGATAGAGAGATAAATGTGAGATATCTACAATATATCTCATAATAGATATTGTACATCAATTGGTTAATTCTTCACCAGTGGGAAGTTTGGCACTTTCTAGTGTGACACTATAAATATTCTTGTAATGGATCATGTAATCACAGGAACTCTATGAATCAGATATTGTTCAACATGAGAATGAACTTTAAGGTGTTTCTGAATGTCATATAAAACCAGTTGGTCTTTTTAATGCTTTTCAACAGATCTTCACTACCCTTTTAAAAAATCAATATAAGAGAACATAGAGTTGATTGATATATTTCAAGCTTTTTTATTTTTTCAAGGGGTGGGGAACCTATGGCCTTCTGATTTCAAGATTGTTCTTTTTTTAAGCACCAAAGGAGGCAAGAAAAGCTTCATCTTTCTCTGCTGAGCCCTTTTAATAAAAGGATTTGTTCTTTTTTTAACATTTATTCTAACTCATTTTAATATCATTAATACACTTCTCATTTTAAGCCTTTGTTGGCTTCCATCTACATAGTGGTCCACATTTTACAAAGTTTTTTGTTTGTTTGTTTTTATTTATTTTTTTAAATTTCAGAATATGATGGAGGTATAAACATTTTGGTTACATATAATGCCTTTGCCTCACCCAAGCCAGAGCTGTAAGCATGCACATCCCCCATACAGTGTGCCCATCAGTTGTGAATTTACCCATCCCCACCACCCCCCTCCCACCCACCTGGCACCTGATCAATATTCCTTCCATGTAAGCACTGAGTGTTGATCAGTTAGTACCAATTTGATGGCGAGTACGTGTGGTGCTTGTTTTTTCATTCTTATGTTACCTCACTTCGAAGGATGGGCTCTAGCTCCACCCAGGATAATATAAGAGGTGCTAGTTCACCATTGTTTTTTATGTTTGAGTAGTATTCCACATGAATATACCACATTTTATTAATCCACTCATGTATTGATGGGCCCTTGGGTTGTTGCCACATTTTTGCAATTATGAATTGTGCTGCCATAAACATTTGAGTACAGATGTCTTTATTGTAAAATGTCTTTTTTTTCCCTTTGGGTAGATGCCTAGTAGTGGGATTGCTGGATCAAATGGTATTTCTATTTTTAATTCTTTGCAATATCTCCAAATTACTTTCCACAGAGGTTGTACTAATTTGCAGTCCCACTAGCAGCATAAGAGTGCTCCTATCTCTCCGGATCCACGCCAGCATTTGTTGTTTTGGGACTTTTTGATAATAGTCATTCTAGAGTTAAATGATATCTCACTGTGGTTTTGATTTGCATTTCCCTGATGATTAGAGATGTTGAGCACTTTTTTATGTGTTTGCTGGCCATTATTCTGTCTTCTTTTGTTCTATAAAATTTGGACTCAGTCAAAAGGCTGCGGTCAAGGATCCAGAAGGCCACCTGTAGCCCCAAGGCCCCAGGTTCCCCACCCCCAACAGGATCAAGCAAAAGGGAAGACAGGCAACAAAATAGCGAGGGGACAGGATTATTTCAACTTTGTTTTTCCATCGCTAGCCCTGCAAAGGAAGAGTGAAGAGATCCGGAAAAGAAAATTAACTTTATTCACATGTTTTTCCAATGAACAGGGCAGACAGAACACTGTTGGCATTTAAGCCAATTATCATCATCTGGCATGCCTGCCTGACTGATAACTGACATTCACCTTAGCTGCAACTGACCACTGAATAATAGTGCAAAATAATGCTGCTGGGCTACAGGGAGCAGCAAGATTACAAGTTGCTGCATTTTAAAATTTTCATTTTGAGCAAAACATTCACAAAAAATATCAATAATTTAGGTATTGAAAAGTTTTCAAACACTGAGTGAAATGCTAGACCGTTACCCAAAAAGCAAGAATAGAAGTCAGTGGAAAATTTTCCTGCAGTGGAAGGTACAAATGGTTGTTGGTGTTGGTACTGTTAAGAATAAATAGTTCAAATGGCTCTATAAAGGCCGAGTTCGGTTTGCATTAATTAACATTGGCTACTTGTGAGATCAACTTCCAAGAAAGAACCAAGAGTTTACTTAGGTCTTTGGAGTAAATCAAGATAAAATATCCTATTTATATTAACCTTATCAATACTTAGCAAAAGAAAAGAATATTACATTTTCCTAAATTCTCTTATTAAAAGTATGTACTATTAATACCACAAAAGTAGTTCTCATGGCCAAAACAATATCTCTAAATATTTCTATATCTCCTAAAATATACACTATAATTCTCCCTTTTGTCCCATTTTCCAAGGTAAAAATTGAGATATTCAGCAACATGTAAGCATAAATGCAACCCCCTGTGATTTTAAAATTACTATGAAGTTTTATTACATATCTTGGAAACCCTAGTAAACCTCCAATATCTCCAGTTGTACAAATCTCAAGACTGTAACAGCAGCCCATGAAACTATATACTTGTGAGGACCTTGAGTGAATAGAGAAGTCTTAGCCCATCCAGACACAATGTAAATGATGAAACTTCAATCCTTTTAATTATTCATATGCCACAGCTAGAAATTGAATTCTGGCGGATGTGAGAGTGGGAAAGAGTAATTAGCAAATTGATGCCACATTTCCGTGCTGCATCATAATTGCTAAAACTCATTGCTTGCTTTTTAAGGAATAAGCTTGTCATTTCTATATAAATATTAGGAAGTGCATGTGTGTTTGCATTTCCGTAAAGCAAAATTATATTTCTTGAGTCTTAACTCTCCAATGAGGAAACTAATTCCAAAAAAATGATTTTAGGAGTTAAAACACATAACCAAGGAGAGGAGCTTTACATTAAAGATGGAACGGAGAGTGGGAGGAGGAAATGGAGGGAGAGAGACTTGTTTATTTCTTTAACATTTAATATCAAATCAGTTGGACCAAAAGGAAACAAAAAATTCGAAACAATCCGAAACAACACAATACCAAGTATTGGAGCCCATCTTATTTGCTCTGTAACATCTGCAGAATATTGTTGGCACACAAAGAACAGCAATAAGCCTGGCAAAATTTGAGGGGGAGTCCAAAGGCACCTGCTGACAGAGAGAGAGGGGAACTCTCTGTGGCAGGAGCTGCAAACTATTGCCCACAGGCCAAATCCAGCTTGCCGACCCATGAACTAAAAAATGGTTTTACATTATTGAGCAGTTTACAAAAATTAAAGGATATTTCATGGTACATGAAAATTACATGAAATTTAAATGTCGATGTCCTTCAATGAAGCTTTATTGGAATATAGCCACACTCATTCATTTATATTTTGTCTATGGCTGCTTTTACATTTTAATGGCAGAATTGAGAGATTGTGACAGAGACCATGCAGCACATAAAGCCTAAAATACTTCCTAGCAGAGCTGGTTCTTTACAGGAAAAGTTTGCCAACCCCTGCTTTAGGGAATCCCAAGAATAAATCCCACAGGGCATTTCTTGGGCCTAGACTGACTCCCTCTGCTACCCTTCCTTACTTCCAAGAGACCCCAGGGTTTCAGCCCACTTCTGTTTCTTTGTGAGCTCTCTTTCCTATCAAACTGCTTCAAGAGGAGGATACAGTTGCCCAAGAATTGGATATTGTTGCTCTCTCTATATAGCTAGCACATGGACCTGTCTTAGCCTGCTCTGACTGCTGTCACAAAATAGCACAGACGGGATGGCTTGAACAGCAGAAATCTATTTCTCACAGTTCTGGATGCTGGAAAGTCCAGATCATGGTGCCAACCAATTTAGTTTCTGGTGAGGGCTCTCTTCCTAGCTTATAGATGGCCATCTTCTTGCTGTGTCCTCACATGGCAGAGAGAGAGCTAGAGAGAACAGACTCTGGGGTCTCTTCTCTGCCCTCTGACAAGGACACCATCCCAACTGGATTAGGGCTCCACCCTCGTGACCTCATTTAACCTTTATCACCTCCTCACAAGCCCTATCTCCAACAACGGTCACAACAGGGGTTAGGGTTCGAGCATATTAATTTTGGGGGTGAGAATTCGTTCTGTGGCAGACCTCTTTTTAAGAGTGTTGCTTCTATTTATGATGAGAACTCAAATAGGTAGGAAAAAATAACAGTAAACTGAAGCTAGTCTCGGTTTCCCAAAACCTTACAGGAATCTCACTTAGAGACACTGATCTCTAAGCCTTAATTCTTTTTAAATGGTGTGTAGAAGGTTCCCCGACCTCCTACTTTCCTCTTCTATTCCAGAAGGTAGAACGCTTTGAAAACCCTTCTTTTGTCACTGCTACTGTTCTCTTACATACTTGTTCCTTTTTAATAGGCAGAGTAGTACCGTTGTGCATGGGACCTGTACTAACACTGCAATGCCAGCTGACAGTTTCACATGCCCTGTGTATTAGTCTCCTAGGGCTTCCTTAACAACATACCACCAACTGGGTGGCTTAAAATAATATAACTTTATTGTCTCATGGTTTGGGAGGCTATTAGTCCACAGACAAGGTGATGGGAGGGTTAGTTCCTCCTTAAGGCTATGAGAGAGAATCTATTCTATGCCTTTCTTCTGGCTTCTGGTGGTGTGCTGGCAATCGTTGGCATGCCTTATCTTGTATAATAGAAGCCTCATCTTGATCTCTGTCCTCACCTTCAGAGGGCAGTCTCCCTGTGTGTCTCCGTGTCCAACTTTATCCTTTTTATAAAGACACCAGTTATCCTGGATTAAGGGCTCATCCCACTTCAGTGTGACCTCATCTTTACTTAACTAATGACATCTGCAATGACCCTATTTCCAAATAAGGGCACATTCTGAGGTACTGGAGCTTAGGACTTCAACATATCTTTTGGGGAGACACAATTTAACCCATACACTCTTTGCACAGAATACATCTTGAAAGCCCATTTTATAAACTCACTTTTGTAAATCATAGATCCTTAATTACAATGGATTCCACAAGGGCCCAAGAGGTTGGGGTAGGAGGGCTTAGCTGGGAAGACAGAGAACTGGGGCTCCACCCCACCCCACCCTTCTGCCTGAAGAGAACTGATTTCATGCTTCTTATACAGGAGGTTCTGTGTAATGTTTGGTTTCTCATTTAGTTCTCCTGATAAATAAGTAAGATTTAAAGATTCAGTGTGCTGTTAGTGTTTCTTCGACTCTGTTACTGATAAGCATTATGTGAAAAAGGAAAGTCTCCCAGGGAAAATACTGAGTCAAATAACTTGAAGTAATTTCTTTACCACAAGAATTCTCAGAGCTTTCAGTACACAAGTGTGCGTTATGCATTGAGAACAGGCTGCATTGCTCCCCAAATGTAGTAGATTGCTAAACCTATCAAGGAGGTGCATGGCTTGAGACTAGCATTCCCCAATAAATGCTCCTTTTAGAAGAAAGACACTTTCAAAATAAAACTTGAGGAGTCCGTTGGAAAAAAACATGAATGTACATGAGGTTAGTGGTAATTATTAGCAGAAGATTTTTCTGAAAGGAAAATGGCTAGGAGCAAAATCCTATTTTAGTATTAAAATGATTTGCATTTTCATCATTTAAAATGATCCCTTATAATGTGGGGATTTTACAATGTGCTAAGAATGATCACAGCTGGCTTTAGAGTGTGTGTGTGTGTGTGTGTATGTGTGTGTGTGTGTGTGTGTGTGTGTGTACATATTATAGCAGTTCACAGGAAGGATTGATGAAACATTTAAAGTTTACAGGCACACATTCTGGGAGGTGAAGAACAAAAGCAATGATAAAGGCAAAAACAAACCAAGAAACCAAACCCCCTAAAATTACATATTTATTTTCAATCAGATAAATAGACCAGAGCGAGTTTTATGGTTGAATATGCACATCAGACGTCTGCAAAAGTTTTCTGTAAAGAACCAGCTCAGAAATATTTCAAGCTGTGCAGACCATGCACTCTCGGTTGCAACTGTTCCGCCATGGCACTATAGCATGGACACAGCCATAGACGATATGCATAAGAATGAGTGTGGCTAAGTCCAAACAACATTTTCTTTGAGGATACTGAAATTTAAATTTCATATTATTTTCATGTGTCACAAAATATTCTCCTTTTGATTTTTTTCAATCATTAAAAAATGTGAAATATCATTCTTCCCTGTGGGCTATACAAAAACAGCGGGCTGGATTTCTTTGAACTAGATATTTGGCTTTATTCTTTCCTTGGTTTATCACATGTAGGCTTAGAATAAATAGGTTTTAAAAATACCTTAAAGCCTTAGGATTATATTTATATCATAAATTGCAGTTCTATTGTTTTGTCATTTTTGACTTCATCTTTTAAAGGAAGAGAGATGTCAGAAATGGAAAACATCAGTTCTTTAGTGCTTTCAACAGATTATTACAAAGATCCTCAACTTTTAAATTCTGACCAGAAGGCTAAGACATGACCCCTATATTCCATTAGGTCTATAACTACTCTTTGGATAAATAAATTAACCCATGCACTAACTTTTTAAAAAGTCAAGAATAGGCTATTTTTTTTTTCTGGTACAACAAATATATAATAGAACCTGTTTGCCACATCAGAGCTTGGTGTAGATTTATATTTACTTTGAAAACTTAAGTCTAAAGCTTTTTAGGTTGAGATCTTTTTTTAAATCTCTCCTCTAAATGCTTCATCTTCTGCCTCCTAGTTTCAAAGCAAGGTCATTTTACTTGAGGTATAAGATGCTTTCTATTAACCACTATTTCAAAACTCATAATTTCTTAAAAGATGCAGAAATGAGTAATTATGTAATAGTCTTTGTTGGTGAAAAATGCCTCCAACTCATTTCACTTTTATAAACAAGGTCTAAGGCAAGCTGCCAGCATTCCCAGAATGAGGAGGCTCAGAGGATGGGAAGAAAGAGTTTGTTTGAAAAGGAGCCACAGTTGTAAGAATGGAATACAAATCATAGCTTAATATATTAGATATATCAGAATATCCAGGCATTCCAAAAAAAATGTTAGTAGCAAGGAGGAAAACAGTTTGCAACTTTCTCAAAAAGTTGTATATATATCATACAACCCAACATCTCTACCCTTGGGTATCTACCCCAAGAGTAATGGAAACATACTTTGACTCAAAGACTCGCATGTAAATATTTATAGCAGCAGTATTGCTAAGAGCCATGAAAGGAGAAACAGCCCAAATGCCTACCAATTGCTCTGGACACTCTTAAGTATAGCTGTCAAATTATCCAATTTTTTCTCTATGGTGGCTCTATTCATCATTCTCACATTTTTATCATATCATGTCATTTCTCTTTTAAACCTTTGATGGCTCCCTGGTACTAGCAGGATGGAGCTCAAACTATGGAGCATGGTATACCACCAAACCTTTTTTCATTATTCATTTCAAAATATTAAGGAGGTACAAATGTTTTAGGTTACATGGATTGCTTTTATAATGCTTGAGTTGTGGCTATAGGTGTGCCCATCACCCAAATAGTGTTCATTGTACCCATTAGGTAGGTTTTTGTCCCTCCCCTCCACTTCCCTTCCCCATGCTTGATTTCCACTGAGTTTTACTTCCCTCTGTGCACATGTGTGCTCATTGGTTAGCTCCAATTTAACAGCAAGTACCGTGGTATTTGTTTTTCTATTCTTGAGATACTTCACTTAGGAGAAAGGTATTAATTCATCTTTTTAATAGCTGAGTAGTACTCCATGGTGTACATATACCTCATTTTATTAACCTTCTTTATAGGTACTTTGTTTAGGTAGCATACACTCTGCATTCCAGCCACATGGTACTAACAAGCTATCCCTGAATATTCCACTAACTTTCATAATTCCATACCTCTGCTTCTATTGATTCTTCTGCCTGTAACCTCCTCCCCATCTTGTTAACCAGGAAACTCCCATTCCAAGATCAGATGAAATAGTCTGTCCTCATGCTTCCCTGAGTCCTTCCACTGTCCCAGGTAAATTCTCCTATCATTTTGTATCCAGAAGCCTATTCAGTACTGCCATAATTCAATCATTTTTGTTTTTTACTTTGCAGCAGATATTTGTCCACTCTCCTTCACCAAAACACAAACCCAAACTGTAAGATCCATGAGGACAGGGTAAATGTCTTACTCATGCTTAACACAAATGCTTGACAAAAAATAATGGTTCATAAATTTGTTAAATGATTAATAGTCCTCAACACTATTGCCATTTTCACTAGAAACCAGCTTTATTTTTATAAATTTCCTTCTTAATATATGTTAATAAGGCATTCAGTTGGGCTTGCACATGGAGGGATGTTGAAGAACACTCATTTTACAGCATGCAAATAAGCCAACAGTGAAGACAAAGAACATTGTTTCACAGCACGTCTGTACGATTGTAACAGGCATTCCCTGTATCTCTATCAGCAAAAGCCTTCAAAGTTAAGTTACACTTGGGGCTCTGTTTTGCAATTCATTGTTGCTCAAGATCACAAATTCAATTAATCCACAAGATTACAGAACTTCCTAAACTCTACTTATTTTGTAATTTAAGAGATTCCTTCCAGAAGCATTCAAAATTTAATAAAACTGGTTTTGAATTTGTCCTAACTAAATGCATTCTTGGACCACTGCCAATGAATGCACTAAAATTTTTTTTGACATCCTTGGGAATTCAAAGTAAGAACACTATTAAGAAATGGGCAAATTTAGGAGGCAGATTCACTTAAGTGTAAAATAAAATTGAATGAAATCTCTGGAGAACTCAGTTCCACTTTGGGGAGGAACTGAAGATTTTCTTTGCTGGCGGTTTTAATTATAAAAGGCACTTGCTCATTTAGCGTTTTAAAGAGTTTTCATGGCTTTTTTGGTTTGTTTTTAATACCAGGATGAGCAGGCATTTCAGTGCAGAAAAGAAGGAGGAAGTTAATATCTCTGAGTAGCAGGGAGACCCTCAAAGTTACTTAAAACACACGGGAATGTCTACCCCTAGTGGGCTCACAGCATGGGCACATGTCATAGCTAAAGATGGATCAGAAGCTAATAGCCTGGAACCTGCAGAGTTTTATAGAAAAGATCCAGTGTCTATTGTGAAAGCTAAGCATTTGATGGCTTAAGTGAGAACCTACACCTTGATCATAATTGAAGAATGAAATTGCTGACACAATTTTGCTCCCAACTAAGGGGACCTGTACAAATTCTTTGCTGTTTATGAACAGATGTGAGTTTATTGAAAGTGAGAGAATTAGTTCGATTAAATTGTAAATAGGTTTCTAATTAATGGGAATACTAATCATTTTTCTACTAATTCATGCATATTTTAGAATGAGTTGATCTCAAAAGTAACTGTCAAGCGAATAAAATGGATTCAGAAACCTTTATGCTTACTTCTCTCTTATATTTGTCTAGTTCTTGGTGAGAGGTAAAGCAGTTCAAGATTACAAATCACTTTCACACTGAAATTGCCTAAAGGGCTAACACATTATACTTTAATCCCTATAAAATAATAAAGTATAACTTCTTTTGTAGAATGTTATACATTTTACTTTGGGCATTTGTGTTCACATATCGGTATGTATGTCCTCGATGACTTTTAGACCCACACATAGGGAGAGAAAGGTAGCCAATTGTTCATTCTTCCATAGGACTGAATGGAAAGTGAAGAGCTAAACAAAGGGCACAATTGCATTGAACTAGGTACACTTCCTAACATATTGATATTTAGTTAGATCCTCTTCCCTGTAAGTTCCTTTAGAGAGAGGATGACTTTCTATCTTACTCATCTCTGTACCTTAACAGCACTGGATGCATACTAGGTGCTTGATATATGTTTGCAGGGTTGAATTGAATACCAGCTTACTAGCTTCATCCCTTGGGAAAGAGCAAATACTTTCCTACTGTCCCCCAAGATCTCCTTCATGAAAATACTCAATGCAAGTACCATAACAGTAATTTGTGGTATCAGCTTTGCACAAGCACACTCAGCAGCCCTCTCTTAGAACATTCTCTCTCTCACAGACTCTAGACGGTGTAATATAGTTTATGGTCATGTTTAGCCAAGACACACTATGCAGCAGTCATCTTGTTATGCTTTTGCAGGTATTAAATATGTGTCCTCTATGATCAAGTGAAGGGTGAAGCAGAGCAGCTCTGCCCAGCCACTTCCATCACTTCTCCGTGAAGTTAGAATTTATGTCCATGGTATTTAGTGAAGTATCATGCTTATAATGTACACAATAAAAATGTATCGATTTATAAATTCCACTTAATAAAATATTGGGCCAAGGATAAATGGAAAAACTTTGACATCCAAAGGTTTGAAGCAATGGTTTTTAGGTCTGGAATGAAATCTAGCTGTCCTGATTCAATCCAGCATTCTTTCAGACAGATCCTCCTGCTTTGGAGAAAGCTAGGCAGCCCACTGGGGAACCAAATAGCAAACTTGCCATCATGTGCATGAAGCTTTAAACAACAGTGCATCCTGGCCACGGCGTCCCCCACCCCCAGGGCCCTTCTGCCTGATGGTACTTAACAGTGGCCTGGGAGTCTGGAAGAATTCAAGGGCTTCTTCTACCATCCAACTCACTATCGTGGAATGATGGGGCTTAGAAAAGATGGAATCACTGTTTCCACCCAAGTATCTCCTTGCCGAACTGCAAATTAATTCACTTGAATAACAGACTGTTGGAATTATTTATAACTAGATTTTTTCCAATAAGAAGAAGATGGTTTTGCTTAACTGATTTTCATTATGTATCGGAACAGCAAGATTTGATTAAAGGCAAAACAAGGGAAAGGACATGTGATTACTGAAATTTTAACTTACAGAAGTCTGGGTCTTGTTCTAACTTTCCTCACCCACACGAACCCAGTGTGTCCTGCATGTGGAATTTTGGGAAGTGGAGCAGGCCTATGATTTGTCTGTTTATTCTTCTTTATCACAGATGTACAGAGACCCCAAACAACAATAACAAC
Organism: Lemur catta; assembly: GCF_020740605.2. Lineage (NCBI taxonomy): Eukaryota > Metazoa > Chordata > Mammalia > Primates > Lemuridae > Lemur > Lemur catta. The sequence goes on from NC_059137.1 coordinate 66,901,827, forward strand.
AAACTGTCACATAATTCTCATTACATGTTAGGGGCTCTACACATATTCATTTCATCATAATAGTAACACAATCAAGATAATGTTTCAGTTAGATACATTTTATAGCCATTTTTGGATGAGTAAATTGAAGCATAGTGTGATTAAATAACTTGCCCAAGGTCACACAGCTGGTTAGCAGTAGTGTCAGGATTTGAACCCAGGCAATGTAACTATTAATATCCACTAAACTATACTGTTAAAGCTCTTTATCATCTATGAAATTTGCCAAGGAATATTGCTAAGAGTGAATTTAATTTTCCATCACAGACATAGCAGTCCTTTATTTGGCTACTTGATATGATCATTCTCTTTTGATCCTTCTTCTAGACATTCATCCATCATTCATCCAACACACATTTATTGAACACCTCCTATGCACAAGTCACCATGCTTAGAGTTGAGGATACAGAGATGGATAAAACCAAGGTATCAGTGCACTGGGAAAGGCAGGTTCATATTCCAGTGACTGCTACATAATCTGTTCGAAGTTGTATAGAAGCACAAAAACTGTGTGACTAACTTCTTGCCAAGCAAGGAAACTTTCACATAGTGAATGATAATTTAACCAAGTTTAAAAGGATAAGAACCATATTGACTGGTGGTTTCATGACTATATTATGATTGTGCTCAAAATTTTATAGTGATAAAAGGCTATGGGTCTACTTAGAATAACCAAGCTTTTTTAAAAGATTGGGGAAGGGGAGCTTTCCTTTTTCATGGATCTCAATTGCTGTTAAACACCTTCCAAAACTTTTAGTACATGCCTACAGCATCACAGACCTGACACAATAGCACACATTAGCGTGTTCTTTAATCTTTCCAATGGTATACATACTCCTGATGCTCTAAATGATCAGCTGTAGGGGCTGTGATGACGCTCTGTGCTATTTATATCTGCATCTCTAGTTTTTAAGCGATAGGATTGGCCAGCCTAGTCTCTGGTAAAATATTTAGACCATTGACAGGAAAAAGTAGCTGCCATGCAAGAAACTAATAACATCATCCTGAATTCCAAACAATGAACCTCATAAAGGTTAGTTACATCTTAGTAAGAGAGGCAGGCAATAAAGACTTAAAAAAAGGAAAAGCTGCAAGAAATGAAATAAACAAATTGATGAAATTACAATAAATAAAGAAGAAATGACATGCTAGGGCAGCACTGGATATTCAGGAAGACATTCTCTCAGATGGTAACAGCTGAACAAGTGAGATGACAGTGGCTGGAAGAAACGTCCACATGAAGGCTAGCGCATGAGACCTGCAGGTAGTTAGAACAGCAGGTGCGAGGGCTCTGGGTCACCCATGAGTTCATTGAGATTGGGGGCAGTGACGGCCAATGTACAGGGGCCAGTGCCTTCCACTGCACCCCAGCTACACTGTTTGGTATCAAATTGGATCAACTGGGGCAACATTGCTTACATTTAACAGGATAAGCAGCTTGCATGTTACTTTGAGGCAATGGGGAGTTTACTTTGATTCATTGGAGGGTTTTAAGCAGGAGAGTGATATTATCTAATTCATACTTTTTAAAGCTGGATTTGGTTGTTATATGGAGAATGGATGATAAAAAGTGACGAAGGCAATAATGGACGATGAAAGGGCAAGAGTAAAAGTAAGGAGATTAGTGAAAAGGCTCTGATACAAAGCCCAGGCAAGATGTGACAGTGGCAATGAAGACAGCAATGGTCACGGTAACAGGAGCGGTACTAATAACAACTATAAAAGTAATATCAATATTAATATCAGTAATAATAGCAATAATAGAAATAGTAATAAATAAACTTATCTTTCTTTGCCAGATTCTGAATTGAATACTGTAGAAACCACATTTTAAATAGCCAACTTAAACTGAATTTTTGCATCACAATCTAAATTCCTCCATTGGTATTTCATTCTGTTAACAAAAGTCAAGCCTGAATAAATAGATTGTTTTCACAATTTAATCTGGTAATGACTGAGGCTTTTCAGAGTGGTACCATGCAGTGTACAGAGGGTTCAGCTGTGGGGAATCAGACATTTCCTCAGCGAACTGACCATGACATAGACTCAGCCCCTGTGATCATGCATCATTTGCTGGTGAAGAAACTGCGTCTGCAGCATAGTGACCTAAGCTGGAGGTACATTGATTTCACCGTGGCTTCTTGTCAGTATCGCGGTTATGCACTGGGCATAGCGCAGTACCTTGTACTACTGAAGGACAATGGAAGCTTATGCCTGAAATATCGCTTTCCACATCTGTCTGCCACAAACAAATTAAAGCTGTTAAAGGCAGTGATTTCCCAAGTTGACACATATGCAAATGTAAGTGATGTTTTTGTCTTAAAATCTTCCAAAACTAATAATATATCTGAGTCATTCTGATTCTCTGTGCTCATTGGCACAATGAGCATGGCTGTGGGATAGCTGATAAAATGAATGTCCCGAATAAAGTCACATGAGCTAGATTTTTCCCAGGAATATTTAAAATCAAGATTAATTTGCACAAAGTTCAAATTAGTCTATCTCTGAAACCTTTAATTTTAAAGTCAGTCTGCACATAGCACTCAGTGTATGTCTGTGATCTCTGTTCTTTTGCAAGATGAGTTTAGATTTCATAGCATGTCGAATCAGTAAGCTTAAGAAGCATTAATTAATATCTTACATAATAGAATTCCAGTATATTCTGGAAAAAATATTATAAGGATCCAAATTTCGATTCAGAATTCTTTTTAAAATGTTGAACCAATTGAATTTTTGGCTAGATACAGTTAAGAAAATGCCACCAGGACTATAGTGAAAGGAGCTACCAAGAGCATAAGCCAGAAAAGCTCTGGCAGCTTTGGCAGTCTCTACCACTGGGAAAGATTTTAAATATAAAGGTGTGAAACAGAACGGGTGAGTGTGCGATTACCTGAGGTTCAAGGTCTATGTGAAGGACGTTGTACTTAGATGAACCAATGCATTGTGCTATTAGCTTTAAATCCTACAAAGAAGTGATAATTTTGAGGTATTTTTTCTCTATTTCCATTTCTCAGGGAAGCCAAGTAACTCAGAACATTTTAAAAGCTTTTTCTGTCTCTGGAAAGAGAAAAATAGTTTTAAAAAGGACACAGTGTTTGTAAAAGTTATAATGATCAACTAATAATATAAAGCACAATCTACATTGTAGGACATTTTCAACATAAAAAATTTGGTATCCTACTAGGAGGCAAAAGAGTTCAATTAAAATTTTATCCCTGGCATGACCCAGATACTACTCTATGAATTCTTTTTAGAGGACTAATCCTAGGATGGGTAGACTACAAACTCTTCTATTTTCTTGTGTTTGGGTTCTTCCTCAAAATGTTGGTATTCTTCTCTTCCTCAATCTCTCTCCCTGAATCTAATTTACCACTAAAAATATTTTTGTAAAAGTCTTAAACAAAAGAAATTATTTTTTTTCAAATTCCTATCTTTGTTCCAAACCAGAAAGGATACATTTGTTGCTTTAAAAAAAAATTCTAGATGTTTAACACAAACATTTAAAGTTGTATTGACACTTTCATAAACTATCTGTGTTACAGTCAATGTGGACTTAGATAAAAGATGTTAAGCTAATGGAAAGAATAATATATCCTGCTGGCTAACAGTCATGGCTAGAGTTATAATATGTTTATTCTTTCACTTATTGAAGACAGCACTTGTTTATTGCTAACTCTAGAAAATGGGACACCAGGGATAAAAAGATGAATACAACATAGTTCCCACCCTCCAGGAATTTGTAATCTAGCCAATCTCTCTCCTAATGGTCACTTTGAAGATTATAACAACAATTTAAAACTTCCCTAACAGAATCAAATAATCATTCAATGTGGAAGTAGAAAATTACTTTTAAATTTACAAAATACAGTTTCAATAAAGAATCTGGCACAAGTATAAGAAGTGGTACATATAAGTCTCATCCAGTTCCAGAGGAAAAGACATTTTACATTTATGTAGTAAATTTCAAGATGTGCTAAATTATCCCTCTGAGCTATATTTAGATACCATAAGGTCTGTTGAGTTAATCCTCGACAAAAGAATGAAATCTTTCAAGCGAATAAATTCTTATGTAGCAAATGTTGTAAATAAATTCCACAGGCTGCCCTAATTAATTCTATTTCTTAAATACAATGAAATTGCTTTTTAAACAAAGACCTTAATAAGCAAAGCAATCTTTGAAAATTCCAATTCATAAGGCTCTGTGGTGGTGATATAAATTAGTTTCAATGCCCAACTTTTATACTTGGTATACTTGAGGACTTGCAGTCAACAAATTAACATGAAAATATGTTTTTCTCATCCTTATTTAACAAAAAAGAAAGGCTATCAATAAATTATTCATTCTAAGAAATGCATGGTATTTTTTCCATTCTAGGGAATGAATAGTGTATTGCATTTCCTATTGGGTTATACCCTGAGTGTATATCAAATGAAACAAATATTTCCTGAACTAATGTACTGTTTTGACTCATGACTTTTGATGCAGAAATTTGATTTTGCTTTAAATTTCTGCTAATATTTTTAGTGAAGTCTATTTTTTTCAAAAGAGTCATTTGATGATTTTTGAATGATAAATTCACAGATCAATGTGGTTGTATATTTTCCTATAGATTATTGGACTATAGTGACTGTAATTTAATATTTTCAAGGATTCAGAAGTAGCCTAAAATATTTATATTGTAAGAACTATGTGTGTTGAGGTGTTTATGAGAAACTTTTCAAAAAAATACCAATAATTTTGGTAGTAAATCTGTTCTGCTATTCTGATATGAGAAATTCTACCAATAAATTTCACGGCATGAAATGTTAAATATTCCACATTAGATCTATAAAAACCAAATTTTTAAAATGCTGTTATTTTTTTCTTCTTCAAGGGAAGGAGGTAGGGAAGGTAATCTTAAGAAGAGAGGTGTATTTGACCTGAAACATATGAATCTTTGGTATAGTCCAGTCTGAGATTTTTTTTGTATCACAGAATATTTTGGTCACCACAGGTACAGTTGGTAGAGTGCTGTGTTAAAGAGAATATTAACACCTCTTAGAACAAGGGTTGGAAAATTTTCAAGAGTATTATCCGAAAATAACATTAATACTCTTGGGGTGTATTAAAGAGAGAGAGAGCCCAAATACCCTTCCACAGATGAAGAGTAGATGGTTGTTTGTGTGATGTGATTTAGGCAGCACCATGAAGATCCCCTTTACCCTTAAATGTATTCCTAAGTTTTCTAGACAACCTTCACAAGGTCTGATTGCCTAAAGCTCTATTAATTACAGATGCATTAAAATTATAAGGCTCCATTAACAAGAAAATGACCTTTGATGGACAAAGATGCACCATATCAAGTTTTATATTGAGGGTATTTAATCATAAAAATTGCATAAAGAAGGCTACCTTAGTTAGTAGATATTGGATGAAGAAAAGAAAGCTCATTTTGGAGCAGTGGGAACTGAAGGAGAACTGAGAGATAAGGGAAAGAGATGGCCCAAATTATCTGAGAGCTCTACAACATAAAGTAGGAGGGCACCATAGGCTGGCTTCACTCCAGAACTTTTTTCTGAGATTGAGTTGATAATTTATCTTTCACCATTGTGTATCACTTGGAGGGGGAAGAGAGAGCTATAATCTCATTTGAGGTAGAGAATGATGTATATAGAAGGAAGCCAGAATTTGTCCCTAAAAAAATCAGGCATCGTCTCTGCTGGACATTATTTGTGATCCATGTGAGAGAGAATAAAAGTAGATTTACTAAGGAGAAAGTAAATGTCTAATAATTTAATGCTACTACTGCTTTTTTTCTTTATCGAAATGCATTGGAATATATTCTAGAAATGCTGAAAAGGTGTTACTTTGAAAAACATGTTGAATCTCTGCTGATTCTTCATTGCAGTGAACAAGTAGAGTTTTGATAGGTATAATGTATACCCTCTGCTATGGTTTGAATGTATCTCCTCCAAAATTCAGGTGGAGCCAATGTTAATGGTATTAAGAAGTAGGACATTTAAGAGGTGTTTAGGCCATGAAAGCTCCTTCCTAATTAAAGGAATTAAGTCTCTTATAAAAGAAGCTTCTTGCAGCATTTGGGTAATTTATGAACTTGCCCTTCTGCCTTCTGTTATGTGAGGCTGTAGCAACAAGGCCCTCACCAGATGAAATGCCAATACCTTGATCTTGGACTTCCCAGCCTGCAGAACTGTGAGAGATAAATTTCTATTCTTTGTAAATTACCCAATTTGGGTATTCTGTTATAGCCACACAAAACAGACTAAGACACTTTTCAAGGGGAAATATGAAGGTGAAAATTCTACCAATCACTTTTCAAAAGTGTTCTGATCCTTTTGCTTGGGAGAGTCATGTTTATATTGAAAATGTTGCCAAAACTTAAAAAAAAATAAATTCTATCAGAAGTGCCTGGAACTTTAACAATGGAATTCATTTTCCAGATTATCATTATCTCATAAATAAAAACATAAAATTTGGGCTTTCTGTTGCTATCTACAACCCCTTTCCTCAGGTACATCGTAAGAAAATGAAGCAGGTTTCTGAAACAATGTGCCTGGATAAAGAAACTCCCAAGAAGAAAATATTTCTAAAGGATACAATCTAGGAGAATGTTGAGGTCATATTGGACATGCTCTAGAATTATGTTCATACTATCATCACCCCGTTCAGACAAAAGCAACGAATGTTTGATTCAAGATCCTCTTAAGCATACTTTGAATTGGTCAAGAATTTGAATTGAGAAGTGTCAAAACCACACATAGCCTAATTATACCCATTTCTTGTGCATACCAGCACCAAATTATTTCAACATATAACTGCCTTTATTTTAGCAGATATCTTTATTTTGCCTACAGTTGCATATGTTATGTATATGTATAGGTATAAAAGCATATACATGCACTTATCTTAGCAGATGTATTTATTTAGCAGAGTCGTGCATAATTTTGTGCAGTTTGGATGATAAACAGAGGTGCCTCTCGTGACCTCTTATGACCTGTAGTGTGACACTTTCATTCATCCCCAGAGGATTCTCTGGAGGCTGGGGAATAGCAATTGAGAAAGTGTGAATAGTAAAGTACCTTTCTTTTGATTCCTAGTAAGTGAAATAAGATTATCTATTTATTTACCACTCCTCTTCCTAAACTTTTTCCACTATTTCTTTTTATTTTTTTTCTGCAAATCTGGGGAAGAGGTAAAAGAGAGAAGAAGAGGGAAGAAGAGGAGAAGCAAATGATGGGACTTTAGGATAAAAAGAAACAGGATAGATTGAATGATATACCTCAATTTATGAAGAAAATTAATATCCAGATAATTATTAAATCAATGACTTACCACAATCCATACATGGGGGTAGTTGTGATTCTTACACTAGAAATTGGGAGCTCTAAGTCTCAACTAAAGGCATTTCCACAACACACAGTAGACAACATATTTGAGAATGGGGACAGATAATTTACGTATCTCTGGAAGTACTTTCTGTAGGTTATGTCTATTAACTTATTACATGGCATTTGTAGACAATAGAAATTTGCTGAGCTATTTAAGCTTTTGCTACCACGATGGCTACAAATTATTTTACAGGCCCAAAATTTGTTTTTCAGGTAAGAAACTAATGTACAACAAAAAAGGAAGTCATGAAGTAGTTTGTAAACTTGATCTTAGGTCTCTGTAATATCTTACTATAATAGAATAAAGAATTATTTTCTACCTTCATTGATTAGTTTGGAGGATGTACAGAAGTGTGCATCAACAGAGAGCACTTTGCAAGTCTAGGAACCTGAGTTTTTCAGTATTGAGAATTTCTGGGAATCATCCAGATTGGCAGCCATTTGTGTGTTTGTTCAACATTGCAGATGTAATATCTGAATCTCAGAGTCCCACGTCTAAGGAAAACAAACACTTACTGGCAATTTCCAATGTAATTAAAGCAATTTACTGAAATTATATCACCAAAGCAAAAAATGTATCCTATTAGTAATCAGAAAACCTTGAGGATGTAGATTATAAAGCACAAGCACCACCTTAATTCATCTTTCTCTGACTGCCCGGACTAACCTAATTGACATAGTCATTCATTCACTTATTCAATAAATAAATCTGTTGACTGTATATACTATATACCAGGCACTGGGGATATATAGTGAACAGGATAAAGCCCCCATGATCATGGAACTCATAGTCTAGTATGGGAGACAGACAATAAGGAGTTAAAAATATAACATAAAATGTAATTTCAAGTAGTGATAGGTTTGATAATGAAGCTTTGGAGAATAAGTAGGGGGAGGAGGAGAAAGATGATAATAGAATGTGTTGGCAGGGAAGGTCTCTCTGAAGAGAGTCACTTACGGAACAGAGGCCTGAATGAGTGAGTGAATCAACCATGCTGCCACATAGCAGAAGAACATTCCAAAGAGAGACTAGCATGGGCAAAGCCCTGCAGGGCAGCAAGCCTGGCGTATTAGAGGCACAGCAAGGAGGCAGGAGTGGAGTAAGCAGGTGCAGTGCTGTGCAATTAGTTTGGAGTTGTCATCAGGGAGCAGATCACATAGGTACAACTGCAGTTTGTAGGAAGGAATTTGCAGTGAGTCCTTACCTTCCCGGAGCTTTCTCTTTGATGGCTGAAACATGTATGTAGACAGACATGGAATAGTGACTTCCACACTATTTGTTAAAGGGTACACAAACTTTCTGAGTAAGTAGTTTGAATACTTGCTTTTACAAGTCCCAAAACAAGGACGTGTGTTGTGAAGAAGGTGGATGACAGGGTGTTATTGCTGAATTGCTTCCCCCCACAAATTCATATGCTGAAGTTCTAACCTTCAGCACCTCAGAAGATGACTGTAGTTCAAGACAGAATCTTTAAAGAGGTGATTAAGTCAAAATGAGAACATTAAGGTGGGCCCTAATCCAGTCCGACTGGCGTTCTTACAAGAAGCGGAGGTTAGGACACAGACACAAAGAGGGGGAAGACCTCGTGGAGGCACAGGGAGACGAGGACCGTCTGCAAGGCAAGGAGAGAGACTGCAGGAGAAACCAACACCGCCAGTGCCTTGATCTCAGACTTCCAGCCTCCAGAATCGTGAGGAAAAAAATTTCTGTTTGAGCCAGGCAGTCCATAGTACTTTGTTATTGCAGCCAAAGCACACTAATACACATAGGTCATCAGAATTTTACAGTTGTGGTAGTCAGGCCCAAAGCCGGCCCGCAATGACCCCTGCCTCCTGGCGCTCCCACCCTTGTGTGGTTCCCTCCCACACTGAATCGTGCTGATCCGTGTAACAAACAGAAAACGATAGTGCCTTGCTTTCTCGTGGATAACTCGCTCTGGGAAAAGCCAACTGCCATGCTGTCAGGACACGTAAGCAGCCTTATAAAGAGGTCACATGGCAAGGAACCGAGACCTCCTGCCAACAGTCAGGTCTGTGAGTGGGTAACCTTGGAAGCAGATACTGTAGCGCTACTGACGCCCTAACTGCAACTTCATTAGAGATCTCGAGCTGGAACCACACAGCAGACTGCCCCCGAATTTCTGACCCACAGGGACTGTTAAATAATAATTGCATATCGTTGTTGTAAATCAATAAGTCTGGGGGTAATTCGTTACACAGAAATAGATAAGTAATATAATAATTAAAGAGAAAGGGACCTCAGCAGTATAGCTACAATTCTCTTGGTGAATCTGAAAGTAGGTCAGCAGGATTTGATTCACTCTGAATTAAAGGAAAAGACTTCTGAGCTTCACTGCAAAGAGAAACCCCAAGCCTGGAATGACATTTGAAAGCCCTAACTGAATTTTTGGCTAGAGGGTCTTTGAAAATTTGGCTTCTTGCAAACTCTAGAAGTCTTTCTAATGCTAATAATAACACCTACACTTTATTTAACTGTGACTTCCAAACACATTGTCACAGAAACGTCCTCCTTTAATTTAATGTGGAAAATGGCAATTTTTCCTGCGGTTGCCTAGAATTTGCATAGTTATTTTTCTAAAATTATCAAGGCTGTTCCCCATAGAATGATGTATAAGATAATGGTTTTTGTTTTTATGGAGTGGCTGATGCCTTTGCAAAGTAAAATAAGATTCCTTCCCATTTTAATATGCCGTTTAATTTTGCACATACTACCTATACCAAGAATTGAATAATTGAAGACATTTGCATATAATTAAAGTAAATATTGACTGGAATATGAATATTTGGTACTGAAACTTTACCTTAATTGTCAAATTGTAATCTGGGGACAAATGAGATGTCTGTTGACTATACATGATTATTATAGCTTCTACAAAATAAAAATGAAGCATATAATCTTTAATATAACATGGATCCACCATTCTCCTTTTGAATTTTAAAGGAGGAAAATAAGATTCATTTTATTTGAAAATGATATTATTTCTTATCTTTGCTAGGTTCAGTTGTCTCATGCCATTTCAGGTAATGACAATGTTGATTGTCAAAGAGTAGGGCAGGGCAGTCAAATGAAGACTCCGGATTGCCTTTTCCTAGCTACATGTGGTGCTTTCAAATGGAATCCTAGGAGTCTGGGGATTGCAGTAGGTTACTCCTGGATGGAGGTCAAGGACAAAGAGCAGATACAAAGCTGCTCATGAAAGAAAGGTGATCACCACATTCCCCCAATGCCACAGTGTGCCAGTAGGGGCTGGAGAATTAGCTCATCATAGTGCCAGTGCAGAAGAGGGCAGGGCATATGGAAAAGAGATACAAAGTTAAGTGTGGACCAGGAAGGGAGCAGGGTACAAGTTAAAGAAAGGGTGCCTCAGCACTGAATCCTATTTATAAATGCATCAGAAAGTGAGCATGGTAAAGAAATGAACACACAATATTCCTGCAGTGAATATCAGAAGCTGGATGGTAGAACCTTGATAGCATGTGCATTGGAGCCCTATCTGCTTCAGTGTAACTTCTGACTCTGCCATTTACTAACTAATAATGTGATCTCGTCAGCTTGTGAAGATGGTGCAGCAAAACACTGAGCACAGACCACAGCGATGTGAAACAGGTACAAAGAGTGCTGGTGCCAGCCCATTGCTAGATTGGAAGCTCAGATTCCCTCTACTTGCTACAGCCTTTTCCTTCTTAGAATCTGCCTCATTTGGCATTACATATCAACATCTGCTAGAAATCCTGCTGTCTCAAGCTAGCCTTCATTTTTAATTTGTAGAAGATGATAGCTTAGAGCTAGCAGGCATCTTTTAGGTCCCCAAAGAAAAGACTCCTTGAAGGGACTAATATAAATGTGACATTTAAGTAAACTGATTTTTAAATTTATTATTCAAACGGAAAGGTATTTGTATATATAATATATGTATATGAGTTTCCTATTTCTTCTGTAACAAATGGCCACCAACTTAGTGGCTGAATAAAGCACAAATTTATTTGCTTCCAATTCTGGAGGTCAAAAGTTCCAAAATGGGTGGGCAGAGCTGCATTCCTTTGAAAGCTGCACGGATGAATTTGTGTACTTTTATTTTCTAGCTTCAAGAGGCCACCTGTAATTTCTTGGTTCTTGAAGACAGAGGATAGCTCCATCTTCAAAGCCAGCAATGTAGCATCTTGCAATCTGCCTCTCTTGCTTACCTTCTGCCTTGGTTGTCACATCTCCTTGCCTGACTCTGACATTCCTACCTCCCTGCTTTTAAGGACTCTCATGATTACACTGGGCCACCCAGATAATTCAGGATAAACTTCTTATCTCAAGATCCTTAATTTACACACATCTGTGAAGTCCCTTTTGCCGTGTAGAGTGACATGAGGGCTCCGGGGGTTAGGATCTGAATATCTTTGAGGGATCCATTATTCAGGCTACTTCAGTGTGTGCATCCTATGTACATGTCAAGTAGCTTGTGGTATTCCATAGAAGAACACTACTTCATTATGTCACTGTTGGGAAATTCAGCTAGGTGATACTGGTTAAATTGTGGCTCTGAAACCTAGTAAAAATTGAAAGCAATAAAAAGATATTTTCTTTCTGTTTTGCCACAAATACTTTCCTGTGATATGAGCAATTTGAAGTCTGCCTTTCAGATGTGGAGAAGAGACAACCCAGAAGCTGAAACAGGAATTTGTGCTCAGAGACATGGGGCTGGGAACACGGCAGACCGACATTTGCGATCCTGAAGTCATGGAAGCCTGCCTATAGCCTTAGGTGCTCTTCGGTTCATGTCTAATTTAGAATCACAGTGCCTTGAAATATATGCAGATCAGGGTCCTAACTTAATGTAAAGCATGAGCAAGCTGGTTCCAGTCCACTCTGCAGGCACAGAATTTGAGGCAGAAATGGTTCTGTTGTGGAGTTGGCCTGCAAGCACTTTTATATTCATGGGCTTCCTTCAAATCTCCTGTCTCCATTATCACAAAGTATGTGTATGGTTGACTTGTGGTCAGGAGCCCTCACTCTGCCTCCTCCCAAAACAAACTACCAAACAAACAAAAAGTCACCTCTTCAATGAACAGAATGGTGCTTGGTGTTTGTCAGTAGATCTTAGTTTCTTTAACTCTCAGACTCTGATCCTTACTAAACTACAAGCATCCTGAGGAAACTGTTATCAGCCACTGAAAAATGGGTTTATTATTACATTTTTAGGTATTTGTTAAGTCAATCATTTGTTCATTATCCATTTATCAGCACTGTACTGCTTAGCTTCAGTCCTAATTATTTTAAGCACACCCTAAGGGCCACACACTGTGGTAGGTACCTTGATCACATATGAAAATGAATTAAATATAGTTCTTGCTTTTCAAGAGCTAATGATTTTTTAAAGGCATATAACAAATGTATGAATTATCCCAAATCAAGGCGGTAGGGAAATTGACATTTACTTTATTAAATTTCAAGCAACTGGGAAACTAGGCAGACACACTCACCCACTGCAGCTCTGGGTGGCTTCCTTGTCTGCAGCTGACATTTCCCTTCATTCTTCCCCCCAGGCATGTTCTAACTCTCCTGCTCTTTATCTCACCTGCTTTTTATTCCCCAGTTTGCCTCATGTAGGTTCCAGAGTTTGCCATTGTCTGATGGGGTTCCCAGAGATCACTGGCCTGTGTGTAGTCCAGTGACCTAGCCAACACCTGATCTCACTGCCACTTCTATCTTCAAGATGCCACAGCCACATGTGGGCGTCTGGCAGGCCTGTGCAACATGCCAGCCACCAGCCACGTGTAGCCACTGGGCACTGCGACTGTGACTGGAACAAACTGACATGTGCTGTAAGTGCAAAACCCATACCAGATTTCCATGACTTAAAATGGAGAATCGATCAATAATAAATGATATATATTTATGTAATACATATATTACATAATATTTAAAATTTAAAATCACACTATATTTTATTGCATACTTCTTCTGTAGAGTGGGGGTCAGCAAACTTTTCTAGTAAATGGCCAGAAGGTAAATGTTTCTGGCTTGCTGTTGCAGACAATAAGCAGTGCATGACTGCAACTGCATTTGAGAGTAGAACAGAACAAGAGAGGAGTCGGGATGCAGCCCCAGGCCATCGTTTACAGACACCTGACCTAGAACCTAAAGCAACTGGTGACTATTTCCCTCAGAGATGGTTTTAGCTGATTTTTGGACAACTCTTACTCTCTCTACTTGAGTTTTTTCCACTAACTCACAAACACATGCCCACATTTCCCAGTGATGCCAATAATGCCCTTGATTGGCTTTTCTCACATTTTGTAACTATCTTAGAATAAAGGCTATGTGAGAGGCTCCCAAAAGAGAGTCCTGAAAACAACTAATTTGCATACAAGATGGTGCGCGATCAATGTCAAAGCAAAGTGCTGTGGGAGCACAGAAGGACGCCGGATGGCGCCAGCAAATTTGTTAGCTTTTCCCACCGTCTTTGATTGGAGGGTGTTCATATGTTTTTGCCTGCAGACCCTGTGTCAGACACACATGTTCTCTCCTCCGTTCTTCAGAATCTGTGACATGTTATTTAATCCATTTTCAAAGGACTATATTAGTTGGTTACAGAGGAAATAATGTGTTCAAAAGAACATAACTTGTAAGGGGCAGGGCTGGGATTAGGACTGAGGCCCATCTGATACCAAAGCTTATGCATGTTGCTTTTTGCTGAGATGTGCTGCTTCTCATGGTGGGTCTGGATTATCTGAGGGTGTAAAATGAAATCTCAGAACAGGACAGAAACTGATAAAATTTCAGTTGACCCTTGAGTTAGTTAATAAAGGCTATTGGGAACACATGGTCTGGGATTAGCTTTTCTGCCCTAACTCACCTATTTAGGTCAATTGGTAAACTGATTACAAAAAATCAGACTTTTCAACATTATAAAGCACTATTTATTCATATTATGTACAGACAACAAAGAAGGAAGTAATGGTATCTATTAACTTATTCTCCTAATGTTGCTAAGGCAGGATTTTCTAATATTTAATCATCTAAACATTGCCTTTGCAGAGAGAGGCTGGTGTCAAATGTGGGATTAGTGATTCCTCTTAAACTATGGTTGACTCTCTTGAGTCCATTATTTAAAAACCAAGACTGGAGGAGCTTTTAAACAGGGAACTTTATGTCAGCATTTTATTATATAATTCATCAAGCAGAAATACATGGAATAGATAATGAATTCTAAAACAATGGGGACCTGATATCAACTTCTTTCTAACTAGTGAAAACTCTTAGTCTGATGGTTTTAAACCTTTTGTGGGGGGAGGGGAAAGTCTGAGGATAGGGAAGAGGAATACAAACCATTTGGAGATTATGATAAAAATCAACCCCAGAAAAATGTAGCTTTGAACACACACAGTTTTGCCCCACATCTTGTGTTGATCCTCTTCTATAATCTTTACTGGGCAATCTGATTTGCCCAATTTTCATAGAGGTTTCCTTGGTTCCCAACTCCCAGACTAACATTATTCACACTATGTCAGTATCTAGGACACAGTTTCTGAGACTCTGCAAAACTGCCTGCCATATCCTCTGGCACACGCACAAGTACATGTGTCAAGAAGCATGGTAGATAATCAGTCAAAAAACAATAGATGTTGGCGCAGATGCGGTGACAAGGGAATGCTTATAGGCTGCTGGTGGGAATGTAAATTAGTACAACCTGTATGGAAAGCAGCATAGAACTAAAAGTAGTCCTACCATTTGGTCCAGAAATCTCTCTACTGGTTATCTACCCAAAGGAAAGGAAGGCATTATATTAGAAAGACAGCTGCATTCAAATGTTTATCATAGCACAATTCACAATTGCAAAGATATGTAAGCAACCTAAGTGCCCATCAACTAATGAGTAGATAAATATGTGTGTGGGGGGGTGTATACACACATCCACATACTATGGAGTACTACTCAGTCATAAAAAGGGATGCAATAATCTCTTTTGTAGCAACTTGGATGGGGCTGGAGGCCATTATCCTAAATGAAGTATCTCTGGAATGGAAAAACAAATGCCTCATGTTCTCACTTACAAGTGGGAGCTAAACAAAGGGTATATATAATCAAAAAGTGGTATAATGAACATTGAAAACTAAGAAGTGGAGAAGGAGGGAGGAATGAGGAATAAGAATCTACCTATTGGTAGACAATGTCCACTATTCTGGTGACAGATACACTAAAAGCCCCTATTTCTCTATTATACAATTCATCCATGTAACAAAAACACTGTATCCTCTAAATCTATTGAAGTAATAATAATAATAATAGTAATAAAAAGAAATCCAAAAATAAAAAGAAGCATGGTAGAAAGTTAAAGGTATGAGAATGTGCAATATTTAATTATCTCAACTTAGCATCAAATGACAGAAAGACAATGAATCTTGTCTGTCTTTTCACATAAAATCATGTTTGATGCAAGTACTTGATAAATATATTTTGAACAGATGAATGGAGAAATAAATTATTAATGAGAGCTTATATTTATTGATCACTTACTAAAAACCAGACAATGTGGTATGCTCACATTAGTATAAATAATCTACATTATCAATCTGTAAGGGGAAAAAGTATTAATTATCTCAGGGTTGTAGCCTATAACATATGCAAGGCCTAGGGAAGAATACAAATAGAGACACACACACCCCTTAAGTTTAAATACTCAAAAGTTATAACCCAAGCTGATATACTGTTATGAAAAATATGTACTCCACTCTTGTGTTGCCAGTATCTCTCCATAAAAACATGTTAGGTCAGGTTTGAATTTGAGTTCTTGAATTCCCCACTGAGGGGACACCATGTGCACAGGCTGTGGACTGATGGCTCACATGTCTTAGCTCGGGCCACACTGCCTCAGACAGCTATCCCGAGACGGCACGTTGTACATGTGGTCTGCCCACTGGAAGACAAGCTGAGAAAAGAGGCCTGTGCAGATCTTGGAAGTAGGCTCAAGGTCATTTGGCAGACAGTTCCGGGGATCCAGAACTTGTCCTTTAAGGAGAGGTATAGGCACCAAGTGAGCACATACTCATAGTAGCATAACCTCCTCATCTTGCAAGGAATGATGTGGTCACAGGGAAGCCAGAGCAGAGCTTTCTAAAACAGGGGGCCTGGCCCAGGGGCTCCTTTGACTTGAGTCTAAAAATAAAACTAAGACTCCATAATTGAAGCCTGAAAAATTTGAGCCTTAAATGAGTGAATGACAGAGTCGGATTTCCAATCCAGCCACTCTGATTCCAGCACTCATGCCCTCACCACTCTGCTGACCTTGTGCACAACTCAGGAAACACAGAACATGGTAATATTTGTAATGCATATTGGGGCAAATCCTCTAAGTCATCGAAGCCCTTTCATGCCACCTTGAAGGGTAAAAGAATCACTATCTACACACACCAAAAATCCACTTGGGTTGGGTGTCGGGCAGGTGGGAGGGGGAGGAGGGGATGGGTATAAACACCTAATGGGTGTGGTGCACACCATCTGGGGGATGGACATGTTTGAAGTTCTGACTTAGGTTGGGCAAAGGCAATATATGTAACCTAAACATTTGTACCCCCGTAATATGCTGAAATAAAAAACATTGAAAAAATTTAAAAGTTAAAAAAAAAAATTCACTTGAGGCCAACCAGTGAACACTAGCATTGAACACTAGAAAGCTGTGCACTAAACTTTACCTTTTTATTATAGATTTCATAAAATTATAAAGATCACATCAAAACATAAGCCAGACTATTTGAATAACAGGTAATTTCACTCCAGCAAATGTTATTGAGTTCCTGCTCTGTGTAAAGCACTTTGCTAAGTGCTTGGGGCAGTAAAGTGGGAAGGGTGTATCTAACGGGAAAAATGTTAAAAAAAAAACACACACACACACTAAATACATTAAAAAGCAGGAAAAGTAAAGTGATTTGACAGCATTATAAGACATTTAGTTTAGTAGTACAGGGAATGTTTGGTTCATTCTTACTGACGGATTAGGAAAAAAGGTTTGCAAGAATCCAGATGGCATTCAAAATGGACCCTGAAACATGAGTAGGACTTTAATAGCTCAGACTGGTGGGGAGGACACCCTGGGTTGCTAGAACAACATGAGCGGACGTGTGACAATCATGGCAAAGTCGGAGCTTGGCACAGCATTGGGAAATCCAAGGTAGTTGGATTGAGGAACATTCTGGAAGAAGCATTTGGAAAGAATTTTGGTATTTTGTGTCAGATCAAGGAGGACTATGAATAAATTGTGAAGACATCTAAATTTTATTCCTTACACCACAGGGAGGAACTGAATGAATGTTCTTGAGGCAAGGAGTAACAAAATTCCAATTGTTTTAAGAACACAGCTGAGGAAATTTATAAGAATAAGTTAGTATTGAGAATGACAAAGAAGAGAAGTAGTCTTTAACCAGGGCAGCCATGGTGGGCATGGAAAGAACTGGAAAGAACCGTGGAGACATTGAGAGAACAGGAATGAGTAATCACGTGCTAGTCCAGGAAAGGACTGATTGACAATGACTGGAAAGTGTCAGCCTAGATAACGAAAGGGTGGTGGCCAAAGGCTCAGGAGATGGGAACAGATGTCAAATACACAAGGTTTGGAGTTAATGTTGGACTCAATTGCCCCAGAGAGGGGAGGAACAGAAGAGAGATTCACAGAAGAGAAGACGAGATAAGAACATTTGATGAAGTTCATGCAGAATGCCTTTTTATTTTCTCAGTCAAGCAGAACCCAAGATCATCAGTTGAGAAAGAAGGGATTGGAGCATGATTGGGATTTTAAATAATGTTTTACAACTTTTAAAATTACATAATGGGACATGGCTAGGGGTTTGGGAATTGGATCACTGGATAATTTGGATCCCTGTTTGGTTGTCTAATGTTCCCTTTATGTGATCCAATGATGAATAGGAAAACAATTCAATGAAACACTAGTCCTAATGATATCATAGTTTTACAAGAATACTTTATGTTCTTCCCCAGGGCTTGTTAGATTTTTAACGATTTTTTTAAATTTTGAAAGTAGTATACTCTACAAAACAATTAGAAAAGAAAAGGCATGCTTGCCAAATCTGCAAATAAGGTTGATCATGTTTTGGATGTGTTAATGGACAGAATCAATGACAACAAGAGTGAAATAGTCAATAGACCACTGAATACAAACTAAATAAAATTGCTTAAGGTGCTGCCCCTTCACACATTTCAGCACATGGTCTGCAAAATGAGATATTTCACCAAGCACTTTGGTTCTGGCCATTAGATAAAATGGATTAGATGAGGTTTTTAACTAAAAGAACAAAAAGAAAAGAAAAGAAAAGAAAACAATGGCTTTAACAAATACTACCCAGAATTGAATTGGCCCTATTTAATAACCATTTATACAAATAACTGGTTTCACAAAATTAACTGACATTCGCCTACAATTTTACCAACCTACTTTCATGGTAATAATAATAATGGGATTTATTTTGCCATCTCAAATTTGTCTTCTGTAAATTCACACAGTTCTAACTTATCTACCCTAATATCAGGAGGATTTAGTTATAAGACACTTTAATTAGTGCTCTCTCTGTACTTGGTAGTTAGTTACTACCATTTTAGCCTCTTCAGGTTTTATGTGTACCATGTAATTCTAGTGTACTGCAAAGAAAATATAGATTACCAAAAGGTTACCTCTCAGAATACTTAATAAAGCTAAAAAATAGCAAAATAGAAACTCTATTTCAAATGCCAGACTGTTGAAGTGCTAAATTCAGGGAACAGTCTACTGAGCTCCAAGAATCTAAAATTACTTTCAGCAAAGGACAGCAGTGGCAGCAGGGAGGGGTAAAATAATACCCAGGAGGGATAATTAATAGGAATCGGCAACTCATTGTAGGTAGGGGTTAAGAAAAGAGTTGAAACTAAATCCCAAGTGTCTAGCCGAGGTGACTTGGGAAAAGGACCTGGACTGCAATGAGCAAGGAGTCAGGAGAGAAAAGAATAGAAAACCCTGGGGAGGGAATTAGCATGGGAAGGGAGGAGTGGAATTCCATCCTCACACAGAGGGAAGGAAGAGACTCAGATGACAAAGGGAAGATCAGTTGATGGAATTCATGAGAGTCAACCATTGTTTTCTCAGTGACGCTAGTAATCAGCTCAGAGTGAGGGAAATAGAAGACTAGAACACCAGCATGGCTTCCTTTCTGCTGCTTAGTCTTTGATGATGGCCTAGAATCACCATCCCTGGCAGAAATATGGTAGCCAACAATTACAAACTAGGGTTTAGAACAAGAAGGCTCAGAACCTTGAATTTTTATTTTATAACAAGTGATATATGTTACTAGCTAGGGTGCAGGCCTTAACATGGGTATAACAGTGAAAGATTTCAGGGGACCAAAAATAAACAAACAAACAAACAAAAACCCAGCCTTTTTGGTCTGAAAGCACAATCTCAAAGGCTGATGGACCATCCTTCCCAGAGTCCACCATCCAAGAACATTAAAATTACTGAGATTTTAAGCACACTCTGACTCTTATCTGATGACTAAATTTCTTCAAGCTCTACCAAACCTCCAATAATCGAGAGAAAGGGAAGGCATCAGAAATTATTGGTTGTCTACCTGAAGCGCATTCACCTTTCTTGGGTGTCTTCCATTGGAAAATCCTCCCCTCCACTCTGCGACTCAGTGGTGAATTGAATAGCAGTGTAAGCAGTTGTGTAAATGAAATCGCTTTGCCATGGATTGGTTTAGAAAGGGGCATTCAACCAACTCTAGCCAATGAGAGCTGAGGGAGTTGGCTGCAGGGCCTCTGAGTATGGCTAAGTGGTTTCTTCTTCCTCTGGACATAGTGGTATTTGAACGTGACTCCTGGAAACATACAGTCATCTAGCAACCACGAGGGGACAAGCCAGAGGACAAAGCTGACAGACTGGGGATGACAGAAGGGAAAGACAGAGGATATCCTTCAGGCTCTGTCTTACCCAACCTGGAACCATCACACCTCAGTCCTGGTGGCAGAACATATTTTCCTTATATTTTAATTTAGCTGAGCTTTGTTACTTGTTGTAAATCCCATCTTATCTGATTTAAGGGGGCATAGGAGAGATAAAGTTCCTCTTTCTAGCTAATCACAGCTTTCTCTTATTGTCTGCTTGAATTTCCCATTCAGCCAAGACACTTCTAACAGAGCCCTGGTGTGAGTGCTATAATGTATGCCCCTCACTGTCACACGTGTACGTAGCTACCTGCAGTTGCCAACCTCCCTGAGCATCAAGATCATAAGTATAAGTTTTGTGTATTGTGGAAACAGGAGTTTGAAAGAAGAGAGCCTTATTACCCAAAGTACAAAGACAAGCCACTTGAGGATACACAGATAAAATCTTCATGAAAGAAGAATAGAAAAACAGATTTATTTCAAAACGGATTAATGAGCTTTAAGATGTCTGTGATTTGCTTTTAAATAGTGGGCAATGAATAACAATGCTTCAGGTGAAATATAGTCTCTGACTTAAAAACAGTACTTGCAAAACTTGCTCATTTCATTTGCAGACTCTTAATAGCAAAACCAATCTGGAACATCTTTATTTTTTTTATTTTTATTTATTTTTTTTATTTTTATTTATTTTTTTTTTTTTGAGACAGAGTCTTGCTTTGTTGCCCGGGCTAGAGTGAGTGCTGTGGCGTCAGCCTAGCTCACAGCAACCTCAAACTCCTGGGCTTCAGCGATCCTACTGCCTCAGCCTCCCGGGTAGCTGGGACTACAGGCATGCACCACCATGTCCAGCTAATTTTTGCTATACATATTTTAGTTGGCCAGATAATTTCTTTCTATTTTTTTAGTAGAGACGAGGTATCGCTCTTGCTCAGGCTGTTCTCGAACTCCTGACCTTGAGCGATCCACCTGCCTCGACCTCCCAGAGTGCTAGGATTACAGGCATGAGCCACCGTGCCCGGCCTGGAACATCTTTAAAATGCTGTGAAAAGCGACCCCTGAAAGTATGATCACCCAAAGCATCACCTATAAAATGCCAATCAAAAATTTGATTATAAGGCCAAACCAAATAAGTTAATGAGGATATAACTAACTTAAAAAGAAAAGTTACTAGTCCTTAAGAAAAATATACAAATATTCTAAAATGATCATTTCCCTGCAAACTCTATAAAATCAAAGTCTAAATTACATTGGATTTTTAATGTGGTCATATATTTTTACCCTAAATACTAAAAAAAAAAAAAAAATCAGAGAAAGTTGTAACAAGCAAAAAATCTATAAATATTCTGCATTTTACTATGAAGAGTACAGTTTGAAGGTCCCCATATGGAATCATAATATAATTCGGCAACATAAAGCTACTGTGCAGGCTGATCACAAAACCGTTTTAAAACTATCTCACACACACACGCACACACACACACATATACTCCAACCAACATTTTGTCTATTGTGTGTGTATGTGTCTATATGTAATTTTCTCACAAATTTTTAAAGAATCCTAGTTTTTCATTTCCTTTAAGTATAGAAGAAAAATTTTCTTCTACTGCAAAGTGCAGTTTAAACAATTAAAATGAAAAATTTTCACAACGAATATTCTTCAAAGGAATGTCCCAAAGACCTGCTCCTTAGTAAACCTGACACAGGACTGGGACTGCATGTGGGAGGCTATGTGAAAGGAAAGAACTGCAGAACGGAAGGCAGTGCAGACAAGAAACACAAAAGGAATCGAGATGAGCCGGTCAGGAGCTCCTGAAAACAATGGAGAGGTGCCATCAAGTGGCCGAAGAAAGAATTCAAGTGGGGATTGGTTTCTCAGACAGCGCCACCTGGTGGCCAAAATTGAGACTCATTTTAGACTGGTAAAACTACAATGTGAATACTGGTCTTTCACGTGCTCCTTAATTTAAGGCTTGATAGCTCGCCGTTTCCGTTAAGAGAATAAACCCCATTAACAATCTTTATAATACAACTTGAAATAATGAAATAATCATAATAAATATTAATAACAAAATATCAGTCACGCTTCTATAGGGGAGGGGAAGTGTGTTAAACTTATTACATCTGGCTTAATAAGTGATTTTAGGAAATTTTTTCTACAATAAATTCAAATTGAGTAGATATTTACAGGTGTATTTAGCCATGAAGCTATATATTTTTTAATTAGGTGACCAAATTTTTACTTTTCCTTCCCATATCTACTGGCAGTCTAATGGTAGGATCAAAGGTTTTTGTTATTGCTCTAATTTTGCTTTTTTTTTTTTTTGGTTTCTTACCTGAAATAAATCTTACAAATCATCTTATTGATTAATTCATTTATTACGTGTTCAAAAATATTTCCAGACTATCTTGATTGGACTGGGCATCAATCTAGGCATCAGTTATGTAACGGTGAGCAAGATGGACATATCCCTGTCCTTAAGAAGCTTATAATCTAGTGGAGGTGATAAATACTCAAAGAAATGTAGTGGTTTAATTCATTCAAAATCTATGTACTGAGCACACACTTTCTTATGCCTTGTACAGGGATATATGGCTGAACAAAACAGATAAGGATTTCTACCTTCAAGGAGTGCTTTGAACTGTGAAGGAAGAAGTGAACAAAGGTTGAGATAGGAACCTTCTCTAGGGAAATTAAATTTAAATTTTGATGGGAAACATGAAAAGGAGCCAACAGACAGAAGGGTAGGAGCCCAGAGGAGAGAGGACAGAACTGCAGGTATATATGCAAAGATCCTAAGATGGAGGGAAAAGGCTGAGTAGCTGGAGGACAAGGAACAAGGGGAGAGTGATGTGACCTGGGGTCAGAGAGCTGGGAGAAGGCAGGTCGTTGCAATATCTTGAAGGTCATGGAAAAGAGTTTGACTTTTAGTTTAAGAGCAATGGGAAGCAACTGAAGGGATATAATCTTACAGGAGTTATAAGTGATTTGCTTTGCTTCAAAAAGATCAGGACAACTATTTGGAAAATGGATAGAGGAATGGATGAATGGATGGGTGGATGAGAGGAAAAGAAAGGGTATTTTCGTACTTTTAGAGAAAGTTTCCTTTTTTTGTTTTCCTAAGAGAAAAATGAGTTTGATAACAATCTACTAAAGCCATACTCAAGATTCCTACCAGCTTCATTAATACTGGTGAATGACACTTTTTGATCTGCAAATATTCCTGATATACATTCTTGTGCTCAGGAAATCAGAAAGAGCAAAGATTGATGTTCATATTGCCTCATCCACCAGTTATAATTCTTCACTCCCTCATCTGAAATCCCCCATTATAGTACTAATCTCACCCCCTGATGAATTAACTTGGTTCTTTTGTGTTCATCTTCTCCACAAGACTAAATGCTTGAATTGTCCTCATTTTTTGCAATCCCACAAAACTGTCCTTTATACTTGGGAGCTTTGTAATAAATGCTTACTTAACAAAATAAAAACTTGAAGTTTAATATTAATCCATTGTACCATAGAATTTTAATTTTTAAAATTAGAATCCTCACTTCCCCCAAAGGAAAATTTAGATCCAATGTAATTTATTTTGAATCTATTTCATTTTTTAGTTTTTCTAATTATGGCCAATTGAGGTAGAATATATGATTCCTCATAAAATCTGCTGCTCAGCTCTTGAGACAAGGTGGACACAGAATCTTAGGGTAACAAAATGATTTTCTTTGACTTTTATCTGACCTTTTGGATTCTGTTCATTTCCTTTAAAGCTATGACACTGTTTACCTAAAGTTGACTTCTTTTTCTTCACATTTCTTAGAATGATAATCTATAATGTCAACCACCTCTATTTCCACTGAGTCCCCACATCAACAGAGAATAGTGTTGTGAAGGTCACTCTACAGGACTAACTTCGTTTTGCAAAAAATTATAAATTTTTATTGAAAGTTTTAGAAACTAAAACTCCCTGCATCCATGGAACCATACCTCCCAGGAAGTAGATGCAATGATCCTTTTCATTATAAAACTTCCCTGAGTTCTTCACTCCAGATTTGATTCTATATGCTTTGGGCTCTATGGCACCATAGACCTACCCTTACAGAATTACACTTGAATCCTCTAGAGTAATGGCTTATTCCATATGTCTGTCTTCTTTATTAAAATGCAAGTCTGTGAGGGCAGTTTCTCATTTATTTTTGCATCCCTCACATCTGATTCATTGTAAGATGTTCAAAACGTTTGATGGATAAAGAAAAGGGGATTTCAGCACTACTTGAAAAGTCTTGCTGACTCAAAGACAAATGTTTACTTTATAAGAAGCAAAAAACCATGCATTCTGCTTTAGGTCAGTAATTATCAATCGGGTACAATTTTGCTTTCCTGGGGACATTTGGCAACATCTGAAGATATTTTTGTTGTTGCAATGGGGGTGGGGTCGTATTACTGTCATCTAGTTGGTAGAGACTGGAAATGCTGCTAGCTGCCATATGACACACAGGACAGCCACTTATAACCAAGATAACCAACCATTATATGGCCAAAAAGGTCAATAGTGCCAAGATTAGGACATCTGGCTTTAGGTTAAAGTTTGAGTTTCTTTTCACACACATTAAAATGGAATAGCTGCTTCTTAATTTATTCTACTAGAAACTTCTTTGGTATATCCATTATGGAAAATAGTATGCAGGTTCTTAAAAGAAAATTAAAAATAGAACTACCATATGATCCAGCAATCTCACTACTGGGTATACATCCAAAGGAAAGAAAATCAGTATGTCAAAGAGATGCCTATGCTCCCATGTTTATTGCAGCACTATTCACAACAGCCAAGATATGGCATCAGCCTAAGTGTCCATCAATGGATGAATGGATAAAGAAAATGTTGCATATACACAATGGAATACTATTCAGTCTCCAAAAAGAAGGAAATTCTGTCATTTATGACAACACAGGTGAAATTGGAGGGCATTATTTTAAGTGAGATAAGCCAGGCATAGAAAGACAAATACCGCATGATCTCACTTATATGTAGAATCATAGAAACATTGAACTCATAGAAGCAGAGTAGAATGGTGGTTACCAGGGGTCGGGGAGGCTGGTGTGCTGGGGACATGTTGGTCAAAGAACACAAAATTTCAGTTAGATAGGAGAAATAAGTTCAGGAAATCTCTTGTACAACATGGTGATGATAGTTAATAACTATATTATATACTCGGAAATTGCTAACAGAGATTTTAAGTATTCTCACCACAAAAAAGATAAGTGAGTTAATGTATATGCTAATTAGCTCCATTTAGCCATTCCACAATGTATGCATATTTTAAACCGTCATGTTGTGCATGATAAATAGATATAGTTTTTACTTGCCAATTAAAAATTAATTTAAAAAATGCTTTGGTTTTATCCAAAGTATTATAATCTACAAAACTGTATTTTTCAAAGGTTGAATGCAAAAGCACACTAACAATCTGCTCTTGTACATATTTAGATAGTTTGTAGAAGCTTTATGTGTATGTGATAAGATCAAATGCTGCGCAGAGGCGATAAGGGCAAGGAGAGAAAAGAAAGAGCCCAGAACAAAAATGAAGATCAGAGGAATGAGGACAAACTTTTCCTTCTTACCTTTCATGCAGATAAGGATGGCTAAAGTTTCCCAACTATCAGAAGAAAGCCCCCATCTCTTCCATAGATAGCCCTCATTCCAGCAAAGCCACACACAGTTTTGGATTCTGCTAATTTCTGTAGCCATGGAGCCATGTCTTTCTCTTAACCAGCCCAACTTAGCCACAAAAGATTGCGTTGAAGTCCCTATAGCTGCCACCAATCCATTACAGGGTCTTCCCTGTAATGCAAACATGGCCATACCCTACTACTATGACCATCTCTGTTCATGTTTGCATTCCCATTGCCTCATGCCTAAACTGTCTAAATTATCTTGCTTCCATAAATGGTAATTTTTTTACTAGTTTTTTTAATGCTCACTTAAAAAAATGCTGAAATAGCTTATCAAGAATTGGAACCTCCTATACTAGGAAACAAAAAGAAATGAAAATGGTAAAGGAATGCTTTTAGATCCACCTTGCAAAAACTTTTACAAGATAGTGATCCTCCATAACACCCCTTGGCTGATCAAGCATCCAGCATCCTGCCTGCATCTGCAAACACCAACCATCTCTTCCTAAATCATTCCTGCATCTATCCTCTCCACACACCTCTGCCAAAACAACCCATTAACACGAAACATCAGTTAGTGTATGAGACACGTGCTATACACAAACAGAAGGCAAAATGAACAGGAAAAACCTTGACAATATTATTTTGCCTGATGATCTTAAAGTCTCCTCTTGTTTATTCCTTGAGTCTTTTTAGAACTATGTTTTTCAAACATAGATAAAAACATCCTGCTGCCACCTACAAAATATAAACCTCTCATTCTTATGACCTTGGGCAAGTCTTTTATCCCGTGCCAGCATCCATTTTTCTATCTCCAAAATGATGGGTTTCTCTTTGCCCATTTCAGTTGTAAAAGCCCTGTAAGGTGATTATTCCAAATAAATTCATAATCTGAATCTCCTTTCTCCTGGAACAAAGCCAACTCTGCCACTTGCTTCTTACAGACAGCTGTTGCCACAATTACCTTGTTTTCAAAAATGAATGATCTACAGCCAACCAAGAGCGAATGGTTAAATCAAAAGAAAAAACCTATTTATTGCTTTTCCTTTGATCTTGTTCCAGGATCTGAGATATGCCATATTCAGTAAAGATTTCAGCCCCTCTGAAGGCCGTTTTGTCTCTTTTCTCTTTCATTCAGAAGTATGGTGACCACGAATGCAGAAAAGAGAGAAAGCAGGAAGCAACCTTCAAAGTTACAAATGCCCAACATTTGATTTGAAGACATCTGTTTTAGGAGGAAATGGACTTGGGATTCAGATGCTGTTTGTTCTGATGTTTTCACAGTTGAAGTCACGTGTATTAATTAGTAAACAGAGTCTTGCTTCTGATTCCATTATCATCCTAACTTTCTTGCACTGGAGCTCTCTCCTCTGACAGCAGTGTGTCCGTTCACCACTACCGGAGCACTATCCTTTCTGTACTGAGCACCAACTGTGTGACAGGCGCCAGGCACATGGGATTGAAGACCACTAACCATCAAAGACCCCCCAATTCTGGTATGGAAGGGAGACTATATGCAAATAACTTTAATAAAATATGATGAGAACTACAAGAGAGATAAGTACCAGGAAGTATGAAGGAGAAAGAGATGGACCCCTTGGGTGGGTCAGGGGAAGTTTTACAAAGGAGGTGATACTTGCACCCCAACTTGAAGGATGAAGAAAGCTCATCAAGTACACAACGTGAAGGAAGGCATTTCAGGTAGAGAGAGCAGTGAATGCAAGGCAGAGCAATATGGATGACATGGCATCTACACATAGTTTGATGAGGCCAAAACGAAAGGTGTGTGCAAGGACAGACACTGTGTACAAGGCAAGGGTGATAGCAGGGGCTGGCCACGGAGGCCCTCGTAATGCATGTTAAGGAATTTATGCTTTATCTTATAGGGTAATGCAAATTTTTGAGGGTTTGAAGAGGCAAATAAAATAGCACTTCACAAAGTATATTCCATAAAACACCACTTCTCTCTGTATTCTTCCAAAAAAATAGAAGTTAATCAGTTAAATTTAGAAAAAGTTATGTACTATAAGATCCGTTTGGACATTCATAATGTACAAGTCCTAAAAACTCTGAGAAATCTTACAATGAAGAATCCTATTTAACATGGCTCAACCCAGCATTTCTCAAATGCACCATCTTTAACATGGTGCAGAACGAGTGTCTACAGAGGACTCTGGGACATGCCTAGTAATCGCAGATTTGCATGGGTAGAACAGTTGCCTTAGGGTTATACCTCTAAAGCAATGTAGCACACAGAGTAGAGGGGAAAACATTTAGGAAAGGGCCGTAATCCTGTAGATAAAGATGAAGAAAACAAAAGAGATGAGCTCTTAAGTAAAGGATATTTAGTGGAGAGACTTGTGACAATGTGGTAAATGACTGGATGGGAGGGGGGTACAGTGTAAGGAGGAGGGAGGAGAAGATGAACCCTAGGATGTCAAACAGGGTAACTTAGTGGATGGTGGGCTCATTTGTCAGAAGAGGGAAAACAGGAAGAAGAGCGGTTGGGAGAAAAATGATGATTTTAGTGCTGGTGCAATGAAAGTCTTCATGCCACAGGATCAATGGCTGGTCAATAAAAACCATGTGATAGTGACGATGAAAACATTATATATAAAACATTTTTCAATATAATAGCAAAGGTATGGGCCTGATTGAGCTATTTAAGACATATTTTCTTTAAATATTTACATATACAACTTATATAAAGTGAACTGATTTATACCAAGAGAAATTGTATATTTATAGCACTCCTAAGAAAAATGCCTTCATAAAACCAGTAATCACAGATGAATGTATCTTTGTATTAAGTCTGCGCTTCCATGCATACTGACTTTTAAAGATAAGCTGAGTGTTTGTAGGTGTTTTGATAATGCCATCAGTCACTATCCCTCCATTATAGCTGATAACTTAGTAACTTTTAATTTTCATCCAGGGTCTAACTGCTTTACAACCTAAGAATGAAGTGACATTTGTTTATATGATACATAAAATGGGGGGCGGGGAGGGAGTGAAGGTATTTGGTCACTATGTGTTAAATTGCTCTGTGAGACAATTTGCTTGTATTCATTGAAAAAGCATTTATAGCTCAAGAACTCACATCTGAAGATTTTCGCCATCTAGAAAGCATCAGGACCTACATTTTCCAAAAACTGTATTTTATGTTATTAATACCATAAATGGTGTTGCTCAGCACATCAAAAGTGGATTAAAGGCTAAAATTATGAAAACGCAAACATTTGAAGGCATAAAATTTTATACACATTTTCTAGGTAAATTATAATACATGGCACTGCTCTTGGCTCTTTGCACATACTGACTCATTTAGTTCTTACAATAATACTATGAAGTGAGGGCTGTTATTAATCCCACTTTACAGATGGGGAAACTGAGGTTAAGTAGGGTGTTCAAGTTCATGCTGCCAGTGGCAAAGCTGGGACTTGAACCCAGGCAGCCTGGCTCCAGAGTCTGAGCCCTTGACTTACTGACCACACCTCCTTTTTAGTTGCTCAGCAGTGGCTTTTCAAGCTACTGTCCCACTGTCCCCATTAATTTATGATAGGGAACACAATGTATCATCCGAGTTTTGTACATTATTGAGAATAAATTTCCTCTTATCTCATTTTTCAATTCAGAAACAAATAACTGACTTATATGATAATAAATACTTGGTAGTTACTTTGTGGAATTTTCATTTTGAATTCCCACCCCCCAAAGTAATGCTCTTATTTTTAATTTTTTTTCCAAGCACTTGCATGTTTTGCATGGAAATCACGTTTCACTGGTTATAAGTATTTACGTGAGTTTGGGCAGGTGGAAATGAGGCAGAGGCTTCCACCTGAAGTTTGGAAATTTCATTCTGGTAAGCTCTGATTTTTAATTAACATATCAATACTTCAAAATATACTAATACATTAAATTAGTATCTTCCTGTGTGACTGCTGACTTCCAGGCACTGTGGTACTTGCTTTGCATGCATTATTATATTTAATCTTCCCAACATCCACAGAATATTTTACAGATAAGGAATCTGAGATCAAAGGGGTAATGTTCTCGGTATTCCGAAAGTTGTCCTCTTAAAAATTACAGACTATTTACTATTTGGGGGGATCATGATAGATTTGTCACCTTTATTTCTTGGTGGTAATAATTGTAGTCAAATATTTAACCTCTTCAATTTTATTTTAAAACCACATTTATAAATACTGTGATGGCTTTAACAAAAATTGGAAAAACTAAAAATCCCACAATTTCCACTGACCAAAGTCTTTTTTGTCTTCTACTTAAAACTATTATAATCCTGATTTTCATTTAACATCATACGTGCTTTCATAATTATCATTTAATAGCTTCATCTTATTTCACTGAACTGACGTAATTTAGTTAACTTTCCTCCAAGTTTGCTTACATTTAAAAAATATTTTTTAAATGTTACACTGACCAAATTTGTACAAATATTTTTCCCTCCCTTTGAGTTAACTCCACGAGATTAAAATTCAAAAGTGAGAAGACAGTGCAGATTGTTTATTGTACTTGAAATTTACTTCCAAGACCACCAGAAAGAAAAATCCCAAAAGATGAGTCTCATAAAGACTTCTGAGTCTACGACAATATCTTTTATCTTCCAATTCTGTGAGCAGCAGTTCTCAAGGCATTTATCACAGATCTCCACGGAGCTGTCAGTGAACGCTGTATATGTGTACAAGGGCACAATCCTTAATCATGAAGGATCTCCTCTTATCTGCATATCCTTTACAGCTGTGGTCTCCAACCCGAGGCAGCAGACAGGTACCTTGCACTGCCTGCTAGGGACTGGACTACAGAGCTCCACCTCCATCCATGGAAAAATTGTCTTCCATGAAATTTAGGAAGGGGGAGGCGCACAGCAGGAGAGTGGTGGGTGAGGGAGCGGAGCTTCATCTGTATTTACAGCCACTCCCCATCGCTCGCATCACCGTGTAAGCTCCGCCTCCTCCCCACCCCCCAGAAAAATTCTCTTCCATGAAACAGGCCCCTGGCGCCAAAAAGGTTGGAGACTGCTGCTCTACAGAACTTAGATTGTCCTGCATAGAGAAGAGAAGCAAAGCTGTGGGCTCATTCTGGCATAATCACAGTAAGTCCAGGTACGAGGTGTCCATGAATTGGTTCAAGGGCCACAGAATCAACTGAGGAAATAATCACCCCAGATCTCACACACCCAACACTCTGACCTGTTTCCATTTCAGTAATCCTTAACCTCATGTCCAGTCCACAATAATTTAGTGTGATTACCTTTGACCCAAGTGTTAAGATTCTGAAGTAAGAGATGAAGAGAAAGGAAAAGAGACAAAGAAAAGGACCAAGAGTTGAGGAAGAAAAACACATTCTGGAATGCTGTGCCCCCTTCTCAGAAGCCAGAGAGAAGAATTCATATTGAAAAAAGCAGATTTCCCTTTTCCTACCGTCTCTACCATCTGACACAACCAGGTAACAAAAGTGAGGGATGAGAACACTCAAATATATGTATTTTTTATTTGTCAATTATATCTCAACAAAGCTGGGGGGAAAAAAGTGAATGATGTTGCAGTCACATTAAGTGACCCAAAGAAAAATCTCTGCATCAGCATAGGGATTTCCTCCTTTTAAAATAAAATAATAGATTCAACTTAACAGATGAGGCTGTACCATGTGTAGTCTCCCTTCTATGTGCTTTACACATGTTCACTTATTTGATCCTTAAAGAAAACCCTATGGAGTGGGAACCACCATCACCCATTTTGCAGGAAAGGAAACCAGGGCTGGGAAAGTCTAGGTAACTTGCTCAAGATCACCCTCGAACAAGCCTGAGCAAGAATTCAACAGGCATACTTGAAAGCTGCACATAGATCTAGTGCACCTCTCTGCCTTCCTTTCTTCCCACCTTGTAAAACCATTTCATCATCCATCCTCTATATCCTAAAGCAGAGTACTTCTATCATAAGATGTATTTTGCAAATCTGCTTAATGTCAAATTAAAGAAAAAAATTCTTAGAAGTATGCTGGTCATGTGTGGGTGTATCATTTCTCATTAATCCTAGAGAAAGAATGTTTAAATCTTATCATGAGGTGTTTTAACAAAGAAATATATTTAATTTGGATGATAGCAAAGAAAGATATTTTTATCCTTGTAAGTATAAAACACCCACTTACTTTTCTTAAATCCAAACGTGGGATCTTTAATATTTTAATAGGAATTAATGGAAAAAATTGATTAGAACTTTCATGATTCATAAAAAAAACCCACAAAGGTTAACAAAGCCACTCTCATATATTACTTACAAAATATGTTATACATTTTTTAGATGTCAAAATTGTTTTATAATTTTAAATTTTCTTTGAGCATAATAATATCTAGATGTCCTGTAGTATCCAGATAGACTATCTGAATATGAGTTACCTTTCTGACATTAACTTACATTCCTCATGTAGCTTAGTAATTTTGTTGTCTCTCATATCCTTTGGAAGACGAAATCATTTAGATAAGAGGTAGAATGATAAATAAGGCTGATTTTCAACAAACTTCTTTGAAAAGTGTGGCCCTTTGGGGCATGTAAGTCAATGTGTGTGCTAAATAGTGATTTCTTATTGTCCCATCTGAATACATACACCAAGTTAACCAAAGTTCAAGACACTCCTGATTGCAGTTTCAATAACTTTATTTCCAATGCCACCTTACCCCATCATTGGTTTTCAAACATCCGTTCTCAAAAGTTGCTCAAGCCTCTTTTAATGGCTTTGACTCTTCCAGGATATATAGCTTAGAACCATTCATAAGCCTATTAGGAATGTTGAGCATTGTGGGAAAATACCCTTGGAATTAACAGCAATATCTATTGTGTGTTCACATTTTCCTTTCTAATGTCCAACAGTTATTTGGGTGTGTTATTTGACTACTGTTGTCACCTCACTTAACTAGTGACTATTCTCTCTCTCTCTCTCTCCCCCCCTCCCCTTTTTATCTCATATTTAAATTCAACTGAACCACTCAACAGAAATCCACAACTGTCACTGCTATTATCAACTGATGTCACCTCCTGATACCCCTTTGAGGATGAATAACCTGTCTTACCACTGAGTGTCAACCAGCTTGTTTTGCTTGTCCCCTCTCTGGCTAGAGAAAGGAAATTGGTGTCTGTCACCAGTTCCAACACCATGAGCAGTTGAGGGCTGTCAGACCTCTCAGACTTAAGGAGTCCACTGCAACCAAAACCAGAATCCAAAGACATTTCTGCTATTCCCTGGCTGCTAAGACATTCTAGCTCTCCACTTTGCACTCCACTGCACAGTACCAGTGAACTGAAGCGTGCCTGGGCTCTTGCCTTCATTTTCCCCAGCCCTCACGATTACATGATTCTGGGCACTGAAACCTGGAGAATAATTTATCTGAAGATGACAAAATAAAAAAAATTGAGGGCTGTGAACAAAGACTAACCTAGTAATTTTTATACATGAGAGAATGATAAAAAAAAAAATCGTTGTCTGAACCTTGATGCTGCAGCAAGAAAGAACAAAACCATTTTTTTTTAGAGTTGGTACATACAGTAGTTCATCACTCTGCTCACATTCTATTTGTTTTCTCTTTTTTATGCCTTTACCCCTCCAGTAATTCCTTCCAGAAATCCTCTCCCTCCTTTTATCCCTCAGTCTGTATCTTTCTGCCTTCCTTACACTCTCCACTAGTGGTGAAATGAGCACAGAAGTATAAATATAAATTATTTTAATGTGTTCTGTATTTTCATCACATTCCTATTTTTAATTCATTTGTTATTTTATTGCAGTAAGAATGCTTTACATGGGATCTACCTTCTTAACCAATTTTTTAAGTCCATAATACATTATTGTTGACTGTAGGCATAATGTTTTATAGCAGATATCTAGAGCTTACTCATCTTGCTTAACTGAAACTTTTGCCCATTGATTATCAAATCCCAAATCCCCCCTCCCTAGTCAGTGGTAATCACCATTCCACTATGAGTCTATGAATTTGAATATTTTAGATACCTCATATGCATACACTAACGCAGTATTTGTCTTTCTGTGACTGGCTTATTCCAATTAGCATGATGTTCTGTTTCTACTAATAAACACAATTTTAATCCTTTGAATATTGTATCCTTCTCTAGCAAAAAAAGTCATGCCAAATGACAAAAGTTAATTTTAATGCCACATGATTCAAACTTAAAACAAAAAAGCAAGAAAGCTAGTCCTGTTAGTCAATGGCAAATTCATGGAGAGTCACAGAAGTGAGTCTATTCACCCAGACAGAGCATTCGATCACCCCTCACCTTCCTGTCCTCTCCCTCACTTCCCCTTATCCTGTCCTCTTTGCCTACCTGCCTTATTCTTCAAGACCCACCTTAAATGTCACCTCCTTAGAAAAACCCTCTATGTGAACACCTACCTCCATCATGATATGCTCCTATAACACTCCAGAATATTACTCTATAGCACTTATCAAAAACGTAGTAAATAAATTAGTCACATAATCACTTTTGCCCTTCCTTCTAGATTGGAAGCACCATGAGGGCACAACCTGTTTCATCCCTGTGGCTCTGACCTCCAGCAAGTGGTTGCCCAAAAGGCGTGCTCAGCTCAGTGAATGAGTAAACAAATGCATGAATAAATATGTAGATGCTATTTCCCTACGTACTTCGGATTGCAACGTTTTCTTTTCACTCCCCCAGACCACAATGAGACGTGGGAGGCACCAAAGGCTCTTTATTCAGATTCTACCCATCATCTCTGCCATTCCCCCCAAGGGACCTAAAATGCCATAGCCCGCCTTTAACTTCAAATGCCTAGACTCACTCTTTGTGTGAGTGTTAGTCATATTTACATTTTTCAATGCCCTGAGACATGAACAGACATTTGTTTTAGGTCACATAATCTAAATGGACATGAAAGAAGGTGGACTTGTGTATATCATTTTTGCTAATATTCCCAGAGGGTGATAATAAGAACAATCATCACACTAATAAAATGAACCTCAGATCTTCCAATTGTTGTTATCGTAGCTCCCAGGGGATGTGAGAAAAGACAGGCACTACTTTCTATCTCAATGCATGTAAAACCTCTGGACATCAGCCACACTGAAGTTGCTTCTAGTATTTGAAGCTGTTACAGGATTCTGATGAGCAAATGACAGGAACAAATTGGCTGGGAAACTTTGAAATATTTTACATTGATTATTTAAAATGGTTTGGGATTGTTGGTTAAAATAATAAACTTGTACTGAGGCTCTGATATGTCAGGGACTATGAACTGAGTAATCAAATTAAGCAATTATAGAACTTAGAACTAAATACCCAAAAGGAGCCTGAATGTCCCAGCATGGGCTATGGGAATAGCAGCTGGATCTGCTTATAAGGATCAGAGAAAACTTCTTAGGGAAGGTGGTATTTGCACTGAGCTTTGAAAGAGAAATAAAAGTTCATGAAAGAAGTAAGGTTAAAGGACATCTCAGCAGAGCAAACCACAGGTACAAAGCAGTAAAGATATGAAAGCACATGGTCTACTTAATGGTGAATAACAGCATAGGGTGTACAAGAGGGTTGGGATAGGTGGAATGTGAACCAAGATAAAGGTTTTGAACTCTTAATGGAGTTATATCCCAAATCCATATTAGAAATGCTTCAATTAATAAAGACATAACAATGTTTAGTACATTCATATTTGAAGAACCGCTACATTATATGCAAGGCTCTAAAAAGCACAGGTATTCTTGTTCTCAGATAAAAATAAAGAAATGTAAGTAAACAGTGAAGAGATAAGAATGTTACATCAAACCAGTAGACCCGGAAAAAGGTTAATTTTGTGCACATGATTGGGATCAGAGACAATGAACATTTTTATCTGGTACATTCTATTACCATTAAAATGTTTTGTGGGGCACAGCAGGGACATGGCAAGTATGTCTCGTTTAAGAGAAAAACTGAACATATGCCTCCTCCAAGGCAGTGAACCATGGCCAGAATCTCAGCACCTGCACAGAGCAACAGAGCAGAATAATCGCATTTGAAATTAAAGTCTGCATTTTCTCTGGAGGTTGAAACCACTTTGTAAAGAGTCAGACCCATCATTGGCCAGTGAGCTAGCTGAGAGGGTGAGCTATGGGGTCAAAAGAATAAAGAGCTATTCTTTTATGTCTGAAGTGAATTTTAAAAAATGAGTCAAAATCTGCCTTCTAACAACATGGAAAAGAATTGGACAAATTGGAGTGAATGATGCTCTACCTGACAAGCAATAAGGAGAATACAGAGCTGCTTGAGCAGGGATGCAACTTGGACCTTGAAATATTTATAAAATATCTCATAGGTATATTCTTGTCTGAAATTCCCTGTGGCTTTTGGCTCCTATAAATGGTCAGGATCAACAGTAGAATCTCTTTTATAATGGCAGAACACATCAGGGCTGATTAAGAGATGCTCAAACTTCACATTTAAATCCTTGGATCGGTAGAATCAAGATTGTTAAAATGCCCATACTGCCCAAAGTGATTTACAGATTCAATGCTATCCCCATCAAAATACCAAAATCATGCTTCACAGACCTAGAAAAAATCATTCTACACTTCATTTGGAACTAGAAAAGAACCCAAATAGCCAAAGCTATCTTAAGCAGAAAGAACCAATCTGGGAGACATCACATTACCAGACTTTAAACTATACTACAAGGCTATAAGTAACTAAAACAGCATGGTTTTGGTACAAAAGTAGAGACATAG
This sequence comes from Lemur catta, assembly GCF_020740605.2. NCBI lineage: Eukaryota > Metazoa > Chordata > Mammalia > Primates > Lemuridae > Lemur > Lemur catta. The sequence continues at coordinate 66,938,607 of NC_059137.1, forward strand.
ACCAGTGGAACAAAAAACAGAGAACCCAGATATAAAACCAGCTATCTATGGCCAACTGATCTTTGACAACAATGTACACTGGGGAAAAGAAACCCTATTCAATAAATGGTGCTGGGAAAATTGGATAGCCATATGCAGAAGAATGAAACAGGACCCCTATCTCTCACCACTCACAAAAATTAATTCAAGATGGATAAAAGACTTAAGTGTAATGCATGAAACCATAAGCATTCTAAAGGAAAGTGTAAAAAAACTCTTCTAGATATCGGCCTAGGCAAAGAATTTATGAATAAGACACTAATGACAATCACAACAATAACAAAAATAAATAAATGGAACTTAATTAAATTAAAAAGCTTCTGCACAGCTAAGGAAATAATCAACAGAGCAAATAGTTAACCTATATAATGAGAGAAAATATTTTCAAGCTGTACATCTGATAAAGGACTAATAACCAGACTCTACAAAGAACTCAAGCAAAGTAGCAAGAACAAAACAACTCCATTAAAAAGTAGGCAAAAGACATGAACAGAAGCTTTTCAAAAGAAGATAGAAAAATGGCCAATAAACATGAAAAAATGCTCAATGTCACTAATCATCAGGGAAATGCAAATTAAAACCACAATGAGATATCACCTCACCCCAGTTAGAATGGCTTTTATTAAAAAGTCCAAAAACAGTAGATGCTGGCATGGATGCAGGGAGAAAGGAATATTTATATCCTGTTGGTGAGAATACAAATTAGTACAGCCTATATAGAAAACAATATGGAGAGTTCTTAAAGAACTAAAAATAGAACTACCATTTGATCCAGCAATCCCACTACTGGGTATCTACCCAAAAGAAAAGAAGTCTTTCTATCAAAAAGACACCTGTGCATGAATGTTTATTGTAGCACAATTCACAATTGCAAAGGTGTAGAATCAACCCAAGTGCCCATCAATTCATGAGTGGATTAAGAAAATGTCATATATGTATACCATGGAGTTCTACTCAGCCATAAAATGGATGAATTAATGTCTTTTACAAAAATTTGGATGGAACTGGAGATGATTCTCCTAAGTGAAGTATCTCAAGATTGGAAAAACAAACACCACAAGTACTCATTATTAAACTGGAACTAACCAATAAACCCACATATGCACAGAGGGAAGTAAAACTCAGTGGAAGTCAAGCAGGAGGAGGGGGAGAAGGAGAGAAGCAAAAATCTACCTAATGGTTACAACGAACACTATTTGGGTAATGGGCATACCTATAGCTGGGACTCAAGCATTGCAAAAGCAATCCATGTAATCAAAAACATTTGTACCCCCTCAATATTTTGAAATTAAAAAAATCCTTGGATCACTTTTATTGTATTACTCAATGGAGTAGAATAAATATTTGTGTCTCATCTTTATGTGAGTTTGCAGAGTATGATAGTCAAGGGTAAAAGTCAAGAGTCTTTGTCTAACTCATTCTGTTTACTACTGCAATTCTTCAGGTCCAATCTAGTTCTTTTCTCATAATTGTACTTTTTTTCAACATGTAATCATGCAGTTAATGTCACCCCTCTGCTTAAAACTTTCCAACAGTTTTATGTCACACTCAGATTCTATCTCAAGCCGCTCTATGCAATCTGGCTGTTGCTCACTGGACTCATTCCATGCAACTCTCCTGCTTGTTCAAGCTAGCTTTATGTCTATTCCTTGACAATACCAACCTTCCTCTGCCTCAGTGTCATAGGAACTGCTGCTTCCTTTAAGTGGAATGCCCTCCTCTCTAGGTATTCACTTAAGTGATTCTTTGTAATTATTCTGCCCTCAGTTCAACCATCCTTTCCCATGGTAGCCAGCTGTGGCCCAATGATCCTTACCTCCTGGTATTCACACCCTGTAATAATTCCCCCACCCCACCCCACATGGCATCTGCACTAATCTGTATGATCAATAAAATATGGTAGAGTGATAGCATGTGACTTCCAAGGCTAAAACATAGAATATGTTGTTGCTCTTCTTTGCTCTCTTAGACCATACGCTTTGGGGGAAACCAGTCAGCATGTCATGAAGACACTCAAATGGCCCTTATGGAAAGACCCATGCGGGAAGACCCATGAGGCCTCCTGCCAACAGTCATGTGAGTGAATCATCTTGGAAGCAGGTTCTCCTGCCCAGTCAAGCCTTCAGATGACAGCAACCTCTTAAGGGGCCCTGAGATAGAACTACCCAGCTTGGTCATTACTGAATTCTTATCTGAAAAAAACCATGTAAAAGAATAAATGTTTGTTTTTTCAAGCTGCTAGTTTTCAGAATAATTTGGTACATAGTAATAATAACTCTTACATTTTCTCATATAGCTCTTCCCTGATACCCAATCTAAGGGGAACCTACCCCTTAGATATTATCTCATTTTTTCCTTCTTATTCTGATGCATAGCTCATTTTATTTATTTATTTAGTTAGTTAATTAGTTAATTAGTTAGTTATTGCCTATCTTTGAAATTTGAAAGAATAACTTCTTTCAAATAACTTACAACTCTGTGAAAATTCTATTTCACTTATTTCTCCAAAGCATATATGAGCTTGTATAGTTAAATAATTCTTCCACGTGCATGGTGGCTTATCTGCCTGAGATTTTATGCAAGATCAAGGAAGCATTTGTACCCAGAAAAAAAGTAGAGCCAATGCTTTTAGTTATCCCTTGGCCAAAACTTCATGTTCTGAACTACAGAAGGGCAAACACTCTTGAATAATAACCATCGTTTAGGAAAGATTTTAGGGAAGAGATTAAGGAGATCTTGTAGAAATGTACATGATGTAGAAAAGATAATTTTTAAAAATAATAACAAGTTGGAGAAGATTTTAGGGGATAAAGAGTTAAGGCAGATGAGATGCTCACTGGAAGAACAAAAGGATAAAGAAAATATTTACTTTAATGAGGTGGGAAAAAAATAATTCAAACAAATGTAATAGAGAAAATATTCTGTCTAGCTGCCAATTATCTAAAAGATTTGCACCTGAGCTATCCAAAGCAGTTTTAAGAGCTTAAGGCAGGAAAAACCACTCTATATCCAGATACTTTTCTGTTCAATAAATCACACATCTTTTAAAATTCTACCCAGGTACATGGTTTCAGACTTCACAAGCATATAGTAGGTGTAGCATATACAACTCCATGACCAAAAGTAGAGGTAAAAGATCTATACATACACGGCATGCATAGCTCCTATTTGCACAGTGCATGTTTTCATGTGGTTTCTTCCAAAGATTTAGTGGGGAAAACTGGATCTACTTCCTGGCTTCATTTCAGAAAACCATTTCAACCACTCTGGCTTGGGTCCTGCCATCTGTACAAAGTCACAGCTACAGACAGTGCCTGTTTAATCACAGTACTCAATAACACAGCCATGTTATACCCCTATACGCCCTCACATACCTACGATGCATTTCTGCATGGTATGACTTTTTAATCATGTTGCATTGGGAAGTATATTCATGTACCTATACACAAACCATTCAGTGTGCCAAATTCCAATCAAAATTTTAAAAGAAAACAAAATACAGCCCTCCTCAATTGGATGTGAGGGATATTTTCCATGCAGTTAAAAGATAAATTTTGTTGTGAGTTGTATTATAGCAGGTTTGAATAAGCATGTTAGCCTTATAATTTCCAACAAGTGTTAAGAGTCCCAGCTGACAAACATGAAAAAGAGTGAGTGTGTTTTTCCCTTTTGTTACCCTAAAATCCAAAGTTACCCTGACAAATAATTTCTCTATATTCAAAATTATTAAGCGTATTTCAATTCCAAAACTCTACTACTGCATTCAGAGGATCCCAGTTGGAAAGGTACCATATTTTTTGACTTAACACGTTTTCTGGATTTCTCCACTGGGAGTGCAAACTTACCACCAGCTCTTCGGGTCCATGAATAAAGGAAATGTAGAGCATTTTTACAATAAGAAGGAGAGATGAGTGTGCTTCTGAGAGCCCTGCTAAGTGAACGGATTCCTCTTATGGAACAGAGGAGTGTCTGGCTGGAGATTTAAAAAAAAAAAAAAATCAAAGAGCCACAAAGGGCTCACAGCTGGGCCTGGATTGATTTGGGTAATGGCTGGACGGGCAAACACACCTCCATGGAATCCTCGGTAGGAGGTGACACTATCGTCCCCAGCAACCTGAGGCAAAAAGTTCCAAGCATATGGAACTGAGCCACTTTTCCACTTGACGAACAGTAACAGAAGCTGTCTCCTTGAATCAAAAGACATGAAAGAAAGGGGTGAACAGGGGAGTGATGAGAAGAGGAAAGGGATAAAGATCTATTCATTCTCCGTCCCCGGGGGGCCCACACTAGTGGCTCTTGTCCTACCTCTTGTGAAGAGCTGGTTCAGTACCACTTATCCTGTCCTTGTGCCAGCTGGATAGTCTGAGATGTAATTTAGCGTAACACAGGGAATACCTTTTAATTTAAAACTTAGAAAAGAAAGAGTCACGCTTGAAAGGACTCTTGACAAATGAACCCTGAGGGTAGTAAACATAAACAGAAATGAGAGAGCATCGTATTCAGACAGTGCCTGGATATGAAAGGAAAGTGTGGTATTTTTTTGTACCTTTTTGAAAATTTTCAATGATGATGACATCAACATAATAGAAGTGGCATTAAGAGAAACTGACATTATTTTAAAGGTGATTATAATTTCACATTGCTCGAATCTAAGCAATGACAAAAAATCATTTTTAAAAGGTTAAAATTCAAATACTTATCGATGAACATAAAGGGTATAAAAAAGTGAAAGTCTATTTGGCAACATACTGTACAAACCCCAAATAAGCCAATATGTACTAACTGCTTTTCCTAGAGAAATACCAGGTATTGATATATTCATTAGCTCATTTATAAATTTATTCACTCTTTCATGTATTTATTCATTCAATAAGTACTTAAGGAGATACAAAGATGAAACAGACTCAGAGGTTTATAATCTATAATAAAAAGATTAAACTCGGCTGTATCCACACAAACAGGCTCACATGTCTGTACATGGCTTATTTCTAGAGTACGATGATGTGAAATTCATCCTTTCTAATAGGAGCCATAGAAATAGGAACCATATAAATTATTTGTATACTTTCATTTTATATACTTTATTTTATGTAGTCATAAATCTATTAAAGTGTTGTATTGTTTATTCAAACTGATGCCCTATGTAAAGAGAATTCTGATGCATAATTCTAGTAAGGCAAATCAGGAGCCAGGACCTAAAAATGAGTGTAGATTTGGAATATGGAAATTAGGTTAAAGCATTTTTAACCTCTAACAATAATTTTACATGACCAGACTCCTGAAGTTGAAAGGATAAATCAAAATTTGACTTGTTCTATGTTCCTGTCTTTATCAGTTATATGTTCAGTTCCATCAATATAGTTTTTCAACAATGTTTCTACAGCAAAGCCATAATTACTGCATGGGGTATTGACAAGAAATATGACAATGTCAGATGAAAGAAAAAGATGGCCCTGCCACTGGACCTCTCACTATGAATTCTGTTTTCCTGTCCTCCTTTCTCTTTTATCTCTTGGCATAGGACCATGGAGACAGCACTGGCAGGCCAAGTTGAAATCAGTAAGTGACGACTTGACAAGGTGTAATTATGGCCTGTATTCTTCCCTGTTAAGGCTGTCATTAAGGATGTCAGTAAGGTTATGTATTCAGGTTTATAACATCAAAAAGAAAGCTTTATGTGACTCTGGGGAACTTCACGATGTTTACTATTAATCTACTTTCCAAAGCACCAATTAAGCATGTTGTGCCCATAATGGATTTTGGACTATTGGAGGAGATAATGAATCTTTAAAAATGATGTTGAGTTTCTGTACTTTTTAAATGTTTGTGCCTGAGAAAAAGCCCAGGTTACTCGGCCATAGATGCATGTCTGTTGGGCATTATGAAATGTGTTTTCTAGGCTAACCTCAATCTCCATATTGCTAACTTTATAGTTTACATTCTACACACAGCTCCCCAAGACCCTCCTCCCTGAGTAATCCTGTGTCTCTAACATTCAGTTCTTGGCTATGATAGAGGATATGCCATGTCTTCTCTTTGGACAATTATTATGTTTATGAATAACATGTGTCTATGGATAAATTCCATGTTTGCATGTCCTTATCTGTTACCAGCGGTTTCCGTATAATGTTCATTCACTCCTCCCCCAGGTTTGTGAGTCATCCGTCTCCTCTGTCCGTTAGTTTACTCATGCTCCAGGCTGCTCCCAGGGCTCAGCTCACTTCTACTGTGACAGGTGTGTGCTGGAGGTGTGTGCCCAAGGTGGTCCTTGATTTATTATGTCTTGGGGTTGACTTCTAAAGTCTCCAGGTGGATTTCAGGAGGAAGAATGTCTACTATACCTGCAGTCCCCAACTCCTGGGCCGTGGACTGGTACCAGTCTGTGGCCTGTTAGGAACTGGGCCATGCAGCAGGTGAGTGAACAAAGTTTCATCTGTATTTAGAGCCGCTCCCCATCGCTCACATAACTTCCTGAGCTCCACCTCCTGTCAGATCAGCAGTGGCATCAGATTCTCATAGGAGCGCGAACCCTACTGTAAACTGCGCATGCGAGGGATCTAGGTTGCTGCTCCTTATAAGAATCTAACGCCTGATGATCTGAGGTGGAGTGATACTAGTGCTGGGGAATGGATGCAAATACAGATTATCATTCGCAGAGAGCTTTGACTGCACAGAGACCATAATAAATCAATTGCTTGAGACTCATATTAAAACTCTATCAGTGAGTGGCAAGTGACAATTAAGCTACATCTGGTGATAGGCTTTATACTGGCAAGTTGATGTACTTCAATGGAACAGCTGCATCTGGTGGCAGGGTTTAAGTCAGAATCTGCACTTACTTTAGTCTGCACATGGCATGCCCATTGCTTTATACACCACTTCCATCCCTGCCTCTTCCCCACACTGTGCACTTTTCTCAGTTACAGCTTTGATAAGCCCACAAGCTAACCCGAGCAAAAATGAGTAAAAAACAAATGTCGCTGGAGAGCTTCTTTTAAAAAGGGGAAAGACCAATGATGAGACAGCCAAAGACTCTAAGACTTCCAACAAAATGAAAGCTGCATTTAAAACAAAATACCAACAGTCCTACTTAAATTACCGGTTCATAGCAACAGGTGATTCACATTCTCCAAGCCCCCTTTGTATAAGATGTGGCAACCAGCTATCCAACGGAGCAATGAAACCTTCAAAACTGCCTCACCACATGGAGACCAAGCACCCTGCATTAAAAGACAAGCCTTTGGAGTTTTTCAAAAGGAAAAAAACATGAACATGAAGAACAGAAGCAATTATTGAAGGCCACCACTTCATCAAATGAGTCTGCACTGAGAGCATCATTCTTAGTGGCTAACCACATTGCTAAGCTAAGAAGCACTTTACTATTGAAGAGTTGATCCTGCCTGCTGCTAAGGACATTTGCCGTGAACTTTTAGGAGAGGCTGCAGTTCAAAAGGTGGCACGTGTTCCTCTTTCTGCTAGCATCTAGTTAGATGAATTGATGAAACAGCAGAGGATATTGAGGCACAATTGTTAGAAAGGATTAATAAGTCACTGTGGTACACAATCCAGATTGTTGAGTCTACTGATGTTGACAACAAGGCAACGATGCTTGTTTTTGTGTGATATATTTTTCAGGAGGATGTGCATGAGGGTATGTTATGTGAACTATTGTTGCCAACCAGCTGCAGAACTATTCAAATCTTTGAATGATGACATAACAGGAAAACTGAATTGGTCATTTTGTGTCAGTACATGCATGGGACAGCTTTCTAGTTTCATGACTCGGGTCAAGGAGGTTGCTTCTGAATATAAGTCTACGCACTGTGTCATCCATAGAGAAATGCTGGCTAGCTGAAAAATGTCACCTGACCTAAACAACGTTTTGCAGGATGTGATTAAAAGTATCCATCACATTAAAATACATGCCCTTAACTCATGTCTGTTCACACAGCTCTGTGAGGAGATGGAGGCAGAGTGCAAAAGTCTTCTCTTACACACAGAAGTGAGGTGACTTTCTAAAGGCAGATCACTGGCCAGAATTTTTGAGGTACAAGAGCCACTCCAGAGATTTCTTTTAGAAAAACAGTTGCCATTGGCAGCACATTTCAGTGGCTCAGAATGGGTAGCAAAATTTGCTCACTTGTGTGACATATTCAACCTGCTCAACAAACTCAATCTGTCACTTCAAGGCAGAACAACAACTGTGTTCAAGTCAGTAGATAAAGTGGCTACATTCAAAGCCAAACTGGAATTATGGGGGCAATGAGTGGACACTGGGATTTTTGACGTTTCAAACATTAGCAGAGATTTTGAAAGAGACTGAGACAGGGCCTTCTTTCTCCCAGCTGGTGCATGATCACCTATCTCAGCTTTTAAAAGAGTTTGAGCATTGCTTCCCAACCACACAAGACCACTGAACTGGGAAGGAATGGATCCCTGACCCATTTGTGAATAAGCCAGGTGACTCGACTTTGTCTGTCCTAGAAGAGGATCAACTGGTTGAGATCACAAATGACAGTGGCCTTAAAAGTATGTTTGAGACAACTTCAAGTCTCCATACGTTCTGGATTAAAGTCAAGGTAGAATATCCTGAGATTGCCACAAAAGCACTGAAAAGCCTGCTTCCGTTTCCAACATCCTATCTTTGTGAAGCAGGGTTTTCTGCAGTGACAGTAAACAAACCCAGATTACAGAGTAGACTGAACATAAGCAACACAATTCAGATGTCACTGTCTCCCATTGCTCCCAGATGGGACCCTCTAGTTGCAGGAACACAAGCTCAGGCCTCCCACTGATTCTGCATTATGGTGAGTTGTATAATTATTTCATTGTATATTACAATGTAACAATAACAGAAATAAAGTGCACAATAAATGTAATGCACTTGAATCATCCTAAAACCATACCCTGCCCCCACACCGGTCTGTGGGAAAATTGTCTTCCATGAAACCAGTCCCTGGTGCCAAAAAGGTTAGGGACCGCTGTACTACATACACAAAAAGCCTTCCTTCTGTCAGGACCAGCACTGAAAATTCTGTTTTTGTTTATCATAGAACTTAGTGGTTTTACTGAGTGAGATTTATGAGGATCTGTTTTCCTTTACAGTGAGACAGTTGAACAGTATGATTGTCCTATTTTCTTTCCGTCAGTTACATATACCTACTAAGGTATTAGTGAAAGAGCACACAAGGCTCTTCATACACTTACAGGGACGGTTAAAAGGCTCTGCTAACACCCTGCCATCTTCTCTTCCTCCAGGAAATGCTGCAAAGACTAACCTGTCAGTTACTGCAATGCTCTCAAATAGGGAGAATTTTTACAAGGGAATTTCTTAAGAGATTGAGAGAGCCAGAAAATGCTCACAGGAAACTCTGATAATGTTTTTTGCATTGGAATAAGTGCCATTTTCTTGAATCTATTCACTGTGTAATGGGCACGTATTCAGTCTACAAATTTAGGTATGCAAGGTATATCACTTTATTTTTCTATAATAGAAATTAATTTTTATTTTAAACTCTTAGTATGCTTTGTGGCAGAAACATAACCTTAGGTTGGCATCCTCTCCTTGACCTCCAGTGATTTACCTAGTTTCCTAGGGGCTTACAGGATGTTAAGGCCTAGAGCAGATAGTGGGAGCCCTTCTGATTCTCAATGTTGAAATACTGAAATCATTTCCTTTGAGTTTGCAAAGAAAGGTAAAGATGCCTGTTATTTATTTTTTGTTTTGTTTAATATTTTTATTTCAAAATAGTAAGGGTGTACAAGGGTTTTTGTTACATGATGAATTGTATAATGCTGAAGTCATAGAAGATGTCTGTTATTATCATTTCTACTCATCTTTGCTTTGGAGTTCCCAGCCAATACAGTAAGGCAAGGAAAAAAGTATAAGGATTGGAAAAGAAGAAGCAAAATAATCTTTATTCACCAAGATATGATTATGTTTGTAGATAATAAAAAAGAATCTTCCAATAAATTATGACTAACACTATTAGCAAGATTGTTGGACAGAAAATAATTGCATAAAAATCATTTGAATTTCGATTCATCAGCAACAAAGTTTAGAAAATAAATTATTTTTTAAAAGGTACCATTTACAGTGTAAAAAAATCATATGTATGATCTTTGTGGTGAAAATTATAACATTTTGTTGAAAGACATAAATGAAGAGTTTAATAAGTAGAAATACTATATTAATGGATTGGACTAGTCAATATTGCAAAAATCTTATTTGATCACAAATTGATCTATAAATTCAATCAAAATCCAACTCAGTGTACGTGTGTGTATGTGTTGTATGCAAAGCCTAAGAAACTGATTTTAAAATATATAGAGCATTGCAAAGTTTCAATAATTATATATACTAATTAAGAAGAGGAATAATGTCATGGGACTTGACTACCAGATATCAAACTTTATTATAAAGTCATATTAATAAAGATAGGTATCAGAGCAGTAATTGACAAATAAAACAACTAAACAAATTGAGGGCCCAAAGATAAAATGATGAATTCACAGACATATGAATGGGTTTATAATGTAGATCAATGGGGAAAGGATAAACTTTTTAAAATAAATTGTACTGGGGCAACTGACACACATGTGGAAAAAACATCCCTTCCTCAACCACACATGCAAATCAATTCCTGATGAATTAAGCACACAAATGAGAAAGGCAAAATTTTAGAAGCAATTCAGGGCCATATTTTTATGATGAGGGTATATAAAGTTATTTCTTAAACAAGGGACAAAATGGGCAGATTATAAAGGGAAAGATTGGTAAATGCAATTACATAAAGAATAAGAATTTCTAACCTCAAAGATATCATGGAAGGCTGGGCACGGTGGCTCACACCTGTAATCCTAGCACTCTGGGAGGCCGAGGCAGGTGGATCACTCGAGGTCAGGAGTTCGAGACCAGCCTGAGCAAGAGCGAGACCCCATCTCTACTAAAAAAATAGAAAGACATTATCTGGCCAACTAAAATATATATAGAAAAAATTAGCTGGGCATGGTGGTGCATGCCTGTAGTCCCAGCTATTCGGGAGGCTGATGCAGTAGGATCGCTTGAGCCCAGGAGTTTGAGGTTGCTGTGAGCTAGGCTGATGCCACGGCACTCACTCTAGCCTGGGCAACAAAGCAAGATGCTGTCTCAAAAAAAAAAAAAAAAAAAGATATCATGGAGTAAGAATATAAGCTATATATTTGCATAAGATATAACACACAAAGAACCAAAGATTACTATGCATCATATACAAAAAACTCTATGAATCAATAAGACAAAGTATAAAACACTATTGAAAAATGGAAATAATAAATGAACACGAATTTTACAAAAGAGAATAAATGACCCATATCATATTAAAAATATTAACCATTAATAATCAGGGGAGTATAAATTAAAATCATAATGAGATACAGTTCATGACTACAAGGTTGGTAAAAATGTAAATACAGAATAATATCAAGCATTGCCATCAGTAGAGAGCAAAGAGTATTTTCTTCCATTGATAGTGGGTATATAAATGGATAAAACTTTTTGGAAAATCATGTAAGAAATTTCAACGTGTGCTAGTCTGATTCAGGAATTTTACTACTGGGTATTTATCTTTGAAAACATTTTACCCATGTGCACCAGGAGATATACATAAAAATATTTACAACTATGCTGTTTAGAATAGCAGTAACACTGGAAAACCCCTATGTACACCTCATAAGTAATGTGAAAAAAAAAAACTTGTAATATAGTCATATCATGGAATACTATATTGCCATGAAAAATGAATTTAGGTTATAATCATTGAAATGGGTAAGTCTCAAAAGTATAATGCTGAATAATAGTTACCTAAGAATTCAGACAGAATTATTTCATTATAATTACATAAATTTCAAAAATAGATAAAACAATATAATATTTAGAAATTCCTACAGCAGTTGCTTTAAAAAACAGCTATTTAAAAAAGCAAGGGAATAACTAGCATAACATTCAGCATAGTAACCACCTCTGAAGGCCTACTCAGGAAGCATGGTGAGATTGAAATGAGAATGGAAAACGTATTTCTTCCTCTGGGTAAGGTATACACAGATGTTCATTCCTTATTGTTCTTAAACTGCATGTTTTACTGTGCTTTTTCATAAATGGGCTATATTACTCAATAAAAACAGTTTTGGGGGGTTTTTTGGTTTTTAAAAAGAGTTTATGTTGAGGCATTTATATTTGATATATTTAATAAAAGACAACAGGTGTCATTCGAAAGTTTTGGAAAAATCAATGTGACAAATCAAAGAAGCATGACTGGATTTGATGATTTTTAACACTGATTTCAAAAAAGAATATGTGGATAAAAGGGAGTATCACCAGATAGAAAATATGGAAGTCTATAAATAATGGCTAATGGCCTACAAAATGTTCACATGATCAGATAAAATGCAAAACATCTCTCCAAATAGAAAATTATGCCCATGGTCCCATCTGAATATAATGATATGATTCTTCTAATAACATTTTTCAACAGATATCTAACCTGCATTAAAGTAAAATGAAGAATAAAATATTCAAACTGGAAAAACACTTTGTCAATGTGTCATCCATACACACTTGCAATAGTTAAGCATCACACTCCACAGATGGGTTTCAGGAAAAGAGGATGCAGAGACAAGGTCAGAGACTAGAACTGTAAGGCAGAAAGGAGGGAGGTAGGTAGATGAATGTGAATGAATAAGGAAAGGAAACCTAATTATAAAGAGTGTACGATACCAATGCAATATAATCCAACGCATTTTGTTCTGGTGGTGCTATTATTTCTGTCAGTGCTGGTGCTGGGGAGACTGCCTGGGTGTATCTTGCGCAGCATTAAGCAGTAGAAATATTAATAACTGCTTTACTACTTGCTCCATGAGAAGCTCCTGCTTACTTAGTTCAATTCAAGTAAAAGGAACAATAACTGGGGGTCTATTATGAGGCAGCCACTGTCCTAAATCCTAGGACTTAGAAGTAATTACAGTGTGGTCCCAGATTAAAAGTGCAGAAGTCAACAATCCCTGCAGAGATGGTAAATTCCATGGGAGAAGTACACACAGGGTCCCACGGAAGAGCAGAACATGAGCACCTGACCACGCCAAAGGAGTCCAAGAGGTTTCCCAGAGGGGCCGATTCGTGAATAGAATCTAAAAGGAGTCAGGAAAGGGTAGGAACACCGCAGTATTGGGATCAGAACAAAAGCAAAACATACCAAATCAGATAAAACCAGACCATGTTAGAAGACAGTCTAATACTATAAGGAGGAATAAAATGCTAATTTTCAAAGAAACACAACACTTAAATAAGGAAATAAATATTACAGGTTATTAGGCACAAGAAAAAATGTACATGTGAAACCTTATATAATCTGGGATGAGTACAAACTCTCTAGGTTTGATATCACAGGCACAAACTGTTTAGCTTGACTCATATGCAATTGCTGTTTTTTGCTATGTTTGTTGGACAGAAACAACTATATATGGCTCAACCTGGTATAAAAAAATGATAGATAGACTTGATCAGAATAACAACCTGGACACATACATAACAGAGGGTTAATAATTACATGTTAACATATCCGTATGTAACATACACACACACACACACACATATATTTAGAGAGAGAGAGACAGAGAGAGAGAGATCTTACCTAGCAGTAAGTCAAACCCCAAAACAATAGGAAATACCAATGGCCAACAGGTATAAACAGAAATAGTTCATTACAATAGTTATCAAAGAAATGCCAGTTAAAGCAATAATAAGATACTACTTTTTGATCATTAGATTGGCAAAAGTCATGTTTATTTCTCAAGTTCTCTCTTCACCAAACTTACCTTGCTTAGGCACAAAAAATATCCAATGACCATTTATACTCATTATTTTCTTCCAGTCAAATTGTTGAAGAATACCCCATAGTGGAAATGAAAGAAAGTAACTTGGTTTCTTTAATAGATTGGACTTTGCTACAAATATTTCCTTTGGCTCAGCTACTAAGCCCAAAATGCACACTCAGGCAGAGGAAGGCAATCCCTTCCTGTGAAAGTATCAACAGTTAGAGTGATATCTACTGGGGGAAAAAATACACTATGAAAAAAAGAATCTCCAAATATGGACAGTTACACAATGGAGCTCAAAGGTGTGTTGGCTTACTGACCTTCTCCAAGGCAATGGAGGGTGTAGCTAAATATTTGTCCATCTGGCACTTTTGAAGAATAAAGTATTTTTAAAAGAGAAACTAAATCTAGACTTAAAAGAAAAAATTTTTTATCAAACTAAAGAAACTGGAAATTGTATGTTTTTACCAAGCACAGGTCTTTGTGGCAAGGGTCCCAAAAGGATTGTAAGCTTTTAAGGAGGTTTGCCATGGAGAGGAAGACTATGAGGGACCTCACGGCATCATTGAAACAACAGGGTTAGCAATTCTTGGAAGTATTATTTCCTGCCCCCACTCCACACTCAGGCACGCTCCGAGAACCATCTCTGAGGAAGGAGAGTCTCAGTGGTAAGAGACTACAGAGACAAGCAGAGATGACTTGGGGAGCAATGCCAATTCATACTCTCTCAAAGGTACCAACACCCAGCATGGATGGAGATGATTCCTAGGTTCTTGAAAGAGGATTTGTCGGAGGTGGGAGGAATTAAATAATGGAGCCAAATAAGCTTTTAACATTAGCTTTAAGAAACAGATTCAGGCCACCCTGTATTCCAACCCTGACTCAATGCCACAAAAGCCCTTGTGCAGGTCCTTAAAAGTGCTGGGTTTTGTTCTCCTTAGCTAAGGTCTTTGCATCTTTGCACGTGGCATTCTCATGGCCTCCACTCACACAAACACACATGCAAAAAAACCCATAAATAAACAGTCTGATTCCTTCCTTTCTTCAGCTCTTACCCTAGACAGCACACTTTCGAGGAGGAACTCCCTGGTCACCAATGTCTAAGATCATTCCCTTCTATGATTCTCTTATTTCAGCATCCTGTTTGCTTCCTTTATAGCACTTGTCAGATTTTCTTGACTGTTTACGTGGTGTTGCTTTTCCCTAGCTAGATAGTAAGCTCCATGCAGGCAAGGGCTACATCTGTCTTGTTCATCACTGTGTCCCCAGCACCAGGCATGGTGCCTGACATTCAAGACATTCTCAATAAATATGTGCTGCAATGAACAAAATCAGAACCCCAAAGTGAAGTTGGGAGGTATGTCAATGTGATAGAGACTTGTCCTGGCTTGTCAAGGGAAGCCTACGTCACAGAAGAAACAGAGAAGGCAGCAGCAATTCAGGACACAGGGACAAAGGAGAGGCAAACTTCAGCAGGGGCAGTGACAGAACTTGAATGACCATTAAAAAAAGAGCACACAGGCACCCTGACATGTGTAAGAGGTCAGGTTTGAGTTCAGGTCACCTTACCTACAAAACACTTGCTTCTGTCTACTACTATCTATTTTATTTATTATTTTGTTCATTTTCCAGAATAAGGCTCCATGAGAAAGCATTTAGTCCATTGCTGTCTCCCCAGGTATAATATCTGGTACGTAGTATCCACTCAATAAATATTTTACAATTGAATTAATTCAGATGGTGGGGGTTTAAAACCAAGTCTCTCTTTACTGTCCCTTTTATTGCTACCTACATCTCTTTAATTGTCCTCTTCCTAAACTAGAAAGGTGGAACGCTTTTAGATTTTAGAATTTGCTGGATTCCTGAGCCACCACATCAAATTTCTTATCAAAGTCATGAAAATGACATTAGAAAGCCACCTTCAAATGCACATTAACATCCTCAACAATGGTAAGGTAGATGTAGATGTGAAAATTGTCACTAAACAGAAGTTTGCTCATAGCAAGTGGTTGAGAGTGTGGTACTATTTTTAAAAACAAGAGGTATGCCAAAGCACTACAAAGTCTGTGCATACTTCTGTTTGAAACTTCAAGTAGACTTGTGATTTTTAGAAGTCAGTTGTTTGGAAACACCTGTTAGCACCATCTGTACAGGAATTCAAAGACAAAATTAACAGCCTGCTCTTTCTTGTTTGAGGCTCATCAGCATGAGAACTGAAAACCACTGGATCAGTGTTCTTATTTGAGGGCTGCGACTGCCCCTTCTAACTGTCCTCTCCCAATGTGAAGTAGCTCATTTCCTAACGTTCTAGGATAATAATCAGACTCTACACGTGGCTGATGTGACAGATACCTTCAGGTGAATAGGAGATGTTCTTATCTAAGGAGGCAGTGTGCACATGTGTGTACTAACAGCTTTGCCAACTACCTTGAACTTGTAAGGCTGTCGGTCCCCACCCCCTTGGGGCATTTCCAGATGGCAGCTATTCTGCTTCACTGGCCATTCTTTCTCAGTGTCACTTTCAGGCCAACTTTCCTCTTTGCTGGTGTTCCCCAAGGCTTTGCATTTTGATCCCTCCTCTTTTACCTATAATTCTTTTCTGGACTCTTAATCTACTCCCATACTCTTTTTAAAAAAAAATAGTGGTAAAATCACATAAAATTTACCATCTTAATCATGCTTTGAAGTGTACAGTTCAGTAGTGTTAAGTATATTCGCATTAGCGTGCAACCAATCTCTAGTACTTTTTTATCTCCCAAAACTAAAACTCTACACCTATTAAATAATTCCCCGTTATCCCCTTCCCCAAGCCCCTGAAAACCACCATTTTACTTTCCATTTCCATGAATCTAACTACTATAGATACCTTATGTAAGTAGAATCATGCTGTATGTGTCTTTTTGTGACTGGCTTGTTTCACTTAGTATGATGTCCTTAAGGTTTATGTGATAGCATGTGTCAGCATTTTCTTCCTTTTAAAAGTTAAGTAATATTCCATTGTATTTATGTACCACATTTTGTTTATCCATTGGTCTGTTGACGCATACTTGGGTGGCTGCCCTCTCTTGGCTATTGTGAATAGTGCTGCTATGAACACAGGTGTGTAAATATCTCTTTGAGACCCTGCTGTCAGTTTTTTTGGATCTATACCCAGCTCACGCTCATACTTCTAACTACTGCCACCATTCAGGAGTTTAAGATTTCAAGTCAAGTGTGCTTCTTAATTCACCAACATCTATATTGTCTTCTGATAGGTGCATGTCATTATAATTGTGTCTATTTCCTTCTTTTTTAATGCACTAATCTCTCACGTGCCCCATCACCAGTGGGTTTCTGCAGGGCCTTCTGATATGATAGGGAGGTATCATCTCAGGGAGCCAGACTGCCTGGGGATGAGCCCTGGCTCTGCCACTTGCTAGCTAAAAGACCCTCGGCAACTTACTTAGCCTTTGTAACCCTTAGTGTTCTCTTTTGTAGTCCCAGACTCAGTGGGTTACTATAAGGATAATAACACATGGGAGGTGTACACACTGTGATGACACATGGACTGGTTTCTGATACCTCATAAAAGGAAACCAAAAAGCTAGCTGTTATTATCTTAGACTTGAAATTGAAATAAATTATACTTGTAAGCATAAAATTAACCTGTATTTCCATATAAAAGACAGCTAGTGAGTCAGGATAATAGTTCAGTGCTTTTAGTACTTCATATAGTTTGCCTCACCTTGGTAGAGATCCAGAAGTTCAATTTAAGTTTTCCTTTAAAACCAGTCATCCTTATATGTGAAGAAAATATGAAGAACACAATTCTCGACCTGTCTAATGGCAGAGGAGACTAGACCACGTGGCCTCACAAGCTGTCTTCTGCCTTGTCTCTCAGCATTTGAGTCTAATTAATTCTGCCTATGCATCATTAGTTAGATGAAACTTATCTATATGTCATTATTTAGAAGCTTATTTAGTATGGAAAATGCTTAAGTAACTCCACTTATAGCTTTTATTTTTAAGAAAAAGCTCATATTGGGGCACAGAACTACAAAACTATACCCATTTAATTCAAGGAAATAGTTAAAAATCGATTGCCTCTTTTGTTTCAAAAAATTGGCTTTTTAATGCCCTAGTTTTGGGGAGAGTGTCTTTCAGTCAATGATTTTGCACTTCACGACTGAATCAACCTTTCCTCTCTACTCGGCAGCTCTGTCTCCCTCTTTCCCAGATCTGTAGGCCTATTTGCAGATTCAAACATTTCTAATTATGAGACTCATTTATTTCTATAGTTAATTCATAAATTAGCAGAATTGAATGTGCTGATCACTGGAATACTCTCTTCAGGTTAGTGAGGGCAATTTTATTTACTATAATAACTTTTACTAACTTTGCACTTTACCATAACTCAAGTAAGATTTTAGAGGCTGAAGACTAATAATGTACTATGCATTACTTAGAAGATACAGTTCGAAATTCAGCTGGGAAATAGAAGAATATTCACTCTGAGAAATGCTGTAAAAGCTAGATTAACTATTCCCAAGAAAGAAAATTGTGAATTAAGTCTGAATTTTATATTGTACTTACAAAGTATATTAAAACTTCTGTCCAAAATAACTTTTATAGATTAAAAAGCAGAAATTCTCAAACCTTTTTAAAGATATATTCTCCAAAATTTCTATTTTATTTAAAATCAGCAAATATAGAATAGGCAGATTTACCACGAAGTTCACTCAGTAATGTGTTGACACATTTGCATGTTTCGGTAAAACTTACATAAACAAGATATTTTACACTATTATTTTCTAAATTCACCCCCCCACAAAATGTATAAACTTTAGGCCCCACTAAACCCATATTCAGTCCTGCCTGGGTATGCATCAGGTATCTGAGGGTCCAAAATAATCCCATCTTTCCTAAAATTTGCTGTTCAAATTATCTGCATTCTCACTATTATCCACTAGAGGGAGCTAGCTGCATTGTGTAAACTGCTCTTTGTAGCTGCTCTGTCTCTCCGTTCTGTTTTGTTCTGTGTACCCAGATAAGCCAGGAAACACTGAGCAAACAGGAT
This sequence comes from Lemur catta, assembly GCF_020740605.2. Classification (NCBI taxonomy): domain Eukaryota; kingdom Metazoa; phylum Chordata; class Mammalia; order Primates; family Lemuridae; genus Lemur; species Lemur catta. The sequence goes on from NC_059137.1 coordinate 66,957,553, forward strand.
AGCTCTCAGGGTTGAAAAGCTGCCTATTAGCTGGAACTGCTGCCATAGAGAGACTGATGCGACAGAAATATCTTGCTCTGTTCCGTGGCTGCCAATCCTTTTACTTGGCAAACTCAGAGTGAAACAAGGCCCAGCATGCCCCAGTTCACAAAGTTGCATAAAAGGCCATTTCATCTCAGGACTGCTTAGTCCAAATCAAATAATGCCTAAGCTGTTTGGTCCCAGGCAGCTCAAGTGCTCAGACATCATGTAAAGCTTTCTTTGCTGAGAACAAGCACCAGCACTACCACTTTCTACACACATTTAGCTTGCTCCTGCTGATTTCTCCAGCCTAACTTCCCAGCTGGAGTTCATACCAAATTTCTAAATCGAGCTTCACTGAGTACTGTCACCTAGACTTCCCTAGACACTCACTCTGCAGGTGCAAATTAACCTATTACGCTCTGTAATCTCCAAACAGTGCCATATCCATTTTATAAAAGCAGAAGATTGATAATGCCACAGCACAAAATTATTCATATTTGCCTACAGCTTTTCTCCAAATCCTTATTTCCTCTGATTTCTATTTCATCCAGTGCCAAAGCCATGTGACTTTCAGAAACGAGCGGTTCATTTCTGGAGACCTATAGCCACAAGGTCAAGCGCCTCACAACTATTTATGAGAAGGCTCGACAATGTCTCCTAAGACATGAGAATTCCCTTCTGTAAGCCTCTCGCAGAGGGGAGGGAGGTGTAGTAATCACCGCAATTTTGTAAGATGTCATCCAATCAGGGATAGTAGTTTTATAGCTTCCCAATCAACTTGTTGATAAATCATGAGTAACAGTTCAGGAAACTCATATTAGGCAATAGTAATTCACATTAAGCTCAACCAAGGGAGGGCATGTAATTTATTCCGATTTGCAATCTGTTTATTGCAAGAAGCCAGAATCTTGCTGTGATCTGCCCTTCATGTGCAAAGCTCACTTTGCAGAATCCATCTTCCACAGACAGTGAAAACCTTTACCCAGAGAATCTAGCCCATTAACACATTTTATTCTTTAATATATCACTTACTAAACTAGCTCTGCCAGTCATTTGTGCCCGAAGGAGTTACAATGAGTGTGGAAGACTGGGGTAGGAAAAGAAGGATTTGCTGGAATCAATAGCTTAGGCACAGGGAATAGCAATAAGTTTGCAGGGGGAAGAGACAAAATGCAATAGAAGTCAATATGGTAAATTCTATTCAATTCCACCTGGAATACTGTTAATAAAAATCCCTTATCAATTACTCTAGCCATTGTCTGCTTCTCAGATTTTATCTAGTACCACTCTATCCCTTGTTGTGCTCCAGCTACACTGGCTTTCTTCCTGTTTTTCAAAATGTCAACCTCTTCCGCCTGCCTGGATTTTTCTCTCACATCCTCAGATGCTTCACATCGTTTAATTCAAATCTCAAATGTCACTTCTCACCAAAGCCTTCCCTGACCACTATTTACAATCCTTGTTCATTTACTTGTTTATTTTCCTGTCTGCCTCTAAGCCAGTGTAAATTCCCTGACAGCAGAGCTTTGTATATCTTGTTCACTGAAAAATACCCCAGAACCTAGAAACTTCTCTTTGTAGGTGTCTTTTATTAGGTGCTCAATAAATACTTGTTGAATGAATGAGGGATAAGATTACTCTCAACAACTTAATATATACTGAATAACTAATATAAGAAAACTGTATCGGGACACTTACCCTCTGGGGCTTTTCAATCTAAGTTGAGATATATTCTGTAAAAGAAACAACACCCAGATGTATTGCACAAATACCAAAAAAGAGGCAGAATTATAAGAGTTCTGGGAAGAAGCAAGGGCTTGCCTCTCCTTCCTGAGTCTCAGAACCGCAGCATACACACCAAAGAGCTTTCATGGCTGCATATCACATTATTTTTATACTGGCAATCAATCACTATAAGGTTGGCACACAAATTCCATCTATTTGGGGTATTGAAAAAACATTAATTGGGCACAAAAACCTATATATGCTCATGGTTATAGATAAGGTGTTGCATCAATGCTGAGCAACTTCAGAAAAGTGGAAACATGACAAGCACAGGTTCTCTCATTGGAGGGTAAAGAAGAAGGCCTGCAAAATTCACCTGCTGGACTCCAATATACAAAATAGGCTAAAACTTCAGAATCACGGAACATGTTTACTCAGAAAAATAAGACCCAGCCTACTAATACTTTACACTATCAACTTAATAAACTCTTATTTCTACTACAACAACATGAGACATGCACATTTATTATTTTCATTAACCCATTTAATAAATGAGGAAATGATGGAGAAGTTAAGCAACGCACCCAATGCCACATAAGGAATGAGAGCTGGGATTTGAACTTTGAAAGTAGCCACTCTATAGGCAAGGTCAAATTCTGGTAGGCCAGTTTGCTCAGACTTTTACAAGTACTGTCAAATATAGGTACCAGTAAATGAAGCTGCCCTTTATAAAATTAATAAAAAGTGATAAGGTGGGAACCGTGGTAGGGGCCTGAACTCTACAAAAGTACAGGCACAGCTAAAATATGTATATAACCAGCCATTCTTCCCTAGCTTGCTTTCCTATAATTGCTCACTACTCAAGAGTCACATAGCTGATGGTCATAAAGGTTCTTAGCTTTCTTCATTGCTCCCATAGGCAACATCACCCTTGTGAAACCTAAGGCTGGTCTTTCAGATATATCTTTCAGAGGAAGATACCAAGGAACCAACTCAACTGGTCTTGCGAACTGAGAATGGACTCAGCACAAGAAGACAATGTCTACTTCCTGACCCTATGAGTTCATCCCTGGCCAATCAGCAAACCCAATTCCCCAGCCCTCTGACTGACAAACTATCTTTAAAAACCCTGGACCAAAAATTCCCAAGGAGACGAATTTGAGAAACTCCTCCTGTTTCCTCGCATGGCGCCTGTGATATTAAACCCTTTCTCCACTGTAACACTTGCTGTCTCTACATATCGGCTTCTTCTTGAGCAGCAGGCAATGAACTTGGCTGGGTGGTAACATAAACTTGAACTTAAACTTCCTAGAAGACAGCAGACCTATGTTAACTGTCTCTTTTCTGTGACCAGGTCCAATCCTAAGTGTTTGTTACAGTGGCTGGATGGAAATTTTACATTTGCTGCTTTCTTAAAGTGGGAGTTTTTCCCCACTGTTCCTTGATTTAAACCTCTGATTTTTTTTAATTATAGTTTTTAAAAGTTAACTTGGGGATAGAAGAAGAAGGTATGTTAGCACGGGAATAATTTCTAACCCTATAATGTGGCCTACAATATATGCTATGCTCTGTATATAGAGCTAAAATTGTTTGAATATTAACAAAGTTAAAATTTACTGATGCTATGTATACATGGTATTATACACATATATATACATATATAAGTACACATATACATATACAGAGAGACAGATGCACAGACAATAAAAATAAGGCTCATTTGTGTATGACAGAAAACCATGCACATTTGGCTTCTAGCATTATAGCAGACGAGTTTTACACACACACACACACACACACACACACACACACACATTCACACACTCTAATACAGAAGAACTAAAAATGATGGGGTATTTTTCTAAAAAATCATTTTCACGCAGGGCTGAGCTGGCGGGGAAATAAAGAGAATTCCTTGGAGGCCAGAAATGACAAGAAAGGATGAACACAGAAACATAAGCAGTGCTGAAGCCAGCATTTACTCTGAGGGCATCAGCCAATCTACAGTAACCCTGGGCCTAGGTTTTTGAAGAAAATAGAAGAAAAAAGTTTAGATCCCAACAGATGAGAGGACAGAAGACTTGCAGATATGAAGCTGGAATCTCCCAAATGGTTGAGCTAGAAAAATAAAACCTCCTGCAGAGGGAGATACTGGAGCATCATGTCTCCTTGTTCTTGACCCTAGGTGAGAAGAGACGAAAAAAATTTCCCGAGACTCTGACTTTCTAACCCCAAGATAGACCGTATTTTGGGAGAACGCAAATTATATGATCCGAGAGGTCCCACAATCCCTAATATACATGTTTATTTTAAAGAGGTAATGGGCAAGTAGCACCTCTAGTGCCACAAACAAAATTCAAATCCTCTCACTTTAAAACTTAAAAAAAATCAAAACATACATAAGGAAACAGTGAGTAAGAGTCAGCAGGAAATGCAAACTGCAGGATGAGTCCTGCAAAACCCACAAACTTTTAGTATCTATAAATGCATTGAAAGAAATGAAATATGACGCTGAGAGTACATCAAAGGAAAAAGAGATCACTAAAAATTGACCACAAAGTATTAAAAAGGAAAGCAATAAACGTCTAAAGATAAAAACTTTAATAGAAATTAAAACCTCCATGAAAGTGTTTAACAGATCAGGCACACCTGAAGAAAAATTTGTGCGTTTAAAGATAAATCATAAGAAATTGCCCTAATTGTAGCACTGAGAAGCAAAAAGAAGCAAAATATGAAAGAAAAGCTCAGAAGCTGGAGAACAGAATGAGACAGTGCAACATACATCTATTCCAAGTTCAAAAAAGAGAAGAAAGATGTATGGGGGCAAGGGCAATGTTTGAAAAGATAATGACCCCACAGTATTTCTTGGAACTTATGAGATACTGAGTTATGCATTTAAGAAATCCAGGATGTCCCCTGAATAAAGAGAAACACTTAAATATATTATCAGAAAACTTCAGAATACCAAAAAGAAAGAAAAGATATTTAAAATGGCTTTAAGAAAACCCCTACAAATGAAAGAGGTTATATTGAATGTATTTTTACCTGCAATAGTTGACACCAGTATTTGGAATAATACTGAAAGAGTAAAAGTCAACCAAGAATCACATGTTCAATAGAATGAAGGTAGAACAATGACATTTTCAGATCAACAGAAACAGCGTTTAGAATCAGGAAACTGTATTTAAAAACCTTGATAAATGATATATGTTAGGGGGAAAAAAGATCTCAAAAGAATATATAAAATTGAAGAAATAATGTACAAGAGAAATCTGTGAACATATGAGCAAAATTATATAGAAAAACAATAATAAAACCTCTCTTACTTGTAGAGTTAAAGGAATCAAGATATAGCTAAAATCCAAGACAATTATCTTAATCAGGAAGAAAGTGATTCAAGTTAAATCATTCCAAAATCCTTGTATTGTTGGGAGGAGGTGAAATATGGAGTAGGCCTTGCTAAATTAAATATGCTTATTAAGATATATGGGAACTCAAATAATAGACACAGATATATAAATTCTCAACTTACGTAGAAGAATGGGGGGGGGAATCTGAAAATGGCAAGGAAAAAAGAAAAAAGTAAAACAGAAAACACAAATAATATGTTAGAAATGAAGACAGATATATCAGCAACAATCAAGGTAAATGGACTAAGACAAAGTGAACTCTCTAAGAACAAGGATAATCAGATTTGATTCAGAAAAGATAAAATCCAAATATGTGCTATTTACAAATATTTAAAAGGAAAAAGATAGTATTAAATAAAATTCACGGGAGGCCACGGTTTTAGATTGAGTTCCTGCACTGGGCCCCAACAGACCAAACCAAGATGGAGGTGATCCTGTCAAGTGCCACATAATCAAACTGGAACCTTAAAAAATAGGAAAGTTCTCAAACACATTAGTTTGTCCAAAAGCAGGAGGTTCACCGTAACCAATCAGAAGGGGCCCAGTTTACCTGAGCCAGCATGGTAAGGACCTCCTCTCTGCTTTAACACTTACAAAGATAATAGCCTGAAGTCACTTGCTGTTAACCAATCTGCTGTTTTGTTTTGTGCTGTTTCTCTGTTGCTGCTCAAGCTACTTTACAAAACCAAATGTTTTGCCATGTCCAGCAGAGCTCTTTCTGCTTTGCAGATGGGATGCTGCCTAAGCCATGAACTGCTAATAAAAGCCAATTCAATTTTTAAATTTGTTGAAATTTTGTTGTTAGACAACAGTAAAAGATATATGAGTCAAATACTAACTGGACCCAGCTAAAGTTATATATTATTGCCAATCAAAATATATGTAAGGCAAAAATCTTAGCAGAGGTAAAAGAATGTCACTACGTATTGATAAATTGTCTAATTTACCAAAAATACATAATAATTCCAAACTTTTATGCCCCTACTAACATAACTTCAAAAATCTACAAAGGAAAAATTGATATAAATACAAAAAAAATTACAGATCTGCCATCACAGTGGGAAGTTCTGATACACTTCACGCAATAATTGGTATTATAAATCAACCACAAAGAAAATGGTAAAAATAAAAAGTATTTGAATAACATAATTAGAAGCTTGATCTGATGGACTCATAAATCCTAAAACCAATAATTGAAGAGTACATATTCTTCTTAAGTTCACATGGGACGTTTAGGAAACTGATCACTATTTAGGACATAGAGCAAGTCTCACCATATTTCAGATAATCAATGTCGTATAGATCATGTTATCTTATTACAACAAAATTAAGTTGGAAACAATGAAAGATATGAAAGAGGAGAAAGACAAGAAGAATAGGTAGAATAAGGAGGAGGAGGAAGTTAGAAAAAGCAAAAATTAAACATACTGCTAAATAGCACAGGTAAAAATAAGGCATAATGAAAAAGAAGTGTTTGAAACTCAAGGAAGGATGATAAGAACACAGTAAATCCAAACTTGTAAAATGCACTTAAAAGGAAAAGTATATAATGCACACACACATATACACATACTTGGCTAAAATAGGCTAAGGAATCAATTTAAGGAGGAAAACTGATTTTTTAAAAGCTGGCAGAAGAAAATGATGTGGTTAAAAGTAGAAATAGATGAGAAAAAAAGAATAGAAAATAGAAAAGATACAATACAGGATTAACAAAGTCAACATTGGTTTTTAATGGTTGATAAAATTAAGCGATCTCTAAAAGGCTGATTTTTAAAAATGAGAGGCAGAAATAAATCATATTAAGAATGAAAAGTAAAAATTTACAAGAGAATATTGTAAGAAACAAATACAAAAACAATGTGAAAAGGCAAAGTCTTAGAAATGTATGAATTATTAATACTGACTTAAGAAATAAATTTGAATAATCCTAATAACATTTTTAAAAAACAAGTCAGTTGTTTAAAATCTTCTTTCAAAGAAAACATCATACCCAGAGCATTTTATGAGCAAGTTCTACAAACCTTCAAGGAATCAATAACTTTAGTACGTTACCATCACTTCTAGAGAAAAGAAAGAGAGGAAACACTCTCCAAATCATCTCATTAGTCTAATTTTTGTCACTAATACCAAAGAGATAACAGGAAAGAAAAATAACAGACCAATCTTAATCCTAATCATAAATACATATATGTATATCTATTACATATACACACACATATATGTACACATGTGTGCACATATGCTCAACTAAAATAGCAAAGCAAACATAGCAATGCCCCAAAAAGCAAATACATTATGATCACATTGGGTTTATCTCAAGAATGTAAAGTTGATTGTACATTAGAAACCAGAAATGTAATTTATAACATTAACAATTCACAGAAAGAAAAATCTACATATTCATGTCAATTTATCTGGCAAAAGCATTCTTTAAAATTCAGCATCACTTCATAATAAAAACTTTTTAAAAACAAGATACCACAGACAGCTTTTTTATCTTGATAAAGTGTATCTACAAAAAAAACTTACAACAAATATCTTTTCAATGGTCAATGTTATCATTATTTCTTTGAAATTACACCAAAAAATGCCCACTATCACTTCTATCCAATGTTAGCTTTGATGTTTGAGTCAGTGTAATAAATCAAGAAAAAAATTAACACAGAAATGACTTGTAAATGAAGAAATAAAACTTCCATTATTCATGGATAACATTATTGTATCATAGAAAACTTAAGTATTCCAAATTATTAAAATTAATAAAAATATATTGTTTTAAAATACCACAAATTAGAAAATGCTATTTTAAAATATACCCTTTGCAAATAATAAAAGACAGGGATATCTAAGTATATATCTAATATTAAGATGCGCAAGTCCTTTATGTAGAAAGTACAAAATTTTATTAAAAGACCTGAAGGGAGAGCTAAATAAATGGAGAGATACACCATGTTTGTGGATAGAAGTGCCTAGTATTAACCTTGTCCTCCAAATTTATTTACACTTTCAGTGGTGCTCCAGTAAAAATTCCAATGGGATTTTCATAGGACTTGATATAATTATTCTAAATATTTTCATGCAGGACTAAAGGATTATAAATAGATGAAAACATTTGCCCTACCAGTTATTAAGACTTATTAGAAAGCTATAGCAATTTAACAACTATGGTATTGTCCTAGCAATAGACAAATAGGCCAATGAAACAAGAGAGAGCCTGAAACAGATTCATGCGTATATGGAGACTTGATATGTGATAGAGCTGATATTGCATATGTGTGCAGAATGAATGGATTTTTCAATAAATTATGCAAAATAACTATGAATTTATATAGAAAGCCATACAAAATTGATTCCTTCTTGGAATAAACTAAAAGAAAAAAATCTGTTCCAAGACTTTAACCTGAAGAGTAAGGATTTTTGAGAAAATGTAGGAGAATATCTTTATGACATCATGATGGAGAATGTTTTATGTAGCAATTTAAAAGAAATTACAGATAAATTCCACTACATTAAAATGTAAAATTTCTGTTTATCAAGAGGAACCATGAAATGACAATCCAAAAACTGGAAGAAAATTTTTCTGTACATATGACAAACCAAATTGTATCTAGAATATATAAAAAGAACCCTTATAAATCAATAAGACAAAAACAAAGAACCCAAGAGAAAAAAAAAGCATGAACAAACATTTCCCAGAAAAGGCAATGGGAATGCCAAATAAACACGAAATGATGCTCAGACTCTTTAGTAAGCAAGGAAATTCAAATTAAAATCTCAAAGAGACAACCATTTCATACCTGCCAGACTGGCAAAACTTAAAAAGCCTGACAATCTTCTTGACAATGTTCAGGATATAAAGCCCCCCAAATTTTTATGTACCACCTGAGGGGAATATAACTTGATATAATCACTTTGGGAAACAAGTTGGTATTGCATAGTAGAGTTGAATATGAGAATATCCTATGAACAAATAAAACCAATTCTGAGTATAACCCTTAGAAAAACTCTTGCACATATGTACCAGGAGACATAAGAAAATGTCCACAGCAACATCATTCATAACAGCAAAAATCTCTAAACAGCTCAAATATCCACCAATAAGATAACGGAGAATTAAATTGCGATTTACTCACATGATAGAATTCTGTACCAAAGTGAGCATGATGAGTCAGTTATATTCATCCACATAGGTGAATCTCAAACAAATACAGTGAAAAATCACAGAACAATTTATACAATATGATTCCATTTATACAAAATGAACAAAAACAGGCAACACCAAATTTACATTATTTAGGGATATAAAGAAAAGGAAGGGAGGGATTGTTACCAAATTTGGATGCAGTCACCTCTGTAAATGGAAGTGGGAGTTAGAATGTCAAGAGTAGTGATCATACTCTATTTTTACAAGCTGGGTAGTAAAAATAGAGATATTCATTTACTTGTCATTCTTTAAACGATATATACACACTTGTTACACACACTTTTGTACAGGATACATCTCATAATGTATAATTGTATCAGCAATAGAGGTCCCTGAATATGAATCTTGCTGATTCACTAGGTAAATAATGTAAAGCTCCACTGGATAGAATAGCAGTTATTCACCCAGGGGAAATGATGATGGTCAATACTTTCAAAGTCTAGAAATAAAAATTAAAACCTATATTAGGGAGCTGAAGTAGACAGTGTAATACTATGGAATGAGAGCTTATGTCAAATGTTGAATCTTAGAAGTGAAAAAATATATTTAAAAAATAGATGACTAACTATAATAAAGGACTTATTTCAAATGATCACAGGAGAGTGAATTAATGCCATCCTGGGCTTGAAATTTGTCATGGTCTTCTTCTTTTTTAAAAAGGATATTTTACCCTTATGGACTATGACAATGTATCTAAAGTTTCTTAAAAGTTCAGTGGTTACAGTTTTCCACCACAGGAGTTGGTTAACACAGTGCGAGAAATCCTCCTGGACCAGAAGCCCTAAGATCCAGCCCCCAGCCCTGGTTCTGCTTTGTCTTCTCCAGATTTGAGCAGAGTCTCTTGCATCTCTGCCGTAGGGCCTTAGAGGGGTTAGAATAGGAAACTGTTTGTGAAAGTGGTATAAAAATACCAAAAAATACTAAGCACAGATACTCAACAGCTTCCACACACTAAGCTCTGAACTGAGTTCCTTTACCTGCAGTTTTCCTTTTAACCTTCAAATCAAGCTAGTGAGATGAGCACTGATTGGTCCTTAAGCAAGACTGCATTCAGCCATTAAGCAAATACACCTTGAAATGGAAATAATAACAGTTATTATTCTAAATGCCTGAGAACAAGACTAACAAGGTCCCTCCTCCTTTGTAGCTTTATATTCTGGTAGGAGGAGGGAAAAATAAACAAGCAAGCAAATAAAAAAATTCAGATAGACTGTGCTGGGGGCTATTTTCACCTAGAGTAAAGGAGGATTGTCTCTCTGATAAGCTAACATTTGATCCAGACCAGAATAAAGAGAAGGAATCAGCCTTATGAAGATCCAGGGGGGAAATACTGCACGCAGAAGGAACACCAAATCCAAAAGACCAAGGACAAACAAGGTTCATGGCCAGGTGGACCAAAGCACCCTGAAGGAGAGGGAGGAGATTAGGGAGGCAGGTGGGGACTTTGAAGGTCATGGTTAGATGCCCGGATTTTATTCTAATACACTGGAGTCCTAGGCAAGTTATCTGATATACATTTTAAACTAGCATTCTAGCTGCTACTGATAAAAAGGCTATGCGAGACCACAGGCCATTAGAAAGGTTATTACAGAACTGCAGGAAAGACACAGTGTTGGATTGCACTGAGATGGTGGCAATAAATATCTCAAGAGAGCTGGTTTTGAGATATGTTTTGAAGGCTATTTGGAAGGTAGAGGAAAAACAACTTGTGAATTGGGCTCGTAAATTTTGGACATGAACTACCAGCTGAAGGTTAATGCCATTTATGGAGATGAGAAACCCTGCAGAGAGATTTAAGGAGATGAAACTAAACAGTACATGAACAGACGTTTGATGAGAATCGGTTAGAATCTTTCCATTCCTTCTCAGTATATCCAGAAGAGGAGTCAGCAGCCTCCTTTAGTAATAATAATAGTAGCAGCGTAATGTTTGTGGACACCTGACTATGTACAAGGCCTGTTTCTGATCTGAACCCTAAGATGTGGGTGCTGTTATCATGCTTGTTTAATCAGTGAAGCAAAATGAAGCACCAAATGTCTAAACTTGCCCCAGGTCTCACGGCTAGTAAGCAGCAGAAGCAGAGTTTGAATGCAGGCAGTCTGGCTCTGTATTCTTTACTCTTGACCGCTTGACTTCCCAGTTTCATGGTTTACTTAGCACACCTGTAATGTAATTGACCGTCGTGGATAATAAAAGGTGACGGTATATCTCAGCAGACGTAGAGAGGTGATGACCCACTCCTCTGGTCTCTCAAATGATTTTTAGAAACACAGCATCAAAATGTTTACATTTGGAATTTAGAGGTACTCTAGAGGCTGTGGCACAAGGAACAGTCGGTGGTGTATCAGTAAACTTTGTCACCAAAAAAAATTCCCTTAGTAAACTGAGTCAAATGAATCTCAACACAATTTTTATTGCAGGATATCCTGAGTCTTTATTATAATAATGTCCATTATGAATACCTAAGAGGAATACAGGATGTATTATATCCTAACCTTATTTGATCTGGAAATTGTTAAAGCTTGCTTTTGTCGCTTGTTGGTTTAGTGTGCTCCCAGGAAGCACAATCCATAGACCCAGCTGGATCAACCCAACATTCCTTATTATGCAGATCAGGAAACTCACACACTGAGATAAGAGACTTGTCTAAGCTCAAGGGTCCCGTTCATAGTAAAATTTGATTCCCCAAATTGTCACGGAAGAAGAAAAGACTTTCAAAATAATCTGGTCAAATCCTTTTTTAGGTACATGAGGATATAAGGATTCATGGTTTTAAGTTTGTGCAGCAGCAGTATATGATCAGTATGGTCCTTTACTAATCCCATTTGCTATGCCATCATATGCTTCCTTTTAAAATTCTGTTTCTCTCAATAAAAGGAATTCAGAGTCTAAACAGATGCCCCATTACTGCTTGGCCAGGGCCCAGGAGCAAACTGCAGGTAGCGACACAGAAAACACCTTCTAATGTCACCTCTACGATCTCTCGCAATCTCTCTCTAGCTCAAAACAGGCCTCCTTCAGAGTACTTGCGTCACTGGGCAAATGGCTTTCCCCTGCAGAATAAATCTGAGTGTTTTTATGGAACCCTCTTTTTTAAGGAAAAAGAGACAGAATCAAAAAGCAACATGGGAATAAGAACCAATTCAACGTATAGCCCACATTGTCCTACTTTTCTAGATAAGGCAAACAACTCAGTATTTTATTTCTCCTACTTCCACAAAGGTAATAACAGATAAGTCTTTGTCCCAAGCAAAGTAAAGAACAAGAAAGACATTGCTGGATTTGGTTTTTTTAATGTTGAATTCAGAAAATGTTTTCTACTCAAGATCAGAACTTTCTCGTCCCCACCTTCTGAATGATAGAAAGCACTGATTTGCTTGCAGAGCAGAGGAATGGCTGAGAGAAGAGCCCAGAGGTCTGACTTTGAGTTCTCTCTTTGCCACTAACTGGCTGAAATACCTAAGTCAAAGAACACTAGGACTTCATAGACTCAGATTCTAAGTTTACATGTGTTTTGATTTAGATAAGCAAAAATTGTGCATTTAATTTAATTGTCCAAAATTGACTAAACACTTTATGCCCAGGACTATTCTAAGTGCTGGTATTAATTAAGAATTAATCTCTTAATTCCAACTGCTTTCCTAAGATATAAATGTCAATACTAATTATTCTCTCAATCTCATAGATGAGAAAATTGAAACCAAAACTCTTACATGAATGGCATGATACCCTGATTTTAAGATAAGAAAATTGATTTAGGAGGACTTTGCATGCTATACTTTGCCATGGAGTTGGAGTTTTATTCTAGTCCAGATTCACAAACTTACTTTATTTTCAGTGCTCCTACTCTCAGTAACATTCTTCACTGAGACTCTAGACCAAATTAAATACCAAAATA